>NC_141554.1:80970000-82368750 GCF_021556685.1 Rattus norvegicus | reverse complement strand
ATTGAAAGAACTGAATGGGCTTGCAACTCCATAAGAAGAACAATACCAACCAACCACAGCTGCCAGGTACTAAAACCACTACCCAAAGAGTACACATGGACAGACACATGACTCCAGCTGCATATGTAGCAGAGAATGGCCTTGTTGGGCACCAGTGGGAGGAGAAGCCCTTGGTCCTGCCAAGACTGGACCCTCCAGTGTAGGGGAATGTCAGGGCGTGGGGGTGGGAAGGGGTGTATGGTTGGGGAGGGGGAACACCATTATATAAGAAGGGGAAGAGAATGGAATAGGGGGATTAGGGGTGGGAAACCAGGAAAGGGAATAACATTCGAAATGTAAATTTTTAAAAATCCTGTAGAGAGAGAAAAGAAGAAGAAGAAGAAGAAGGAGGAGGAGGAGGAGGAGGAGGAGGAGGAGGAGGAGGAGGAGGAGGAGGGAGGAAGAAGAAAGAAAGAAAGAAAGAAAGAAAGAAAGAAAGAAAGAAAGAAAGAAAGAAAGAAAAGAAAGGAAAGAAAGAAGGAAGGAAAGACCAACCACGGTGGCTTCACCTAAAAAAAAAAAAACAAATTTAGAACACCAGATACATACTTCTAAGGGAATTGTTGAAATAGACTGTCTACATATAGATATCTTCTTAAAGCAAACAAAAATGTAAATGATTAAATGAAATGTTACATTGTAAGAACTCACTAAATGGCTGGGGATTTAGCTCAGTGGTAGAGCGCTTACCTAGGAAGCGCAAGGCCCTGGGTTCGGTCCCCAGCTCCGAAAAAAAAAAAAAAAAAAAAAGCTGGGGATTTAGCTCAGTGGTAGAGCGCTTACCTAAGAACTCACTAAATGGTTACTGTCATGATATGATTAAAATGTATGTCTACTCTACTCAACTATCCAAAAGGCCCTTTTCATTATAAGAAACAGAAAACATGTTTGCAGTATCAACATAAGATAAAATTGGGGAAAATAAGTCACATATTAATCTTGATAGAAAGTTATTGGATGTTTTCCCTTGTCTAAATTAGAAAGGAATATGTAGTCAACATTGTCAACTGGGAGAGAAAATAGATTTCAGGCTAACTTTAGTTACCTTGAGGGTAAATTCACAGTATCCATTTTTGTCCACTAGGTGACACAGTACGTAAAATAGTCTAGCAATTTTGTCATTACTTGACAAATTGTAACATGTATGAACATTGTTTTCTGAGTTTGAATCAATTTTCAAAATATATAGTGAGAGTGAGAGGAAAAGCAATAAACAAACACTATTGAGGTACAGTAAAATGAGGGAATCTGAAAAATTTGGAGCATAAAAATAGAAAATGCCACATAAAAAAATGAAAATAATTGTGCTTTTTGTATTAAGCACACAGCAGCAAAACAACATAAAATCAAATTTTCTTAAATAGATGTTTCAATTATCAAATAAATATGTTATCAGATAATACAATATCTAAAATCCAATATGATTTTTTTATGTGAATCCCAGAATTCTCGGGACAAAAAGAAGTTTATTTCTTCTCTGTACTATAGTTTTATCTCTTGTTTTTTAAATTATTGTTATTCTTTAATCTTTTTTTACAAACCAGTTGTTATCCCCCTCTCGGTCTGCCCTCTGACTGTTGCTCATCTCTTACCTCCTACCCTGTCTCCAAGATGAGGTCCCCACGTACTCCTCCCCCACCTCCAAACCTCCCCAAGTCCTGGGGCCTCAAGACTGTAGAGGGTTAGGCGCTTCTTCTCTCACTGACGTCAGACTAGGCAGTCCTCTGCTCTATATATGTCGGGGGCCTCGTACAATTTCCTCTCTTTCTGTATTTTTTATTTGTTAGTACCTATCTTTTAGCTTTGTTGAAACATTTTATGAATTTAATTTTAAACTAAATTTTTATTAGGTGTACTCAATAAAGAAATTATAGATTAAAGAAAAGATGATGGAATTATTCATAAAAATAAGAATGGAATTGCTGGGCAAAATAAATTAAGCTTAAAAAAATGAAATAAAAAAATTCTAACCCTAGATATTTTTGTCTGCATTTAAAACTATGACTTTCTATTTTTATTCATTAGACATTGCATTTTTAAATCAGTAACACATACTGCCTTTTGTGTATTGGTGATAACAAGGGTATTTTACTGATGAACCTATGAATATAGAGTTTTCACAAACTAATTTGATTATATTCTTCAGCAACATATTCTTTATTACACAGAAAAAGTATAGCATTCAGAAAGTTAGGAACTGGGGTTGGGGATTTAGCTCAGTGGTAGAGCACTTGCCTAGCAAGTGCAAGGCCCTGGGTTCGGTCCCCAGCTCAGAAAAAAAGAAAAAAAAAAAGAAAGTTAGGAACCAGATAGATAGTATAGAACTTAATATGGGGAAAACTGAGTTTAATACAAAGTATTAGAAATTGACTTACAACACCCACGGATCCCGGCCCGCAGCAGCTCTCTGCTCCCAGACACCGTGGGAGAGAGACCCGACCGCCTGGTCAGGTGGGCACTCCTGAGGCTGCAGAGCAGAAGAGTCCACCAACACTGCCCACCCCTGCCCACATCCCTGGCCCAAGAGGAAACTGTATAAGGCCTCTGGGTTCCAGTGGGGGAGGGCCAAGGAGCGGCAGGACCGCTGCCTCTGAGACACCTCCGGAACCTGAAGGAAACAGACCGGATAAACAGTTCTCTGCACCCAAATCCCGTGGGAGGGAGAGCTAAACCCTCAGAGAGGCAGACATGCCTGGGAAACCAGAAGAGACTGCACTCTGCATACACATCGGATGCCAGAGGAAAACACCAAACGCCATCTGGAACCCTGGTGCACTGAAGCTCCCGGAAACGGTGGCACAGATCTTCCTGGTTGCTGCTGCCTCCGAGAGCTCTTGGGCAGCACCCCACGATCGAACTTGAGCCTCGGGACCACAGGTAACACCAACTTTTCTGCTGCAAGTGACCTGTCTGGTGAACTCAAGACACAGGCCCACAGGAAGAGCTGAAGACCTGTAGAGAGGGAAAACTACACGCCCGAAAGCAGAACACTCTGTCGCCATAACAGGCTGAAAGAAAACAGGAAAACAGGCCTAAAGCACTCCTGACACACAGGCTTATAGGGCACTCTAGCCACTGTCAGAAATAGCAGAACAAAGTAACACTAGAGATAATCTGATGGCGAGAGGCAAGCGCAGGAACTCAAGCAACAGAAACCAAGACTACATGGCACCATCGGAGCCCAATTCTCCCACCAAAACAAACATGGAATATCCAAACACACCAGAAAAGCAAGATCTAGTTTCAAAATCATATTTGATCATGATGCTGGAGGACTTCAAGAAAGATGTGAAGAACTCCCTTAGAGAACAAGTAGAAGCCTACAGAGAGGAATCACAAAAATGCCTGAAAGAATTCCAGGAAAACATAATTAAACAAGTAGAAGCCCATAGAGAGGAGTCACAAAAATCCCAGAAAGAATTCCAGGAAATCATAAATAAACAAGTAGAAGCCCATAGAGAGGAGTCACAAAAATCCCTGAAAGGATTCCAGGAAAACACAATCAAACAGTTGAAGGAATTAAAAATGGAAATAGAAGCAATCAATAAAGAACACATGGAAACAACCCTGGATATAGAAAACCAAAAGAAGAGACAAGGAGCTGTAGATACAAGCTTCACCAACAGAATACAGGAGATGGAAGAGAGAATCTCAGGAGCAGAAGATTCCATAGAAATCATTGACTCAACTGTCAAAGATAATGTAAAGTGGAAAAAGCTATTGGTCCAAAACATACAGGAAATCCAGGACTCAATGAGAAGATCAAACCTAAGGATAATAGGTATAGAAGAGAGTGAAGACTCCCAGCTCAAAGGACCAGTAAATATCTTCAACAAAATCATAGAAGAAAACTTCCCTAACCTAAAGAAAGAGATACCCATAGGCATACAAGAAGCCTACAGAACTCCAAATAGATTGGACCAGAAAAGAAACACCTCCCGTCATATAATAGTCAAAACACCAAACGCACAAAATAAAGAAAGAATATTAAAAGTAGTAAGGGATAAAGGTCAAGTAACATATAAAGGCAGACCTATCAGAATCACACCAGACTTTTCGCCAGAAACTATGAAGGCCAGAAGATCTTGGACAGATGTCATACAGACCCTAAGAGAACACAAATGCCAGCCCAGGTTACTGTATCCTGCAAAACTCTCAATTAACATAGATGGAGAAACCAAGATATTCCATGACAAAACCAAATTTACACAACATCTTTCTAAAAATCCAGCACTACAAAGGATAATAAATGGGAAAGCCCAACATAAGGAGGCAAGCTATACCCTAGAAGAAGCAAGAAACTAATCGTCTTGGCAAGAAAACAAAGAGAAGAAAAGCACACAAACATAATCTCACATCCAAATATGAATACGAGAGGAAGCAATAATCACTATTCCTTAATATCTCTTAACATCAATGGCCTCAACTCCCCAATAAAGAGACATAGATTAACAAACTGGATATGCAATGAGGACCCTGCATTCTGCTGCCTAAAGGAAACACACCTCAGAGACAAAGACAGACACTACCTCAGAGTGAAAGGCTGGAAAAACAACTTTCCAAGCAAATGGTCAGAAGAAGCAAGCTGGAGTTGCCATTCTAATATCAGATAAAATCAATTTTCAACTAAAAGTCATCAAAAAAGATAAGGAAGGACACTTCATGTTCATCAAAGGAAAAATCCACCAAGATGAACTCTCAATCCTAAATATCTATGCCCCAAATACAAGGGCACCTACATACGTAAAAGAAACCTTACTAAAGCTCAAAACACACATTGCACCTCATACAATAATAGTGGGAGTTTTCAACACCCCACTCTCATCAAAGGACAGATCATGGAAACAGAAATTAAACAGAGACGTAGACAAACGAAGAGAAGTCATGAGCCAAATGGACTTAACAGATATTTATAGAACATTCTATCCTAAAGCAAAAGGATATACCTGCTTCTCAGCTCCTCATGGTACTTTCTCCAAAATTGACCATATAATTGGTCAACAAACGGGCCTCAACAGGTACAGAAAGATAGAAATAATCCCATGCGTGTTATCGGACCACCACGGCCTAAAACTGGTTTTCAATAACAATCAAGAAAGAATGCCCACATATACTTGGAAATTGAACAATGCTCTACTCAATGATAACCTGGTCAAGGAAGAAATAAAGAAAGAAATTAAAAACTTTTTAAAATTTTATGAAAATGAAGGTACAACATACCCAAACTTATGAGACACAATGAAAGCTGTGCTAAGAGGAAAACTCATACCGCTGAGTGGCTGCCGAAAGAAACAGGAAAGAGCATATGTCAGCAGCTTGACAGCACACCTAAAAGCTCTAGAACAAAAAGAAGCAAATACACCCAGGAGGAGTAGAAGGCAGGAAATAGTCAAACTCAGAGCTGAAATCAACCAAGTAGAAACAAAAAGGTCATAGAAAGAATCAACAGAACCAAAAGTTGGTTGTTTGAGAAAATCAACAAGATAGATAAACCCTTAGCCAGACTAACGAGAGGACACAGAGAGTGTGTCCAAATTAATAAAATCAGAAATGAAAAGGGAGACATAACTATAGATTCAGAGGAAATTCAAAAAATCATCAGATCCTACTATAAAAGCCTATATTCAACAAAACTTGAAAATCTGCAGGAAATGGACAATTTCCTAGACAGATACCAGGTACCGAAGTTAAATCAGGAACAGATAAACCAGTTAAACAACCCCATAACTCCTAAGGAAATAGAAGCAGTCATTAAAGGTCTCCCAACTAAAAAGAGCCCAGGTCCAGACAGGTTTAGTGCAGAATTCTATCAGACCTTCATAAAAGACCTCATACCAATATTATCCAAACTATTCCACAAAATTGAAACAGATGGAGCACTACTGAATTCCTTCTATGAAGCCACAATTACTCTTATACCTAAACCACACAAAGACCCAACAAAGAAAGAGAACTTCAGACCAATTTCCCTTATGAATATTGACGCAAAAATACTCAATAAAATTCTGGCAAACCGAATCCAAGAGCACATCAAAACAATCATCCACCATGATCAAGTAGGCTTCATCCCAGGCATGCAGGGATGGTTTAACATATGGAAAACCATTAACGTGATCCATTATATAAACAAACTGAAAGAACAAAATCACATGATCATTTCATTAGATACTGAGAAAGCATTTGACAAAATTCAACACCCCTTCATGATAAAAATCCTGGAAAGAATAGGAATTCAAGGCCCATACCTAAACATAGTAAAAGCCATATACAGCAAACCAGTTGCTAACATTAAACTAAATGGAGAGAAACTTGAAGCAATCCCACTAAAATCAGGGACTAGACAAGGCTGCACACTCACTCCCTACTTATTCAATATAGTTCTTGAAGTTCTAGCCAGAGCAATCAGACAACAAAAGGAGGTCAAGGGGATACAGATCAGAAAAGAAGAAGTCAAAATATCACTATTTGCAGATGATATGATAGTATATTTAAGTGATCCCAAAAGTTCCACCAGAGAACTACTAAAGCTGATAAACAACTTCAGCAAAGTGGCTGGGTATAAAATTAACTCAAATAAATCAGTAGCCTTCCTCTACACAAAAGAGAAACAAGCCGAGAAAGAAATTAGGGAAACGACACCCTTCATAATAGACCCAAATAATATAAAGTACCTCGGTGTGACTTTAACCAAGCAAGTAAAAGATCTGTACAATAAGAACTTCAAGACACTGAAGAAAGAAATTGAAGAAGACCTTAGAAGATGGAAAGATCTCCCATGCTCATGGATTCGCAAGATCAATATAGTAAAAATGGCCATTTTACCAAAAGCCATCTACAGATTCAATGCAATCCCCATCAAAATACCAATCCAATTCTTCAAAGAGTTAGACAGAACAATTTGCAAATTCATCTGGAATAACAAAAAACCCAGGATAGCTAAAACTATCCTCAACAATAAAAGGACTTCCGGGGGAATCACTATCTCTGAACTCAAGCAGTATTACAGAGCAATAGTGATAAAAACTGCATGGTATTGGTACAGAGACAGACAGAGAGACCAATGGAATAGAATTGAAGACCCAGAAATGAACCCACACGCCTATGGTCACTTGATTTTTGACAAAGGAGCCAAAACCATCAAATGGAAAAAAGATAGCATTTTCAGCAAATGGTGCTGGTTCAACTGGAGGGCAACATGTAGAAGAATGCAGATCGATCCATGCTTATCACCCTGTACAAAGCTTAAGTCCAAGTGGATCAAGGACCTCCACATCAAACCAGACACACTCAAACTAATAGAAGAAAAACTAGGGAAGCATCTGGAACACATGGGCACTGGAAAAAATTTCCTGAACAAAACACCAATGGCTTATGCTCTAAGATCAAGAATCAACAAATGGGATCTCATAAAACTGCAAAGCTTTTGTAAGGCAAAGGACACTGTGGTTAGGACAAAACGGCAACCAACAGATTGGGAAAAGATCTTTACCAATCCTACAACAGATAGAGGCCTTATATCCAAAATATACAAAGAACTCAAGAAGTTAGATCACAGGGACACAAATAACCCTATTAAAAAATGGGGTTCAGAGCTAAACAAACAATTCACAGCTGAGGAATGCCGAATGGCTGAGAAACACCTAAAGAAATGTTCAACATCTTTAGTCATAAGGGAAATGCAAATCAAAACAACCCTGAGATTTCACCTCACACCAGTGCAATTGGCTAAGATCAAAAACTCAGGTGACAGCAGATGCTGGCGAGGATGCGGAGAAAGAGGAACACTCCTCCATTGTTGGTGGGATTGCAGACTGGTACAACCATTCTGGAAATCAGTCTGGAGGTTCCTCAGAAAATTGGACATTGAACTGCCTGAGGATCCAGCTATACCTCTTTTGGGCATATACCCAAAAGATGCCCCAACATATAAAAAAGACACGTGCTCCACTATGTTCATCGCAGCCTTATTTATAATAGCCAGAAGCTGGAAAGAACCCAGATGCCCTTCAACAGAGTAATGGATACAGAAAATGTGGTACATCTACACAATGGAATATTACTCAGCTATCAAAAACAACGGCTTTATGAAATTCGTAGGCAAATGGTTGGAACTGGAAAATATCATTCTGAGTGAGCTAACCCAATCACAGAAAGACATACATGGTATGCATTCATTGATAAGTGGCTATTAGCCCAAATGCTTGAATTACCCTAGATCCCTAGAACAAATGAAACTCAAGACGAATGATCAAAATGTGAATGTTTCACGCCTTCTTTAAAAGGGGAACAAGAATACCCTTGGCAGGGAAGAGAGAGGCAAAGATTAAAACAGAGACTGAAGTAACACCCATTCAGAGCCTGCCCCACATGTGACCCATACATATACAGCCACCCAATTAGACAAGATGGATGAAGCAAAGAAGTGCAGACCGACAGGAGCCGGATGTAGATCGCTCCTGAGAGACACAGCCAGAAGACAGCAAATACAGAGGCGAATGCCAGCAGCAAACCACTGAACTGAGAATAGAACCCCCGTTGAAGGAATCAGAGAAATAACTGGAAGAGCTTGAAGGGGCTTGAGACCCCATATGTACAACAATGCCAAGCAACCAGAGCTTCCAGGGACTAAGCCACTACCTAAAGACTATACATGGACTGACCCTGGACTCTGACCACATAGGTAGCAATGAACATCTTAGTAAGAGCACCAGTGGAAGGGGAAGCCCTGGGTCCTGCTAAGACTGAACCCCCAGTGAACTAGACTGTTGGGGGGAGGGCGGCAATGGGGGGAGGGTTGGGAGGGGAATACCCATAAGGAAGGGGAGGGGGCCGGGGGGAGGAGGATTTTTGCCCGGAAACCGGGAAAGGGAATAACACTCGAAATGTATATAAGAAATACTCAAGTTAATAAAAAAAAAGAAACTAACTTACTTACAAAGCCTGAATATAAAAATTGTATCTGAATAATATATCCCAATGAGAGGTAGCAACTACCAGGCAACAAATTGGTGGAGAAAATGTATATCCCAGAATAGAAATGTTCCCAATAGTTTTGAATGTAATTTTCCCAATGAATACATAACAAAAAAGATAAACGAGAATTTATCCTTTCACTAACGGAAACTATTGTCAGTGGCTAAACCTTGTGTTGGTAGCTTCCCAAAGAAGCTAAATTTGTACAATTGGATTCAAGATAGAACTCTATTCTACAGAATAGGAAATATTAAGGATAGATCACACTTACATATTGTTTAAGTGAATGGGCAAATATTCAGGGTTCAAAAATTACCAATATATACTCAAAGACTACACAGAAGTCAGACTGCTTAAATACTTCATGGGGGGCAGGGTATACATGTACATGTGTGAGACAAAACTTAATGTCATATATATTTGCTATCTCACTGTCTAACTTATGTTTTTTAGAGGTAGAGTCTTTCACTGAACTAGAGGTTTCATGTAGGTTGGAGTGTGTACATTCACGTATATGTGTATAGAGACCAGAGGTCAGCATTAGGTGTCTACCCCAGTCATTCTTCATGTGCCCTTCACTGTATGCCCAGAAAGCAATGCAGATCCTGGTCAAATAGATTCTACAAGGCTCTAGACAAACAGAAATGCTGAGAATTTTACAGCTCATAGAAGAGAAGCAAAGAGGTTTGGATCCTCCACAGGCAAATAGCCGAGGTCTCAGGTCTCTCCTCAGCTACAGTGGTAGAGAAAGTACCAGGAGCAATGGTAATGGTGGGAACATGAGCCTGGCCAACCAGGTAGGTAAAAGGTCCAGCAATGAATGCTTCAGGAGAGAAAACTCTTCTGTAATTGTTACTGCTCAGTAAAAACAGCCACTCTCAGACAATCCTCAGTGAAGTAACTTGTGTTCTTTATTCTATGTTGACAAGGGCTATACAAACACTGAGAAGTAGGGTGGCATTTAGGGGTAGGTATTTCCTATTGGTTTAGCTTGAGATGTTAGTGATAATCTATTTGCATGGAGAGGGGCTCAAGTTACATTACCTGAAAGACAGCCATGGTCCTCTCTCCCTGGGATGTCACAGTTATATGTTCCAAAGCAGGTACAGAAGAGGACACAATGAAAGCTGTGCTAAGAGGAAAACTCATAGCGCTGAGTGCCTGCAGAAAGAAACAGGAGAGAGCATGTATCAGCAGCTTGACAGCACACTTAAAAGCTCTAGAACAAAAAGAAGCAAATGCACCCAGGAGGAGAAGAAGGCAGGAAATAATCAAACTCAGAGCAGAAATCAAACAAGGAGAAATAAAAAAGACTATACAAAGAATCAACAGAGCCAAAAGCTGGTTCGTTGAGAAAATCGACAAGATAGATAAACCCTTAGCCAGACTAACGAGAGGACACAGTGAGTGTGTCCAAATTAACAAAATCAGAAATGAAAAGGGAAACATAACAACAGAATCAGAGGAAATTCAAAAAATCATCAGATCCTACTACAAAAGCCTATATTCAAGAAAACTTGAAAATCTGCAGGAAATGGACAATTTCCTAGACAGATACCAGGTACGGAAGTTAAATCAGGAAGAGACAAAACATTTAAACAACCCCATAACTCCTAAGGAAATAGAAGCAGTCATTAAAGGTCTCCCAACCAAAAAGAGCCCAGATCCAGACGGGTTCAGTTCAGAATTCTATCAGACCTTCATAGAAGACCTCATAACAATACTATCCAAACTATTCCAAAAAAATCGAAACAGACAGAGCGCTACTGAATTCCTTTTATGAAGCCAAAATTACTCTTATACCTATACCATACAAAGACCCAACAAAGAAAGAGAACTTCAGACCAATTTCCCTTATGAATATCGGTGCAAAAATACTCAATAAATTCTTGCAAACTGAATCCAAGAACACATCAAAACAATCCTCCATCATGATCAAGTAGACTTCATCCCAGGCATGCAGGGATGGTTTAATATACGGAAAACCATCAATGTGATCCATTATATAAACAAACTGAAAGAACAAAACCACATGATCATTTCATTAGATGCTGAGAAAGCATTTGACAAAATTCAACACCCCTTCATGATAAAAGTCCTGGAAAGAATAGGAATACAAGGCCCATACCTAAACGTAGTAAAAGCCATATACAGCAAACCAGTAGCTAACATTAAACTAAACGGAGAGAAACTTGAAGCAATCTCACTAAAATCAGCGACTAGACAAGTCTGCCCACTCCCTCCCTACTTATTCAATATAGTTCTCAAAGTCCTAGTGAGAGCAATCAGACAACAAAAGGAGATCAAATGGATACAGATTGGGAAGGAAGAAGTCAAAATATCACTATTTGCAGATGATATGATAGTATATTTAAGTGATCCCAAAAGTTCCACCAGAGAACTACTAAAGCTGATAAACAACTTCAGCAAAGTGGCTGGGTATAAAATTAACTCAAATAAATCAGTAGCCTTCCTCTACACAAAAGAGAAACAAGCTGAGAAAGAAATTAGGAAACAACACCCTTCACAATAGTCTCAAATAATATAAAATACCTCGGTGAGACTTTAACCAAGCAAGTAAAAAACTGTATGATATGAACTTCAAGCCTCTGAAGAAAGAAATTGAAGAACTCAAGAGATGGAAAGATCCCTGATGTTCATGGACTGGCAGGATTAATATAGTAAAAATGGCCATTTTACCAAAAGCGATCTACAGATTCAATGCAATTCCCAACAAAACTCCAATCCAATTCTTCATAGAGTTAGACAGAACAATTTGCACATTCAACTGTAATAACAAAAAACCCAGGATAGCTAAAACTACCCTCAAAAATAAAAGGACTTCCGGGGGAATCACTATCCCTGAACTCAAGCAGTATTACAGAGCAATAGTGATAAAAACTGCATGGTATTGGTACAGAGACAGGCAGATAGACCAGTGGAATATAATTGAAGACCCAGAAATGAACCCACACATCTATGGGCACTTGATTTTTGACAAAGGAGCCAAAATCATCCAATGGAAACAAAGATAGCATTTGCAGCAAATGGTGCTGATTCAACTGGAGGGCAGCAGGTAGAAGAATGCAGATCGAACCATGCTTATCACCTTGTACAAAGCTTAAGTCCAAGTGGATAAAGGACATCCACATCAAACCAGATACACTCAAACTAATAGAAGAAAAAGTGGGGAAGCATCTCGAACACATGGGCACTGGAGAAAATTTCCTGAACAAAACAACAATGGCTTATGCTCTAAGATCAAGAATCAACAAATGGGATCTCATAAAACTGCAAAGCTTCTGTAAGGCAAAGGACACTGTGATTAGGACAAAATGGCAACCAACAGATTGGGAAAAGATCTTTACCAATCCTACAACAGATAGAGGGCTTATATCCAAAATATACACAGAACTCAAGAAGTTAGACTTCAGGGAGACAAATAACCCTATTAAAAAATGGGGTTCAGAGCTAAACAAACAATTTACAGCTGAGGAATGCCGAATGGCTGAGAAACACCTAAAGAAATGTTCAACATCTTTAGTCATAAGGGAAATGCAAATCAAAACAACCCTGAGATTTCACCTCACACCAGTCACAATGGTTGAGATCAAAAACTCAGGTGACAGCAAATGTTGGCGAGGATGTGGAAAAAGAGGAACACTCCTCCATTGTTGGTGGGATTGCAGACTGGTACAACCATTCTGAACATCAGTCTCTAGGTTCCTCAGAATATTGGACATCGAACAACCTGAGGACCCAGCTATACATATCTTGGGCATATACCCAAAAGATGCCCCAACATATAACAAAGACATATGCTCCACTATGTTTGTTTGAGCCTTATTTATAATAGCCAGAAGCTGGAAAGAGCCCAGATGCCCTTCAACAGAGGAATGAATACAGAAAATGTGGTACATCTACACAATGAAATAATACTCAGCTATCAACAACAATGACTTTATGAAATTCATAGGCAAATGGATGGAACTGCAAAAATATCATTATGAGTGAAGTAACCCAATCACAGAAAAATACACATGGTATGTACTCATTGATAAGTGGATATTAGCCCAAATGCTTGAATTATCCTAGATGCACAGAACACATGAAACTCTAGAAGGATGACACAAATTCAAATGCTTCACTCCTTCTTTAAAAGGGGAACAAGAATACCCTTGGCAGGGAATTGGGAGGCAAAGTTTAGAACAGAGACAGAAGGAACACCCATTCAGAGCCTGTCCCACATGTGGCCCATACATATACAGTCACCAAACTAGATAAGATGGATGAAGCAAAGAAGTGCAGGTCGACAGTAACCGGATGTAGATCTCTCCTGAAAGACACAGACAGAATACAGCAAATACATAGGTGAATGCCATCATTAAACCACTGAACTGAGAACGTGACCCCTGTTGAAGGAATTTTAAAAAGGACTGAAAGAGCTTGAAGGGCTTCAAGACCCCATATGAGCAACAATGTCAACAAACCAGACCTTCCAGGGACTAAGCCACTACCCAAAGA
Organism: Rattus norvegicus; assembly: GCF_021556685.1. Classification (NCBI taxonomy): domain Eukaryota; kingdom Metazoa; phylum Chordata; class Mammalia; order Rodentia; family Muridae; genus Rattus; species Rattus norvegicus. The sequence continues at coordinate 82,355,214 of NC_141554.1, read as the reverse complement.
TTATTCATGGACTGACCCTGGGCTCCAATCTCATAGGTAGCAATGAATAGCCTAGTAAGAGCACCAGTGGAAGGGGAAGCCCTTGGTCCTGCCAAGACTGAACCCCCAGTGAACGTGATTGTTGGGGGGAGGGCGGTAATGGGGGAGGGTGGGGAGCGGAACACTCATAGAGAAGGGAAGGGGGAGGGGTTAGGGGGATGTTGGCCCAGAATCTGGGAAAGGGAATAACAATCGAAATGTAAATAAGAAATACCCAAGTTAATAAAGATGAAAAAATATATAATATGAATATGAAAAAAAGACAAAATGGCAACCAACAGATTGGGAAAAGATCTTTACTAAATCTACAACTGATAGAGGTTCTTATATCCAAAAATATACAAAGATCTCACAAAGTTAGACTGCACGGAGACAAATAACCCTATTAAAAATGGGTTTCAGAGCTTAACAAAGAATGTACAGCTGAGGAATATCTAATGGCTGAGAAGCACCTAAAGAAATGTTCAACATCTTTAGTCATAAAGGAAATGCAAATCAAAACAACCTTAAGACTCCACCTCACACCACTCAGAATGGCTAAGATCAAAAACGCCAAGGACAGCAGATGCTAGTGAGGATGTGGAGAAAGAGAAACACTCCTTCATAGTTGGTGGGATGGCAGACTGCTACAACCATTCTGGAAATCAGTCTGGAGGTTCCTCAGAAAATTGGACATTGCACTACCTGAGGATCCAGCTATGTACCTCTCTTGGGCATAGACCCAAAAGATGCTCTAACATACAATAAAGATGCATGCTCCACTATGTTCATAGCAGCCTTATTTATAATAACCAGAAGCTGGAAAAAACCCAAATGCCCTCCAACAGAGGAGTGGATACAGAAAATGTGGAACATCTACCCAATGGAATACTACTCAGCTATCAAAAACAACGACTTTATGAAATTCGTAGGCAAATGGTTGGAACTGGAAAATATCATCCTGAGTGAGCTAACCCAATCACAGAAAGACATACATGGTATGGACTCATTGATAAGTGGCTATTAGCCCAAATGCTTGAATTACCCTAGATGCCTAGAACAAATGAAACTCAAGACGGATGATCAAAATGTGAATGCTTCACTCCTTCTTTAAAAGGGGAACAAGAATACCCTTGGCAGGGAATAGGGAGGCAAATTTAAAACAGATATAGAAGGAAACCCATTCAGAGCCTGCCCCACATGTGGCCCATACATATACAGCCACCCAATTAGACAAGATGGATGAAGCAAAGAAGTGCAGGCTGAGAGGAACCGGATGTAGATCTCTCCTGAGAGACACAGCCAGAATAAGGCAAATACATAGGCGAATGCCAGCAGCAAACCATTGAACTGAGAATGGGACCCCCGTTGAAAGAATCAGAGACAGGACTGAAAGAGCTGAAGGGGCTTGCATCCCCACATGAGCAACAATGCCAACCAACCAGAGCTTCCAGGGAATAAGCCACTACCCAAAGACTATACATGGACTGACCATGGGCTCCAGCTGTGTAGGTAGCAATGAATAGCCTAGTAAGAGCACCAGTGGAAGGGGTAGCTGGGCCCCCAGTTAACAGGATTTTTGAGGATAGGATGGTAATTGGGGGAGGATGGGGAGGAGAACACCCATATAGAACGGGAGGGGGAGGGGTTAGGGGGCCGTTGGCCTGGAAACCAGGAAAGGAAATAACATTTGAAATGCAAATAAGAAATACCCAATTCAATAAAGATGGGGAAAAAAAGAAATGGGTTAAGCGTAGTCTATTCCTGCCAATCTCAAGTCTCTGAGATTCCTGGGTTCTGAGCTCACTCAACCTTACCAGTTCTTCTGTCTGGCAGGATCCACTTGCTCTACACGTATATTGTTTTTTTTAATAACTCTATGAATTCGGAACTCACTAACTTTGCTACAGTGGCTGCATAACAAGGCCCAGGTATCCTCTGCCTCCCAAGTCCTTGTATTACAGGCACAATGCCACTGTACCTGGCTATTTATGTGGATGCTAAGCTTATAGTGGGGCAAGCATTTGTCCTTATAATCTTGTGAGTCTTTAAGTATTTCTATTTATTTATTATAGAGTCAAATATTTGTTGGTTTAGCAGACAAAAGAGAATGTTTCAATATAACAAATTTTGAGGGTATTTACTTGCTGGGTAAAAGTAAGAAATAATGAACCAAGGGCATCTTTTATTTTCAATTGCACAGGTTCAAGCCAGATGGGGTCCCAGTTACGAGAGGGGGAAAAGTCGACACAGGCTCCTACTCCTAACCAAGAAGCTATGGGCAGGTGTTACCTACTTGCAAAGGAAAAATAGTTTTCTCCAGTCCATGCTTCAGGATAGACCCCATACCCAGCAGTACATGGCCAATACAAAACAAACTCAATGCTATTCTTATAGACATTTGGTCTTACATTGTTTGTTTGGTCATTTTGTCATATTCATCTTTTGCTTGTATATTATTGCCTCTGATTTTATGGGTTTTAGAGAAGTTATTTGGTGCCTGTCTCTCTAGGAAGTCACAACAAATGATGATCAGCAAAGAAGGAAGGCAAGCCAATGCCACAGCATCATCAGCGAAGACCAGCACCAGCAAAGCTCAAGGAAGATCAGCAAAGAGTGGCAAGGCAAACAAATGCCACACAGTGTCCTCTACTGTCTATTAGGTTATATTTAGACCATTTTCAAACATCATTTGTTCTCTCAAGCATCCACTCTAATAAAACATCGCATGCCCTTTTTCCAGGCAGCTTCCAGAAAACACCATATGTCTGTTCTCAGCAAAACAGACTCCCATGTGTCTGCCTCAGCAAAGCATCCTCTCATAAGACAGTTTCCAGAAAAAAAATCATATGACACAACTGAGTCTCCAAAGAAATTTCCACTACAAAACTTAAGCATAATCTTCTGCATATAGCCACTGAATCAATACATTTTTGGCATAATATTTACTTGGCAGTTTCCAGCAGTTCTTCCTTATATTTTTTGAAAATGATTTTCTCACTTCATAGCCACAGCTTTGCTACAGGCTACCCCCACTGTATGAATCATTCCATGACTCTCTACTGCTACACTCTGAAATATTTACTTTTTAAAAGATAGTAATTTCTGTTTCCTTTTTAACTGTCCTGCAACAATTTCTATCCTCACATGCATCTATGACCTCCTACTAAATGATGAAGTGTAAATTTCATGGGTACCACATTAGTCTCTGAACCCAATTATAGTCACTGGTATAGTATACAATAGTATACTTGATAATAAAAAGAAGAAAAATATGATTAGACAGTTTGTGGTGGTTTGTATATGCCTGGCCCATAGAAAGTGCCACTATGGCCATGTGTGGTCTTGTTGCAATAAGTATGTCCTTGTTGGAGGAAGTATGTCACTATATAGGCAGGCTATGATATTTGCTAGTGCTCAAGCTCCACCCAGTACAGAAGAGAGCCTCCTCCCGGTTACCTATGGAAAACAGTCTCCTGGTTGCCTTTAGATCAAGATGTAGAACTTTCAGCTCCTCCAGCCCCAAGTCTGTCTGCACACTGCCATGTGTCCTTCTATGATAATAGTGGGCTGAATTTCTGAAACTCTAAGCCAGCCCCGGTTTCATTTTATAAGATTTGCCATGTTTTTGGAGTCTCTTCAGAGCAATGGACACCCTAACTAAGACAAAATTTAGTACCAGAAACTAGAGTAATGCTGTATTAGGTCTGACCATGTTTTGTTTGGAGGAATGTAGATTGTGGAACTTTAGAAAGCAGTGGAATAGTGTAATGCATTAAGTGGGATTTAATAAGCCATCCTAGTTGGAAAATGGAAGAGATTGGTGCTGATGATTTGAACTGAGGGCCCTGGTTCAAGAACTTTCAGAGGAGAAGAAATTTAATATGTGCCTATAGATGATTCTTGTGATATTTTGGTGAAGAATGTGACAGCTTTTTACCCTTGTCTAAAGAATATGCCTGAGGAAAAAGTGGAGTGATTTAGATTAATTGCATTGACAAAGGAAACCTGAAAAAAAAACTAGTTTAGTCTAGTTTAGACTTGTCCTGGGGGTAACTCTAAAGAGGAGAGCATTTTAATCAAGCATAGCAAGCTTAGAAAGAAAAAAATACAAAATGTATGGTTGAAAGATTAAAGGGACCAAAAGACATGGAATGGAGCTAAATGCTGCGTTCTAGGATATTAAATGAAATTGAGAGAGTTGTGACAAGATCCCAGATAAGGTTATTGCTCATGCATTTGTAGTTAAACAATGGATAGTTATATCTTGTTAGGCATTATTATGACTTGGCTATTTTCAATTGGACATAAGGAGATATGATTGTGTATCAAATTTACGAGGGATGAATTTCAATAGCTATTTCTCAGTTGTCAACTTGATTGTATCTAGAATGAACTATAATCTAGAACTTATAAAGGTCTTGTGAAAAGGAATTAGAGAAAAGCATAGGACCAAGCATATGGGTACACAACTTAATCTTGGAGAAAGACAAATGCAAATCTGTGAGTTCAAGGTCAGTCTCCAGAACACATTCCAGGACAGCCAAGACTAGGCAGTGAAGGAGGTACAAAGAAAAGAGTTGGTGATGGTGTGTGATAGAAGAAGGGGTGGAGTATATTCTAGCCTAAACATACAATAGAACTTGGCAATTTTAGCCATGTGGCTCTGGCTTTAAAGTCAAGAGTAGAAGGGGTTACTGGGACAATACATGCTAATTGGCTGGAGCTAAGAAAGAAAAGTCCAGCATCACTGAGGTGAAATATCCAGAGAAGTGATTTCTGAGAGCACAAAGAAATTTTGTGCCAGAAATAGATAACATGTTGATAGCTGAACTTGTTCATAGGTAAGCATCATTGAGGTGGCACTAGTTTTGAAGGCACTGAAGGAGTCATGGAGAGGTTATGCTTGGCTAGCATAATGACCAAAGGTCATTGGTGAAGCTTCATTTGTAGTTGATGGCCCAGGACTAAAGGGGTCATGCAAAGAAGTTGATGTTTAGTACCATGAAGAGAGCCTCTGAGAGGCTATTGGTGAAGCCTAGATGCAGCAGAAGACCCCAACATATTGTAGATGCCAGTACCTTGGGATGACCACCAAGAACAGCAGCAGCAGTGGAGTCAGCCAGAGCCTAGAGTGCTATAGAAGTCAGAGCTGGACAAATGACACGACAGCCCATTGGAGGAGCTAAGAAGATCATGTGTGGGTCCAGATTTTGGAAGAAGAAGCTGCAAAGTTCAAGTTGCCATGGATATTTCAATATGTTAAAGATGTCAGAGCTATGGGATATCAGCTGATGGGAGCTGCTAAGAGAGAGAGAGAGAGAGAGAGAGAGAGAGAGAGAGAGGAACTAGCCCAAGAGAATGAATTTTGTTGCAGTCAACAAAGTTGATTGAGTTGGAGATCCGAAAAGCACTTTCATATCAGACATGGATGAAGAGTTTGGAGTTTGCCCAGCCGGTTTTCTGTTTTGCTTTGGTGCAGGATTTCCTCACTATGATGTTTTGGAATGGTAATATATATTGTGTGGTGTTGGAAGTATGTGATCTACTTTTTTTTATTTTATAGAGGATTGCAGTTTAGAAATTACATGAATCTCAGAAAAAGAATTTGAACTTTGGACCTTTAAATATTTTTGAGAATGTGGTAGACTACAGGGCCTTTTGAGGTTGGCCTAAATGTATTTTGTATTATTCTATGAGTAAGTAGAGTCCCCATAGACTCAAGTGTTTGAACAAGCCTAAGGAGTGGAATGTGGTGGTTTGAATATGCTTGGTTCATGGAAGGTGGCATTATTAGAAGGTGTGGTCTTATCAGAATAGATGTGCCCTTGTTGGAGAAAAGTGTGTACTGTGTAGGCAGGATTTGAGATCTTCTAGTGCTCAAGCTTCACCCAGTGCAGAAAGGAGCTTCCTCCTGACTTCCTGTGGAAGACAGTCTCTTCCTGATTGTCTTCAGTTCAAGAAATCTCAGTTCCTCTAGCACCTTGTCTTCCTGCATGCAGCCATACTTCCTTCTGCCATGATGATAATAGAGTAAACCTGTGAAATTGTAAGGCAGACCTAATTAAAGTTTATAATAGTTACCATATTGATGGTGTTTCTTCACAGCAATGTAAAGCCTAAGATATAGCTAAAGACAAAAGATAAGTAGAAGGAGAATATGGTTTATAAATATATTTGCACTATTTTTTCTTAAAATCTAAATAAGTATTTGAATATTTATAGTACATAACACAATTACACAATAGTTTAAAGTATCTATTGTGTTAGTGCAGCTTTGCAAAGTCAAGTTTGAAACTCATTAATAAAACATTTTAGGACTGAAATTTCTTTTGCATGTCAAAACTCTAGGTATTTGTAATACTTATCCAGTAACAGTATACACATCTCCAAATATAAAGTCCTTTGCAAAAGAAACAGGAATACTGGAAATGATTATCAATAGCCATTCTATCATAATTTTGGCAAATACATGCAGGCTTAAATAATCTAAGAAGCACTTTATTATTCAGGAAAATTGGTTAAACTTTAACAGGAACAATGATCTTTTCTGCATTTAATTTTCCCTATTTCCATTTTACTTTTCCTCATTCCATACTAGCTTTAAAATCCAACAATATGTATTTTTGATAGTTGTAAAAATATCCAGCCTTACAAACACTAAAGAGATTAAAAGGAACTTGACCAATCCTCCCTCCCAAAATGCTTTTTTTCACATAATTGTCATTATTTGACCAGAGTACCAGCTCCTCACGAACACTATTACAGGGCTGTAATTTATTTGATTGACACAGATATTGCACAGTGGGAAAGAGCCTATTCTTGTGCATTTATTTTAAAAGTAAATAACAGCAATTTGTTAAAATTGTACCTCCTGAGGTAACAATACTAGTTGGGACAGTGGAAAAGACTAACCAAAAATATAAGAGAAAAATCTCCTGGTGGGATTTCCATTGGGCTTTTTAAATAATTGATATAGTCCTGAAAATATACAATGCTATATGCACATGTATGATTGCATGCATGCTCAAACATGTGTACTTTCTCCTGAAACATGGAGATCCTAAGATCTTGTTTTAGGTGATTTTTGTCTTTAGAATGTAACATGAGGAGAAAACATGACAACTAAGGCACAGTTACCAACTGCATGGCTCAGTATTGCAGAACAAAGAAACAACAACAATGTGGCCTGTATATAGACAAATACAGTCTACAGAAATTGTCTGAGAAAATCAAGACAATGGAAAAGGTTGACAAAGGCATAGCCAAACTAACCAAAATAAAGATACAAATTAACGAAACTAGAGACATAAGGGAAGAGGTCATTACAGATTTCAGTGCAGTTAAGAGATTCACTGGGATATGTGTTTGAAAACTTATATAGAAAAAAATAGAAAATTTCTCAAAACTTGAGGTCTTACTTTGCTTCTCTGTTGTTTTAATAAAACATTATCAACAGCAACTACTGGGGAAGGGGATCTATTTGCTCACATTTCCAGATAAGAATCCATCACTGAGGAAAGTAAATGTAGGAACTCAAGCTGGAACCTCCAGCAGAGACCACAGAGGAACAACAAAAACTACAAAAAAGGATCCAAGATAGACAAATAGGTATTACACTGTGTATTCAAATTCTAGAAGAAAGGAGATTGAAGACTGTAAATAGTTCTGATTGTATTTAAACATTTTTCAATGTACATACGTATTAAAATACTTGATGTATGCCATAAATAAATTCATTCCTTCATGGTTTTGCATCAATTAAAATTAATTTTAAAGTTATTACAATAATTGTAACAAAAAAGTAAACTTAAATTTTGATTGAATTATGAATTTCCATATAAATGAATGTTCAAGAAGAGAGTAGAAAGAGTTAAAAGTAAGATGAGCTCTTTTCTGAAATGTTATCCAACTCTGGACTCTTTTGTCTAGAACTTGCTTAATGAAAGGATGAATCTTTGACCATACATTTAAATGCATTGATTGTTTTTCTATTATATGAACAAACTTCATGCAGTAACTGTGACTCCTGTAAAACATTTAAGTGTTTAAAACTCATTACTTCTCTACACAAAATTAATTTCAAACTTAAACAATGATCCCACCTAATAGACAAAGCTTAAGTCACTTGAAAGTTTTGGGGGTGATTTCCGACTTTAATGAGGCCTATTTAGAATTGTTTTCTGTAAATGTTTAGTACCTATGGTCTGAGAGGCTAACTGCCTTCATCTGCTTACCTAGGTGAAGTCCTTGAAGCACTTAAGCTCCTTACAATCTTATTTAAGCCTAGAATGTTTTCAGCTTCTGGGACTTACTGCTGAGGAAGCTCACCATTTCTTATTTGTTCTCAGTTCTGGCAAGCTAGTTCAACTCTGCTGCTCTGTCTCAAAACTCCTCTCCAAGAGGCCTATTTCAATCTGGCTTCTCTGTTGGCCACTGAATTGCTCTGTTTGACTTCAAACTAACTCTAGCAATTTTTTCTAATATTCTGGCCCCTTCTCATTCTCGAATTCATTCCACTTTACCTGTGTCTACCTTGCTTTGTCTTCATTCTCTGTAAAACACTCACAGAAAAACTGCCTTCTTCTCCAACTCTGTGCTTCTGTACTCTCCGCTCAACTTGACTGAATTGCTCTCCGTGAATTCAACTGTGTTCCTATACTGAGGTCTCCCTTTACTGTCCGTCTCTCCCTTAAGTAGCTTCTCTTTACTCTATTTTGTGAGAGTTGGACAAATCCTATTCTGTCAAATCTTTCTCTGATTCATCACCTTATCTGACACTCAATTAGACATCACTTTCAAACATGGCTGCTTCCTTCTATAAAGTAACTTTAAATTTCATGGTTTGGAATTAAAGTTGAGTGCTAAGGATATGTCTGTATTCCAGCCAGAGGGATTAAGGGTATATGCTAAGGGTGAGGCATTTACATGCCTTTCCAAATTTACACCAAATTACACAACAACTAGAAAAAGCTTCAAATATCTTGTAACATCTTTTCTCACTTCATCCACCCCCACTTCTAAGGGCAGTTCAAGTAATCCTAGATGCTGAAATAATACCATGGCATCTGACAGACTGTAAATACTGGCATACTAAAGCATGGAAAGATATTTCTCCTATACTAATGCTTCCCCAATACGTCAGCAATGGCAAAGAAGTTGGCTTAAGTTACACCTGCCTTTCACCCTATCCACAAATTCAAAATGAGAATCACAAAAAAAAAATTCCATTATTGGTGGGATTGCAAGCTGGTACAAACATTCTGGAAATCAGTCTGGTGATTCCTCAGAAAATTGGACATTGTACTACATGAGGGCCCAGCTGTAGTACTCTTGGGCATACACCCAAAAGATGCTCCAAAATATAACAAGAACACATGCTCCACTATGTTCATAGCAGTCGTATTTATAATAGCCAGAAGCTGGAAAGAACCCAGATGCCCTTCAACAGAGGAATGGATACAGAAAATGTGGCACATTTACACAATGGAATACTACTCAGCTATTAAAAACAATGACTTTATGAAATTATTAGGCAAATGGATGGAACTAGAAAATATCATCCTGAGTGAGGTAACCCAGTCACAAAAAAACACACATGATATCCATTCACTGACAAATGAATATTAGCTCAAAATCTCAGAATACTCAAGATACGATTCCCAGACCACATGAAGCTCAAGAAGAAGGAAGACAAAAGTGTGGATGCTTCAGTCCTTCTTAGAAGGGGGGAAATATTCAATGGAAGAAATACAGAGACAATTTGTGGAGCAGAGACTGAAGGAAAAGCCATTCAGAGACTGCCCCACCTGGGAATTCATCCCATATACAGCCACCAAACCCATACAATATTGCTGGTGCCAAGAAGTGCTTGCTTACAGGAGCCTGATACAGCTATGCCCTGAAAGGCTCTGCCAGAGCATGACAAATACAGAGGCAGATTCTCGCAGACAACCAGTGAACTGTGAACAGGGTTCCCAATGGAGTTGTTAGAGACAGAACTGAGATAACGGGAGGATTTGCAACCCTATAGGAAGGACAGCAATATCAATCAACCAGACACCCCAGAGCTCCCAGGGACTAAACTTCCAACAAAAGAGTACAAGTGGAGGGACCCATGGCTCCAGCCAGATATGTAGCAGAGGATGGCATTATAGGACAACAATGGGAGGAGAGTTTAAGTTCCTTTTTTTTTTTTTTGCAAATGCTCTCTTCTGTGGGCCCATTCTAAGTAAACAACCACCAAAATCAAACCCTATTATTTTTCTATGACATTTATCCTCCATAATCTGTGATTCTTAATTTTTTAATTTACTAAATGACTGAGTGTTAGAACAATATGCTACCACTGAGCAGAATCCCTTGCCCTACATCAGTTCTATAAGCAAATCTAAAAAAACATAATATGGTATTTATTGGTATAATTTTTATATCTTGTGGGTTTTTAAATTTTTTTCAATTTTATTGAAAATAGATGCTTTTCTCAAACAATATATCCTGATTACAGTTTTCTCTCCCTCTACTCCTTCAAGTTTCTCCCTACATTAACTCCCATCTTGATCCATTCCCTGTTCTGTCTCTCATTAGAAAAGAACAAGTTTCTAAGAGATGAAAACAAAACATAATAAAATATATATAAGATAAAATACCCAAGTTGAAAAGCAAAACAACAGAAGGAAAAGAGCCCCAAGAGAAAACACAAGAATCAGAAACCCACTCATTCACACACAAAGGAGTCCCATAGAAATACTAAACTGAAAGCTATAATATATATGCAGATGATCACCTGCAGATCCATGACGTCCCTGTGCTTACTGCTTCATTCTCTATGAGTTTCTATGAGTTTTGCTCAGTTGATTTAGAAGGCCTTGTTTGCCTGGTGTCCTCTATCTCCCCAGCTCATACATTCTACCTTCTTTCTCCTCCATGGGGTTTTTTGAGTTCTGAGGGAAGGGCTTTGATGAATACATCCTATTTAAAACTGTATAATATCTTGTATTTTTCTTTACTTTGGGTTTTCTTGATAGCTAATTATATTTCTTCATCAATTTATTAGTTCCTATAAATTTTTTAAATATCTAAAACTATTTTTCACTTTTATTTTTTTTTAATTTTTTTATTATTTTTTTTATTAACTTGAGTATTTCTTATATACATTTCAAGTGTTATTCCCTTTCCCGGTTTCCGGGCAAACATCCCCCTCCCCCCTCCCCTTCCTTATGGGTGTCCCCCTCCCAACCCTCCCCCCATTGCCGCCCTCCCCCCATAGTCTAGTTCACTGGGGGTTCAGTCTTAGCAGGACCCAGGGCTTCCCCTTCCACTGGTGCTCTTACTAGGATATTCATTGCTACCTATGGGGTCAGAGTCCAGGGTCAGTCCATGTATAGTATTTAGGTAGTGGCTTAGTCCCTGGAAGCTCTGGTTGCTTGACCTTGTTGTACTTTTGGGGTCTCGAGCCCCTTCAAGCTCTTCCAGTTCTTTCTCTGATTCCTTCAACGGGGGACCTATTCTCAGTTCAGTGGTTTGCTGCTGGCATTCGCCTCTGTATTTGCTGTATTCTGGCTGTGTCTCTCAGGAGCGATCTACATCCGGCTCCTGTCGGTCTGCACTTCTTTGCTTCATCCATCTTGTCCAATTGGGTGGCTGTATATGTATGGGCCACATGTGGGGCAGGCTCTGAATGGGTGTTCCTTCAGTCTCTGTTTTAATCTTTGCCTCTCCCTTCCCAGCCAAGGGTATTCTTTTTCCTCATTTAAAGAAGGAGTGAAGCATTCACATTTTGATCATCCATCTTGAGTTTCATTTGTTCTAGGGATCTAGGGTAATTCAAGCATTTGGGCTAATAGCCACTTATCAATGAGTGCATACCATGTATGTCTTTCTGTGATTGGGTTAGCTCACTCAGGATGATATTTTCCAGTTCCAACCATTTGCCTACGAATTTCATAAACTCGTTGTTTTTGATAGCTGAGTAATATTCCATTGTGTAGATGTACCACATTTTCTGTATTTTTCACTTTTAAATTGAATTTTTTTATTTTTTAATTGTTGAACAGTGAATATGTCCACTAAATAACCATCAGATAAATGATCTACAAGTACTTTATTATTTCGTGTCCCCTTTTAACTTTTTGATTATTTTCTCTGATGTACTAATTAACTTAAATAAAGTCAAATTTATGTACTTTATTGTTGTTTACAATTGGAATGTCATATCTGAAAAGGTTTTGACTAATCCAAAATTTACCCTAATATTTTTTCTTACTAGCTATTTATATACTTATACTGGACTCACCATTTTTGTTACTTTTACATAAAATATGAATATTGTATTTAAAACCTATAAAAGAATTAGCTGAGTTCTTGCCTACCATGCACTAGTCCCTGGGTTCACTCCCTAGCACTGGCTAAACTAATGAGTTAACACACTACTGAAGTGAAGAAAGGAGAAACAACAGTTTAAAGCCATCTTTGGCTATACATTGAAGTTCAAAGCCAGTCTGAGCTACAAGAGATGCTTTATCAAAAAAAATAAAAAGATATAAATATTAATTTATCAAATTTACTGTTGGAATTATCAGGCAGTTGGGTTACATTTCCAGTCTAAAGATTCCTAACATTCTTTTGTTCAGCGACTATAAAATTTCATGGAACTTCTTGCATAATGAAACATGTAATTCACAGTAATCTGGACACTTTTTCTAGTACCCATAGTTACTCATTATTATTAGAATAACTGTTTCCTATATTATTTAAAGCAATAGTTGACACTGGTATATAGAAAGACAATTTATGTTTTCAATATTGAATATATATAAATATAAATATATATATACATATCTTAGAATGTTGTTAAATATTTTGAAAATGTTTGTTTTAACTCCATTTGGTGAGTTTGAGATTTTTTAAATATGGATTCCTCCATATGAAATAGAGGTGGTTTTGCTTTTTAAATTAATTTTATTACATGCAAAGTAATATGTTTTGTCATGAATTCTCACGTATAAATATATAAGCTACAGGAAACCCACTCAGAACTACCTGTCACAGACCAAATAGACTCCCCTCAGATAAGTATATCTGCATATATATATATATATATATATATATATATATATATGCGCCACTGCACCTCCCTTGTGCCCTTAAGTGTCTAGTTTCCATCCTCAATACGAATAAGCCTTTCTTTCATGTCACATGTATTCCATTACCTTCTCCTTGCCCACATCTTAGGATCACTTCCTCATTCCTCATGATCCCTTTTCTATTTTCAATTCTACACACACACACACACACACACACACACACACACATGCAAACATACCACACATGTACACACACCTACGGGTTTTCTTTTCTGTAGGCTTCCTCTTCCCTCCGGTAATCATTACTCTGCTGTATAGAATTGTCATTTCACATAACTCCTATTTTCCACTTCTTAATATTACTTCTTGTTTCATTCTTCTAGTCATGCATACCTGCGTTTTCCAGCACCATTTGTTTAAAAGGTTGGTTTTGTTTTTTATGCAATGCAGGTTTGGGTTTTGGAGCTTTGATTGAAAATTAAGTGACATAGTCATCTGCTGTTGCTGTTTATATTTCTGGAATCTCTGTTCTAGTCCATTGAACTATGCATCTGCTTTTGTGGTAGTACCATAGATTTTGATATTGTGGCCCTATTTTGAAATCACTGTAATTATTTCAGTATTGTTTTTTCTACTTACTGTCTTGACACTTCAAGGTCCTTGTGATTCCTTATGGCTGTAAGATATGTTTTTCTAGTTACTTAAAGAATGCCATTAGAGATTTGATGGGATTTTATTGAATATGTAAATGGCTCTTGAGAATATAATATTTATAGTATTAATTCTGCCAAATCATACACATGGGAGTCTTGTGTGTCTTCAGCATCTTTAAATTTTCATTTTAGGTCTTTTACCTCCTGGGATATATTTATTTTCTTAACTTTTTAAGAAGCTCTTGTAAATGAAATATTTTCTTGAATTCTGTCTTGTTACGTTTGTTACCAATTACAGGTATAAGAGAAGGCAATCATTTGGTATGCTGAAAATTTTAAATTTTGTTACTTGGCTAAAAGTGTACATAAATTCTAGTAATTTTCTCGTTGAGACTTTTAAGTATAGCATGGGATATCTGTTAATAAGCATACTCCTACTTCTGACTTTCCATTGTGTAACCATTTTTTCTTATTGAATCACAGTTTTAAGAGACATCCTGGGCTCCTTGATTTTAGAGGAATTTTTTTTTCAGTTTTTCCCCAACTCAGCATAATATTAGCTACAAATTTATCATACATAGCCTTATTGTGTTACTTGTATTCCCTCATTTTATCCAGAGCTTTAAAGCCATTAAATGATATTAAACATTTTCAAATGATTTCTGTCATTAAGTTCACTTGTGGGTTGAATTTTATTGATTTGTATATTATGACACAGCCTTCATTATTTGTATGAAAGCAACTTGTTCATAGTGTAATTAATATCTTTATAATCAGTTCTTGAATTCAGTTTGCAAGTATTTTGTTGAAAAGTTTTGCACCTGTATTCATAAGAGATGTTGGCCTACAGTTTAGTTTGCTGATATGCTATTATCCAGCTTTATTATCAAGCATCTACTACATTTATAAAATGAGTTTCTAGTGTGCAATGGTGTATTTAAATTCATAGACAAGATTGCATCTCTCTCTATATATGGAAGTAAATATATTAAGATATAATAAGCTAAAGAGACACTAATGTATGGGAGAAAAGGTGATGATCAGGAAGCAATGCCACCCCCTAAAAAGATGAAGAAAATGGTAAAGTAATAGAGCAGTTTTGTTCTGGGTTTTTGAAACTTGGGGAAAAGAGTTAGTTGAGTTAATGGTTTGCACCAAGATATATGTGTGTGTTGTTTCTGTGTTGGGCAACTCTCAAACTGTCCATGACAGTTACATGAATTCATTGGTAAGCAAGGCTACATATTCCATTCATTTTGTTACTTATTTTCTAGTTTTACTAAAATCCTTCCTATTCCTCTTTTATAGACTTTTCTTTCTATTTAAACAATTTATTTTATTAGCACTTATTTTTTTCTTATAATTTTTGGTTTGTCTAGCATAACTTTTTCTTTGTGGATAATATTGCACTTACAAAAATCATCTTTTAATTATAATAAGTAAATTTGAATAAAACTAAACATGATAAATTAAAACTAAGCATTATTTCTGTTTGATGGCTTTTATTTTATTTTATTATTTTATATTGAGTCTTAGCATGTAATACAGACTGAATTTGAACTATGTAACACAAGAGGACATAAAATTCAAGATACCTGATTGAGCCTTCCATGTGCTAGAATGACAGATATCTACAATTTCATCATCTAAGTCACTTGCATCTCTTTGTTACATTTTTCTGTATTAGAAAGCAATAGTAATTTCTTCTCTTGCTCAGCAAAATATGTGATGAAAGCATATTGCAGATAAAGAAGGTTTATCTTGGCTTACCAATCAAGGATGTAGAACATCATTGCAAGTACAACATAATAGCCAAAGTCTGAAGCAGCTGGTCACATTATGTCCATCACAAGGAAACAGACAAATGAATACTGCTCTTCAGGAAACTTTCTACTTTTAGTCTATCCCATAGAATGTTGCATCCCACAGTTAGGAAGCAGGAACACTACAAAATTCAATCTGTGAAGCCACAATTATGCTTATACTTAAACCTCACAAAGACCCAACAAAGAAAGAGAACTTGAGAACAATTTACCTTATGAATATCAATGCAAACTTATTCAATAAATTCTTGCAAAGTGAATCCAAGAACACATCAAAATGATCATCCATCATGATCAAGTAGGCTTCATCCCACGGATGCAGGAATGGTTCACTATATGGAAATCCATCAATGAAATCCACTATATAAATGAACACACACACACACACACACACACACACACACACACACACACACAACTACATGATCATCTTATTAGATGCTGAAAAAGCATTTGACAAAATTCACCACCTCTTCATGGTAAAAGTCTTGGAAAGATCAAGAATTCATGGGATATATATATCAAACCAGTAGAGAACATCAAACTAAATTCAGCAATCCCACTAAAATTAGGGACTAGACAAGGCTGCCCACTCTCTCCCTACCTATTTAATATAGTACACGGGGTCCAATCCAGAGAAATCAGACAACAAAGGGAGGTCAAAGAGATACAAAGGAAAGGAAGAAGTCAAAATATTACTATTTGCAGATGATTTGATAGTATACTTAAGTGACCCCAAAAATTCCAATAAACATCTTCACTAATGTGACTGGGTATAAAATTAAATCAAACAAATCAGTAGCCTTCCTCAACTCAAAGGATAAACAAGCTGAGAAAGAAATTAGGGAAACACAGTGAACTAGATTGTTGGGGGCAGGGCGGCAATGGGGGGAGGGTGGAGAGGGGAACACCCATAAAGAAGGGGAGGGGGAGGGATTAGGGGGATGTTTGCCCGGAAACCGGGAAAGGGAATAACACTCGAAATGTATATAAGAAATACTCAAGTTAATTTAAAAAAAAAGAAATTAGGGGTTGGGGATTTAGCTCAGTGGTAAAGCGCTTGCCTAGCAAGCACAAGGCCCTGGGTTCAGTCCCCAGCTCCGAAAAAAAGAAAAGAAAAAAAAAAGAAATTAGGGAAACAACAACTTTCACAATAGTCACAAATAACATAAAATACCTTGGCTCTAACCAAGCAAGGGAAAGATCTATATGACAAGAACTTCACGTCTCTGAAGAAAGAAATTGAAGAAGATCTTAGAAGATGGAAAGATCTCAGATGCTCATGGATTGGCAAGATTAATATGGTAAAAATGACCATCTTGCTGAAAGACATCTATAGATTCAATGCAATCCCCACCAAAATTCCAACTCAATTCTTCATAAAGTTAGAAAGAGCAATTCTCAAATTCACTTGGAATAACAAAAAACCCAGGATAACTAAAATGATTCTCAACAATAAAAGAACTTCTGGGAGAACCACCACCCCTGACCACACACTGTATTACAGAGCAATAGTGATTTTTAAAAAAAACCCTATGGTATTAGTACAAAGACAGGCATGTAGATCAATGGAATGGAATTGAAGACCTAGAAGTGAACCCACACATCTATGGTCGCTTGATCTTTGTCAAAGGAACTAAAACTATCCAATGGAAAAAAAGACAAATTGTGCTGGTTCAACTGGCAGTCAGCATGTAGAATGCAAATTGATCCATTCTTATTGGCCTTGTAAAAAGCTCAAGTCAAAGTGCATCGCAGATCTCCAGATAAAACCACATACACTGAAACTGAGAGAAGAGAAAGTGGGGAAGAGCCTCAAATACATGGGCACAGGGGAAAATTTCGTGGGCAGAACAGTAAAAACTTATGCTCTACGATCAAGAATTGACAAGTGGGTCTTCTTAAAATTGCAAAGCTTCTGTAAGGCAAAGGACACTGTCAATAGGACAAAATAGCCACCAACAGATTGGGAAAAGATCTTTACCAATCCTTCATCCAATAGAGGGCTAATATATACAAAGAACTCAAGAAGATTTGACAACAGAGAATCCAATAACCCTATTTAAAATGAGGTACACAACTAAACAAAGAATTCTAAACTGAGGAATATTTGATGGTTGAGAAGAACCTAAGGAAATGTTCAACATCCTTAGTCATCAGGGAAATGCAAATCAAAATCACACTGAGATTCCACCTCACACCAGTCAAAATGGCTAAGGTCAAAAACTCAGGTGACAGCAGATACTGCAGAGGATGTAGAGAAAGAGAAACACTCTTCCATTGTTGGTGTGATTACAAGCTGGTAGAACCACTCTGGAAATAAGTCTGGTGGTTCCTCAGAAAATTGGACATAGTTCTACCTGAGGACTCAGCTACACTATTCCTGGGCATATACCCAAAACATGCTCCAACATACAATAGAGAAACATGTTCCACTATGTTCAAGCAGCCTTATTTATAATAGCCAGAAGCTAGAAAGAAGAGATAAATGTCCCTCAAGAGATAAATGGATACAGAAAATGTGGTTCATTTACACAGTGGAATACTACTCAGCTATTAAAAACAATGACTTCTTGAAATTCAGAGGCAAATGGATGGAATGAGAAAATATCACCTGAGGGATGTGATGTAACCCAATCACAAAAGAGCACACATGTAATGCACTCACTGATAAGTGGATATTAGCCCAAATTCTCAGAATTCCAAATATACAATTTACAGACCACATGAAGCTCAACAAGAAGACAGACCAAACTGTGGATGCTTCGTTCCTTCTTAGAATGGGAAGCAAAATACTCACAGGAGGAAATATGGGGACAAAGTATGTAGCAGAGAGTTCCCTACCTGGATATCCATCCAGATACAGTCTCCAAACCTAGACATGATTGTGGATGCCAAGAAGTGCATGCTGACAGGAACCTGATATAGCTGTCTCCTGAGAGGTTCTGCCAGAGCATGACAAATATTGAGGCATATGCTCACAGACAACAAGTGGACTGAGAACAGGATCCCCAGTGGAGGAGTTAGAGAAAGGACTGAGGTAATGAGAGGGCTTGCAACCCCATAGAAAGAACAAAAATATCAACCAACCAGCTCCCCAGGGACTAAATCACCAAACAAGGAGTACCTGTGGAGTGACCCATGACTCCAGCCACATATGCTCCAGCTGCATATGTAGCAGAGGATCGCCTTGTTGGCATTAATGGGAGGATAGGCCCTTGGTCCTATAAATGCTTGATGTCCCAGTGTAGGGTGTTGCCAGGCCAATAAGGAGGGAGTTTGTGGGTGGGTGAACACCCTCATAAAAGCATGGGGAGGGAAGATAGAATAGAAGGGTTTCTTGAGTGGTAACTGGGAGAGGGTATACCATTTGAAATGTAAATAAAGAAAATATCCAATAAAAGAAAAAAGGGAAACATCTTTTTACTCAAATACACCCAAACCTGAACATCCTTCACTGATATTCTCAGAGGCTTATTTCCAGGTAATTCTAGAGCTTGTCAAGTTTTTAATCATATTAATCATCACAAATGCACTCCAACCTCAAGTTTTTGTAAATATTCTGTTGTTTACAATGAACTAGGAGAATATCTAAAAATTATAGTATGTTCACAAATCTCCTTAGGGATAGGGTACTCACACATGTCTCATCTCTACTGGCCAAATACTTCATATCCAAGATCTAATGACATTCTCCTGTAGCATTCAAAGCCATTAAACTATGTCACCCAGTAATGTCCACAGCTAACAAAAGCAGCTCAATCCTCGGGGATGATTAAGGCCCACATTATTATGGGCTACCAAATACTGATGTGGTTACAGAACTCAACAGGCCCACATCAATCACAAATAAGGCCAACTAGTCTAATAGCTTAACTTAGGATTTCATACATTCCAAAAAGCTACATATTTAGAGAGACCCCCATCCTAAAAATGAAGGTCATTAAAATAGACAAATTTTTGCAACCTACTTTTTTAAATTGCTTTGATATTTTTACAGTCCAGCCATTGCTCCCCTCCTAGTACTACCTCCCACAGTTTCTCATCCCATTCCCCCCGTCTCCAAAAGGATGTCCCCTCCAGACCTCTCCGTTCCCTGGGGCCTCAAGTCTCTTGAGGGTTAGGTGCTTCTTCTTTCACTGAAGCGAGACAAAGCAGTCCTCTGCTCTATATGTGTCAGAGCCTCACATCAGCTAGTGTATGCTGCCTGGTTGGTGGCTGTATGTCTGCGAGATCTCTGGAGTCCAGGTTAGTTGAGACTGCTGGTATTCCTATGGGGTCACTCTCCTTCTCAGCTTCTTCCAGCCTTTCCCTAATTCAACCACAGGGGTCCTTGACTTCAGTCCATTGGTTGGGTGTAAGTATCTGCATCTGTCTTAGACAGCTGCTTGTTGAGCCTCTCAGAAGACAGCCATGCTAGGCTCCTGTCTGTAAGCACATCTTAGCATCAGTAATAGTGTCAGGCTGTGGAGCCTCCCCTTGATATATATCCCAAGTTGGGCCTGTCACTGGACCTCCTTTCTTTCAGTCTCTTCTCCATTTTTTTCCATGCAGTTCTTTTAGATAGGGACAATTATGGGTCAGAATTTTCAATTGTGGGATGGCAACGCCATTCCTCCACTTGCTACTTATGTGTCTTTCTACTGAAGGTAGACTCTATGAGTACCCTTTCCCCAGTATTGGGCATTTCATCTAAGTCCCTCCCTTTGAGTCCTGATAGTCTCTCACTTGCCAGGTTTCTGGTACTTTCTAGAGCATCCCCTGTCTCCCAGTCCCCAAGGTTGAATATTTCCATTCATTCTGCTATCCATCAGGGTTTCTCTCCTTTTTCCCCCAACCCCAATTCCTGATCATGTTCCCCTTTTCCCACTCCCTCCTCCCACCCAGATCGCTCCCTCCCTCTGTCTCCCATGATTATTTTCTTCTTCCTCCCAATTGGGATTGAAGCATCTTTACTTGGGCCCTTCGTTTTGTTAACTTTCTTGAGTGCTGTGGATTATGTACTTTTTGGGCTAATTCAACTTATTAGTGAGAACATACCATGGATGTCCTTTTTGGTCTGAGTTACCTCATTTAGGATGATAGTTTCTAGTTCCATCCATTTGCCTGCAAAAGCCATGATGTCCTCAAAACCTACTTTTAATAAAGGTTCAACCTTTCTTCTATCCAACCACCTAGCAGAGGTAGTGGAAAACAAAACTTATTAGGATATAGGGGAAGTGGACCTGTTCAGCAATAGTTCTTTGGGAGTGAGCTCAATCTTCTTTCTTCTTTGCCCGCAGTTCAGTGCTTCGGCAAACACTAAATATAACTTAGCAGCTGCAGACCAGTCATCTAGGCAAACAAATGCCACACATAAACTGGCAGCTACAGTTCAGTTCTTTCTGCAGGAAGACACCAGGCATGAACCAGCAGGAATAGTTCAATTCTGAAGAAGCTGCCAGTCTCAGCAACCTACCTAAGGCAAGACCACTGAATCAGTTCTTGTGCAAGTTTCTCTCAATGGCAGCATTATCACAAGTTGTGCTCAACAACACTATGTAAGGCAAACCAATACATGCATGGCGTTAGGAAAGAAGAGCAAGACAGATCAAGTTAAACCAAGGCTCAGTGCTCATCTCTCACTGTCTGTGGGATCATATTTATACTCCTTCATCAAGCCTCCTTTCACATGTTTGCTATATTCAAACACCCTTTCACCTGTATCTGCTTCGGGAAAAGTCTTTCATGTGTTTGCCTTAGCAAGACATCCTTTAACCTGTGTACCCCAGCAAAACAACATTTGACATAATTAATTTTCCAAAGAAACTAGAGTCCAATGTATACCAAGTCCCATGTATCATAAATATGAATATGTTCCACCTGGGAGCTAGACGCTGTCTGATAATAATAGTTTTAGTACTGTCAGTAGACAGTCTCCTGGTATTAACTGTACTACCTGAAGATGGGTGGTAGGAATAATTCCTTGGCTACCAAGATTAAGGTTACTGATCTTGACTGCTTCACAAAGTCGTAGGCCCCTGCAGGATTTCAGTAGAATGACAGTTGTTTTCTATCTAGACCCATTGCACAGGTCAACATGGTATAACTCAAAACTTGTGTCTGTCTTACTGGCATGAAGACCTTTGATTGATGCCAGTGCTAGTTTAAAAGCTGGATTTGTGAGCTCTTGCCTATGTATCTTGCCTTCTACTCAGTGCAGGACCTAACTGTAATTGAGAGAGAGTCTCAAGACAAACACATGTGCAAAATTTTGTACCCTGCTCCCCAGTAAAAGGAATCATGTTTCCTTATCTGCTACTTGTGAGCATAATGTTTTGTATGCTGTGTAAAGTTTATCCTTGGATTATTCAGATTCTTACTTCTCTGCCCTCATATCTTGTTTCAATCTGGATATGGCATTGTAATGCTTACACCAGAAACCTTCTATCTCAAGTTTGTGTACATAGTTCTTAGCATTTATTCTCTGCCTTGTCAATAAATGCTAATTACCCAATAGGAGGGCAGAATAAGAATAGGGTGGGACATCTGGCAGTAGAAGAGAGAGAGGAGGAGGGGGAGAGTCAGATCAGCAGCAGGATGGAGAAATTGGACCCATAAAGAAGGGATCTGAAGACCCAGAACAATCATAATGCACAACTATTATAAGATGGGGCCGATACACACACACACACACACACACACACACACACACACACACACACACAGAGCCACCAAAACTAGATAAGCTTGATGAAGCTAGAAAATGCATGCTGAAAGGGATCAGATATTGATCTCTCCTGAGAAACACATCCAGAGCATATCCAATACAGAGATCAAGGCTAGCAGCAAACCACCCAACTGAGAATAAGACCCTCTTAGGGGGGATTAGAGAAATTATTGAAAGAGCTGAAGGAGCTTGCAACCCCATAAAAACAACAATGCCAACCAACCAGAGCTTCCAGTGACTAAACCACTACCAAAAGACTATACATGGACTGACCCAGGGCTCCAACAGCATATGTAGCAGAGAATAGCCTTGTTGGAGCATCAGGGGAAGGGGAAGCCCTTGGTCCTGCCAAGGTTGGACCCCCAGTGCAGGGGAATATAGGGGTGGGGGGAAAGGGGGGGATGTATAAGGGAAATACCCGTATGAGAAAGGGAGAGGGGAGGGAATGGGGGCTTATGGACAGGAAACCGGGAAGGGGAATAACCTTTGAAATGTAAGTAAAGAAATATATCTAATAAAAAATTTAAAAAAAATAAGATGAGGCTGAGAGGGAGCCAAATTATCAGACAAGGTAAATATAGATGATTTAACTGCTCAGCTATCGAGGTGTAGCTTTCAATAAATCTTATTTCTTCTGCATGGTTATTGGATAATAGCATTAGGTAAAGAAATACAGATGCCGGATTATTCACAGTTACATTTTTATTAAGAATAATTCATTTACAGCTACTATATCGAAGGTGAGAGATACATACTCTAACATGCGGCTATAGATCTGATATTCTGAATGCTGATACTCTGGTACAATCATGTCTCACCATATCCAGCCTAGTACAGAATATTGAGTCTAAGATTTGGAGTCACTTCTCTATCCCTGTTTCAAACATAAATCTCCTCCCCTAAAGCTGAGCTTTTTGTAGTTGAGGGAGATAGGATATGGTTCTTTCTTCTTGCTTCCTTTATTGTCTTCGCTGTGCCATACTGAGAGTAGTCACCATGATCTCTCCACTGATTCTTTCAACATTTACAAAGGTCGATATATGATACATAAGTTTTGTGTCTATGAAGAGATATTTCTTAAAAGATCTTACCTAATCATCATATTGTTTATATCCTGAATCGATTTTTAATTTTGCATTTACCTGTGTATAAGTATGGATATGTGCGCTGAAGTGCAATCTGAGCTGATTAATGTGAGTGCTGGACCCTGAACTCTGGTGTTTGGGGATAGCAGCATATCCTGTCAACCACTGCTGAACCATTTCTCCAGCTTCTATTTCTCCTGTTACAAAATCAATCTGAAACCTACGCCAACTAGTCTACTTTCTATGACTATAGATCACTTAGTCATTTAGTAAATATGCAAGCACTGCCATTCCAGGCATAGAAGTAGCAGCAGGAAATAAAATAGGCAAAAATATAGTAAAAAGGCAAGTCTCTAAACTATAGTGAGAAACTTGAATTTTTTCTTGGTTTTCAATAGTTCTGGTTTGTAAATGAAATTATTTTTGAAATTATAATTACAAAATTTTCTCTTCTCTTTCCTCCCTCCAACCCCTCTGCCATATACTCCCTCCTGTTCTCTCTCAAACTCATGGCCTCCTTTTTTCATTAATTCAACAAGCAGTTTTTTATAAATATTTGACAAGATAGTTGAAATATTTTTCATCCAATATAAGGTAAATGAAAAGTAAAAATCAATGAAGTGGATCATTCAATAAAGAATAGTTATGGTGGCAATGTTTGTATAAGGATCCTAGGAACTTAGAACATTGAGAAACATATGAGGAACAGGATACTTGTTACAGGTGGAACATTTTGTGGGTCACTTCAGTGATGCCATCTCTGTCATTAAAACTGTAACTGATCTGGTCTCTCTGCTTCCAGTTGCCATGACTGAACTTTTACTCCCCCTTACAACTGCTTTTTAAAGTTATAAACCCTCTGTGGTAATATTTAGAAGTAGAAGAACACTGGGAAATATTTTTGTTTATATGTAATCCTGGGGATAATGCTGTCATGATAGGATTCTCTTAAGAATAAGAACACACTCTACAATTTAAGTTAAGCCCCATCATCAATCCATCCTTATTATTAAGAAAATGAAATATTTCTCAAAATATCATGTAATTTTAATTTTCAATTAAAATATAATACATTACTGTTCAAAGCTAAAGTGTTGGAATTTTATAGATTATGAAGAAAACTGAATGTAGGTACTATAAAAGTTTTACTATTTAATAAAAATAAACTTTAACTTTGATCATTACATATCAAACATAAAGGATATTATATGTATTTCCCCCATGTTTGTTTCCCAGTACCAATTAACAGTTTTCCTTCTTATTATTTCATGTTATATATTGCAAAAATTCCTTTCAGAAAATGTTTTCCAATATTCTTGTTCCAAAATGTTTAACTTGTATTAGAGTTATCTGTAAAGTTTGCCAAATTGATACAATACAGAAGACATTGTTGCACTTTAAAAAAGAATAATTTTACACAGTAGTTCCTCTGCCATGTTCGGGGAGGTGAGTCAACTGGTACCCCTTGTTTATGAGATTCTAGCCTCTAGAAATGTGTGAAAATAAGTGACTTTGTTTATTCCACCAGTCTGTAGTAATTAATTACAGCAGATCCCACAGGCCAAGACATCAACCTAGACTGTCAATGAACATTATACCTTCAGGGTTAAACCTTTTCATTGTTAATGAGTTATTTTAGATTGTTTCCCTGAAACATTATAAGCATTCAATAGCTGGTATTTTGGGGTCTTGCCCTGAGGTCACAACTTTCTTACACTTAGCCTCAAGCATTTCCTTAAAAGTTTTATCTCCTTGACCAGGGGGTTTATCTCCTTTGCACTTCCTGGTGCTCCTTTTCTCCTCACATTACGTATTTTGTATTTTTCCTTGTTTAACTTGCTGACTCCTTTTCATTATAGATCTGCATGATAGTTGCTACCAATAAAACAAGTAACACAGTAAATACTAGACTGGTTTTTGTTTTTTTCTTTTTTTTTCTTTTTTTTTTTTTTTTTTTTTTTTTTTGTTCCTTAGCTCTTCTGCCAGCACAATTATTTCAAAACTCTCCTAAAATTTAACCTCAGGCAGACATTTTGGACAAGGGCATAAAACAGTCATATTTTTGCTAAATTGTTAAAAAATGGTCTTTTTACAACTCAGTCCTTTAATTCTCCTCTGAAACTTCATGAACCAGATAACTGTCATAACCTACATTGCTCTGAGCAGCACTGTGCTCCCTATGAGTATGACCGACTAAGCCCATTTAAAGAGTTCAACTGCTTTCCTAATCTAAAAAACCCAGAGCCACATTCCACCAACAAGAAAAGTGGTCAGACCCATTACAGTAAGAACTCTCAGCTACCTATCCAGCACCATGTCTACAGGTGTGCAATCATGTTTCCATGATGACAATGAACTAAATCTCTGAAAGTATAAACAAGCCTCAATTAAATGCTTTCCCTTATAAGTGTTATGATGGTCATGCTGTCTCTTCAAAGCAACACCTAGGGATCCAGCCTATATATCTATATCTATATCTATATCTATATCTATATCTATATCTATATCTATATCTATATATATATATATATATATATATATATATATATATACAGCCACCAAAACTAGATAATATTAATGAAGCCAAGAAGTGCATGCTGATAGGAGTCTGATATAGCTGTCTCCTGAAAGGCTCTGCCAGAGCATGACAAATATAGAGGCAGATGCTCACAGACAACCAGTGGACTGAGAACAGGATCCCCGATGGAGGAGTTAGAAAAAGGGCTGAGGTAATGAGAGGGTTTGCAACCCCATAGGAAGAACAACAATGTCAACCAACCAGAACCTCTATAGATCCCAGGGACTAAACCACCAACCGAAGAGTTCACATGGAGGAACCCATGGTCCAGCCTCATGTGTAGCAGAGGATGGGCCTTGTTGGGCATCAGTGGGAGGAGAAGCCTTTGGTCCTGTGAAGGCTCAATGCCCCATTATTGGAGAATGCCAGGGCCAGGAGGCAGGAGGAAGTGGGTAGGTGGGTGGGGGAACACCCTCATGGAGGCAGGGGTTTGGGGATGGAATGTGGGTTTTCTGGAGGGGAAAGCAGGAAAGGGGATAACATTAAAGAGGAACACTCCTCCATTATTGGTGGGATTACAAGCTGGTACAACCACTCTGGAAATCAGTCTGGAGATTTCCGAGAAAATTGAATATAGTACTAACTGAAGACCCAGCTATACCACTCCTGAGCATATACCCAAAACATGCTCCAACATATAACAAGGACACATGCTCCACTATGTTCACAGCAGCCTTATTTATAATAGCTAGAAGCTGGAAAGAGCCCAGATGCCCTTCAACAGAGGAGTGGATACAGAAAATGTGGTACATCTACACAATGGAGTACTATTCAGGTATCAAAAATAATGACTTCATGAAATTCATAGGCAAATGGATGGAACTAAAAATTGTCATCCTGAGTGAGGTAACCCAATCACAAAAAACACACACATGGTATGCACTCACTGATAATTGGATATTAGCCCAAAAGCTAGAATTACCCAAGATAAAATCTACAGATCACATGATGCTCAAGAAGAAGGACAACCAACGTGCAGATGTTTCAGTCCTTCTTAAAAGGGGGAATAAAAATATCCATAGGAGGAAATATGGAGACAAAGTTTGGAGAAGAGGCTGAAGGAATGGCCCTTCAGAGCCTGCCACACCTGGGGATCCAGTCCATATATATACAGTCACCAAAACTACACAATATTGAGGAAGCCAAGAAGTATATGCTGACAAGAGCCTGATATAACTGTCTCCTGAGAGGCTCAGCCAGAGCATGACAAATACCAAGGTGAATGCTAGCAGCAAACCATTGAACTGAGAATGGGGTCCCCACTGGAGGAGTTAAAGAAAGGGTTGAAGGAGCTAAAGGGGCTTGCAACTCCATAAGTACAGCAATACCAACCAACTAGATCTCCCAGGGATTAAACCACTACCCAAAGAGTACACATGGACAGACCCATGGCTCCAGCTGCATATGTAGCAGAGGACGTCCTTTTGGGCATCAATTGGAGGAGAAGCCCTTGGTCCTGCCAAGGCTGGAACCAGTGTAGGGGAATGTCAGGGGGGAGGGGGAAAGTGGCGTGGCTCAGGAGGGGGAACCACCCTTATAGAAGAAGGGGATGGGATGGTAAACCAGTAAAGGGAATAACATTCAAAAATGTAAATAAATAATATCCAATAAAAATGAAATGTAAATAAAAATATCCTATAAAAAAGAATTATAAATAAAGAATATATCCAATAAAAAAAGGAAAAGAACCACAGAAGTCCCTAGGAGTCTGATATTTTCCTTTAACTTTTTCAAATCTACTCAAAGTCTGTTTACTAGAAATTTGACCCATTTACAACGATACTGGAGACTTAGATTTCAGCCTATTCATGAATGTCAGGAACTCTCAAATAAAAACAAAGTTACTGACAATTTATGCTTCACTTAATAAACTACCTTAAGTTAATTTGAGGAAGTGAAAGCAAGAACTGTATCATATGTCTATGAGCTACCAGTTTCTCGGCTCTAAGGAGAAATTACAGAATGGTTGAAGAACCTAACTGTTCATAACAATGATTCAATACTTTTGAAGGTGAAGTCTGTATACCTTGATTTAGATCTCATCATTTGAAATATGTTATTGGGAATAACTATTTAAAGACTGTTTTGTAAATTTGTGATGTGATCTTGTACATTTACAACTACTAAACAAAGACATAATAAGACCATTTTGGAGCTAGAGATTTGACTTGTTGGAAGAGATCTTGCCTAGTGTAATGACGCCTATGTACAAATACACAAACACAAAAACAAAAAGACACTTTCTGTTCGCCCTAGAGGAAAAGCACACAGTGATATGATTGGGGACCTAAAGTTCTAAACTATCTGTGGGCACTTTTAAGATGATAATTATATCGGTTTTAATATATTGATAAGTTTATAGCCAATACTTCTCTGTCATTTTATTTACAAATAATGTTTCTATTTTCATAGTTTTCACACATATATGAGCTATTAAATACTTTGTTATTTATCTAGCTGATTTCTTTCTGTCCTGTTTTAACTAAAAACAATTGTGGACCTAACTGAACAATTACTTCAGTTTATTCTACCATAATAATTCTTATCAAACCAGTCTTTCATTCTTCATCCAAGCACACATGTAGTAATCCTACATTAACTGAATCAACCATTTCAATGTTAGATTCGGTCTTAGAATCCTCAGGGAGACTAGCTTCTTTGGAAAACTAACCAATGAAAAGGATCAAATCTGAAAATTTCAATAATCTGGGATATACTGTGTCCCCTCGTGGTCACTGTTCCAGAGATTCCTGTCAAAAATGTTACCCAAGACTAGGTAAAGCCTTTTCTGGGCCCTACAATTGGTAGCTGCAATCCAAAGATGAATATAAATTGTACTGACCTATATAAGCACATAACAACAATGTACTAAAAATATTTTTTCATTAATTAATTTATTTATTCACTTTACATCTAGATCTCAACCCCCCATTCCCCATCTCCTCTCAGTTCCACACTTATAAATCCCTCCCCCCATTACCTCTTCACCTTCTCCTTAGAGAAGGAGAAGCCCACTCATGGATACCACCCCACCCTGGCACATCCAGTCTCAGAACAATAAAGTACATTCTCTCCCACTGAGGCCCAACCAGGCAGTTTAGTAGGAATATTTCTTAACTTTGTAAAGTTATTCCCTGTCAAGAAACATGATGACCATCCCTATCTGTTGACTCACTAATACTTCCAATTTCCATAAAAAACTAATATTTTCTGCACCTGGAATAATGAGACAGATATTAATTATCCCAAATGAAGAGTGTTGTCATATATGGGATACTCATAATGAAAAATAATATGAAGACTATTTAAATCCAAACTATGTAAAATCACATCCATATATGAATATTTTATTCCAATACTGAAGTAAGCAGGTATGAGGTCACAATAAAGCAGCACACAAAATATACCATCTTTATTTAATTATTGCATTAATTTTAGGCCATTTTAATCAGGTGACAGCATATAATATGTATTTTGATGAAATGGAAGAATAAGCATAGAAAAGTGTAATTTTTTAGCTGAAGCTACAAATGCAGTATCAAATTTGATATTAGCTAAACATTATTGTTTTATATAGTACGACATAACCTCAATACCATGGATATATCTGCTATATAAAGAAAGTATTAATACACATTACTATGCTTAAGAAAATTACCCACAAGAATGCTGTATAAATATATTTCATTAAATTTTTAAAGTACAAACTTTAATAAAATGTATTTTCATGTGGATAATCTGCATTGAAATATTAAAATCAAACAAAGCACCAGACAATATACACTATATTTTCAGTCTCTACATGACAGTAAATCAGTTTTCCAAAAACTGTTGCCCATTGTCTTTTCAGAATCAAACATCTGAATGATTGAAACTGATTGAACAAATATGACAGATGATGAGGAGTGAGGGAGAGAAAAAGTAAGGTATTCGAAGTAGTTCAAGTTATGGGACTGAAGGAAAATGTGTGATTTAAAAAATCACAAGTTATGAGGACATTGAACTGGTTCATTCTATAGAACTTAATAAAGAACAAGGACTTATTCTGAAGACATTGTTAATAATAAACTTATTAAATATTATATATTCAAAAGAAGTTTATAACAGAAGCACTGTGTTTACAAGAAATGATCATTTCACTATTCATAGGAATAATGTGAGTGTTTAGTCATGAGGTCTTGTTTCCAATTTGGCAATAGAATATAACATTTTTAAATGTGTATTAGGTTAATTTACTTTAAATTTCAAACTTTATACATTTTATTTTATTTTACATTAAGATCATGATTATAGAGAATCTAAATAATGTAAAACATTGCCAAGAGAATCTCAGAAGTAGATGATGGTTTGCTATATACACTTTAGTCACTCAACCTGTGCAGCTTCCCTCCTCTCAGATTCAAAAACAACCAGGAGTAAAACAGTAATATAAAAAATGTAATTCTTGTGTCAGTAGAGTTTAAAATAAAATAAAGTTTAATTCAAATGGAACCAACTAAATTTTCTATTTTTGTTTAATCTTTCCATCAAACTCTCTTACAAATATCAGATAAATTGTATTTTTTCTATAGCATCTTCAAATCTACATACAAAAATAGTATATGCACATGCAAAAAAATTCTCCCAGGATATCCTAGTTGTCAGTGTAAATGGTCATGTGTACCATAAATAAGAGGATGATTATTGAAACATTGATCATATGCCTCTAAAAAGATTTTGATACAGCTCCATTGTCATAAACAAAACTTAGTGACAATATGTACATACAGAGCATACTAACTCAAGTGTGGAAACTACTAAAGGGGTCAAAAAAGAAAGAAAACATAAGTGGTCACAAAACATATTTATTGTACTTATCTCTTATAAGAATTCAAATGAAACAAAATAATTTTTCAAAAAAATAACACCACCACAAAGGAAACTTTGAGACCTAAAGAGTTAGAGAACACAATTGTTATTGTAGTTTCTAATTCAATCTTTAGTTGATTCCCTTTATAGATGTCATACAAATTCCCGAATAGCCTGGTTTGATATTTGTAAGTTAGGGGTGCTTAATTCCGTACTGTTTCCGTGGGAAACATTGCAAAGATTATATAGTGCTAAAGAGTGAAGAAGGGCTTCTCGGGCTTTGGATGGCTCTATGTTCTGCTCTTGAGAAATCTGAAGGCTAATTTGATTCACATTGTTCATTAATATGCTAGAAGCCATGAGGTTGGTTATAGAGAGGCACCTGGTAAGATTTTCTTCCAGAAACTGTTTATAGAGTTCATCCACCTTTCTTTCCATATAATTATTAAGCATAGAATTAGAGAGAGGTTGCTTATGTAATAGCATGCTTTTTTCTCGAATTTCATCACCATTGACTACTTTTGAGTTAGATGTTTTCTCTAGAGGTTCAATTTTAGCAGAGTGTCCCAATGGTATGTCCACGGAAAGTAAAAGAGGACCATTGCAAACATCATCATGTATGTGTTCCACAAAGCAGCCGGAATCGTACATGTTTCTAATATGGTCACCTCCTATCTGTAGGTCAGGGTAATTCTGGCAAATACTTGTACATGACCAGGATCGATATAAATCCAGTTGTGTTTCATCATGTCCCCTCTTTGGAATGGGCAGTGCAACAGATACATTTCCTGGAAGAGCTGTACTTTTGCATTTTGCAACAGTTAGATCATCCACACATTTCATTTGTGATGTATCATTGTCTTGTTCAGTTAGACTTCCTTCTATAACTTTCTCTTGACTTCCAGTCTTTAAAAGGGGAAGTGAATTGTCCTGTGTATCTAAAAGCTTATTTTCCCAATTTTCCTTTTTGTCATTTGGCGTCTTCTTGCATCGTAGTGGTTTGTAAAGTTTTGCATGTTTCTGTTCTTTGTAGAAGAATTCAGTTAGGAAGGCTTCTCCAAGCATTTTTCTGAGACAAGTTATAAAATATGAGTGAAAGATATTCCTAAAACATAAAATAACTTATTAGGGCAATGGAATATAAAATTTTCTCTGACATAAACCATGTTTTAGGGAATAACTGTTGCTTACAAAACAAAGAATGAAACTAGAAATATTTTGATTCCTTTTACCACTGTTCAGCAATGAAGAATTTATTTATATCTGGCTCTCAACTTTCTCAACAGTTAAATTATAATAATACCCTGTTCCATTTTTATTGGGCTACTGTGAGTATATCACATAGGATCCATGCACGTGTTTAAAATTTTGCAAAGTCCAGGAACATGTATAATGCTATATTGAGCTGGTGAATTTGTTAGTATTTATTTAGAAATTACTAAACTTTCTTGCCTTTTATTATCCAAAAGTGAACTGAAAATAAAACTTAAACCTATTGAAATTTTTCTGAACTAAATTATAATCATAGCTATCTGTTTTTCAATAATGTAGGTCTCTGCTTTTTCTTTCTCCTTTCTTCTTAATTTTTTTTCTTTTTCTTCTTTTGAACTCAAAGCTTCCTTCCTCATTTGCTGTTTCATGCTTCTACATCATTTATTAACACAATTCTAAGAGTTTCAAATTTCCCTGTGAAATCTAGGTAAAAAAACAGGCATGATGCTTCACTCCTGTAATTCCAGCATTCAGCAGACTGAGTGAATAGTGTCTTAAATTCAAGGTCGGCATGGGCTAAATGGCAAAACCTGCCTTTTAAATGGCAAAATTGAATGTCAACTCTATAAGAATGAAAAAGGTCAGTGGCCTTCATTCCAGATAAAGCTTTCATCTCATAGATCTATGTTATATATTATATGTGTTTCCATGAAGTTTATCTATGTTATTATTTGAACGAATTTGAGAAGAAAATGAAACACAAATAAAGCAAGTAAGAGTTCAGACTTACGTTTTCCAAATATCAGGATACCTAAGGATTTGGTCCTCTGAGATGCCAACAGTCCAAATTCAGAGATAGTCCTTTCTGTCTGGTTTGCTTCTCAGTGTCTGCGCACATCTTACAAAGGATGGCAGCTTTAATCATATAAATTGGTTCTGCTTTCCGTTATTACCCCAGGACTGAAACCCTAATAGGAAAATGATGTGGGCTGGTCACATGTGTGGTATGGTAATGACCATGTACCAAAAGAGGATCTTGAAAGTGTTTCTTCAAGTTCCCAATGACAATTGGTGGGAAAATGTTAACAGTCGTAGAGTTCTTGATGTATGTGGAGAAGAGACAGGGTTATTCTTACTTTTTATTAGGACAAAGATGGAACGGCCTCAGCATCTTTCATAAAAAGCAATTTGCAACAAACTAAATGAGTATCCAAAAGAAACTGATTGAATAAATTGTGATACATCTATGACAATAAATACTAAATCTTTTTTAAAGACCATTTTTATTAATTCATACATGCATGAGATGATATACTATATTAAACATTTCTTTAAAGTTACACCCTTTAAAAAGCTGTCTTTCTCTCCCCCCCCCCCCCGAAGCCACTAACTGTCAATAGATCTTCAGTTATAGGGTGTGGAGTCATTAGCCACTCTGCCCTCCACGTTTGAATGTTTACTAAGCTTGACATTGTACAGGTCTTACACAGGTATTCACAGCTGCTGTGAGTTCATGTGTGCAGTGGTCATGTCCTGCATTTTATAACCTTTCCATGCCTTCTTCCACAATGGTCTCTGAATATATGAAGCATGTCTAATGATTTTAGGATACTAAATCAGTTGTTTCTTTATTTGATTTTGTGTTTACAACATGGTCTCACAATGTAGCACTAGCTGTCCTAGAATATGTTATTGAGACTGGCCTTAACCTCATGACAATCTTCCTGCCTCTGCCTCCCAAGAACTGAGTTTATAGGAATGTGTCAACATATTTAGTTATGTGACAAGCATTCTAAGTTGTCATGTAGATCATTTAAGAAAGACATTATTTTCCATTTTACAGAAGAAACAAAGGAAAAGGTATATTTTTTGACAGTGACAAAACTAGTAATAGAAGTAGACATTTCAGCAGACAGATTAATATTCCATGCACTTAGGCATGGCAGCCTATGTTACGTATATATGTAATGTACTCTGCAAGAGAATATACATTGATTCCATCATGAATTGTGTGTGTCATGTGTCAAGCACTATTCAGAATATTTCACACATAGCAATTTGATCTTCCTAAAATTCCAGGAAAGAGATATTGTTTTTCCTTATGAGAAAAACCAGGCACAAAGAAAAGTTAGGGGTGTTCAATTTCAAGAAGTGTAAGAAGTTTTGGAGAACCCTACTATTAAGGTGTCATAGGCCATCATGTCCAGATAGCTCTCCAAGGTCAGGACAAAATGGAGGACTCCTTCTAGGTTGTTAAAATTATCCTCCTGTTAGAAGGATTACAAGAACAGCCAGTGAATTGAAGAAATAGATCAACATATACTAGAAGGTAATACAAAACTTAAAATATATATTCTTATTAATGCTACTACAAAGGACTATTAAAAGAAAATAGAAATTTCAAATCCCTCCTAACTTACATTTCCTCACTGGTTATATTCCATGTATTTTTCCTTCCTCCCTACATTCCATTGGTCTAAGTTGTACCCACCAATGCCCTGTCTTTAAAAGGTCTGCCTTTCAAAACTAACATTCCATTTCCATACTTGGATTGCAATAGTTGATTCTAATCTTGCCTCCACACATACAACATTTGTCATACTAGTTGATCTTCCTTTCATATGACCTAAAGTCTTCAAAGCCTTGTGCTTACCCATAGATTAGTAAAAATGTACACAATATACAATTGTGTGCATCAAAGTAAAATATCACAGACAAGCTATTTTTATTTAACCATCACAGCAAATCTTCAAGCTAAAATTATATGCATTTTTTACAATAGTAAAAAGGCTCAGAAGTATTAAAATCAAAATTCACAATGAAACCAGATATGATTTCCTGCATTTATCTCCATCTTCATCTTTTAATTTTTCTGTGCTCCTAAATCTCTAATAACCAGCTTACTTAATTGCAAAGACAAAAAAGTCAGCAATTATCATGTTTTAACATTTCTACCATCTACCTCAAGCCCAATATCAATGACTCCTTTTTTTTATAAACATGTGGAGCCTAACTTTTACTGATGAGTGGTAAATGAACCAAAATGGCAAGTCTCAAAATAGAATAAGTTACTCTGTAAAATATACTGCTAAAGAGACAGTAAGATACCCTCCTCTGTATTTCAATAGGGCACTTGTACTAACAGCCCTTGAGATAAACCAAGAACTTTCCTCTCAACTGCTATAAGATTCCCAAATACTTTCATAGCCTGTGATCTCTGCTGTGAACTCATCATCTATGTCTCTGCAGTGCATTTCAATAAATCCCTACTTTTGCTGTTTTCATTTTGGGTAAATATTATTGGTAAACACATTTTCAACTTATACATTACTGGCTTTTCCAGATGCTTAACTCAAACGTGGCATTCTTGACTTTTTCTTCCCCCCTAAAATGCTGTACTCTCTGTTTCTCTCTAAAGGAAACTCAGGGACAAAAATGGAACACAGATTGAAGAAACATCCAGAAACAGCCCCGCCTTGGGATCCATTTCATTCTCACACACCAAACCCAGTCACTGTTGCTGATGCCAAGAAGTGCTTGCAAACAGGAGCTTAGTATGACTGTCTTCTGAGGGCTCTGCCAGCACTAAATAGACTGAAATTGATGCTGGTAGTCACAGCCAACCATTGGACTGAGTCCCAGGACATCAAAAGAAGGATTATGTGAAGAACTGAAGGAGCTGAAGGGGACTGCAACCCGTTAGGAAGAAAAACAATATCAACTAACCAGACCACCCAGACCTCCCAGAGACTAAACCACCAACCAAAGAGTATATATGGATGGGTTCATGGCTCCTGCTACATTTGTAGTAGACGATTGCCTTATTTGGCATCAATGGGAGGGGAAGTGCTTGGTCCTGTGGAGGCTTGTTGCCCAAGCATAAGGGGTATGCTAGGGCGGGAGGGAGAAGTGGGTAGGTAGGTGGAGGAGTATCCTCTCAGAGGCAAATGGAGGGGGAAACGGATGGGGGGGTTTGTGGAGAGAGAACGGGACAGGGGAAACATATGAAATGTAAATAAATAAAAAAACATAAATAAAAAATGCTTTATTCTCACATTTTCTCAAGTTCTCTGTCATTCCAGGATTCCTGCCTGAATCCACATAGTACGCTTTGATTTTATCTTATGAATTCTCAGTTCCTTGAAGACAAATACTGTCTTACCAATGATGTGACTTCCAGCAGTGTGCAGAGTCTAACCACTATTATTCATTATACTTATTTTCTAAGAACCCTACAATGAAGCCACACTCTTTCAGGATCATCATCCTCACTTTAACATCAACAAAACTGAACTTTCACCAAGATGATTGTCCCAGTCTCTTCTCTTCTCTTCTCTTCTCTTCTCTTCTCTTCTCTTCTCTTCTCTTCTCTTCTCTTCTCTTCTCTTCTCTTCTCCTCTCCTCTCCTCTTCTCTTCTCTCTCTCTCTCTCTCTCTCTCTCTCTCTCTCTCTCTCTCTCTCTCTCTCTCTCTCTCCCCTCCTCTTCCTCTCTTCCCCTCCCCCCTTCCCCTATTTCTCCTTCAAGACTCATGTCTCATGTATTCCAGAGTGGCTGTAACTCTCTAAGCATTTAAACATGGCCTAAAATTTCTGATCTTCCCGATTCCATTTCTACTGAGTGCTGGTTGGCATTACAGTTATGTGCCAGTTATATGCTCCTACTATATGTGCTGCTAAGCATAAACCCAGGACCTCTGCAACACTAGGCATTCTATCAAGTGAGCTGCATCTTCAGCCACAAATCCATTCTATTAGTTGGTAGAGCCATGTAATAAAATATTTTCTTATTGAAAATAATTAGGATACTGTACTTAAGAACTTAACTTCCATTATAGACCCACTTTTGGCAAACTCCTCGGGGAACAAATATGTCAGTAACTTAAAAAAAAAAAACAAAGGAAAGAAACGCTTTGGTCTGGACACATCATTGCTGTTTAACAGTGTATACTGGTCTTCAAGAGGACCAGAGTTCAAATCCCAACATCAGTGTCAGGAGGCTCCCAACTGGTTGGTTGCTTGTAACTCCAGGCCTCTAGGGCCTACCCTCCTACCTTCAGATAGGCACAGATAACATAATGAGTGCACACATGTTCACATAGGTGTCGATATGAAATTAAAATACTTTTTAATCTTAAAAAGTTGTAACTAGAAAATATACACTAAGAATGAACTGTGGATATAAGGAAGAGGAAGCAGACATTTTACACAGTGAGCAGAGAGTGGGGGTGGGGGAGAAGAGGAAGTGGCAGGAGCTGCAGGGACTATTGCACACATTGCAAGGTTGACCTCAAGAAAAAAAGGGCAGACTGCAAAGCACATTTCAACAATGGAGCCCGGTGGGAGAGAGGAAAAGAGAAGTTTCCTGTGTCAAGATTCAGGGAAATATTGCTATGTTGGTAATGCCCCGCCTGGCTCTGTTTGTACTGACCTTACAAACTAAGACAACACGGGTTTATTTGACCTTACAAACTAAGGCAACACGGGTTTATTTGTCTCTTTTCTTCACATGCCACACTGTATTTTAATGATTTTTCTCCCTCTTCTCTGTGCCAGAAGAGGCAAGAGTGGCCAGTAAAATTGTAGCTGGCCTCCCTTTCTAAACAGAGAAGGGGAAAGAGTTAGCAGAAGTGTAGAGTGCGTTAGTTTTTTCTGTTCCGACCCCAGAACTTGGTGGATGGGCCAAAAAGAGAGATGTTAGCGAGTGGGTAATACTCTAGGGAGCACAATCGTCCTTCCTTTCAGGGCAGGTGGGTGGTGCTTTCTGCCCTCTGGTCACTAGGCACCAGCTTTTCTCAGAATGGAAACCAGCCTGCGCCACAAGGGGCACTTGCTCCTTAGCCAATCTCGAATGCAGTCCCTTAGCAACCCTCAGAGAGAAAGAAAAGCTTAGCCCTGCTCCATGTTCAGACTTCAGGAAACCGGTAACAAGAAAGAGAGTTGACTGGAATGCAGCGGTTAAGTCTTCGCCCCAATACATTTGAAGAGCAACTGCAGTCTGAAAACCATGAGTAAAATTATAATTTACTATGCCAGCGTGTCAGGCTCTAGGGAGGTGAGTAGGAAGTACCTCAGCTGGAGGGCGGCGACAGGAGGGGATTGGAGTAAAACACCATAGTTGTGGACTTCAAGATTTTATTAAGATTATCATGCCCTTTCTGGCTTTTTAAATATTATTTTATATTACTTTATTTTATCATGTTTGATAAAAGTGGGACATGCAAGGACCTCCCAAAACGGTTGCTAACTCCTTTACCCCTGTTGTGCTCTAAGAATTGAATGAGCTCAGAAATTTCTGGTATCTTGAACTCAACTACTTTACTTTTGTCAATATTTCAAGTGTACAAGAAATACTGAACTCCATTTAGGATGGGAAAGAAAAAAAAAACTGACAGTAGGTGTATAGATCCAGTCCCCAGAGAAGACCAAGCAATCCATCAAAAGGCCAATTGTTTATTTCTAATAAGTTGATATATTTTCATAGGTCGCATATATCTTACATGAATTAAACTTTAGATGAATTATTTTG
This sequence comes from Rattus norvegicus, assembly GCF_021556685.1. Lineage (NCBI taxonomy): Eukaryota > Metazoa > Chordata > Mammalia > Rodentia > Muridae > Rattus > Rattus norvegicus. Next base: position 82,316,677 of record NC_141554.1, on the reverse strand, counting down.
AGCAATGTTTAGGAAGTATTACAGAATAGCCCTGTCCAATAGACACATAATGAGTGCTAAGTAAAATTTTATTACTAGTCATTTAAAACAGAAAAAAAAGTGAGATTAATTTTAGTATATTCATTTCACACAAAGTATTCAAAGAGACATTGCAAAATGTAATCACAAATGTTGGTATGTTGCATATCCTTTTATCATATTGTCTTCAAAAGCCAGTACTCAGTGTTCTCATAAAAGACTGAAGAATTACAATTTTTACCCTTCAGAGTTTCACTTTCAGGACAACCAATAAATCGTTGCCAAGCAGACATCATATCCTTACTGCAGGTCATACACTATAGGTGAAGGGAGGAATGAGATTTGATCTCAGCCTAGGAAAAGGAGATTACTTTCACATAAAGCCTGGTCAAGTAGATTAATAATTTTGCATAAAAATAAGAAGCAGTTTTAAAGAAAGTCAATTATATTTCCCCAGTTTTACAAGAGCAACAGCAAATACACAGCATGTGACTTCTATACTGTCGGGCATAACAACCTACAGCAGGGAACAATCTCAAGTAAGAGCCACGAAGAATGCAACACCAAACTGCTGATCTATGACACTCAAACTGTTGCATAACCATCATCTGGCAAGGATAGTAGAACGAATTATTCCTGGCACTACCCTCAGCGTTTCTGATGCTGGAGATTTGAGGTGGAAGTGATCCTGAGGCTGCCAGTCTGTGAATCACAAACTGAATATCACTGCTCTATGTAACTGTTCTCTCAATGGGTTTGCCTGGAGAGGTTTAGAAAAATACTATGCAAAGATGACTCAAGTCTCATGCAATATATTTTGCAATTTTAAAAACTTTTTTTAAATTATTGTTTTATTATTCTTTAACCTTTACAATCCAGTCTTTATCCTCCTCCCAATCTGATAAGCCCTCTGACTGTTCCTTATCCCATTCCTCCTCCCCTACCATTTGGAATACTATGTCCCCAGCCCCCAATACCCTAACTCCACCAGATCTCCCTACTCCCCTGGTGCCTCCAGCTTCCTGAGAGTTAGGTGCATCTTGTCTCACTGAGTCCAGACCCGACAGTCCTCTGCTGTATACATTCCTCATCTCAGCTGGTGTATGGTGCCTGGTTGGTGATCAAGTATCTGAGAGATCTCAGGGGTCCAGGTCAGTTGAGACTGCTGTTCTATAGGAACTACAGAGTTGCCATTCTCTTCAGCTTCCTCCAGCTTTTCCCTAATTCAACCACAGGGGTCAGCAGCTTCTGTCCATTGGTTGGATGTAAATATCTGCATCTGACTCTTTCAGCTGCTTGTTGGGCCTTTCTGAGGGTACTCATGCTAGGCTCCTGTTTGTAAGGACACCATAGCCTTGGGGATTCCCCTAGAGCTTGATCTAACGTTGGGCAGGTCACTGGACTTCCTTTCCCTCAGTCTCTTCTCCATTTTTGTCCCTGCAGTTCTTTCAGATAGGAACAATTCTGGGTCAGAGTTTTTGACTGTGGGATAGCAACCCCATTCCTCCACTTGATGCCCTGTCTTTCTGCTGGAGGTGGGCTCAACAAGTTCCCTCTCCCCACTGTAGGGCATTTCATCTAAGGCCCTTTGAGTCCTGAGAGTCTCTCACCTCCCACATCTCTGGTACATCCTAGAGGGTCCCTCCACCTCCGACTTCCCGAGGACACCTATTTCCATTCTTTCTGCTGGTTGTCAGGGCTTCAGTTGAGAAAATAGAAAGCCTGAATTTTGGAATTTTACAAATTTCTTTGCTGTCCTTTGCATACAGACCATCTTTTTAAAGTATAACCAGGTTACAATTTTTGAACATCAAACAAATATCTTACTGACATGCATTTTTTACAGAAAGCCCACTTCATTATGTTGGGGTTGAAGGTTGTCAGATTATTATCACATTCTAGTATCACAAGTATTATTTGACAAAATTGCTCAAGATTATCACATGAAAACAAAAACCCCTCAATTTTACCCAGTATTTATGTTACAGTGGTTCAATTTCCAATTACAAAGTAAGTTTTAAAAAAAGCTGCTACAATTGTACTTTAACCATTGTCTGTTTTAAAGGAAGTTAAACATTAGATACAATCTGTTAATACAAGATAAAATTTGGCAATTCAAGAGCACAGCACAAATTAATCATTCAGTTTTTATATCTTAATTTCATGAGGTATTTAATTTTTCATTCTATTTTCTCATTTAATTTCCGGTTATTTTTATTCTCTCTTCTAAATGTAGATAAATATATACATACAGGCTGTTTGCTCTTCAGAGCAAGGTAATGCCTTGGGATGGTTCACTTTGGCTTTTTTTAAATTTTTTGGGTATGCATGATTGTCCAAGCATATATATCTTTATGTAAATATATTTTTTCTTAGATTGCCGCACATTTTTGAAAAAATTTGTGGTCCTGTTCAATTAGAAAATTTCAAATATATGCATATATATCATATATAGCATATATCATAATGCATATGACCTATAAACTACATATAATATATACACACACATAATCAAACAACAAAATTGCATAGTTAGTTTTGCACCCATGCTTGGCACCAATAATGACTCTTCCTCTTTCATAATTAATGAATAAGTAAAAAAAAAGCAAACAAAATTATTAGGGCACACTGAATAACTTATTATCTCTTTTTTTTCTATCTAGATAAAACAAAGACAAGAAGAAGTTATGAGAGTTTTAGACATTTATAAAATTAAGTATGAGTTAATTGATATAGCCGTCAGTACCGAAGTTCTGGAAGAAATGCGTACTAAGGTTGCCTCTCCCAAGGCTATTCCACCTCAGATATTCAACGGACAAGAATATTGTGGCGTAAGCCTGACTGTTCATCTTAATTGTATTTTGTAACTTAAAATCATATATATGGGTAAAATTCAATGTGTGGAGTATGAAAGTCAGGTTTACTCATCAACAGAATAAGTTAATTGTGTTTCAGACAAGAAAATGGGTATTTAATCCTAAAATATTGTCACATCTTGGTAAGAGATAATTAGGTATATTTATTATAATATGGAATAACTGTTATTCTGAGGAAATTATTCATCTTCCTTAGCTACTAGAGGTTTGCAAAAGTCTCAGCAAAATAATTAGTAGTTCACATTTGAATTTAATTAGAGAGAATGGTCCAAATTGATTAAATGTTCTTTTATTTTTAGGATTTCATACGTTTCCATGATGCCAAGGAGAACAAGGAAATTCTGAAGTTCCTGAAGATGGAGTAAGTAACCATTTATGATAAAAGATAAATTCACCATTTGATCTTAACTGTAAAAGAACCACTCCATTAAAGTAGCCACCAAAACTGATGGACTTCTATTCTTTCAATGTTACAATTATTTCTTAAACTGTGAATGTTCTGAAAATTTCCTTATATTCTCTCTCTCTCTCTCTCTCTCTCTCTCTCTCTCTCTCTCTATCTATCTATCTATCTCTATCTATCTCTATCTCTATCTCTGTGTGTGTGTGTGTGTGTATGTGTGTGTGTGTGTGTGTGTGTGTGTGTGTGTGCAGGTGCCTATGTGTGTGTGTGCATGTGTTTGTATTGGGCGGGGGTTGTGCTAACATACATGTAGGAGCCTACATATACCAGAAAAGGGTGTTAGGTTTCCTACAATACAGGTCGCTGGAAGCTGGCCAGCACGGGCTCTGGGAACCAAAATTGTGTCTTCTGAAAGAAATCACCACTCTCAACTCTTTTTTTTTTTTTTTTTTTTTTTTAGGTTCTGTATATTTCTTTTTTTTTTTTTTTTATTAACTTGAGTATTTCTTATATACATTTCAAGTGTTATTCCCTTTCCCGGTTTCCGGACAAACATCACCCTCCCCCCTCCCCTTCCTTATGGGTGTTCCCCTCCCAAACCTCCCCCCATTGCCACCCTCCCCGCATAGTCTAGTTCACTGGGGGTTCAGTCTTAGCAGGACCCAGGGCTTCCCCTTCCACTGGTGCTCTTACTAGGATATTCATTGCTACCTATGGGGACAGAGTCCAGGGTCAGTCCATGTATAGTCTTTAGGTAGTGGCTTAGTCCCTGGAAGCTCTGGTTGCTTGACATTGTTGTACTTTTGGGGTCTCGAGCACCTTCAAGCTCTTCCAGTTCTTTCTCTGATTCCTTCAACGGGGGACCTATTCTCAGTTCAGTGGTTTGCTGCTGGCATTCGCCTCTGTATTTGCTGTATTCTGGCTGTGTCTCTCAGGAGCGATCTACATCCGGCTCCTGTCGGTCTGCACTTCTTTGCTTCATCCATCTTGTCTAATTGGGTGGCTGTATATGTATGGGCCACCTGTGGGGCAGGCTCTGAATGGGTGTTCCTTCAGTCTCTGTTTTAATCTTTGCCTCTCCCTTCCCTGCCAAGGGTATTCTTTTTCCTCATTTAAAGAAGGAGTGAAGCATTCACATTTTGATCATCCGTCTTGAGTTTCCTTTGTTCTAGGGATCTAGGGTAATTCAAGCATTTGGGCTAATAGCCACTTATCAATGAGTGCATACCATGTATGTCTTTCTGTGAGTGGGTTAGCTCACTCAGGATGATATTTTCCAGTTCCAACCATTTGCCTACGAATTTCATAAACTCGTTGTTTTTGATAGCTGAGTAATATTCCATTGTGTAGATGTACCACATTTTCTGTATCCATTCCTCTGTTGAAGGGCATCTGGGTTCTTTCCAGTTTCTGGCTATTATAAATAAGGCTGCGATGAACATAGTGGAGCACGTGTCTCTTTTATATGTTGAGGCATCTTTTGGGTATATGCCCAAGAGAGGTATGGCTGGATCCTCAGGCAGTTCAATGTCCAATTTTCTGAGGAACCTCCAGACTGATTTCCAGAATGGTTTTACCAGTCTGCAATCCCACCAACAATGGAGGAGTGTTCCTCTTTCTCCACATCCTCGCCAGCATCTGCTGTCACCTGAGTTTTTGATCTTAGCCATTCTCACTGGTGTGAGGTGAAATCTCAGGGTTGTTTTGATTTGCATTTCCCTTATGACTAAAGATGTTGAACATTTCTTTAGGTGTTTCTCAGCCATTCGGCATTCCTCAGCTGTGAATTCTTTGTTTAGCCCTGAACCCCATTTTTTAATAGGGTTATTTGTTTCCCTGCGGTCTAACTTCTTGAGTTCTTTGTATATTTTGGATATAAGGCCTCTGTCTGTTATAGGATTGGTAAAGATCTTTTCCCAATCTGTTGGTTGCCGTTTTGTCCTAACCACAGTGTCCTTTGCCTTACAGAAGCTTTGCAGTTTTATGAGATCCCATTTGTCGATTCTTGATCTTAGAGCATAAGCCATTGGTGTTTTGTTCAGGAAATTTTTTCCAGTGCCCATGTGTTCCAGATGCTTCCCTAGTTTTTCTTCTATAATTTGAGTGTGTCTGGTTTGATGTGGAGGTCCTTGATCCACTTGGACTTAAGCTTTGTACAGGGTGATAAGCATGGATCGATCTGCATTCTTCTACATGTTGCCCTCCAGTTGAACCAGCACCATTTGCTGAAAATGCTATCTTTTTTCCATTGGATGGTTTTGGCTCCTTTGTCAAAAATCAAGTGACCATAGGTGTGTGGGTTCATTTCTGGGTCTTCAATTCTATTCCATTGGTCTATCTGTCTGTCTCTGTACCAATACCATGCAGTTTTTATCACTATTGCTCTATAATACTGCTTGAGTTCAGGGATAGTGATTCCCCCTGAAGTCCTCTTATTGTTGAGGATAGCTTTAGCTATCCTGGGTTTTTTGATATTCCAGATGAATTTGCAAATTGTTCTAACTCTTTGAAGAATGGGATTGGTATTTTGATGGGGATTGCATTGAATCTGTAGATTGCTTTTGGTAAAATGGCCATTTTTACTATATTAATCCTGCCAATCCATGAGCATCGGAGATCTTTCCATCTTCTGAGGTCTTCTTCAATTTCTTTCCTCAGTGTCTTGAAGTTCTTATTGTACAGATCTTTTACTTGCTTGGTTAAAGTCACACCGAGGTACTTTATATTATTTGGGTCTATTATGAAGGGTGTCGTTTCCCTAATTTCTTTCTCGGCTTGTTTCTCTTTTGTATAGAGGAAGGCTACTGATTTATTTGAGTTAATTTTATACCCAACCACTTTGCTGAAGTTGTTTATCAGCTTTAGTAGTTCTCTGGTGGAACTTTTGGGATCACTTAAATATACTATCATGTCATCTGCAAATAGTGATATTTTGACCTCTTCTTTTCCGATCTGTATCCCCTTGATCTCCTTTTGTTGTCTGATTGCTCTGGCTAGAACTTCAAGAACTATATTGAATAAGTAGGGAGAGAGTGGGCAGCCTTGTCTAGTCCCTGATTTTAGTGGGATTGCTTCAAGTTTCTCTCCATTTAGTTTAATGTTAGCAACTGGTTTGCTGTATATGGCTTTTACTATGTTTAGGTATGGGCCTTGAATACCTATTCTTTCCAGGACTTTTATCATGAAGGGGTGTTGAATTTTGTCAAATGCTTTCTCAGCATCTAATGAAATGATCATGTGGTTCTGTTCTTTCAGTTTGTTTATATGATGGATCACGTTGATGGTTTTCCTTATATTAAACCATCCCTGCATGCCTGGGATGAAGCCTACTTGATCATGGTGGATGATTGTTTTGATGTGCTCTTGAATTCGGTTTGCCAGAATTTTATTGAGTATTTTTGCGTCGATATTCATAAGGGAAATTGGTCTGAAGTTCTCTTTCTTTGTTGGGTCTTTGTGTGGTTTAGGTATAAGAGTAATTGTGGCTTCATAGAAGGAATTCGGTAGGGCTCCATCTGTTTCAATTTTGTGGAATAGTTTGGATAATATTGGTATAAGGTCTTCTATGAAGGTTTGATAGAATTCTGCACTAAACCCGTCTGGACCTGGGCTCTTTTTGGTTGGGAGACCTTTAATGACTGCTTCTATTTCCTTAGGAGTTATGGGGTTGTTTAACTGGTTTATCTGTTCCTGATTTAACTTCGATACCTGGTATCTGTCTAGGAAATTGTCCATTTCCTGAAGATTTTCAAGTTTTGTTGAATATAGGTTTTTATAGTAAGATCTGATGATTTTTTGAATTTCCTCTGAATCTGTAGTTATGTCTCCCTTTTCATTTTTGATTTTGTTAATTTGGACGCACTCTCTGTGTCCTCTCGTTAGTCTGGCTAAGGGTTTATCTATCTTGTTGATTTTCTCAAAGAACCAACTTTTGGTTCTGTTGATTCTTTCTATGGTCCTTTTTGTTTCTACTTGGTTGATTTCAGCTCTGAGTTTGATTATTTCCTGCCTTCTACTCCTCCTGGGTGTATTTGCTTCTTTTTGTTCTAGAGCTTTTAGGTGTGCTGTCAAGCTGCTGACATATGCTCTTTCCTGTTTCTTTCTGCAGGCACTCAGCGCTATGAGTTTTCCTCTTAGCACAGCTTTCATTGTGTCCCATAAGTTTGGGTATGTTGTACCTTCATTTTCATTAAATTCTAAAAAGTTTTTAATTTCTTTCTTTATTTCTTCCTTGACCAGGTTATCATTGAGTAGAGCATTGTTCAATTTCCACGTATATGTGGGCATTCTTCCCTTATTGTTATTGAAGACCAGTTTTAGGCCGTGGTGGTCCGATAGAACGCATGGGATTATTTCTATCTTTCTGTACCTGTTGAGGCCCGTTTTTTGACCAATTATATGGTCAATTTTGGAGAAAGTACCATGAGGAGCTGAGAAGAAGGTATATCCTTTTGCTTTAGGATAGAATGTTCTATAAATATCCGTTAAGTCCATTTGGCTCATGACTTCTCTTAGTCTGTCTACATCTCTGTTTAATTTCTGTTTCCATGATCTGTCCATTGATGAGAGTGGGGTGTTGAAATCTCCCACTATTATTGTGTGAGGTGCAATGTGTGTTTTGAGCTTTAGTAAGGTTTCTTTTACATATGTAGGTGCCCTTGTATTTGGGGCATAGTTATTTAGGATTGAGACTTCATCTTGGTGGATTTTTCCTTCGATGAATATGAAGTGTCCTTCCTTATCTTTTTTGATGACTTTTAGTTGAAAATTGATTTTATTTGATATTAGAATGGCTACTCCAGCTTGCTTCTTCTGACCATTTGCTTGGAAAATTGTTTTCCAGACTTTCACTCTGAGGTAGTGTCTGTCTTTGTCTCTGAGGTGTGTTTCCTGTAGGCAGCAGAATGCAGGGTCCTCGTTGCGTATCCAGTTTGTTAATCTATGTCTTTTTATTGGGGAGTTGAGGCCATTGATATTGAGAGATATTAAGGAATAGTGATTATTGCTTCCCGTTATATTCATATTTGGAAGTGAGGTTATGTTTGTGTGCTTTCATTCACTTTGTTTTGTTGCCAAGATGATTAGTTTCTTGCTTCTAGCGTATAGCTTGCCTCCTTATGTTGGGCTTTACCCTTTATTATCCTTTGTAGTGCTGGACTTGTAGAAAGATATTGTGTAAATTTGGTTTTGTCATGGAATATCTTGGTTTCTCCATCTATGTTAATTGAGAGTTTTGCAGGATACAGTAACCTGGGCTGGCATTTGTGTTCTCTTAGGGTCTGTATGACATCTGTCCAGGATCTTCTGGCCTTCATAGTTTCTGGCGAATAGTCTGGTGTGATTCTGATAGGTCTGCCTTTACATGTTACTTGACCTTTTTCCCTTACTGCTTTTAATATTCTTTCTTTATTTTGTGCGTTTGGTGTTTTGACAATTATGTGACGGGAGGTGTTTCTTTTCTGGTCCAATCTATTTGGAGTTCTGTAGGCTTCTTGTATGCCTATGGGTATCTCTTTTTTTAGGTTAGGGAAGTTTTCTTCTATGATTTTGTTGAAGATATTTACTGGTCCTTTGAGCTGGGAGTCTTCACTCTCTTCTATACCTATTATCCTTAGGTTTGATCTTCTCATTGAGTCCTGGATTTCCTGTATGTTTTGGACCAGTAGCTTTTTCTGCTTTACATTATCTTTGACAGTTGAGTCAATGATTTCTATGGAATCTTCTGCTCCCGAGATTCTCTCTTCCATCTCTTGAATTCTGTTGGTGAAGCTTGTATCTACAGCTCCTTGTCTTTTCTTTTGATTTTCTATGTCCAGGGTTGTTTCCATGTGTTCTTTCTTGATTGCTTCTATTTCCATTTTTAATTCCTTCAACTGTTTGATTGTGTTTTCCTGGAATTCTTTCAGGGATTTTTGCGATTCCTCTCTGTAGGCTTCTACTTGTTCTCTAAGGGAGTTCTTTATGTCTTTCTTGAAGTCCTCCAGCATCATGATCAAATATGATTTTGAAACTAGGTCTTGCTTTTCTGGTGTGTTTGGATATTCCGTGTTTGCTTTGGTGGGAGAATTGGGCTCCGATGATGCCATGTAGTCTTGGTTTCTGTTGCTTGGGTTCCTGTGCTTGCCTCTCGCCATCAGATTATCTCTAGTGTTACTTTGTTCTGCTATTTCTGACAGTGGCTAGACTGTCCTATAACCTGTGTGTCAGGAGTGCTGTAGACCTGTTTTCCTGTTTTCTTTCAGCCAGTTATGGGGACAGAGTGTTCTGCTTTCGGGCGTGTAGTTTTTCCTCTCTACAGGTCTTCAGCTGTTCCTGTGGGCATGTGTCTTGAGTTCACCAGGCAGGTTTCTTGCAGGGGAAAAATTGGTCCTACCTGTGGTTCCAAGGCTCAAGTTTGCTCGTGGGGTACTGCCTAAGTCCTCTCCGCTGTGGCAGCAACCGGGAAAATCTGTGCCGCTCCTTCCGGGAGCCTCCGTGCACCAGGGTTCCAGATGGCGTTTGGTGTTTTCCTCTGGCGCCTGGATGTGCACAGAGTGCAGTCTCTTCTGGTTTCCCAGGCGTGTTCGCCTCTCTGAAGGTTCAGCTCTCCCTCCCACGGGATTTGGGTGCAGAGAACTGTTTATCCGGTCTGTTTCCTTCAGGTTCCGGCAGTGTCTTAGGCGCAGGGGTCCTGCCGCTCTCGGGCCCTCCCCCACGGGAGCCCAGAGGCCTTATACAGTTTCCTCTTGGGCCAGGGATGTGGGCAGGGGTGGGCAGTGTTGGTGGTCTCCTCCGCTCTGCAGCCTCAGGAGTGCCCACCTGATCAGGCGGTGGGGTCTCTCTCCCACGGGGTTTGGGAGCAGAGAGCTGCTGCGGTCCGGGATCCGCCGGTGTGGGACTTCCGGTAAACACAGGAAGTGCCCGGCCTTAGAGGAATTTTGCCTCTGTGTGTCCTGAGTTCACCAGGCAGGTTTCTTGCAGGGGAAAAGTTGGTCCTACCTGCAGTTCCAAGGCTCAAGTTTGCTCGTGGGGTACTGCCTAAGTCCTCTCCGCTGTGGCAGCAACCGGGAAGATCTGCGCCGCTCTTTCCAGGAGCCTCCGTGCACCAGGGTTTCAGATGGCGTTTGGTGTTTTCCTCTGGCGCCTGGATGTGCACAGAGTGCAGTCTCTTCTGGTTTCCCAGGCGTGTCCGCCTCTCTGAAGGTTCAGCTCTCCCTCCCACGGGATTTGGGTGCAGAGAACTGTTTATCCGGTCTGTTTCCTTCAGGTTCCGGCAGTGTCTCAGGCGCAGGGGTCCTGCCGCTCCCGGGCCCTCCCCTACGGGAACCCAGAGGCCTTATACAGTTGCCTCTTGGGCCAGGGATGTGGGCAGGGGTGGGCAGTGTTTGTGGTCTCCTCCGCTCTGCAGCCTCAGGAGTGCCCACCTGATCAGGCGGTGAGGTCTCTCTCCCACGGGGTTTGGGAGCAGAGAGCTGCTGCGGTCCGGGATCCGCCGGTCCACTCTCAACTCTTAAGTTATCTTTTTTAGCTCTAACTGTCAATACTTTACAAGGAAAAAACTATGTTAGCACCTATCAACATGAAACTTTTAAAAATCCACTAGTAACTAACTATGGGCATGAATAGACATCTAGTACAATTTTTAGTTAGCTATTTTAACATAGGTTTTCATACCTAATGATTGCAATGGTTCATAAAATTAAAGACAAAGGCACGATGTAGACTATTGTAAAAGGTAAGTTTATTTAAGTCTAACAATCTGTAAGAGATGTTTGAAATTATATGATGAAGAATAATCATATTCCTTTCAATTACTTAGATTGCTACTGAGTTTCCAGATGCTAAGTCCATTCTTTCATTTTTATGTCAAAATAAAGATATAAGAATTTAGTTAAGATGCTCCTAGTGATTCTAAAGCGTAGTAATATCTCAGAAATATAGGTCTGATGGAAATTCCATACACATTTTTGGAAACTAATAGTTATAGATCATTTTTCTCCCACAATTTAATTACCTTTCCTACAAGATCTCTACTCTGTTATTCGTTGCTTCCTAAATGCATTAGCTTTGCATTTTCTCGCCATTTTCCTACACTTTCAGGTCATACATCCTCCTGCCATCTGGTGACAATGAATTATTTATTGATCTTTCAGGTCTGAGTTTTCATGATGGTCTTGGTGATTTCTCCCCACCTGAATGTAGCTTCACTTTCCTTTCGGATTCAGGTATAACCTAATGTCTACTTCTCTCAGAACACAAATAACAGGCTACAACTATAGTCTCCCTAAAAAATAGTATCTACAAATGCTTTTTCATGTCTTCCTACAATGTCACATTTTGTTGAATAATAATAACAAATTCACAACACGCTATGATTTTACTGTCAGTAATTGCCCAGTAGTCCTACTTGGCTTGATAGCTTCCCCTGGGAAATTTCTTTTTCAAAATATTGTTATGATAGTCTCTATACATACATGTAAATACAAACTGCTTTGCTCCATTTAGTGTTGGTTTTAGGGATGGCCACTTGGTATTGGATAACTATTTAGGGAACTCATCTCTGGGAAAGACTTATTCTTCCTCTCTCAGCAGTTATTAATTGCCTCTACTTCTTCATCTAGGGGTGGAAGTTGGTGAGAACCAGTAATTCTTGACAGCTTTCTAAATATTACCCTTATAACCATAGATGATAAATGTAGTTCCCAGCCATCATCAAAAACATTTCTTTCTTCATCAGATGGAGACCATTATAGAAAGTCATAAAAACTAGTCAAAGTACAGAAATCAGCTGACCATGGGGTGCCCAGCTCAAGGTAATACACCTATAATACAAGTCATACACCCAAGGTTCCAGAAAAGTTGTGGAAGAAAGAATGGAAAGATTGTAAAAGCCAAAGAATCAGACTCTCTACTGTGAAAGATCTGAAAAATGACAGATCTCTGTCATTTTTAATATCAATAGGCAACATTTCTTATACAGCATGTGAAGGGCATACTTTAAGAGTGTTTTAACCATCTCAATTTTGTGATCTATACATGAGAAAAATGAGCTGCAAAATAGAAATTTGCAAAAGACTGCAAGCAGTAGAAAGACGAGAAAGCAGCAGTGAGTCAGAAGTCTGCAGCCATAGAGAAGTTCTATAGTTCAAGCCCTTTAAAAAGATCTATCTTTATTTTATGTATATGAACATTTTGCCTGCGTGTGCATCTGTGTACTGTGCACGGGCAGTGCCGCCCGAGGCCAGAAGAGATCATTTGATCCTTTGTTATTGAAGTTAAAGAAGGTAGTGAGCTGACATGTAGGTAATAGTACCTACACCCTGATCATCTGAAAGAGTAGCACGTGCTCTTAACTGGTGAGCCATCTCTCCATTCAAACTTGAGCCTTCTTTTAGGCAAAAATCTCAGGAAGTCAGAAGTCTGGCAATCTTGAAAGATAGCTACTTTTAGGGGTAATAAGGACATAAAGGGGGTCCTCATCTTATTTCAAAAGTCTTTGAGAGAAACCCAGCAATCTTTCATTTAAATATTACTAGGTAGTCATGCTGTCTAAGTGAGTCTAGAGTGAAGAAACTGAAGGTAGTCACACAGAGTCCCATTCTTCCTATACAGGCAACACTTCAAAATGTCCCATGGCTCCAAAGAAAATAAATGAAGATCACCCAAGAAGAACAATAGAAGCCTGATTATTCAGAACTTGTTAGAAGTTAGGCATCATCACTAGTATTTTGCAGAGACTGTCAAAGGCAGGCAAAAGAATGGGAAGTTTTACAAACGAAAGACATCAGGTATGTGCCAATTAACAACCATTGGATGTAAGATGCTGGGAGCAGGATAATGAGAAATAGGAAACCCTATGTGATAACTGATTTTCTCTACTTGAGGTCAACAGGGAGGCTAACAGTCAATGATGAAGTATTGAAAGACTGGGACTGATTACTACTGTAACTGTGGTTCAGACTCATGAATGATTTGTCACAAAGGCTGTGGTTTTTGGTTGTGCTGATCATTACAAGTTATGGGCCAGTGTTCTGTTTCACATTTTTAATCTAAAATCTGGCCACTCCCAAAGAGGCTCTAAATTGCTGTCTGTGAACATGAAGGTCTAGAAGCCTTCTTGAAATTTAGGAAATAGATGGTGGGAAATAGATGGTGGTTACTGTGACCCTAGTAACCAGTAAATAGAGCAATACTGCAGTCGTAATTAAAAAAAAATCAGTTTCTCACTTAGAAAATAATGGATATCATGTACAAATAAGTCATTTTTCTTTAAGATCTATTCTCTCAAGTTTCATAAACAACTAAGAAAACTGAGAATTCTCATTATGCTTATTCAGTGGAATTACCCATAAGATATTTAATCTGGGTACCATAAACATTCTACTAGTTTTGCAGATACAACAACCTAGCAATCCACTGAGAAGAGCCCCTTTAATAAGAAATTGAAAGGTGACACTCTCCATATATGTGTACATGAATGCACACATGCACGCATGCACACACACACACACACACACACACACACACACACACACACACACTTCCTGTAATTTCTGAAATTTAGGAAAGTTGCCTTTTTTGAATAGAGGGTTTTTGCAAATGTAATTTAGGATTTTGATATTTCAGATAATTTAATGAACCAAGTGCATCATAGCATTGATTTCCAAGCATCTTTATAAGCACGAAACAGAAGAAAAGTCAGAGAGGAAGAGAAGAATTAAAGAGACAGAATGAACTGACTGCTGTACCAACAGAAGCTAAAAGCAGGAGAAGAATCTCCTTTTCCTGTGGTCTTGATGGGGCATACTACTTTTCATCTTCTTTCCTTCAGAACGCTAAAAGCAATGTCTGCTCTCTTTAGTTACCTTGTTTGTGCCTCTCCCATTGTTTTTCAAATTCACAGTAAGCTGTTACATCTTCGAACTGTAATCTCTTAAAATAAAGAGAGGAATAATCCAAATGCTAGAGTTATGGATGAGGTCACCTTCCCCTTAACAATCTTACAAGCTGGATACAGAGCTAGTTCCAAGGTCATTCTATGGTTGGAAAAGAGTAGAGTAGGACAAGGGCACTCTCAAGTCCTAAGTATCTTTTATAAACTTTAATACAGAGGCTGGAAGAAGGCAGTTAGATATATCATGAAGTTCATGCCCTAACTTCTTGTCTATGTTCTGTAAAAAGGGGTTTTGTAAATGAAAAAAAATATGTTAATTAGTAAAATCAAGACATCTGAAGGTATCAAGTTCACATTCAGAATGCTCTGATATTATAGATAAGGTACATAAGCCTTTTTATCTTTCAAATGAAAGAAAACAAATAAAATAAAAGCTACATTAATATAACACTATGTTAAGAGTTAGCCTATCTAGACAAAATGTATAATTCAAAACATGTGGAAGAATGGAGGGTAACTTTAGAGGTTTCTTATTGGCAGATTTTTTTATAAAGCAGCTTCTTATAATAAAATAATGTTTGTAAGCCACATAGTAACCTTAAAGCAAAAACTAGTAAGAAACAAACCAAAATGATATGCAAGCAATCAACATGGCAATTGAGTCAATCAATTAATTATAAGGAAGATTATAAGCAAAAAGAGAATTATAAAAGCTTGAATTACTGAAGATACAATCCACAGACCACATGAAGCTCAAGAAGAAGGATGACCAAAGTGTGAATGCTTTAATCCTTCTTAAAAGGGGGAACAAAAATATTCATAGGAGGGGATATGGAGGCAAAGTTTAGAGTAGAGACTGAAGAAACAGCCATTCAGAGCCTACCCCACATGTGGGTCATATATATATATATATATATATATATATATATATATATATATATATATATATATATATATATATATATATATACAGCCACCAACACTAGGTAAGATTGATGAACCTAAGAAGTGCATGCTGACAGGAACTGGCTATAGATCTCTTCTGAGAGACACAACCAGAACATGTCAAATACAGAGGCAAATGCTAGCAGCAAACCACTGAAATGAGAACAGGACCTCCTTTGGGGGGAATTAGAAAGGACTGAAAGAGCTTGAAGGGGCTTGAGACCCCATATGAACAACAACCAGAGCTTCCAGGGACTAAGCCACTACCCAAAGACTATACATGGACTGACCCTGGGCTCATAGGTAGCAATGAATAGCCTTGTTGGGCACCAGTGGAAGGGGAAGTCCTTGGTCCTGCCAAGGTTGGACCCCCAGTGCAGTGGAATGTCAGGAGGGTGGTAAGGGAGGGAATGGGGGGAACACCCATATATTGGGAGAGGAGGAAGGGACAGGGGGCTTATGGACAGGAAACTGGGAAAGGGAATAAATAACATTTGAAATGTAAATAAATATATCCAATAAAATAAAAAGGCAAAAAGAAAATTATAGATTCCTCAATAACTTCTCTATCAAGTGTCATATCAAAGTGCATGATTTAACCCTCTAACACGCAGAGTGACTCCAGCAAGGTCTATGTATTGTATACCTCATCTCTAAGACCATACATGAACTGAAAGAAAGCAACAGGAGTAAAAGCAGTGGCACACAAAATAGACTTGAAATGAAAAGCAGTAAAAAAAAGCAGAAAAAGGCAAGCCAGCAAGAATAAATAATAATGTATTGAACTCAATATCACATTAATATATGAAGCAAATATTAATAAATGTTAAAGGAAATATATACTACAACATAATAACAATTGATGACTTTGAAATTCTCCTTTTATTAATGAGAAGATCATTCAGACACTACATTAGCAACCTGAAGTTAAACTATACTCAAATCCACTAACATATACGTATACTGCCCACATATAGTGCCCACTGAGCACTACCAAATACACATTTCCCCCTTCGAGAGCTGAATATTTTCTAAGATAGGTAATGTCACAGACCATAAAGTAAATCATAATATACTTTCTCTAATCCCTGTAAATACCTTTTCTGACTTCTGTGTAATGAAACTAAAGCCAGAAATCATCGGCTTAGATAGTTTGGAAACCACAGAAATGTGTATAAATAAATCTATTTTCGGACAACCAATGGCTTATTGAATGTGTTGAAAACTAATACTGAGAAAGTCAACAAGGAAATTTTAAAAATCTACAATAAAGTGAAAATTAGAAAATCAAACTATCAAATCTTCAGAGATACAGGAAGAGAGCAATTGAAAAGAAAGTTTCGTGTGATCAATACTTACATTTCACAGAGTATGGATAGTTCAAACACATGAATTATTACTATTTCTCAAACAACTGGAAAGAGAACATCACACCACTTATAAAAATTAGGAGATAAATTCTAATTAATATTAGAGCATGAATAAAAGACTAAACTATTCAAAAACAAGTCATTCTTTTAACAATATATTAAGAATTGTAGACAAACTCTTAGGCTAAGAAAAAGGGAGATGTCTCTAGTAACATCTGGTAAAAAGTACAGTATTGAAACTGCAACAGGGAAATTCTGAGGACTATCACAAATTATTATGTACAAGTACCTATCAACAAGCTGAACAACCTAGAAATACATAGCCAATTCCCTGACTCAGAAACCTTACCAAGACTGAATTACAACCAAACAGAGCTAGTTCAATTGGAGACTATCTTTGTAAGACCCTGGGTTCAATATTCATAAATGTAACAAATAACAAAAGATAGCTTAACTGTTGCCTGCCTGTGGGATATGTTATTCTAGCAAGGCTGCCTTGTCTGCTCTCAGTGGGAGAGGAAGTACTTAGCTTCACAGAGACTTGAAATGCCAGGGTTGGGGGGATACTTTGGGGCACTCCATACCTCTCAGAGGAGAAGGAAATCAATGTTAGGGAAAGGATTGTGGGAAGGTGTGAGCAGGGATGGGGCGGTGAGTGGGATGTAAAGTGCATAAGTGAAAAGATAAAATTAAATTTAAAAAGGCAGCTTAAACAGATCAACACTGTGCATTTATAATCTATTTTTAAATTGTTTACAAAAAGCGAAGAACAAGAAACCTTCCAAGTTCATTCAAAAAGGTCAACATCATCCTGAAACTAAAATCATGCAAGAACACAATAAAGGAAAAAGAAAATTACATGCTGATATCCTTAATGAACACAGATTTTATGTTTGCCAAGGGACTGGAGAGATGAGTGTTTAAAAGCACTTGCAGAGGACCCAGTTTGAATTCTCAGCATGCATGGTGGAACCCAACTGCTTGAAACTCCAGGACTATGACAGCTTCTCCTTGCCTCCAAGGTCAGAGGGCACCCACATGCTTCAGACATATATGTAGGCAAGCCACCCATTCACATATAATAAATAGTGAAATTTTTAAATGTTCACCAAAGTTATAGCCAATCCAATCTAACAACTCTAAGATGAGGATGGATTTATCAGAAAGATGATAAGGTTGTTCGCCATCCATAAGTCAGTAAATATGATACTGTATATCATCAGAATAAAAGACAAAACTCCTATTATTGGGCCTGTAAGAACACTTAGCAGGTAAAGGAGCTTGCTGCCAAGTCTAATGACTTGATTTCAATTTCCAGGAATTAATGGTAAAGGGGAGAGTCTATTTCCACAAGTTGTCTTCTGACTTCAACTTGCTCACTGTAGCATGTGCTGCAGCATGTGTGCACTCTCTCCTGTCTCTCTGTCTCTGTTTGTCTCTCTGTAACTGTCTCTGTCAATCTCTGTCTCTCTCTGTGTCTCTCTGTCTCTGTCTCTGTCTCTGTCTCTCTCTCTCTCACACACACACACACACATACACACACACACACACACACAGACACTGTAAATTTTTAAACTTAAGATGATCCCAACACATACAAACAGGAGGAACATAATGAAGGTCATTATGCCTTTCTTTGTTTTTTATTTATTTTTCTTGGACATGTTATGTATTTATGTTTCTAATCTTATTCCCTTTCCTTCCCCTTCAATACCTCCTCCCCCTATCCCCTCATACTATGAGGATGCTCCCACTACCACCCACCCACTCCAACCTCAATGCTCTACATTATCATATATTGGGGAAATGAGCCTTCACATGACCAAGGCCTTTTCCCCCTATTGATGCTGGACAATGCCATCCTGTGTTCCATATGCAGCTGGAGCCAAGGGGCCCTCCATGTGTACTCATTGGTTGGTGGTTTAGTCCTTAGGAGCTCTGGTGGGTCTGGTTGGTTGATATCGTAGTTCTTCCTATGAAGTTGCAAACTCCTTCAGCACCTTCAGTATTTTCTATAACTCTTCTATTAGGGTCCCCTCATTCACTCAAATGATTAGCCACGAACATCCTCGTGCGTATCAGTAAGGCTCTGGCACAGCCTCTCAGGAGACATGCATATCTGGTTCCTGTCAGCAAGCACTTCATGGCAACAGCAGTAGTGGCTAGGTTTGGTGGCTGCATATGGGATGGATCTCCAGGTTGTGCAGTCTCTGAACAAGCTTTTCTTCTGTCCCTGCTCCACTCTATTTCCCTGTATTTCTTACCGTGAGTATTTTGTTCTCCCTTCTAAGAAGGATTGAAGCATGCACATTTTGGTCTCCCTTCTTCTTGAGCATGAATTTTTTATTAGGTATTCCAAGCTTATGGACTAATATCCACTCATCAGTGAGTGCATATGATGTGTGTTCTTTTGTGATTGGGTTACCTCACTCAGGATAATATTTTCTAGTTCCATCTATTTACCTAATACTTTCATGTGGTCATTGTTTTTAATAGCTAAGTAGTACTCCATTGTGTATGGCCATCTTGCTGAAAGCAATCTACAGATTCAGTGCAATCCCTATCAAAATTCCAACTCAATTCTTCATAGAATTAGAAAGAGCAGTTTGCAAATTCATTTGGAAAAGCAAAAAACCCAGGATATCAAAAACTATTCTCAACAATAAAAGATCTTCTGGGGGAAATCCCTATCCTCACGCTGTATTACAGAGAAATTGTGATTAAAAACTATACGGTATTGGTACAGAGACAGGCATATAGATCAATGAAATAGAATTGAAGAAATGAGCCCACACACCTATGGTCACCTGATCTTTGACAAAGGAGCTAAAACTATCCAATGGATAAGTGACAGCATTTTCATCAAATGGTGCTGGTTCATTTGGCAGTCAGCATGTAGTATGCAAATCAATTCATTCTTAATGCCTTGCACAAAGATCAAGTCCAAGTGGATCTTGGACCTCCACATAAAACCAGACACACTGAAACTAATAGAAGAGAAAGTGAGGAAGAGGCTCGAACACATAGGTACAGGGGAAATTTTCCTGAACAGAACACCAATGGCTTATGTTCTGAGATCAAAAATCGACAAGTGGGACCTCATAAAATTGCAAAGCTTTGTAAGGCTAAGGACACTGTCAATAGGACAAAACAGCAACCAACAGATTGGGAAAAGTCTTTACCAATCTTACATCCAATAGAGGGCTTATGTCTAATATATACAAAGAACTCAAGAAGTTACACTCCACAGCATCAAATAATCCTTTTTAAAAATGGGGTATAGACCTCACACCCGTTAAAATGGCTAAGATTAAGAAACTCAGGTGACAGCAGATGCTGATGAGGATGTGGAGAAAGAGGAATGTAGAGAATAGCCATGTTGGGGCACTAGGAGAAGGGGAAGCCCTTGGTCCTGTCAAGGTTGGACCCCCAGTGCATGGTAATATAGGGGGGCATAAGGGGAATGTATAGGGGAAATACCCATGTGGGGGAGGGGGAAGGGAGGTAATGGGGGCTTGTGGACAGCAAACCATGAAGGGGAATAATGTTTGAAATGTAAGAAAAGAAATATATCTAATAAAAAATATAAAAAAAAATGGGGTATAGACAGTGAACGGGATTGTTGGGGGGAGGGCGGGAATGGGGGGAGGATGGGGAGGGCAACACCCATAAAGAAGGGGAGAGGGGGGTGTTGGTCTGGAAACCAGGAAAGTGAATAACATTCGAAATAAGAAATACTCAAGTTAATAAAAAAAAAATGGGGTATAGAGCTATAAACAAAGAATTCTCTACTGGGGAATACCAAATGGCTGAGAAGCACCTAAAGAAATGTTCAGGGAAGGGGCGGCGCATATCTTCCTGGTTGCTGCCGCTGCAGAGAGCCCGTGGGCAGCACCCCACGAGCGAACTTGAGCCACGGGACCACAGGTAAGACAAACTTTTCTGCTGCAAGAAAGCTGCCTGGTGAGCTCGGGACACACGGAGGCAGAATTCCTCTAGGACCGAGCACGTCCTGTGTTTACCGGAAGTCCCACACCCGCTGATCCCAGCCTGCAGCAACTCTCTGCTCCCAGACCCCGTGAGAGAGAGACCCAACCGCCTGGTCAGGTGGGCACTCCTGAGGCTGCAGAGCAGAAGAGACCACAAACACTGCCCACCCCTGCCCACATCCCTGGCCCAAGAGGAATCTGTATAAGGTCTCTGGGCTCCCGTGGGGGAGGGTCCAGGAGCGGCAGGACCCCTGCCTGAGACACCGCCGGAACCTGAAGGAAACAGACCAGATAAACAGTTCTCTGCACCCAAATCCCGTGGGAGGGAGAGCTAAACCTTCAGAGAGGCAGACAATCCTGGGAAACGAGAAGAGACTGCTCTCTGCACACACATCTCAGACGCCAGAGGAAAACGCCAAAGGCCATCTGGAACCCTGGTGCACTGAAGCTCCCGGAAGGGGTGGCACATATCTTCCTGGTTGCTGCCGCTGCAGAGAGCCCGTGGGCAGCACCCCACGAGCGAACATGAGCCTCGGGACCACAGGTAAGACCAACTTTTCTGCTGCAAGAAAGCTGCCTGGTGAACTCAAGACAAAGGCACACAGGAACAGCTGAAGACCTGTAGAGAGGAAAAACTACACGCCCGAAAGCAGAACACTCTGTCCCCATAACTGACTGGAAGAGAGGAAAACAGGTCTACAGCACTCCTGACACACAGGCTTATAGGACAGTCTAGCCACTGTGGAAATAGCAGAACAAAGTAACACAAGAGATAATCTGATGGCGAGTGGCAAGCGCAGGAACCCAAGCAACAGAAACCAAGACTACATGGCATCATCGGAGCCCAATTCTCCCACCAAAACAAACATGGAATATCCAAACACACCAGAAAGCAAGATCTAGTTTCAAAATCATATTTGATCACGATGCTGGAGGACTTCAAGAAAGACGTGAAGAACTCCTTTAGGGAAACACAGGAAAACATTAATAAACAAGTAGAAGCCTACAGAGAGGAATCGCAAAAATCCCTGAAAGAATTCCAGGAAAACACAATCAAACAGTTGAAGGAATTAAAAATGGAAATAGAAGCAATCAAGAAAGAACACATGGAAACAACCCTGGATATAGAAAACCAAAAGAAGAGACAAGGAGCTGTAGATACAAGCTTCACCAACAGAATACAAGAGATGGAAGAGAGAATATCAGGAGCAGAAGATTCCATAGAAATCATTGATTCAACTGTCAAAGATAATGTAAAGCAGAAAAAGCTACTGGTCCAAAACATACAGGAAATCCAGGACTCAATGAGAAGATCAAACCTAAGGATAATAGGTATAGAAGAGAGTGAAGACTACCAGCTCAAAGGACCAGTAAATATCTTCAACAAAATCATAGAAGAAAACTTCCCTAACCTAAAAAAAGAGATACCCATAGACATACAAGAAGCCTACAGAACTCCAAATAGATTGGACCAGAAAAGAAACACCTCCCGTCACATAATTGTCAAAACACCAAACACACAAAATAAAGAAAGAATATTAAAAGCAGTAAGGGAAAAAGGTCAAGTAACATATAAAGGCAGACCTATCAGAATCACACCAGACATTTCGCCAGAAACTATGAAGGCCAGAAGATCCTGGACTGATGTCATACAGACCCTAAGATAACACAAATGCCAGCCCAGGTTACTGTATCCTGCAAAACTCTCAATTAACATAGATGGAGAAACCAAGATATTCCATGACAAAACCAAATTTACACAATATCTTTCTACAAATCCAGAATTACAAAGGATAATAAATGGTAAAGCCCAACATAAGGAGGCAAGCTATACCCTAGAAAAAGCAAGAAACTAATCGTCTTGGCAACAAAACAAAGAGAATGAAAGCACACAAACATAACCTCACATCCAAATATGAATATAACGGGAAGCAATAACCACTATTCCTTAATATCTCTCAACATCAATGGCCTCAACTCCACAATAAAAAGAAATAGATTAACAAACTGGATACACAACGAGGACCCTGCATTTTGCTGCCTACAGGAAACACACCTCAGAGACAAAGACAGACACTACCTCAGAGTGAAAGGCAGGAAAACAACTTTCAAAGCAAATGGTCAGAAGAAGCAAGCTGGAGTAGCCATTCTAATATCAAATAAAATCAATTTTCAACTAAAAGTCATCAAAAAAGATAAGGAAGGACACTTCATATTCATCAAAGGAAAAATCCACCAAGATGAACTCTCAATCCTAAATATCTATGCCCCAAATACAAGGGCACCTACATACGTAAAAGAAACCTTAATAAAGCTCAAAACACACATTGCTCCTCACACAATAATAGTGGGAGATTTCAACACCCCACTCTCATCAATGGACAGATCATGTAAACAGAAATTAAACAGTGAGATCGACAGACAAAGAGAAGTCATGAGCCAAATGGACTTAACGCATATTTATAGAACATTCTATCCTAAAGCAAAAGGATATACCTTCTTCTCAGCTCCTCATGTTACCTTCTCCAAAATTGACCATATAATTGGTCAAAAAACGGGCCTCAAAAGGTACAGAAAGATAGAAATAATCCCATGCGTGCTATCGGACCACCACGGCCTAAAACTGGTCTTCAATAACAATCAAGAAAGAATGCCCACATATACTTGGAAATTGAACAATGCTCTACTCAATGATAACCTGGTCAAGGAAGAAATAAAGAAAGAAATTAAAAACTTTTTAGAATTTGATGAAAATGAAGGTACAACATACCCAAACTTATGGGACACAATGTAAGCTGTACTAAGAGGAAAACTCATACCACTGAGTGCCTGCAGAAAGAAACAGGAAAGAGCATATGTCAGCAGCTTGACAGCACACCTAAAAGCTCTAGAACAAAAAGAAGCAAATACACCCAGGAGGAGTAGAAGGCAGGCAGGAAATAATCAAACTCAGAGCTGAAATCAACCAAGTAGAAACAAAAAGGACCATAGAAAGAATCAACAGAACCAAAAGTTGATTCTTTGAGAAAATCAACAAGATAGATAAACCCTTAGCCAGACTAACGAGAGGACACAGAGAGTGCGTCCAAATTAACAAAATCAGAAATGAAAAGGGAGACATAACTTCAGATTCAGAGGAAATTCAAAAAATCATCAGATCTTACTATAAAAACCTATATTCAACAAAACTTGAAAGTCTGCAGGAAATGGACAATTTCCTAGACAGATACCAGGTATCGAAGTTAAATCAGGAACAGATAAACCAGTTAAACAACCCCATAACTCCTAAGGAAATAGAAGCAGTCATTAAAGGTCTCCCAACCAAAAAGAGCCCAGGTCCAGACGGGTTTAGTGCAGAATTCTATCAAACCTTCATAGAAGACCTCATACCAATATTATCCAAACTATTCCACAAAATTGAAACAGATGGATCACTACCGAATACCTTCTATGAAGCCACAATTACTCTTATACCTAAACCACACAAAGACCCAACAAAGAAAGAGAACTTCAGACCAATTTCCCTTATGAATATCGACGCAAAAATACTCAACAAAATTCTGGGAAACCGAATCCAAGAGCACATCAAAACAATCATCCACCATGATCAAGTAGGCTTCATCCCAGGCATGCAGGGATGGTTTAATATACGGAAAACCATCAACGTGATCCATTATATGAACAAACTGAAAGAACAGAAGCACATGATCATTTCAGTAGATGCTGAGAAAGCATTTAACAAAATTCAACACCCCTTCATGATAAAAGTCCTGGAAAGAATAGGAATTCAAGGCCCATACCTGAACATAGTAAAAGCCATATACAGCAAACCAGTTGCTAACATTAAACTAAATGGAGAGGAACTTGAAGCAATCCCACTAAAATCAGGGACTAGACAAGGCTGCCCACTCTCTCCCTACTTATTCAATATAGTTCTTGAAGTTCTAGCCAGAGCAATCAGACAACAAAAGGAGATCAAGGGGATACAGATCGGAAAAGAAGAGGTCAAAATATCACTATTTGCAGATGATATGATAGTATATTTAAGTGACCCCAAAAGTTCCACCAGAGAACTACTAAAGCTGATAAACAACTTCAGCAAAGTGGCTGGGTATAAAATTAACTCAAATAAATCAGTTGCCTTCCTCTATACAAAAGAGAAACAAGCCGAGAAAGAAATTAGGGAAACGACACCCTTCATAATAGACCCAAATAATATAAAGTACCTCGGTGTGACTTTAACCAAGCATGTAAAAGATCTGTACAATAAGAACTTCAAGACACTAAGAAATTGAAGAAGACCTCAGAAGATGGAAAGATCTCCCATGCTCATGGATTAGCAGGATTAATATAGTAAAAATGGCCATTTTACTAAAAGCAATCTACAGATTCAATGCAATCCCCATCAAAATACCAATCCAATTCTTCAAACAGTTAGACAGAACAATTAGCAAATTCATCTGGAACAACAAAAAACCCAGGATAGCTAAAGCTATCCTCAACAATAAAAGGAATTCAGGGGGAATCACTGTCCCTGAACTCAAGCAGTATTACAGAGCAATAGTGATAAAAACTGCATGGTATTGGTACAGAGACAGACAGATAGACCAATGGAATAGAATTGAAGACCCAGTAATGAACCCACACACCTATGGTCACTTGATTTTTGACAAAGGAGCCAAAACCATCAAATGGAAAAAAAGATAGCATTTTCAGCAAATGGTGCTGGTTCAACTGGAGGGCAACATGTAGAAGAATGCAGATCGATCCATGCTTATCACCCTGTACAAAGCTTAAATCCAAGTGGATCAAGGACCTCCACATCAAACCACAAACACTCAAACTAATAGAAGAAAAACTAGGGAAGCATCTGGAACACATGGGCACTGGAAAAAATTTCCTGAATAAAACACCAATGGCTGATGCTCTAAGATGGAGAATCGACAAATGGGATCTCATAAAACTGCAAAGCTTCTGTAAGGCAAAGGACACTGTGGTTAGGACAAAACGGCAACCAACAGATTGGGAAAAGATCTTTACCAATCCTACAACAGATAGAGGCCTTATATCCAAAATATACAAAGAACTCAAGAAGTTAGACCGCAGGGAAACAAATAACCCTATTAAAAATGGGGTTCAGAGCTAAACAAAGAATTCACAGCTGAGGAATGCCGAATGGCTGAGAAACACCTAAAGAAATGTTCAACATCTTTAGTCATAAGGGAAATGCAAATCAAAACAACCCTGAGATTTCACCTCACACCAGTGAGAATCGCTAAGGTCAAAAACTCAGGTGACAGCAGATGCTGGTGAGGATGTGGAGAAAGAGGAACACTCCTCCATTGTTGGTGGGATTGCAGACTGGTAAAACCATTCTGGAAATCAGTCTGGAGGTTCCTCAGAAAATTGGACATTGTACTGCCTGAGGATCCAGCTATACCTCTCTTGGGCATATACCCAAAAGATGCCTCAACATATAAAAGAGACACGTGCTCCACTATGTTCATCGCAGCCTTATTTATAATAGCCAGAAACTGGAAAGAACCCAGATGCCCTTCAACAGAGGAATGGATACAGAAAATGTGGTACATCTACACAATGGAATATTACTCAGCTATCAAAAACAACGAGTTTATGAAATTCGTAGGCAAATGGTTGGAACTGGAAAATATCATCCTGAGTGAGCTAACCCAATCACAGAAAGACATACATTGTATGCACTCATTGATAAGTGGCTATTAGCCCAAATGCTTGAATTACCCTAGATTCCTAGAACAAATGAAACTCAAGACGGATGATCAAAATGTGAATGCTTCACTCCTTCTTTAAATGAGGAAAAAGAATACCCTTGGCAGGGAAGGGAGAGGCAAAGATTAAAACAGAGACAGAAGGAACACCCATTCAGAGCCTGCCCCACATGTGGCCCATACATATACAGCCACCCAATTAGACAAGATGGATGAAGCAAAGAAGTGCAGACTGACAGGAGCCAGATGTAGATCGCTCCTGAGAGACACAGCCAGAATACAGCAAATACAGAGGCGAATACCAGCAGCAAACCATTGAACTGAGAATAGGTCCCCCATTGAAGGAATCAGAGAAAGAACTGGAAGAGCTTGAAGGGGCTCGAGACCCCAAAAGTACAACAATGTCAAGCAACCAGAGCTTCCAGGGACTAAGCCACTACCTAAAGACTATACATGGACTCACCCTGGACTCTGACCCCATAGGTAGCAATGAATATCCTAGTAAGAGCACCAGTGGAAGGGGAAGCCCTGGGTCCTGCTAAGACTGAACCCCCAGTGAACTAGACTATGCGGGGGAGGGCGGCAATCGGGGAAGGGTTGGGAGGGGAACACCCATAAGGAAGGGGAGGGGGGAGGGGGATGTTTGCCCAGAAACCGGGAAAGGGAATAACACTCGAAATGTATATAAGAAATACTCAAGTTAATAAAAAAAAAAAGAAAGAAATGTTCAACATCCTTAATAATCAGGGAAATGCAAATCTTAAACAACCCTGAGATTCCACCTCACACCAGTCAGAGTGGCTAAGATAAAAAACACAGGTGACAACAGATGCTTGCAAGGATGTAGGGAAATAGGAACATGCCTCCAGAATGGATACAGAAAATGTGGTACATCTACACAATGGAATATTACTCAGCTATCAAAAACAATGCCTTTATGAAATTCATAGGCAAATGGTTGGAACTAGAAAATATCATCCTGAGTGAGGTAACCCAATCACAGAAAAACACACATGGTATGCACTCATTGATAAGTGACTATTAGCCCAAATGCTTGAATTACCCTAGATGCATACAACACAGGAACCTCAAGACGGATGATCAAAATGTGAATGCTTCACTCCTTCTTTAAAAGGAGAACAAGAATACCCTTGGCAGGGAATAGAGAGGCAAAGATTAAAACAGAGACAGAAGGAACACCCCTTTCAGAGCCTGCCCTACCTGTGGCCCATACATAAACAGCCACCCAATTAGACAAGCTGGATGAAGCAAAGAAATGCAGGCCGACAGGAGCCGGATGTAGATGTCTCCTGAGAGACACAGCCAGAATACAGCAAATACAGAGGCGAATGCCAGCAGCAAACCACGGAACTGAGAACGGGACCCCCATTGAAGGAATCAGAAAAAGAACTGGAAGAGCTTGGAGGGGCTTGAGACCCCCATATGCACAACAATGCCAAGCAACCAGAGCTTCCAGGGACTAAGCCACTACCCAAAGACTATACATGGACTGACCCTGGACTCTGACCTCATAGGTAGCAATGAATAGCTTAGTAAGATCACCAGTAGAAGGGGAAGCCCTTGGTCCTGCTAAGACTGAACCCCCAGCGAACGTGATTGTTGGGGGGAGGGAGGCAATGTGGGGGGGAGGATGGGGAGGGGAACACCCATAAAGAAGGGGAGGGGGAGGGGTTAGGGGGATGTTGGCCCGGAAACTGGGAAAGGGAATAACTTACAAAATGTAAATAAGAAATACTCAAGTTGTTAATTTTTAAAAAATGCCTCCATTGTTGGTGGGATTAAAAACTGGTACAACCACTCTGGAAATCAGTCTGACAGTTCCTCAGAAAATTGGACATAGTAATACCTAAGGACCCAGCTATACCACTCCTGGGTATATACTCAAAAGATGCTACAACATACAACAAAGACACGTGCTCCACTATGTTCATAGCAGCCTTATTTATAATAGCCAGAAGCTGGAAAGAGCCCAGATGCCCTTCAACAGAAGAATGGATACAGAAAATAAAGGCCATTTATAATAAGCCCACGT
Source organism: Rattus norvegicus (assembly GCF_021556685.1). Classification (NCBI taxonomy): domain Eukaryota; kingdom Metazoa; phylum Chordata; class Mammalia; order Rodentia; family Muridae; genus Rattus; species Rattus norvegicus. The sequence continues at coordinate 82,288,403 of NC_141554.1, read as the reverse complement.
GCAGTTAAAATTGTACTGGATAGAAAAAGCTGGTATCTCACCTGGAACAAGGTAAAGATAGATGTCTGCTCTTATCACTTTCATTCTACATAATGCTAGATGTCTGGCAAGTATAATTTATTTAGTGAAAGAAATGACAGGCACCTACATTGTAAAATAGTTCAATTTGTCAGGTAAATAAATACACTTGTATGTACTAAACACCAAAAGAATTTCAGAAAAGAAACTACTGTGCTGCTTAGTTTTTGTCAGCTAAACACAAATCTAGAGGGAAATTCAGTTGAGAAACTGCCTCTATTAGACTGGCCAGTAGGAAGGCTGTGGGTCATTTTCTTGACCCAGATTTCTGTGCATTGCCATCCCTGGGGAGGTGACCCTTGGCTCTATATGAAAGGTAGCTGCACAAACCAGTGTTTCCTCTATGGCCACTGTTAAATTTCTGTCTCCAGCCCTATGTGTCCATTCCTTGATCATCAGCTCTACCTGTAAGTTAAAATATTCCTTTCCCTGAGGTACATTTGTTCAGTGTTTTATAACAAAAACAAAGAAGCAAACTGTAAGATGAGTTAAGTACAGAAAAATAACCTTGTCCACCTGCAGTATTCGTAAGTTTACCTGATAGACCCAACCCTAAAACATGCCTAGCCCTAGCTGTGCAGCCCATGTTCCAGTAGTTTCTGGTGAGTCTCACCAATGCCCAACCATCCATTCCTCCCTCAAAGCCCAGATTTAGCCTTAGTCACTTATCTATCCAGCAAGAAAATTCTCAGAAACTTACTCGCCTGTTCCATTCTCAGGTTTATCTCCAGTTGCAGTCTTTGTGCTGGCTTAGCTTGGTGAGTGTTTGAGATCCCAGTTCAACTATGCCATCCTCACATTCTTGGGCATAGCTCTAGTAGATCAGCTTATGTAGCATCTCAGACTGATCCAGTCACTGGTCCCATTCACATACTTTCTTGGTTTATTCTATTTCCAGCCTTCTGATCAAAAATTAACAGTGAGTGTCTGAAGGATAGGCCTACCAACTCTTCATATATGACCAAGGAAGTTTGAGGAATGACAAAATTAAACCCAAACTTTCATTTAACAGAGATAGGCCTGAAACTCACAACAGATGTACAACTAGTGAATGCCCAGGTCATATTATAAAAACACAAATACAAAAGACCAAGATAGTATGTCACCTTTCCTGAACCCACCAGGTCTGTACCTAAATGAAACTAAGAAATGTTTTCCAATGAGAATTCCTTAGATAAACCTAAGGGCACAGAATTTTTAAAAAAAAAAGCATAAATTCCCTTGAAAATTTCTAAGAAATCAAAGAAGACAAAAAAACAGCTCAGTGGACTTAAGGATGGTAACAATCAACTGATTTAAGGAGAGGAAAATATATGGATAATGAAATGATAGAGACAATTCAGTATTTAAAGACTGAATTGAAGAATAAGTTAGAAATACTTAAAAAGAAAAGCACTCTGAAGTTTAAATAAAGAAGGGATTGAAAAACTCAATAACTCACTTAAAATTTTCAGAGGAAAACCAGGCTAGATAAAGTAGAACATAGAATATCAAGATTTGAAGACAATGTAGAGAAATTGGCTTCCACAAGCAAAAACTAGGAAAAGTCTCTTTAATATAGCAAAGGAATATATTGGAATCACGTCACTTGCCTTTACATTTTACAGATTGTTTTAAGCCTTAGAAGAGATATCAAATCTTCAAACAGTGCTGAGACTGTGAAAAAGTATGGGGATATTTGAAGTTGGACTAAATGCACCATGCATTATGATAAAGCCATGAGCCTATAGGGGCCAGGGAGTAGAATGTAGAAGTTTGAAGTTTAAAAAAAAATCTGCATGTTCTTGGGTATTTGATCACTCCATCCCTAGTTGCTGATGTTGTTTGTTGAGGTGATGCCACCTTTTTAGAGGAAGTACATAACTAGCAGTGAGCTTTGAGAGTTCATAGTGTTATCTCTCTTGCAGGTTGCTCTCTCTGCTTTGTGATTGAAGATGTGATTTCTTAGTTTTCACTCCCAGCTACTACCTACCATGACATAGTCATCACACGAATTATAATCCTCTGGAACTGTAAGCCCAAATAAACTCGTTCTTTAAGTTGTTTTAGCCATGTTACTTTATCATAGCAACAGAAAAACAACCAAAACTGAGAGAGACTAATTGGAGCAAAAGAGGTGTAAGACACAGAGAAACAAATGTGGTCAAATCTGATGACCTGAGTCAAATTACCAGGATCCACATGGTAGAGAGAAGAAATTCCTTCAGGTTCTCCTATGATCTCCATATATGTAGGGTAGCATGACTACATGTTCTCTCTGACACACAAAATAATAGCAAATAATAACAAAAATAAAATGACAAATAGTAACAAAAATAAAGATGGCTCAATGTTTAAGTGTATATACTGCTCATGCTGTGGACAGTATTTCAGTTTCCAGCACCCACATCATGTGGTCCACAGTTCCGTGTAACTTCAGCTCCAAGGACATCAATGCTTATGATCTCCAGAGACACCCACACTCATATGAAAAAGCCTTTCCACCACTCACACTTAAAAATTCAATCTTAAAAAACTAAAAAGTTAAAAGTTAACATATTTAGAATGAAGTTAGGGACTATGCTGGTTTAGTGAAGGGGTGGTTGTGGGTCCTCTTCAAGGAACAATGATTTCCCTAACTCTAGGACAGTCTGGGTTTCCAGTACTAAGAAAGATTTTCCTTTTGTTAAACAGGCTGTAAATACAATTAGAAACTTGATGTTTATATGTATATATGAAATAAAAAGGGAAAAAAGACCATGAATTTGAAGACGAGAAAGGAATGATATATGGACAAGCTTCAAGAGAGTCAAGGAAGAGGGAAATAATGTTATTATATCATAATTTCGAAAAGGAAGAAATATTTTTCAAAAATGCCATGGTCAAATAAGGCTAGCATAACTGGAACTGAGACAACAGAACCGGAGACTGGGAAGGAGGAAAGAATAGAGATATGTTGACTAATTGGTAGAACATATAGTTTGGCAGGAGTGATATGTCATGGTACACTACTACACAATGCATATTGCAATTAAAATGTTTCAAGCATTTCCATAAAGAAATAATTTAGTGGGATGGAGAGATAGCTCAGAAGTTAAGAGCACTGATGGCTCTTTAAGAGGTCCTGAGTTCAACTCCCAGAAACCACATGGTGGCTCTCAACCATATATAACAGGATCTGATACCCTCTTCTGATGTGTCTGAAGACAGATACAGTGTGTTCATATACATAAAACAAATAAATAAATCTTTAAAAAGGAAATAATTTAGTGCATATATCTTTATGTTTAAACATATATACATGCATACATTCATGTTCTGTAATTCACAAGCACATACACACATAATTTCAAAACAAACCCTTAAACTTATTTAGCACCATTTGCTCACAGTGTCACTTCCAGCTCCCCTGCTGCTACCTCCCTGAGTCATTGCCTGTGCAGCACTGGCTGCCCAGCTCTGTTGTCCTAGCCTCCTGGGATAATATTTGGAGTTCCTCTTATAACATGTCAGATATTGACAACAAACAATAGTCTGAACTTGATCAAGATTTGAAGTAGAACAAACAAAAAATCAAAGCTCGCCAGCTAACTGTTCAGATGATACAAAAATCCACAAATTCTTGCAGCCCTCCAGGAAAGACTTGATGGACTTCTAGACATACCAACAGGAAAACATTGAAAAAAAAAGGTCAAAAGATGAGTGGATAATGCTCTCAAAAATGTTCAAGTTATATTGTCTGTCCTGACTTTTGTGAATTGTGACAGGAGTCATAGTTTGCCTCTGAGAAGCTCCACCCAGCAGCTTACCACAGCCAAACAATGAATGCAGCCTGGGGATTCTTAAAGAATAGGAAGAATTGTGCGTCCTGAAGGGAATAGGAACTCCACAGGAAGACCAGAGACAACAAACCTTGACCCTTGGGGCTCTCAGAGTCTGAAACACCAACCAAAGAACATACATAGGCTGTACCTAGGCCTCTCAGCACATGTGTTGCAGATGTGCAGCTTGATCTTCATGTGGGACCTGAACAACTGGAACAGGGTTTGTCCCAAAAGCTGTTGCCTGTACATAGGATAAGTTCTTCTAGCTTGGGTGCATTCTCTAGCCTCAGTGGGAGAGAAAGCACCTAGGCCATCAGAGACTTGAAGTGACAGGGTTGGAGTATACCCTGGGGGTACACTACCCATTCAGAGGGGAAGGGGAGTGAGGGATGTGGGAAGGATTGTGGGAGGGCTAACTGGGAGGGAGCAGTGAGTAAGCAGGTTTAAATTAAATACGTAAAACATAAATTAACTAATTTAAATAATCTTCAAGCTAAATATGCATAGATAGAAGCCAAATTCTGAGGCATTTCATGTTCTTGAGAAAGTATGCTGTTCTCTATCAGCCCTTATTTGATATGCAATTTGAGATCATTAATGGAGTTTATGAACCTATAGAAGAATGTGAATGGAAACCAGATGAGATGAGGAAGATGAAGTTTCAGAGGAGCTGAAAGAAAAGGCAAAGATTAAAGATGAGAAAAAGGATGAGGAAAAGAAGACCCTAAAGGAATTTCTGAATTTTTGTTGACAATTTTTAAGAATGATGATTTGCTTAGTAATATGGTTCAGGAACATGATAATGAGCCTATAAAGAGGCACTTGAAAGATACTAAAGTCAAGGTTTGAGATGCTGGCCAGCTTATGGGATTTACCTTACAATTTCACTTTGAGCCTTCCAGTCTCCAGCTGAGCCCAGAGCTAGGGCTGTTCCTCAGCCCTTGAACCCAAACCCTGCCTGCAGAGAGCTGGTCAGCCAGAAGCACTCTTACTCCTAAGCCCACAGGTGGAACCCCACTTCTTTTCGCTCCACTGACTATCCAAAGAGAGACCTGCTGGGAGCACACAGGGCACAGGAGCCACAGGGTAGCCTAGGAAAAGACCCTTCCAGTATCCATCTGCTCCCAGAGCTAAGGCTGTCCCACTGTCTTTCCAACATAAAACCTGCCTGCTGAGAGCTGGTCTGCCAGGAGTACTCTCACTCCTAAGATCAAAGGCTCACAGGCCCACAGGAGAAACAAGCTTCAGTCAGAAACATCAAGGCCAGCTAATATCAGAGATAACCTGAAGGCTAGAGGCAAGCACAAGTACCCAAGCAACAGAAACAAAAAACATTTGGCATCATATGAATCCAGTTCTCCCAAAACAGCAAATAGTGGAAATCCCAACACACTGGAAAAGCAAGTTATGGATTTGAAATCACATTTCATGATGATGATAAAGGAATTCAAGAAGGTCATGAATAACTCCCTTAAAAAATACAGGACAACACAAGTAAATAAGTAGAAGCCCTTAAAGAGGAAACACAAAAATCCCTTAAAGAACTAAAGGAAAACACAAACAAATAGGTAAAAGAATTGAATAAAACCATCCAGGATCTAAAAATGGAAATAGAAACAATAAATAAATGACAAAAAGGGATAACCCTAGAGATAGAAAACCTAGGAAAGAGATCAGGAATCATAGACACAAGCATCACCAACAAAATACAAGAGATTGAAGAGAGAATCGTAGGGGCAGAAGATACCATAGAAAACATTGACACAATAGTCAAATACAATGCAAAAACCTCCTAACACAAAACATCCAGGAAATCGAGGACACAATGAGACCAAACCTAAGGATAATAGATATAGAAGGAAACAAAAGTTCCCAATTTAAAGAGCCAGTAAATAACTTCAACAAAATTATAGAAGAAAACTTTCCTAAAAAAAGAGATGTCCATAAACATACAAGAAGCCTACAGAACTCCAAATAGATTGGACCAGAAAATAAATTCCTCCAGTCATATAATAGTCAAACCACAAAACACACAAACCAAAGAAAGAATATTAAAAGCAGTAAGGGAAAAAGGTCAAGTAACATATAAAGGCAGACCTATAAGAATTATACCAGACTTCTCACCAGAGACTATGAAAGACAGAAGATCCTGGGCAGACGTCATACAGACCCTAAGAGAAATCAAATCACAGCCCAGGTCACTATACCCAGCAAAACCCTCAACTAACATAGATGGAAAAACCAAGATATTCTGTAACAAAACCAAATTTACACAATATCTTCCTACAAATACAGACCTACAAAGGATAATGGATGCAAAATTCCAACACAAGGAGGGAAACTACACACTAGAAAAAACAAGTAATTTTCTTTCAAATAACCTAAAAGAAGATAGCCACACATAATTCCACCTCTAACAACAAAAATAATAAGGAACAACAATCATTGGTCACTAATATCTCTCAACATCAATTTCCCAATAAAAAGACATAGACTAACAGATTGGAGATGGAAAGAGGACCCAGCATTTTGATGCATACAGGAAACACACCTCAATGACAAAGACAGCCACTACCTCAAAGTAAAAGGCTGGAAAACAATTTTCCAAGGACATTATTCCATGAAACTAGTTGGAGTTGCCATTCTAATATCGAATAAAATCAACTTCCAACGAAAAGTTATCAAAATGAATACAGAACAACACTTCATATTCATTAAAGGAAAAAATCCACCAAGATGAACACTCAATTCTGAATAGTTATGCTCCAACTGCAAGAGCACCTACATTCATAAGAGAAACCTTAGTAAAGTTCAAAGCCCACATTGTACCTCACACAATAATAGTGGGAGACTTCAATACCTCACTTTCATCAATGGATAGATCATGGAAAAAGAAACTAAATGGAGACATAGCAAAACTAACAGAAGTTATGAACCAAATGGATTTAACAGATATCAATAGAACATTTCACCCAAAAACAAAAAAATATATATAACTTCTTCTCAGCATCTTATGTTACCTTCTCCAAAACTGACCATATAGTCGGTTACAAAATAGGCTTCAACAGGTACAAGAAGACTGAAATAATCCCATGCATTCTATCAGATTACCACAGACTAAGGCTGGTCTTTAATGACAACAAAAACGACAGAAAGCCCACATAAACATGGAAGCTGAATAATGTTCTACTCCATAATAACTTGGTCAAAGAAGAAATAAAGTAAGTAAAGACTTTTTTGAATATAATGTCAATGAAGGCACAACAATCCAAACTTATAGGACACAATGAAAACAGTACTAAGAAGAAAACTCACAGCTCTGAGAGCCTGTAAAAAGAAACAGGAGAGAGCATACATCAGCAACTTGACAGCACACCTAAAAGCTTTAGAACAAAAAGAAGCAAATACACCCAAGATGAGTAGAAGGCAGGAAATTGATTATGAAGACTCAGGACTGAAATCAACCAAATAGAAACAAAAAGGACTATTTAAAAAAAATCAACAAAACCAGGAGCTGGTTCTTTGAGAAAATCAACAAGATAGATAAACCCTTAGCCAGACTAACTAGAAGGCACAGAACGTGTATCCAAATTAACAAGATCATAAATGAAAAAGGAGACATAACAACAGACTCTGAGGAAATTCAAAAAATCATCAGATACTACTACAACACCTATACTCAACAAAACTGGCCAATCTGGATGAAATGGACAATTTTCTAGAAAATACCAGGTACCAAAGTTAAATAAGGATCAGAAAAATCATCTAAACAACCCCATAACTTCTAAAGAAATAGAAGCAGTTATTAAAAGTCTCCCAACCAAAAAATCCCCAGGACCAGATGGGTTTGGTGCACACAACTCTATCAAGCCTTCACAGAAGAAGCTAATACCAATACTGTCCAAACTATTCCACAAAACACAAACAGAAGGAGCTCTACCCAATTCCTTCTATGAAGCCACAATTATGTTTATACCAAAACCACACAGAGATTCAACAAGAAAGAAAACTTCAGACCAATTTCCCTTATGAATAATGATGCAAAATTACTCAATAAAATTCTCAAAAACGATCCCGGCCCGCAGCAGCTCTCTGCTTCCAGACCCCCTGAGAGAGAGGCCCAACCGCCTGGTCAGGTGGGCACTCCTGAGGCTGCAGAGCGGAAGAGACCACCAACACTGCTCACCCCTGCCCACATCCCTGGCCCAAGAGGAAACTGTATAAGGCCTCTGGGCTCCCGTGGGGGAGGGCCCAGGAGCGGCAGGACCCCTGCCAGAGACACCGCCGGACCCTGAAGGAAACAGACCGGATAAACAGTTCTCTGCACCCAAATCCCGTGGGAGGGAGAGCTAAACCTTCAGAGAGGCAGACAAGCCTGGGAAACCAGAAGAGACTGCTCTCTGCACACACATCTCGGATGCCAGAGGAAAACACCAAAGGCCATCTGGAACCCTGGTGCACTAAAGCTCCCGGAAGAGGCGGCACAGGTATTCCTGGTTGCTGCCGCCACTGAGAGCCCGTGGGCAGCACCCCACGAGCGAACTTGAGCCTCGGGACCACAGGTAAGGCCAACTTTTCTGCTGCAAGAAAGCTGCCTGGTGAACTCAAGACACAGGCCCACAGGAAAGCTGAAGACCTGTAGAGAGGAAAAACTACACGCCCGAAAGCAGAACACTCTGTTCCCATAACTGGCTGAAGGAAAACAGGAAAACAGGTCTACAGCACTCCTGACACACAGGCTTATAGGACAGTCTAGCCACTGTCAGAAATAGCAGAACAAAGTAACACTAGAGATAATCTGATGGCAAGAGGCAAGCGCAGGAACCCAAGCAACAGAAACCAAGACTACTTGGCATCATCGGAGCCCAATTCTCCCACCAAAACAAACATGGAATATCCAAACACACCAGAAAAGCAAGATCTAGTTTCAAAATCATATTTGATCACGATGCTGGAGGACTTCAAGAAAGACGTGAAGAACTCCCTTAGGGAAACACAGGAAAACATTAATAAACAAGTAGAAGCCTACAGAGAGGAATCGCAAAAATCCCTGAAAGAATTCCAGGAAAACACAATCAAACAGTTGAAGGAATTAAAAATGGAAATAGAAGCAATCAAGAAAGAACACATGGAAACAACCCTGGATATAGAAAACCAAAAGAAGAGACAAGGAGCTGTAGATACAAGCTTCACCAACAGAATACAAGAGATGGAAGAGAGAATATCAGGAGCAGAAGATTCCATAGAAATCATTGATTCAACTGTCAAAGATAATGTAAAGCAGAAAAAGCTACTGGTCCAAAACATACAGGAAATCCAGGACTCAATGAGAAGATCAAACCTAAGGATAATAGGTATAGAAGAGAGTGAAGACTCCCAGCTCAAAGGACCAGTAAATATCTTCAACAAAATTATAGAAGAAAACTTCCCTAATGTAAAAAAAGAGATACCCATAGGCATGCAAGAAGCCTACAGAACTCCAAATAGATTGGACCAGAAAAGAAACATCTCCCGTCACATAATAGTCAAAACACCAAACGCACAAAATAAAGAAAGAATATTAAAAGCAGTAAGGGAAAAAGGTCAAGTAACATATAAAGGCAGACCTATCAGAATCACACCAGACTTCTCGCCAAAAACTATGAAGGCCAGAAGATCCTGGACTGATGTCATACAGACCCTAAGAGAACACAAATGCCAGCACAGGTTACTGTATCCTGCAAAACTCTCAATTAACATAGATGGAGAAACCAAGATATTCCATGACAAAACCAAATTTACACAATATCTTTCTACAAATCCAGCACTACAAAGGATAATAAATGGTAAAGCCCAACATAAGGAGGAAAGCTATAACCTAGAAGAAGCAAGAAACTAATCGTCTTGGCAACAAAACAAAGAGAATGAAAGCACACAAACATAACCTCACATCCAAATATGAATATAACGGGAAGCAATAATCACTATTCCTTAATATCTCTCAACATCAATGGCCTCAACTCCCCAAAAAAAGACATAGATTAACAAACTGGATACGCAATGAGGACCCTGCATTCTGCTGCCTACACGAAACACACCTCAGAGACAAAGACAGACACTACCTCAGAGTGAAAGGCTGGAAAACAATTTTCCAAGCAAATGGTCAGAAGAAGCAAACTGGAGTAGCAAGTCTAATATCAAATAAAATCAATTTTCAATTAAAAGTCATCAAAAAAGATAAAGAAGGACACTTCATATTCATCAAAGGAAAAATCCACCAAGATGAACTCTCAATCCTAAATATCTATGCCCCAAATACAAGGGCACCTACATACATAAAAGAAACCTTACTAAAGCTCAAAACACACATTGCACCTCACACAATAATAGTGGGAGATTTCAACACCCCACTCTCATCAATGGACAGATCATGGAAACAGAAATTGAACAGAGATGTCGACAGACTAAGAGAAGTCATGAGCCAAATGGACTTAACGGATATTTATAGAACATTCTATCCTAAAGCAAAAGGATATACCTTCTTCTCAGCTCCTCATGGTACTTTCTCCAAAATTGACCATATAATTGGTCAAAAAACGGGCCTCAACAGGTACAGAAAGATAGAAATAATCCCATGCGTGCTATCGGACCACCACGGCCTAAAACTGGTCTTCAATAACAATAAGGGAAGAATGCCCACATATACGTGGAAATTGAACAATGCTCTACTCAATGATAAACTGGTCAAGGAAGAAATAAAGAAAGAAATTAAAAACTTTTTAGAATTTAATGAAAATGAAGGTACAACATACCCAAACTTATGGGACACAATGAAAGCTGTGCTAAGAGGAAAACTCATAGCGCTGAGTGCCTGCAGAAAGAAACAGGAAAGAGCATATGTCAGCAGCTTGACAGCACACCTAAAAGCTCTAGAACAAAAAGAAGCAAATACACCTAGGAGGAGTAGAAGGCAGGAAATAATCAAACTCAGAGCTGAAATCAACCAAGTAGAAACAAAAAGGACCATAGAAAGAATCAACAGAACCAAAAGTTGGTTCTTTGAGAAAATCAACAAGATAGATAAACCCTTAGCCAGACTAACGAGAGGACACAGAGAGTGCGTCCAAATTAACAAAATCAGAAATGAAAAGGGAGACATAACAACAGATTCAGAGGAAATTCAAAAAATCATCAGATCTTACAATAAAAACCTATATTCAACAAAACTTGAAAATCTTCAGGAAATGGATAATTTCCTAGACAGATACCAGGTACCGAAGTTAAATCAGGAACAGATAAACCAGTTAAACAACCCCATAACTCCTAAGGAAATAGAAGCAGTCATTAAAGGTCTCCCAACCAAAAAGAGCCCAGGTCCAGACGGGTTTAGTGCAGAATTCTATCAAACCTTCATAGAAGACCTCATACCAATATTATCCAAACTATTCCACAAAATTGAAACAGATGGAGCACTACCGAATTCCTTCTACGAAGCCACAATTACTCTTATACCTAAACCACACAAAGACACAACAAAGAAAGAGAACTTCAGACCAATTTCCCTTATGAATATCGACGCAAAAATACTCAATACAATTCTGGCAAACCGAATCCAAGAGCACATCAAAACAATCATCCAACATGATCAAGTAGGCTTCATCCCAGGCATGCAGGGATGGTTTAATATACGGAAAACAATCAATGTGATCCATTATATAAACAAACTGAAAGAACAAAACCACATGATCATTTCATTAGATACTGAGAAAGCATTTGACAAAATTCAACACCCCTTCATGATAAAAGTCCTGGAAAGAATAGGAATTCATGGCCCATACCTAAACATAGTAAAAGCCATATACAGCAAACCAGTTGCTAACATTAAACTAAATGGAGAGAAACTTGAAGCAATCCCACTAAAATCAGGGACTAGACAAGGCTGCCCACTCTCTCCCTACTTATTCAATATAGTTCTTGAAGTTCTAGCCAGAGCAATCAGACAACAAAAGGAGGTCAAGGGGATACAGATCGGAAAAGAGGAAGTCAAAATATCACTATTTGCAGATGATATGATAGTTTATTTAAGTGATCCCAAAAGTTCCACCAGAGAACTACTAAAGCTGATAAACAACTTCAGCAAAGTGGCTGGGTATAAAATTAACTCAAATAAATCAGTAGCCTTCCTCTACACAAAAGAGAAACAAGCCGAGAAAGAAATTGGGGAAACGACACCCTTCATAATAGACCCAAATAATATAAAGTACCTCCGTGAGACTTTAACCAAGCAAGTAAGAGATCTGTACAATAAGTACTTCAAGACACTGAAGAAAGAAATTGAAGAAGACCTCAGAAGATGGAAAGATCTCCCATGCTCATGGATTGGCAGGATTAATATAGTAAAAATGGCCATTTTACCAAAAGCGATCTACAGATTCAATGCAATCCCCATCAAAATACCAATCCAATTCTTCAAAGAGTTAGACAGAACAATTTGCAAATTCATCTGGAATAACAAAAAACCCAGGATAGCTAAAACTATCCTCAACAATAAAAGGACTTCAGGGGGAATCACTATCCCTGAACTCAAGCAGTATTACAGAGCAATAGTGATAAAAACTACATGGTATTGGTACAGAGACAGACAGATAGACCAATGGAATAGAATTGAAGACCCAGAAATGAACCCACACACATATGGTCACTTGATTTTTGACAAAGGAGCCAAAACCATCAAATGGAAAAAAGATAGCATTTTCAGCAAATGGTGCTGGTTCAACTGGAGGTCAACATGTAGAAGAATGCAGATCGATCCATGCTTATCACCCAGTACAAAGCTTAAGTCCAAGTGGATCAAGGACCTCCACATCAAAGCAGACACACTCAAACTAACAGAAGAAAATCTAGGGAAGCATCTGGAACACATGGGCACTGGAAAAATTTCCTGAATAAAACACCAATGGCTTATGCTCTAAGATCAAGAATCGACAAATGGGATCTCATAAAACTGCAAAGCTTCTGTAAGGCAAAGGACACTGTGGTTAGGACAAAACGGCAACCAACAGATTGGGAAAAGAACTTTACCAATCCTACAACAGATAGAGGCCTTATATCCAAAATATACAAAGAACTCAAGAAGTTAGACCGCAGGGAGACAAATAACCCTATTAAAAAATGGGGTTCAGAGCTAAACAAAGAATTCACAGCTGAGGAATGCCGAATGGTTGAGAAACACCTAAAGAAATGTTCAACATCTTTAGTCATAAGGGAAATGCAAATCAAAACAACCTTGAGATTTCACCTCACACCAGTGAGAATGGCTAAGATCAAAAACTCAGGTGACAGTAGATGCTGGCAAGGATGCGGAGAAAGAGGAACACTCCTCCATTGTTGGTGGGATTGCAGACTGGTAAAACCATTCTGGAAATCAGTCTGGAGATTCCTTAGAAAATTGGACATTTAACTGCCTTAGGATCCAGCTATACCTCTCTTGGGCATATACCCAAAATATGCCCCAACATATAAAAAAGACACGTGCTCCACTATGTTCATCGCAGCCTTATTTATAATAGCCAGAAGCTGGAAAGAACCCAGATGCCCTTCAACAGAGGAATGGATACAGAAAATGTGGTACATCTACACAATGGAAAATTACTCAGCTATCAAAAACAACGACTTTATGAAATTCGTAGGCAAATGGTTGGAACTGGAAAATATCATCCTGAGTGAGCTAACCCAATCACAGAAAGACATACATGGTATAGACTCATTGATAAGTGGCTATTAGCCCAAATGCTTGAATTACCCTAGATGCCTAGAACAAATGAAACTCAAGACGGATGATCAAAATGTGAATGCTTCACTCCTTCTTTAAAAGGGGAACAAGAATACCCTTGGCAGGGAAGAGAGAGGCAAAGATTAAAACAGAGACTGAAGGAACACCCATTCAGAGCCTGCCCCACATGTGGCCCATACATCTACAGCCACCCAATTAGACAAGATGGATGAAGCAAAGAAGTGCAGGCCGACAGGAGCCGGATGTAGATCTCTCCTGAGAGACACAGCCAGAATACTGCAAATACAGAGGCGAATGCCAGCAGCAAACCACTGAACTGAGAATAGGACCCCTGTTGAAGGAATCAAAAAAAGAACTGGAAGAGCTTGAAGGGGCTCGAGACCCCATATGTACAACAATGCCAAGCAATGAGAGCTTCCAGGGACTAAGCCAATACCTAAAGACTATACATGGACTGACCCTGGACTCCAACCTCATAGATAGCAATGAATATCCTAGTAAGATCACCAGTGGAAGGGGAAGCCCTGGGTCCTGCTAAGACTGAACCCCCAGTGAACTGGACTGTTGGGGGGAGGGCGGCAATGGGGGGAGGGTTGGGAGGGGAACACCCATAAGGAAGGGGAGGAGGGAGGGGGATGTTTGCCCGGAAACCGGGAAAGGGAATAACACTCGAAATGTATATAAGAAATACTCAAGTTAATAAAAAAAAGAAAAAAAAATATATCAGTATTCATAGTAGCATTATGCATGATAAACAAAGTTAGATATGTATAAAATATACGCCAAATGATTAATAAAGCAAAATGTGATTCTACCCACATAATAAAATATTATCTCACAACATGAAAGAATAGATGCTCTGTTTATCAATGACTTACAAGATATGGCATAGATTAAATTCAAAAAGCATGGTAACTGAAGGAACCATTAACCAAAAATCAAATTCTTTATGAGTCTATTCATGTGACACTTGCAGAACTGTTAACTCCATAAAGATTAAAAGTAAATTACTGGTTGTGTGTAGCTAATGGAGTAAGAACTAACATGTAAGGAAGTTTGTTCAACGCTGACTGGTTTCACACTGTGCTGATGATTGCACAAAATCCATGGAATCTTGCATTTTAAATAGGTAAATTTTAAGGTACATGAAATACCTCAATGGATATGTTTAAAATTAGAGCAAAATAATAATTACAATAACAGTTGTGAGCCACTACGTGTGTGCTAGAAGCAGAACCTGGTTATTCTGGAAGAACCTTTAGTGCTCTTAAACACTGAGTTATCTCCCCAACCCCAAGAATGGTTACTCTTTCTAAAGTAATTTAAAAATTAGTTACAAAGGGATGACTAGTAATATTTAGAAACAGGGATTGTGGAAGAGGGACAGAAGACCAGAAAATTAAAAGTAATCAAACACGTATCATTTAATTGGTTTTATTGAAATTCATTAGATGAAAAGAAGTATTGGTGTTCCATAGAAAAGAATTAAAGTTGTACTTTGCATATTTTAAACATCAACAACTGCTTAACAAAATCCATGTGAGTTCTACTTTTTTGTTGTTTTTACTTAAGAAGCAAAGTCTGATTTCACCAAAACTCTCTATTCAGTCTTTCCCCATCAAAACAATCTTTGTTTCAAAATTCTCTATTCATCTATGCTTAGGTTCCCAAAAAAGTGTCCACATTTAGCAATATAATTAACAATTTATAGTGTGTTTGAAAATGGAACTCTTTCTGAAGATCAAAATCTCTAAAAGGCAAATCAGTTCTAAAATGTGAAACTCACAAATGAACAGGTCTGATTTAGAAACACAAATATGCCAAAGATACTATGAAAAGCAGGAAGAATTTTACTTCAAGCACATACTGTGGCAGTTAAAAAAAACTCAACATAATTCTCAGACTTTTATTTCCTTTTCTTTCAGCTATCAGGAATGTTTCTCAATCAACAAAATGAGAGGCTTCAATGGGAGACGATTCAACTCAAACGTATACTTTAAATCTACAAACTTCAGGGTTTTATCCTGACAACATAAACATTCTCCAATGCATCTATTTTTGAATAATGCCTATCCTGACACTATGATTTAACACAAAACCAAAGTTATATTGTCCACATAGAACATTGCAAGGATCACCTGTTTCATTTAGAAATGCTGAGGAAAAGCATTGGCTAAAAGTATTGTGTTCACACCAAAATTCATTTAAAGTACTGTCTTCCATAGAGATCTCCACAAGTAACTGTTTTCTTTTTGTAAAAAGAAAAAGAAAAAATGCAGTACTTCTGACTCCAATTCATAGTTCAAAGTTTAGGTCAGTAAAAATTGCCTTCAAATTGTTTTTTTATTGTTGTTTTGTTTTGTTTCGTTCAGTATGGTTTTTCTCCTTTCTAAACACCTATAAACAATTATTCGTCAAAATTACTGTTTAACATTTAAAGTTGAGTAACACAATTTTTTTTTCTTTTCTATTTTTCGGAGCTGGGGACCGAACCCAGGGCCTTGTGCTTGCTAGGCAAGCGCTCTACCACTGAGCTAAATCCCCAACCCCGTAACACAAAATTTTTAAGAACATTTATTTTGAAAGCATTAAGAATTATGTTTGAGTTTCAGTAAACAAAGATATGGCTTCAGTGTATGTTGAATGTTTTTGCCAAGTACAGTTTAGTAAATAGCAGATATAGTGATAAAGAAAATTTGAAGTAAAAAGTGTTTTGTTTTTAAAGTATGAGACAAAGGTACAATATCAACATCTTCTGGTTGAATGCTTTGGGTCAGGCTTATCTTCAAACTGTTTCAAACATTGTTCCTTTTCTTTGATACATGTACTTTCTCAAAAGATCAAGGTCTGCTTAGGGATTCTTTCTACTTGAACCAATGTGTTGACACAGTCTGTCTAAACTGAAACTAACGGCTTACCTATTAGGAATGGTTTTGTTCATGGTCAGCAACAGTGGTAAAGCAGGAGATGAGAGCTCCTACTACAACTTTCAGCAAACACCAACAGAAAATATATCTTGAACAATCAGGGGCAATATAATGGTTAATTAAAAGTCTGTGTCTTTCGCATTGAAGGGCCAATTTAAAATGAACTGCAATCTTTTCTCCATGCCTTATATATCCACATTTTACTGAGGCAAGCAACTTAGAAACATGATTATAACTGCATGTATAAGCAAGAAAATTTGTCAGTTGAATGCAGTCAATTCTTGTCTTGCAGGAAGTCAACTATTTTGATCACTGACAGTGCAATGAAAGGTTACATTTTGAAGCCTAGAAAACTTGTGGTTCAGGGCATACACGTTTCTCCTATAAAAGGAGAATGTCACAGTCACCATAGGAAATTACAATGGCTAACACATCATGAACATAACCTGTAAATACATTTCAACAACAGTAACATTACATCAAAATATTCATGTTCACTAAAGATAATGAGGCATTTTTGGAGTCTTAAGTCTCTCTCTCTCTCTCTCTCTCTCTCTCTCTCTCTCTCCCTCCCTCCTTCTCTCTCCCTCTCTCTCCCTACCCCCACCTCTCTCTCTCCTCTTTAATTCCTCAAAATTTAAATGAAGATATCCTTAAGCTACACAGTAATATAAAAGAAGGAGCACATAGGTTTTTTGGGAAATCCTTACAGAACATGAAATGCCTTTGCAGATAACAATGCTACTCTATTTTACCTACTTAAAGTTTTAACTTCATCTCTCACTTCTTACCACCATGTTCACATTTTCATTATGCTTGTTTGCATGCAAGAACATCAACTAATCTATTATGTCAACATGTAAGCCTATTTCTTTTGAAGCAGGTATTTCTTTAAAAGCAATGGAGATTTCATTATTTCTCAAGATGCTGAAGGAAGAACATGGAACACTCATGCTTGCTGCTTTGCCTGGGCTTCTGCTTCCTGGAATAAAACAAACAAACAAAACTTACATTTAAAAATCAGAAGGCAGATATTCTTGTGGATTTGGTTAAAATAGTGCATTTTGGTTAAAAGTCTCAAGTGACTAAGATTATTCAAAAATATAGTAATTACTTCCATAATTTTAAAAAGGCTTAAAAATAATTGGCAGAGGCTTTCATTTTGCCAGAAAGTGTTATATAGGCTGCTGGGAGAGAGAGGATCAGCATCCCATTTTTACTCGGCTGTGGATTCGGTATACCACACAACCAACTCACAGGCAAGATGGGCCCCTGGGAAAGTGATGGTGTGACTTTTATAGGGGTTAGCAACTGTTTTCTGATTGGACTTGAAGCCTGCTCCACAAGAGGAAATTCATATCAGGTTCTATATGCCTGGTAAAAAGCCCATGGGCAGGAAGGGCACAGGTACTTGAAGGAATCCACTATTATTTTCTTAAATGGTCATGCTGCATTCATCACACTGCCTTCTAAATGACTGTATTTATGACAAATAGTGCTGCCCAAAATCTTTGTCAGAGACATTACTTTTTGCTGTGAACAGCAGTTGATCCCTAATCAAAATACTAGGAAAAGTGAAAGTTGAATGCTCAGTCATGAATGGGACATCTATACCACCCTCTCCAAGTCTGAAAAATCACCTTGGAAAAGGGATTGGACAAAAGGAGCCAGAGGATGGGAATTTTACTGGATGCTGTCTTTGGGCACAGCATAACCTTTACACTCCATTCATGAACTCACAGTTAGGTTACCTACAGAAGATGGGACCCTGAGGAAATTTTACTGTGGTAATAAAGGAGGGGCTTCTGAGGCCCCGCCTATTCTCAAGACGCTATTGGCAGTTAACAGGTAAAGGCTGCAGTTAACAGTTAGTGATTACAATTAATAGTTGCTAGGGGATAGAGGGTAAATTCTCTTCAATGGGTTTTGGCTCTGTTAAATGGCTCCCTATCATATCAGCAACCCTTTTTAAATTCAGCAGGTCCTTCACAAAGGCATGGAACTAAACATGGGACTATATGGAAAGAAGAGGTTCAGGGAGAGGGAAACAAGGTAATGGGGTAAATATGATCAGAATCCATGACATACATGTATAAAATTATCAAAATAAGTATAAAATGCTTGTAAAAAACTTGGCAGAAAACCAAGCCAAACCAAAACTATAAAAGAGCAATTAGCATATGCAGCTGGGGAAGAAGCACTTACATAATAATGTGCATAAGCTTGTGTTAAGTATTTCTTCACAAAAGTGCATGTCTATTTCCAGTGACCAGTACTCTCACCAAAGTCTCACTCCATTTTTCCTAATGAAAGAAATTACTAACATAGGCATCTAAAACAAAAGGGAAATCTATGTTCTTGGAAACTAGCTGTAAGAATGCATAGTTGGGGAAAAGGACAGAGGCAGGTGGATGTGTCTGAATTTGAGGCCAAGCTGGTTTACAGAGCAAGTTCATATTTAATTTTAGAAATAAAATATAATGTAGGACCAGTGAGATGTTCAGAAGGCAAAGGTGCCTGCTGTCCAGGATGCAAGCCTGATGACCCAAGTTCAAATCTTGGAACTCTTGACTACACACGTGCATTGTGGCACTAATGCTCCCTCCCCCCCCCACACACACACAGATGTCGTGCACATACACTGAATAACAAAAAAAATTAAAAGAAAGTAAACAAGATCCATAAAATATATTCATTTAAGTAGCAAAAGTTGTCCTCTGGCCTCCATATATACACATGCATGCCCAAGTACATGCACATTATGCACATAAATGCAATGATAATAAAAGACTTAATTTTTAAATTCATAAGAACTTCAACCTGTCCCTGCACAGGTTTTGAGTTAATTAATTCAGGATTCAGATCTCAGCTGTGCCACTCAATCATGTATTCTTGGACAAAGTAAATTAAGTCTTTGTTTCTGCTGTAGAATTCCATTGCAGATACTTAGCTCATGAAGAGCATGGAAGGATAAAAGGATGAGAGAGGGTGTATGCAGAATGTGCAGCTCAGGGAGTGACCCTGTTACAGGCACCAACTCTTTCTGATTTTCCTCCTCTCTTGTTTTTGGCTGAAACTAAGTTCAGAGTTAGGTGACTTAATCTTGGTTATTAATCTCTTGGATAGGTTGTTTTCAATGAAAATAGGATTATTTCACATACCACAGCTAAAGCAGTTTCCATGACCACTTTCCACACATAATGATTCAAGCAAGATTGCTGAAAACATCTTTCTAACCATAACTCTTTAAAGGGTACTCAAAGTGGCTTTTCTAGCCAAATCATTTTCTCCCTAAAGACAAATGCCACTGGATTTATATTTTCGTCAAAGTAGAAAGTACTTTATCATTTCCTATCTTAAAAGCATCACTTTCCCTACAGAGTAAGAACTTCCAGTGCTAAGAAGTACTTTCTGAATTGATAGAAGAAATGAGTACTATCCTTTTAAGTATGCTGGGCACACAAGGGGTTAATAGAACATATTTGTCCTCCACAAGAATGTACTTTATGAAATATTTGCAGGGCAGATCTTTTAGGTAGTAATCTTTCTAGTACATTAGTTTTCAATAATCTTAAAGGGTATGCTCTATTAGTGATTTGAACATTAAGGAACAAGAGAAGGTCATTCCTATTGGCTACTATTCCTTCCAGGCTTCTTTTTTGCCCCATGCATGGGTTCTAAATATAAATAGAGAATTATCCAGTAAATATAAATCTATAACTCATTTTTATATTCACAAGCTACACGGTTCTCTTTTATCAATAACCATAGATATCCTAATTAGACTAGATTTTTTTATATAGTTTAACTTAGAAAGTAAGCACAGTTTGCAAATACCAAAAAATAACTAATAACAATGCATTATTACAGTAGACTATAATAAAATGCATGTGAATTTGATTTTCCCTTGCTCTCTTTTGCCTACTGCGCAGGTGATCCATACGAACTGGCTAAGTTTGGCAAGGTAGCACAGGGTGGACTGGGACGAGGAACAATTTCATCAGACTACCCAGACTGACAAAAATATATAAATCATTTGTTCTAGAATTCTCAATTAATGTTCCTAGGCCAGAGTTGACAAAACTATGGGAAGTGAGATTGTATAAAGGAAGCCATGTTATAATTTTTCAAATGTCAACATGAGCTTACTGAATGGAGTAATATTTTGGTAGGCTCTATTGTTGGGATATTTGTTTCTAACATTATAGACAATAGACATATGCATAAAATATATATTTAAATTATATATGACTTTCATATTTTATCTATAAAGTTCAATATTGAATTAATTTAATTGACACTCTTGAAATATTTAATATTTCTCCAAAGGTTTGAGATTATGGATTATAATCTGAATCATGCTTTTATCCGAGTACCTTGTTAATTGTCAATGCTTATAATGTGACTTGCTCCTTTGACTTCTAACTCCATCATTCGCTTTCTTTAAACTATTTCACATCAGGTCATCTTGATTGTTTTTGTGGACTCTAAAGCATTCGAAAGTAGAAGTCTTACTATAGCATGTCCTTCTTCTAATGCTCGCACTGTACACACCTACCAAATTTTGTTAAGACAATTTTTCTTTGCAGTGTGACAGACCCTGCAATGGTCCCATCATAGGGGAAGGAAGTCAAGCTGCACTGATAAGTTCAGGGCAGACTAAAAGGAGTTCCTGACTCATGGTAAGGGAAAAGGGAGAAGAAGGGAAGGAATGGAAAATATATAGAGGAAACTAAATTAAACCATATCTTAAACTACTAAAATAATCATCCCATGAGCCGAGTATGGTGGTGCACACCTTTAATCCATTTAATCCCTTGGAAGGCAGAGGATAGAGGATTGATAAGAATTTGAGGCACTGATCTACATAGTGAGACACACAGTTTGACAGTGATCAAACAAATAAACCAAGAAACAAAAATCACACCATTGCTCTCCCAGATTTTTCCATGGTGACTTTTGGGTGCCTAATGGAAAAAGGTGAAGCTACCTGATACAGTAGTCATAACCTGGCCCCAAAGCACCTAGCTAATCTTAAACCTAACACAGAACCCTTTGTTTAATATCCTCAATTCTAAAGTCACACCACCGTATTCGGGTCCCTCAACATGAGATCAGCATATATGCGCTTATGTAGTGCTTTTCTTGGCTGTCCTATCAAAAATGACTTAGTATCATTTCAATATTTTGAAATTTCCAACAGATCAAATAACACCCTTCTACTCAAAACTTCTCCAATCTCTTCAATAAGAATGATTATTGCCTTCAATTCCTATGTACTTTATTCATGACATGACAGTCTTACAAAATGGACCATAGTATGTCTTCAATGATTACTACTTATATACATAATTGTCTTCTACACATATACACTCACTAGGTTATAAACAGAATGTAAGGATTATTTCATATGTTATGCTTGCTCTACCATTGATTTCAGTGCTTGATAAAGATAAATATTTGGTGAATGAATGAATGAAACTTAATTTTAATTGAGGAAGACAAAGTCATTAGCAACAAGAAATAGACCGTCCTCTCTGATCTGCATTAAACTCTCTGGCTTAACTTGGGTTTTACAATTATTTAAACAACAACAGGAAGAAGAAAAAAACGTTCTTCTGGCCCAATTCAGTTTTTATGAATCCTAAAATATAATGTTTATCCATGGGAAAGGAATGTTTGGCAAGGAAGCAGAACTTAGAGTGAAACAAACATATTTGCAAAGCCTGTCTGGTGAAAACATAGATGGTATTGTAGGTTCTGAAGATTGAAGAAGGAACTAGAACTTTAATAAATTGCTGGACATAAAATCTACACTTAAGAATGGAACATAGATTAATGCTAGTGGGGAAACCTATTTGACTAAGTGATCTAGTATGAAAAAGAACAAATGGAAAAGGCAAAGATCTACTGAAAGTCCATAGCTTTGAGGCATCTCACTGGACAAGTAATTTCGTTTTTGCTTTCCTTCTTTTTTTGGGCTCCCTCGGGAACACTGTCACTTGAAATATTAATTTTTCTTGGCAAGGAATAAAATACCAAAGTTAACTAACAATTTAGTGACCAGTTTTGTAACTCAAAGGTTCTTATCATCCTTGAATAGCTAACTCTATCATTTACTCTCACAGAAAGCTAATAGTTGCTGCTAAGGACATGACCATGAACTAAAATGCTCGATGGCCCTGGAGAACTAACTGGGCATGACATCTGGAGGTTTAAAGCTGGCAACCACATCTTTGAGAATGAATAACAATACATCTGCTGCCTCAAGAAACTTGATAGAGAAGTTCACTTCTCTAAGTGTACTTCACTAAGTATACTATGCACATTTGTCTGGCCCATTAGGGGTTAAGTGTATTACTACAAACACTGCTCTAGACGTAACCTGAATGTTCAACATGAATGACATTTATTGATTAAAAACCCAGCAGCATCTGAAGGCTATGGTAGGAGGATTCTGAGTTCAAGGCCTGCTTGAGCCCCACGGGGGACTTAAAGCCAAATTGAGTGACTTAGCAAGACCTGTCTCAAAACAAGACAACCAAAAGGACAAGGACTGGGGTTGGATGGTAGACCAGTTGTCTGGCATGTGCAAAGTTCCAAATGTGATCCTAGATCTGGAAACAAAGTGGGGGCAGGGAAGGTAAAAGAAAAATCAAACAGAATAAATGGTTGCCTTTGGCTAAGTCTGTTCTACACAGCATTAAAAGTTATGTATCATCTTAAAAAAAAAAAACCCAGCAGCAATAAGATGGTCAGCAGTGAAGGATACAGAGGAATCATACCTTTGAACCAGGTGGTGCTGTCAAGCCTAAAAAGGCATAAACTGCATTATTTTCTCGGGCTTCAAAGAAGGCATCATAATCCTTTGTGGAAAGAAGATAAGAAAAATTAGCAGTCTGGAACCCAATAGAGAGAGATGTACTCATAATGACTGGCTGACAGGATTTGGTGTCTCCTTGGTGTCTAAGCTCCATGATGCTAAAATTCTGGAAGGAGTATTAGACAGACAGACAGACAGGCTTCTGAGACTACACATGTATAATGTCAACTTTGGAGGCTGAGGCAGAAGGATCACTAATTCTAGGCCAGCCTCCACTCCACAGGGAAACACTATCTCAAAAACATAAAAAGCCTGTTACGCAGCTCCCCAAGTGAGAAGCCGAAATGGCTGGTGTGCCACTGGAAAATGTTTGCATGGCCAGCATGCAAAACCTCAATGTTGGTTTGTATTCATATTAATTTAAAATAAAGAGAGTGAGATTTTTAAAAAGCATTATAAGACTAAAAATAAATAAATAATAAATTAATTAAACCTTCAAAAATACCAGTAAATGTGTTCTGTAATAGCTTCTAGTTTTGTGTTTCTATGAGATCTCCATGTGTGTATGTGTATCTCTGGAGCTATATATGTTGATTTTGTGCTTTCTCTTTGTATTTTCCTTGTTTTGTCCTTTGATGGTTTGTTTGTTTTTATCATATTGTATTTTACTTTACTGTCTTTTTAAAGTTACTCATATGTTTTCTAAAAATAGAGAGCAAGAAAAGGTATAGATTTGGATGGGTGGGGAAATGGAGAAGGCATGGAAGGAGTTTGGGGAGGGAAATCTGTAATCACACATTTTGGGGGAAAAATCAACAACAAAATAAATTCAAAGAGTAAAGAATGGGGGAAGGGAGAAATGGCATTTGGATACTACTTAATGTATAATAGAAAGTAAGTTTGTCTTTGGGTCAGAAAATGCCAAATGGTTTATTGCACATCACACAGGAGTTACATCTGCTTGCATTTTTCTCCACCACTTAAAGCAAGCATTTCTCAGCAGTAGAATGCTTCTTTCCAGTGGGAGGCTCATTCCTATTCTCCATATTTCTCTTCCCTTACTGAATTTAGTAGTGATTTCTTCAGCCTGAAATAAAACCAATATTAACTACTTAAGGCCAGAACAGTGGAGCTGTACTGTGTTTGCAGAGAGTAAAGTGTTCTTGAACTATGAACAAAGAAAGTTTCAACCCTGAGAATACAAGAGAATCCTGACATGTCTCAATTTGTTTCAACTTTACATTGCTGTCCTCCTAAGCCACTAAGCTTTCACCAAAAGTAACAATTGGATTTGTCTACAATTGAAACTTATAATCAACAGCAAACATAGTTAAATGTCTATTTTCTGTATATGGTCTTGATCAGTATGATTTCTAGATATACACAGGGAGCCTGACATTTTGGTTAATTTGTTAAAGTCAAGATTCTCAAACCTTGCCTAATTCTCTAGAGAAAGTCTCAACAACAGATTGCTAGCACAAGGTTCAAGCACATTTTCTTCTTTGCAGCCCTTAGAGGATCTGAACATGAAAGGCACAGGTGACCCTATCAGTTAAGATCCTACCTTAAGAAATACCAGAACATATAGAGCCTGGCATGGTGCTACATATCTGTAATATGCATTTGTAAAAAAGAGAAAAGAGGATACAAAGTTCAGGGCTATCAGCTACATAGCAACATGTTGGATTTTGTTGTTGTTGTTGTTGTTGTTGTTGTTGTTGTTGTTGTTGTTATTGTTTGGTGTTTCAGTTTCTTTGGCCATCTGGGGCTATGTGAGATTCAGTCTTAAAAACATATGGTCACCCTCTCAGAGACAAAGGGGAGGGAAATTGGGGTAAAGAACTCTTGGAGGGGGACTGGGAAGGGGGTCAATCTTTGGAATGTAAATAAATGAAACACTAAGAACAATAAAATAAAATGAACAAAAAATAATATTCATTCCCTCATAATCCTCATAGTCTAAACTTAAAACATCTTGCTTTATGAAGGACAATGTCAAGAGAATAGAAAGATGAGTTGCAGCATGGAAGAATTGCAAAACGTGCAAGTAGCAAAGAATTCATTTCTAAAATATATGAAAATAATGACATAATAGAAATAAAACAGAAAAATTAAAAGTGAGACTGACTGAAAAGACACTTAAAGATAATAAAGTATGGAAAATAAGCAGATAAATCTGTGTTAATATCATAATTTTGATCATTACATAAAAACATTATAGTGACCAGAAGTTACCAAGACACCGAGCTATTTGGGACTGGTTTAAAAGGCTGACAAGAGGTCTGAGGCGTTGCTTGGGCCTGCAGCCTTTTTCTATCATGTGTATAATACTGGGCAAAATATGCAGCTACATAGGAAAAGGCCAATAGACATAAAACTTCTGACCATATCAGGAGCTGAAGGAAAGGACTGAATAATAGGAACTTGTGTAAAATGACACAATCAATTCAGAAACATTCCAAATTCCTCACAAATTAAAAATACAATCACTGTGTTAAGCAGTAAACACATCCCTGGGATTTACCAGTGAGAAATGAGAATTAGTGTTATACAAAAATCAGAAAACAAATGCAAAGAGCACTTATAATTACAATGGTTCAGATATAGAAAAAATGAAAATATCTACCAATGTATAATGATATACCATCACTCAACTATATGCGGGGGAAATGTATTGATACAGAAAACAACTAGATTTCAAATACATCCAATTCATCAAAGGAAGCCAGCATCAAAAGACTGCATACCATATGAACACATTTATATGACTTTATCAAAAAGAAAAATTTATAGTGATGATGATAGATTAGTGTCGACCAGGGATTAGGAGTAGGCATAACATATAACTATAAAGGAATATCATGAGAGTTTGAAAATGATTCTGCATTTTTATTGTAGCACAAGTTCCAAAAACTAATGCATGTGTTAAAATTCAGAGAAAACCACATGCCAAAAAAGTCACTACCATACACTAAAATTTTAAACATTAAACTTACAAAATGGAATTATATTTTAAAGAAAAATGACAAAAACTAAAATATATAAATTCAAGTTAACCCAACTAAAAATGGACTGACCTATCCAAATAAGACATGCCTCAAATGAATATCTACGAAGGCCAACAGATTTATGAAAAATGTCCATCATAATGAATTATTGAGGAGTTCTAAATTAAAACCACGGGGAGATATCACCTATAACTATGCAAGAATGAGTATTTTCAAAAGGAGAAAAATGTAATGAGTATTGGGAAAGACTTAGAGGAAGTAAAACCTTCTGCACTATTGCATACAAATGTAAATTAGTACGACCATCATGGAAAATGATATATAGAGGTTCCCCAAACCATTAAAAAGAACTACCTTAAGCCAGCCTGGCATATATAGCAAGCTCTGAGATAGCCAGGACTAAATAGAGAGACCCTGTCTTCAGAAGAAGAGGAAGAGAAGGAGGAAGGAGGAGGAGAGGAAGAAGGGGAAGAAGAAAAAGCAGCAGCAGCAACAGCAGCAGCAGCAATAGCAGTAGCATTAGTCCATGATGTAGCAATCTCCTTTTGTGGCACAGTTCGAAAGGAAGTGAGGTTATTATGGGTATAGGTCTTACACCTGTAGTCCCAGCCCTCATGGCGGATACAAGAGAATTGCTTGAGTTTGAGGCCAGACTTGTCTATTAGGAACTCGGAGTCAAAAAAAAAAAAAAAAAAAAAAAAAAAAGCAAAGAAACAAAGAATGAAAAGAAAGAAATTTCTACAATCAGATATTACTGCAGCACAAGTCACGGCAGGCAACAATATATGACAGCAGCCTGTGTCCTGCAACGGAGGAAGGAAGAAAATCCAGATGTGTACACAGTAAAACACTAGGCAGCCTTTAAAATAAAACTGTTATCTGTGACATGGATTAACCCAGAGAATACATTAAGCAAAATTAGCCCTCAGAAATGCAAATGCCTTGTGTGCTCTACTTTTGACTACTGAATTTACATATACATTTAGCATTTTAATGATTATATGAAGTAATAGATGTCATTGTGGAATTTGTCCGTGTTGTATATGAGGTTTTCTGTGTGTGTGCATACACATGTACATATGTTTGTAGAAGTCAGTGGTCATTATCAGATGTCCTCTACCTTATATTTTGGAACAGGGTCTCCCACTGGAGCTGGAACATTACAGACATGCACTGCCTTCTCCAGCTTCTTCACTGGGGAGCTGAAGAGGTGAACTCAGGTTCTCATGTGTCTGTGAGAACTTAATGGAGTCACTTCCTCGCTCTTATATTACGGGATTTTTGATGCTTTGCTTCCCCTCCTCTCTTTCCCAATTTGCTTGCCCCATCTCTCCTCCCACGATTCTATTACCTTCTTTTGCTGTTTTCATTCCCTCCATATTTCCCCTTTAAAATTTCTTTCCCCCTGTCTCGTGGTCTTTTGTCTAGTTTTATGATGTTTCTATGCACACACACACACACACACACACACACACACACACACACACACACACACACACAATTAAAGTCCAGGAGCCACAAATAAAAGAAAACATAAGTATGCAACTTTCTTTTCTG
The DNA here is from genome assembly GCF_021556685.1 of Rattus norvegicus. Classification (NCBI taxonomy): domain Eukaryota; kingdom Metazoa; phylum Chordata; class Mammalia; order Rodentia; family Muridae; genus Rattus; species Rattus norvegicus. The sequence goes on along the minus strand of NC_141554.1, from coordinate 82,260,435 downwards.
TAACATTTTGCTTAAGATAAAAAAAATGTCCAGTCCAAATACAAAGACCCACAACTAGAGAGTGAGAGACTTTGCAACACTCAGTCCTAAATGGAAGATCTCCATCAAATCCTTCTCCTTAGGGCTGAGGGAACGCTGTGTCAGTGAGGATAAAGGCACCAAGGAAACAAGACTTTCTAAACACAGCATGACCTATGCAGGTATTAACTCACAGCTATTGAGACAGCATACACAGAGCCTGAACAGGTCTAAGCCAGATTGGGTCCCAGCATGGAGGGAAGTGAACACATGCCTCCATCCCTAACCCAGAAGATATCACGAATTTACAAAGGCTTACAAAGAAAAACCTAGTTCTCTCCAGTACAGTCGCACTGTATATAAACCACATTTATAGGCAGCTGTCCCAGCAGTAGATGCTCAACAAAAAATGAACTTGGTGGTATTTATAGAAATATTTGTGTATCATACTTTGGACATTTTTTTGAGACAGGGTTTCTCTGTGTAACAGAGCTCTGGCTCTCCTGGTCTTGCTTTGTAGACCAGTCAGGCTGGCCTCAAACTCATAAAATATCCACCTGCTTCTGCCTCCCAAATGCTGGGATTAAAGTTTTGTACTACCAAGCCCAGCCTTTTTGGACATTTGTTTTTCTTTTATCTCACTGGTATTTGGCTTGTATATTGTGGTTTCTGGTTTTGTGTTTTCCTGCTGTGTGTTTCTAGTGTTCTTAGTCTATTCATTTATTTGCTGGTTTGTTTTCTAAAGAGTCAAAGAGAAGGTGAGGGACCTGATAGGTGGGGAAGGGGATGATCTGTGAGGAGTCAGAGAAAAGGAAATTGGGATCAAAATATCTTGTATGAAAAAATTATTTTCAATAGAATTACTAGTTCCATCTAGATTCTTGTTATTTTTCATTTTCTGTTGATATATACTTATTTGTGATCTTACTCACATATGAAATTTGTACACAAATAGCTTATAAAACCTTGGTATCAACATATGTTTCTTACCTCCCAGATAAACTGCTTGAGTTCCTTAGGCAAAAGTAAAACTAGCTGGATTCTGATAGCAATTCTATGCTGAGAGGTTTAAAGACAGATATACACCATGTACACTTAACAAGTGGTGAGGAAGAAAAGTATATAATTCAAAAGAATCCAGTGTACCATGCATTGTAGAACATGCCTATGATCCTAGCACTTGAAGCATAATCAACCTAGGTCAGCCTGGAACATAAGGCCCCTTCTAGGTCACTCTGAACTACAAAGTCAGATCTTGGAGACCCTGTCTCTGAAGAAAAAAACCCACACAAGCCATACAGGAAAGTAGTTTTATTATCAAAAAATTAATAAAAACAAGTTCGATAACTCTTTAGGTTTGTGTGGAAAAAAGCAATTTTTCATTTGTATAAAAATCTGGTAATAAAATACCATGTGATGGATCTAATTGTCTTGGTTCCAGACACAGAAAAAAATATGTGAATCTAAAGAGAAAAAAGTCTTCCTTAATTAAACCAGTTCAATTCAATTATTCTACAAATACTTGTTAAGTAGGTGATTATACAGACTAAATGCTAGTTGTTGTTATTGTTGTTGTTTTTAGTTTGAGAAATGATCTCAATATGTAGTCTAGGGTGGGTTCAAAGTCTGATCTTCCATACTTTTACCTCCCAAATGACTTGGGACTCTAGGCATATATCCCCATGCCTGGCATAAGCAATGTTGTTGATGTTAAATATATAATAGTAAGCAAGGTAGTTTGTATTCTGGACAAATTCTCTTAAAGGAGACAAAAGTAAAGAAAATTAATGCACATCGCTGGAATTCCAATGTCATTAGCCAAGAATGTATAATTCTTTCACAACAACTTCTTATACTTTTATATCTTCCATAGCAGACTTTTACATATATAGATAGAATAGCACTCTCTTTTCCATCTAGTCATAATAAGATCCTGTGCCACAGTCCAGTGGCATTCAGTAGGACATAATTTCCACGGAGAGGAAGCATTTGTCATTGGTCAAAACAGAGAATGCTTTACCACTACATAGATAGAAGCCAAGGATCTTGTGAAAGATCCAGCAATGCACAGGGGAGCTCTACAAACAGAAATTTGCCCTTCTGAGGTATCAGTAGTACCAAAGTTAGGTAATCCTCAGATAAGTAAAAGCAAATTAATGTGGAAAGCTAATTAGTTAATATTCAGAGTAAAAAATTGTCAAGCAGGAGATAGTAAAGAAATCTAGAGATTAGCAATGGTAAAGTGCTGCTAGCAAAACCATGTGGTACTCTGGATTGGCATGAAAGTTACTGTGCTTTACAAATAAAAACAACACAAAACAAAGAAAGGAGGGATAGTTGGGGAGGTACAAGAGATAGGCGCTCATCTTTTTTGTGGAATGACTATAACTTGGATCAAAACATCACATAAAGAAATGCAAACATGTTCTGACTTCTATGCAAAGTAACAGCTTTAAAATGAACAGTCAAAATTACATATTATATTATTTTACTGAGCATTTTTAAAGTGTTTTATTTTTGTTTAAAATATAATTACATTGTTTTCCCCCTTTCTGTGCATCCTCTTGAATTCATGGCCTCTGTTTTAAATTGTGTGTGTGTGTGTGTGTGTGTGTGTGTGTGTGTGTGTGTGTGTGCGTGCGCGCGTGTTTGCATGCCATGGACTAGTGAGCCCTTTACAGTTCCTTCTAGTTGCTAAGATTCAATGATTTGCAAAAAATTAAAAAGAATAGCCTAAGAGCCTTCACCTATTTTAAGATAACATTTACACATTGGTCCTATACTCAATAACTCATAAAATCTGACACAAAACTGAAAACTCAATGATGGGAAATTACATCAATGAATTTTCCCATTTTGGTCATACCTTTCACCAAGGTAGCAATAATTAGCAATAAGATGTTCTCTAAGAAAAGATATCCTCTTTAGTCTTATATAAACCAGTGATATAGAGGTGCCTCTGAAAACATTTGTTCTAAGCCTGGTGTAGAAGAAAGTCTCTGTAATCCCAGCAATCAGAGATTAAGTGAGAAGGATCAGGAGTACAGGTTCATCTCAGCAACACTGGAGTATGAGGCCAGCCCCAGCTGTCTCCAAAATAATAGCTAGACTGAGAAAGGAAAACTCAGAGGGAAGAACAGGACTGCTCATCAAAGAGGAAGTTCCACAGCAGAGGAACTTCTGGTGGCACAACTACATCTGGAAAAAGGCTGTGAGAGGATCTAAATGACAGCAAACAATCAGGCATGGTTATCTGTGTTGATGTGGTTGGAACCAAAATGAAGAAATATAAAGCCAACAGTACATCCAATGTCTGCCCTTATACATTCACATGCTCTGTTTGTTCATTTAAATTTTGATCCTAGAAAGCAAAATACTATGTAGCTACTTAGGGTCCATACAGAGGGCAAAAAACTGTACAGAAGAAATAACTACACATAGGCTTGAAGGTTAAAATGAAAGGTGTAAGTTCATTTAAAACAATCTATTTTAATAAACAAGAAATTAAATTGCTTCCTTACCCCACGGTACTGGCTTTCATTGAAAATCTGAGGTGGCAACGGGTACCCTGTGGGTGGTCGACTGTCTTCAGGTACATTTTCTCTCATCCACTTTCGATTCTCTTCATTAGCTGCAATATCTTTTTCTTCAAATCCTATTTTGTTGGCTTCTAAGAAACAAAGCACATCTTGCTGTTTCTTCTTAATCTAGGAGCAAAGAAAGAGGGGTAGGGACAATACTGTTAAGCAAATGCCATTTATTGTTTTTTATTTTTATTTTTCTTTGTTTGGATTCAATAGGTTTTATTTAGGAATATATGTTTATTCAAATACATATAGGCATTCAATAACAACTGATGGAAAAGAGGCCACGACTTTGAAAGAGAGTGAAGGAGGCTGTACATGGGAGTGTTTGGAGGGAGAACAGGGAATGAAAAAGGTCAAAAGTCACCAAACCAGGACACTTTTGCAGATGCCAAGAAGTACATGCTGACAGGACCCTGAGTGACCTGAAAGGCTCTGCCAGAACTTGACAAATACAGAGGCGGGTGCTCGAAGCAAACCATTGAACTGAGTACGGGGTCCCCAGTGGAGGATTTAGAAAAAGGACTGAAGAAGCTGAAGGGGTTTGCAACCCCATAAGAACAATACCAACCAACCAACCAGACTCCTAGAGCTCCCAGGGACTAAACCACCAATCAAAGAATCCTTATGAAGCAACCCATGGCTCCAGCTGCATATGTGGCAGAGGATGGCATTGCCATGCATCGAGGGGGGAGAGGCCCTTGGTCCAGGGAAGACTTGATGCCCCAGTGTTGGGGAACGCCAGGGCAGGGAGGAGGGAGGAAGTGGGTGGGGAAGCACCCTCATAGAAGCAGGAGCAGAGGGGTGGGATGGGGGCTTGAAGAGGGGATACCTGGAAAGGGGACATCTTTTGAAATGTAAATAAGGAAATTATCCAATAAAGGAAAAAAGAGTATTTTAGAAGGTAAAAACTATAAAGACAAATGACAAAGCTTTCTTTAAACTGAGGAGCTCTTTACTAGGTTAAAATAATTTACCATTCAATTCTAGTGATAGAGATTAAAATTAGAGCTTCTAGAAAAAAAGGTTTTTATTTTTCTTTTAATTTTTTTCTTTTCTTTTATTGGATATTCTCTTTATATACATTTCAAATGCTATCCCCTTTTCTGGTTTCCCCTCCAGAAACCCCCTATCCCATCCTCCCTCCCCCTGCTTCTATGAAGCTGCTCTCTCACCCACCCACCCACTCACTCCCTCCCCTAAACCCTGGCATTCCCCTACACTGGGGAAATCAAGCCTTCACAGGACCAAGGGCCTCTCCTCCCACTGATGCCCGCCCCCCACAAGGCCATCCTCTGCTACAAATGTGGCTTTGAGCCATATGTACTCTTTGGTTGGTGGTTTAGTCCCTGGGAGCTGCAGTGTGACTGTCTGGTTGGTTGTATTGTTGTTCTTTCTATGGGTCTGCAAACCCCTTCAGCTCCTTCAGTCTTTTTTCTGACTCCTCCATTGGGTACCCTGTTCTCAGTCCAGTGGTTGCCTGCAAGCATTTGCCTCTGTATTTGTCAGGTTTTTATTTTTCAAATCCAACAAAGTCAGTGCTTATGAACCAGCAAACATGAATTTAGACATAATCAAATCTGCAGTGCAGAAGATATGTTTCCCCTTACTACTGTCTTGTTGATGATGTCTCACAAGTAAAAAGCCTGAAGGTCCTTTTTATCTCATTCTTCTTTTTGCACTAAAGGTTCCATATCTAATGATGCTGATATAATTCTAGCCCATGCATATTATGAACTGTACAACATACGGTTAATTCAAGCATCTTAATCGGAAGCAATATCTCCTTTTTATCCTGATACCTTTTTTATGGATCAGACCAAATTCTATAACGTAATAGAGCTAAGCCTGTCTGTATACTGTTTGTAATATAACCTGTATTATTCATTAGCTCATGATATGAATAATTAGGATACCTTTCACACATAGGTGCTACCTCATTAGATTATTAGTACATTACATACTTTTCTCCTTACACATCAAGGTCAGAGTGCTTTGAAAATAATAAAATTAGTACTGCCTAGGGTTCTTCTATGAAATGCATTTATTCGAGAACCTAAATTTACCTATCTGTGTTCATATAATTACGCTTAAAGCCTCTTCATAACATTTCTGAACTGTACAGAAAATATGTAAGAAAAAAGCATTTTAATGGAATCAGACCAAAGGACACATATGACAGAAACATTTAAAACAAAAAAAGTAAAATATATTATAAAGAAGGAGTGCACACAATGGCAATCTCAAAAATGTGAAAAATGGAACTCACTGGCAGGACACTTTAAATTCATATGTTCCTCCTCTACCACTGTTTGCATACACAGTAATTAGGGTGATATTTTTATCCTAATTACTTCTGTTATGGCTACATAATTTACTTTAAATAATATAACTCACAACTCCAGTAAAAACTGAAATTCCTGATACCTATTTGGATTAAATACTAAAAGTCTTTTCAAAAAGATCAATTATAATCCAATAAAATGCACCACAACATTAATTTTTCTAATAGTACTATTTCTTCATTGCTGTATGCGATTAAACTTTCATTTCTAAATAGAAAATTTGGAAAACATCACTGAGCATCAGTATGCTTTCAGGAAGCTAGAATTTTAACAATAAGAATTACACACAGTCCTAAAGGATTATCACCATCGTGTTTGTGTAGAAAAAGATCAGAGGTTGTCTAAAATAAATAGCCCTTTGAGGCCTCTGCTTTCTTATTGGATGTTTCAGGCTAAGTCAATACAGTGTGCCCTTGCCTAGTATCAGTATGTACAATCAGATAACATTACTAGTAACTTCGTCTGTTATGTCAAGGGTTGAGTTCCTTTTTTAAAAGGGAGATTGACAAGGTTTCTTCTTTAGAAGTTTATGATGTAAAAGAACAAAGCTTCATCCCAGTGGTACAATAGGGACAACAACCCACCCACACAACTTTTAACCCCAAATTTATTCTGTCTACAAGAAATGTAGGGATGTGGGATAGAGACCCATTCCATGGACAACCACAATTTTCTGACACTATTAATGATGCTCTGTTATGTTTGCAGACAGGAGTCTAACTTAACTGTCCTCAGAGAGTCTCCACTTATCAGCTGACTGAGACAGATGCAAAGGCCCACAGCCGAACAATGGATGGAGCTTGGGGACTCTTAACAAAGACTTAGGTGAAGGATTGGGGCCCCAAAGGGGATAGGAATTCCACAGGAAGACCAACAGGGTCAATTAACCTGGACCCTTGGGCTCTCAGAGACTGAATCACCAACCAAAGAGCATACACATGCTAGACCAGCTCCCCACACACACACACACACACACACGTACATACACGTAGCAGATGTGTAGATGTGTGGCTTGGTCTTCGTGTGGGTACTATTTCAACAGCTCTTATATGTCTGTGGGATATGTTCTTCCATCTGGGATGCCTTGCCTGGCCTCAGTGGGAGAGGATGCACCTAACCCCTCAGAGACTTCATGTAACATGGCAGGGGGATACCCAGGAGGGTGGCCTCCACCCTCTCAGAGGGGAAGGAAGGAAAGGGGGTTAGGAGGAGGACTGGTGGTGACCAGAAGGGAGGCAGCGGTTAGAATGCAAACTAAATAATAGTAATAATAATAAAAAGAACAAACTTCCTCTAATGATATTTCCAATGGGGTAAAAAAAAAAAGTTTCTGTCTCTGTTTTCCTAAAACAATCCACCAGCCTAACACAAAGCATTTTCTCTTCTGATATTTTAATGATACTGACAGAGGGTCTGACTGTGCGTAACGAAAAGTCTGAAGTGATGGCCAGAAAGTGTACCTAGTAATTATTTAATAGTAATTCCTAGATGTACCATTAGTGATAAGCAAAGCACGTTACCAGCGCCTTCATGTCTAAAGGAAAGTAGCACTCATAATCTCTACACATTACAGTCTCCTGGGAGAGCATATAGACAAATGCTCCAAGTAACACATCGTTTAAAGTAGATGCTAAGAGAACATTGCAGGATATATAAGTGAGCAGTGAATCACAAACCCAGTAAGAAGAAAAGATCAAATATTCCTTGCTATTAGAGATGCCCTTAGGCTAATGTAACAATGACAGCACCAATGTAAGAGTCTCTACTGATCTTACTGGTTTTAGTCAAAAAAAGCTGAAATTAGTGAAGATTAGTAAAAATAAAATGGGGCTGGGAAGATTAATTGCCTTACAAGCACATGATTCTGAATTTTACCCAGAAATCGAGTTTTTAATAAAAGATGACCACGATGGCACTCACTTGGAAACCGAGCATTGGCAAGGCAAAGGTAGGTATACGGCTGGTTCTCGTTAGTCTATTTGGCAAGCCTGAGATAGTATGGAGCCTCTCTTAATAAAGGGCATGGACAGAACCTGAGGAAAATCAACACACACACACACACACACACACACACACACACACACACACACACACACACACCTATGTACATATGTTCACATTCAATCAAAACTATGCAAATGTGGGCTGGAGAGATGGCTCAGTGGTTAAGAGCACTGACTGCTCTTCCAGAGGTCCTGAGTTCAAATCTCAGCAACCACATGGTGGCTCACAGTCATCTGTAATGAGATCTGATGCCCTCTTCTGGTGTGTCTGAAGACAGCTACAGTGTACTTATATACATTAAATAAAGAAATCTTTACCAAAAAAACTAGCAAACACACATCTGCACCCCACACACATACACACAAAAATTGAGAAAAGAAGGGAAGGAAGAAAGGATAAGGATGAATTATTAATTAATTCCATCACTTAAGGAGACTGAAGCAAAGTAGCACTGGGTTTTGAGGCCAGCCTGGGCTACAAATTGAGATTTTTCCTTTAGAGCTCCCCCTATATAAATTCTAAATGTTACATGGTAAAGATGTAGAAAATGCCTTCCCATGTAATTCCAAGAAGCAATTTCCAAGACTTTCTCCATGCCAATGGTTAAGAAGGGAGACTACTGCTTGTCCCCACTAATGTCATTCTAATCCATCCATCCAGGTTCACTCGCTGTGTGAAGTTCTCCTTAGGTCTCTATCCTCTCCTTCTGATTTCCAGCCTTCTACATCAGCCAACTTCAAGCAGGTCCACCTTATCCAGAGTGGCAAGCTGCTGTATGCCACTGTAATTGTAGATAGGATTGAGCCTTTATGTACTATATTCTTCTGGAACATGAATAACTATAATAAAGTTTAAGTCACATATTAGGCATGGTAAAATAGCAATAAGAATTAATAATAAAATAGAAGGGTTACAATAATATATTAACACAAATGTTATGGGAACATGCTTTCGCTCATCTAGCACACAAAATGATTGGTTAGTTCTTACTGAATGGATATCCTGTCAGTAATGGCTCCCATCCCAGGTGAGATGAACCAGATGGCATGAGATTCCATCATACCACTCTCGATGGCAGTTTAAATTTTATGAGCTATTATTTCTGGATCCATCAATATTTTGAACACAAAGCACTAGAAAGTGAAATCCTAGAAATGGAGGACTACTGGTCACAATATTTGCCATCATTTCATATGGTGATGTAACAGTCCTTTGAAGAGCTGATAAGGGCCCTGAGTAAAAGGAGCAAGCCTTTAACATCTGGTGCCCGTATATACATAGTGCATAGGTCTTCTCACAAAGTCAGTACTCAGTATTTAATTATCTACTATAAGTTTGCTTTAAGTTTGGGACAATGCAGATATCTGATTTGGGTTTCTTTCTCACAATTTGGGTGGCTTTCTCACAATTCAATATTTTTATTCTTCTCTTATATATTACATCCACACCACAGTTTCTGTCCCTCCACTACCCCCAAGATCTCGCCCAGATCCACTTCCTTCTACCTTCCCTCAGAAAAGAGTAAGCCTCGCAGGGAAATCAACCAAATACAGCATAATAAGGTCAAATAAGACCAGGCACATACCATCACAGCAAGGCTGGACAAGGCAACTTATGGAGACTGAACTGCCTTCAGTAGTAGAAAAAGGGTGCCACAAGTAGGCAAAAGAGTCAGGGACAACCCCCGCTCCTACTGTTAAGATTCCTACAAGAAAACTGAGCTGCTGAGCCATAACATATATGCAGAGAATCTAGGTCAGATCTCTACAGGATCCCCGATGTCTGAGAGCTCCCATGAGTCCTAGTCAGTTGATTCAGTGCCTTGTGATTTCATGCTGTCCCTTAAAATCGATATCAGCTGTAAAGCAAAAGATAATAATGCTACAGTCCACAGATCCACAGAGGGTAAGTAATGAGGAAGGCTGAATAGGGTCTCCCTGGGAAGGGGACACAGATTAGCTTTCCAGAGTGGTCCAGGGCAAATGGAGTTTTCCAACAGGAGAGATGAGGTTAGGGACAGGGAGAAAATACCAGAAGAAATGACTAGAAGTGTGTGTGTGGAGGGGTATTCCAGAGTGAGGTAGAAATCCAGTACAATGAAAACTCCATGGAATCTATGAGTGTGATCCTAGTAATGGGGGATACTTGAACTGGCCGTCTTCTGTAACCAGGCAAGGCCTCTAGTGGAGAGATTGGGACACCAACTCAGCTGCATAACCTTCAACCTACAGTTTGCTCTGCCTGCAGAGGCCACAGAACCTTTGACCTATATACAGTTTGTCCTGCCTGTAGAGTGTTCTGGGACCAGAGCCAGGCATAACTGCCTTCAGAGAGACCAGAGAGACTTGATCCAGCCACTGATGAGAGCAGAACCAGAATCCCACAGCCAAACAATAGGCAGAGCTCCAGAAGTCATAATTCAATTTTTATTTGGAAACATCTTTTTTTAAAAAATCCTTGGATTAAGCATGTGAAGTATCATAGAAAAGTTACTGCAACTTAAATTTCATTCCTTTTAGGTCCACATACATTCCATCTAGCAAGACTTCTTGCACATAGAATTAATAGAAATAATCAATGTTTGCATGTAGATTTTCCTCCATCTTTCACATTTTTTTTCTTTTTTCTTTTTTTTCGGAGCTGGGGACCGAACCCAGGGCCTTGCGCTTGCTAGGCAAGTGCTCTACCACTGAGCTAAATCCCCAACCCTCACATTTTTAAAAATAACACGTGCAAATCGTAGAACAAAGCTGATGAAAATTTTGTACCTTATACATCACCAGAGCTCTATGAAGTACCTAAATGTTAACATATTCCACAACAGGAAACTGCTTGTCTAAGTAAAAATAGAAAAACAAATAAATAAAATAAACTCTATGAGTTCGCCTGGATTAGAGAGAAACTTTGAGCTATCAGAAAAAATTCAGTGCTATTATTTACAAATTTACCAGATTTCTAATTGCAGCTATTTAAAAAAATCCTGGAAGGAGTTAAGAGAGCTGGCTTAGCAGTTAAGAGCATGTGTTGCGACTGGTACAACCATTCTGGAAATCAGTCTGGAGGTTCCTCAGAAAATTGGACATTCAACTACCTGAGGACCCAGCTATAACTCTCTTGGGCATATACTCAAAAGATGCCCCAACATATAACAAAGACATGTGCTCCACTATGTTCATAGCAGCCTTATTTATAATAGCCAGAAGCTGGAAAGAACCCAGAGCCCTTCAACAGATACAGAAAATGTGGTACATTTACACAATGGAATATTACTCAGCTATCAAAAACAATGACTTTATGAAATTCATAGGCAAATGGATGGAACTGGAAAATATCATCCTGAGTGAGGTAATCCAATCACAGAAAAACACACATGGTATATACTCATTGATAAGTGGTTATTAGCCCAAATGCTTGAATTGCCCTAGATGCACAGAATACATGAAACTCAAGAGGGATGACCAAAATGTGAATCCTTTACTCCTTCTTTAAAAGGGGAACAAGAATACCCTTGGAAGGGAATATGGAGGCAAAGTTTAAAACAGAGGCAGTAGGAACGCCCATTCAGAGCCTGCCCCACATGTGGCCCATACATATACAGCCACCCAATTAGATAAGATGGATGAAGCAAAGAAGTGCAGGCCGACAGGAACCGGATGTAGATCTCTCCTGAGAGACACAGCCAGAATACAGCAAATACATAGGCGAATGCCATCATTAAACCACTGAACTGAGAACGGGACCCCCGTTGAAGGAATCAGAGAAAGAACTGGAAAAGCTTGAAGGGGCTCGAGACCCCATATGAACAACAATGCCAACAACCAGAGCTTCCAGGACTAAGCCACTACCCCAAAATTATACATGGACTGACCCTGTGTTCCAACCTCATAGGAAGCAATCAATAGCCTAGTAAGATCACCAGTGGAAGGGGAAGCCCTTGGTCCTGCCGAGACTGAACCCCCAGTGAATGTGATTGTTGGGGGGAGGGTGGTAATGGGGCGAGGATGGGGAGGGGAAGCTGGGAAGTTAGGGGGATGTTGGCTGGGAAACCGGGAAGGGAAATAACAATCGAAATGTAAATAAGAAATACTCAAGTTAATAAAGATTAAAAAAAAAAAAGAGCATGTGCTGCTCTTCCAGAGGTCCCAAGTTCACTTCCCAGCATTTGCATTCACACACACACACACACACACACACACACACACACACACACACACACACACACACACGGTGACTTGCAATTCCATGTGGAGATCTTACCTTCTTCCATACCCCACAGGTAACAAGCAGTTAAATTGTGCACACATAGATGAAGTCAAAAGACCCATGCATATAGGTAAAGAAAATAATAAATAAGTAAATTGCTGTGAAACAGATTTGGCTTCTTATTCATACCAATATTAGTTATCACTGTAGATGGATGGAATGAAGAAAGAGTTAATTAACTTATGATATAGTTAGTGTTTCATGTGTATTTCTCCACTTCATGTTCAAAGTACCCTGTAGGGTAGGTACCCTGATTTTCATGTTATGGATTAGATTACCAAGACTCATAGAGATTAACAAAATGTACCCAAATGCACATGTATTTCCAGGTCCTTGAGAGAGGATGAAAAATCCCGTGAGCCTAGGACTTGAGAACGCTCTGGTCAGCATAGTAAGAAACACTATTTCCAAGACAATATTTTTATGTGTTCTTGTTAGAGATGTTAATTGTGAATTCTATGTAACAAAGTATGATTTTTATCTTATTTTCTGAATGATATTGCACAAATGAACAAATTTCCACAGCATTCAAAGTAAAAAAAAAAAATCTGAATTAGCCACTTCCAACTCAAGATTCTCTACCAATAGAGTATTTGACCCTATCTGGTAATGTTATAGGATTACCAGTTCATTTAAAATGTAACTCTTCAATACAATCTAGGTCTCAAGGATTCTACACATTAAAAATAACAACAGCACTTTTATGATCTGAAGGAATTTGACCATTATAATTATGAAATATAAATTCTAAACTAATCCATGATTTTAAATGATTAGATCTAACCAGCCCTTAATTAAAGTCTGGCATAATTCTGCTGCAGGGCAGTAGAAGAATTAAGGTTAGACTAATAAGAAAAAAGAATAGATATGCTGAATTTGCTACTAATAGGCTATATGCATCAGGTCTCTTTTGCAATACACCATGTGTGAGCTCATTGTAAAATATAATGTGATAATTATTATTTATAAAGCATTTCCTATGAACCAGGCACTGTGATAAGCTCTTTACATGTTTATTTTATTTTATTCTCACAATAATCTTCTGAAGCAGCTGCTATTATTTTCATTCCAGACACTCTGAGAAAGAAGCTAATGCTCAGATGGATTAGGGAACTTGTTCCAAATTACTTACTTGTCCAATCTCTGCCAGAGTAAAAATCACCACTTAAAAACTAAGTATACAGAATAACAAATCATGTACTGCCATGCTTGATGCCTCCTGCTAATTAGATCATCTGTTGACTTTATTGAAGCTCTCTTGAGCGCAGATGTGGCTCACAGTAATTTTTGAATCAGTCTTCATTTCAATGCCTGTTCTAAAGTAACAGCAAGAAAACCTGGAGATTAACTTTTAGTATCGCTTTCTTTTTGTTTATTTTTGAGAACATAATGTAATTGCAACATTTGTCCCATCTCCTTAAGATTTGTATTGCTGGTGCTGTTGTTTTGCAGTGCTGATGATCAAGCTCAAGACTTCATATACCATAAGGAAGTAGTCTATCACTGAATCACATTCCTATCCCTTATAACATTTTTTTTGAGATAGTGTCTCATTACGTGGTCCACAATGACCTCCAACTTTTAATTCTCCTGCTTTAGCATCCTGAGTCCTATATGCATGCAGCTATACAGGCATGCACCACCATGCTCCAACTCAAAAAATTTTAGAGCACAGTGTTGGTGGCTTGTGACTATGGATTTATATAGAAAATGCCTGTCATGTGAATGATACGACCTGTACATATATTAAGGTATCTCTATGGGAAACCTTTTCATATGCACAGACAAATGCAAGTGTAAAAGAAAGAGCATTATTGACATGCTTTCACAAAAGTGCCAGTGGCTTATAACTACACCAGGCTACAGGGAATGACTCGTCAGAGAAAATAGGGTTAACAGGTACACTAGGCTATTCTCAAAACTTTAAGAGAAAAACACTTCACACTGTTAGCAGCAACTATCAAAGCTCAATAATTGGTACATGTGCTATTCTAACATTATGGATCTTCCATTCAAAATTGTCAGACTGCTGTCATATGAAGATTTTTGAAAATAAATCTGCTCATCTCAGTGCCCACATTCCTGCCTTAATCACTGTCATTAAGAAGTCAGTGTAATGGCTTTCTGTATAGATTTCAATCCTCTTTAAGAGAATAGCATTATATTAGAATAAAGGTAACTTGAATGGTTAAAAGAAACATTATAAGCAACAAAATAGTTCCAACGCATCTTTCTCTCTACGTAACAAATTCCAGCCTTAAGGAAACTGTGTCCTAAAGCCACTTCCTGCTAATGCTACAAGGCTTCTAATTCCGGTCAGACAAAGTCACCAGGCAGCCTTCCCATATAAGGATAGGCAAAAACACAAATCCTCAAACAGGCTGATGTGAAGTCACAGGGCAGGCATACAAGAACCAAATATGGTAGCTAAAATCTGCGGCTCACAAGATGCCTTTTTTTAAAAAAGAAGGCTGTAACCATCAACTCTATCAGTTCTCAAATCAGAAGAAAAGCAATAAGCTTGCTAGTATTAACTAGATGACAAACATTAGTTCGACTGCAGTGTGTTACATTAGCTGACCATCTTCTTCTTCTACTGACAGGCTATTATGAAATGTGTGGCCAGAGGGTATGCATATAACATCAAAATGATGAATGTGAGTAAGTAAAGTCATTCAGTCTATCTCCTTTAAAAGAAGCAAATAGAGTTCCAAAGTGTTTCAGGCAACTAGCTCTACAAGACTAGAGACTACAAGACTACAAGACTAGAGGAAGAAAATCCAACAAGATATGGCATAATTTGATAGGATTAAGTCCTAAGGGAATCCATGTTCTCTTCAATTACAGGGTAGGACCATAGCCTGAGGGCTGTTGTACAGCCATGAAGACACCATAATACCTCATATTCCTCTCCAGCTAAACATGAGAATTAAAGAGCCCACACAGACATCGTCTTTATTGTCAGTGAACGTAGTGTTCCTATTAGTATGATCAAGTATGTTGCTAGTGCTAAAGGGTGCTAATTCAGACAAAGTCAAGGAAATCAGAAGCTTTATTTCCAGTGTGTGGTAATAATCGTGGAAATATTCATGGTTCTTAATCTTGTAATTTCAGGTCCAGATGTCTTAAGTAAATAAACAAAAGAGAGCTAAATGCTATGCCTGAAGAAATTATGTGTGGTATATTCTGGTGAGTTTGTTATTTGTTTCTTTTTGACAGAGGAGATTTGAAAATTGTCTGCATATTTACCCATTCAGACTTGCGTAAATGTTTGTGAAGTAATTACTTGAAAGAATACTGCATGCACAGTGAAAGCAAGCACATGCTGTATGATTATGTAGCAACAAGGGAAAATATTTACAACATGGAGAGGAAAATCAAGAAAATTATGTATTTTGTTACTCCAACTGTGAAAAGCAAAAAAAGGTACATTCTTAAAAGACTTGCAAGAATTTAAACAGTATTATGATTGCTTCATCAATTAAATGCATCATATATATTAAGGTCTTTCTAGTGGTAGCATGTCACAGAAGTAAGGCTGTGCGCCATTGAATCTTTGGCACACATGCTGTAATGTGTTCCTTCCTCAGAGACTTACTTGGGGGTGGTAGGACTTCCTGTTTATATTCAAGAGAATATGGTAAAGGTGATAGGATGTCCTTGCTATGTTGTACTGCGCTAGGTTCTTTCTACAGGACTCACACTAGAGTCTCCTTTGTTTACAATGAAGTAGACAAATTCTGTAGCCACGAGGAATTCTGAGAACAACCACATACATAAAAGTAGATTCTGCCTTAGTGCACCCTGCACCCTCCCAGTCAGAAAGCTGTACATCTTAACTATAAACAGAGAATACAGCTAAATGATGCCCATAGGCACTTTACTATAGTAAATCGTTGTTGATTTAAATGGCGAAAATTACGATAATCTGCCTATGGCACAGAAAACCAATGCAGGACCAAACTGACTTGGCTTTGAAACTCAGAGAACTTCTAACTATTGTGTATAGCTAAGCAAGCTAGTTAGCCCTGTGAGTCTCAAACTCATTATCTTTGTTGAAAATAGTAGTAGTAGTAGTAGTAGTAGTAGTAGTAATAGTAATAGTAATAGTAGTAGTAATAATAATACCCACCTCTCAGAAATATTTCACAGAAAAATCATAAATAAGAGAAGCTATGGGCCTACTACACTACCTGCTAGAAAACTGTCTATATTATAAATTGTAAGTTCTCCTATGGTTCGGACCTTTTCTATTTTGTCATCATGTTATCTTATCCACAACAGGCATTTTATAAATATGCAGTGAAGGAATTAATAAACCAGTGAAAATGAGATTGTGTGTGTATGCATCTCTCTCTCTCTCTCTCACTCTCTCTCTCTCTCTCTCTCTCTGTGTATCTCTCTCTCACTGTGTGTGTGTGTGTGTGTGTGTGTGTGTGTGTGTAAAATAACAATGATTAAGAGAGAATCTCTGCCCTTAAGGCACTAAATGTAATGAATCCCACCATGTTACAAAAGTCACAATACAGATAAAGCCCTTTTGGGGTATTGTGAGAATGAAAGAGTGTAGATGAGGAATCAAGCACTGGAATCAAATATAGTAAGGTTTATGATGTACACAACTTAATGAAACCTTTCTGAAGATGCTAACACTATCAAAACAAAAAACTACACATGAGGATATAAGGTGTTAAAAGAAATCAATGCGGTTGCTAGGAAGCCACTGTAAGGTAAATGATGTGTGACAGGCTGGGCAAATGTATGAGCAGTCACAAAGCCTAGTGACTTTCCTCATTCGTATCACAGGGCTCTAAGAAACAAAAGCCCAGTAAAAGTTCAAGGACTACTAGGAAACCAAATTCTTTCTCTAAAGTGCTGAAAGATACAAGTACTTACTGTATTGCATCAAAATTCCTAAAGTACAAGGCTCCAAAGTTATACTGTTTAAACAACTGCCCATAAGGAAGTTAGACTATAACAATCCTTGAGAAAACTGACTGGAAATTACATATTGTCAAACAATATATTTCTTAAGCCTCAAAGATAACTGAAAGAAAATATTGTCAAACAATACTTTTGTTAAACAAAACAATTCTTAAACCTCAAATTCAATCAGCAGGTTACAAAAATATCTACCCACATTTTAAAATTGCTACATTTTCTTAAATTGGCTACATTATGAGGCAATTTCCTCCAAAAGGAAAAGAACTGCCACTCCCCTCATAAACAAGTGTGGAGCAGTAGAAAAGTTCCTAAGTCAATCTAAACTTCAATTCTCAAAACCTACTGATGCAATTTGTCACTTGCATTCACAGTAAAATTCCACCAACATTCATGTGTGAGAAGAAGAGGTAACAGAAAATATTGTGAAATAACAAAGAGTTAGGAAGTCATTGCCTTAACCTCAAAAAGTTCCCCAAACCATTCTGTGAATAATACAAATAATACCAATAATACCCAGATAGTGCCATATGCAAGTTCTCAGAAATGAAGTCTTAATTTTTTCCACTGAAAGAAAATTAATCACTGTCCTTTTTTTCCAACAGGAAAGAACAATGGTTTTTCCATTTGTCTCAGTCCATTTTCTGCCCTGTAAAGTGCTTTTCCCATAAACAAAAGTTGCCCCAACAGAATGAACCTATTTTAAGTCATTAAGTTTCTCAATTTCAAAGGTTACTACCTTTATGGTAGAAAGTAAGAAAAAAAGAGAGGCAAAACAAAGAAAAAGATTGGAAGACACATTAATGACTGATTATTACATCATTCAAATCAGGACAGAGAGATGTCTCAGCCAAATTACTCTGAATAAAGCCATTAGATGCAAATTACAATCTTTGACCATCATGATCAAATTCCTAGAAATAGATCACAATTCCAAATCCAATTTTTGTTGTTGTGTGGGATTTTGCTTGTCTGTAAGGTAAAGTTTTGCTAGCTATCCATTCTTTGCTTGGTGGCCTAGTAATTGCAAATAAAACAGGTCATCTGAGACTCCCAACAATCCCACCTTAGCCTTAGGAGGAGAAGATAGGAAGAAACTCATGCACAGGCCTGTCTAACTTTCAGTTCAATTTTTAAAATTAAATTTATTTTTATTTAATAATTACTATTCAACACAAAGGTCCCAAAAGCAAGAAACCTCAAAACTCTCTCAACATTTTGCAATTGGGTAATACTCACAAGCATTGCATTCTGATTTTGTACTTTACATGGTCAACATTGTAATAGCAATTGTCTATTTAAAAAACATGGCCTTATTTTTACCCACAGATTTTTGGGTATTTTTGCACATGGAAAAATTAAGAAGCTACTACCCACCGAAAAATGATTATTAGGAAGAGTTGATCTAAGATAAATGAGTTCAAGTGATTTTATGTAAACGTTTCTTATTGCAATTTGTTTTACTTTTGAAGAAAACTTGTTCAAAAATCTTCACAGGAAAATATATATTGATAAATGTTTAACGATCTATTTTTTTATTCTGGTGCTTCATCAAGACTGTACAGGCTGAGTTATGAAACTATTATTTGTCTAGTTATAGATACACACATACACACACACACAAATTGGTCTGAAGATGTCCATTATTTGGCAGTGGAGGTAAGGCAAGGCCTATTGCTGGAGGTAATGGCAAGAATATCAGGCATTTAAAATCTTCCAGAGCCACACAGCAAATCAGGAGCCAACTTGGAATATGTGTGATCCTGTCACAGAAGAAAAAAAAATCTGCATGGCCAAAGTAATTCTCCACTCCCAAGGCTTTTCTTTTTATTTTTTTTTCCTTAGCATTTTTTTTTTATTAACTTGAGTATTTCTTATATAAATTTCAAGTGTTATTCCTTTTCCCGGTTTCCGGGCAAACATCCCCCTCCCCCATCCCCTTCCTTATGGGTGTTCCCCTCCCAACCCTCCCCCCATTGCCGCCCTCTCCCCATAGTCTAGTTCACTGGGGGTTCAGTCTCAGCAGGACCCAGGGCTTCCCCTTCCACTGGTGCTCTTACTAGGATATTCATTGCTACCTATGGGGTCAGAGTCCAGGGTCAGTCCATGTATAGTCTTTAGGTAGTGGCTTAGTCCCTGGAAGCTCTGGTTGCTTGACATTGTTGTACTTTTGGGGTCTCGAGCCCCTTCAAGCTCTTCCAGTTCTTTCTCTGATTCCTTCAACGGGGGACCTATTCTCAGTTCAGTGGTTTGCTGCTGGCATTCGCCTTTGTATTTGCTGTATTCTGGCTGTGTCTCTCAGGAGCGATCTACATCCGGCTCCTGTCGGTCTGCACTTCTTTGCTTCATCCATCTTGTCTAATTGGGTGGCTGTATATGTATGGGCCACATGTGGGGCAGGCTCTGAATGGGTGTTCCTTCTGTCTCTGTTTTAATCTTTGCCTCTCCCTTCCCTGCCAAGGGTATTCTTTTTCCTCATTTAAAGAAGGAGTGAAGCATTCACATTTTGATCATCCGTCTTGAGTTTCATTTGTTCTAGGCATCTAGGGTAATTCAAGCATTTGGGCTAAGAGCCACTTATCAATGAGTGCATACCATGTATGTCTTTCTCTGATTGGGTTAGCTCACTCAGGATGATATTTTCCAGTTCCAACCATTTGCCTACGAATTTCATAAACTCGTTGTTTTTGATAGCTGAGTAATTTTCCATTGTGTAGATGTACCACATTTTCTGTATCCATTCCTCTGTTGAAGGGCATCTGGGTTCTTTCCAGTTTCTGGCTATTATAAATAAGGCTGCGATGAACATAGTGGAGCACGTGTCTCTTTTATATGTTGAGGCATCTTTTGGGTATATGCCCAAGAGAGGTATAGTTGGATCCTCAGGCAGTTCAATGTCCAATTTTCTGAGGAACCTCCAGACTGATTTCCATAATGGTTGTACCAGTCTACAATCCCACCAACAATGGAGGAGTGTTCCTCTTTCTCCACATCCTCGCCAGCATCTGCTGTCACCTGAGTTTTTGATCTTAGCCATTCTCACTGGTGTGAGGTGAAATCTCAGGGTTGTTTTGATTTGCATTTCCCTTATGACTAAAGATGTTGAACATTTCTTTAGGTGTTTCTCAGCCATTCGGCATTCCTCAGCTGTGAATTCTTTGTTTAGCTCTGAACCCCATTTTTAATAGGGTTATTTGTTTCCCTGCGGTCTAACTTCTTGAGTTCTTTGTATATTTTGGATATAAGGCCTCTATATGTTGTAGGATTGGTAAAGATCTTTTCCCAACCTGTTGGATGCCGTTTTCTCCTAACCACAGTGTCCTTTGCCTTACAGAAGCTTTGCAGTTTTATGAGATCCCATTTGTCGGTTCTTGATCTTAGAGCATAAGCCATTGGTGTTTTGTTCAGGAAAATTTTTCCAGTAACCATGTGTTCCAGATGCTTCCCTAGTTTTTCTTCTATTAGTTTGAGTGTGTCTGGTTTGATGTGGAGGTCCTTGATCCACTTGGACTTAAGCTTTGTACAGGGTGATAAGCTTGGATCGATCTGCATTCTTCTACATGTTGACCTCCAGTTGAACCAGCACCATTTGCTGAAAATGCTATCTTTTTTCCATTTGATGGTTTTGGCTCCTTTGTCAAAAATCAAGTGACCATAGGTGTGTGGGTTCATTACTGGGTCTTCAATTCTATTCCATTGGTCTATCTGTCTGTCTCTGTACCAATACCATGCAGTTTTTATCACTATTGCTCTGTAATACTGCTTGAGTTCAGGGACAGTGATTCCCCCTGAAGTCCTTTTATTGTTGAGGATAGCTTTAGCTATCCTGGGTTTTTTGTTATTCCAGATGAATTTGCAAATTGTTCTGTCTAACTGTTTGAAGAATTGGATTGGTATTTTGATGGGGATTGCATTGAATCTGTAAATTGCTTTTGGTAAAATGGCCATTTTTACTATATTAATCCTGCCAATCCATGAGCATGGGAGATCTTTCCATCTTCTGAGGTCTTCTTCAATTTCTTTCCTCAGTGTCTTGAAGTTCTTATTGTACAGATCTTTTACTTGCTTGGTTAAAGTCACACCAAGGTACTTTATATTATTTGGGTCTATTATGAAGGGTGTCGTTTCCCTAATTTCTTTCTCGGCTTGTTTCTCTTTTGTATAGAGGAAGGCAACTGATTTATTTGAGTTAATTTTATACCCAGCCACTTTACTGAAGTTGTTTATCAGCTTTAGTAGTTCTCTGGTGGAACTTTTGGGATCACTTAAATATACTATCATATCATCTGCAAATAGTGATATTTTGACCTCTTCTTTTCCGATCTGTATCCCCTTGACCTCCTTTTGTTGTCTGATTGCTCTGGCTAGAACTTCAAGAACTATATTGAATAAGTAGGGAGAGAGTGGGCAGCCTTGTCTAGTCCCTGATTTTAGTGGGATTGCTTCGAGTTTCTCTCCATTTAGTTTAATGTTAGCAACTGGTTTGCTGTATATGGCTTTTACTATGTTTAGGTATGGGCCTTGAATTCCTATTCTTTCCAGGACTTTTATCATGAAGGGGTGTTGAATTTTGTCAAATGCTTTCTCAGCATCTAATGAAATGATCATGTGGTTCTGTTCTTTCAGTTTGTTTATATAATGGCTCACGTTGATGGTTTTCCGTATATTAAACCATCCCTGCATGCCTGGGATGAAGCCTACTTGATCATGGTGGATGATTGTTTTGATGTGCTCTTGAATTCGGTTTGCCAGAATTATATTGAGTATTTTTGCGTCGATATTCATAAGGGAAATTGGTCTGAAGTTCTCTTTCTTTGTTGGGTCTTTGTGTGGTTTAGGTATAAGAGTAATTGTGGCTTCGTAGAAGGAATTCGGTAGGGCTCCGTCTGTTTCAATTTTGTGGAATAGTTTGGATAATATTGATATGAGGTCTTCTATGAAGGTTTGATAGAATTCTGCACTAAACCCGTCTGGACCTGGGCTCTTTTTGGTTGGGAGACCTTTAATGACTGCTTCTATTTCCTTAGGAGTTATGGGGTTGTTTAACTGGTTTATCTGTTCCTGATTTAACTTCGATACCTGGTATCTGTCTAGGATCAAGAGTGCTGCATCAGATATGGATGTAAGCCTTTCCAACAGCTATAGAACATCATATGCTATGACTGTTTCCTCTTTTAAGCTAGTTTTCATTGTTTTCTGTTTTCATTCTTGATAAGTAAAATGCTTTAAAATTGCAACTGAGTCATCTTCAAACTTCATTATGCCATCAATTTTTATCTGACTAGAATTTTTAGGATAGATACCATACTAAGGCTCATGATATAATTAAACATATACAATAGAAAATAGGATTTGGTATTTTATTTTTGTTTTACAAAAAACTGCTTCCTGCACAAAATATGAAAGAATATGATAAAAATTCACCACCAGTTTGTGTGTATTTAGCATTTATTTTAAAAAGAAAAGCACCGCCGGAACCTGAAGGAAACAGACCGGATAAACAGTTCTCTGCACCCAAATCCCGTGGGAGGGAGAGCTAAACCTTCAGAGAGGCAGACAAGCCTGGGAAACCAGAAGAGACTGCTCTCTGCACACACATCTCAGACGCCAGAGGAAAAAGCCAAAGACCATCTGGAACCCTGGTGCACTGAAGCTCCCGGAAGGGGCGGCACAGGTCTTCCTGGTTGCTGCCGCTGCAGAGAGCCCCTGGGCAGCACCCCACGAGCGAACCTGAGCCTCGGGACCACAGGTAAGTCCAAATTTTCTGCTGCAAGAAAGCTGCCTGGTGAACTCAAGACACAGGCCTACATGAACAGCTGAAGACCTGTAGAGAGGAAAAACTACACGCCCTAAAGCAGAACACTCTGTCCCCATAACTGACTGAAAGAGAGGAAAACAGGTCTACAGCACTCCTGACACACAGGCTTATAGGACAGTCTAGCCACTGTCAGAAATAGCAGAACAAAGTAACACTAGAGATAATCTGATGGCGAGAGGCAAGCACAGGAACACAAGCAACAGAAAGCAAGACTACTTGGCATCATCGGAGCCCAATTCTCCCATCAAAACAAACATGGAATATCCAAACACACCAGAAAAGCAAGATCTAGTTTCAAAATCATTTTTGATCATGATGCTGGAGGACTTCAAGAAAGACGTGAAGAACTCCCTTAGAGAACAAGTAGAAGCCTACAGAGAGGAATCACAAAAATGCCTGAAAGAATTCCAGGAAAACATGAATAAACAAGTAGAAGCCCATAGAGAGGAGACAAAAAAATCCCTGAAAGAATTCCAGGAAAACATAAATAAACAAGTAGAAGCCCATAGAGAGGAGAAACAAAAATCCCTGAAAGAATTCCAGGAAAACACAATCAAACAGTTGAAGGAATTAAAAATGGAAATAGAAGCAATCAAGAAAGAACACATGGAAACAACCCTGGATATAGAAAACCAAAAGAAGAGACAAGGAGCTGTAGATACAAGCTTCACCAACAGAATACAAGAGATGGAAGAGAGAATCTCAGGAGCAGAAGATTCCATAGAAATCATTGACTCAACTGTCAAAGATAATGTAAAGCAGAAAGAGCTACTGGTCCAAAACATACAGGAAATCCAGGACTCAATGAGAAGATCAAACCTAAGGATAATAGGTATAGAAGAGAGTGAAGACTCCCAGCTCAAAGGACCAGTAAATACCTTCAACAAAATCATAGAAGAAAACTTCCCTAACCTAAAAAAAGAGATACCCATAGACATACAAGAAGCCTACAGAACTCCAAATAGATTGGACCAGAAAAGAAACACCTCCTGTCACATAATTGTCAAAACACCAAACGCACAAAATAAAGAAAGAATATTAAAAGCAGTAAGGGAAAAAGGTCAAGTAACATATAAAGGCAGACCTATCAGAATCACACCAGACTTCTCGCCAGAAACTATGAAGGCCAGAAGATCCTGGACTGATGTCATACAGACCCTAAGAGAACACAAATGCCAGCCCAGATTACTGTATCCAGCAAAACTCTCAATTAACATTGATGGAGAAACCAAGATATTTCATGACAAAACCAAATTTACACAATACCTTTCTACAAATCCAGCACTACAAAGGATAATAAATGGTAAAGCCCAACATAAGGAGGCAAGCTATACCCTAGAAGAAGCAAGAAACTAATTGCCTAGGCAACAAAACAAAGAGAATGAAAGCACACAAACATAACCCCACATCAAATATGAATATAACGGGAAGCAATAATCACTATTCCTTAATATCTCTCAACATCAATGGCCTCAACTCCCCAATAAAAAGACATAGATTAACAAACTGGATACGCAACGAGGACACTGCATTCTGCTGCCTACAGGAAACACACCTCAGAGACAAAGACAGACACTACCTCAGAGTGAAAGGCTGGAAAACAACTTTCCAAGCAAATGGTCAGAAGAAGCAAGCTGGAGTAGCCATTCTAATATCAAATAAAATCAATTTTCAACTAAAAGTCATCAAAAAAGATAAGGAAGGACACTTCATATTCATCAAAGGAAAAATCCACCAAGATGAACTCTCAATCCTAAATATCTATGCCCCAAATACAAGGGCACCTACATACGTAAATGAAACCTTACTAAAGCTCAAAACACACATTGCACCTCACACAATAATAGTGGGAGATTTCAACACCCCACTCTCATCAATGGACAGATCATGGAAACAGAAATTAAACAGTGATGTCGACAGACTAAGAGAAGTAATGACCCAAATGGACTTAACGGATATTTATAGAACATTCTATCCTAAAGCAAAAGGATATACCTTCTTCTCAGCTCCTCATGGTACTTTCTCCAAAATTGACCATATAATTGGTCAAAAAACGGGCCTCAACAGGTACAGAAAGATAGAAATAATCCCATGCGTGCTATCGGACCACCACGGCCTAAAACTGGTCTTCAATAACAGTAAGGGAAGAATGCCCACAAATACGTGGAAATTGAACAATGCTCTACTCAATGATAACCTGGTCAAGGAAGAAATAAAGAAAGAAATTAAAGACTTTTTAGAATTTAATGAAAATGAAGGTACAACATACCCAAACTTATGGGACACAATGAAAGCTGTTCTAAGAGGAAAACTCATAGCGCTGAGTGCCTGCAGAAAGAAACAGGAAAGAGCATATGTCAGCAGCTTGACAGCACACCTAAAAGCTCTAGAACAAAAAGAAGCAAATACACCCAGGAGGAGTAGAAGGCAGGAAATAATCAAACTCAGAGCTGAAATCAACCAAGTAGAAACAAAAAGGACCATAGAAAGAATCAACAGAACCAAAAGTTGGTTCTTTGAGAAAATCAACAAGATAGATAAACCCTTAGCCGGACTAACGAGAGGACACAGAGAGTGCGTCCAAATTAACAAAATCAGAAATGAAAAGGGAGACATAACTACAGATTCAGAGGAAATTGAAAAAAATCATCAGATCTTACTATAAAAACCTATATTCAACAAAACTTGAAAATCTTCAGGAAATGGACAATTTCCTAGACAGATACCAGGTATCGAAGTTAAATCAGGAACAGATAAACCAGTTAAACAACCCCATAACTCCTAAGGAAATAGAAGCAGTCATTAAAGGTCTCCCAACCAAAAAGAGCCCAGGTCCAGACGGGTTTAGTGCAGAATTCTATCAAACCTTCATAGAAGACCTCATATCAATATTATCCAAACTATTCCACAAAATTGAAACAGACAGAGCCCTACCGAATTCCTTCTACGAAGCCACAATTACTCTTATACCTAAACCACACAACGACCCAACAAAGAAAGAGAACTTCAGACCAATTTCCCTTATGAATATCGACGCAAAAATACTCAATATAATTCTGGCAAACCGAATTCAAGAGCACATTAAAACAATCATCCACCATGATCAAGTAGGCTTCATCCCAGGCATGCAGGGATGGTTTAATATACGGAAAACCATCAACGTGAGCCATTATATAAACAAACTGAAAGAACAGAACCACATGATCATTTCATTAGATGCTGAGAAAGCATTTGACAAAATTCAACACCCCTTCATGATAAAAGTCCTGGAAAGAATAGGAATTCAAGGCCCATACCTAAACATAGTAAAAGCCATATACAGCAAACCAGTTGCTAACATTAAACTAAATGGAGAGAAACTTGAAGCAATCCCACTAAAATCAGGGACTAGACAAGGCTGCCCACTCTCTCCCTACTTATTCAATATAGTTCTTGAAGTTCTAGCCAGAGCAATCAGACAACAAAAGGAGGTCAAGGGGATACAGATCGGAAAAGAAGAGGTCAAAATATCACTATTTGCAGATGATATGATAGTATATTTAAGTGATCCCAAAAGATCCACCAGAGAACTACTAAAGCTGATAAACAACTTCAGCAAAGTGGCTGGGTATAAAATTAACTCAAATAAATCAGTTGCCTTCCTCTATACAAAAGAGAAACAAGCCGAGAAAGAAATTAGGGAAACGACACCCTTCATAATAGACCCAAATAATATAAAGTACCTCGGTGTGACTTTAACCAAGCAAGTAAAAGATCTGTACAATAAGAACTTCAAGACACTGAGGAAAGAAATTGAAGAAGACCTCAGAAGATGGAAAGATCTCCCATGCTCATGGATTGGCAGGATTAATATAGTAAAAATGGCCATTTTACCAAAAGCAATCTACAGATTCAATGCAATCCCCATCAAAATACCAATCCAATTCTTCAAAGGGTTAGACAGAACAATTTGCAAATTCATCTGGAATAACAAAAAACCCAGGATAGCTAAAGCTATCCTCAACAATAAAAGGACTTCAGGGGGAATCACTGTCCCTGAACTCAAGCAGTATTACAGAGCAATAGTGATAAAAACTGCATGGTATTGGTACAGAGACAGACAGATAGACCAATGGAATAGAATTGAAGACCCAGAAATGAACCCACACACCTATGGTCACTTGATTTTTGACAAAGGAGCCAAAACCATCCAATGGAAAAAAGATAGCATTTTCAGCAAATGGTGCTGGTTCAACTGGAGGGCAACATGTAGAAGAATGCAGATCGATCCAAGCTTATCACCCTGTACAAAGCTTAAGTCCAAGTGGATCAAGGACCTCCACATCAAACCAGACACACTCAAACTAATAGAAGAAAAACTAGGGAAGCATCTGGAACACATGGTTACTGGAAAAAATTTCCTGAACAAAACACCAATGGCTTATGCTCTAAGATCAAGAACCGACAAATGGGATCTCATAAAACTGCAAAGCTTCTGTAAGGCAAAGGACACTGTGGTTAGGACAAAACGGCAACCAACAGGTTGGGAAAAGATCTTTACCAATCCTACAACATATAGAGGCCTTATATCCAAAATATACAAAGAACTCAAGAAGTTAGACCGCAGGGAAACAAATAACCCTATTAAAAAATGGGGTTCAGAGCTAAACAAAGAATTCACAGCTGAGGAATGCCGAATGGCTGAGAAACACCTAAAGAAATGTTCAACATCTTTAGTCATAAGGGAAATGCAAATCAAAACAACCCTGAGATTTCACCTCACACCAGTGAGAATGGCTAAGATCAAAAACTCAGGTGACAGCAGATGCTGGCGAGGATGTGGAGAAAGAGGAACACTCCTCCATTGTTGGTGGGATTGTAGACTGGTACAACCATTATGGAAATCAGTCTGGAGGTTCCTCAGAAAATTGGACATTGAACTGCCTGAGGATCCAACTATACCTCTCTTGGGCATATACCCAAAAGATGCCTCAACATATAAAAGAGACACGTGCTCCACTATGTTCATCGCAGCCTTATTTATAATAGCCAGAAACTGGAAAGAACCCAGATGCCCTTCAACAGAGGAATGGATACAGAAAATGTGGTACATCTACACAATGGAAAATTACTCAGCTATCAAAAACAACGAGTTTATGAAATTCGTAGGCAAATGGTTGGAACTGGAAAATATCATCCTGAGTGAGCTAACCCAATCAGAGAAAGACATACATGGTATGCACTCATTGATAAGTGGCTCTTAGCCCAAATGCTTGAATTACCCTAGATGCCCAGAACAAACGAAACTCAAGACGGATGATCAAAATGTGAATGCTTCACTCCTTCTTTAAATGAGGAAAAAGAATACCCTTGGCAGGGAAGGGAGAGGCAAAGATTAAAACAGAGACTGAAGGAACACCCATTCAGAGCCTGCCCCACATGTGGCCCATACATATACAGCCACCCAATTAGACAAGATGGATGAAGCAAAGAAGTGCAGACCGACAGGAGCCGGATGTAGATCGCTCCTGAGAGACACAGCCAGAATACAGCAAATACAGAGGCGAATACCAGCAGCAAACCACTGAACTGAGAATAGGACCCCCGTTGAAGGAATCAGAGAAAGAACTGGAAGAGCTTGAAGGGGCTCGAGACCCCATATGTACAACAATGTCAAGCAACCAGAGCTTCCAGGGACTAAGCCACTACCTAAAGACTATACATGGACTCACCCTGGACTCTGACCCCATAGGTAGCAATGAATATCCTAGTAAGAGCACCAGTGGAAGGGGAAGCCCTGGGTCCTGCTGAGACTGAACCCCCAGTGAACTAGACTGTGGGGGGGAGGGCGGCAATGGGGGGAGGGTTGGGAGGGGAACACCCATAAGGAAGGGGAGGGGGGAGGGGGATGTTTGCCCGGAAACCGGGAAAGGGAATAACACTCGAAATGTATATAAGAAATACTCAAGTTAATTAAAAAAAAAAAAAAAAGAAGCAGGATGACCACACTGCTATAATATACCAATGGCATTACAAAACCTATCTGCAAACTGTAATCTCA
This sequence comes from Rattus norvegicus, assembly GCF_021556685.1. Taxonomy (NCBI): domain Eukaryota; kingdom Metazoa; phylum Chordata; class Mammalia; order Rodentia; family Muridae; genus Rattus; species Rattus norvegicus. Next base: position 82,231,422 of record NC_141554.1, on the reverse strand, counting down.
GACCTGGAGATAGGAAGATAAGAATCTCAAAGATATACACAGAGTAGTGTGTGAGGACAACCCGTGCTACATGAGAACTCTGTAGACCAGGCTAGCTTCAACTCAGAGTTCCTCCTCATCTGCCTTCCAAGTACTGGGATTAAGAGCGTGCATTACCACAACCCTGGTGAGTTTACAGCATTCTGCAGCTATATGAGTCTATCTGCCATGTTCACCGAACATGCAAGGTTCCCAAATACTATTTTTGACTATATTAGCTAAAGTATTGTCCCACCATCCCTCATTGACAACTGGTGGGGTGCTGTCAACACAAAGAAAATTAAAGGACTTTACTTCAGTAGACCAGAAAATTCTCTGTTCTTATGAAAACAAACTCATTTGCTGTAGGCCAAGGGTCAAGTCTGAAGCCTGAGCTGAACAAAGTGCCCCAGATGACATTTCAGAGAACCATGAATGTACTCCCACACTTAGGCCAATAAAACGAGTTCCAAACTGTCCAGCTGAGAATAGCTGCCACATATTGCCTAATTAGTTAAACAAGACCAGACTCAAATAGTCTAACAAGTTAGTAAGCTAGTGAACTGCTACAGATAAAAAAGGGGGAAAAAGAGCTAAGACAAAGAAGTCTGGGCACTATATAATTACTGACATAGTTATATGAACGACTATCAAAAAACAGTAGCATATCAGCAATAGGTACTACTGGCAAAACTACTGAAGGGTCTGAAACTTTATCCTACTTGATATCATATAAGTCTGTCATAATTTTTAAGGTTCTACAAGAAAACGCAGAACTCTGTGAGAGAACATCGACGTGTCCTTGGACCTCTTTCCTGTTCTACAGGGGGACAAAGAGTCGACTAAGAGACATGTTATCTTTTATAATGAGCAGTGAGCAAACTTGCCCTTTGCTCTGGAGAGAATAACAGCATATTTCCTGTTTCAATGCCACTTCTCTGTATAAGAGCAAACTGAGATCAGTGGCTCTACCCACAAGATGTGTGTGAAAGGAAGGGATCAACAAAGGATATTGTTGCCAACACCTACCACTTACAATATACTTTGGCTATAAAACAGCATCTCATTCTTGTCTTGCAGGTTTTCCAAGGTAAAGCTCATCTGAGAGTCAAATGCTATATTGGGTGATGAAAGCCTATAATTCTACTGCCTACTTAAGCAAAAACCCTGTGGGAATGAATCTGTATAACAATTCAATTAAAAACTATAAATCCTAGATTCTTTCAAAATTCATGGAGCAGACTGAACTTTATATCTCTAGACACAATGCATTCAGCCAACAGTCCCTGGTGGAGAAGCACTGTTTATTTGTGAAATCAATTCTTGTGAGTGATGTTACACCTTTAACTTTTCTTACTTTCTAAACCAAATCTGTGTGTCTGCCAAAAGACAAATGTGAATCATGACCTTATTGAAAGGCTAGACAAGGTGAAAACCATTTATTCTCTCTATAAACACTTCTGTCTTAGGCATTTTGATCCTGATTCAGTGTTGAGTTGCTGAAATAAATCTAATTTCATTCGAGTTCTAAAAAACTGGTAATTATCAGAGGAAACTTTATTAAACATACAGTACACAGGGTTAGCAATGCAGCTCAGTGGTGGTGCTCTTTGCCAACCATGCTCTAGGCCCTGGGCTCATATCCCAGCACCATAAAAACTAACAATAATAAAAAGGAAAGAAAGACTGTAATACCTAGTATAAAAGCTGAACTGTTATGTAAACAAAACTTTTCCTTTTAATTTTTATTTTATCAGTAATAAGAACATGTATACCTTTGAGGGAACAAAATAGCAGGAATTAAAATATTCATTTATATTATAGTTTTTAAAAGTGCTCACTGTATTGCCATAAGTATACCCCAAATCTGTTTATGTCCCAACAAGAATCCATATCCGCAAAACAGAGAGATTGGCATGAAAAAAATAAATAAATGTGTGTGTGTTTAATAAGACAGTAAAATATATTTCATTCTCTTCACTAAAAAGTACACTAAGGAAGTGACTCGTTCTAAGGTGTCACGTGGTGATCTGATGATACTAAATTTGCTGAAATATATCTAAAGTATCATATGTATAATTAACCACAGACAGATCTGGAGTCCCTGATAACCAGCAATTTCTAAAAAGTTATGTTGCTTTGTTCCTTGGCAAATATACAATTTGCTTAAAAATGTATGGGTCTTTGAAAAGATCCATATGACAAATATTTGTTAATAATTCATCATAGAATATGACAAGCTTTTAACATCGACACTTTGGTAGCTTTGTAGAAGTAGGGCAAAGGCAACAACCTTATGGGATGAATGAAACTCCTTATAAATATTTGTATCTTGATATAAAAACATAGAAAGCATCGAAAAGACTAACTTAAGATTCCCTGCTTTACTGTTCTTGCCTAAATTAGAGCTTGAAATATAACTAGCAATTTTCATTTTCTTTCTTCTGTCCATGTTTATATGCAGTATCTAGCAAAGTAACCACCACCCCCAAATTCTGTAGGGAGAATACAATATGCAAATGTTGTTTCTGTTTCATAAACATTTAAAAATTCAATTTGCCATACTTCAGTAAAATACTTATAAATACTTACATGCCTGCTATTACACTAAGCACTTTGCATAGCTCATGTTAGTTAATGAGCAAACAGTTTGCACAGTACTTAACTCTCTTGCCAAAAACAACACAGCTAGAAAATGGTAGAAAAGTGAAGTCAAACCAAACAAATCAATACTTAAACATACAATTAAAACAAAAATTGTCATGTTTACCTGAAAATCGCATTTTCAATAGTTACTCCTATTTACTATACATGTTGTCAAATACATTTCTCCAGGATAAACTTATTTTCAAGCCCACATCTGAAACTAATAATAAATTTTAAATGCTATTGTATAAAAGCACCCACCAAACTCATTTTATGATAATTAGAAGAGTATCAGGTGCTCCTTACTTCAGGAAAATCCTAGGAAAGTTCTTTAATTGTGTGGTGTTCATTAAATCCAGTAAGGTTTTAAGATCTATATCAAAAATTTGAGATTAGAAGCTTAGTATAATCAAATAATTTTTTTTTACTCTTTACCTAGTGGCATGCTATGAAAGACGCCCCACCCCCACCCCAAGGGTACACGGAATACATTCATTTCCCAAATAAAGACACACATTCCATGCATTCAGAAAATGGTTTGCTGAAATAACTCACATTCTATTCAAGATTTTTTAGTCAAAGAAAAACAACTGACCATTTTCACCATAAAATCTTTAAGAAAATTAAAAGCATATAACACAGGTACTCTGATATTTGGTGTTAGTACAAAAATAAAAGGAGTGGATTGTTTTTTAGGTATTGGCGGTATTTTTCTTTTTTCCTTGAGTAGTTTTCATTTTATAAATATTCAGAGTTTATCTATAACAAGTACTCAGTTAAGATGAATAGTCCAGATACATATTCTACCACTACTGGGACTCATTTACATGAAGGCCTGGTTTGTGAGGACCTGGAAATTCTGCTTTCTTACAGCACCCTATGCAACCAATTTTACCAAGAGCTAAGGCACAAATATTTGCTCTAACTACTCTATGTGTGTGCAGTTTATTGGTAATGTTATAAATTGGTCCATGCAAAGAACAGCTGCAATCATTTTGTCCTTTTCTACCAAGATGCCTGTACATTGAAGTAATTTTCCCTTTTGACTTTACACAGAAAGGAGAGCCACAACTCCCTCAGGACTGAGAATTCATTGCCTCAGAATGGTCTACTCTGGAAAGCAAATGTCTCTGGTCTCAGCTGATTCATAAGCGTATTCAGTCGCAGAAAAAGGCTCCTGCACTCTTCCATACAACCAAGAGAAAGGATAATTTTGGATGTATTCACTGCATACCTAATACTAAGAAATCTGGTACCACTGGGTAAAACATTCTTCATACCTGTTTGTGAATACGGCTTACTGAGGAAAAAAAAAAGGAAATTAAAGTAAATTCTGCATTTTTTTTCAAACTGTATTTATGGCTCCTTATAAAGAAGCAGAATTTCACCCTGAAAATTTGATGCCAGAAAGAAAAATTTTTAATTTTGTAGCCTTTACATTAATCAGGCTGATGCATATGAATGAACGATGCTATAAGTAATAACTCATTTTCAAAAAGGAGCTGAGCATCAGAGTGCATGTGAGTAATACCAACACTCAAAAAGCTAAAGCAGGGGGGTTGGGGATTTAGCTCAGTGGTAGAGCACTTGCCTAGCAAGCACAAGGCCCTGGGTTCGGTCCCCAGCTCCGGAAAAAAAAAAAAAAAGCTAAAGCAGGAGGATCCACACAAACTCTAGGCCAGATTGCTCTACATAGGGAGACCTTGTCTCAAAACTAAAATGGCAACCATGGGCTAAGGATGTGGCTCAACAGTAAACCATTGATCTAGCAAGCATGCTGCCCTGTATTCAGTTCCCAACACTGAAAAGAACATGGGAAGGATGGAATACCAAATGAGCAATTTTGCCTGAATTCAGAAGTGCATTTGCTGTCCCTTTTGTCCCCATTATATTAGTGCCTGCTTTCCTGCTCTTGCTAGAACCCTTCTCAAGATATTATAAATGCCCTTCCACGTCCCCCATCTACTTTCCTGTCCTTTGCGTATGCATATGATCCACCGAACTAACTTAGAGTTGCTTCTACAAACATGGTTGGGAAGCTATTTGCTGGACCCTGGGCAACTTATCAGTGTTGATGTCACAGAAGAAAATGATCCCCCTTGTCTCAGGATACGTTCACTGCCAATATTCCCTTCGAAGGGATTGGGGCTTACTGGGTGCTTGGTCTATCCATGATGGTGATAGGCCCAATATTATGTAAGTCTTGTGCAGGTAACTACAGCTACAATAACTTCATGAGCTCAACAGCTATGTCTTGTCCAGATGTCTCCTTTTTGTTGCACATTCTGCCTTTTGTAAGACATTTCCTGACTGTTTGAAAACACAGCAAGCTTCATTGTACTGTTATTCTAATTTTTTTTTATTTCTGTTGACTACACATACCACTCCCAGCACCAGCACCACAGATCTTCCTTGAGTTTATTTAGAATAATTTCTTTGCCTTTGTCTTACATACCTTATCTCAACCCGTCCCCCCAGCCAATACCAATTGTAAACATGGACACTTACTTCCCTTAGAAAGACAGTACTAGTACTAGTCCTAGAAAGGATGCTGTTCTCAGCCATTTGAGATATGGCCTGGGTTTCTTAGGTCCTCATTCAGTCTCTCCTCTCTCTCTCTCTCTCTCTCTCTCTCTCTCTCTCTCTCTCTCTCTCTCTCTCCCTCTCTGTCTCTCTCTGTGTGTGTCTCAGTCACATGAGAGACTAATTTAACTAATTGATTTTTTTCTCTCGTTTAAAATGCAAAAAGGTGAGTCACATTCCTGTGAATCCTAAACTAATAGGTCTACATCACTTAGGAATAAAATTTTGAATATGACCCGTCCAAGATTCCAAAAACAGATGGTCCTCATAGTACAAGACAATGGAATGTTTATAGGACACTGAATATTGATTTTCTTATTCCTGCTCTCAGTCATACCCATTCCCATCACTTAATAATAAAAGACTTGCTCGGTTTCATAGCTGTAATTCCAACGCAGCTTCCTGGGTCATTTCTCACATACCCATTGTATGTGTTCTTTCACAAGATACAGGGCATTGTCTACATGGGAAATAAAGAAGTAAATACAGAAAGATTATAACTCTGTGCCCTTGAAGTGATAATGTTCTAAATCAGATACAAATAAAAGGAAATTAATGTTGGTCATATGACTGGTCAGGGTAGAAACTCAGAGCACAAAGAAAGTGGAGACAGCAAGAAACTATGTCAAGACCAAAGACTGAAGATGGTAAGTTGAAAAAACAATGAATTATAAGTCAGAAAACTATACCACTTCAATAAGGCAGAGTTGGTGATAATCTTTCGATGGGCTAAAGACAAGTGACAGCAGACTGTGAAACTACTTACCTGCTTACATACAATTGATATAGGGTTATGTGGCAACGCTAGAAATGTGAGGACACGTGGGCAGGAGCAAACGAGGTTGTGGCTTATGAGAAGGAAAGATGCCATTGATCAGATAGCAAGGGACCAGCCAAATGAAGATTGAAGTTGAGATCAACCTGTTTTCACTAGACCAAGATATTTCCATGCCTTCATGTGACCAGGAGGTGTCAAGCTAGCATCAGGAACCTTGATTTTTAAAGAAGTCAGTTGGTGGCAATGAACAGTCAATAAAGCAGTGTAGGAAACAATGACAATTGTATCTTGGGGCTCACAACATTGGCTTTTTGCGCATTTCTTACTAACCTAACTAATGTTATTCAACTGAGGTAGGTTTCAAAAACATCGTTTAAGGCATACTCAGCTTGCTTCAAAGAACATGCATTCTCGCTCCACCTAAGCTCTGAGTTCTGATGACTAGAAACTCTCTCAAAGCTTTGTCAGTGTGCACTTGCATTCTGAAACAGGCTAGGAACTAGCAGCCTATGCCCCTCAAATTACAAAATCTTAAACTCTCAACTTTATAAGTTCATTTTGCATGCTGAAGTTAAACATTATCACCACCATAATGATGCCACTCTTGGATTTATTGAGTGGCTACTATATACAATGCACAGTGGGAAATGAATCACATTACCATTTAGTCTTCAAACTCTGTAAGGTTGGTTGGTATTAGCATCTTCATTTGATAAAGAAATAGTATCTAAGCCAGGCATGGTGGTACATGCCTGTGGTCCTAACATTCAGTAAGAAGAAGCTTTTAGATCAGGAGTTCAAGGCCAGCCTGAGCTGAGTTTGATGCTTGTGGGACTCTATAAGATCCTGTGTAAAAAGACAGTCTCTAGGATGAAAAAATTAACAGTAAAGAATAGTTGGAACTATCAAATAAGACTTGAAACCATGTAGCCAAAGACTGTGCTCTGAATTGCTCAATTCTGTGGTGTGTAGAAATCTAAATGTCTCATGACTTGACAGCTAATAAATATCAGCAATAACTGGAATGAATTTAAGGCACTGACATCCACATGTTGCACATGCATACTTATTTTTGTACTCTTCATAATAACTAGGAAACAGACCCAACCTAAAGGTTCATCAATAGATTATCGGGCAAAAAAAGTTACATATATAAATGGAACTATTCATCCACTAAGGAAAAAGAGCAACATTTTCAGGAAAATAGATGGACCAAGAAACCATTATGTTAAGTGAAATAAGAACAGCAGCAAGGCAAAAGCTGCGTGTTTTCTCTCATGTGTGGGGTATGCATTTACATCTGTGTGTATGTGCATATGTAGCTCAGGTAACTAGAATGAAGACCATGAGAAGGGAGGAAGGGATATGAAAGGAGGGACAAAGGCTGAGGACAGAGGAGAGCATAAGTGGTGCGAGAACTAAAACAGGATTACTTGGGGCACAGCAAGGAGAGCAGATAGAAGACTCCAGGTAGACTGGGACAAGGCAATGAGAAGGAGGGATGAATGAACATATTCACATATTATGCATGAAAACATTATAAAGCCAATTACACTGTGTGCTAACTTAAAAGATTAAGTCAAAAATAATTTAAAAATTTTTAAGGGTAAAAAAAGAGACATAGCCCGAAGTCCAAATTTATAAGCCATCATGATATTTAAACGTACTCCAGAAATAAGCATAACTAGCTATGTACAGTCCTGGTTACATTACTGTATGCCTTAAATCCAAAAGAGCATTGATTATTTCAATTGAGGATAGTTTTTACAAAATAACAACAAAAAGATGAAAAGTTGCAGCAGAGGTTCACCTGAGAACTTTGAAATTCCTATAGTCAGCTCTTATTCAAAAATCACACTTCCCCTTAGAGCCAGAAGTTTATACATGTTATAGGATTAAAATGTCTATGAAGAACTTTGAGTTTAAAGGCAGCAAGGTCTACATAGTGAGTTCTAGGACAACCAGGGCCACAACAGAGAATGCCTCAAAAAAAAAAAAAAAAACAACAACAACAACAAAAATAATCTTAAAAATAAAAGCTACACCGAACTGTTCATAAATGTTTTATGCAAGTAATGAAAAGAAAAGATGGGCCAGTGAGACGGCTTACAAAGTAAAGGCAATTGCAACATGATGTAATTACCTGAGTTCATTCTCAAATCCACACAGTAGAGAGGGGAATGGCTCCTGCAAGAAGTTGTCCTCTGACTTCCACACATATTGTCTCTTCTCTCTCTCTCTCTCTCTCTCTCTCTCTCTCTCTCTCTCTCTCTCTCTCTCTCTCTCCCTTCCTTCCTCCCTCCCTCCCTTCCCCCCCACAGGCACAAACCAAATACACTAACAATTTCTAAAAGAATTAAAAAAGAAGCTGGGCATAGTGGTGCATCCCTTAATCCCAGAATTTGAAGAGGCAGATGATCTCTTTGAGTTCAAGGCCAGCTTAGTCTACATAGTGAGTTCTAGGAAAGTCAGACAGAGTGCTAAATTGTCAAACCTTATCTTGAAAAAATATTTGTACATAATACAAAATTGATTTATATTGTTTAGCAATTTGCTTATGTGAGAATATTAAATTGTTTCTGAATTGCTCAACTCTTTGTAATGGGAACTTGTTTCAACTGTAATTTGAATACAGAAAGGCTACTCGAGGAAGCATATCCATTTTATGACCTGATTGAAATAGCTTATTAGAAACCAGATCATTCTGAACCATGCAAAATACTAAAGACAGAACAGACGTGATAGCATACCACTCTAGCTGGAAACGTATATTTAAGTATATTATATTTAAAACCCCAAAAGAAAAAGTAAAAGGAAAGGAAAACGGTTGCTGAAGGTGGTAGCCTGTGTCTGTAGTACCAGCCACACTTAGAAAGCTGAGGTAGAAGAATTGGGAGTTTAATAAAACTGGTTGAACGACACAGTGAGATTTTTGTCTCAAAAGAAATGGGGGAGGTGGCTGGGGCTCAGCAGATCATTTACTTGTCCAGCAAGCCTGAAGGCTTGCATTCAACTCTCAGGACTGCTTTTAAGAAGAGCCCAAGGAGCAGTTAAACATTAACAGTAAAGTGTATGGAAGATGAAACAATTCATCAAGTGATGGAAGAAGAAAAACAGATGTCTCAACAGGATATTTGAAACATTGAAGCAAGAAGACGTGCCTGCCAAATGGGGAAACACAAAAGCAAACAACTTCTCATTTCTGCGCATTCCAGGCTTATCAGTTCAAAGCAATACTTTATTTACCAGCATTAACTGTAGCTAACTCCAGTTGAGTGCTAACTGCAACAATGCCAAATCATAGCTATGGATCCTGACTTTGCTGTTACTGTCTGTAAGACCCTGTGCAACCTAAATGCTCCTGGGAGTTGGTTCTCTTTTGTACAAAATCCATACAGATCCAAGGAGTAAATGAGGGGGAAATGGAAAGTGTCTGGCTTCATGCCCAGAACTTGAAAGGAACTCAGTAAGTAGCAAGTCTTTCCCTACTCATTACTCCTTTCTCCTACCTGTGCTTCAATCTTTTGCCAAAGTCCCATCATCCTTAGACCATATTTAGATATACTTATTTTCCTTCTCTAGATTATTTTTTAAAACTGGGTTTCTAATACTATAACTACATCATTCCCCCCTCCCCTTCTTCCCTCCAAACCCTCCCATGTGCTCCACTAATTGTTCCCTTTCAAATTCATGACCTCTTTTTTTTAATCATTTTGTTTCTTTTTTGTTACAGTGTGTGTATGTGTGTGTATGTATGTGTGTGTGTATTCCTAAATACATAAATGCAGCCTTCTCTGACTGTATAATGTTACTTGTATGAATTATTTTTAGCCTGTCCCTTTATTATTTTTTTCACTTTAATTAAGTACATACATTAGATAGTATTATAACATTTCAAACAAAGTGTAACTTGTGGTTATTATAGAAGTGGTTTCTAATCTATAATGCCAGCAACTCTGGAGGCTATGCCATGAGAATTGTAAGATTTATAGATAATGGTGAGGAACAAGAGTCAGGGAGACAGTCGGGAGATAGGAACAAATAATTATAAGGGAATTGTGAAGCTGTAGATACACTAAGCATATTATTTCTAATTTGTATATACATTGCGATATTAACTAATCTCCAGATATAGTTAGAAGTGTTTATAAAGTTAATAGCAACTTTGTTAGTATTTATTCTTTCAACTAATGGATCATAAAAATTCAACAACTATGGGAGACTTTCTAAATTCAGAAAGGCCAGATCCCAGTATACAACTATAAGACTGTGCAATGCTGTCTAGTGAGAGTCCTGAGACAGTCACATTTAAGAGGGCATCAAATTCAATAGTCAGATAAAAACGTCTTAAAGCAAGTGCCTTGGTTTAGTTTGTATTGCTATAACAGAATATCACAGAACAGAGAGTATATGAAGAACCAATTTATTCCCCTCTATTATGGAGGATAAAATGTCCAAGATCAAAACATTGACATCTGGTAAAGGCCTTTTGTCGCTTCTGCAAAAAGAATTATAAGGAATAGAGGAGAGAGGGAGGAGTGGATTAGAGAGTGGAAGAGGAGAAAGAAGACACACAAAAGAGGGCTGAACACACCCTTTTATGTATCACTCACTCTTATCATAGCATCTACACACACACAGAAGCAGGGAGCTCCTGAGCTCCTGAAAGTCTCCTTCTTAATACTGTCACAATGACAAATTTCAACACAAATTTGGAAAATAATCAATACTGAAACTATAGTACAGATAGTATAATTAAAATTTTAAAGTAAAAATAAATCTGGAATGAAATTACAAAATCTTAAAGTCCTGGTGTGGCAGAGCCACAATAGGATGAGGTGAGAAAAGTATCAGACAAGGGAAGGATTCTATCCCAGCTCATAAATCTACTGAGGATTTGACCTCAAATGCCCAAAACAGAAGGAAAGACTGGGTCACATTTCACAATACAAAAAGTGGTAAGTAAGATGCCCAGCTGGACCTGCAAAATGTAAGCTGATCCACAGCGCAGGTGCTTTCAGGGAGAAAAGGCTTCCTTTGGCAAGAAAGTAAAAACAATGGACAAGAGGCAGCCTGAGGAGGGAGGGTTGGGTACTTAGGTGGAAAGCTGAAGTTCCTAAGAGCAACAGCTCAGGGAGAGTGCCAATTAAGTAGTAAACTCTTGTTACTCAGAAAGCCTGCCAGGTTGCCCACAGTTCTTTCTCAGAAGGCAAACAGCAACACATTTGCTCTCTCATCATCCCCACCCACCACTAAGACTAGTGCTTACTGTGGGCAACAAACTACATAGCAAGCTTAATCTTGTTTAATCGCTCCAATTCGTGATAAATAAGTATATTACCTATATTTTCTTTACTGAGTTCTAGATGGAATTATATATATATATATATATATATATATATATATATATATTAACGCCATATCTGGACAAAGATTGTAGCAACAGTACAAAATTTTCAGAGAGACCTATTATAATAACTAAAGCAAAATCAAGTAACACTATTGAACAATTACTGTTTTACGCACTATGCTGGGCATATTATATGATTTTACATTTTAACAGTTAAAGTATTATATCTTCATTTTACTGAGGTTTACAGGGGAATGTAACAGATACATGTAGACAGTAATATACACATGTGGATGAATGTGAATATTTAGCATTTCATGGATAACAAGCACTAAGCTCTATATTGTATGCACAATCATGTTTAATTTTACTTGACAGTACCTGCAGAAGGTTGCTGTCATATCTCTTCTAGTTTGTCTTCTGTTGCTGTATAAACATTATGATCAAAACCTACTTGGGAAGGAAAAGATCTATTTCTGTTTACAGCATACAGTGCATCGGCATGTAGGGAAGCCAGAACAGTTACTGAAGCAGAAACATACAGTCATAGATACTGTTTAATGTTTAGCTTTCTTATACTTCCCAGCTCCACCTGACTAGTGGTGGGACTGCCCACAATAAGCTGAGCCACCTACATCAATTAGCAATCAATAAAATGCCACACAGACACACCCATGTCCATCTAATAAAAGCAGTATTTAGCATTTCCTGTATAGCAAGCATTACGCTCTATATTGTATGCATAATCACGTTTAATTTTACTTGGCAGTACCTGCAGAAGGTTGCTGCCATATCTCTTCTAGTTTGTCTTCTGTTGCCATATAAACATTCTCCAATTGAGACTCGTTCAGTTAAGTCTAATTCATACATGTACCTAACTAGTTGATACCTTTGGGTCAAAGTTACTACTTTTATAACTAGAACCTTCTGGAAGACCTCTATTAATCATTTTCTGCCTTCATTTATCTTTAATGAGATTACTATAACCTATGAAAGCAATAAAGTAAACACAACCAGAACCAAAGAAGACATTTGGAATTTAAATATAAAATATGTTTTGGTGGTCCTGGCAGCTCATGCCTGAAGCTAAAGCAGAAGGATCCAAAATGAAAGAATGCCTAAGCTCCCAAGAGAGAACCAGGATCCAGGAACAACTTAGCAAAATGAAGTGGAGGAAGTGATGGAAGAAGGAAGAAAAGGAAGGAAGGGGAGAGAAAGAGAGAGAGGGGGACTGGACTGAGAGAAGGCAGAAGTTAAGCAGGCAGACTGGCTGGTAGGCAAGAAGAGAGAGGTAGGGATAGCTCAGCAGTATAGCCTTTGTATAACATGTGTAATGCCCTAGGAGTTATTCACCAGTAATGGAAGGAAAACCTAATCTCTTTAATCCCAAATTAAAGGGCCATATATATTGCCTAGTTTTTCCTTAATTCCAAATATGTGTTATTTTGTTATACTACCAATTCAAATTTTCTCTCTCTACTACCAACTGGGCATCCAGTAATCAGATTATACTGTGTGAAGTGAATATCAGATTCCACGGGCATAAAAACTCAGTCAAGAGACTATCTCCACTTAAAACCACACAGGCCCAAAGTATGGTCTTCTTATAAACAATACTTTGGCCTCACAAGTAAAAATTCAAGGGTTCCCATAGCCTCTGTGGGAATATGAGTGAAAATGCCCCCTCCCCATAGGCTCTGGCATTTGAATACTTGATCCCCAGTTGACAGTGCCACCTTAGGAGGCTTAAGAAGTGTGGCCTCACTGGAAGAAGAAGTATCCCACTGGGGAAGGGCTTTGAGGGTTCAAAACCTCTTAGTCCCAATTTGCTTTCTGTGTCCTACTTACAGCTCTAAGTGTAAGCCCTTAGCATCCTGCTCCAGCCTGCTGCTTGCTACTGTGTTCTCTTGCCATGATAGCAATACACTCTCAGCTCTCTGAACCCATAAGCCCAAACAAGCCTTTCCTTTTATAAGTTGGTTGCCTAGGATATAGTATTTTATCAGAGCAATAGAAAGGTAAATAATATAGCCTCCATTTGGGATCAATAATCCACAACAGCAACTCACAGAACTGAGAAAAATGTTCTACTTTCCATTACAACTTACTATTAAAAACAGAAATAATCAGCCAGATGGCTAGGTACAGGAGGCTATCTGTAGAGTCGGAGTACTTCCTCCTCCAAGTATATGGAGTCATGAGACTCAGAAAATATCTGAATCCAGTCATCCTCTGAAGGCCAGCCACACCCAAAAGCCATAAAGCCATAACTCCACCATTTCCTTATTAGAATAAAGTCATAATTTTAAAAAAGTCTATACTCTTAATCCTGAGAAAATTTCAAAGGTTTTGTCAGACAACAGGAATGAACACAACACCACACACACACACACACACACACACACACACACACACACACACAGACAAAGACAGAGAGAGACACAGAGAGAGAGACAGAGAGACAGAGACAGAGACACTAGTATTCTGGTGCATTAGTAACTTTGAAAAATGTTAATATATTAATTTTACACATTAATTAGATACTTTTTAAATACAATTGAACACTTTCAGAAAAAGTTTGACTGGTTCACCAACAACGTGATAATCATCATCTAACAGAAAATAATTCAGTTAAATGGACAACTGCTAGGCATAGGAGTAATTTGTTAGAGTAATATAACTGCTCTTTAGCACAGGACAAAAATCTCATATTATATTACTAGTTTGTTTAGATACCCAGGTCCAGATATAATTGATCACACTCATGAAAAGAATTTCCTATGTTCCTAACAGCATTACTCATAATAACCAGAACCTGGAAAGAACCCAGATGTCCCTCAACAGCGGAATGGATACAGAAAAATGTGGTACATTTACACTACTCAGCTATTAAAAACAATGACTACATGAAATTCTTAAGCACATGGACAGAACTAGAAAATATCATCCTGGGTAAGGTAACCCAGTCACAAAAGAACACACATGGTATGCACTCACTGATAAGTGGATATTAGCCAAAAAGCTCAGAATACCCAAGAAACAATTCACAGACCTTATGAGGCTCAAGAAAAATGTAGATGATGCTTCAGTCCTTCTTAGAAGGGAGAACAAAATACACACGGAAGGAAATACGGGGACAAAGAATGGAGCAGGGACTGAAGGAAAGGCCATCCTGAGACTGCCTCACCTGGGGATCCATCCCATACGCAGTCACAAAACCCACTCATTCTTGCTGACGTCAAGAAGTGCTTGGTGATAGGAACCTAATATGGATGTCTCCTGAGAGGCTCTGCCAGAGCCCTACTGATACAGATGAGGATGATTACAGCTAACCATTGGACTGAGCATAGACTCCAATGTAGGAGTTAGAAAAAAGACTGAAGGAGCTGAAGAGGTTTGCAACCCCATAGGAAGAACAACAGTATCAACCAACCAGACCCCACCAGAGCTTCCAGGGACTAAACCACTAACCAATGAGTACACATGGAGGGAGCCATATATGTTGCAGAGGATGGCCTTGTCTAGCATCAAAAGGAGAAACCCTTGGTCCTGTGAAGTCTCGTTTCCCCAGTATAGGGGAATACCAAGGTGGTGAGGTAGGAGTAGGTGGGTGGGAGTGGGAACATCCTCATAGAAGCAGGGGGAGGGGGGAAGGATGGGAGAGCAGGGAAAGGGGATAATAATTGAAATGTAAATACATAAAATACCCAATAAAAATAAAAATATAAAAAAGAAAATTGCCTACAAACTTGCCAAAAAAAAATGAATTTCCCAAAATGCTAACTTAATTCCTCCATTCTAAAAACTATGGCAACTAACATTTTTAAAAATTAGTAGTATATTTAAAAGAAAATATACCTTTAAAGTATGCCAATAACACTGTTATCCAGATATTTTAAATGATAAACTAAATTAGGAGATATAAATATTTGTTGACTCCAAATTTACAAACAAATCTTCAATTTTAAGTCCATCTTTTATATGAGTCTAGTGAAATACCATTCTCTTCACCAGAAGACAATTTTCCTGAAAAAGTAAGAGCTACCCAAGATGCGTTAATGCTTCTACTATCATTTGTATTTATACATGACAAATTTCCAAGAAACTCCACCATGACTTTCCTAATTTCTCCCTGAAGACATGCAGAACACAAACTGGTAAGTGACTTATTTCATCATATTAATATATTGTTTTAAGCAGAAGTACCTCAGCAACCTAAATAGAAATCCCGCAGAGTCAAAATTCATATGAAGAACAGAACAGACTAAATCCAGGATACTTTTGAATTTATATCAGTGAAGGAAACTCAGTTGTCCTCTAGCTTGGCTCAGAATCAAAGTACAAACACAGGAATCCACTGGTTTACCTTATGTGTCAAGAGACAGTAGAAGTCAAACATTACAGATAGGAAAGAACACAGCTTTATATAAACAGCAGAGATGCCAGGAGGACTAACAATGTTTTAAATGTATGGAAAGTTTTAAAGCTTCTGTCATCTGCCCCTATGTCATCAAGACTCTACAGAGCTCTCTCCTCTGACTTCCACACCCATTTTATTCAATTTTTTCAAGCTGTTCCAGCCATCAAAGATCGTGCTCATATTTCTCAAATAGGCCAAACTCATTTCCTTTCCTAGCGCTGCCCATTGGGATTCCTTTACCCAAAATGTTAACTTTACTGCACACTGTTCGTCTATTTCTTCCTTCTTTTCCTACTAAGCTTAAATATCTATCACCTTTGGAGCACGACTTTACCGCAGCACACTTAAAAACAAGTCTCTTTTTATGATCCCCAGCTAGGTGGTGTTCTAGTCCTTTGTTGCACTTACCACAAGTTGAAACTATAAAGTTAAAACCACATGCTCTAATTCTGTGTTTCCTTCATTACTGTCTATGCTTTTCCTTTTGAATGTATACTCAATTTAAGGACTGTATCGAACTTGTTCACTGATAATCCCAAGGAGCAAACCCAAAAGCAACCATAATACTTAATGAACACTTAAAATACTTAAAACACACTTGCATATGACAACATTTTCATGGAATAGGAGTGGAAGTGCTAGTATTCTCCTTTTTGAGTAAAGTCATGTGGTTAGTAGAAACTAAGGAACTTATGAATCATGGAATTGAAACTGAACCACTGAACTTCCTCCTCCCTCTCCACAGTCCTTCCCACCATAGTATAACTAAAATCTCCCTAGTTACTAGCAACTTCACATCATATAATCCATGACAACTTTTCTAGTCTCCATAATTTTGTTCTAGATAATAGATATGAAATCAAATAACATAGTAACTTTTTAAGATTTGTTTTATTATTCATGTGTGTGTATACAGTTAACTGTGGAATTCAGAAGCAGACATCAGACCCCTGGCCCTGGAGTAACAAGTTGGAGTTACAATGTGCTGCGAACCAAACTCTGGTCCTCTGCAAAAGCAGCAGGCACTCTTAACAGCTGAGCCATCTCTCTAGACCCAGAATTCTTTTTAAAAAATATTATTAGTTGTTTACATTATTTTCAAAAGAGGGCTCCAGTTATATCCAGACCACTTATGATGACTAAACTAGGCAGCTCTGGTTTGTCTAGCAAACTACCCCCTGTACTGTGACTTAAACCAATGTAGATCTTATCCCCTTACAGTTCTCAATGTCAGTTTGGAATTGGACTTACAGGGCTGAACTTAAGATGGTGACACAGCTGTGTACTTCTAACAGCCCTGGTGGAAATTACAGTTTCTTTACCTTCACTAATTTCTAGGGACAAGTTATACTCCTTGCCTTGGGTCCCCATCATCATATCCCTCCATCCTCTAACCTCTAGAGGAATATTATCCACTTCCCCTCTGTCAATAAATTTCTCTGTGCCCTCTTGCTCAGAATACCCAAGATACAATTCACAAACCACATGAAGCTCAAGAAGAAGGAAGACCAAAGTGTGGGTGATTCAGACCTTCTTAGAAGGGAGAACAAAAATACACACAGGAGGAGATATGGAGACAAAGTGAGAGGCAGAGACTGAAAGGCCATCCAGAGACTGCCCCATATGAGTATCCATCCCATATACAGCTACCAAACCAGGACAATATTGTAGATGTCAAGAAGTGCTTGCTGACAGGAGCCTGATATAGCTGTCTCCTGAGAGACTCTGCCAGAGCATGACAAATACAGAAGTGAATGCTCACAGCCAACCATTGAACTGAAAACAGGGTCCCCAATGGAGGAGTCAGAGAAAGGACCGAAGTAGCTGAAGGGGTTTGCAACCTCATAAGAAGAACAACAATATCAACCAACCAGATCCCCCAGAACTTCTAGGGACTAAACCACCATCCTAAGAGAGCACAGGGATGGCAACACCTGTATATGTAGCAGAGGGTGGCCTTGTTGGGCTTCGATGGGAGGAAAGGTCCTTGGTCCTCTCAAGGATTGATACCCCAGTGTAGGGGAATTTCAGGACGGGAGGTGGGAGGGAAAGGATGGGTGAGTGAGGGAGCACCCTCATAGAAGTGGGAAGGATAGTAGTTTTCTGGAGGGGAAACCAGGAAATGGGATAACATTTAAAATGTAAATTAAAATGTAATTTAAAAAAAGAAAAGAAAAGCACAGTACAATTTTCAGAAAGGTTGCCACCATAAGGCTGGTGGCAACAGTGATCGATCACAGCCCTCCAAAGCAAGAGGACATTTTCCTAGAAGGGAGGGAAGACAGGTTCCTACTTCAAAGCTCTGACAGACCCAGGAATGAAGTCATCTGCCCCACTGGGGCCCCTGTGCCAGACCACACACCTCCCAGTAGAACCTTGTGATATACACCCTAACCCCAGGGGAGCTCTCCTCTGCCCATCATTAGAGACGCAGGCTCTATGCTCCATGCTGATATCCATGAGGCAGACGAGCCAGGGTTCCTGTGCAGCCCCTGAGAACCACCTTGTTGGCCTCTATGCCCTGGGCACGGAGCACATGGGGCACCTAATTTCATCATCTATCCATTTCCCTTGGCATCCAGACACAGATAAAATCGAAACCCAAGCTACCTCTTACTTACCCTAGGCAGTTCTTTAAATTCTCTGAGCTCCAGTTTATGCATCTGCAAAATGGAGGGTGTGGTTGGTAATCTTGGTTGTCAATTTTACTACATGTGGGATTGACTAAAACCCAAGCAGCTGAGCATGCCTGTGAGGTATTTTCTTTATTGGATCATTTGAAATGGGAAGATCTATCCTAAATTTGGGCCACACCTTCCAGTGGGAGCCCACATAAAGGATATGAGAGAAGGAAGCTTTTGCTTTTTGCCTGCTTGGTCTCACAGTTACTGGAAAGTTTATCTAGCCTGATGCTAAGGGATTATTTTTTTACTGGTATTAGAACCTTCATCTTTGGGATTCCAGTGAGACTGAAGACTAGCTGAAACATCTAGCCTCATGAACAGGAACAACAATGGACTTCTTAGCCTTTCTATTGGGAGACAGCCATTTTTTGACAAGCCAGATCACAGTCCATAAACTTAATCCTCAACTGATCATGGTGGTTGCCTACCTGTAATTCTAGCACATGGGAGGCAAAAGCAGATGGGTCTCTGAGTTTCAGGCCAGTCTGGTCTACTAAAGGAAGTTCTAGGACAGCCAGGGTTACACAGAGAAACCTTGTCTTGAAAAGCCAAAATGAATAAATAAAATAAATAAATAAATCATCATATTTGTGTGTGTATGTGTGTATGTATGTATGTGTCTGTGTGTCTGTATGTGTGCGTGTGTTTATATATAGTATAGCGGTTTCAATGAGAAAGACTCACGTAAGTGCATATATTCAGTCAGCACTTAGGCACCGTGAAATAGGACTGTTTTAAAGTTTTAGAAGGATGAGGAACTGTGTCCTTTTCAAAGGAAGTGTATCACTGAGGGTGGACTTTGGGGTTTAAAAAGCCCATGCCAGGTACAATGTTTCTTTTTTGACCAGCTGCCTCTGGATCAGGAGGTAAAGCTTTCAGCTATTGCTCCAGTACCACGTGTACTATCATGTTCCCTGCTCTGATGTCATGGGCTATCCTCTGAAACTGTAAGCAAGCCCCTAATTAAATGCTTTCTTTTGAAAAAAAAAAGAATACTTCCGATTACATTTATGGCTCACATAGACAACCCAAGAAATATATCCTATCTTAAAATTTTCAATAAAATCTGCAACATTTCCTTTTCCACATGAGACACACAGACAGGTTCCATAAATTAGGACCTGGCTGACTATCTCTAGTCGGCATTATTTTTTTTTATTAATTTTTTTTACTAACTTAAGTATTTCTTATTTACATTTCAAGTGTTATTCCCTTTCCCGGTTTCCGGGCCAACATCCCCCTAACCCCTCCTCCTCCCCTTCTTTATGGGTGTTCCCCT
The DNA here is from genome assembly GCF_021556685.1 of Rattus norvegicus. Classification (NCBI taxonomy): domain Eukaryota; kingdom Metazoa; phylum Chordata; class Mammalia; order Rodentia; family Muridae; genus Rattus; species Rattus norvegicus. The sequence goes on along the minus strand of NC_141554.1, from coordinate 82,211,664 downwards.
CCCCATCCTCCCCCCATTGCCACCCTCCCCCGAACAATCTAGTTCAGTGGGGGTTCAGTCTTAGCAGGACCCAGGGCTTCCCCTTCCACTGGTGCTCTTACTAGGATATTCATTGCTACCTATGAGGTCAGAGTCCAGGGTCAGTCCATGTATAGTCTTTAGGTATTGGCTTAGTCCCTGGAAGCTCTGGTTGCTTGGCATTGTTGTACATATGGTGTCTTGAGCCCCTTCAAGCTGTTCCAGTTCTTTCTCTGATTCCTTCAACGGGGGTCCTGTTCTCAGTTCAGTGGTTTGCTGCTGGCATTCGCCTCTGTATTTGCTGTATTCTGGCTGTGTCTCTCAGGAGCGATCTACATCCGGCTCCTGTCGGTCTGCACTTCTTTGCTTCATCCATCTTGTCTAATTGGGTGGCTGTATATGTATGGGCCACATGTGGGGCAGGCTCTGAATGGGTGTTCCTTCAGTCTCTGTTTTAATCATTGCCTCTCTCTTCCCTGCCAAGGGTATTCTTTTTCCTCATTTAAAGAAGGAGTGAAGCATTCACATTTTGATCATCCGTCTTGAGTTTCGTTTGTTCTAGGCATCTAGGGTAATTCAAGCATTTGGGCTAATGGCCACTTATCAATGAGTGCATACCATGTGTGTTTTTCTGTGATTGGGTTACCTCACTCAGGATGATATTTTCTAGTCGGCATTATTAAAACAAGCTACAGAACAAGACTGAATTGATGTACACTCACAGGATGCATCCACTAAGCCATGAGTATCTTGCCCACAGCCATATGGATGTTGTAAGTTATTGCTGGTTCCTATGTTACTAGGATTCTCACAAAAGAACATTTTCATCCCTCAACACACACACACTCTCTCTCTCTCTCTCTCTCTCTCTCTCTCTCTCTCTCTCACACACACACACACACACACACACACATACACATACACACACTATTCAAAGGCAAATTATTGATAAAAGTCTTAAAATATTCTTTTGAAAAAACATTATAATGAAAATATGGACAGACATAAAACCGAGAAAAACATTTTCATGGTAGATAGGAAAAAATCTTTTAAATTATGCTTTCAAAGTGGCTGCCAATAGTCCAGGTTACAATATGTAAGCAAAATCTGGCCATATACCAAATACTAAAGCAGATAGACTGTAAGATAGACTGTAATTAGATAATGAGTTCAGATATCACAACTTAAAAATAAATCTAGATGAACTAAAAAATTCCTTATTTCTACCCTATTCTATTCCGCAAATATGTATAATTGCAGACATTCCATCTGAGTCATATTGATGGAATAAAGTTTTAACACTGGCAATGTGTGTGTGTGTGTGTCTGTCTGTCTGTCTGTCTGTGTATGTTCTCTAGCTGACAACAAATGAACTATGTAACTTTGACTAACTTCCTTCTCTATACAACTCAATTTTATGCCAGGTAGCGGTGGCAAAAACCTTTAACCCCAATACTCAGCAGGCAGACTCAGGTGGATTCCTGTGAGTTTGAAAACAGCCTGGTATACAAAGTGAATTCTAAGACAGCCAGGGCTACACAGATAAATCATATCTCGAAGGGGAGTTGGGGAGAGGGGCATGACTCAGTTTCAGGTATGATGAGATGACTCTTGACCTAATGACAATAAAATTTCATCCTCAATCAAAAATTATTACTGTTAATGATAGAGGTGATCATCCAGAATTTTCTTATTATAGCAAATAATATACAATCAAAATATTCATTTAACCATCCCAAATTCTAGCCATCAATCTGCTACTATAGTTGTAAGAATGCTAGGCCTGATTTTACCAAAAGCAATCTACAGATTCAATGCAATCCCCATCAAAATACCAATCCAATTCTTCAAAGAGTTAGACAGAATAATTTGCAAATTCATCTGGAATAACAAAAAACCCAGGATAGCTAAAGCTATCCTCAACAATGAAAGGACTTCAGGGGGAATCACTATCCCTGAACTCAAGCAGTATTACAGAGCAATAGTGATAAAAACTGCATGGTATTGGTACAGAGACAGACAGATAGACCAACGGAATAGAATTGAAGACCCAGAAATGAACCCACACACCTATGGTCACTTGATTTTTGACAAAGGAGCCAAAACCATCAAATGGAAAAAAGATAGCATTTTCAGCAAATGGTGCTGGTTCAACTGGAGGTCAACATGTAGAAGAATGCAGATCGATCCATGCTTATCACCCTGTACAAAGCTTAAGTCCAAGTGGATCAAGGACCTCCACATCAAAGCAGACACACTCAAACTAATAGAAGAAAAACTAGGGAAGCATCTGGAACACATGGTTACTGGAAAAAAATTCCTGAACAAAACACCAATGGCTTACGCTCTAAGATCAAGAATTGACAAATGTGTGGTTAGGAAAAAACGGCAACCAACAGATTGGGAAAAGATCTTTACCAATCCTACAACAGATAGAGGCCTTATATCCAAAATATACAAAGAACTCAAGAAGTTAGACCGCAGGGAAACAAATAACCCTATTAAAAAATGGGGTTCAGAGCTAAACAAAGAATTCACAGCTGAGGAATGCCGAATGGCTGAGAAACACCTAAAGAAATGTTCAACATCTTTAGTCATAAGGGAAATGCAAATCAAAACAACCCTGAGATTTCACCTCACACCAGTGCGATTGGCTAAGATCAAAAACTCAGGTGACAGCAGATGCTGGCGAGGATGTGGAGAAAGAGGAACACTCCTCCATTGTTGGTGGGATTGCAGACTGGTAAAACCATTCTGGAAATCAGTCTGGAGGTTCCTCAGAAAATTGGACATTGAACTGCCTGAGGATCCAGCTATACCTCTCTTGGGCATATACCCAAAAGATGCCTCAACATATAAAAGAGACACGTGCTCCACTATGTTCATCGCAGCCTTATTTATAATAGCCAGAAAATGGAAAGAACCCAGATGCCCTTCAACAGAGGAATGGATACAGGAAATGTGGTACATCTACACAATGGAATATTACTCAGCTATCAAAAACAACGAGTTTATGAAATTCGTAGGCAAATGGTTGGAACTGGAAAATATCATCCTGAGTGAGCTATCCCAATCACAGAAAGACATACATGGTATGCACTCATTGATAAGTGGCTATTAGCCCAAATGCTTGAATTACCCTAGATCCCTAGAACAAACGAAACTCAAGACGGATGATCAAAATGTGAATGCTTCACTCCTTCTTTAAATGAGGAAAAAGAATACCCTTGGCAGGGAAGGGAGAGACAAAGATTAAAACAGAGACTGAAGGAACACCCATTCAGAGCCTGCCCCACATGTGGCCCATACATATACAGCCACCCAATTAGACAAGATGGATGAAGCAAAGAAGTGCAGACCGACAGGAGCCGGATGTAGATCACTCCTGAGAGACACAGCCAGAATACAGCAAATACAAAGGCGAATGCCAGCAGCAAACCACTGAACTGAGAATAGGTCCCCTATTGAAGGAATCAGAGAAAGAACTGGAAGAGCTTGAAGGGGCTCGAGACCCCAAAAGTACAACAATGCCAAGCAACCAGAGCTTCCAGGGACTAAGCCACTACCTAAAGACTATACATGGACTGACCCTGGACTCTGACCCCATAGGTAGCAATGAATATCCTAGTAAGAGCACCAGTGGAAGGGGAAGCCCTGGGTCCTGCTAAGACTGAACCCCCAGTGAACTAGTCTATGGGGGGAGGGCGGCAATGGGGGGAGGGTTGGGAGGGGAACACCCATAAGGAAGGGGAGGAGGGAGGGGGATGTTTGCCCGGAAACCGGGAAAGGGAATAACACTCGAAATGTATATAAGAAATACTCAAGTTAATAAAAAAAAAAATGATAAAAAAAAAGAAGCAAAGGGGAAAAAAAAAAGAATTGACAAATGGGATCTCATAAAACTGCAAAGCTTCTGTAAGGCAAAGGACACTGTGGTTAGGACAAAACGGCAACCAACAGATTGGGAAAAGATCTTTACCAATCCTACAACAGATAGAGGCCTTATATCCAAAATATACAAAGAACTCAAGAAGTTAGACCACAGGGAAACAAATAACCCTATTAAAAAATGGGGCTCAGAGGTAAACAAAGAATTCACAGCTGAGGAATGCCGAATGGCGGAGAAACACCTAAAGAAATGTTCAACATCTTTAGTCATAAGGGAAATGCAAATCAAAACAACCCTGAGATTTCACCTCACACCAGTGAGAATGGCTAAGATCAAAAACTCAGGGGACAACAGATGCTGGCGAGGATGTGGAGAAAGAGGAACACTCCTCCATTGTTGGTGGGATTGCAAACTGGTACAACCATTCTGGAAATCAGTCTGGAGGATCCTCAGAAAATTGGACATTGAACTGCCTGAGGATCCAGCTATACCTCTCTTGGGCATATACCCAAAAGATGCCCCAACATATAAAAAAGACACGTGCTCCACTATGTTCATTGCAGCCTTATTTATAATAGCCAGAAGCTGGAAAGAACCCAGATGCCCTTCAACAGAGGAATGGATACAGAAAATGTGGTACATCTACACAATGGAATATTACTCAGCTATCAAAAACAACGACTTTATGAAATTCGTAGGCAAATGCCTGGAACTGGAAAATATCATCCTGAGTGAGCTAACCCAAACACAGATAGACATACGTGGTATGCACTCACTGATAAGTGGCTATTAGCCCAAATGCTTGAATTACCCTAAATGCCTAGAACAAATGAAACTCAAGAGAGATGATCAAAATGTGAATGGTTCACTCCTTCTTTAAAAGGGGAACAAGAATACCCTTGGCAGGGAAGAGAGAAGCAAAGATTAAAACAGAGACTGAAGGAACACCCATTCAGAGTCTGCCCCACATGTGGCCCATACATATACAGCCATCCAATTAGACAAGATGGATGAAGCAAAGAAGTGCAGACCGACAGGAGCCGGATGTATATCGCTCCTGAGAGACACAGCCAGAATACAGCAAATACAGAGGCGAATACCAGCAGCAAACCACTGAACTGAGAATAGGACCCCCGTTGAAGGAATCAGAGAAAGAACTGGAAGAGCTTGAAGGGGCTCGAGACCCCATATGTACAACAATGCCAAGCAACCAGAGCTTCCAGGGACTAAGCCACTACCTAAAGACTATACATGGACTGACCCTGGACTCTGACCTCATAGGTAGCAATGAATATCCTAGTAAGAGCACCAGTGGAAGGGGAAGCCCTGGGTCCTGCTAAGACTGAACCCCCAGTGAACTATACTGTTGTGGGGAGGAGGACAATGGGGGGAGGGTGGGGAGGGGAACACCGATAAGAAAGGGGAGGGGTGAGGGGAATGTTTGCCCGGAAACTGGGAAAGGGAATAACACTCGAAATGTATATAAGAAATACTCAAGTTAATAATTAAAAAAAAAAAAATAGAATGCTAGGCCTGGAACTAAGTTTACATGCAATGTCACCACTTGGAAGGAGAATGCAGTAAATCCTGGAGTTTAAGACCAGCCTGAGCTACCTGTCTCCAAATACAATATCCAATATTTGTCATTTAATATCTGCCATTCAGTAATAAATCAACTCCATTAATATTAGGTAAATTCCCGATTATCTTTCTCAAAAAGTGTTAAGACGAACTAAAAAGACATTTATATATTGAATAACAATTGTCTTCAATAAGATAAATCTATCATGTTAAATTGTTTATTAAGATCACAAATACAGAAAACCAAAAAGAACTTCCTAAAAGTCTCCCTCAAGGAAAAAATGGCATTAGACTTTAAGATAACCATGTGTTGGGTCCTATACATAAATTCAACACTAAATGGGCTTAGTATTCTCTCTCTCTCTCCCTCTCCCTGCTCTGCCCCTCCCTCCCTCACCCCCTTCTGTGTGTGTGTGTGTGTGTGTGTGTGTGTGTGTGTGAGAGAGAGAGAGAGAGAGAGAGAGAGAGAGAGGGAAGAGTGTCTATTTTTCCAGTGTGTGTGCAACACTAATAATTACAAAAGAGGTCATAAATTTGAGAGGAGGAAGAAGGGGCTATGGAAATTACGAAATACAGAACTTACATATAGCAAATTCTCAAAAAAAATTTTAAAAATAGTGATTCCAACTTTAAAAAGACAAGCCAATACTCTATTCCTGCAAAGCTGTCACTATAACCATCTATATTATTAAGTTAGAAAAGTTAGGTTGCATTGACAATCAGAAAAATATTGACTGTTTCTAGACTGATGTGTCTTCCTCATAAAAAGTCACAATAATGGGATCCCAGATTAGATATTCTAGAGCTGTCCATAGGCCTGTGTAGACAACTAGAAAATGAATACTGGCAAGACTTTAATTCCCAAATCTATGGCAGGGGAAGCATACTAATCTGAACACTGATGTACTGGCTTTCTGTTGTTTGTGTAACAAAGTATACACTCAACACAAATCTATCTTGAAGTTCTGAAGGACAAATTTCCAATCTTGATCTTACTAGGCTAAAATTCAGCACAGCTAAGTTATTCTTTAGGGATTTTAGAGAAAAATACTTTTCTTCTTTTTTACTTCCCAGCTTACACAGAGTGCTTGCATTCCTGTGCTCACAACCATCCTCAAACTAAAAGTCCTGATACTTTTTTCCTCATGTACTATCACCCTGACAATTACAATTTGGTCTCACATCTTTCACTTATAATGAACTTGTGATGATACTGAGATGTCTTGGGTAATCTAAAACATCAAATCTAATAATGTGTGAAAAATCTCTTCTGCAATGAACAATAATATCACAAGGTCCAGGGATTAAGATGTAGACACCTTTCAGAAGCTATTATTATGCCTGCTACAACTGACCCTAATTCTAATAATTAAGCCACCATAATTGTATAGAAACATTCAATTATGTATGTTCATTCAATGAATTTAACCAATAGATATAACCAGAGTAGGGCATAGATCATAAAAATAATCCCTTCCTAAATTAGAGAAATGGCTCCCTTGTGTCCCTGTGTGTCCCAGTGTGAGTATGAGCACCCGAGTTTGGATCCCTAGGACCTGCACAAAAAGCTTAGTGCTGCAGAATGCACCTGTAATCCTATTGCTAGGGAAATAGAGACAAGGAGGGACCCCAAGGGCTTGCTTGCCAGCCAATTCAGTCACATCGGTGAGCTCTAGGTATAGGGTGAGACCTTGTCTCAAAAAAATGGGAACAGTGAAGAATTCCTGTCTTCCCCATACATTTGTACACAAATACACATGTGTAAAATACATGTTCATATATATATGAGCATTTTCATGCACACAAATAATATTTCCCAGTTTTTTGTAATAGAAAGTGGAGTAGAAGTCGTTTGGAGTACAACAGTAGATTAGAATACTCACCACTGAAATTTGGTGTAAGGAAATGGTCAAAGATAATACATAGCAAGCCCTAATACTGTGAGATAAAGTGTTTAAATGAAATGAAGCAAGGGAGCTCCCTGTGGGAACCCAGGTAGGAGAGCCAAGTTAGAAATAACTGCAGGCCCTCTTCCATGGGCATAACCCAGCCAAATAAAGGTGCCCCAAGAAACAGCAGAAGTGTATGGAGAGCTTTTGGTGCTGCTCATAGAAATTTTGGCAAGTACTTGACACTGGACTCAAGGAAGTAGGCTCAGATAAGAATATTCACAGTTGGGCTAATGTAGGGATCAAGGTAAACACAGCCAAGGAATGTGTGGCTTCCTTTTTGTCTTGATAATTCAATCAAGCCCCCCCCCCCCAGACACCAGTGACTCTGGGGACCTTATGCTTTGTTTGAGTGTTACCTGGTGTGATCTCTTTGATCTTTACCTTGCTTTGATCTGAGAACTGACTGTATTCTTTGAATTACCTAGATTGATATAAAAGCAGGCTGAGAAAAAAATAAAGCTTCTTGAGCCTCAGCACTGGCTGGAGTCATGTTACAGTTTTGTCTAATTGTCTTTTTTTTTCTTTTCAATTCTCCCTCCCTCCCTGTTGACTGACTGAGCTGGCTTGGTCAATAGTACATGAAGGACCAAAAAAGACCAGAGTGTGGTGCAGAGGTTCAAGAGACCTACAAGGAAAGCACTTAAAGCTTCAGTTCTTCACAAGATAGAAGCACATAAACCATAGGCTGCAGAGGTGAATGGTTCTCATTTGCCTTTGCCCAACCCAGCACAAAGTAGAGCCTTTCAGGGCTGGAAACACTGTGGAATGTCAACTGTCAACTCACTCAAGCCATGCCAGCAACTTATCCCAGAAGTAGCCTTTCTATTTCTTATTTTTGATCATTTAGTCTCCATTCTTGAAGATATGTCTCATGGTGATCATTTTGCCTTTGTGTACATATTGCTCAGTAAGGTTTCAGGATAGCTGTGTACATACCTTCACCTAGCCTCAAGCAAGACATTCTTTTGACTTTTTTTTTAGCAACCTTTCACCCATATCTCATAAACTTTCCCTTTTATTTATATGTCTTCGCCTCCATCATCCTTATCACCTCCTATTTTTACCTCTTAATGATTTTTAACAATCTATAAATCTCCAAACCCTAACAGTATCACAGTTTTACCCTTCAGGACACTTGACCTGCTCTGACTTCTTTTCTGTTCTTTTCAGAGTTGATACACTACTTATTCTTACCTCCACTACCCTACTCATCTCCCAGTCTTGAACTTACTAACTAAAACTCCATTGTACTGTAAGATTCAAACTTAAGGACAAAGGCTGCCAGAGGCAAACACCAGGTGGAATTTAGAATAACACCCTGTTCCAGGAAATGAGCGAACTGCCCTTAGCAGGGATGCCTCACCACTCCCTCTGTCACCACCCACTCTGCATGCCAAAGATATTTCCCCACCAAGGGCCTCCAATAAATTCAAAGGACAATAGGCAGCAACCAATGAATTCAAAAAGTAATAGGCCCCACCAATGAAAAATAACCAACTCATGCTGTAACCTAAAGACTATACCCTGAAAAAGTGTAAAGGGTGTGGGCCTTTTTTTCCCCTGGGTCACCTCTGTCCCAATTACAGGGCCACACCAGTGTACTGGATTATTAAACCTCTTGCTTATTGCCTCGATCTCCATCTCTGTGTCTCTGTGAGTGGGGACATCCCAAACGTAGGGCTCAGAGGACTTTTCTCGAGTCTTAAAGTACTTCATTCTATCCTTGATTTATCTTCAGTTATTGGAGGCAGGGGGCACTGATGTTAATAGGCTAGTACAGCATTGCCATAGTGTTAAAATCAAGCAGTTGTGGGTTTTCTCAGTCTCTAGTCTATTTGAAATAATGTAGAGCTGGTGACACCTTGAGCTCCTACATCAACTCTTCTCTGAACTCTGCACCTGACTGAATGCTCCAACATTGAAGTGCCATTTGAACACTGTGAATGCTTCAACTGAAAGAATATAACCATAACCAATCCACACACACAAAATGAAATAAGGTCAGATATGTAAATCCCAGTGCAGTAACATAAGAAACACACACACACACACACACACACACACACACAACAACAACAACAACAACAACAACAACAACAACAAAACAACATAAAATCTCCAAAAATTATTAACCCTACTGTAGTGGCATCTAGTAACAGTGAATTAGAAGAAGTTTCAGAAAACTCAAAGCAGAGAGTAAAGTATATTCAACTACACAAGCACCAAAACCAAATAAAAGATGACCTAAAGAAAGAGATAGAAATACTGAAGAGAAAAACAATATGAAATGCTGGAATTGAAAAACACACATTATGTCAAATAAAGAGCTCCTTGGAAACTCACCAACAGAATGGGTCAAGAGAGGACAGATGAAGGAATTGGTATTGATCAAGATGTAAAACTTCAAGAGGAAACCTGAGTACACGTCAGTGCCCAGGCACAGGTAAGTCTTACTGCTGGGCACAGGTAAGTCTTACTGAGTAAGACCCCAATTTCTCAGGAAATAAAAACCATACTCAACAAATGGGATGTCATGAAATTAAAAAGTTTCTGGACAGTAAAAAAGAAACATCAATCCCATCAAATGATTGAAGAAAGATCTTATAGAAAGAAAATTCCTCTGCCAGCTACCCAGTTGAGAGAGGATTAGAGACTAGAATGTGCAAAGAACTCAGAAAACTAAATATCAAGAAAAGAAACACTTCAAGAAAAATAAATAAATAAAAGTAAATGAGTCATAGAACTAAACAAAATTCCCCAAAAGAAAATACAAATAGCCAATAAACAGATTTTTAAAGTATTCAATATTATCAGCAGTCAGGAAAACAGAAACTAAAAGTACTTCGAGACTTCATCTTACCCAAGCAAGAACAATTATCCAGAAAATAAGTAGACTAGGGAGATTGCTCAGTAGTAAGGAGCACTGGCTGCTCTCCCACAGGACTTAGGTTTGAATTTCATCACCCACATGGCAGGTCACAACTGTCCAGTTTCAGGGAATCTGATACTGTGTTCTGGCCTGTGTGGGTACCAGGTACACATGGGATACATGGACATTCATGCACGTAAAACACCCACACACATAAAGTAAAATAATATTTCTAAATTTTTATTTGAAAAAAATACACAAACCAAAACCAAATGGGCACAAAAGCTGGTGAGGTTGTAGGGAAGAGGGAATACTTGTCCACTGTTGGTGAGAATATAAATGGATGCAGCCACTATGGAAACTAGTGTAGAGATTTTCGAAAATCTAAAACCAGTTATACCAGTTCTGTGCATATACAAGACGTCCATATCATATCAGACATCCTTGCACATCTGTGTTTATTCTTGATCCATTCATAATAGCTAGAAATGGAATCTGTCTATATGAAAGAAAGGTGAAAATATAGTATACATAAGGAATTTTATTCAGCTGCAAAGAAAAATGAAATTAGGAAAGTTAAGGGAAAATATATAGGACTAGAAAATTACTAAGAGGACCTAACCTAGAAAGACAAATACCACATTTTCTCTCATACGTGGTTCTTAATTTTGACGTTTTTAGATCTAGATTTATATGTATGTTTCTAACATGAAGTACATGTACACAGAGGTCAGGAGTCTAGAAAGGGTGCATGAAAAGGGTAGAGGAATGTAAAACATATATGATATGAAAGTAGGTGTGGGAATCTAGGATGTAAACTTTGAGGAGAAGTAAAGAAGGATAGTAACTAAAACTGAGGAGATAGGGAAACTTACAGAAACTCACTGCCTTCATAAGCTACTTACAAAGTATGTATTTTTTTATCAGTAATTTAAACACAAATGCCCCTACATGGGTGGACACTGTATCCTCAGAAGAAAACATGGGTTAAATAAAAAGCTCATTGCCACATATCAAATAACCTCTCCCACTTAAGTTTTTGACACAAGATGATGCCCTAGAGGCTCCCAAAGCAACACAGCTATTACCCTTGTTCTTAGTTACCCACTAAAACTAGATAGTAAAATCCTACTGCTAAAGACAACACACACTCTGGCTCCAAGACATACAGAGATCAAGCTGGAGCTTTCCTGGAAACATCCTCTCTGCTGAGTAGCTTTCATAGTACCATAAAGCAATGTGTGGGGCCACTGTGGGACAAAAGTTATCAATTGTGTTTTCCAATGGAATCTGCATGCTACACTAGCAAGCTACTATACAAGGTATGGTTACTTCCTGGTGTGATACCAGCACCAGTACTCCTAGTTAAGTAATAGCTTTCTGACTGGTTTTGAGGTCTGCTCCTTAGGAAGGAGCTCAGGTCTCTTCAAATATAATCAGAAGCCCATGGCTAAGGAAAGTCACAGGCCCTAAGGGGAACCCACTGCTCTTGTTTTGCTTAATGGACGTTATCAAACTGCCTTCTAAACATTTTATGTTTATAGCCATACATAATTCCTACTCTCAATCTCTTCTTTTTGCAGTGGACAGCAGTCGCTGCAAAGATTTATAACTGTCTAGTGTAAGGCATAATTACTATTGAGAGCTCATCTCTAAATAAATTATTTATATCACCTCCCCAGCCCTGCTAAAAGCAGCTCAGAAAACATCACCTAAGACTGCATAGAATATAAGAACTTGAGGATTTAGAGGAATTCGGTAAAATGCTATCTTCTGGATATGAAAGGACCATAGCACTCGTGAACTAATAGCAATTGCAATTACCTGCAGAAGACCTGTACAAGTTCAAGCCAATCAACATTCAACCATGAATGATACAGGTGCGTTGATGGTCTACCCAATGCTGAAGAGCTATTGGTAACTGACCACTGCTTCGAGTAGGAGCCTGGAGTTTTTTAAAGATTCTTCTTATATAGCTCCTAGCCTGGTGGGTAAAGCCAATAGTTCTAGAAGTACACGCAGTACTAACTGAACTGAGTGAATTGTTTACAGACAAGAAAATGAAGGTGGAAGGAAAATATATTTGAGGGTCCAATGGGAAAAAGAAGGGGAATTTAGGATGGATGTGATCAAGATAAACTGTGTATCTGTATGAAGTTTCAAATAAATAAAAATATTCTAAAGGGAAAAATGAGACATATGAAAATAATTTTTCTACTTAACTAATCACAAGCACCACTTTTATCTGAAACAACTGTTCAAAGAATATATTTTGATCATGTTTTACTTTCCCCAAACTGATCCTTCCTATCTTCCAGCCCATCCAACGTTCTACATCCATCTAACAAAATAGAAAGTACACCGGGTTTCTTTTGTGTTGGCTAACTACTCCTGGGAATCCTGGGCATAGGATATGCCCTAGAGTGTGGTTGACATATGCAGTGACACTCTAATGACAATAACTTAGTTTTACTTTTCTAGCAGCTATCAACTGCAGGTAACTAGTTGGCTAGAGGTGGAATCCTCATGTCCACTTTTCCCTATCATTACTGGGCTCATTGTCTAGAACCTGTGCAGGTCTTGCACAGGCAAAACTCTTAACTGCAATATAGCATTTACTCTGTATACCATTGCCATTAGTTTGTCTGTCATAAGGAAAACTCCAAGAACACCATTTACCTTAATAGGCACTTATTTATTATGAAATATTTCTCTGTACATCTCTCTCAATATATGTGCGATTCCTTATTTAAGTTTTCAGCATAGCCCTTGTCTCTATGTATGTGTTTTTGAGAGAGAGTTGGGGGAAATGGAAGGAGGAAGGGAGGGGGGGAGGGAAGGAGGGAGGGAGGGAGGGAGGGAGGGAGGGGGGAGAGAGAGAGAGAGAGAGAGAGAGAGAGAGAGAGAGAGAGAGAGAGAGAGAGAACCACATACAGGTGACTAAAGCATTTTAAGAGAGTGACTGAAACTACATTTAGAGTTACATCCAGGAATTAAAATCTTGACTATGAGGACAATTTGTTCACAACTTCTGCCACCCCAATCATTGTCAGGATTAATCTAGCTGCACTGCTGGCTAAGGTGGACCCTTTGTCCTTCATCACTCTTGCACAAGCCTCCAGACTCTGTAGACTGGTCAACAAGGACACCCATGACAGAGAAGAACTGTTCTTTGTCATGAATCTACGAGTAACTGCAGTTCTCTTGTAGGAATCTCCAAATAAATTCTGAAGGAATATAAATTCGAACAAGGCACCCATAAGAGTGGATATAAAACACATGCACCATATCAGCAGGCAGATAATCAAATACTGTTTCCAGGACACTGAGTGCTGGGGATACAGCTCAATTGGTAAAGTGTTTTCCTGAAGAAACATGAGGATAAAGTGCAATTCCCCAGGATTGATAGGAAACGACAAGCACAATAGATTGTAATCCCAGTGCTGATGTGGAAGAAGACAAGCAAATCCCTGGCCAGCCATCCTGACATAATCAAAAAGCCCAGGTCCCAATGACAGACCCTGTCTCAAAAAATAAATAGTAAGAGTAGAAACAACACTAAGGCTGGCCTCCAGCTTCTACATGCATGCACATATACATACACATGCCACACTTAGCATGCAAAAATGCATGCATGCATTTGTACACACCCCCCCACATATATTCTCTTTCTCATTCTCTCTCTCTCTCTCTCTCTCTCTCTCTCCCTCTCTCTCTCTCTCTCTCTCTCTCTCTCTCTCACACACACACACACACACACACACACACACACACACAAGCATATACATGCACACACAAATTTCAGGGAGACATGACAGGGTCGTAGGTGAAGGGTTCTAATGTCATGTTTCAGACCTCAGAATGGAAAATTCCACAACACGAGGTAGAAGTTCAAAAGACATTTTGGCTTAGTTTTAAATCTTTTTAATCACTGGCTTATCTAACAGTGGGGAAACTTTCCTTTCTGAATAATTTTGTGCATATATTAGAGAAAATAAAGTTGAAAGGGCTACAAATTGCCAGGTGAGGTGGTACTCATGCCTTGTAATCCCAGCACTTGGAAAGCTAACACAGGCTTCTTGTCTGTTTGAGGTCATCCAGGGCTCCACAGTAAGTTCCAGGTCAGCCTAGACTACAAAATATAACCCTGTATCAAAAACAAGACAATTCAGAGCTATAAACTTGTATACTCTAAATAAGATGTTTAATGGAGTGCACTATAGGTCCATTTCACCGGTAAGATTCTTTCCATCTAGAATCAGACTTAACAAATGCAATATTTCCAAGTTTACACAAACATTGCTCAATCTATTAAGGCAGGAACATCATCACAAGAGTTAAATAATTCACCAACAAATACCAAAGAACATCTTTTCCAAGACAGTGACCTTTTCTTTTTTTATTAACTTGAGTAATTCTTATTTACATTTCAAATGTTATTCCCTTTCCTGGTTTCCGGGCCAACATCCCCCCAACCCTCCCCCTCCCCTTCTTTATGGGTGTTCCCCTCCCCATCCTTCCCCCATTACCGCCCTCCCCCCAACAGTCACATTCACTGGGGGTTCAGTCTTAGCAGGACCAAGGGCTTCCCCTTCCACTGGTGCTCTTACTAGGCTATTCATTGCTACCTATGAGGTCAGAGTCCAGGGTCAGTCCATGCATAGCCTTTGGGTAGTGGCTTAGTCCCTGGAAGCTCTGGTTGGTTGGCATTGTTGTTCATATGGGGTCTCAAGCCCCTTCAAGCTCTTCCAGTCCTTTCTCTGATTCCTTCAATGGGGGTCCTGTTCTCAGTTCAGTGCTTTGCTGCTGGCATTCACCTCTGTATTTGCTGTATTCTGGCTATGTCTCTCAAGAGAGATCTACATCCGGCTCCTGTCAGCCTGCACTTCTTTGCTTCATCCATCTTGTCTATTGGGTGGCTGTATATGTATCAGTCACATGTGGGGCAGGCTCTGAATGGGTGTTCCTTCTGTGTCTGTTTTAATCTTTGCCTCTCTATTCCGTGCCAAGGGTATTCTTGTTCCCCTTTTAAAGAAGGAGTGAAGCTTTCACATTTTGATCATCCGTCTTGAGTTTCATGTGTTCTGTACATCTAGGGTAATTCAAGCATTTGGGCTAATAGCCACTTATCAATGAGTGCATACCATGTGTGTTATTCTGTGATTGGGTTAGCTCACTCAGGATGATATTTTCCAGTTCCAACCATTTGTCTATGAATTTCATAAAGTCATTGTTTTTGATAGCTGAGTAATATTCCATTGTGTAGATGTACCACATTTTCTGTATCCATTCCTCTGTTGAAGGGCATCTGGGTTCTTTCCAGCTTCTGGCTATTATAAATAAGGCTGCGATGAACATAGTGGAGCACGTGTCTTTTTTATATGTTGGGGCATCTTTTGGGTATATGCCCAAGAGAGGTATAGCTGGGTCCTCAGGTAGTTCAATGTCCAATTTTATGAGGAACCTCCAGACTGATTTCCAGAATGGTTGTACCAGTCTGCAATCCCACCAAACAATGGAGGAGTGTTCCTCTTTCTCCACATCCTCGCCAGCATTTGCTATCACCTGAGTTTTTGATCTTAGCCATTCTCACTGGTGTGAGGTGAAATCTCAGGGTTGTTTTGATTTGCATTTCCCTTATGACTAAAGATGTTGAACATTTCTTTAGGTGTTTCTCAGCCATTTGGCATTCCTCAGCTGTGAATTCTTTGTTTAGTTCTGAACCCCATTTTTTAATAGGGTTATTTGTCTCCCTGTGGTCTAACTTCTTGAGTTCTTTATATATTTTGGATATAAGCCCTCTATCTGTTGTAGGATTGGTAAAGATCTTTTCCTAATCTGTTGGTTGCTGTTTTGTCCTAACCACAGTGTCCTTTGCCTTACAGAAGCTTTGCAGTTTTATGAGATCCCATTTATCGATTCTTGATCTTAGAGCATAAGCCATTGGACTGGGGCAACATCTCGAACACATGGGCACTGGAAAAAATTTCCAAGACAGTGACTAATGATACCTGATACTACTTATCTCATTTTTATAGTTTCATTTTTACAGGTTTACTGATTAGCCATGAGAAAATTAACTGACAATAGGATTAGTCCCTCTTTTGAAATTCATAGACCATAAGCACCAATGTAGTCTGCTTCAAATGTCTGTTCTGTCTTCCTCTAGTGGCCTGTTTCCTGGGAGGCTTGTACTTCCTCACTTTTCTGCAGAGACTCAAGCTATCACCTTTCTGGGCTCAGGTTTTCTTCTCCCAAATTGTTCTGTTGTGCTTACTAGCCAAGATCAAAGGTCTCAGCCAGGGCCTCAGAGGAGGTTATCATCACCTGAAACTAGAAGATCCCCTCAGACACTATGGAGGTCCACTACAGTATCAGGGTAAGGGGGGCAGTTTCTACGGAAACCATGGCAAAGCAGATGGTGATATATGAGGGCAATGGCAGCAATTGTGAGCAAGAGGGCCACCACCACCTGGCTCACATTATTCAAAACTCACTCAAATCGCCATGTGGCCATGGAGACCACAGCCAGGAAATGAGGTCTGGGATAGGCTATCGGGATTCAGATAGCCAACCAACCAAAACGAGATCCACAGCCAGATCGTCCTCCAGGACACCAACAAGGAGAACCTGTCCTGTTTGTCAGCCTCCATGTCGCCACTGATCCATGATCACCTTAAGCATAGCCCTTGCCCTCAGAAAGAAATGAGGATGCCTCCTCACCAGGCAGACTGAGGTAGGAGGCGATACCAGCTCTGACCTCTATAACAAGTAGGAACAGAAGTGAGTACAGACCAAAACCCTGGAGAAACAGTTCTCTTTCCTTGTGCTATCCTCAAGCCATAAAGAGGAAGGAGGGGGGCAAGAACAAACTCAAAATTCATCGCCTGATTAGTACCTCCTAGTAGTATTAGTACTAGTATTAGTAGTATTAGTATTAGTATTAATACCTCCTAGCGACAAAACTTCCTCCTGAAGGTTACCTGACATTGATCTGTCCAACAGTTAGACTAGTGCTCCACTGATAAATATAGTGCATAAATACTGATTTAATAACTGATAGAAAAACAAAAATAGCTAATCTAATAAAGAAAAATAGACAAAAATGGTAAAAGAGTAAAAGTAAAGAGAATTGCATTGATAAAGAGATATTAGAGAAGAAAGGTTAACAATGCATAAGACCAAGGATTCTGGAATGAGTGGATGAAAATGCACTTGCAAAAACAGAGAAGTGAGAAAAATTTGTGATTATGCAAAATTAATATGCCCAGATGTCTGGATCAAACAGTGCCTTTAGTGCAGTGTTTCCACTGACAGCACCTAAGGTGATTTTAGTACGTGAGTGAGCATAGTTATTCAGTTGAATATATTTATGTTAATAGGTAAAAGAAAGCTGAACAATTACCACATCAACTCCACAATTTCACCTATATTACTGATGAAAATAAATCACTTTATTCATGCATGCATTCATTCATGCATTCAAATTCCATAAAGGTATATTCATTATGTACTTGCCAATGACTGGGCACAGTGTGGTAGTCTGAAAACACAATGGAGAGTAAGATTAACATCAGAAACTTTACAAGTTTGTAAGGAAGAACTATCACAGGAAAGATGAATAACATAGAAAGCTTTAGACACAACCCAACTAGAGTGTAAAATATATTTAATCCATGGAGTTCTCTGGAGACACTTAAAGTATTTTTTGTTAATAAATGAAATCTGGGTAGAATGGATGGCCAAGGAAAACAACGCAGAAAAAGCTTCACTCAAGCCTCAACTGAGTTGTGATTCAGTCCATCGTTTTCAGCAATGGAAGTGTTATGAAATGGTGGCTAATAGTCATAAGCCATATCCTTCTCACATTTAGAAATATCAAAATAAATCTACACATCACTTTAAAAGGAAACTATTACAGCAGTAGAAGTCATCCTGACTTTCACAAATCTACTTTTTTCCCCACAAAGAATATCGAAAAGAAACCTGAGGTGAATTTAGATCTCTAATAAAGGTTTAATTTTAAAATGAAAGTCCAGGCCAGGGAAATGGCTCAGTGTGATCCTTGGGGCCATACAGTGAAATGACAAAGACTGACTCCATCAAGTTGTACTCTGATCCCTACATGTACATCATAACACACGCACATGAGCATATACATGTGTGTATGTGCACGGAGAATAAATAAAGAAAAATGTTACAAGTTTTTTTAAAAAGAAATTCTACAGATAAAAATGTATTTACTTCTCACACTGAAGTTAAGGTCTAGCATTCTTCTTTTTGAGGCCTTGACCTGAGTCATAACCAAGTTGATAATACAAAATAAAATAGCATATACTTTTGGTTAAAATGTCATGTATAATTATTATGATCACCTTAGTTTTGATTGTATAATATTACTAGAAATGGTACTGGAGATAGTCTGAATGACATGATACTGAAAGAAATAACAGTTTCATGTGTATGTAGGTATGTATGCATGCATACAGTTGAGATGGGAGCTAGATTTTCTAAACTTTCTATATAATCCATTTGGCTGTTATTTGAACTACTGAAGTTGAGTCAGTTTTTCCCCTTTGCAGAGTTTCAATCGGTACCCCAAACTGTCCTCACACTTGGAAGCCATCTTCCTGCCTCAGCATCCCATGCTTTGGGATTACAGTCATGGACTATCATACCTGGCACTAGAGTCAGCTTGAAATCAAGAATATCCTAGAAGAAGCAGTAACATCACTGCCTGGTTTCTCCATGGACTCCTTTCTTTAAAAGTATTGCCAATTTGTCCAATGCTTAGTGAATCCAAGGCTTTTCTGCTAGCATGTATCTATGCTACAACGTACATCTTAGCTGAGCTTTGGTTCTGAACACAGATATGCACAAGCAGCTCTAAGTGGATTCACTGGTTAAAAAAAATAATGAAGTTAAGAGGGAAAAGTGATAGTGGGAGACAGAGGAAGAAGTGGAAAGAAGAGAATGGGGTATAGATCTGTAAACCTATTATGTTTATGTATAAAACTCTTTAAAAATAAATAATAGCCCTAAAATAATCTCAGTGGAACAAGGTATTTACATTACCTACTCCAAAAGTTCATACACCCATCCTTCATTAGCACCTTCTTATCAACAATGATTCTCCTTGAATTTCTCTCAGACTACTTTTTGAAGATAGCTTAACTTGTATTTCACTCTGTAAATCACATATATGTGGATAGATAGACAAATACAGACAGATGGACGGACGGACAGACCGATATGCTGTGAGATATGGGAGTTAATATTAGAAGTTAAGTTTCTAATAAAAGACAACCTATATTTACCTCAGATTGCAATGGTAAGCAGATTAACTGGCAAGTTTAAATTGCTGAGCCTCATAATTGTTACTCAGTAAGTTCCAAATTGTGAAAAGAAGTCTTAGTTTAACATGTGCTCTACCAACTCAAGATACCTTATTTCTGTGTGAGCATATACATACATATCCATCCGTAGCTTAGGAAAATTATGTTTTCATATTTGGGACATGTACAGTAGAAAGTCAAATCTTTAAAAATAATTTAAAGATAGTCTCCAGTGAGACTTACCACAGATGTGCCTAAAGTAGATGAAAAATACTGAACAAGAGAATATGTTTTATATTGTAGAAATGAAATATTAAGCTAACATATTCAAGAGAAATAGAGGATTTAAAAGAAAACATAAAAATTGGACGAACAATGAAAAACATGTAGCACATCTTCAATAGCATAGTATCCCTTACCAGAAAACAAAGATTTGGAAGTGCCACTGTCAAAGGCATTGTGACTCATTGATAAGTGGCTATTAGCCCAAATGCTTGAATTAC
The DNA here is from genome assembly GCF_021556685.1 of Rattus norvegicus. Classification (NCBI taxonomy): domain Eukaryota; kingdom Metazoa; phylum Chordata; class Mammalia; order Rodentia; family Muridae; genus Rattus; species Rattus norvegicus. Next base: position 82,191,517 of record NC_141554.1, on the reverse strand, counting down.
CCTAGATGCATAGAACACATGAAACTCAAGACGGATGATCAAAATGTGAAAGCTTCACTCCTTCTTTAAAAGGGGAACAAGAATACCCTTGGCACGGAATAGAGAGGCAAAGATTAAAATAGAGGCAGAAGGAACACCCATTCAGAGCCTGCCCCACATGTGGCCCATACATATACAGCCACCCAATTAGACAAGATGGATGAAGCAAAGAAGTGCAGGCCGACAGGAGCCGGATGTAGATCGCTCCTGAGAGACACAGCCAGAATACAGCAAACACAGAGGCGAATGCCAGCAGCAAACCACTGAACTGAGAATAGGACCCCCGTTGAAGGAATCAGAGAAAGAACTGGAAGAGCTTGAAGGGGCTTGAGACCCCATATGAACAACAATGCCAACCAACCAGAGCTTCCAGGGACTAAGCCACTACCCAAAGGCTATGCATGGACTGACCCTGGACTCTGACCTCATAGGTAGCAATGAATAGCCTAGTAAGAGCACCATTGGAAGGGGAAGCCCTTGGTCCTGCTAAGACTGAACCCCCAGTGAACGTGATTGTTGGGGGGAGGGCAGCAATGGGGGGAGGATGGGGAGGGGAATACCCATAAAGAAGGGGAGGAGGAGGGATTAGGGGGATGTTTGCCCGGAAACTGGGAAAGGGAATAACATTCGAAATGTAAATAAGAAATACTCAAGTTAATAAAAAAAATAAAATAAAATAAAGCATTGTGACATAGTAGCTTGTGTTCTGGAGTTCCAATATTCTCTCCATCCTTCCTTCTCTCCCTCTTCTCCTCCCTCTCTCCCTCCCTCCTTCTTTCCTCCCCTCATTCCCTCTCCTTCCATCCCCCCTTCCTTCTCTTGCCCTCTTCACTTTTATGACTCTGTATAATTACTTTAGTAGTATTTTTCTTTCCTAAAGTATAATTCCTTTAGAATACAAACTCTGAATCAAACGTCACATACAACTAACTACAAATCAATGTGCATTCTTATTTTTTCCTTTCATTCAAGCACTGGCGGGGAATGAATTTGGAGCTTCCAAAAAAAAAAAAAAGTACTCTGGAACATATCCAGTACTCTTTTGATATCTTAAATAGTATTTGTTTGGTGTTTAGACAATCTCACTAGGTAGCTGTGGATGTACTGGAATTCAGCTATGCAAAGTGGGCTGGCTTCAAACTTTCTTCCATTCCCTGCCATCTGTCTGTAGGATTGCCACTGGGATCACTTACACTGTACATTCTTACAAAGAATTCTTACCAAAAAGAGCCATAGTTAAGAGTCAGAAGAATAAAGAGGATAGAAAAGGAAGGAAGAAGGGAGGATAGAAGGAGAGGGAGCAAAGGGAAAGAAGGAGGGAGGGAGAAGAAGGGAGGTGGAAGGAGGGGAGGGGGAGGGAGACTCAGACTCATTCCTCAAGAGAATAATTCACTTACAATGGTAAACAAATAACAGGCCTCTCTCTTCTGTGCTAATAATAGTATTTTCAAACAAAACAAGTAACTGAAAATCTTGTGAAGCCACATCTACAATGACTAAAAACATAGGCAAATTTTTCATTTATGTAGAAGAGGAAAGACATTTTCTTCAGCTAACAATTTTAACCAATTATTGTGGTGCTAGTGAAATTTTTCCTTCTTTCAACAAAATTCAAAGTAGTTACTATTACTCATTTTAAAAAAAACAAGTCTATGCATTCCCCAGGATGCAAGTTTAAGGTCTTTTATTTCCTCAAGAATGGTCATTACAAGGGCTAAAGCTCTCTCTAAGCTCCTTCCTTTCTCAGTCTCAACTGGTGGCTCCTGGTTGAGTGGGGCATGATGAGAGGAAAGACTGCTAGCAAAGTATCATTTAACTACCTTAAAAAGTCACCACCTGGAGTTCAGGGTCCTCAGGCAGGTATTTTTCTCTACAACTGAAACAGTTTAGTTCAAAATTTTACCACGGTTCCTTTCCTAGCAATTGAACCTTTTAAAGGCATTGCATTGAGTTTTAAGTCGGTCTTGTCCTGTAATTTTCTTCATTAGTACTGCCATTCAGCTCTGGCCAGTGCTTGAGCTTTAAAGGCCTACACGTTTAAAAGGTTTAAAATGTCTATCTTGAAATTTATGCAAATCCAGCAAGTTGCAAGCCTCATGAAATAAACACCATGTGGCAATGGTAATGTCATCTTATAATATGACCCCATAATGTACTGATTGACAGGCATGGGCGATACCCATAATGCTTCCTGGAAAAAGAAAAGCAGAAGGAAAGAAATAAAAATCATGGGATTTATTTTTAACTTTCTCAAAATAAAAGCTACAGGCTCTTTCCAAAATAATTTTTAAAAGGCTTGGCATATTATTCTAGTGGACACTTGAGAGAAAACATATTCAATTAATACTAGGTGAATGTTTATATCATACACAGTCCTTTACTTCCTATGTTTCTGATTTCAAAAATCTGATCTCTCAGATCTCAGATCTCCCAGGGAGATCTGTCTTTCACTTGTCACCCAGATTTCCACATCATACTCCTGGAGTCTAGAGAAAGAGTGAACATAGAGTAGTACTCCAGGGTAACACCACGGGAGAGTGTATGTTTCCTTCTCTGGAGAGTTTCCTAACAGAAAATTGATCATAATTTTTCTGGGCCAGCTCCCAAGCAGTCCTTACATGGATGGGTTGGATGCCTGTCTATGACCTCACCTAGATAGATGCTTCTAAAATTCTGCTTTCAGTTTGATAGTTATAAAAATAGAAAAGAATATAAGCAGATTTTAATCCAGTAGACACCAAACATTCTATCATATAGTTACAAAAAAAAAAAGAAATTGCTTTCAATATATGATGCTTCTACTTACATAATGTCCCTTTAGTCTACCAAAAGCAGTACTATTAAAAAAAAAACAATTGATACTTGAAAAGGAGCAGCTGTGGTTGTAAGAGGAAACTCATCTACCAGAAAACCTGGTTTCAGACACATATTAACTCCCAAGGATAATGCAACAATTTTTCTCTCCGAGTTGAATCAGTGCATTAAGCTGAGCTAGAAATATGTTGAGAAGGGAAAGAACTAAAATTATGTATTTTTCCTATTATTTGGTAGAAACATAAAAAAGCATACTAATTATTTCAGCATTTACCTTTTCCCCCCCTGTCCTACGGTCGGCCAAAGACTAGCATACTGAATAATAACCCCATGTTGTAAACTCTAGTGCAGGATATAACCCTTATCCAGTTTAGCAGTGATATAAATTGTGAAGCAAACTGGTATATAAAACCTGAACTAAAATTCCAACCAAAAACTCAGGAAGCCTAGAAGCTTTAGAAAAGCTCAAGAAAGGCGAGAGAAAGAGGGAAACATGAGACTAGCCTAGGGGAGTTAGGCCTTTTTAAGTACTTATTGAATGCACATCAAATTTTTGTAAGGCATAATTATTCATACAAACTGTCCAGGCCAGGCTGATCACAAGGTAAAGGGAATCTAGATAAGCCTGGGTAGGATTGGTCAGACAATAAAAGAATGTTTTAGTGTTTTACTCTGGAATTCCAAAATAACTGATAGGAACAGTTCAGCAGAAAAAAATACCAATCTTTCAGCTTGTCATCACAGCTACACTTGACTTTAATGAGAACTGACCTCAATCGTGCCTCTGGTGCATGTTCAAGTGCAGGAAAAATAAAACTGAAATAACATTTTACTTAAGGTCTAATTCCCACACCCTTCCAGGAAAATGGCAAAGAACTGGGTAAAAGTTGAATTGAAATAATAAATTATCACTGCTTTAGAATAACTATTCAAGGAGTTGTGACTGGAAAATAAACAAAAATGCATTTGAACATCTGTTGAAGACACTAACTTCTGTGAGAGTTTAACAATGTACCAGCAGAGACACCCCAAAAGCATCTCGGCCAGTGAACACCTCAAAGATTCTTCTTATTTACTTGCAGACCTTGTAACTTAGTCCCCTAAAATGACAAAACCACATACTTTTTCATTCTGAGTCACACAAGAGTCTGAGAGACATTTCATTTATTCCACGTCCTTTCTCCGGCCTTGAGAAATAAAGTCTGTAATCTATGATTGGCATAAATGTTTTCTGAATGAATGTGTGAATTAGAGCATGCAAGGAAAAAAATCCACAGCACAAATAAATCATAGACTGAGAACTGATGGAACGTAATCTAGCTACATCTATTCAAAATGTCCACATTTTGCAAGGTTCTTCATTCGTGACTTTGAGCTGTCTATATAGTTTTGCATATATTCAAATGTTATCAAGTTAGTTCCATGTAGAAGTTTAGAGCCAAAGCTCTATAAACTCTCAAATCTAGAGTGTAACCATTTTGTTATTATGGAATCCCAAATGATTGCTTTTATCTCTTTATCTTCTTTGAATTCCCTTCATAAGAATCCAAGTCAGCCCATGAATCTTAAGGTTTTAGAAGCATCAATTTACTGATCTCACAACACTATATTAGGCAGCCTTCAAAAGGCTCCATTAGCATTAAGAATGAAAATAATTTTAAATGATTTGACTGAAAAAAACCCATTACATTAGTTGCACTTTCTTATAACTAAAATAATCCATCTCTTAGAAAAGAGTAAAGTATAAAACACATACAGACACAAGTACTTTTTTATTTCAATGCTTGGAATCAAATCCAGGCCTTTGCTTATACTAGATAAATGCTGCCAGCAAACTAGTGTATTCTAAAGAGCCATGTTTTTAGTTGGTTTGGCAAATAAGGGTAGTGGAAAGTATCCAGCCATTCAATACTTTCTGAATTGTGACTTCCTGTTTCTCCTCTTACAAAAACAATGCACATCTGGTCAGTTAAAATAAAAGAACTCTCTGCGTGGTCAATATATATTTAACATGAAACTTTGGTTAGTAAGGATATTTATTTATTATTGTTTCTGTTGTTACTTCAAAGGGGGTCTCACTGTATATTCCTAACTAACCTGTTACTCACTAGGTACTATTAGATAGCCTTTCCTTTTATCACACTATTACAAAACTAGACAATATATATCTCTTCTTCTATGTGTATTCTATTCCTTATGCCTTTTCAATCAAGTTATTGCAAAGTATGTTACTGAAACTATGTCCAAGATCAGTAATAATTTCCTCCTTTTAAATTCAATGGTGTTTCATCAATTTTCACAAGGCTTATACGGCACTACCAAACAACGCTCCCTCAACACTGGCCTCTATCCTAGCTTCCATTCTAGGCAAGCGCTCTACCACTGAGCTAAATCCCCAACCCCCCTCTTTTCTTTCTTAATGAATCTTCCTCCTTTGCCTGTTCCTTTCACAATCTCCTATGTGTGAACTTTCACCAAGATTGTACACCCTTATCCTCAGCCCTCTTCTCATTTTGTAATTCCTTCCTCTTCATTCTCTCTTTTCCACACACAGCTTCAAATAAAACCATGTGAACGGCTCCTACACTCTTTAAGCTTCTATCCATCATCTCTTCTCAACTCTAATCATATGTTTCTGAATACCAACCACAAATTTCCAATTGGTTGCCTATTTGCATTTGAATTGCACCATGACATCTACTGAAGCGTCTGCTAATGTTTAGAGTCCTACTCCATTTTAATTATACTCTAGATAATAAGAAGGAGAGAAAGTAGATGGATATTATTCATGGCCCTTTGTTTCATTCTAAAATAGTTCTAAAATAGAGCCCTCCAACCTCGTTCTAATACTTAGCAGGCCATCAATAGAATTCATCTAAGAAATAAAAACACTAACCTAGCCTCAAAATTTGCTGTTAGACATAGGGATGTTTCTTCTAGGGTTTGAAGCCATTACTACGACAAAGGGAATTTCTACAACCTGAGAAGGTTTTTAGAAAAACACATTTAATAATATATATATATATATATGCCACCTGTCCTTTTATTATATGCTTTCACATTCAATGATCATTGGTTCAAGGTCACTCTCAGCCTCAGTTACATAGAAAGGCCAGCCTGGGGACTTTGGGAGACTCTGTCATAAAACAAAAATGAAAACAAACAAGAAAGACTAGCATTCCAATTTCAAATATTTATAAAAAATCTTGTGACAATCAATGGTAGCCCTTGTTGATAGACTCAGTGGTTGAGAGTGTGTTTTGCTCTTACAAAAGACCAATTTTGCTTTCCAGCATCCAGCAACTAACAACCATCTGTAACCCTGGTTCCAGAGGATCTGATGTCCTCTTCTGTCTCTGTGGGCATTGTATACACATGCTACACAGGCATACATGGAGGCAAAACACCCACACCCATAAAATGAAAGGAAATGAAGAAAATGATAATCCTTTTCTCAAGTATGGGCGCAGTCCCAGTCACTTTGCATAGTAAGAGATTTTCTAAGAACTTTTACTTCTGTTTTCAGAGCAATCCAGGTTTGAAGAATCCAAGGAGACCAATTAGCTTACTTTACATGAATCTCTTAGGTTTTGCTTTTACAAGCTATAGTATTGCATTTTTTCCAATAGCTGCTATTCAGATATGCTCTCTATGCTGTAAGTACTATGCTTATGAATTATTTTGCATAAATTAACCTTAAAGCAAAACTCTTAAGAACTCCTTGCCCAATAATAGATGGAAAAATCTATCTCTGTAAATGAATGATTTTCATCAATTACTTTGCTTAAATGAACCTTAAGAAAAATTCTTAACTCCCTGCCCAATAATAGATGAAAAATCTATTTCTATAAATGAATGATTTTCAAAATTTATTAAATATTGATTTATACTAAATGTACTTGACCATCTAGGCATAAATTATAGCCAAGCTTATGTTTCTTCGGGTTTTCACAAAATATAGAAACACCAGCTTTAAAGTAGACAAATGCAATATTGCTAGCAGGGCAGGCCTCTCACTCGAGTCTCTGACAGTTGAGTAATGTTAGGATCCCTTGGGGTATGAAGTTTAATGATCACATTCTTTTATTGTATTTTTTTGGAAGAGTCAGATTGAATCCCAATGTGATACACATTCTTCTCTTAAACTTGCCATACCTAAAGATTTAACAGTGCAATGTAATGTATACAGTAAATATAAACCCCTTATATAAGCATCTAATAGTATAATACAATGTAAACTACAAACAGAAATGGTATTCACAAAAATGTACTGGATAAAATCCGTTCTTCAATTCCAACTTCCAAATTAAATCACAATTCCTTATGCCTAGACAATAACTAATACACTATCACTATTTCTTCATATTCTTTTCATCTATGTCTTTCAACATCCTTTTAAAAATGATGTCACATGAATTCAAGTGTGTTTGGCCTTATTCTTCCTCTTGCCACACTCCTTCCTTACCCCACTTCAACCTTAACAAGTGCCTGTCTTATTATTTGGTAAACTCACACCACCAGCATCTTTGCCTCCTCAAAATTGCTGGAAATTTTTAATTTAACCTCCTTACACTTAATTTTTAAAACGATGAATATCCTAGTAAGAGCACCAGTGGAAGGAGAAGCCCGGGGTCCTGCTAAGACTGAACCCCCAGTGAACTAGACTATGGGGGGAGGGCAGCAATGGGGGGAGGGTTGGGAGGGGAATACCCATAAGGAAGGGGAGGGGGGAGGGGGGAGGGGGATTTTTGCCCGGAAACCGGGAAAGGGAATAACACTCGAAATGTATATAAGAAATACTCAAGTTAATAAAAAAAAAAGATATAAGAAAAAAAAAACGAAACTCATTAGAAAACGTTCGTCTCTGTTTTTAGAAACTCAAAAGTTTTAGCTAATACAAAAAGGCCAGTTATATGTAAGTTTCTTAAAAAAATGAGCTCAGATTCAATAAATTTCAAAAATGAATTCCTTCTAACATTTATAGAAGCTTTCTTCCATGGTACCCTTCATTTTAGCTCATAATCTGGTAGTGAGAATAACAGAAAACTGCAGTAGTCTACTCATGCCAAATAAACAATAATGCCCCTCACCCTTAAAATAATTCTAAAATCAGATTGGTTTCTCTTGCTGCTGTTAGGACACCTAATACAAGGTGAGTTTATAATATTAACCTAAGGTACATGTTTTATATTCTACTTATCACTATCAGTCTTGAGAGATCATTACTTTGTTTTTCTGCTCTGAAGAATTCTAACTTCTCTACTTGACACAATAGACCCTTAGAACTAATTGCCCCTGATATTGTTGTAAGCCAATTAGTTATGAAATGTTTTCGTGATTTTTTTCAAGACCAGCAGAAAAGAAATATTGGAGTGACTTTTAAGTTCAGAGAAGTACAGTGAGTAAGCATCAAATCTGTAGGTGGACTAATCTAGAGGTTAAACCCAATGGCTTCTGATCTGACAAATCTGGGACACTGTTTCCTAGTTATATGACCTTGCTATACTTTTTTTAGCTTGTTTTTGTTTCTTAAAGATGGGGGCGAAGGGGCTGGTGGTGTGGCTCAGCAGTTAAAACCACTGACTTCCAGAGGTTCTGAGTTCAATTCCCAGCAAACACAGGGTGGCTCACAACCATCTATAATATGATCTGATGCCCTCATCTTGCATGCAGATAGAGCACTCGTGTGTGTGTGTGTGTGTGTGTGTGTGTGTGTGTGTGTGTGTGTGTGTGTGTGTGTAAAAGAAATAATGGGGTCGAGACATCAAGGCACATGCCTTTAATCCCAGTCTGTGAAAGGCAGAAACAGATGACTCTCTGGGAGCTCAATGCCAGCCTGGTCTATATAGTGTGAGTTCCAGGACGGCTACTGCTACCCAGTGACCTCAAACAAAAAGCCCTGGTGTGGCTGGTCAAAATTGTCATTTCTGAACTAAGGGTGCTAAATGACAAATTACATATAAAGTTGTGGCTACTCTGCCAGGTATATTTTAAGTACTCTATGAAAGACAGCAAGGCAGCTTATAAAATTACTTTCTAGACTTTTTTATTTTTTTATTTTTTATTTGCCCTGCTTCAATCCCAATGCTTCAGCCCTTCCAGGCAAGCACTGTACCACTGAGCTGTACCACCAGCTTTTTTTTTCATAGTGCTGTCAGCTAAAGCTGACTAATTATTTGGGCTTGAAATTAAAGCAAGTTACTTTATCATTTTTTAAACAATAAGTGGTTATCTACCCGTGTCTTCCTTCTAAACCAACTTTCAAATGTTATACTGGAGATGATGGTTTCCTAATCCCTACAACTTTGACTAAATAAATACTGTTAAAATTATAACAGGGAGAAATGAGTCACACTTACAATGAAACAACTGTATGAGAGGTGATGGCAACATAAACAGACCAAATTGTCTCACAGTAGTTGTTACCTGAGATGGATATTCTCTACTGCTTAGAACTGAAGTTTAATTAGTCTTGACTCATTGTTGGAAATCTCCCAAGCAGAAATGTTTGGCTCTAGCCCAACTCTGTCATGGGCTCTTATTTCCAAAAGAGCTAAATCAAAGAATATAATTCAAAGACAAGAATCCAAAGTCAGACTTTATAAATTATAAATATACTGCTGTCCAATTTAATCATAGACTCATAAAAATCTACCTTTCTTTTTTTACCATGGTAGGGTATAGCCACAAAATACAGGGTTTTGTTGTTGTTCCTGTAATTAGGGGTTGGATGGGTATGTTTTGTTTTCTTTTTTAAAATTTTTTTCCTTTTCTTTGCCCCCCTTTTTTTTTTTTGACACACAGTCTGACCATGGAGCCTAGTCTGGCCTCAAACTTAATATACTTGTACCTCCAACTCCAGAGTGCTACAATTATCAGTTTGCACAGCCACACTGAGCAAAAAAAAATGTGTATATATATATTTTTTTAAAAAAATAGAGAATCAAAATCATTGAAGTTGAATATGCTGCACAAGCTGCTACAAAAAGGGGTAAAGAGTACTTAAAATGTGATCCTGGTAAAGCCTATGTGTGCACACACACAAGCATATTGAGTTGTAAAGGACAGAGCTAGTGCTGGCCTTACTCTTTTTACCTAGTTTCCCTTCTTTGCCCTCATCTCCCTCCCACCCTATTCTTAAATCAAGGTTGTAGATGAGAACACACTTACTTACAGAATAAGAGGATCACCCAAGTGGGATTTTTCACTGGGATGTGAAAATGTGCATATATGTGATGTGTACGTATGAATGCAGGCATCTCAAGGTGAATGTTTGGAGAACAGCTTTCAGAAGTTCGCTTTCTTCCCCTACCACTCAAGCTCAGGCCTTTAACATTACCATGTTTACTCATTGAACTACCCCGCACTCCCTACTTTCTTTCTTCCTTTTTTTTGAGACTACTTAGAATGTGACCCTGGTAAAGTCTATGTGTGCATGCATGCAAGCATAATAAGTGTAAAGGACAAAGCTAGTGCTGTTTCTCTGTGTAACCCTGAGGCCTGGAACTCACTCTGTAGACCAGGCTGGCCCCAAAGATAATTATCCTTGTAATCATAAATCAAAATTGTAATGGGCTAGAGATGTAATTTCTATGCATATCTACACATAGAGGGTATTCAAATAACAATGCACTAAAGGTTCCAAAGTCCCTATATTCTTTGTAGTCCCAACTCTGCCAATTCTAGCTCTTTGGTCCTGATCAATATACAGCAAATATCTCTTGTGAATCTCACTTTGAATCTCTCCAAACACAGAAATGGATCTAGTAACAGCACTTCCCGTACTTTAAGAGTTAAACGGGATAATATACGGAAAGCACTAGGCACAGTGCCTGGAATGTGTGATGCCAGTTTGTTACTACTGCAACCAAATGGTAAGCAGCCACGCTAAGGAGAAGGTAGAGCAAGAAAAACAAAAACCCAGCTAGTCCTGAACACTTAAATGCACAGAGTTTGAATTTGTCGTGGTATTTTTAAACTTTTATTTGAATTTTTATTATGTTCTGCAAGTCTACAGCCCTTTTCCGAAGCCATATATGCAGAACATAAGCAGTGGGCTAGAAAACAATTCCTCTGTTTAAAACTCTGCTGGACTGCCCAAGTGTTAAATGTCACCTTTGTCTCTCATGCTAACAAAAGCAGTTGTCATAAAAGATCTGCGCTTTTTGTCTAAAAGTATGTTTGTTTCATCTTGGTCTAGATAGGAAGAATTAATTAAATTGTAATTTTAAAAGGTCTCTACCTAGGTAGCAAAGTAGAATTGAAGTGAACAGATCGCCTCTAATCTATTTAACTTTATCAATAAAACACAACATAAAATTAACCCTTGATAATCCAGTTAAAGTAAAACATATTCAATAAAGACACATAGTTGTCAGCAGCTGGGGTTGCTTGCACAAGCCCAAGCCAATCAATATTGTAACATGGATGGGAGCAGAGCCCATCTGTCCCTACCTCTAGCTGAGGGACTATGGATAGTTGATGGCTGCTGGTAGAGGGAGAGTCAATTTCCTTTAAAGATATTCTTCCCAATAGGTTTACCATGCTCCAGTGGAAGGCCCACACTAATTCGTATAAGAGCGTATCAAAATTTGACTTGATAGATTATCATATTTTTTAAAAAAGGACAAGACATTTGGAATCATGAGGGTAAGATCGAGGAGGAGTTAAGGGGACAAGGATATGAACAAATACATCATATGCAAATGTAAACTTCTCGAAGAATAAATATATATATTTAAAAATACATAGTTAATTGTGCAATGCATTTAAAAAAAAAAACACACCTGAGAATAGACACAAAGAATTAGAACATTTAGCCTGAGAAGTGTTTGATCTTTAACACAGAGCATTCTGGGAGAAAAGTTGTTAAGGATATTATTTTCTTTCAACAGAATAATGAGACTTTATGTTAAAGATAAATTCACATTCTTTTCTTCTATAAGGTTATGGTGTTTACGTTTCATAATACATTCTGCTGTAGAATAGCTATTAAATTTGTAAACACTAGGGGTTGGGGATTTAGCTCAGTGGTAGAGCGCTTGCCTAGGAAGCGTAAGGCCCTGGGTTCGGTCCCCAGCTCCGAAAAAAAAAAAAAATTTGTAAACACTTTCAGGTCATGAGAGCCACTACCATTGAGATGTTTCCTGTCTATGGCCATACAACCTTGAACACACACTATCTCATGTGATCTCCAAAGCTAAGCAGAATGGGATCTGATTAGTACTTGGATAGGAAATATATTTCCTAAGCCTTTATAAGAAGGGCTAAATTATTTCAGTGGCTTTACTACTATTACAGGGAATTCAGCTTTCAAGTACTGGTTACAGAACTGAAGGTACTGATTCTTCTTCATTCAGTCTTTGCACTTGGCACTTGAAAGTTGTCATTCTCTACAGCTTGGGGTTCTGAAAAGTATGCCTATTCATTCGGTGGTTTCTGAGTTTGATCTTCTAACTAGTTTATGAATAACTTTATATAATACCATTCCAACAAAGCTTGGCAGTTATGACGTGCTCAAAAGCATGTTTCAAGCCAGGGTTCAATTTATATATGCCAGGACAGAACAGCAAAGAACTCGGTCACCTAACATAAAATTACTGAAGAACCACATGACAGAGAAAATGCCTTCCTGCTCTACATACAAATTCCAAATGATGAAAATAGTGTGACTAGGAAGTTGTGACTTGATCGAGAGTATTCAGTTCACTCCCTTGTTTGTATTACTTGTGAGTGAGTACTATCATGGAATCCACCGTAAAACTAGCTTTGTTTTTAGTAGTTATAAGAGAAATAAAAAACGAAAGAGAAATCATTGCATATACTACCCCGTAAATGCAGAGAAACCTCCTATACACTATACCCTACAAGATTCTTCACTAATGCCCACAAAATACATGCATAGAGGACATAAAATGGATCAATATGGATCTGCAAAAAAGAAGACAGGCAAAATTCTCCTAATCCAACTAAAACTTTCCCAATCTTTCATCAGTCTAATAATTTCAACGAAAGGTTGATGCTGGTTTTTTGTTTATTAAAAATTACTGCAATTTGTTAAGTTATGTAGATATTGTGTTTAATACACCATTTTCTTCTAAATACAAATTTACAAGGCGTTGCTTTCTAAATCGAGACACACACTACTACATAACATCACATCAATAGTGGGCACAAACAAGTCTAAACAGACAAGGCAATAGAAAGTCATATGTGGTGGCACAAATCTATAGCAGTTCCGACATTTGGAAGGCACTAGGAGGGTCACTGAGTTTGAGTCTAACTTAGGCGATGAGTTCTTGTCTCAAAAAATTAGGAACAAATGTTAAGTTGGACTACAATGTGGTAAGAAATAAAATAGGAACACAGAGAATTCACTCTCTGTGAACAATTGGAAACTGAATCCTTGCTAGATGGTTCCCACCAAGAGAAACATTAAAACCTCAATTACCATAGCTTCGCCTAAAATTTTTCAGTGTTGCCTTTCCTAAGCGTCTCTACCCTCCTATTCTTGAGTGAATAAGCCACATAAGCCACTTACTTAGATTCATTTATAGACACAGCATCCCTCCTACATGCTAGCTCCCCATTTTGCTATTCCCACTTATGGGCATGCCCAGTCAATTCTTTTAAACCTGCAGGACTTACTCATTCTCTAAACATCTAAGGTCATGTTCCCATTTACGTCTTCATGCCTGCTGGCTGTTCTGCATCACTGTCATGTACTTTTTTTTATGGCTATGCACGTTTGAACTCAAGCAGCTTTCCCTGCACTAAAACTCTGGCACTTCGGTGCAGTGCTACACTGGGGAAGTTGCTTAACCTCTCTATATCTGCATCTCCTTTTCTGAAAGAAACATAGTCATGGCTTCACTGTGAATTAAATGTAAGACAGTACCTGAGACAACTTAAGCATTTCTATCTGCTATTCTCACAGGAGTTACTTATCAAGAATCCACTGCAGGTAGATGGCAGTGGCATACCTTGAATCCCAGCACTTAGGAGGCAGAGGCAGGTGGATCTCTGAGTTCAAGGCCAGCCAGGTCTACAGTGAATTCTATGACAATCATGGATACATAGAGAAACCCTGTCTTGAGAAAAACGAAAATAGAATCCACTGGAAAGTCTAATCCATTAGATTGTATATCTAACCTGGAGAAACAAGCACTATTCCTATGTATTAGGGCAGAAATGAGAACACATTTTAAAAGTTTTTTTTTTTTAAATCAGACTGAGAAACTGAAAAATATAAGGAGTCTTGGGCTGTAAATATAATATTGCTTATTGTTGCTGTTCTAGATCAGTTATAGAACAACTAACCACCTAAAATTCTGATTTTTGTAATAGTCAGGAAAACAGAGCTCAATACACAAGAACACTTATTGCTCTTGCAAAAAACCTGGGTTCAGTCCCCAGCATCTTCATGGTGGCTCATAACCATCTGTAACTCTAGCTCCACAGACCGACACAACACCCTCTTGTGGTCTCCATGGGCATTGGGAATTCACATAGCATGCATCTGCAGGCAAACCATTCAATACATACATATTATCAAGTCAAAGTCAAACACTTAAAACACTCATTAGACACATAATAACTTACACGTATGTATCTTTCAATTTTTTTAGATTCCAAGAGAACACTTGCCCCAAAATTTCTAAATCGTTTGTTAAAAGGATAATGCTTTTTTGCTATCTTTTTTTTTTTTTTTGGTTCTTTTTTTTCGGAGCTGGGGACCGAACCCAGGGCCTTGAGCTTCCTAGGTAAGCGCTCTACCACTGAGCTAAATCCCCAGCCCCCTTTTTTGCTATCTTAAAGGGAAATTTCAGTACTGCAAAATGAAATTTCCTTTCTCAAGTAAATAGCCACTACTCCATTCATATAAAGGAGTTCTCCTTAAAGATATTCGTCGTACTATTTTAGGCTTGTTTTTTAAAAATTGCAAGAGCATAATAAAAATCATTCATTTTGATATTTTCATTAAAAATGTAATTAGTATAACAGTGGACAAACCCTTAATTATCCATGAAGAAACAGTAGAAACAAAGGACAAACACCATAAATATCTGTCATTTGAATAATCTAATAAAACTCTTAATCCCTTCTGGGGGATTTAGAAATTTTATGTCTTAACAAAGAGGGGTGTGTGTGACTCTATTACTTGATGAAATTCTTAAAGCAGTTTCTCCTTCAGTTTACTTCTAGAAGAGAAAGAAAAGAGAAAGAAAGCAAAGAACAAATACCAGTATTGAAACTGCATGCCCTCAGGAAACAAAACAAACAAAAACAACAACAAAAACCTAAGTGATTGAGAGGTTCAATCTAATAAGGATTAACCAATAGTATTAAGCTAGTTTTTGAAAATGCAGTTGTTTTAATAGATTGATATTCAGTAACCCATGCTTTAATTTGAAATATCAGAATGTTAGGTGTGGAAGACAAGATGCTTCTAAAGTGAAGTCCAAAGGAAATAATATTTTTTTCAAACAAAACATTCAAATAACTTTAAGAGTAGGTTTTCTTATATTTTGAAACAGTCTAAACACACCCACACATGTTGGCAAAAGACAAAGTTCAAGGTTCAAGGTTCTGGTGATTTCCTATAGTCTACAGTTCTATTCCAAATCCTACTAAATGTAAATAGGAGCAACCCAACAACCCAGGACTTCTGGCACTCTAAAGCTAGAGGAGTTTTCCACACTCCAATTCCTGAGCCCACACATCTGTTCCTGCCACTGCTGGCCTTTATTTTTCCTTCTGGAGTTGCTGGAACAGAGGCTCTTTCAGTTAACAGGAATACGCATTCAGCTTTCCCAGTTTACCCAATGCTCCTCAGAGCTGCTAAAAACTGGTATTCTAAGTTAACAATTGGCAAACGAGTCAAGGAAGAAAACCCAGTCCTCCAAGAGGCAGCAACTCAGCTGCCACAAGTTCTTTCCCCAGTTTTTAACAGTCTTGAAGGAGTGGGTTTTAGAAGCAAAATCTTTCAAAGAAAAAGAAAAACTCAAAGTAAGTGCCATGTGAGTAAGGGAGTGGGCATATCTCATACTACATTAAATTAAAAGGAAAAAAAAAACCGCCCTCACACTCCAAGAAGAAAAAGAAGGAGGAGAAGGAGGAGAAATAGGAGGAGGAAGGGGTAAAAAGACATTTGTATCATTGTCCCTGACTTTCTCCTGTTTTTTTTTTAATTATATACCCCACCTGCACGCTCTCAAAATAATTCCATTCCAGTGGTTTCACAATAATTCCAGTAGTTCAGCACCTCAGGAGTCTTCCCCTCCCTTCCCATCAGTACCCTCATCCTTTACAGAAATGCACTACTTCCCCTGAACTCGGTACTTAGAGCATTTGTTAAATGTCTCACTCTAAAAAGCCTGAAAGCCACTTGTTTTTTATTTTATCTGACTTCACCTAACTGTGAAGTACCTATACCAGTTACCTTCTAAACTTGGTAGTTTTCTTTCTCCTTTAGAAACGAAATGTGGCACTAACGTCTCAAGGCAAACAAAAGCTAAAAAATGAAATCGACGCAACAAAGGAAGAAAGGAAAGAGGGGGGGGGGTATTGTGGGCGATGCTTGCGTCTTCTAAGGAGAAGCTTCCAGTGTAACTTCTGCAATTTAACGGTTCTGGGGCAGAGGAGGACTAGTGTGTTGAAAAACAACAAAGGTGGACTCCCACTCTCCTTACCGCCGTAGAGCCAGAAGAAGATGCAATATATACATGGATCACCATCCTGGAAACAAGGGCTTCTGGTCGGTCACCGGAGTCTTGAAAAGGGCTGGGAAACAGCTGCAGCAACGGCTGGAACCGAGCTACCGAGCTACCGGCCAAACAGAGGTTGGACCGGGAGGGTGGGGGAAGGTGGAAAGAACTGGCCAGAGCCCCGCCTCCACCAGCGGCTGCTTTCAATGAGCTTCCAGCACTGCAGTCCCAGCCCCAAACCCCGGAAGGCTCGGGCTCATTTACATCATTTCTAAATTGTTTTTTTAAAACACAGGATCTCGAACAGCACCGCGAGATCTGTTGAAACAATTCTTTTTGACTATTCCCTTTCCGGGAAGGGGGCAAGGGAGAAATAAAAGAAGGGGTAAAAAAAAAAAAAATCACTCCATCAGAATAAAGGATCCTTTCCCATGAACACCAGAAGTTTTGCGTGTTACTTCCTGCTCAGAAATGTATGCAAATAAGATAGCCGAAAGCTAGCTTTGTATTGAGTCCAGACACTAGTTTAAATTTCTTTAAACCCACGTTATCAAAGTCTTGTATATTTTAAGTCGCTAATAATGAATTGAGTGATTTTTTTTAACCTTAGTTGGCAGCAGGAATTGAGTGCTGAAAAGCTGCGAGAGGAGGAGGGCTGGAGAGAAGTTTCAAGTTTCCCCAAACTGGCAAGGATAGAATAGGTTTTCTTTTTGTTCAGAGTTCTGTTAAAATATGGAACAATCCTTTAGTGAGAACTTGCACGAGATCTAAGCAACAACTCTAGAATGAAGGAGGAAATTGTAAAGAAAAAAAACCTAGTCCACAACCCTAGAATGAGAGAGGAAATTGCAGAGAAAAAAAATCAACAACTCCAAAATGAAGGGAGAAATTGCAGAGAAAAAAAAATCATCTGAAAATACCTTGGAAGTACTTTTTGCCCTTGGTGTTTCATACCTGTCATCTCTGCACTTGGAATAATAAGACATAATTGCCAGGGATTAAAGTTAGACTATGCTACAGGGTGAGACTATTGAAAACTAAAACCAACCAAATAAGAATAGACTTTCTAGAAATTATCAAGTACAGTAAACTAGAGTAATCTAACCACCATCTTTATTACCAACATCATGGCTACTGCTAATTTTACTTGCCAATTCTCATAACAAGAAAAATCTTTATAATCATAAATCAAAATCACGATCATGATTTTGAAAAATCTATATAGTTCCTTTTACGCTATCACTGTACAGCTTGTTTTAGAGTTCTACATTAACCGTTTGGACTTATAGATTCTTAAAATAATGGAAGAAACAGGAAGAACAAAATATTTCTAATTAGTCTACAAACTATTGAATGCAATCAACTATTCCCAGAAAACTCAATAGTAGCATTAGCATAGAATCTGATGGGCTTTATCTATACCTTACAGAAATGAGGCTGGACATGCAATTCCCTTATAGATCACACTAAGACCCAAGTTGGAGTTATCATAGAATGGTCATTCTAGAATGGCCATTTCTGCTTAAATTTCCTATAGAGAAATTGTCCTAGATTGCTTACCTTTATTATTTGCATGGAAAGATCAGTCAATTTGAATAAACTGGGTTGGATCAAAGAGTTTTCGAATAGGATGTATAATCCATTCCCTTAGAAAATATTAACAACCAAATACCAACGCCTTCAAAAATTAAAAATAAACCCAGATTGTGTGAGAAAACTTAGAAAACACTGAACACTATTCCATGGGCCCATAGTCCCTGCTACTCAATAAGAAAATTACTTTGGTTCAGGAGTTCCAAACCAGCATGGACAATTTAATGAGAGCATTATCTCTTAATTGAGCACAGCCCCAGGACCTAAAGAAAATTACTACTGTGCTACAAATCAGCTTTTCCAGGTAAAGGAGATAGAGCAGGTGACAAGAAGTTAAAAGTAATGGTATGTAAAGACTGAACATGGACTGACCCTGGACTCTGACCTCATAGGTAGCAATGAATATCCTAGTAAGAGCACCAGTGGAAGGGGAAGCCCTGGGTCCTGCTAAGACTGAACCCCCAGTGAACTAGATTGTTGGGGGGAGGGCGGCAAGAGGGGGAGGATGGGGAGGGGAATACCCATAAAGAAGGGGAGGGGGGGGATGTTTGCCTGGAAACCGGGAAAGGGAATAACACTCGAAATGTATATAAGAAATACTCAAGTTAATAAAAAAAAGATTTAAAAAAAAAGTAATGGTATGGGGGGAAAGTATTTTGAATTTTTATTATTATAAAATGCTATTTTGTAAAATTCTACATACAAAAATATACTTATGTATTTCTCCCAGGTTAAAAACTGATTTGAATGGTTTTATGTGTTTCAAATTCATAGGACTACCAAAAGTTATACAAACAATTGTCTGGCTAGTTTTTTTGATAGCTTGACCCAAGCTTGATTTTTCTGGAAAGACGTACATCAAGTCAGAAAATGCCTCCATCAGATTGTCTGTCGGAAAATCTGTGGGGTACTTTCTTGATTAACAACTGAGGTGGGTGGAACAAGAGAACTAACTACTGAATATTGTCCTTTGGTCTCCACTCATACATCATGATACATGTGTGACCATGCACACGTCAACACCACACAAGAAGACATATACAGACACATGCACCCACATACCATGCACTTCATTCACAAACAGAAATAAACACAATTTTACATTGTTATTATTTGGTACAGAACTGCTGATTAACTGTATAGACCCTGGAGACTAGCATTACAATACTATCATGTAAGCCCGGTATCATCATTGACTGGGATGGCAAAAGAATATTAATTGAAGAATTGGTTAATGTTACCCTAGTCATGGTAATTGGATTGTGGAGATTTGAGCTAAGTGCGTTTGTTTTGGTTGCAGAGAATAGTCTGAATACAGTGTGTGTGTCTGTGTGTGACTGTGTGTGCCTGTGTGTGTGTCTGTCTGTCTGTCTGTCTGTGCATGTGTGTGTGTGTGTGAGAGAGAGAGAGAGAGAGAGAGAGAAAGAGAGAAAGAGAGAAAGAGAGAGCGAGAGAAAGAGAGCGAGCATGTGACTATATAAGTGTTGGTGGTTCTGGTTTGCACAGAGGAGAGGTCTTAGGAGAGATTGTAGGAGTTGGTTCTCTCCTACAATCCCTGTGAGATCCAGGAATCAAACTTAGGTCTTCATGTTCACCTGCAAGGGCCTCCATTCACTGAGTCATTTTGTCAACCAGAGGACATTTTTAACATGTCTTACTCTATATGCCTCTCCTCCCTCAAACATCCCTTGATTAACCTGAAATAAGACATTCTGTACTTTTCTAAGGTAGAGGTTAGTATTTCCCTATTCTAAATTCCATTTGCTGGAGTAGATCCCATTCTGGCAATGGGCCTGAGTGCAGTATTCCTTAAGCTACATACTTTAGTTCCCTGTCCTGGATTGTTGATGCAATGATTGTACAGGTGTATACTAAGACAATTTCAGTGGTCTCACCATATACTGAGTATTAGGGGGTATATAGCATGTGCTTGTAGAGAATAGAATTGAATTTTTAAAAGCATACCTGACCTAAAATAAGAGGTAAAACCTCCCGTCTAGAGATTCTACCTCGTGTTTCAAATTTCATTTTATCACTCCTAGTAGAGTGTTATCCATACCCACTTGAGAGTCTACTTCATAATGAGATACCTCTCCTCCTAATTTGATCCTTTTCCCTGAATGTTCTTCCCATCTCATTGTCTGAACTGATTGTCTCTTCAGGATAGCACGTCTCCCTTTTCAAGCAGAGACCATTTCTACACTTTTATAGAGTACTTAGAATTAAAAGTTCCAGGCTGATTCAACTTTTTTATATTAATTTGTTTATTGAGTGCCCCCGCTTTGTTGGTGTGTGTGTGTGTGTGTGTGTGTGTGTGTGTGTGTGTGTGCGCGCGTGCGCGCGCGCGCGTTCACGCTAATGTAAGCACACCTCATGACATGACATGAGATTGTAGGGCAGGCGTCTGTTCTTTCCTTCTACCATGTAAATCCAAGAGATAAAAATCAAATAACCAGTCTC
Source organism: Rattus norvegicus (assembly GCF_021556685.1). NCBI lineage: Eukaryota > Metazoa > Chordata > Mammalia > Rodentia > Muridae > Rattus > Rattus norvegicus. The sequence continues at coordinate 82,170,905 of NC_141554.1, read as the reverse complement.
AGTGACAAACTCACTTACCCATGGAACCATCATGCTAGGCCTAAAAAAAATGTTATTTTCTTACTCAGTCCAAATATTTGACCACCTTGGCAGAAGAAGCTTTAAATAATCTCTGATCTCCTTTTGAGAGCCTCCCTCCCTCCCTCTCTCTCTCTCTCTCTCTCTCTCTCTCTCTCTCTCTCTCTCTCTCTCTCTCTCTCTTTCTCTCTCTCTCTCTCTCTCTCCCTCCCTTCCCTCCCTCCTTCCCTCCATCCCTTCCCCTTCTTCCCTCCCTCCCTCCTTTTTCTTTCCTTCCTTTTCACTTCTTTTTTAAAATTGCTTTTATGATTCTGAAAAGATGGTTTAGTAGTTTAAACGCACTGGCTGTTCTTCCAGAGGACCTAGGTTCAATTCCCAGCTCATAACATTCTGTAATTCCAATCACAGGGAATCTGATGCCCTCTTCTGGTTTCCATGAGCACTGCATGCCCATGTTGCCAAGAGATGCAGGAAAAATACCCATACACATAAAATAATAACAACAAAAAAAAAAAACCCTCAAAAATATTTTGAGGGCAACCTGAACTACATAGGGAGAGGAGTTTACTTAAACCTTTATTTTTATGTGTATAAGAATTTTTCCTGCCTGCCTGTCTGTTATGTGCACCATCTGCATGCCAGATGCCTTTGGAGTCCAGAAGAGAGCATCTGATAGCTAGAACTGGAGACATGGATTTACAGACCCTTGTGCATCACCAAGTGGATGCTGGGAATTGAACCTGGGTCTCCTGTAAGGGCAGCCAGAGCTCTTAATCACTGAACCAGAGTATGCATTAAGGGAGTATGCATTTTCCTGGTCTCCACAGCCACCAGACAAAAACACAATGCACAGGGATATATGCAGACAAAACAGCTATATATATTAAAATAAATAAATTAAAAATAACATTTGTGCTTATTCCTTGAGAATTTTAGACATGATTATAATGTATTTTGAGCAAATCTACTCATGACTCTCCCTTTCTACTCCTCACAAACCCTGTCCCCCACATTTCCCTGCCAACTTTCTGTCTTCTTTCTTTATCTTTCTTTCTTTTTTCTTTTTTTTGTTTTGTTTTGTTTTGTTTTGTTTTTGTTTGTTTTGGTTTGGTTTGGTTTGGTTTGGTTTGGGGTTGGGGTTGGGAAGGGTTGTTTGTTTTGTTTTGTTTCTGAAATGGTTTCTGTACAGCCCTGGCTGTCCTAGAACTCATTCTGTAGACTAGGCTGGCCTGAAACTCAGAGATGGTGCCTGGCTCCTGCCTCCTGAGTGCTGGGATTAACTCAATGAGTCCAATTAATACTGCCAATATGTGGATGGGGTGGGACTGCCCACTGGAACATAGGAATCCTACTAGGGTGTCACAGTCCTGAAGACAACTCAGTTGTTTTCTGTTTGTTTGCTTCTTTGCTTTGTTTGTTTGTGTTGCCTTTTGTTTTTCAATCCAGGTAACCCACTTCTTCCTTGCTTAGGTGTTCAGTATTTTTAATTTTTATTACATTTTTGTTTATTTCGTGTGTTTCATTGTGTATACATATGTGAGTGTGCATGTGCCATGGCACACGTGTGAAGGACAGAGGACAGCTTGTGGAAGTCACTTCTCTCCTTTCACTGTGTAGGCCTTGGGGACGGAACTTAGTCATTAGGCTTTCATGGCGTGTGTGTGTGTGTGTGTGTGTGTGTGTGTGTGTAGTGTGCTGTGTGTATGTACAAGTTTCCATATACACTTTTCAAATGTCCTCAGTGTTAGTTATTTTTCCGGCATGACACCATCTGTTCTACCTTTCCATCCACCTATCCACTTCCACACTTTATTAGATCCCCTTCTTCGACCTTTTCCTTTCTTCTTCATACCACCATATATATGGTATATATGTATGTATATGGTATATATGTATGTATGTATGTGTATATATATATGTATATATATATATGTATATATATATATATATATTTGGAGTTACACAAGGGATATATTGCTAAATAAAAAGCATAGCTGCTTTTAAAAAGCAACATATGCTTTTTTATAAAAAAAAAAAAGCAAAAAAGCATATGTTGCTAAGTAAAAAGCATAGTGCCAGGATTGATAAAACTCCCTAGAACTATTAGATAATGAGTGTGCAAGAAGCCTCCTAAATAATACAGCTTGCTGCTCTTGCTCCTGGCTGCTGACCAGAACCTGATGGTAAGTTTCTTTTGCTGAAGACTTTTGGTCACAGGACCTGCACCATTTATGCTAGCACTGTCCTGGAAGCTTCCTCTTTGGTGGACAGCATTCACAGTACCAGAAGGTGCTGTGGAGGCTACTGGGTAGAAGATATCATCCACAGTTTTATCAAGCTTTGAGCCCTGCTGACTACAGTAATTACCAGCCTGACAGGGTATGTCCATGTATACAAAAATGGCATAAATGTTATGGTGGTAATGAAGTTTTTCTAACTGCATTTGAGTACAACTTGACAAGAGGAAATTCTGCTATAAATCTGTCCAAAAATCCATAGGCTCACAGAATAAACTTCGCTAAATGAAAACAATATAAAACTATTTTCTTTTTTTTAACTTTCTTACTTTTTTATTGGATTATTTTTTATTTACATTTCAAATGTTATTCCCTTTCCTGGTTTCCCTTCCATAAGCCCTCTATACCATCCCCCTCCTCCTGTCTATAAGGGTGTTCCCCCTCCACAACTGTCCCCCTCCTGCCTCCCTGCCCTGATATTCCCCTACACTGGGGGAAGGGGTCCAGCCTTGGCAGGACCAAGGGCTTCTCCTCCCATTGGTACTCAACAAGGCCATCCTCTGCTACATATGCAGCTGGAGCCATGGGTCTGTCCATGCGTACTCTTTTTTTTTATTATTATTATTAACTTGAGTATTTCTTATATACATTTCAAGTGTTATTCCCTTTCCCGGTTTCCGGGCAAACATCCCCCTCCCCCCTCCCCTTCCTTATGGGTGTTCCCCTCCCAACCCTCCCCCCATTGCCGCCCTCCCCCCACCAGTCTAGTTCACTGGGGGTTCAGTCTTAGCAGGACCCAGGGCTTCCCCTTCCACTGGTGCTCTTACTAGGATATTCATTGCTACCTATGGGGTCAGAGTCCAGGGTCAGTCCATGTATAGTCTTTAGGTAGTGGCTTAGTCCCTGGAAGCTCTGGTTGCTTGACATTGTTGTACTTTTGGGGTCTCGAGCCCCTTCAAGCTCTTCCAGTTCTTTCTCTGATTCCTTCAACGGGGGACCTATTCTCAGTTCAGTTCAGTGGTTTGCTGCTGGCATTCGCCTCTGTATTTGCTGTATTCTGGCTGTGTCTCTCAGGAGCAATCTACATCCGGCTCCTGTTGGTCTGCACTTCTTTGCTTCATCCATCTTGTCTAATTGGGTGGCTGTATATGTATGGGCCACCTGTGGGGCAGGCTCTGAATGGGTGTTCCTTCAGTCTCTGTTTTAATCTTTGTCTCTCCCTTCCCTGCCAAGGGTATTCTTTTTCCTCATTTAAAGAAGGAGTGAAGCATTCACATTTTGATCATCCGTCTTGAGTTTCGTTTGTTCTAGGGATCTAGGGTAATTCAAGCATTTGGGCTAATAGCCACTTATCAATCAGTGCATACCATGTATGTCTTTCTGTGATTGGGTTAGCTCACTCAGGATGATATTTTCCAGATCCAACCATTTGCCTACGAATTTCATAAACTCGTTGTTTTTGATAGCTGAGTAATATTCCATTGTGTAGATGTACCACATTTTCTGTATCCATTTCTCTGTTGAAGGGCATCTGGGTTCTTTCCATTTTCTGGCTATTATAAATAAGGCTGCGATGAACATAGTGGAGCACGTGTCTCTTTTATATGTTGAGGCATCTTTTGGGTATATGCCCAAGAGAGGTATAGCTGGATCCTCAGGCAGTTCAATGTCCAATTTTCTGAGGAACCTCCAGACTGATTTCCAGAATGGTTTTACCAGTCTGCAATCCCACCAACAATGGAGGAGTGTTCCTCTTTCTCCACATCCTCGCCAGCATCTGCTGTCACCTGAGTTTTTGATCTTAGCCATTCTCACTGGTGTGAGGTGAAATCTCAGGGTTGTATAAAACTAGTTTCTAAATACATGTCTCTATGCCCATAGACTAACGCATCCTTCAGTTATCATCAAAGAAGTTTCTTTGTGCACAGGTTAGTAGCTAGCACAGGTTCTAAACTGGCCAAATTGCAGAGAATAAGTATCTGTAGGCTGTTTAATCCTAAAAGGGACATCTATACTATACCCTCTCCTTCTGAGATTGTTTACATGAAATATGTCCCCCATCATCTCAGTCCTTTGAACACTTGGTCCCTGGTTGTTTGTCCTGCATGGGAAGGTTTAGAAGGTTTGGCTGTGCTGGAGAAAGTACAGCACTTGAGGCTGGGCTTTAAGATATAGAAGCCTCTGTGATTTCCAGTTGGCCCTCTCTGATTTGTGCTTGTGGCTCATGGTGTGAGCGCTCACCTCCCTGCTCAATTCCTACCACTGTGGGCTCTCACCCCTCTGGAACTGTAAGCCACATAAACTCTTCCTTCTATAAGTTGCCTCAGTAATGGTATTTTACCACAGGAATAGAAAAGTAACTAATAAGCCCTCCAATGTTCAGGGACAATCTCGGGAGAGGGGCAGAAACATTATAAGAGCCAGTGGTCAGGGAGGACTGTCTAGAAGGTGTCTTCTGAATACGTTGGGTAATAGACTTTTCCAGGGGAGATTCAATGCACAAACTTCTACTAATCCCAAAAAGGGAGCACATGACAAACCAAAGTGATGATTGTACCAGTGGCCAATTTTGTGAATCAGTATGTTTTTTTGTTGGAGTTACTATCAAGCATATGGGTGAGGGATGACTTAAGAAGAGGAATAACTCAAAAGCAGCTGCAACATCAGAAAGTCTACCTTAAAAATGAATCTGGAAAACCTGTAACCTTGGCCATCTCTATACATCTTTCAGGGAGTTCTGTAGTTGAACACGCTATGTAGAAGTGACCCCTACTTCCACAAAATTTCCTGAGTCATACAGTGGTTGATATAGATGTCCATCTACAGCTAAGATTTAGGCACTGCACCACACCAACAATCTCTTGTTCTCAGTAGCTTGACTTGGGGTTATGGGCCTTATTAAGCACCATCTACTGCAAAGAAAAATTATTTGTCTATGATGAGTTCCAGCTCACTACAACAGTGATCATAGGTATGGGTACAAATGTTTAGAATGCAGTTTAATGGGCATATCACATCCATTTAATAAACAACAGCAGTGACTTCTTCATTGAAGACTATAACCTCCTCAGCCACAGGCTTTTGTTGAGGTTCCAGTACCAGATATGAATTTCTCCCTGTCTTGTAGACTTTATACACAATTAGAAAGTTGGTTGTATCTCTAACCACTGGTGCCACTATTACCACGAGCTGATCATCTCACTTTTCACTTCGTTGTGAAACATGTAGGATCACAACTGAGTGGGACTTGTGACTTTAATCTTGCCCAGCATCCATAATAGCCACTTCCTGCACAGGAGGTAACTCCCAGGAAGAGGATAGATCCATCCAGTCCTTGATCTCTTTTTCCAAGTCCAGCAACCAAACTATGCAACATCTTCAGCAATATGGCCCTACCATTTTATTCTATAATGTAACCAACAATGACAGAAATACTTTTTACATTTGTGGGATTCTAAGTCCTCCTTGGCTCAAAACCATTAGGAAGGTAACTGACTCCTGGTACTGAGAGTTTAAATTAACACAATTATGGTTTTGGGGAGCGTTGTTTCACCTCTTACATTATAAAACTTATGGTATACAGTGTTTACGCTCTGGGGGCAGATCTTTTGTGCTTACTTGTTCAGACAGGCATATATATATGTTCAGACAGGCATTTATATGTTTTTATAATGGTGCTCTAAATCTGCAAAACACTCAGAGGCCAGCATTACATCATCTATACAAAAAACCTTTTTCATAAGATGAGCAGGGGAAGGCAACATCCTGAACTACCATCCCACAACAAATAAAGGGGTTATAAAAATAACTGGTGAAGCACTCTAAAAGTCCATTGTCATCTCTTCTGTGGATCAGGTGATCCCAGAATTTCACAGCTAAGGAGATACTAAACACAACCACAGCAAGGTCTAACACAGAATAGACCTTCCAATCATTTGTATTAATTCTTTTCCCAACCAATCAATTTGGGGCACAATAGCACTGTTAGAAAGGCACTAACTTAATTAGCTTTCCCAATGCTTAGTCTTTCTGAGCAATCCCACATCTTTATCCTGGAGCTCTTCCACAGGATCTCCCTCCATTTCTCCATCTCTGATAAACTTTGTGGGCCTGACTAGGCTCTCCCAGGACTAAGGGGTATGTGGCCCCATTACCCTTGCTGTTTATGCTGGCTCCCGGGATCCAGAAGGCTTTGGGTTGGCACCGTCATTGTAGCTATAGCTTTTGCAACTCCACTCACCACACTTGGCTGCTTGGGGAGGCCTTTGTGGAGCAAATCACCTCCACCTCCAGCATAAATTCATGCAAGATGGAAATATACCCTCTTAGTCAGGGGATAGGGTGCAGGGAGATAATTGCCCACCCCTGGGACAGCTTGTCTTTACCTGTATTGTTTTATCATGAATGTCTTATGTAAACTGCTCTTTGGGTTTGAAAGCCTTCCAAAAGCTCCTTAGCACACAGTTAGGATTTCTGCCAACATTTTTTTCCTTAGGAACTGTGGCCTGATATAAATCTTACTACATTTGTCTTTGAGTAACCCAGACAAATCTCTCCCTCAGCTTTACCTTTTTCTCATCCCTTCCTAGGATTCTCTCTCACTTTCCAACATTCTTTACATGCTTCTCTTTGGATCCAACAAAGCCTTTCCTACTTTATAAAGAGCTGTCCTTACCAAAGGTCTCTCAACAAAGTCATTAAAGCTCCATATCAGTCCCCAGATCCGTGTTCAATCCATTTCTCCCTAAAGCTATGGTAAATACTGTCCTATCTGGCTCAGTGAACTGGTCCTCATGTGTGGCCTTCTTTTTACTTAGTTCCTTCTGTAGTCCCTCCCCCTCCTCCATGTTCCTCCAGCTGCTGATACTTATAAGGTCTTTAAATGGAGCTAACCAAATGTTTCTGATGGCTCTAATAAGCCAGTCCATGAAGGCATGATTTTCCTCATGTTGTCTCCGTTTATGCAATTTTTGCCTTATGGAGAGGTGGGTAGTCATAGTGCTCAGTTGTTTGTTTTCTGCCTTCACAGCAGTTATACTGATCCCATAAGCTTCCATGTTCCACAGCCTCATTAGGCAGGCTGTGATCAGCTCTTTTAGTGCTTAAAAGTTTTCGGCAGGGAACACAGCTCAGAGGTTAGGAGAACTGGATGTTCTTCCACAGGACCCAGGCTGGATTCCCAGCACCCACATAGAAGATCACAACTATCTGTAACTAGCATTCTCCAGAATCCAACACCCTCCTCTGGCCACTGTAGGCACTGCACAGATGTGATACACAGAGATTCATGCAAACAAAACACACATACATGTAAAAATAAAAATAAAAACCTCTTCTCTAATTCCATCAATTAAACTGCTGAGTATTCATTCTCTGGTTACCACAGTTTCTTGTACTAGATCATTGGTAAGGCTCCCATATGAATGTGGGATCACAGATCTTCTCTTCTCTCTCCTCCTCTTCTCTGTTCTCCTAACTCCTCCTCTTCCTCTTCTTCCTTCTCCTTCTCCCCTTCCTTTCTAATAAAGGTCAGGCCTGATGGATATCTTCTATCACTTCTAACTTGTTCTATTCCTCTCCACTCCGATTCTTTCCAAGTTCTTGGATCTTAGTAAGGGGTTTTGAGCATGGATTTAACTTGTATTCTTTTATCCCTTCAACCTCCAAGACTTACGAAATGGAAAAACACCTCTCTCAGTTTTAAAGTTACCATTACTGTGATAAAATACCATGACCCAAAGCAATTTGGGGAAAAAAAGGTTTATCTGGCTTACATGTCCTGGATCATAGTCCACTGAGGGAAGCCAAGGCATGTGGGATCCTGGATGCAGGAGATGACACAGAGACCATGGAGGGATGCTTGTTCCCCCTGGCTTGCTTAACTCGCTTTCTTATAGAACTCAGGACCACCAGCCCAGAGATGGCACCACCTACATAAGCTGGGACCTCCCCACCAACCACTAATTTAAAAACTACTCTGTATCTTATGGAGTCATTTTCTCAGTTGTGACTCCTTCCCCTCAGATGACAGTATCTTGTGTCAAGTTGACATAAAAGTAGCCAGCACAGCACCTCTATCTTATTCTTTCATTTATCTGATTTCTTTGCTAGAACAGAGGCTAGCACAAAGGATGCTAGCCTCAGTTCCCTTTTCTTGTTGTCATTTCTTCTTTAAACAAACAAGTTCCTGCTTAGCCGCCATCTTGGCCTCTGATGCATCTCCTTACTATACACAACAGTGGGCAGGCAATCTCTGATGCTACCTACCAATAATTCCAATCCATGGATGTGACTGATTGCAAAATTGTTCCCAAACCTTTAACTGTTTTCAGAACATCTCTGTATGCCTGTGATAGATACTATTCATCATGCAAGTATGCCACTCTCTTACGTGAAGACTGTCATCCTGAGATCCTGAGATCCTGAGATTTTTACCACAGGTACTTCTAATCCTGATGCTTCCGTTTTAGCTGCTCATTTCACTACCCATAGCAAAAAGAAATTAAACCACTGTCATAGCACAAAGGTACAGTAATGCACACTACATGTCTGTATTGGAATTTCCTCTGAGGGTACTTCAGGCTGCTATGCCTCAGTTGCATGCCTTGCTAGTCATAACTAAGATCAGGTAATCACTCCTCTGAAACTTGTCTTTGGTGCTATCCCTATTGGAGTGTCAAGTCTTATGTGTAGGTTGATGCAGGTGAGGGCTTGCATAAGTTAGGTCAAGGCCGTGATGGACAGTAAAAATAAGTCAGGGACAAAGTAAGATAGGAGAGAGAAGGAGAATCAATATGGAGACCAAGAAGGATGACCCAGATCGGAGTGGTCTTGAATTGCCAAGGTAGTTATGTATATTTCTTAAGGGTTGCATTTCTCTTGGCAAATCTATCTTATCTAAGTGGGCAGTTTATACCCTATCAACTGGTTGTGAGTTTATTGTGTGGATGTATTGTGGATTGAGAATTTAACATATAAATCTGATTATTGGGTTGCAGTTTTTTGAGCCTTGATTTTACCTGGTAGCTGGAACCAGAGTTTGCAGCTAGCAGAGAGCTGCGGGGAGAGAAACAAATCAGAGACAAATTATGGTTAGTTGCATTTGGCCCCACGGGTGCCGGAACTAACTCCAGGGACCAGAATGGCAAGGTGCCACGCTGGAATGGCCTTCAGACCACCTGAGTCAGAGAGTACTAGGGGGGCAGCATGGTGTCACTGAGATAAAGATACCCCACAGTGCCATGCAGCCCCACGGCTTAAAAGAGGTTACCATTTTTTAATATTTACCACAACAGTTATGTAATAGGCATTTCTGGTGGAGAGGCAGCACACATATGTCTACTTACCCTAGAAAGGAAGCCTTCAATTGACCAAAATATTGTTTGCACCAATTTTCAATTTGTTGAACCAGAGATTTTTATTGGGGCTACTAACAAGAAATGGGTGAAGGATTACTAACAAAGAGCAGGAATAACACAGAAGCTGCTCAATTACCAGAAATTAACCTCAACATGGGTGACAACTCCCCAAACTGCAGTCCTGGAGTTCTCACCACAGCTTGTAGGCAGCGCCACAGTCCAATATCTTCCTTCCTTCCTGCAGTTTGGCTGCTCAGAGTCTCCTGTCTCTCTCCACCTCCACTAAGGAACTTTCTTCTTGTGATTTCCTGCTGGTTAGGAGACCCCAAGAATACTCCAAGTACTTGTTTTCCACCCCTCACAGGATACAAGACCCTTTATTCACCTCATGTTCACCACCTGAGACTACTGAGCTGCCCCTTTCTTCCTTGAGCAAGTGTCTCAATTTAGACAAAATGGCCCAGTCGGGAGAACTTGCTACACAACATGTAAATGCACAGCAGCTGGTTTTCCCTGCACAAGGCCTGCACGGAATCAAGCCAGTCACCATTGTAACATGAATGGGAGAAGAGCTCATGAAACTTCACTTCTGAGGAGTTCTTGCCAAGTTGATAGCTTCCACAGGACAGATAGTTTTTAGGGGTGTGATTCACGATAGGTTCATAACATTTCAGTGCATAGCCTCATGCTTAGTAGTATATATGCTTAGCACAAATTGTACTCTGGATTTTTTTTAAAGGAGGAGGTCGTGAAGTGAGAGGGAGAAATGGAGAGGAGATGAATATGATCAACTGCATTGTATGGAATTTTCACGAAGCAACAGAACATATTTAATTTAAAAAAAAATGTCTATTCTTAAGAATTGTGTATAACTGTAGTGAACTTCTGAACTATATTTGTGCCATCTCATGAAAATATTCCTAAAAATACTTTTAAGTGCTAAAACTATCTTGCATAAACTGGTCTCTGGTCACTTAGATAAACCATAAGCTCCTAGAGGAAACTGGTCTCCAGACAAGCCATAAACCCCTGGAGTAATCTGATTTCTGGACCAGCAATAAACTCCTAAAGTAATCTGGTCTTTGGACCAGCCATAAATTCCTATACCATGTGCTCCTGATCTAAAGGTTATGAGAACTGACTGACTACTTAACTGCTATCTCTTCACTTCTGTAAACAACACTTGCTTGCAGCAGATGTCTGGAACTGCCTTTCTGTATCTGTCATAAGTCTAGTTTTTGTCTTTATAAGCTCAAACAAGTTGGAGGTTGAGGGTACTCCCACTGTTTCTTTCTGGAACAGCTCAGCCTGTGGTAATAAAGACTCCATATGACTTATTCAGGTATCTTGGGAATTTTTCTCTACAGATACCCTGTAATATAACATTATTTTTAGATTGAAAACTTGAGGGGCTGGAACGATTACTTAGTGGGTGAGAACACTTGTTGTGCAAACATGAGGATCTGAGTTGTGAACCAAGTACCTGTGATTTTGAGAAAAAAAGAAAAGCCTGGAGAGGCTACATTTCTCTATGACGCCTACTGTGGGAGATGGAGGCAAGAGGATTTCAAGAGCCTACTGGGTTCGAATCTAGATTCAGGTTTTGCAAAGAACTGTGCCTCAAAGGAATAAGGCAGAGAACAATGGACTAGGACAGCCAACACATTCCCCTGGCCTCTTGTATGTATGTGCACATGCAACTCTGTCATGTGCATATACCACACACACATATACCACTTTCACACACATATATGCTCTCTCACTCACACACACACACACACACACACAATCATACACATATGCACATTTACACATATATTGTCTCTCAGACACATGTACACATAATCACACAAATATGCACTAAAATATATATCCAAAAAGAATTTGTTAAAATGTTTGGTTGATTTGTGTGTAATATATATATATATATATATATATATATATATATATATATATATATTATTGTAATATTGCAATGTTGTCTTTTGTCTTTTTAAATAATCACTATTTCTATTTTCTTAAAAGTTTAAACACAAAAAATTCTGCTTCTAGAAATAGTGTGCTGGATCACCTGGGCCAACCTTTTTAATAATATTTTTTATTGATTCCATGAGAATTTCATAAATGCATACAATGTACTTTGTTTATATTCAATTTGTACTCCTTCCCTAATTCTTCCCATATCCTCCCCCTCCTGCTCCCCTCCTACTGTCCAATATTATGTGCTCTTTTTTTAATAATACACTGAGTTCAATTTGTGCTGCCTATATATTATCAGATCCACTACTGCATGGTTGACCTATTAGGGACCTATTAGTTTCTTAACTAAGCATTACCATTGACAAACCATACCCACCCCATGCTGAAATGTTGGCTGTCTTGATTTTTTTTTTGCAGCTCCTTTGAAGGTAACTATAACCTTTGTGAGTTCATGAGTGCAGTGAACCTGTTACATACACAAGACACCCATTCACTACTATCCTATGATCTCTGGTCTCATAGTCTTTCCTCCCCCTCTTCCAGGATGTTCTGATTAGTACTTTTTTTTTGACAGGAGCCAGGGTCTTACATTCCTCTCCCCACTTAAATTTCATTCCCCATTTATCTTAATTTCCTTCCTATTGCTAAGAGAAAAACACCATGTTTAAAAGCAGCACAGAGAATTAAGAGTTTAATTTCAGCTCACAAGTTACAGCCTACCATTGAGGAAAGCCAAGAAAGGAACCCTAGCAGTGACCATGAGGAAACACTGTTTGCTTTCTTATACAATTCAGGACCACTGGCCAAGAGTGGCATTAACTCACCCTCTGCATTAATCATTAATTAAGAAATCCCCACAGACTTGCCTATAGTCCTATCTAATAGAGATGATTTCACCAGAGAGCTTTCCCTGGCTCATGACAAGTGTGTCCAAAAAAAAAAAATACTAATCAATCCACTGTCATTCCAACCCTTTCTGCTTCATACCACCTATGATTTTCAATCCTCCTCCAAGACCTTTTCTTGCTCCCCATTGTAGGATGATGTCATACAGGTGAGGCAGGAACAAGATAGAATGAGGCCTGTCATTGGACAAGAAGGAAGGATGGGCGGGAGAAAAATTTGAGGGGAGAGGAGGAGACTGGAACAGGAAAGGGACGAGAAGCCTCAGAGAGAACATGGAGGCTAACATTAAGATTCCACTCTGTATATTTACAGGTTGTTATGAATATGCTTAAGGGATGGATGTGTACAGCACTTTGTATGTCTAGGTGGTCAATTATATCTTATCAATTGGATCAGAGGTTATTGTGTTGTATGTTCTTTCTTGTGGAGAATTGAGTCTGGGAGAGTGTGTGGTGGCAGAGACACCGGGCCGCCATGGGGTTGGGATGTGTATTTCTGGCAAGATATCTAGCAGATATCTTGTGGCACTGCTGTGCCAGATCTAGTGGGGGGGAAGACAGCAATTTTTAATTTACATTTTATGTGTTCGATACACAACACATTGGTTGTTTCAAAATAAAAATAATCTTAGTGGCCTTCAAAAATCCTTGATTATTGCATGTTGCATGAGCAATGTCATTCAGAATACCTGAAGTCCTCTTCCTGCCTTCTCTAAAATGTGAAGGACAAGGCATATGACACACAGACATCAACATGTCAATTTTTAAATCACACACACTCACAACACGCCCAGATGGGTGTGTGAACAGGCACACGCACACACACACACACACACACACACACACACACACACACACAACATATTTTGGTGGACTTCCTTTCATTCTTGACAACTGTAAGAACTCAAATGAATACAATGTTTGTCTGAGCGATTCTTAGCTTTTATTCCTCACCTGGGATGAAGTGATAATGCAAGAGAAGAGAGCAACCTTAGGACACTTCCAGGTAAGTATTGAGTTCAGGGTTCTGACCACATACAAATTGCGGTTTATTGGTACAATCACTAGAGGGCACCACTGGCTCATGGAAGAGAAACGTCTGGCACCCAGGAAAGCAGAGACTTTTCGAGAATTTTTTTTTTTAACCAGTTCTGCACAGAATTTCAACAGGATAGAACGTTCTGTCATCCATTGTCCCAGAACATTTATAATTGAAGGTTTCATCAAATAATAAGATTATGGGCAAAATCAACAATAGTTTTCAAAATATTTTGATACTCAGCAGGGGAAAAAATCTGATACTTGATTTAAAAGTTATTGGTACAATCCTCTTTCATCAACACCATTGATTCTGAAAGAGGAAAAGGTTAATTCAGTTAGCATAAGAACAGATCAAATAATACTATGCTGGAGAATGATTTTTTTAGGTTTTATTTCTTCCGAAGAGTCTGGTTTGACTCCCCTCCCCCATCCTCCCCCTACACTATAGATTTCTTTGAGGTTTTATTTTATATTTTATTTTGTTATGTCTTAGTTAGGGTTTCTATTGCTGTGTTGAAACACTGTGAATAAAGGACAAACTGGGAAGGAAACGGTTGATTTGGCTTATGCTCCATATTTCTGTTCATCATCGAAGGAAGTCAGGACAGGAACTCGAACAGAGCACAGACCTGGAGGCAGGGGCTGACTCACAGGCCCTTGAGTGGTGTTGATTACTAGCTCGCTTCCCAAGACTTGCTCAGTCTGCTTTCTCATGGAACCCAGGACCACCAGTCCAGATGAGACAACACCCACAGTGGGTTCTGCCCTTCCCCCTCAATCACTAATTAAAAAAATACCTTACCACCTGAGCTCACAAAGACTTTTTTTTCAATTGAATTTCCCACATTTCAGATAACTCTAGCTTGTGTCAAGTTAACATAAGACTAGCTAGCACAAGTTACTACTATAGAATTTTGTGATTTTCCAAAACCAGTCAAAACAAAAAAAAAATGACTTATGATAAAAGAAGTTGATAAACTTTCAGTTATATTTTCATATTTTTTTATTTCTCCTCCCAATATTACTAATTAAGAGTTTTAGTACCTTGAGAAAAATATCTATTTTCTAAAGAGAATATTTAGTCTTTCCCAAGACTCTCCCAAACACATACATTCACATTTTACAGACTATCGGTGTAATGATCACCTTTATGGATTCTAGAGATCAGGTTCTGAACAATAGATATTGTAATTGTCTTATGACTTTGAACTAGATTTAATTATTTTAAAATTCAGCTTCTACTTTTTGTGTAGAATGGTCATAATAATATTATCCAACTCCTAAAATGGTAAAGCTATTAGATCACGCATGTTATTGCTTTTAGCACAGGCAGTAATGTAGTGTACAGTCAACACATAGCTACTTTTTAATGATTCTATAAGTAACACACTTATGTATTGATATGATCTCATTAAGTAAAAGCTGTTTATAGTGTTGAATGTGATTTCCCATCACCTGTTCAGCAATAAACTCTGTGTCCAAAATACAAGATATAATAAAATTTAAGAAAAAAACACATAAACCAATTTGTACAATCATTTGAGTATATTTTAATACATAGTACTCATTATATATCTTAGAACTGAGTAGACATGATTATTATTTTCATAATAACAAAACTTTTGTATGCATTTACTTACATAATTGCCACAGTTAAATGAGGTACACATTGTTAATACCCATATCATCTCAGTTCAGGAAACAAACTTTCAATGTTGAGTTACTTTCTCAAGAACTTTTAGATAATACACACTAGCATAAGGATCTTGGGTTTTTAAAAACCCCATCTGCTTTTTTCCTTTTATTAAAAATCGATTTTGGGGGTTGGGGATTTAGCTCAGTGGTAGAGCACTTGCCTACCAAGCGTAAGGCCCTGGGTTGGGTCCTCAGCTCTGAAAAAAAAAATTAAAAAATCAATTTTTTTCTCACCTAATATATCCTAGTTACAGTTTCCCCTCCCTCCCTCTACCTCTCCCTGTTTGTTCCCACTTCCTGTCCCCCTTTCTGTCTCTCATTAGAAAACAAACAAGCTTCTAATGGATAATAATAAATAGACTATACTATGAGAAACAAACACTAATCCAAAATTAACCCAGATAATCAGAAGAAAAAGAGACTCAAGAAACAGATCTACTTGTTCTCACACTCAGAAATCCCAAACACACACTAAACTGTGAACCATGACACATATGCAAAAGACCTGGTGTAGACGTTTGCTGCTTCAGTCTGTACATTCCTATGAGCTTCGATCATTTTGACTTAGAGGGCCTCATTCTCCAGGTGTCCTCCATCCCCTCTGGCTTGTACTTTCTACTTCCTCTTCTCCTGGGTTCCCTGAGGCCTGAGGGAAGAATTTAAAGACATCCTGTTTACTGCTGATTGTTCCAAGGTGTCTCACTCTCTGCACAATGTCTGGCTATGGGTCTCCATATTTGTTCCCATCTGCTGCATAAGGAAGTTTCTCTGATGAAAGCTGAAAAAGGCACTGATCTATAACTTAAGGTCATTAGGAATTATTTTATTGTTTTTTTTTAAAGAGAACTAGTATTTGGTTTTGACTTTACACTTGGTTCCTAGGTCCCATATCTTTCTTGGTCCCATATCCACGCAGTGTAAAGGGTATGGGAATCACAAGTCATGTTTAGTCTTTCTCAAATGCTTTGTACCACTGGCCTATCTTGCAGGCAGGACACCGTTGTCAAAGCATTTGTGGCTGGGTTGGTGTTTGTTTCTCTTTTGGTAGCATGCAGAGAACCAAAGACGCTAGAATAAGGCTCTATATAGGCACCAGCTCATCTCCATGGTCAATGAATTGTGGAGGGGCCGTCCTCAGCAATGAGCTCTTGCCCTCAGTTTGGAGAGAACAACCTAGAATCTTGGCAATACCCTGGATGGTTTGAGACTTTGCATGGGCCCTGTTTATCCCCTACCCCTTAACCTTTGATCAACTACACTAGATGTATTATTTTTTTTAAAGATTTATTTATTTTTTTATTTATATGAGTACACTGTAGCTGTTTTTAGACACCAGAAGAGGGCATCAGATCTCATTACAGATGGTTGTGAGTCACCATGGGGTTGCTGGGATTTGAACTCAGGACCTCTGGAAGAGCAGCCGGTGCTGTTAACCACTGAGCCATCTCTCTAGCCCCCCACTAGATGTATTCTAACAAGCAGACTTGAGGCGTCATTTGATGGCAAGAGATGGCCAGTTGGGGCTCTGTCTCCCCTACATTTTGGTAATTTCATTTAGCTTACCTCCATTATATATTACAAATTTCACATATATAATATATATAAAATAATATTAAATTATATACAATATATGTTATATAACATATATATGGAAGCTTCTGGTATATTGGATTTACATACTACCCTCAAAAGGCCCTTAATTTTAGCTCTCTCAGTATTCCGTCCCTCATTCCTTGCCTCCTCCACCCTACCACTGCTCTCCATTTGATCCTCCTGTTCCACACACAGACATCCATCTGTAAATATTTTTCCTATTTTCTTTTCTGAGGGAGATCTGTCTGGTCCTGATTCATTACTCTGTAGCTAACCTCTATTGCTCTATGGATTGCACCTTGGTTACCATTAACTTACCAGCTAACACTTGATAGAACTATGAACATGAAAGAAAGGTAAAGAAGTATAATCCCTGAGAAAGAATATAAAGAATATAGTTCATGTGGAGAAAGAGGAACACTCCTCCATTGTTGGTGGGATTGCAGACTGGTAAAACCATTCTGGAAATCAGTCTGGAGGTTCCTCAGAAAATTGGACATTGAACTGCCTGAGGATCCAGCTATACCTCTCTTGGGCATATACCCAAAAGATGCCTCAACATATAAAAGAGACACGTGCTCCACTATGTTCATCGCAGCCTTATTTATAATAGCCAGAAAATGGAAAGAACCCAGATGCCCTTCAACAGAGGAATGGATACAGAAAATGTGGTACATCTACACAATGGAATATTACTCAGCTATCAAAAACAACGAGTTTATGAAATTCGTAGGCAAATGGTTGGATCTGGAAAATATCATCCTGAGTGAGCTAACCCAATCACAGAAAGACATACATGGTATGCACTCATTGATAAGTGGCTATTAGCCCAAATGCTTGAATTACCCTAGATCCCTAGAACAAACGAAACTCAAGACGGATGATCAAAATGTGAATGCTTCACTCCTTCTTTAAATGAGGAAAAAGAATACCCTTGGCAAGGAAGGGAGAGACAAAGATTAAAACAGAGACTGAAGGAACACCCATTCAGAGCCTGCCCCACAGGTGGCCCATACATATACAGCCACCCAATTGGACAAGATGGATGAAGCAAAGAAGTGCAGACCGACAGGAGCCGGATGTAGATCGCTCCTGAGAGACACAGCCAGAATACAGCAAATACAGAGGCGAATGCCAGCAGCAAACCACTGAACTGAGAATAGGTCCCCCGTTGAAGGAATCAGAGAAAGAACTGGAAGAGCTTGAAGGGGCTCGAGACCCCAAAAGTACAACAATGTCAAGCAACCAGAGCTTCCAGGGACTAAGCCACTACCTAAATACTATACATGGACTGACCCTGGACTCTGACCCCATAGGTAGCAATGAATATCCTAGTAAGAGCACCAGTGGAAGGGGAAGCCCTGGGTCCTGCTAAGACTGAACCCCCAGTGGACTAGACTATGGGGGGAGGGCGGCAATGGGGGGAGGGTTGGGAGGGGGACACCCATAAGGAAGGGGAGGGGGGAGGGGGATGTTAAAAATAAAATTAAAAAAAATATAAAAAAAAGAATATAGTTCAAGTTATCATTATATACAACATGTGATTTTTCATATATCTATTGCCATTTTATTTTATATTTTTTGTAGAGGGATTACAAAGTTGCTTTGTATTTTGTTTTCAGTAACTTCATAGATATACATCAAAAATTTATTGTAAAGAGGAAATATGTTGCTCTTTCTAACATATGTCCTATTAAAATATGAAAATGAAATACTGTTATGTTTTTTGTTTTTTAATTGGTTATTTTGTTTATTTACACTTCAAATGTTATCCCCCTTCCCGGTTTCCTCTCCTAAAATCCCCCATTCCACCTCCCTCTGCCTGTCCCCACTCAGAAACTCCTGCCCCCCTACCCTAACATTCCCCTACTCTGGGTCATCAAGCCTTCACAGGACCCTGGGCTCCCTCTCCCATTGATGCGCCACAAGGCATCCTCTATTACATATGAAGCTGGAGCCATGAGTCTCTCCATGTGTACTCTTTGGTTGGTGGTTTAGTACCTGGGAGCTCTGGGGGGTCTGGTCAGTTGATAATGTTGTTATTCCTATGGGGTTGCAAACTCCTTCAGCTCCTTCAGTTCTTTCCCTAACGCCTCCATTAGGGCTGTTATGCTCAGTTCGACACTTGACTGCATTCATCCAAATCTGTATCAGTAAGACTCAGACAGAGCCTCTCAGGTAACAGTTTTATCAGGCTCCTGTCAGCATGAACTTGACATCCTCAATGGTGTCTTGAGTTTAGCTTCATATGGAATGGATCCCCAGGTCAGTCAGTCTCTGGGTGACCTTTGCTTCAGTCTCTGCTCCACTCTTTGTCTATATATTTCCTTTAGACGGGAGCAATTCTGGGTTAAAATTTTGTGAAAACGGGTGGCCCCATCCCTCAACCGGGGTCTGTGCCTAGCCTCTGGATATGGTCTCTATAAGTTCTTTCTCCCCTTTCTTGGGTATTTCAGCTAATACCACCCCTGTTGGGTCCTGGGAGCCTCTTGCTTTTCTGGCATCTGGGACTTTCTGGTGGCTACCCCTAGCTCCCCATCCCCCATTCCTACACATCTCTGTTCAAATTCCTGACCCTCTGTTGATCTCACCCATCTCCTCGACATCTAACTCTTCTTTTCCTCTCCCCCTCCTCTCTGTCTTTCAAGGCCCTTGCACCCTCAACCTCCAATGATTATTTTGTTCTCCATTCTAAGGAGGAAAGAGTCATCCATACTTTAGACTTCCTTCCTCTTTACCTTCAAATAGTCTGTAAGTTGTATCATGGGTATTCCGACTTTTTTCCTAATATCCACGTATCAGTACATACCATGTACATACCATGGGTGTTCTTTTGTGATTGTGGTACCTCACTTAGGATGATATTTTCCAGTTCCATCCATTTGCCTGTGAATTTCATGAAGTCATTGTTTTCAATAGCTGAGTAGTACTCCACTGTGTAAATGTACCATATTTTCTGTATCCATTCCTTTGTTGAAGGACATCTGGGTTGTTTCCAGCTTCTGGCTATTATAAATAAGGCTGCTATGAACATAGTGGAGCACGTGTCTTTGTTTTATGTTGGGGCATCTTTTGGGTATATGCCCAGGAGAGGTATAGCTGGGTCCTCAGGTAGCGCAATGTCCAATTTTCTGAGGAACCTCCAGACTGATTTCCAGTTGTACCAGTTGTTACTGGTTGTACCAGTGTGCAATCCCACCAACAATGGAGGAGTGTTCCTCTTTCTCCACATCCTCAACAACATCTGTTGTCACCTGAGTTTTTAATCTCAGCCATTGAGTGATGTGAGGTGGAATCTCAAGGTCATTTTGATTTCCATATCCCTGATGATTAATATAGTAAGGGCTTCTGAGCCACATGATATTCCTCAGTTTAGAATTCTTAGTTTAGCTCTGTGTTGTTGTAGAAATATAAAAAAAATAGGAACTGTCTTTTACCCCCTCTACATCCGGCACTGCGGTACCCCAAGATATCTGATTGATATCTTAATCTCAGTGCAAAGCCTCTCACCCACTTTGCTCCATCCCATATCACACTGCTGAAGGCCTTTCTCTGAGCCTGGCAGCAATCTCTCTTCCCATCTAGTTCCTAAGGCAGGTTTCCATGCCATAAACACACATCCCAACTCTGTGGCAGCCCAGAACAGCCACCCCACACTCCCTTACGCTTAAATCTACACATGAAAGAACACACAACCCAATAACCTTTGATCCAATTGATAAGATATAATTGCCCACCTAAACATACAAAGCCCAGAACATATCCATCCCTTAAGAACATTCATAACAACCTGTGAAGGTACAGCGTGGAATCTTAACGTCAGCTTCCATGTTCTCTCACGGCCATTCTCTCTCTCCTCCCCTCTTCCGTTCCTGTCTCCTCCTCTTCCTTCAAACTTTTCTCCCACCCATCATTACTTCTCATCCAATGACAGGCCTCATTCTATCTGTACCTGCCTCACCTGTGACATCATACCACATTTCACCCTTTTTGTCTAATTAAAAAATGACTTTTCTCTCAAATATAAGCTGAGCACAACTATTATCATTTTGTAATTAAAAGCATAAAATATATCCAATACCCAGTTCAACAGTTTATCAGTTAAACAGAACATTTATTTATCCATTCCATCTTAAGAAAGACTTAAAATCTTTGTTATATCCTGGCTAGCTTGTATACTATTTTATATCTATCCAATATAAGTATTTTCAGAGTTATACAGCCTGATAGGCTATGAGACTATAATCAGTCTTCAACCCCGTCAGAAATCTGAGAATGACCAAATGTCTATACACAAAGCAAGCCTAACACGACTTCTAGAACTGAGAGGTTGTAGAGACAAATATCCACTAGCACAGTCCCCTGTTAGCAACATGTGAGTGCAAGTCTTCAGCCTTCTATATCAAAATCAACTAACAGACTCTTAAAATGCAGATTTTGAAAGGCTGATCACCCTGTCTTGGCAGGGCTCATCAGTCAACTATTCTGCAAAATTTGTCCTTTTCTGGACAGTATTAGTCTGCAGATGAAACAGGCAGTTTTGTACAGTGGCTTCCTAGCCACAAGGTATTGCCTCACCTGGAGGTAGAGATGTTCATCTTCATTAACTCCACCAAAGGGGAACTGTTAGGAGCAGATATGTCTCAACAAAAGATAAATAACTTTAAATTTCAAATTTTGTTGATTTCTGACATTTTTGAAAAACATCTCTCTATATAAGGTAATCTGGACTGTTTTCTTTATATCTTAATTATTATCTTGTAAGTACTCTCACAAACTCAGCCTTGAATTTGCTATTTGGCCCTTAACTCACATGTGTACTCAACTCAGAAGTTTGTGATGACATTAATCGAAGGACTGGCTCTAAACCTTGTAATTTTAAACTTTTTTGACAAGTAAATTCTATACCAAAGCAAAGATATGATCCCAGACTAGCTACCAAATGAGATTTTGACAGTATAACTCAATCTAGCTAATTCCTCCCTGTTAAATTATAACCGTTTCTAAATTCCTCATAAAAAAAAAAAACTTTAGATAACCACTTTCAGTTCCCCAAAAAGTCCTTGGAATTGGGGCAATGACTCCTCTATAACTTCTTCAAGCTGTACATGGGGACTGAGATATCCTTGGGGTTAGGGAGTAGGAAGAATGAAACAAATGCTGTATCTGGATGTGTCCTGACTGGACCCAGCTGAAAGTCCTTGAGACCAGGAATCCAAGTAGGCACACTATAAAATACAACTCTCAAGACAAAAGTTTAGAATCTTTCTGTTTGATTCTCCTGAATCTAGTTTTTCAGGTGGTCTACCTCTCTCAAATCTGATCAGTATGACTCTGTGAGGTTTCCAGAGCCTAGTCACACTTTTTAAAAACACAAAGACAAAATCTTTCTCCCAAAATATTGGGTTTAGTCTGTAACCAGAAAAGCTTGTATCTTGCACTCTCTCCCAGAGTAATAATATAACCATAAAACTCAAAGTTATACCCATTATGAACATTAACATTTTTAAAAAAGGAAGTAAGCTAAAGAATAGTGTTTAACAGTGACCCTGATAGGCTTTTATATTCTGTGTTATCACGAAATTAGCCCAAAATTCCTGAGGAGCCCACTTTAAGAGAATCTGAGCTTCCTGTTGTGGTAAATATAAAAAATAACCACAAACCTGGCTAGCCAGCATCAACAAGCCATACAGCCTTTAGCAGGGTAATTCATAAAACAAACTAATCACCTTCTATGAATTCCAATATCAATAAGCAACATATCAAACCAGGACTTTAGCCCAAAATATATCCATCTGTTAAGCTCTCTACCCGGAGCCACAGATTTTTATTTAACCTTAATATCTTAAATATATATCTATCTGTTAAGCTCTCTACCTGGAGCCACAGATTTTTATTTAGCCTTAATAACTTGTAAATATCACAATACTCTACTTGGAGTCAGTGACTAATTTTTCCCTAAGTTCTGAACCATGGATAAAAATCCCCACGTGATTTGAGTAATCTGTGTACTCTCCTTAAAACAAATTTAATCACCTTTTAATATTACCTGTAATTAAGAATTAGCTTGTCTAATTAGGATTTCAACCCAAAATTCCCATGGAGACCACGTTCGGAGGAATAAGAGTATCCAGAAAGAAGTTCTAAACAACTTTCTTTAAAAAGCAGCTTTTAATCTCTAACTCTGTGATCTGCCATTACTTATCACACAGCAGGGGACCTACAGCCTGCCAGCCCAGGCTGCTTCCCTGTTTCTTTGTTTAAAGTTCCCGGGCTTGAGACATCACATGACTCAACATGGCACAGGCTTCCTCTTACTTAGAAAATAAAACTTTCTCTTAACTCTTAGGATTACTAGTGGATTCTTGCCCATCACACTGGTTTGCCAGCTCTAGGCCCCGCACTGCAGGGTCCCAAGATATCTGCTAGATATCTTGCCAGAAGCACACATCCCAATTCCACGGCAGCCCAGACCAGCCACCCCACACTCCCTTACACTTAAATCTATACATGAAAGAACACACAACCCAATAACCTTTGATCCAATTGATAAGATATAATTGCCCACCTAAACATACAAAGCCTGGTACACATCCTTCCCTTAAGAACATTCATAACAACCTTTAAAGGTACAGAGTGGAATCTTAATGTCAGATTCTATGTTGTCTCATAGCTACTCTCTCCTCCTCCCTCTTCCGTTCCTGTCTCCTCCTCTTCCTTCAAACTTTTCTTCCTCCCATTCTTCCTTCTTGTTCAATGTCAGGCTTCGTTCTATCTTGTACCTGCCTCACCTGTGACATCATCCCACAGCTCTGTACCCCATTTTTTAATATGTTTAGTTCTCTGGAGTCTAATTTCTTGAGTTCTTTGTGTATTTTGGGTATTAGCCCTCTGTTGGATGTAAGCTTAGTAAAGATCTTTTCCAAATCTGTGGGATGCTATATTATCCTATTGACAGTGTCCTTTGCCTTTCAATTTTGCCTTTGCAATTTTATAAAGTCCCATTTGTTGATTATTGATCATAGAGCATAATCCATTGTTATATTGTTCAGGAAGTTTTCCCATGTGCCCAAGTATTTGAGGCTCTTCCCCACTGTCTCTTCTATTGAATTCAGCATATCTGATTTTATGTGAAGGGCCTTTATCTACTTGGACTTGAGTTTTCTACAAGGAGATAAGAATGGATCAATTTGCATTCTTCTACATCCAGACCACCAGTTGAACCAGCAACATTTGTTGAAAATGCTATCTTTTTTCCACTGGATGGTTTTAGATTCTTGGTCAAAGATCAGGTGACCATAGGTGTATGGGTTCATTTCTGGGTCTTCAGTTCTGTTGCATTCATCTACTTGCCTGTCTCTGTACCAATACCATGCAGTTTTTACCACTATTGCTCTATAGTATAGATTGAGTCAGAGATGGTGATTCCCCCAGAATTTCTTTTATTGTTGAGAATAATTTTTGCTACACTGGGTTTTTTGTTATTCCAAATGAATATGAGAATTGCTCTTTCTAACTATATGAAAAATTGAGTTGGAATTTTGATGGGGATTGCATTGAATCTATAGATTGTTCTCTGTAAGATGGTCATTTTGACTATATTAATGTTGCCGATCCATGAGCATGGGAGATCTTTCCATCTTCTGAGGTATTCCTCTATTATTTTCTTCAGATCTTTCATTTGCTTGGTTAGAGTTACATCAAGATATTTTATAGGGTTTGTGACTATTGTGAAGGGTGTTGTTTCCCTAATTTCTTTCTCAGCCTTTTGATCCTATGAATTGAGGAAGGCTAGTGATTTTTAAGAGTTAATTTTATGTCCAGCCACTAGGCTAAAGTTGTTCACCAGGTTTGGGATCTCTCTGGTTGAATTTCTGGGGTCGCTTATGTGTACTATCATATCATGTGCAAATAGTAATATCTTGACTTCCTACTTCTCAATTTATATCTCGTTGATCTCTTTTTGTTCTCTAATTGCTCTGGCTAGAACTTTGAGTACTATATTGAATAGGTAGGGATAGAGTGGGCAGCCTTGTCTTGACCCTGATTTTTATGGGACTGGTTTGAGTTTCTCTCCATTTAGTTTGATGTTGGGTATTGGTTTGCTGTAAATTGCTTTTATTATATGTAGGTATGAACCTTGAATTCCTGATCTCTCCAATACTTTTACCATGAATGGGTGTTGTATTTTGTCAATGGCTTTTTCAGCATCTAGTAAGATGATCATATTTTTTTTTTTAGTTTGCTTATATAGTGGATTACATTGATGGATTTCTGTAGATTGAACCATCCCTGCATTCCTGGGTTGAAACCTACTTGATCATGGTGGGTGATCATTTTTATGTGTTCTTGATTCAGTTTGTAAGAATTTTATTGAGTTGTTTAGCATCGATATTCATAAGGGAAATTGGTCTGTAGTTCTCTTTCCTTGTTGGGTCTTTTTCTGGTTTAGGTATCAGTGTAACTGTGACTTTCTAGAAAGAATTGGGTAATGATTCTTCTGTTTCTATTTTATGGAATATTTTGAGAAGTATTGGAATTAGATCTTCTTTGAAGTTCTGATAGAATTCTGCACTAAAACCATCTGGCCCTGGACTTTTGGGGTTGGAAGATTTCTAATGGCTGCTTCTATTTACTGGGGGTTATGGTGCTATTTAGATGGTTTATTTCATCCTGATTTAACTTTGGTACCTAGTATCTGTCTAGAAAGTCATCTATTTCATGCAGGTTTCCCAGTATTGTTGAGCATATGGACTTCTGTAGTAGGAACTGATTATTTTTTTTAATTTTTTCAGTTTCTGTTGTTATGCCTCCCCTTTCATTTCTGATTTTGTTAGGTTGGAAACTGTCTCTGTGTCCTCTGGTTAGTCTGGATAAGGGTTTAGCTATCTTTTTTATTTTCTCAAAGAACCAGCTCCCAGTTTTGTTGATTCTTGGAATAGTTCTCTTTGTTTCTAATTGGTTGATTTCAGCCCTGAGATTGATTATTTTTCTGCTGTCTACTCCTCTTGGGTGTATTTGTTTCTTTTTGTTCTAGACCTTTCAGGTGAGCTTTTAAGCTGCTAGAGTGTGATCTCTCCAGTTTCTCTATGGAGGCATTCAGAGCCATGAGTTTTCCTCCTAGCACTGCTGTCATTGTATCCCATAAGTTTGGATCTATTAGACTTAATTTTCATTGAATCCTAAAAAGAATTTTATTTTTTTTATTTATTTCTTCCCTGAACAATCTATCCTTGAGTAGAGAGTTGT
Source organism: Rattus norvegicus (assembly GCF_021556685.1). Lineage (NCBI taxonomy): Eukaryota > Metazoa > Chordata > Mammalia > Rodentia > Muridae > Rattus > Rattus norvegicus. The sequence goes on along the minus strand of NC_141554.1, from coordinate 82,144,829 downwards.
TCAGCTTCCACATGTATGTGGGCAGCCTTAGTCCATGGTGGTCCAATAGAATACATGGGATTAATTCAATGTTCTTGTATCTGTTGAGGTTAGTTTTGTGTCCTATTATATGGTTAATTTTTGAGAATGTACCATGAAGTGCTGAGAAGAAGGTAAACTCTTTTGGTTTAGGATGAAATGTTCTGTAGATAACTTAAATCCATTTGATTCCTAACTTCTTTTAGTTTCATTGTTTCTCTGTTTAGTTTCTGTTTCCGTGATCTGTCCATTGATGAGAATGCTATGGTGAAGTCTCCTACTACTACCGTGTGTGGCACAATGTATGCTTTGAGTTTTATTAAAGTTTCTTTTATGAATGTGGTGCCCTTGCATTTGGTGCATAGACGTTCAGAATTGAGAGTTCATCTTGGTAAATATTTCCTTTGATGAGTATGATGTTTCCTTCCTTATCTTTTTTGTTAGATTTTGGTTGAAAGCTGATTTTATTTGATACTAGAATGGCTACTCCAGCTTGCTTGTTCAAACCATTAGCTTGGAAAGTTGTTTTCCAGCCTCTTACTCTGAGGTATTGTCTGTCTTTGTCACTTAGGTGTGTTTCCTGTATGCAGCAAAATGCTGGGTCCTCTTTACAAATCCAGTCTGTTTGTCTATGCCTTTTTATTGGAGAATTGAGTCCATTGATGTTAAGGGATATTAAGGAATTCTGATCGTTTCCTTTTATTTTTGTTGTTAGAGGTGGAATTATGGTTATGTGGCTATCTTCTTTCGGGTTCATTGTACGAAGATTACTTTCTTGCTTTTTTCTAGGACATACTTTCCCTCCTTGTGTTGGAGTTTTCCATCTATTATGCTTTGTAGGGCTGGATTTGTGGAAAGATATTGTATAAATTTGGTTTTGTCATGGAATACATTGGTTTCTCTATCTATGTTAATTGAGAGTTTTGTGGGATATAGTAGCCTGGACTGGCATTTGTGTTCTCTTAGGGTCTGGTTGACAACTAATCCAGGATCTTCTAGCTTCCATAGTCTCTGTTGAAAAAGACTGGTGTAATTCCGATAGGTCTGCCTTTATATGTTACTTGACATTTTTCCCTTGCTGCTTTTAATATTATTTCTTTGTTTAGTGCATTTGGTGTTTTAACTTTTATGATGGGAGGAATTTCTTTTCTGGTCCAATCTGTTTGGAGTTCTGTAGGCTTCTTATATGTCCATGTGCATCTCTTTCTTTAGGTTAGGGAAGTTTTCTTCTATAATTTTGTTGAAGATATTTACTGGCCCTTTATTTTGGGAATCTTCCTTGTCTTGTATATCTATTGTTCTTAGGTTTGGTCTTCTCATTGTGTCCTGGATTTCCTGGAGGTTTTGGGCTAGGAACTTTTTACTTTTTGCTTTTTCTTGACTACCATGTCAATGTTTTCTATGCTATCTGTTTCCCCTGAGATTCTCTCTTCAATCTCTTGTATTCTCTTGGTGATGCTTGTGTCTAAGACCCCTGATCTCTTTCCTAGGTTTTGTAGCTCCATGGTTGTCTCCCTTTGTGATTACTTCCATTGTTTCTATTTCCATTTTTAGATCCTTTGGTTCCGTTCAATTCCTTCATGAATTTTTGGTTGTGTTTTCCTGTGATTTTTTAAAGGGATTTTTGTGTTTCCTCTTTAATGGTATCTACTTATTTACCTGTGTTCTCCTGTATTTCTTTAAGGGAGTTATTTATGTCCTTCTTAACGTCCTCTATCATCAACATGAGATGTGTTTTTAAATCGAAATCTTGCTTTTCTGGTGTGTTGGGATATCCAGTATTTGCTGTGGCTGTGTGAACTGGGTTCTGATAATGCCATTAGTCTTAGTTTCTGTTGCTTAGGCTCTTGTGCTTGCCTCTTGCTGTTTGGATATCTCTGATGCTAGTTGGTCTTGTTGTCTCTGACTGGAGCTTGTCCCTCCTCTAAGCCTGTGAGCCTGTGGGCCTATGATCCTGTGAGACTTTGATCTTAGGAGTGAGGGTGCTCCTGGGAGACCAGCTCTCTGCAGGCAAATTTTGTTTCTGAAACCTGTTGAACAGTCCCAGCTCTGGGTGCAGATAGAGACTGGAATGGTCCTGTCCTACGCTGCCCTGTGGCTCCTGTGGCTCCTGAGTCCCATGTGCTCTCCTGGAGGGTCTCTCCTTGGACAGTCAGTAGAGAGAAAATGGAGTCCTATCTGTGGTCTTAGGAGTGAGAACACTCCTAGCAGACAAGTTCTCTGCAGGCAGGTTTTGTGTCCAAGGGCTGTGGAACATTCCCAGCTCTGGGTGCAGATAGAGACAGAAGGGAAATTTCTAGTTTTTATTTCTAATAGTACCCCTTTCATTTGTTTTCATTTCCCTATCATAGTAGCACCTCTAAAATACTCATTTCCCTCTTGTCATTGTATATTAAGTAACTGCAAAAGTTAGGACCATGAAATAATTTTACTTTCATACTTAATGAGTCAGGAATTCAGACAGGGAACATTCGTGCCTTGTAACTCAGACCCCAGCTAGAAAGTCTTGAAATTAGGAGTCACTTAGTATTGGACGTTAAAACCTCCTGATGGCTCTTTCATTCTTGTTCCTGATCTTTATCTTGCAATATTTCACACAGTAAGTTTAGTTGTAAATGTTAACTACTGTGTGCACATGTGGTTTCACTATAGGACTTCGGTTTCTGATGACATGGAAGCTTCAAAGTGCTGAACTTATACTACAATTCATAGTACTCAAACAAGTCACAAATTATGTCTCTTTTTATGACCTTACCTCAAGAGTTACATAGTATCAATTCTTCAAAGAGCTATACTCCATAAACAAGAAAAACAAGACTGAAATATACTCCAAGGGTTTTACTGTAGATAGAAGTGAAGAGACTGAGAGGGAGGAGCTGTATAAATATGACTTTCTGAGAAAATTTAAAAAAGATCCAATGATTATCAAGCCATTATAATAATGTCTTGTGGATCCAAACATGTATAAAAATAAAATAAAATGTCATTGTCTATATATATATATATATATATGTATGCTGAAAAGATGGCATACTGGTTGAGAGCATTTGTTGTTGTTCTACTGGACGTGGGTTTTGTTCCAACAGGCACATGTTGGCTCACAGTGTTTTTAATTCCAATTAGATGGGTTTGATTTCTTCTTTTGGTCTTTACTAGCACCAGGCACATATATGGTGCACAGACACACACAAGTAAAATATCCACGAACATAAACAAATCAATTAATTAATTTAAAATTATACATGGAATTTTCAAAAATACTTACATAAAATACTTCTTTCGTTGAAAATTTCTTTTTAAAAACATAGGTAATAAAAACAACTTACCCATATTCTTTCAGATAATAGAAGAAAAAGTATTTTTAGTCATTTCAAGATGAGTTGTATATTCATTCCAAACTTTAATGAGTATATTACAAAAAGCAGTAACACTCTTTGAAAGCAGAAGCAGAGTCACTACACTACGTAGTATTTTTTTTTTCTAGGTTTTTTTTTGTGGCCTCTAACTAGATAGCTCCAGGAGGCCTTGAACTTCCCTATTGTCCTGCCTTCCACACTGACTGCTAGGAGTATAAACAAGTGTTACTAGGCCAAGTTTAAGAGATTCTGGAAGTTTGACACAGGGCTTCAAGCATCCTCAGCAAGCACTCTTTCAACCAAATTACATCCCTAGTATCAAAATAGCAATTCTTTATGAGCGAGTAGTGTTATTTTAACTCATAAACAGGAAACTACACATATATGACTAATCTCAAGAGAAGACTGTGATCATTCTTGCCCATTGTATCTGGATTTAGAAATTAAATAATGAATAAAACATTTATTTATACACAAAAGGGAATAATCTTCTTCAATGATATGTGCACACACACACACACACACACACACACACACACACACACACACACACACTCCTGAAGTGACTACATGTTCTCCAGACAGACCAAGCAACTAAGTATATCCTTCTTGTACTAGAGGGCAAGGCTTTGCCTCATACCCCCATTTGAAATCCCAGATTGAAAGCTGAGGGCATGCCTAAGGGTCATTGATACATGTACTGATTAAAAAGGGAAATTCATTCCCATACAAGTTAGTAAACCCAATACCGGCTTAACATTTTGCTTTATGGTAAGTAATTTAATAAATCCAATAATCCTTCATGATTAGAAACAAATTGCAAAATATGAATAAAATAGAGCTTCTATATCCATTATTCAACTGTGGGACATCTGGGTTGTTTACAGCTTCTGGCTTTCACAGGAAAGGCCTTTATGAACATAGTGGAGCATGTGCCTCTGTGATGTTGTGGGGCGTCCTTTGAGTATATGTCCAAGAGTGATATAACTGGGTCTTCACATAGAACTACTTGAGATTTTGTGAGGAATCTCTAAATTAATTTACAGAGTGGTTGTAACAGTTTGCTATCCTAACAGCAATGGAAGAGTGATCCTCTTTCCCACATCCTGGACAATATGTGCTGTCACCTGAGTTTTTGAACTACATATAAATGACTAATCTCAAGAGAATACCGTGATCATTCTTGTCCTCAATTTTGCATCTAGATTTTGAAATTAAATAATGGATATTTATTCTGATCAACCAGTCTGATTGGTGTAAGGTAGACTCTAAGGGTCATTTTGATTCCCATTTCCCTAATGACTAGGGACTTTGAACATTTCTTTAAGTGCTTCTCAATTTCGAGATTCCTTTGCTGAGAATTCTCTGTTCAGCTCTATACCTCATTTTTTTTATTGGGTTGTTTGGGCTTGGCGGTTAACATTTACACAATGGAATACTGTTCAGCTATTAATAATGAAGACATCACAAGTTTTGCAGGCAAGTGGGTGGAACTAGAAAATATCCTGAGTGAGGTAAGTCAGACCCAAAAGGATATGCATGGTATCTACTCACTAATAAGTGGATATTAGCCATAAGAGGACAGAATACCTAGAATACAATCCACAAAACTCAACAAGGTTAGCAAGTAGAAAGGCGCAACTGAGGATTCTGCAATTCCACTTGGGAAGTTGAAAAAATAATCACAGGAAGCAGAGGGAAGGAGAGACCTGGGTGAGAGAGGGGAGGGGTAGGGGAGGGGAAAGGGGGAACATGATTAGATATAGAGGGGAGAGACCTAAGAGAAGCCCTGAGGGCCAGCAGAATGAATGGAAATATGCAACATTCCTGTAAGATGTACCAGAGACTTGGGAGGTGAGAGACTCTCAGAAATCAAAGGGAAGGACTTTGGATAAAAGGCTCAACAATGGGGAGAGAGAACTTATAGCGTATACTTCCAGTTGAAGACAGGGCATCAACTGGAGGGTTAGAGTTGCCATCCCACATCAAAAATTCTGACCCAGAATTGTTCCTGTCTAAAAGAACTACAGGGACAAAAATGGAAAAGAAACTGAGGGAAAGGAAGTCCAGTGACTGGCCCAAATTGTGATCCAGCTTAAGGGAAGGCCCCAAGGGCTGACACTATTACTGATGTTATGGTGTGCTTACAGATCAAAGCCTAGCATGGCTGTCCTCTGAGAGGCCCAACAAGCAGCTGACTGAGACAGACACAGATACTTACACCCAACCAACGAACTGAAGTCAGGGACCCCTGTGGTTGAATTAGGGAAAGGCAACAAAAAGCTGAGGAAGAAGGCGACCCCATAGGAAGACTACCAGTCTCAACTAACCTGTACCCCTAAGATCTCTTAGAATCTGAGCCACTGACCAGGCAGCATACATGAGCTGGTCCAAGGCCCCTTACACATGTATAGCAGAGGACTACCTGGTCTGGCCTCAGTGGGAGACTTAAGGTCCTAGGGAAGGGGAAAGTTTGGTGGGAGGAGCACCATCTTGGAAGCAAGGGGAGGAGGAATGGGATAAGGAGTTGTAGGAAGGCTGACTGGGAAGGAGACAAAGACTGAACTGAAAAAATAAAAGTAACAATATTAATAAAAAACAGAGAACTTTATGCTATTCAAAATGTGAACAAAAACACCTAAGCAAATACTATACTAAATGTCTTTTCCCTAACAGTAACCTAAAAGAACTAGAAGAATACTTACCATTACTTTCTATCCAAGAAGATAGAAAAAAAAAGAGACTAGGAAATGGTGTTCAGAGGGAGAAGGAAGTTAAGAAGGTACTGCTTCCTGTGTATAGTTGCAAAAGAAGATAGACATGGGAGGGAGGGAGGGGGAGAGAGAGAGAGAGAGAGAGAGAGAGAGACAGAGAGACAGAGAGACAGAGAGACAGAGAGACAGAGGGAGAGAGAGAGAGAAATGAAATCATTTGAAAGACATCTTCCTGTAGCAATATGTCATATGCAGCTCAGGCTGCTGATCCCTCCTGCTTCAACTACCCAGATTCTAGGATGATGAACATGTAGAGACTACCATGTCAGGCTAAAAAATATTATAATGGAAAATGGTTGATGCTTACTTTATACTAACTCTATCTACATGAATATGGAATGGGATCATGTGGAACATACCCTATAAATATGGAAGAGGGAAGACATTATTATGAATAGGTTCTTTATAGAAAATAAACTTCTAGTTTCTCTAAAGTTCTAATAAAAGATTAAATATAGACATTTTCACAATGTTTGTGATTTTCCAAACAATATATAGCACTTCATCTGTATATTCATTATTTAACTCTTCATAACAACCTTTGAAGCAGTTATAACTGCCCATTGTTGACAAAGGTTAAAACTGAAGCATACTTTTGAAATAACTTTCTTGAAGTCATGTAATTAGTAAGGAGAGAAGCACTGTTTCAAAAGAAAGGCCTTATTCATTTAATATTATATTTTAAGTATGGTAGCATACTGCTTCACTAAAGATAAAGATTATATTTTGTTTAGCTTTATTTCTTTTCATTTTATGTGTGTGTTAGCTGAATTTATATCTGTGCACCACATGTGCTCTTAGAGCCTATGGATGCCAGAAGAGCACGTGAGATTCCCTGAAACTAGAGTTACAGAAAGTTCTGAGATTCTATGAGGTCACAATCAAATCCAGGTGTTCAATCAGAGCAGCAAGTACTCTTATCTACAGCAAGAGTGCTCTCTCTCTCTCTCTCTCTCTCTCTCTCTCTCTCTCTCTCTCTCTCTCTCTCTTCCGTTGTTTATTTCTTTTTGTTTCTAATTTTTCCTTTAGTTTTGTTTAATGTGCGGCTGTTTTCACTGTATGTACACACACACACACACACACACACACACACACACACACACACACACACACACACACACCTCATGTGTGCATTGTCCTTGAAGCCTGAAGTTGGTTCTCCTGGGACTGGAGTTAGAGAGTGGTTGGGCTGCCGTGTGGGTGGTGAGGATAAAACCCTGGTCCTCTGAAGAGCAGGCAGTGCTCTTAACCAGTGAACCAACACTATAGCCCTCTTATTTTATTTCTTAGTACCTCAAAATACCAAGAAAAGTTGTTGCTCAATAAGTACTTTCTAAATGTGGGATCAGAAGATAAAAGTCCTTGCTTTGAAGATGGATGACCCGCGTTCAGTTCCCAGAATCCATATGGCAGAAGAAGGACCCACTTCAGGAAGTTGTCCTTCAACTTTCACACTCTCACTAGGCATGCACATCTATATAGAACCACACACACAATAAATTAATACGCGCAATTTTTTACTACATGAGTAACTGTATAGTTAAATGCATTTCAGCTGGGTTAAACAACTTACATGCCTTGCCAGCATTTATGTGCTGGATCATTATCAGTCTTGTAACTTGATTTGTATTTATTAATGCCATTCTACCCTTCACAGTTTATAGAAGTCTGTATAAATGCTATTAATATCGTACAAAATTAATCATTAAAACTCTGGAATGTAAATAGAAGCTTTTTAAAAAAATAGTCTAACAAAATTCTACATGCCCTTGAATAAAGGACTGAAGGATGTGTGATGAACAATGGAATTCTTTTCCTCCAATGACAGGCTCTCATTTTATAAGAAAGTTATCTTACATACTACAGTACTGGCACCATTTCCTAACTTAGTAATAACTGCAGAAAAATGATTTTTTGCTTTTCAAGGTCTCTCAATTCACCAGCTTAATTGAACACCTACTGTATCTCCTGGATTTACAATTGTTAAGACAAAAAGTAAAATAAAAAAACAACATGCTAAGTTAAAAAGTGTAGTTCATGAAAAAAAAAACCAACAAAATAGAAACACTCGAAGTGCTGTGGGTGGATACTCAGTAAGACAAAGAAGATCTGAGGAAACTACATTTATTCAAAACACAAGTTCCTGTGCAACTGCCACATGCCAGACAGTGCTGTTCACGAAGCTACCACAGATGTATTACCACAGGATTTCCACAACTAAGATGATCCGTAGCTTTGTAGGAACGAGTAAAGAGAAACTACGACTTACAGTAAACTTGAAAAGTATTAGAAAATAATGTATATAAAACAGACTACCTTAAATAGTATGAAAATAAAATTAAGGTAGAGTTGAAATGTTGGGGAAAATGGGATGCTTTATCAATTTATAATGTTCTTTATTTACTTATATATATTATACTTATATAATATATATATACACACATTTTATAGGTATGAGCAATTCATACTCTTTCCCAGGGAACTATATATCCACATCATATTCCCATTTTTGTTAAAATGTTTGTCTTTGAATAATCAATTTGCACAATTTCCTTTTTTTAGCTTTTTTTTTTCATACAATGCATTTTGATGCTGTCTATTCCACTAAGCCAATTGCTCCCTGGTCTCTTCAACTCCCTTCATCCAACTTTATGTTTTTTTTCCCCACCCCACCCTACCCCCAGAAAAATCCTGAAATATATGAGCACACAACCAACCAAAAAGACAAAAATTACCCAAACAAATAAAGAACAAAATCACACACAAAAATGTGGAGTATATTTTGTGTTGTTCAACTACATCTGACCATGAGGCCTACCCTAGACCATGATTGATATTTTGATATAAATTATGAATATTAGTTTGCTTTGCTATCAGTTGCAAATACTTTCTATAGTTTTTTTTCAGTTGCCATTAAAAATTAAGATTTTGTTTTTCTTTGACATGAACTTTAAACTGTGCTTAAAAAGCCTTTCCTCATCATCGATTATAAAGAAATTTACTGGCATTTTATCTTTGTCCTTTTATGGATTTATACATCTCTTTTTTAAATTCAGTTTTTATTCTGGGCTTTCAATGTACCTTATGGCAATCTCTTTACATCTTTTTCATCCTTTGCTTTTTGGTATAACATTTCAAATAAAATTCCAGATATCATTTGAGCACTTTAGCACATCTATCTAAACAAAAGAATTTATTTTTCCACATAACGACCATGTCATTATCACATTAACAAAAATGAACAATTCCATAATACTGTGTAATGGTGATACTGTTAAAATATTCTTAAAAAATGCCTTTTTCAAACAAACTTATTGTAATCCTATCATATATGTGCTTGTTATGCCTATTTTATTATTTCTTTTTACATGTCATCTTTCTCCCTGTTATGTTTATACACTTAGCAAACAGAAAGAGGGGATCCAGAAAGGGGCAGTGACAATATTTGATACTAGATTTAGAGCACCCTCAAACACAGGGGAAAGACAAGAGTCAAATAAGTAACATTTAGCTTTGTTCAGTATATCAAACATGTGATTCTTAGTACTTTGGTTTTTTGGTTTTTTTCTTTTTTTAAGCCAACCTTTATGTCACTAATCTGGAAGTCTTCAAACAGTTCTTTGTAAACGTACTTATCAGTTCTCTGTGTATACACACTGTTGCATTTGAAATGTTTTCTAACAGGAGGACAGAATCACTTGGGGGATGTACCATGATACGGAACAGTAGGTACAATGACCTTGGAGTGATGTGTTTGGAGTGTGTTGTCAAGGTTTGGAGTGATACGAGATGGAGTGCTAAAGAAACAGCACATTGCAAACCAAGCAGAGCTTTCTAGGCCACTCACGCTTGAGGGTTTTCTACTCAGGACATGGACATCTTTAGAAATTTTAATTTATTGTTGGATTTCTTCAACTCAGGACAGTTCTGAATAGTTTATGTGTGGTTGGCCAGCCAACATAAAAACATACAAGGGAATGTAAGATGTTTGGCTTTATCCATGACTATGTGAGACAAAATGAGATGAATTAAAATTTAATATCATAACTTTCAGGGACATAACATTTTCTCTCCTTTTTGCCTTCCCACATTCATTCATTCATTCATTCATTCATTCATTCATTCATTTACATGTTTTATATGTGGATATTGACATTTATTAAATTTTATTTTTCTTAGATATTTTATGTATTTACATTTCAAATGTTATGCCCTTTCTCCCCTCTCCCATAAGGATGAGGATCTATGAGAATGCTCTTACTCTTACCCACCCACTCCAACCTCAACACCCTAGCATTACCCTACACTGGGGAAATGGGCCTTCACAGGACCAAGGGCCTCTCTTCCTATTGATGTCAGACAATGCCATCTTCTGTCACATATGTGGCTGGAGCCATGGGTCCCTCCATGTGTACTCACTGGTTGGTGGTTTAGTCCCTGGGAGATCTGAGGGGGTCTGGTTGGTTGATATTGTTGTTGTTCCTATGGGGTTGTGAATCCCTTCAGCTCCTTCAGTCCTTTCTCTAACTCCTCCTTTGGAGTTCCCTTGTTCAGTCCAATGGTTAGCTGCAACCATCCTCATCTGTATCAGTAGGGCTTTGGTAGAGCCTCTCAGGAGACACCCATATCTGAGTCCTGTCAGCCAGCACTTCTTGGTATCAGCAATAGTGACTGGATTTGGTGGCTGCATATGGAATGGATCCCCAGGCGGGGCAGTTTCAGAATGACCTTTTCTTCAGTCCCTGCTCCACTCTTTGTACCTGTATTTTCTCCCATGAGTATTTTTTTTCCTCCCTTCTAAGAACGAATGAAGTATCCACATTTTGGTCTTCCTTCTTCTTGGGATTCATATGATCTGTGATTTTTTCTTAGGTATTCCAAGCTTTTGGGATAATATCCATTTATCACTGAGTGCATACCATGGATGTTCTTTTGTGACTGGGTTACCTCACTCAGGATGATATTTTTAGTTCCATCCATTTGCCTAAGTATTTCATGTGGTCATTGTTTTTAATAGCCGAGTAGTACTCCATTGTGTAAATGTACCACATTTTCTGTATCCTTTCTCTTTGAAAGGAAAGAAAGGAAAAAAAGAAAAAATGTTCATTCATTGTATGTTTAGACATTAATCAGTGCCATTCATTTTCCTTTCTGATTACCTAAGACATGTTTTCTGTGTAAAATGAAAAGTAGTATTTTACCCTTAGTGGTTAGTGCCATTATCAAATTCCACTCATGTGAAACTCCAAGATATTTTATCATTAACGCAATATCCACAGAATGAGAAATAAGATTTAAACCACAAATGAATTACATAGTTAAATAAAAGTCCATCCAATGAATTCTAATTATTATAAAGTGTTATAATTGTGAATGCTGTGTCCATTTTCCTTATGTGTTCCTCTCTCTTAAAATTGTCTTTTTAAAGGGAAGTTTGGTCCACGGGCAGAAGTTCTTGTCATCAAGCCTGAAAATCAGAGCTCAATTCCTGGAATTCATATTGTTGTCCTCCACACATGTGCCATAATTTTTACACACACACACACACACACACACACACACACACACACACACACACACACACTGCATTGCATTTTTTAAAAAAAGTCCTTGGAAGGAAGCATATTGTAACAGCAAAAGTGAAACCAATGAGAACATGGTTACAAACTCAGTTTTATTTTAGCTTTTTAGTATACTTCAGTGCCATGACCATTCTGGCCTCAATATTTTTCATCCATAGAATGTGCTACAAAACACAAAGGTAAATTTGAACAATTTGTGATATATTTGCAATTTTCAGCTAAGTATCAGTTAATAATTCTTACTGATAATTGATAGCTTCATTAATGATATATCACAATGATATCTAATTGACAGTATTTGAAAGATTATTGGTTTTATTCTTCATACTTTTAATGGATTACCATATTATAAAATCATGTACTTCATATCATTAGTGTGTCTAATTATACTTTTTGTTAATAGAGTCACATATTTACATACTGAACTTTAGCTAAAGAAAGATAACCTTAGGTAATTTTCCTATCCCCAGCTACATATTCTTGAATTCAAACTCAAGTTATGTTCACAATCATTTATTTGCATTATTGTGGACACATTTATTCTAAAAAAATGAGTGCCTATTCTGTTTCACACAACATATAAACCCAGTGCATCCAAAAATAAGCTTAAGAGTACAGACAGGACATTTCTCAGATACCACAGGAACCAGTTCTCTTTGATTCCACATAATGTCTCCAATTTTCTTCCTCTTCTTTCTGTAATATTGCCTTCTCTTTCAAAATATGGCATGGAGTCCACTGCCTTTTAAGGCAGCACTTGGTATTAATGACTATTGATGGTTCTTTCCACTCTCACTACTTTTGGATACTTTTAGATGCAATTGCCAGTACTCTTATCTAAGAGAACTATACTGACTAGAGATGACATTTTATACCAGTGATTACTGATATTTATGTTCCTTACATGTCAGTTTCAGGCTTAAACACTCACTGTGTCATGAGAGTATATATGGAAAACTCATCACGTTTACTTCTTTCTAACCTCTTTTTAAAATTTTCCTGGTATCCCTTTAGTACTAAAGTACAAGTACCCATGAATAAGCTGAGTCATAATGCACAACTATGCTGCAATTTGGGTCATCTTTTTAATGGAACTGACCTATTTATCTTTGAACACACCCTGAATTCTGCATTATTTGCTTCCCTAAGATTTTATTTCCAGGAGGTTATTTGGCTCCATGAGTAGTTGGGTTTCTGGTATTATTTACCCAAAAATCCTTCCAGTATGTTCACGAATGTTGACATCTCAAAAGGAGTCGAACCGGGTGGCATATGGAGACCTTCTCCCTGTCAATATGTATATGCTGTACTCAGTATATCCATATCTTTACTAGATAATTAAGTTTTTGCAAAAATTGGGAAAATAAGCATTTCTTTGCCTGGGAAAACCAAGTTGGGTTCACAGATAAACAATTTCACATAATACATAGTCCTAGAGTTTGTGACATCCTGCTCTGGCACAATGTCCAGGCTGAATTACCTGTTTGGAGTTAGTACTCTTTTACAAGACAAGAAGTATCCCTTCAATTCCTACTCAATTGAAGAAGAAAACAGAAGCTCTTAGTCCTTTGATTTTTCTATAACTTCTCATGTCTTTAAAGGAGTCACATGTATAAACACATTATTGGCTCATTAATAAATCAGTCTTAAAGTGGCCAGATAAAGAATTGCTCATTTCTCCATTCTTAAAAGGACATATTCGAAAATGAAGATGCAGACAGTACAAGGCTTTTTATAAGGATGAGAAAGCCTCAGTTCCAAAGAACTGGTCTCCCTAAAATAATGAAATTATTTTGCTCACTCCTGTATAGGCCAAAGGTTGTTTATAAACTCTTAAAAGTAAACTCTGTGGAAGAGAACTTTAGATTATTGCCACACTAATTGAGTATAAAAATGTGCCCATCATTACTTTTCTACAGGACCAAGAGGCTCAAATTCTGAAACAGTACTCATCAACCATCTTGAAGTTCCCAGAACTGTACTTTTGTCCTGCCATGGTATTCTATCTAGGAGTTTCACATAGTTTCTTATTTCATAAAATGCCTTCTACATCAAGCTTATAGCATCCATATTTTTATATACTCCACATTTGAGACTTACAAATATCAAAGACTCCAACCAAATGGTGGAGAATGAAGAAATGAAGGGTGCTAGTTATATCTTGCCTCCCTCAATGTCTTTGCTACATACCGCCCTACCTGCTTTATCACTTGTTCAGCAAAGTCTAATAAAATCTTTCCTAATTTGTAAATCCCCAAAATCATGGTGGTCTAGTTTTGAATTTGTATGTTTGTATAACCTAGAAATTACCTAGGAAGGCTTTCCTTAAACATGTACCTGGGTATAGAAAATAGACTTCATCCTAAAAGTTCTAGGCAGCAGCAAAGATGGGCCTTGAATTTTGAGCATAGTCGATGAAATAATCACTTGTAGTTTCTTTCCACAAATCTGTTATCTGGTTCTTGAAACACGAAGTCTTTGTTCATTAACTCCATGTGCTTAGTATTACAGATTGTGTCTAGATAGGCTGCTAAATTTGGAGGTCTTTGCAACAGGTCGAAGTTTTACAGTGGATCGACTTCAATCACACTTGGCAAACAAAAACAAAAGAAAATCTAAGCCAAATTAGTTGTAAGGTTTTTTCTTTTTTCAAACATAACTGCCACTCAGTACTCACAAATACATACTAGAATTCTCTGAAAAATCAAATGTGTAAAAATATTAGATGTTTTTAATTTCTTTGCACAGACCAATGAAAATCTTGACACAGTACCAGATTTTCAGTAACAATATTTCCAAATTACATTACTGTTTACTAAAATCATTTTTAAATTCTTCACTTTTTATGAAAAAAATTTTCATATAAATATTATGATTACTGTTTCCCCTCTTCCATTTCCTCCCAGATACTACCCACCTCAAGTAAAACTTCGACCACACTGGAAAAACTTTATTTTAAACTATAGATTATAAACTATTATAGTATAAAGATATCTCAGAGAGATATCACAAAAGGAATTTTTGTAAAGCAAATTAAAATAAGATAGTATCCCCTATGGGAATAGTTTCCTTTTTCCTATTTGTTGACGACCTGAGATGAAATATATGCATATATACATCCTCATTATGAATCTTTGCACTGTAGCGTAGATTTAAGGCCATTAAATAAAATCAGGATCATTTTTACCTACTTAGTCATATCAAAATCAAACTATAAATGTAGGATAGAGTTCCTACTCCAAGCAAGAAGTAAGAGACAGTGAAGACCAAGTCAAGATATGGTGACCAAAGAGTTGTGCCACCAATAACAACTGACATGGCTATTTGGGATCTTGATGGTCATGGAATTAAGCTGGCTGGGGCCAACTATGTGTATGTAAGCTTTGGCCTGGACTTCTCTGAGGCTTTTTGTATGAATCCTCCTCAAAGAGCATATCATGAAACTACTCTATTTCTTTTGTCTCTGCTTTTATTTTATTTTACACAAGGTCTTGTATATCTCAAGCTGGCCTCAAATTTGGTTATGTTGTTGAGGTTGGCATTGAACATTTGATATTCTTGCTTGATCTCCCACATGCTGGGGTATAGGCATGTGCTACTGTAGGAATTTGTTTTGTGCAGTATGGGAGATTGAGCCAAGGCGTCTTTCATGTTAGGCAAGCACTCTGCTAACTGAGATACACACCTCAGCTCCAGAACTAATACTTTCCTATAGCACTTTTAAATTGGCTACAAGTGATGGCTGTTAAGTTTAGCCAATGTCCTTATTTTTCACAAAGGTAATTTTTTTTAAATTTAGCACTTCTGATTTAATGCATTTATATAACCCACCACCTTTTTGTTAGATATTTTGAAAGTGCAAAAATATTTTTTTATAAATTATCCTTTTAAACTAATAAAAGTAATTCATTATCTTCAATTTGGAGACCCATAAGTAATAAATATAATGCTTTATTGGTTTTTCTATTAAGGCATCCCATTCATATTCCATCTGTTGATAGTAAAATTTGTACTCATTTCTAATTTCTTGGTGTTTTTTTCTTATCATAACAGTAGACGAGACATATGTACAAAGAATACATAATAATCTCAACTGAGATGCTCGTGCTATTAACATTGATTGACTAGGGGCTCAGGGTGCTACTGCTGAACATTATATTAAATATGGGCAGCCCCTATCTCATTCCCTGACAGACTTATTTGCCCAAAATGTCTATGGTGCTGATATTGAAATTTTCTAGTGATGCTCTAATTTGATCTTTATATTTTTCATTAAGTCATCCAAAACTATAGTGAGTTAATCTTTTAATACCTATTTATAAATAAAGACTTATCATAACCTTAATTCTGAGCATCCTTCTCAGTCTCATATTATAGAGCTCAGAAAGACCTTATTTTAGTTTGGCTCTCTGTTACTGTAGTAAAACATAGACCAAAAAAGAAAAAAACAAAAACAAAAACAAAAACAAAAAAACAAAAAAAAAAAAAAAACTTGGAGACGAAGAAGTATATTTGGCTTACAATTCTATTCCATCTATTCCACCATTGAAAGAAGCCAGAAAAGGAGCTCAAGAGGAATGGCAGAAAGAGGAATGCTTCATACTGACTTGTTCTCACTAGCTTGTTTGGTATTGTTTTCCAAGTTCCAACAACAGCACATTGAGCCCTGACCATTCAATGATACTTCCGGGATAAAGCTCCAAAACCTTCTACCTTCTTCCCACAAAACATCCCAAGGTATAAACATAACATGGTCAGGTCCATCACACCAACATCTACTCTCTGGGACCAATTTCTCTCCAAACTGCTTTTGGTCATATTGTTTATTACAGCCATAGAAAACAAACAGACATTAAATTCAAAAATAAATAAAGTTAACGTATCTTAAATTCTGAATTGTATTATGTGGTGCTGGAGAAAAAACATATAGAGGTTGAGAATTGTTTATTGTTTATATCTCTTCATAACTTCTGGTGAGCTGCTGTATATACGAGAAACAACGAAAAAAAATTAAGGGTCTATTATCAGTCTGCAGCTAGAAATAATACTCTAGTATTTTAAAAGGCAAAAATTATCCATAATCAATGCTATACATCCCGCAGCAGGGTTGATTCGTCTCATCTCAATGGCTTATATGGGAAAAATATAAGGAGTTCAATTTCGAATATGATGAGTTTGAGATACCTGTGACTCATTCAGGCAGAGATGTCAAGTAGGTAACTGTGAATGTGTGGAATCGAGACAGGAATGGAAAGAAGAGGGAATCGAATTCATCAGCTTATGCATGGTAACTGAAGCATAGAAGTAAATGGAATCAACCTAATGAGGAAGGGGAGAGAAATTTAAAAGATAATATGGTCCACACTGAAGTCACTGGTGACTCCAATGTTCAATGTCAAACAATGGATGAGTCAAAAAACAATTCTCTTTCTGCTATATCAGGCTGTCTCCCAGACAGAAACTGTCTTGGTTTTAATATTTCAGTAAAATTTTAAATGAACCACCTGTTATTTGTCAGACAATATTGTCAGACAAACAGTAAACAAAACTGACAAAATTCCAGACCATAGAAAAGCTTATAGTGTGTGAATTTCTTTAAATAAAACAGGGGCAGTGTTTAACAGTTTGACTGTTCCGTATTCTACCTTATTTGTTTAGTGTTGCATGTGATTTAGCTTTTCTATACATTTTGCAGTCACTTTGAAGTAAGTAATGCACCAATCCAGAAATTAGGGAGGCATTATCCTCGGGACAAAGTAGATCACAGGAAACAAAATAGGAAGCATTCACAACAAAATACATAACGCTATAGACCCAAATTCTGATAACTGGACAAAGAATTCTCAGTTCTTAGATTAACAGTCTATAACAGAGATTGGAAAACATAGCTACACAGTATGGGAGGGAGATAGCAAAGGGGTGGCCTTGATTTGATAATACCAGCATGTGCCTTGAAAGGGAAAATAACAGAGAAGGATGGCAAACTCACACAGTAGTCTTCCAGAGTCTCTATCTTTTGTCTTGTGATCTTGGACTGAGTTTTCCTTCCTTCAGGTAATAAATTGTTGCAAGTCAGACTACACTATAAATGCATTCAGCCAAAATTTGGTGATAAAAACTTTAGACTTACTAAGTCAGCAGTTTTGAAATAGCAGTGTTATTTGAGAGAAAGCGGATCACTAATGGAAAGGGCTCAGTAACTCTTAAAGACAGCCTTTCTGGTATTGCTTAATGTAGCCTTAATTATGTGTGGCTTCCACTGCTGTTGTACATTCCTGACATTTTATACCAACACAAAGAATGAATTTAAACAAATATGAAAGTCCAAAGATTTGTGTGGCAAACAATGACACTTATAAAACTTTCAGTTTCTGAGGATCGATTTTTCTTAGTTGTTGATGACGTTCTTGGATATTGAAGATTAGAAGCCTGCACAATGTATTGTCTTAGGTGTCAGATGAATATTAATGTATCAAACAGTTAATCTCAAATAAATGTCACATAAGAATATCCAGAATTAGGGGTTTTTAGAGCACATATTTCTTTCCTATCCCTTTAGATTATAATAATGTTTATACTAATACTTCCTGCCTTTATGTCTAGTAATAAAACACAAATATGCATTAGAGTTTCAATAGCTAGATGTGTTGGAGATTTTGAAAACATGCTTGACAATTTTACTTTGTGTCACATATACATCTAACAAACTACCAGTAAAAGCAACAGTGAATTTTTCATAACAGTATTATTTCCAGGATTAAAAAAAATAAAAAACCTCAGGCTGGAGAGGTGGCTTAGCTGTTCAGCTGTTTAGCTGTTTAGCTGTTAAGCTATTAAGCATTCTTGCTTCAGCTCAAGAGGGTCTGAGTATGGCCCCACACTCACATGGCAACATTGCATTTTAATAGCATTTAGTTCCAGTTTATGGGTTTCAACATCCTTTCTAACCTCTACTGTCTCCTGCACACATGTGGTGTATGTACCTACACATGAACATTAAATACATACATACATACATACACACATACATACATACATTCTTTTTTACATCTAAAAAAACACCGAATTAAAATCCTCAACCAAAGCTGTCATACTTGGCTACGACTTGCCTTATAAATGAGGAGTACTGGGAAGGCCTACGTAGTCAGACAAGTCTATAATCTCAGCTACTTGGGAGACTGAGGCAAGAGAATAAGAAAACTCAAGATGTGTGTCAGATAAAATGAGTTAAAGGCCAACGTAGGCAACTTAGTGAGAACCAGCCACAAGTTAACAACAACAATAACAACAACAACAACAAAAGGAAAGGAAGGTCTGGATATATAGCTCAGTAGTAGGCTCCTTGCTTAACATGTTTATGGCTCTGGGTTCAATACACAGAAAAAGGAAGAAATGAGAGAGTTTTTAACAAGGTTATAAGATGCTGTTTTGGTTACTATTCTATATAACCAGTCAAATCCTCATTATGTTTATAAAGGCTGAGTGTGTGGAATCTGGAAAGAACATAGCAGAGATAAATTGAAGGACCAGCTTTCCTCAATTGCCTATAATTCTTTGTGTGGGGTTGAGACCTCATGGGCCTCTCTCTCTTGTCAACTTTGGCATGTCTACTGGTGTTATCCTTGGCGTTGGTGAGACTTCAGAGATGTAGTTTCTGATGGTGCTGGGAAATGAAATATGGTACATATATACTATAGAATACTATTCCTCTGGACAAAAAACCCAAAGGATGAACTTTCAAGTAAGTGGAACTAGAAAGCCTCAAACTGAGCGAGGCAACCCTGACCCTCTTTTGTTGGAGGCTCCTAGCTCCAAATATTCAGACATGAGTAACTAACCTGTAGTAACTACAGAAACCAGGAGATTAAGAAGACCATTTCGAGGATGGGGAGTTGGGGTGAAATACAGAGTGAAATAGGGGACAAGCAATCTTATCAGGGAAATGGGGTTAGCTCTTCAGGAGGTGGGTACTAAACATAACATTTTCAAAAGATCACAGAGGACAGGATATCAGCCCATTAGAAAATACAGTTGTCTATAATCTCTGCTCTGTCTACAGTAACCACCACCCCTCCCCCATGCAAAATACACTAATCCCCTCCTCCAAGACTCCAAAGTCCATTGACATTTTAGCAGCAGTCCAACTGCCAGATCTCTGTATCTAAATCAAGTCCAGGTGAGATGAAAATCCTCAGTTTTGAATCTTTGAGTTTACTTCTTTGAGCCCTTCCTAACATGAAGATATAAAGCTAAAAATTATTGTTCCATGCAATCTAGCCGGTTACCACTGTTCTAACCTACTAGTTGAGAATTACTGTCTAGCACTCCTTACTCAGCCTCTAGTCTTGTGTTCTCAAACTCTGAGAAATTTTATTTTTGTTTATTTGTTTGGGTGGGTGGGTGGGTGAGTTGGGACTAGAAGGAAACAAGAGCAAAACCAAAGTCAGGAGTGGATACTTAGCTTAGTTGGTAGAGGGGTAGGCTAACAAATGTGAAACCTTTGGCTTCAATCCCCATTACTACATAAACCAGGCACAGATGTACACACTTGTAATGCTGGCAATCAGAAGGTAATGACAGAAGGATCAGAAGTTCCCAGCTATCAGCAGTTACATAACAAGTTCCAGGGAAGCCTGGGATACATGAAAGCCTGTCTCAAGATAATACGACTCTCATATTTGCAGCTAATTCAATTAAATGGTTTTCTCAGGCTTCTTTATGTAATAGTCTATGATAGTCTTGTGATAGCTCTATGTTTCAGTCCTACTTGATGAGTAATTCCTTCAAAACTTCAGTATTTTTTCAACCTCTTTTTTTTAGCATATTTTTGTTCACTTTACATCTAGATACACTCAACTAGGCAGCACTTGTAACCAAAAAGATTTCCTTAACATTTGTTCACTTGGATTCCCTGTGAATGCACTGTGCGAATAACCTCCTAAACATCCTAGAAACCCCATTGCTTGGGGGAAAAAAGACATACAACATCCTTAAAAATCTGTAGGGTTGTGTGTGTGTGTGTGTGTGTGTGTGTGTGTGTGTGTGTGTGTGTGTGTGTATGCAAGAACGGTATTAAGAGAAACTAGCTCACCTCTTTCTGAAGTTTAGAAAAGAATCCTATGTTATCATCCTTGTTTTAATCTTTGCCCTCAAACCTATATTTGAGAGACACTGTGTGCAGAGGGTGTGAAAGAGAAGCAGCATTATTTTCAAACTCATGAGGTCCTGGATTCTTTATAATAAAATTTCCTTCTTTATCTTATATTTTCCTTCCGGATTGTATCACATAGGGTAAAAGTAAGCCAGGTGGCACTTTCGATACTCTGCCTGAGCATTTCCGTAGCCATGTCAAGTTAGTGAGAGATGATGGCATGTTTTCCAGGTTACCACAGAGCTATGTTACTGGCTTTCTGCTGCTATAGTGACAGAGGCTACCCCTTTCCTTTAACTTATCATTTTCCTTGAATCCTTCATAAGCAATCTTCTCAGGGCTCTGTAGGATTTTTCTACTACTATTTCCTGTTTCCTTCCAGCTTCTGACTACTGTCTGGCCCTAAAACTAAAGGCATATAGTCTTATGCTTTCTTATAAGTAAAAAACAGAAAACATTCTATTCAAAGTAACTATAGTGACTGCAAAAATCTCTCCAAACTTAAAGGCCTAGAACAGCCACTTGATTATCCCTAATAATTTTGTTCATGAAGAATGTAGAAAGAACATTATAGGATTGCCATTTTCAAAAATGTATTTTGGTTCCTAGTGAGTGAATGTTTCGGTTGCACATACATAAGTGTACTCCATGTGTGGACTGCCTGCAGAGGTCAGAAGATGGTGTAAAGTCCCATATTCCTGGAGTTCCAGACGGTTTTGAGCTATGTTGTGAGTGCTATAAATCAAACCTGGGTCTTCTGCAAGAGTAAACAGTGCTCTTAAATGCTGAGCCATGTCTCTAGTCCCAGAAATGATCGTTTTTGTTTTCAAATGTCTATGGCCTTGCCTGGGGATAAACAACTAAACCTGGGGATGCCACAACTGGGGATCAGCTTATACATTTGTATATACAGGAAGTGTTGGCGGTCAATTGTGTGCATTCTCAATTGGAGTTGTTGATAATCACTCGTACATGTGGCATGGAAGGACATATTTTTACTTAAAGACAGATTTGAAGACAACTATGATTATCTGTCTGTAAAATCGGTTATCACAACTTGGAATAATCAAATGAATAAAAAAAAAACCTTCAAGTCTGGTGCAATAGGCATAATTTAGGGGAAAACTGAACGTCATAATATGCATATATTACAAATTCAGCACTTCTAAATAGACACACTGCTATACAAGTCCACATAATAGAGGATGGCAGATGCCACTGAAACTCAAATAACCCTGTATCTTGAAATGTAATAACCATACACCGGTAGTTGGAGACAGTTCTTTAGATGAGAATTGCTAGCAGATAGACACATATAATCTTGTGTGAAGCACTCTGTGAATGAAACCCAAATTATTGAATGAATTGGAAGATCACTTTATACATTATTAGTTGACAGTGTCTACTTAAAAATTGCGTAGCCCATTATTTGCCTCTGAACATCAGTATATGGCCTTTGAAGAAAATGATAGTACATTTTCTGAGGTTTCCATTGATCTTATATCTGGAAGTCTCAGCTTTAACAAAAGTTCCTGAATTAATACTATCCAGTAAGTTGTGGATATAACATTACCAAGGTTAATGTAGATTTGAGAGCTAAGACACCTTGATAAAAACAATTTTTAACAAGCTTTCCCCATTCTGTTCATCTAAAACAGAGGCATCGTTTGCATATTTCCCCTATACTTACAACAATAGATATTAAAATACATCCCCTTAAGGTTTAGTTTGCATATTTTAATGACAAACCAAACCATTTAGGTATACCACTAAATACTAATAAATTAAACATGGATTTTGAACCATGGAAATGAAGTTTATTTATAAATTAGTTTTGGGTGAATGGAAGAATCATTTTTAAAATCCTACCTTAAATGTTGTGCCAGGACTAGAGAGATGGTTCAGTCATTAAGAACACTGGCTGCTCTTCCAGAGTACTTGGATTAGATTCCTAGCACCCACCTGGTAGCTTACAAATATCTGTAACTCTATTCTCTTTTTTTCTTTTTTTCTTTCTTTTTTTTTCCCCGGAGCTGTGGCCCGAACCCAGGGCCTTGCGCTTGCTAGGCAAGCGCTCTACCACTCAGCTAAATCACCAACCTCTCTATTCTCAAGGTATTTGGTGCCCTTTACTGGTCTTGTGGGCACCTGACATACACATGTGTGGTACACAGACATGCATGTAGGCAAAACACTTATACCCATATAATTTTAAATATGTGCCATCCTTATAAATACATTTACTTTTTTTTACATGGGGTATTGAATTGAGGGCCTCATATATTCGAGGCAACTACTCTACCATAAAGCTATGACCCTATTATAAAGAATTTGTACTATTATAAAATTATGTCTGGAATGATAGCTCAGTTGGTAAAGTGTTTGCTCCGCAAGTATGAAGCTCTGATGTCAGGTCATTAGCAACCTCATGAAAGACTGGCATACTGGTGTCTGCAGCAGTCCCAGTGATGGCAGATGACAGTTGGAAACAAATAACTCTTTGTAAACTCCAGAGTCAGCCAGCCTGGAACACTTGGTGCTGTTATAGGCAAACGTGATACCTTTTCCCTAAGCAAAACAGTGAAAGTTAACTGAGGACAAATACCTAAGGTTGTCCCTAGGACTCAACATGTACCCTATACACACACACACACACACACACACACACACACACACACACACACACACACTCATAGGTGAGTTAAATAGTACCTAGGAGAGCTAAAATTATCTTATGTTCTTGGCTTACTTATTTAGCTACCATGTGAATTCTGCCTCATCCTATCACAGACTGAGACACTCTATGTGAATCTCTTATTTAACTATCCACAGTCAAAATCATAGAACACGAGTAGCATGTTCTGAAACCTATAATTCAACAGGAACTGAATACGCAGACGTGACTTATTTAAAAGCAATACCTTAATCCTTTCATTAAGACATTACTAGAGGGGACCTGGGGTGCAAGGCGCACAGTATTGGAACTGCAACAGGATTAGCATGCATGGAGACAAATTCAATTCCTGGGATACCCAAACAAACACAGTGCCGGAAAAAGTAATTAACTATTTTTAGAAGGAAGGGATTACAAAAATCAATCATATTACTATATTATCTAGTAGTGCTTTTGCATATTTGTCCAGTGAGTGAATGCCTCTTAAGAACACTTTACATGAGTTAGTCAATAAACTCTTTATATAATCCCATGAAGATGCAGGCCTCACATTTGAGACATGATCTTACATAGCCTGGGATAATCCCAAACTTGCTATGTAGTAAAGCCTAGCCTTGAATTCTGATACCCCTGTCCACACTTTGTGTGTACTGGGATGTTCACCACCACATCTAACAATGGCAGAACATTTTAGATACCCTATCTGTTGGAAGATGTAGAAAAATGAGTCTCTTTGTTCCTGTCTGTCTCTCTGTCTCTGTCTCTCTCTTTCTGTCTGTCTCTTGTTTTATGAATAATGTTTTGATACATGCCTAGATGGGATGATTTAGTGACAGCACAAGGCATCACTTTATTACTAACAATGGTACATAATTTAAACGTTTAAGTTTGCTTGTTTTGGCGTGAAGTTTATTGTTGCAAGCTTCTAATCTAAGAACATAGGAACAGAGTTAGGAAGATCACTAATTTGTGACCCAGACTAAAAAATAGAATAATGTGTTTTGGTCTGAAAATAACAATTTAACATTTCTGAACCCTGAATGACCACAAAATCTGAAATCATAAAGAATAAAATCAGGCAAGGGAGATGACCAAGCCAATTAGTTTCTTATATCATCATTGATTGGGATTTTTGTTGTTGTTTTTTTGTTTTGTTTTGTTTTGTCCTTGAGACAAGGTTTCGTTATGTAACCGGCTGTCATGGACCTCACTATGGAGGCCAAGATGACCTTGAACTCACAGTGATCCACATACTACTACTTCATGAGTACTGGGACTAAAGTCATGCACCATTATATCAGGCCATTCTTGTTGAATTTTTGTCTAATAGCGCTACCAGTTGTAAAAGGACCATGGAACTCAATATGTAGACCAGGCTAGCATGAAACTCACAGAGATCCGCCTGCATCTGTGATGCTTAATGAAATAAATTACATCTACTGAGTAAATTTAAAATAATGTTACCACAAATTTAAAGTGATTAAATTGTCAAAGAAACCAAAAGAAATTAAGTCTAAAACTCACTTGTAACATTCAAGTTCACTCTGAAATCAAATATAATGTCTAAACTCATGCAGATCTGAAGCTGGTTATAATGACTTCTTGTAACCAAAGGGCATAGTAACACACTTGAGAAATGGAACCACAACACGGCATAATTTCTAGTATACTAAAGTTCATTATTTAGTCAATTTTTATTAAACATGCATAAACACTAGTTTTTGATTTTACTCTTTGTTGGATATCAACCTATTTTTAGAGTCATTGTCAATATATTCATTCATGTTTGCCGTTCACTGAAAAAACCACTGTATATTCATGTCCCTTGTAATAAAAAGTATAATGGAAATTCAGTTTACTAAACTTCCAGATCTTTTGATATTTAAATATTTAATTGAAACATTGAACTGAATTGGCAACAGAAACAAAAAACAACACTATTAGGTTACAAAGATGCTGGTTTGAATTTTTCATAGCATTGAAATTATGTGTCATACATATAAAGCACATAAAACACTTTTGCTTGTTTTGGCTAGTCAACATCTTATATAAAGAGGTTGAATTATTCCACACATCAGCTGGCTCATCCATACCTGTCTTTACTTGCCTAACATGGTAGCTGTCAGGGACACATTTTCTATTCTTCCTGGGTATTCATAAATTACTTTTCAAACCAAACCAGTTCCTGTGCAAGGATGAACCTGACAGAAATCAAGGCATTTTTATTTTCTTCCTCCTCTTTTCAGAACGATGGAAAACAAAGCCATCCAGTTAGCAGTGACTGAGAAATTCATAACCCGAATGGATACTAGAATTGTCCAGCTATAGAAAAAAAAATCATACAAAGTTGCATTAAATCCAGGACTTGAACACAGTCAGAATGTGGCTATTTCAATGCTGGTGGCCTACAGGTAAATTTGGGAGAATATATTGGCAAAAATAGCTATATATTTGTTATCATGTGTGTCATGAAAAATAAATAATTATATCAAAAATGTTTTTAACAGATATTACCTTTCTATAATGAGTAAAAAGTATTCCTGGCCATTTATTTATTTGGAATGCCCATTTCTTTTATTTTTTTTTCTTTTTCTCCTCAAAAGTCCTTTCCTAATACCACTACTAGACAGTATTACTTGTTTTTTTACTTTTATTCCATATTGTTTTGCACATCTATCTATCTATCTATCTATCTATCTATCTATCTACTATCAAACATCACACCATATTATAATTTATAATATTTGTAAATACTGTGATCTCTACCAAATCAAGAACTATTAAGTTCTTAAGGATCAGAGTCAAATATTTATATTCTTAGTGCTTAATAAAGCTGTTAGACTTTGATAATTGTTAAGTGAATATTTGTGGAAAAATAGACATGAATTACAGGAGTGGTCAGATAATTATATTCTACTAGCATTGATCTTCTATTTCTCAATTAGAGGGAAGATGGAACTGTAGCCCAAGGAGAATTGAAAATTTAAAATTGCCAGACAGTAAGACAAACATAATTAATTCACTATCAAATTAATTACACTAGCAAAATTTTATAGACGGAATTTTTCTATAACAATAGAGTTCTGAAGTAGTATCCAAAAGCAGAATTTCCAAACAAACAAGAAATGTAAAAGACTAGAATATAGTAGGAAGAGTTGAGGTTCTGGTCAAATAGATTTTAGTTTGAGTTCTATTTTCTTCTATTACTAACTGAATTATTTGTAAATTGAGAATCAGAGATAATTCATATAAATTATAACCATAATTAACACATGGTAGCGCTTAATAAATTGAAACTATCATTATATTTTAATATGAATAAATTTGGGAAGTACATTTCTTTTTTTTTTTTTTAAAGATTTATTTATTTATTATATATAAGTACACTGTAGCTGTCTTCAGATACACCAGAAGAGGGCATCGGATCTCTTTACAGATGGTTGTGAACCACCATGTGGTTGCTGGGAATTGAACTCATGACCTCTGGAAGAGCAGTCGGGTGCTCTTAACCGCTGAGCCATCTCTCCAGCCCGGGAAGTACATTTCTAATACTCATTTAGTAGTGACTCTATGCTATGTGACCTAAGAAATAGAATTTTCTGTTCTCCCATTCTTACTCACATTCAAATCTTCTTCATGATAGCACTGTGATTATTACCTGCACAACATACACCAAGAACCAGTTTAAAGTACAAACTGAGCCCCCTCTCCCTCTCCCTCTCCCTTCCTCTCACTTTCCCTCTTTGTCTCCCTCTTCCTCTCCCACCCCCTTTCTTTTAAATTCCTGGTATAGATCTTCCTAATACAAGGAAATACATCATTTTCTAATTCACACTTTCTTTCAGGCAAACAGATAATTGTTTATAATTAAAAAGCTTTTTCATCCAATTTCTACAGGGTTAGAGTAAATCACAGTGCTGTCAAGCCAGGAAAGTTCTTAATTAAGCATACGTGGTGACAATGAGTCAGTGTACTTCATTGGGAAAAAATATATAGACCAAAAGTTGAAGTAGGAGACCCAATTTCAAGTCTTAACTTTGCAAATAACACAAATGGAAATCTCAAGTGACTTCATCATTATGGACATCAGCTTCCTACATTTGGATGACAAATTCTAAGCTGAGACACTAGCTCACATTTTAGAAAAATAAAACTATATTTTATATATTAACACAAACAGGGTGTCCAGAGAAATGAATAAACATTTCCCTACAAAAAGTAGAACTAGCCAGGCTATGTGGATACAACATCTGTAATTCCAGAACTTGGGACTGGGAAAAGGAGGACAAGCCAGCATGTGACAATCAGAGATATCTTGACTCAGATAAACAGAAAAATAAAACACCGCTCCCTGCACCCCTAAACAAATGATATTCCTTCATTGCTAAACGGAAGTCCAAATAGGGAAATTCTTTGAGAAGCAATACAAAAGTCAAAAGAAAGTGCTAAGACTATGTAAAACTAAAGTCTTTCTTTAGTAAAAAAAAAAAAAGTACAAGTATCAGAAACCCAAGGGACCACATGACCTTACTCATATGTGGAAACTAAAATGTTGATCTCTGTTGTGGATGGAATGAGAATTTCTCCACAGGCTCATATATTTGAATGCTTGTTCCACAGTTGGTGTAATAGTTTAGGAAGGATTAGGGAGTGTGGTCTTGTTAGAGGAGGTGTGTCACTGAGGGTTGTCTTTATGGTTTCAAAAACCCCCACCATTCACAGTTAGCATGCTTTCCCCTACCACCACCAACCCTGCCTTATCCTTATGGATCTCAGTTACTGATCCAGTGCCATGGCTTCCTTCCTACTGCCATGCTCCCCAGGACATTGGTCATGGACACTATTGCCTCTGAAAACTTGAGGCCTAAATCAAATACTTTCTTTTGTAAGTTGCCTTTGTCATGGTGTTTTATGGAGATAGAAAAGTAACAAAGACAGTCTTATAGAAGTAGAGAGTAGAATAGTGATAGCAGCTCTAGGAAGAGAGGAGCTAAGAAGGTCTACACCTGTGATTCTCAACCTTCCTAATGCTGCCACCCTGTAATATAGTTTCTTATGTTGTGGTGACCCCCTCCCCCAACAATAAAATTTCATAACTGTTACTTTGCTACTGTTATGAATTGTAATGTAAATATCTGATATGCATTGGAACTGGTTACCAATAGTAGCATAGTAGGGTGATTATAGCTTACAATATCTCACCTTTGTATGTTCCAAAATAGCTAAAAGAAAGTTTGAAGTTTTCTTTTTTTTCCCAACATAATATTTTATTATTTATGAATTTCACATAATGTACCCTGATCACACTCATTTCCCCATCCTCACAGATCTGCCCCCCACTTTGTTACCTCTTCTTTTAAAAGAATAAAAAGAATACGAGGAAGAATTAGATAAAATAGAGGAGGAGGAAGAGGAGGAGGAGGAGGAGGAGGAGGAGGAGGAGGAGGAGGAGGAGGAAACAATCTTAAGGAAAACTGAGTCCTTCCCTACCCTCATCTCTACCAGAAGCCATCAAATGCAGATAGTTATACTTCAGCATCCTAATCACAATTTAAGAGTTCTCTTCAATGGCTTCCTGTCTAGGCTGTTACTTTAAGGGAGTGAGGGGATTGTCACATAAGCCTTCTATGTCTCTCTTTCTCAATTATAAATCAGTGTATCAGTATTACCACAAAAGTCTCTTCTTTACTCTTTACAGTCAGTGGGAGCATGGATCAGGAACTGCCACATAGTTTCTAGTGACAGCACAGACACGGACATCCATAGGGCTTCTGGTATCAGCAAATGCCATGGACTTCAGCATGATCTTGGGTATCAAACTGGCCTTCTGCCACAACAGGCCATGAACACCATCATATCTCTCAATGTGCACATGCCACATACCTCAACACAGCCTCTGAGACAAAATGGACCACAGACACCAGTATGATCCCTGTGGAGCCTGGCCCATAAACATCAACATGGCTTCAGGTAGCAGCACAGACCGCAGATATACACTTGGACTTCAGTGGAAACATGGGCCTCCTCAACATGGTTCCTGGTTGCAATAGGACCATGAACCTCAATATGGACCACAAACATCAACATGTCCTCATTTTCTAATGCAACGTGTGGGTGCGCACACACACACACACACACACACACACACACACACACACACACAAACACACAAATGTTTGAAGAGGTAAAGATAGTAACCAACTTGATTTGATTGTTAAACATTGTATTTATATTTTGAATTATCATGTTAAACCCCATAAGTGTTTATAATGATTGGGTATGAATTAAAAATGTGAGAGGCTTCACCTAGCAGCAGATGGAAACAAATGCAGAGACCCCCAGCCAAACACCAGGTAGAGCTTACGAATTCTTGTGGAAGAGTTGGGGATAGGACAAAAGGAGTCAAGGGCACCACAAGAAGACCTACAGGGTCAACTAACCTGGGCCTATGGGCCCAGAGACTGAACCACTAATCAAAGAACATGCATGGGCTGGACATAGCCCCCCCTTACACATTTGTAGAAGATGTACAACTTGATCTTCATGTGGGTCTCCAAACAATTGGAGCAGGGGTCTGTCTCTGACTATGTTGCCTGGCACTAGATCCCCATCCCCTTCCTAGCTGGACTGCCTGACTGGGGCTCAGTGGGATAGCATGTGATTAGTCCTGCTGCAACTTCATGTCCTGAGCCAAAATGGCATTCCTATACTGGTAAGAGTATCCCAACCCCCCACTCATCTTCTATCTGTTTTAGTCTTTCAGTTTGGCTCATTTCCTTTCTCCTTGGAATCCCTTTGTTTGACATACAAGATCTAACAATTTGTATGAACAACTGCTTGAGAGGAACAGATGTGAGGACTTAGATAAGTTCTTGACATGGAAACAAAGCAAAAGTCACAATTTAAGGACAGTTTCCTGTCGTGTTATAGATAAAATTGATATGGCAAAATATAATAAGTTCATACATTTTGTGGGCAAAATTTAGCCTAAATTCACAAAACAATGTCTTCAGTTTTAATACTTAAACAATTGTTCATAAAGTTTCATAATGCAAATCCCTCACAACCTAAATATATTTCATCATTTTAAAAAAGTCTCCATCAAAGGCCTTAAACTAGAGAAATTAAGCCCTGAAAAGGGACTTCATGTCACCTGAACTAGAAGATAATGCAGAAAGGACAAAGGGAACAATTAGATCTCCCCTTTAATCTGAAGCAGAAACTTACCTGTGTTATGAGGAATACTAAACAATATATAATACAAGTAGAATATTTAATGAATATGTCTTAACAACATTGTCTTATTTCTTCTTAGTCAATTTAATCCTGAAAATAAAGAGTTCTAAGGATATATTTAGTTTCCCTGAAATAATTAAATTACATAATTCTAGATTGATAATATTGTCATTATAATATGTGAGAATTGAATATAACTATTTGCTTGGGCAGTGGATATTTCAATATAACATATGACTTCTAGGTTTTTAAGTAACTGAGAAAAGGAAATGTATTTTTTTAAACAAAGGAAGCAAGCATGAAGCAGCTTTATAAAAACAAGCTAAAGCAAACAAACAAGGGGATGCTCACTGGGTAAAAATCATTTGCTGTGAAAACCCGATGACCTGAGTTCAATCCCCAGAAGCAGCAGAGGAAGGAGACATCACCTGACTCCAGAGTTGTCCTCTGATCTTCACATGCTCATTGTTGGATATCTTACACACAAACACACACATACAGTGGGTGAGGGGGAGACAGAGAGAGACAGATTCTCAGAGACAACTAATAATAAATATGCTATATATTGTTACTTTATAATTTCATATAAAACCAGCCAATCAAAAATAATGCTTTCTTCAAAAATAAATAAATGGTGAATTAACATATTCCACTGCTTTCCAAGGTGGTTTAATACATTAGGAGCACAAAGATATTACTGTCACCCACTCTAAATATCTGGTTTATTCTGTCTGTCTTTCTCTTTCTCTCCACTCTCTCCCTCCCTTTCCCCCTCACCTCTTGCGCCCTCTCTCTCTCTCTCTCTCTCTCTCTCTCTCTCTCTCTCTCTCTCTCTCTCTCTCCCTCTCTCTCTCTCTCTCTCTCTCTCTCTCTCTCTCTCTGTGTGTGTGTGTGTGTGTGTGTGTGTGTGTGTGTGTGTGTGTGTGTGTGTGTGTGCACGTGCGTGCCCATACATCTTTTAAGGGAGTAAAGGATTGATTTCCATTTACCGGTTAACAGCCCACCCAATGGGAGAAGTAAAAGAAGGAGCTCAGGTACTCACTGGTGACTGAAAAATGAGTTTCAGGGATCTAACTCTCGCAACCCCTGCCATGAGTATTGGTTATAAGAGAGTACTATGTATGTGGATTTAACATGGGTATTGAGGAACTGATCTCAAGTCCCATGGTTTTAAAAGCAACCATTTTATACTAAATGACTCATATTTTCTCTCCCCAAATTTCCCTTAGGGAGTAATTTTATAGTGATTATTCCCTAATGGTTATCATTTTCTCTTTTGCTGTACTCTGTCTTTGATAAAAACTCTGGAGTATTTCTCTCACACTCTATCTATCTATCTATCTATCTATCTATCTATCTATCTGTATATATGTATAATATATATTAGTTTTTGGGAAGTTCATACAATTAAATCATTGTATTCACCCTCCCTTTACTAACTCTTTTAATATAAACGCTCCTTTTCATTCATTCTCAAGCCTTGTATCCTTTTTATCACTATCAAGGCAAATTAGCACTGCCGAAATGTTCTTGGATACATGTGGCCTTCCACCAAAGCATGATCAATTATCAAATAATACACAGTATTATAAAGAGCATTGGCATCTAAGTCCCCAAAATAAAAAAAAATATTGACTTGCATTCTAAGATATTAGTGTTTATCTTTACACATGGCCGATTTTTTTTAATTTTAACTTTCTTGGATAGTTTATATATTTACATTTCAAATATTATCCCCTTTCCACCTTCTCCCTAACCCCCTCCCCCTCCTCCTGCTTCTATGAGGATGCTCCCACTCCCACCCACACACTTCCTCCTCAATGCCCAGGCATTCCCCTACATTGAGGAAACGAGCCTTCACAGAACCAAGGGTTTTTCCTCCTACTGGTGCCAGACAATGTCATCTTCTGCATATGTAATGCGGCTGGAGTCATGGGTCCCTCCATGTGTACTCATTGGTTGGTGGTTTAGTCCCTGGGAGTTCTGATGAGGTCTGGTTGGTTGATATTGTTCTTCCTATGGGGTTGCAAACACCTTCAGCCCCTAGTTTTATCCTTGTCTGCATTTTATGTATAAATAAACTGAAAAATATACCTGCAAAAATACCCTCTTGAGTTCTTCAGGACTTAATATAAAATGATCTGTTAAGTCAGTAGTTGCAAGGCCAGAAACTGGGAAAAGAGACGAAAATAAAAACATGTTGCAAAGCTAGAAAATCTATTACTATGAATGTCTTTTAAAAGCAGCAGTTAACAACTTTAGCCTCTAGTTAAAATGGCATCAGGTTACTTGATTGAATATTTATTCTTAGAGAAGACATTGATTTCACACACACAATCTATTCTACAGGCTACTGTTTTCTCAGTGGAAAGAGATTGTTTTTAATCAGGTCTCACTAGTGGCTGAGGCTCTGAAAAACACATCCTTCCTTAAAAATAAGCTCTACTTTCAAATATTCAAATAGGAAGTCAAAGGCATCTGTCAATTGCTGTGTGCTTTCTTTTATAAAAGTAGTCAGCATAGGTGAGGCTTCTGAGGAGCCAGAAGAAACCTAAACCAGGAACACAAGAAGTCTGCCCTAACCAAGGACAGCACTACCTGCCTTCCAGGAGGCTGGCTCTAACCCAGGTCATAGAGCTCTGACTCCAAGGAGGCTGGCTCCAATCAGAGACACCCAGGCCAGTAAACACCAAAGATAGCCAAATGGCAAGAGGTAATCACAAGAAACATAAGTGACAGAACCAATGCAATTGGCACTATCAGAATCCAGTTCTCCCACCACAGCAAGCCCTGAATACCCTAACATACCAAAAAGCAAGATTCTGACCTACATTCCAATCTCATGTAGATAGAGATCTTTTCTTTTTTTTTTCTTTATTAACTTGAGTATTTCTTATTTACATTTCGATTGTTATTCCCTTTCCCAGTTTCTGGGCCAACATCTCCCTAATCCCTCCCATTCCCCTTTTATATGGGTGTTCCCCTCCCCATCCTCCCCCCACTACCGCCCTCCCCCCAACAATCACGTTCACTGGGGATTCAGTCTTGGCAGGACCAGGGGCTTCTCCTTCCACTGGTGCTCTTACTAGGCTATTCATTGCTACCTATGAGGTTGGAGACCAGGGTCAGTCCATGTATAGTCTTTGGGTAGTGGCTTAGACCCTGGAAGCTCTGGTTGGTTGGCATTGTTGTTCATATGGGGCCCCTTCAAGCTCTTCCAGTCCTTGTAGATAGAGATCTTTAAGAAAACATAAATAATGTCCTTAAAGAAATAAAGGAAGTGCTTGCTTCAGCAGCACATATACTAAAATAGGAACTATACAGAGAAGATTAACATGGCCCCCACACAAAGACAACATGCAATTTCATGAAATAGTCCATATTTTTAGAACACAAATAACAGCCCAGTATATTATACCCAGCAAAACTCTCAATCACCATAGTTGGAGAAACCAAGATATTCCATGACAAAACCAAATATGCATAATATCTTTTTACTAATCCAGCTCTACAGAGGATATGGAAAGGAAATCTCCAACACTAGGAGAATAACTATACCCAAGAAAACAGAAAAAAATTAAACAATTCATAACAAACTCAAAAGAGAATCATACACACATAATACCACCTCCAGCAACAAAAATTACAGGAACTAACAAATCATCTGTCTTTAATATCCATTTACCGGTTAACAGCCCACCATTGGGAGAAGTAAAAGAAGGAACTCAGGTACTCACTGGTGACTGAACAATCAGTAAACTCAGATCCTAATAAAAAGACACAGGTTAACAGACTAAATACATAAACAGGATCCAGTATTTTACTACACACAAGAAACACACCTCATTAACAAAGATATGTACTACCTCAGAGTAAAAGGCTGGAAGAAAGTTATCCAAGCAAATGGACCCAAGAAACAAGCTGAAGTTGCCATTCTAATATCCCATAAAAGAGACTTTCAGCCAAAAGTTATCCAATGAGATGGGTAAGGACACTTCATATTCATAAATAGAAAAATCCACCAAGAGGAAGAAGTTTCAATGCTCCAAATGCAAGGGCACCCACATTAGTAAGAGAAACGTTAATAACGCTCAAAACATATATTGAACCTCACACAATAATGGTGGGAGACTTCAACACCCTACTCTCACCAAAAGACAGGTCGTTGAAACACAAACTAAACAGAGACACAGTGAAACTAACAGAAGTTATGAACCAAATGGATTTAACAGATACCTACAGAGCATTTCACCCCAAAACAAGAGAATATACCTTCCTCTCAGCACCTCATGGAAACTTCTCCAAAACTGACCGTATAATCAAGCACAAAACAAGCCTCAACAGATACAAGAAAATTAAAATAATCCCCTAGGTTCTATCAAATCAACATGGACTAAGGCTAGACTTTAATAACAACAAAAACAACAGAAAGCCCACATATCCATGGAAACTGAACAATTCTCTGCTCATTGATAACTTGGTCAGGGAAGAAATGAAAGATACAGAAGTCAATGAAAATGAAGACATATCAAACCCAAATTTATGGGACACAGTGAAAGCAGTGCTGAGAAGAAAATTCATAGCACTAAGTGACTTCATAAAGAAATTGGAGAGATCCTATGCCAGCAACTTAACAGTATACCTGAAAGCTCTAGAAAAGAAAGAAGTCAACACACACAAGAGGAGTAGAAGCAGGAAATAATCAAACTCAGGACTGAACGGGGTTGGGGATTTAGCTCAGTGGTAGAGCGCTTGCCTAGCAAGCACAAGGCCCTGGGTTCAGTCCCCAGCTCCGAAAAAAAGAAAAGGAAAAAAAAAAAAGAACTATACAAAGAATCAACAAAACCAAGAGCTGGTTCTTTGAGAAAATCAACAATGTAGATAAATCCTTACCCAAACTAATAAAGGGCACAGAGACAGTATCCAAATTAGTAAAGTCAGAAATGAAAAGTGAGACATAACAACAGAAACTGAGGAAATTCAAAACATCATCAAAACCCACTACAAAAGCCTATACTCTACAAAACTAGAAAATCTAGATAAAATGGGTACCACATATGAAAGTTAAATAAAGATCAGGTAAACTACCAAAACAGTCCTACAACCCCTAAGGGTTGAATTAGAAATAGCCATTCAAAACCTCCTAACAACAACAACAACAACAACAACAACAACAACAACAAAAGTCCAGGGCCAGATGATTTTAGTGCAGATTTCTACCAGACCTTCAAAGGAAGAGCTAATAACAATACTCTTCAAATTATTCCACAAAATAGAAACATAAGGAACACTACCTAATTCATCCTATGAAGCCACTGTTACTCTGATATGTAAACCACACAAGGAACCACCAAAAACAGTACTTCAGACCAAGTTTGTTTATGAATATTGATGCAAAAATCCTCAATATAATTTTCGAAAACCAGATGCAGGAACACATTGTAGCTTGTAGTTTTAAGCTCTACCCGCCTTGATTTAGTCTGGGGGGGGGGACTGTGATACCAGCCTCCTC
The DNA here is from genome assembly GCF_021556685.1 of Rattus norvegicus. NCBI lineage: Eukaryota > Metazoa > Chordata > Mammalia > Rodentia > Muridae > Rattus > Rattus norvegicus. Next base: position 82,108,526 of record NC_141554.1, on the reverse strand, counting down.
CCAGCTCCCCTTGAATCCACTGATAAAAAACAGACACACAGTTGTCTAATTTCAACTTGCCTTCTGGTACAATCGCTGGGTGCTGCTATCTCCTGCCTGGAAAAGCAAGCCCTTATAAACTTCTTATCTTCGTCTCTCCCACCTGTCCTAGACTTTAGTGGCTAGTCCTATCTTGCCAAACCTTTCTGACCACCTGCCTGTAATAGTGGCCACAGGCCCCAACTCCTCACAAGACCTCACCTGGCTTCCTGGTTCTCCTCTTTCCAAGATCATATCAGCCTTAATTGGGATAGCCAGAAGCTGGAAATAAACCAGATGTCCCTCAACTAAAGAATGGATACAGAAAATGTGGTTCATTTACACAATGGAATACTATTCAGCTATTAAAAACAAGGATGTCATGAATTTTTCAGGCAAATGGATGGAACTTGAAAATATTGTCTTTAGTGAGGTAACTCGGACACAAAAGCACATGCATGGTATGTAGTCACTGACAATTCTATATTAGCCAGTAACTACAGAATACCTAGGATAAACCTCATAGACCTTAAGAAGTGTAACAAGGAGAAAGGCCCAGGTAAGGATGCTTCCATCCTACTTAGAAAGGGGAAGAAAATAATCAGGGAGGCCTAGGGAGGGAGGTATCTAGGTGAGAGAGAGGAGGGGTAGGGGAAAGGAAAGGAGAAACAGGATGAGGTAATGGGGAGGGGAACCGGAGAGAAGTCCAGAGGCTAAGGCAATGAATGGAGATAAGCAGCCTCAGGGCTGGGAGGTGGCAGGATCCTCTGGAAAGTACGGAGACCCAGGAGGTGAGAAATTCTCAGGACTTAATGAGGGTGACCTTAGTCAAAATGTGCAACAATAGGGAGAGGGAACTCAAAGAATCTACCTCAAGTAGATAAATAGGGCCTGAAGTGGAGGGCTTGGGTTACTAACCCACAGTCAAAATGTCTGACCCAGAATTGTTCCTGTGTAAAAGAACTGCAGGGACAAAAATGGAGAAGAGACTGAAGGAAAAGTGGTCCAAAGACGAGTAGAACTTGGGATACACATCATGGGAGGGGGGGCAGAAAGGGAGGACACCAAGGCCTGATACTCTTACTGATGCTTATAGACAAGAACCTAGCCTGGTTGTCTTGAGAGGTCCAACAAGCTGCGACTAACTAAAACAAATGCAGATACTTACACCCAACCATTGGACTGAAGTCAGGGACCCCTATGTTTGAATTAGGGGAAAGTTTGAAAAAGTTGAAGGGGAGAGGAACCCCATAGGAAGACCAGTAATCTCAATTAACCCAGAACCCAGGGATTTCCTAGAGACTAAGCTACCAAAGCAGGAGCATACACTGGCTTGTCTGAGATAGCAGAGTTCTGCCTCCTCTGGCCTCAGTGAGAAGATATGCTTAATACCTGAGAGATCTGAAGCCTCAGGGAAGAGGAAGGCCTAGTGGGGTGGGGAGTACACTTTTGGATGCAAGGGGGAGGAGAAATGGGATGAGGAACTGTAGGAGGGTGGGCAAGGACTGGAATGTAATTAAATAAAATAATAAAATAAAAAGAGTAAAAGAAATTCAGAAAACCACAGGAGAATTGGTAGAAGCCATTAAAGAGGAAACAAATAAACCCCTTAAAGAAATACAGGAAAATACAATCGAGCACGTAATGTAATTGAACAAAATGGCCGAAGACCTAAAATTGAAAATAAAAAACAATAAAGAAATCACAAATAGAGTCAACCCTGGAGATGGAAAACCTAAGAAAGAGGTCAGGAGCCACAGATGCCAGTATCACCAACAGAATACAAGAGATGGAAGAAAGAATCATAGAAGATACTGACACATTGGTCAAAGAAAATATAAAACATAATTTATTTAAAGACAGACTTACCTCAGAGACCCATAATAGTTACACAGTTTATAGAAGTGCTTCAATCGGAATCAGAGAAAGAACTGGAAGAGCTCGAAGGGGCTCGAGACCCCTTATGAGCAACAATGCCAAGCAACCAGAGCTTCCAGGGACTAAGCCACTACCCAAAGACTATACATGGACTGACCCTGGACTCTGACCTCATAGGTAGCAATGAATATCCTAGTAAGATCACCAGTGGAAGGGGAAGCCCTGGGTCCTGCTAAGACTGAACCCCCAGTGAACTAGTCTATGGGGGGAGGGCGGCAATGGGGAGAGGATGGGGAGGGGAACACCTACAAAGAAGGGGAGGGGGAGGGAGGGATTAGGGGGATGTTTGCCTGGAAACCGGGAAAGGGAATAACACTTGAAATGTAAATAAGAAATACTCAAGTTAAAAAAAAAAAAAGAAGAAGTGCTTCAATCAGCATCTTAGTATTTCACTAGTTGTGCATTAATGTCTACAGGATAAGACAGAAAGTAGAACATTTCAAAATTAATATTTAAAAGATCTTATATTTTATGCAAGAAAACATAGATATTATCTATACCAAAATAAACATAAAGTTTAAGAGGAAAGTTCAGTAATTTTTCAATGTTTCAAGATCCAGTCTCAGGAAAGGACTACCAGTAAACTAACTCATTTCAAACATGAGTGCTCTGATTGATGCATTGGAATCATTTTGGGCTTAATGTTTATTTTATCATAAAACACCAAATAATATATTTAAAACATTATTTTGGTAATAGTAAGATTTATTTTATTATATGCAAATAATATTAAGCACTTTTCAGATGTTTTTTCACTTTTTAGCATATAGCAGAAATGCTAAAGATAGCCAAGTGTAACCAAAGCCAGAGGTACTTTAACATGGAAAAGATGATATTTGTTACATTTGTGATTCCCTTGTATGTAAAATAGTGCATCGAGAATATTTTTCGTACACACACACACACACACACACAAAGATCGTTTTTCTCTCTTAACTCCCTGTCATCCCCTCTCTTATTTTTTTTTTTTTTTTAGTTTTTTCCGGAGCTGGGGATCGAACCCAGGGCCTTGCGCCTGCTAGGCAAGCGCTCTACCGCTGAGCTAAATCCCCAACCCCATCCCCTCTCTTATAAGCACAACATAAGGTTATTTTTATTTTAGATTCTGTGTGGCAAACATTTTAATGTTGACATATTTAATCTGTAAATTTTATATCTTCCTATCCCATTTCCCTCTGGTTACTGTATGGACATGCTACAGTTACTCTAAATTGTGACAGTCATAGTAGGCATACTTAATAACCAAGGGAAATTATCCTGTGGATAATTGCCAGGCAATCAGTATTCACAGCTTTTAATAAAAAAAAGGAGAAACAAGCTAGTATAATTTTAAAAATAATGATCCATTAAAAACATCTCACATTGACCACTGCATAAAGTAAACTTCAGAATCTGTAATAATTTATCAGCTTTGGAAAAATAACTTGTAACTATGATAAACTTTATAGGAGAGACCTAGCATCTGATGTGATGAGAAATATCCAGGAAAGAAAAACAAGTTCGAGTCAATTTCCAGTCATGGGCATGACCAGGTATGGTGTGGCATTCCTTTAATAGGAGGAACACTTGGGGGCAGAGGCAGATAGATCTCTTGTGAGTGCCAAGCCAGCTTCATGTAAGCAGAGTTCCAGGTCAGTCAGGCTACATAGTGAGACCTTGCTTGTGGAACTCGGTAGTTTAATCTAAATTATATAGTACGGGCTCTGATGGGGCTGAAATGATTAAGCAAATGCTTTGATAAAGAGGTCATACTAGGCTAGGACTGCACCATTTGGTATATTTTGTAGGTGACACTGTAAGTAATCGAGTTTCAGACACAGGCATAAATGTCTCAAAGGCCAAGAGCTAAAGGAAGTTGAGTGGCACAAAGGAAACCCAGCTTGTTTACTCCTAGAAGGAATTATGGGGGTAGGGTGAAGACATAGACAAATGTCTCATATTTGGGAATCTGGAAAGGAGTAAATCACAATTTGAACAGGTTGGGCTCCAAGGAAGAAAGACTGACCAAAGCAGAAAATAGCTGACAAACCTGAGAGGTGCCAGAGCTCACTTGTTCTGACAACACATTTAATGTTACCTCCAACTTGAGATTCGCCTCCCTGAGCTCCTCTGCACCATTTACGGAGACTGGACCGTCTGTTCCCTCAACAAGTCCAAACTGCCTCTGCAGTGTTACATTGTAACAATCTCCACAAGAATTCAGGGCCAGATACCAAAAGCCGTCCTCAAAACCCTCAGTTTCAAAAGGAGGCTTCCCGCCCCACCCCTACGGCATTATTAAACATAAACTTCACAATTCATATAATATATGCAACTTTGATTCGTAAATACATATGCATTTGTTTTCTCAATTCTACAGAGCTACGAAAATCCTTAAGGGCAGAAACTATGTACTGCCACTTTGCATGCCACAGGGGTTTGCATTTTTATACTCGAGCCTACAAAAACAAAAATCTAACCCATAAAATAGTGGTAAATAAGAATTTGTTGAATGGATGCATTCCATTGCTAACACGTTTTCATTCTCTTCATTTTTCCCTTATCCTTATGAGACAATTCTTATATTGAAACCAATTTTCTCTCAGAAAATCAAATTACTGAAAGATACCTAGTTTCTTTTCAACAGTGCTTTCACTTAAAGGTAACTAAAAGGCACATCTGGAGCCTGGTCAGATGACACATAACTGCAGGCCAAGGAAGCAAATGTAAATGCGCCTTCCAGTTGTCTACTTGCATAAGAATGCAATGTGAAGTTAAGGGAGTAGGTTCAGTAGGTCTTAGGGTAAATGGTTTGTTTAACTCCCCAGGCTAAACGCAAGGGAAGACAGAACAAAACTCAAAATGATAGGCTCTCAGGGTGCCTTTTAGGTTGAACTGAAGGTTTGGTAACCTGTAAATCATATCGACAGTCAGGTGTGGTTTGTTGTTTGTTTGTTTGTTTGTTTGTTTGTTTGTGGCGGATGTCTATTTAGCGTAGAATGACTTGAATCTAAGCAGCTCTCTCGCCACCACCAGGTCTGGCTAGTAAACTTTGAAATGGACGGTCTGGTTTTCCTTTAAGCTACAGGAACCTTTGAAAAGAGTTGGGGGAGGGGAGGCAGTGAAGCAGGGTCTCACTAGGTAGTTCCGGCTTGCTCGATAGGTGTAGACCAGGCTAGGCCTGATCTCAGTGATCTGCCTGCTTCTGCCTCCCAAGTTCTGGGATTAAAAGCATACACCACTAGGCCAGGGACCTAATTTTTTTTTTCTTTTCTTTTTTTTTTCGGAGCTGGGGACCGAACCCAGGGCCTTGTGCTTGCTAGGCAAGAGCTCTACCACTGAGCTAAATCCCCAACCCTAGGGACCTAATTTTTTAAGTAACTGTTTAAAAGGTTAATTTTCCTTTTTGATTAGACTTTCAGCTTAGGGAATGCAGACTGTTGTTGAAACACTTTTAAATACAATTAGCTCTTTCAACAACCGAAGCGAAGCACATCTCAAAAAAAGCTGCAGGGACCCGGCCTGTTTAGTTCCAGTAACAATTAGCAGCCCTCTGCGCTCTGTTTTAACCAGAATTATTTCTAAGCATCTTATTCTTTTCTCCAAACGTTTAGGTCTCAGACTCGCACTAGAAGACAAATGAAAGATTCTCAGCACAGAAAGCTGCTACTTAAACACTGAGACTAGAATAGGTTTAGGTGGCACTTCCGTGGGCCAAAAAAATTTTTTTTAAATAATAAAAATTTAAAAAAAAAGGAGGCACCTCAAGTTTCAGTAATGAATATAACAAATGGTTTTGGTTTGCTTTCTATGTAGTCTTAAATATCATCTTTGAATTACGAATCCATTAAAGCCAATGTTTTTCCTCTGGGTAGACCTCTGCTATTACAGACTTCCCGCGTGGCCCCATTTAATTCTCGTTCCAGGCGGAGTACTAGCTCTTTTAGAAGGTAGGCGGCCTGCAAGCGAGTCCTGCTCTTCCAGGTCCCAGATTTATTGCTACTCTCCACCTGCGGGAGGCGCGCAGTTCTGGCACCCTTCTAAAGCCAGGACCACAGTTCAGCCTTGGCGGGAAGTTCTCACGACCAGAAACGTTCCCACTCTTTTTCTGAGCTCTAAACGGGTGATCCTGTCACTCCGACCTCGCCCTTTTGCTAACTGGGAAAGACTGGAGCTTCTGGCTCAATCCAGTCTCAAAAGGGCCCGCCACCCCGCGCGAAGAAAGAAGCGGGGGTGGAGATCGTGGGGGTCAAAAACCAACTGTTAGAGCTTTTGCTTGTCGTTCTAACTTTAAAAAAGGGTGAAAGGCAAAAAAACTGGATTTCCTGCTGGTCACGTTGGAGCACTAGGCGTCTGCTAAGTGCGTGGACTCCGGCACCCTAGAGGCAGTCAAAGCCGGCAGCGTACGAGGGCTTCGGGCAAGTTCGCGGGCCACGCCTTCCGAACCGGCCACCTCCCCTCATTGGCCTGACAGCCTGTCACTCCAACCTGGCTCCCACTTCGGGTAACCATTCACGTAGTTTGGTTGCGTCTTGGCGTGTTTAATGTTGCCAATAACGAGAGATTTTTTTTTAGGGGGAGGGGGGACGCGAGTACATATCGTGCTGCAATTAGTTCATTGAAAACTCAGTCGCTCGCGGAGCAGTCAGGCAGAGACTCCTCTCGGCTTTTTTTCCCTCCTGCCTAAGGATCTCCTACGGAGAGCTGCAACAATGCCCAAAAGAAAGGTAAGTGAAATGGGAAGATAGACGGGAGATTTGCTGCCGAAATACATATTTCCTACGGCAGAGATTTCGATCTTTTTGAAAGAGCATTTTGGCTTCTAGTTTGATTTTGTGATGTTCTGAATGGAAGGCGAGGGAAAGGTAGCGATCGGTCTGTGTTTGGTTTCGGAAGGTCTCGTATGCAACTGGTAGTTCACTTTTGGCTTGTTTTGTTTAAAGGAGAGAATCGTTTGAGAGGTGTCTCCATGCTGAATTACAAACAGCCATAGCGCTGTGCTGTCGCTTCCTACCCCACCCCCCTTCCTCCGCTTACCCTATTGGAGAACTCTTCTCCCAACCACACTTCCAGCGCCAGCTTCCTCCTCTACCTCTAGCTTTTCTTGGGGAACCGTCCCGTTTGGGGGAGCGAAAGCCCTGGCTTTCTCTTGTTTTTGCCTTTGTTCTTTCCGTTTTCTTTTTTCCTTTTTCCCCCCTCTTCCCTCCTCCACTTCTTGTCATGCCAGATGGCTATGCAATGGTAATCCTGTGCCATTAGGCGGCGCAGACTTCAAACTGTCCTAGAGAAGGGAGAGATTCACCGCTGTAATTAGAAACTTTAGATCTGAGAGATTTGGCACTCTTGGAACTCTCTAGTTAAAGGTGGAAAGGTGATTAGAGAGCCGTGTCCGAAAAACTACTGCCAGCGTTGGTTGGTGGGGTGCCGTGGGATTAGTTCACTTTAGACATGGGGAGTTGATTCGAGCTACCGAGGGCTACAGGTCTTCTGTAACCCTTCACTTCAAAATTCCTGTCTCCGCGCAGATAGGAAATAAGTTGAAGCTCAGTGCTTGTGCCACCCCCCTCCCCGAGTCTCTTACAACTAAAATGGAATGTTGTTTCATTGCTTGGTGAAATCATAAAATAAAATACTGTGTTAATGTAAAAACCTTATGATTGTGTTTTTATATTCTTGTGAATCCGTCCGCCTTCCGTATTCCTAGAACAGAGAAATGAGGCTGAAATTCCTCAGTGCTCTGGGGCTGTATCATTGAAATAATAGCCTGGTAATTCCCAGAGTAAAGGGCTACTCAGATACGGAAAGCAATTGTTTCTTCTAATCACCACCCCCTTCCCGAGGCTCCCGCCGCCCGGCTCTGTACGTCTTGTGCAATGGATCTTGCTATTTTGCAGAGCTGACAGCAACCTTGTAGCAGGTAGTGGCGGGAAGTTTTAAAATCCGCCGCCTGCTTCTCTGAACAAAACGTTGACGTTGCAACAAAGACGTCCTTCCTTGAAAGTATGGTGGGATTGTTGTTTTGTATGCAGAACTTGAGGAAGAAAATAGTCCATAATCAGTAGAGCTAGTCAGATAGATACAATTGCATGGCAAACATAAGGCAAGAAAGGGAAACTGCGAGAAGCTCCGCCTTCTTTCGTCCCGCCCAACCCTTGTTTTGGCTTTAACATTAGAGCAGGTGGATTTTTAAATGAACATGATTTGTTCTTAAGTGACATTATTTATTCAAAAAGATTACACTGACTCTTTGTAAACTGGTCGTAGGCATGAACTTGCATCTTGGTACACGTTTCATGTTACTAAAACAGTAGAGGTAGAATAGCTACTAGAAAGCAACACGTGGCTGCTGGAGCAGGAACCCAGGGAAAACGTCACAAGTGTCTAAAGTCGTAATTATAATGCATTGTCAACCTTCTCTGGTCTACATGTTTATATTGATGATCCTATTTCTTTTTTGTATTTTCTCCCTCTACACAGGCTGCAGGTGATGCGAGCCAGGAGGTGAGTGTCTTTAGTTTGTGAGTTTCTTTGGGGGGAAAAACACACCCATTATAAACTAAAGACACATAACTAGGTAAAAATGCTGGTAGTTATATCTGTACCACCTGAACACAAATGTTGTGTATGCCAGTGATGTCTCAAGTTACACTAATAAAAAAAAAAAAAAAGACAGACGTTTTAGCATTTCTGACCCTACTGTGCTTGTTATAAGATCCAGAGAGCACCTTCTTCAGCTCAAATTCTCTTTTGTCAGTCAATTGGTGAGGAGAAAGGTATATTTTAATTTTAAAGTGCACTCCTCAGAAATGGCCATTTTGCTGATTTATCTCAGTGAAAGAAGCTTGTCATGGGATTCTATTCCTTTAGCATATGCAAGGTTTCCGGGGTTGGACCAGATGTGTCTATGACATTTTTAAAGAGAATTTATAATCACTTCTTTAATAGCAACATTTACACAGTGCTACACCAAATATTTTCTCAGTAAAAATAATTCTAGATTTGTATATCAATAATTCTTTTGACTCTTTTTTTTTTCCACTTCTAGCCAAAGAGAAGATCGGCTCGACTGTCTGCTGTAAGTGGTATTTATAAAATGCTACCCATGTATCATGGAATCGGGTTTTTAGAACTGGGAAAGCCTGCATAATATTATGTTTAGTACAAGGGCTATTTTGAAGGTTTATGGGAGAAACTTTACACATTAAGGAAAAGGATTCTTTCCCTAGTGCTTGGTTTAAATCATACGTATGTATTTCATTATTAGTGCTCTTTCTTCAAATATGATTTCTTCCTCTTTTCTTATATAATGACATTTTCTGATGCAGATGCCTGTGCCCTTTACACCGGAGTTGAAACCTAAAAGAGCATCAACTTCAAGGGTAAATATTCAAATTATAAATTTGAGGGAAATAAATTCTTTTTAGAAATGAATTGTGAAAGTGCACACACCTGATCCTTTTGTTTTCTTCATAGCTTGCTTAGACAGAAATCTAATGTAAAATGCAGGACATATGGATGTACTGGGTGGTGAATGTTTGGACATTTTGTTATTGTAGCTGTGTCTTAGCATTTTTATTTGGTAGTTTCAACACAATATTCTAAATGTAAAATAAAAAATTTTGGTTGGTAGACCCATTAAATGTATATGCTTTTGATATTTACCAATATTCCTAGGAAAACAAAGGCCATACATTGCAGTAATGTGATAGTGTATTATAATAATAGCAGTAACTAATATTTGATAATGCTTCCGGAAGTACTATCATGTTTGTTGCTTTAAATGAAGTCAACTGCTTTTATATAGACTTTGGCGCTTGTGTGTTATAGCTAATGACAGGCCGAAAGAGAAGTAAAATCAATATTAAGTTCACTGTTAATTGCTTTATATACATTTTTTCTCACAAGTACAGAAATAAGAAAAGATTAAAGTTACAAAAAATATTTGAGGAGAAGTCAGTAAACAGTGTTTCTCCATGGCTTCTGCCTCACCCCTGCCTCCAGGTTCCTGCCCTGGCTTTCCTAGGTGCTAGACTATAAATAAATCCTCCCTCCCCCTCCAAAAAAACCTCCACAAGAATATTTGAATACTTAACCTGGCAGGGAAATACCATAATCACAAAGGTGATTTTCCCAGGGAGCAGCGCCTGATGACTATAAGGATGAATACAGATCTAAGGAACTTGACTGACCCATTGGTGGTAGTGGGAGACTGAATTAGTGCTTTCCCTGTGTGTAGGGGTGATAATTTTTGACATCATCTAATCTCACTTTGTGACTGAAGACACAGCAAACCATGGTCATTCTTGTAAGATGCTTTTGTGAATTCTTATTTTAAAAACCCTTGTTTAATTATCTCAACCAGTCAATTTATAAATCGATGTAGCACTAGCTATTGAACTGCTCTCTGCAAGTTGCACTGAGAGAGGGAAGGTGTGGAAAGTATAGGAATAAACCATGAGAGCTGTTATCTAATCATGTACTCTAAAAAATATTTATCTTGTACTGTAAAAAGTATTTATCTTGTACTGTAAAAAGTATTTATCTTGTTCAGATCTGTTTCTTATTTGTTAACAGAATAATAACTTTTATGTACATTGGGGTATATAATTTCTAACATAATTCCATATGTGTTTTCTCAATTTCCTAACAATATTCCTCTGTGGTGAGTGATATTATCATTTTATGTATGAAAACACAATTTGACAGATTTCTACCATTTCTCAAGATCACTCTATGTAAGTTAAGGACCTAGGATTTAAACATTTTTTTCCTGGCATCTTTCTCCTGTATATTCACTTAAGCAACATACTTTCTTATAGCAAAGCCAAAAAACGTCTTAGAAATATAAAGATTAAAACAGCTGCATCCTATGGTGATCTCTTCTAGATGTGTCTAAATTGATGTTCTAACATGGCATTTCTCTTAATTACTACCAGTGAAGACATAATTAACCCAACCTTCTTGTTAATGATTAGACTAGACACCAATAAACTGACTAAACTGACTTTTGGTAAGAGACATTCAATATATCAGTTTAACCAGATGCTGGGAATTGGACCTTGGTGGACACTAGTCAACATTAACTTGTTAGTTCTCATTACACTCATCATAAAAGCATATTTCCTTAATTTATATAAGAGTAACAGAATGCAATTTTAATGCTATGTTAGAAGTATCACTGAAAGAGTTATATGTTAATTTTACTGCTATCAGATTTTTGAGTACTATGTTAAAGCTCTCCTGAATCAACATAGCACCTAAACTTTGTATATTTATTTTTGTGTTGCTGGGCAGAAAACGAAGACCACAAATGTCGTGGAAGAAAGCAAAGATGCAGGTGCCACAACAATTCCTGAAACCAAGCCAGAAGTTGTTAAAGGAGAATGCAACATGGAAAATGCTGAAAATGGAGAAGCCAAAATTATTGAGGTAGCCAGAAATCTATCTTCTTGAAAAGTTAACAAGCAAGTGCAAATAATCATACTTGCCTTTTAGTTTAAAAACAGAAATAGTAAATGAATAGTGGTTCCGTGGTAAAATGGTGTCTAAATAGAAAACGAATGGAAAATGAGTTTTGCAGGTAATATTAGCACAGTTGGTTAGCATTGTTATTGATTTAACAATCCCAGTAAGAATGACTTACAACAAATAAAATTCTCTTATTTAATATAAGCCAAACTTTAATTCCTTTTGTCAACTCATAGACTATTTTTAACTTCTTCTCCCAGAAAATGACATTTTATTTCTTCTATAGATGATAAAGTAAACTGTCTTAGAACTTTTTGTTTCAGCCAAGGTCTCCTATAGCCAAGGACGGCCTCAAACCCATTATATAGTCAAGAATGACCTGGAACTTCTGGTCCTCCTTGTCTCCACCTCCTTTTCTGGTTCTCCTTACCTCCACCTACTAAGTGCTATGATTACAGACCTGCAGCACCACACACACCTAATTTATGCAAGGCTGGTGACCCAACCCAGAGCTTCATGTATTCAAGCATTCTATCAACTGAGTGACATGGCCAGCCATGTATCATGTTTTGAATAAGTGCTATATATTTCATGTATACTACATTTTTAGGTACTCTAGTAAAATTACTAAATCGAGGTATCAAATCAAACATACATGAATGTAATATCTAAGAAACCATTTAGGATTTTCAAGTAATTTTTGTTTTTAAAAAGGTACAAATATGTTGGAAGGCAGAGGTGAGTTTGTCTCTGTGAGGCTGAGGACTGGTCAATACAGTTAGTTCCAGGACAGCTAGAGCTACATAATGAAACCCTGTCTGAAAGAAACAACAAAAGACACACAAATCTAAATTGTGCATCGTGGTACATGCTTGCTACCCCAGCGTCTTAGGTTTTAATGCTCTGAAGAGACACCACAACCATAACAACCCATATAAAGGAAAGCATTTAATTGGGGCTGGCTTACAATTTCAGGAATTTAGGCCATTATCTTCGTGGCAGGAGCATGACAGCACTCAGGCACATGGTGCTGGAGCAGTAGCTGAGAGTTCTACATCTGGTTTTGCAGGCCTCAGGAAGAGAGACTGACAGTGACCTGGCTTGGGCTTCTTAAACCTCAAATCCCACTCCTAGTGGCCACCGCAAGGCCACACCTTCTTCAACAACGCCATACCTAATCCTTCTCAAGTAGTGCCATTCCATTATGATTAAACATTAAAATATATGAGCCTACCATGGCCATTCTTTTCCTTTTCTTTTTTTTTTTTTTGGAGCTGGGGACCGAACCCAGGGCCTTGCAAGCGCTCTACCACTGAGCCAAATTCCCAACCCCTACAATGGCCATTCTTATTCAAACCAACACAGACAATGTTTGGTAGGTGGGAGCTAGAAAATCACTGTGAGTTCAAGGCCAACTTGGGTGAGATCTTGTCTCAAAAGAACAGAAAAACAGTATTTTCCCAAAGACTTTATCTCCACATGTTTTTCTTACTGAGAATTTATGACAGAATAAACAAACAATCTTTGCTTACTTGTTTCATCATATTTGTAATGAAAAGTATTTATATAGACAGGGTTTACTGAAATTATTATGGTTGCAAGCATCTGTTTGTGGTGCTTTGTATCAAGATACTATATTTGTGTATTGTTTGGAATATTTTCCTTATATAGGAAAAGTACTTCTGGCAAACAAACTATAAGTAGGCTTCTCATGAAACAAGTATAATTAAACTAATCTAAATATTCAAGGGAGAAAACAGCTCTCAATTTACAATCTTTTTCCTTTCATTATATCTAGGCACCCATTTCTAAAATGGAAACTGAGGAAGTAAAAGAACAGATAAATGAAGACACTGAAGGAGATGGAGGAGAAAAGAAAGAAGCAGTGGTAACAAAAGGCAAAAATGATGAGCTAGAAGCAAACATTCAAGATGTGGAGAAAGATGAAGATGAAAAAGAGCACGAAGATACAGGTGAGGAGGGAGAAGATGGGGAAAGGGAAGGAGGCCTAAAAGAGAAACCAGATGTAGCTGAAATCGAAGACGCAAAGGAGGCCAAAGATGATGAAGAGAAGGAAGACAAGGAAAAAGAAGATGACAAAGGAGGTGATGGGAAGAAGGAAGAAGAGAAAGATGATGAGGGGGAAGCTGAAACAGAGGAAGAAGTAAAAGAACAACAGAAAGAGGAAACTGAGGGGGATGATGGGAAATGCAAAGTAGAGGAAAACAAGGAAGGCAGAAAGGAAAGTCAGCATGAGGAAGAAGGAAAGGAAGAGCTGCATGAGGAAGACGGAAAGGAAGATCTGCATGAGGAAGACGGAAAGGAAGATCTGCATGAGGAAGACGGAAAGGAAGATCTGCATGAGGAAGAAGGGAAGGAAGATCTGCATGAGGAAGAAGGGAAGGAAGATCTGCATGAGGAAGAAGGGAAGGAAGATCTGCATGAGGAAGAAGGGAAGGAAGATCTGCATGAGGAAGAGGGGAAGGAAGATCTGCATGAGGAAGAAGGGAAGGAAGATCTGCATGAGGAAGAAGGGAAGGAAGATCTGCATGAGGAAGACGGAAAGGAAGGTCAGCATGAGGAAGAAGGGAAGGAAGATCTGCATGAGGAAGAAGGGAAGGAAGATCTGCATGAGGAAGACGGAAAGGAAGGTCAGCATGAGGAAGACGGAAAAAAGAAGGCTGACGGAAACGAGGATAGAAAGGAAGAAGAAGAGCAAGAGGCTGCTGCAGAAGGGAATGATGAAAACAAGGTGGAGGTGGAAGAAGAAGCTGACAACAAAGACTTCAAAGAAGATGGAGAGAAAGGGGAGCCTGTGAGCACTGTCTAGATCTGCCCTCTGTGAGATCATAATTTGGTAACACGTACCTTCCTGTTGTAATGTTAATAGAGATAAATATTTTTATCAGATATTTTATAAACAGTGCTTTTCTTTAGCATCATTCAATCTCAGATCATCATCATACCAGTTATTAGTTGCAAAATACCTAACATGACACCTTTATACATTTTGTGATTATAGTAGTGCAAAATAGGAAATGTATACTTGCAACTTTGTGAATTTCATTGTGTGTAAGTTATGTATTAAATCTTTGAGTTTCAACTTTATTCTTATACGTGGTAATTTTGCAGAGTAAGAGAATTCCAAAAGAAAGAGTTTGGCACAACTTTGCTGTAGTTCTCTAGGTTGCTTTTATAAAGAAGGTCAACTATTTTCAGGTAATGCCAAGAGTTAGGATTGCCATTACCAAATATAACTGTATTAGTAGCTTGGAAAGAATATAAAATTTTAATTTCATTTTTGAAGAAATTTGAATGTTTATTTCAGGAGGGCAGTTTTGACTATATGTGTATGCACAAAGTTTTGCTGGATTTATCATAATAAAACAGTTCCACAAAGATAATTATTGTTTGTGATATTTCAAAAACTATAGTTTAATGGAAGATTTAATATCTTTGATTTTTCTCCCATTTGCTCTTCAGGAAAGCATTTGAGGATGTTTTTCACTAAAATACAATTATAAAGCATAAAGTTGACTATCATTTTAAAGCATGAAATATATTTGGTTTAGATATGTTCATTAATTTATTCATTTTTATAACTTAAGGATATTCCATTTAGTCAAGGCACATTTGTTTTTCATAAATATTCATATTCTTTCTAATACTAGTTTTTGTGTTGCTGTATGATCAGTGGTGTCTTTTTTTTTTTAAAGATTTATTTATTTAATGTATTTGAGTACACTGTAGCTGTCTTCAGACACCAGAAGAGGGCATCAGATCTCATTATAGATGGTTGTGAGCCACCATGTGGTTGCTGGGATTTGAACTCAGGACCTCTGGAAGAACAGTTAGTGCTCCTAACCACTGAGCCATCTCTCCAGCCCCGGTCAGTGGTGTCTTTTAACATGTAGTAGTTTTTCTTAATTGATGATAATCAGTTCACGTGATTGCCTTGTAACTTACATACCAAAGCACTTTGCAAACTTGCTATACATTTTTAAGATTTAAGAGTTCAGCTGGAAATGAATATCCTAGTAAGAGCACCAGTGGAAGGGGAAGCCCTGGGTCCTGCTAAGACTGAACCCCCAGTGAACTAGACTGTGGGGGGGAGGGCGGCAATGGGGGAAGGATGGAGAGGGGAACACCCATAAGGAAGGTGAGGGGGGAGGGGGATGTTTGCCCGGAAACCGGGAAAGGGAATAACACTCGAAATGAGAGTTCAGCTGGAGAGAGATGGCTCAGTGGTTAAGAGCACTGGCTACTGTTCCAGAGGTCCTGAGTTCAATTCCCAGCAACCACATCTCACAACCATCTGTAATGGGATCTGATGCCCTCTTCTGGTGTGTATGAAGACAGTGTACTCATATACCTAAAATAAAGAAACAATATTTTTAAAAAAAAAATTCAAAACTCTCAGGGACTAAACCACCACCCAAAGAGTACACATGGGGAGACCCATGGCTCCAGCTGCACATGTAGCAGAGGATGGCCTTGTCGGACATCACTGGGAGGGGAGCCCTTTGGTCCTGTGGAGGCTCAATGACCCAGGGTAGGTAAATGCTAGGGTTTTGAGGAAGGAGTTAGTGGGTGGGTGGGGAAGCGCCCTCATAGATGCAGGGGAGAGGGAATGGTATTCCATTCCCCTGTTGGGGCTTTGTGGAGGGAGAGCTGGGAAGAGGGTAACATTTGAAATGTAAATAAATAAAATAACCAATAAAAATACATTTTAAAAAGTGTTGGAAGTAGAGGCAGAAGAATACAGAGTTCAATGGACATCTTTATTATGCAAGGACAGAAAACACTGCCAAAGCATCGCACATGAACTTGTCGTCTTAGTCTATTCTGTCGTTGATGGTCAGAGTAACACTACCAGTGTTCACTCTATACATAAGTTTTCTTCTCATATGAAACCCTGTCCTCTAGGCACAATAGCCTGCTTTACCTTATAACACTAAGTATGTAATGGACTTATATAACAAGAACAGGGAATGCAACAGTAGAGTTGTTTTTTCATACTATTACAGTCAAGTAAACTTTCTTCCATAGGTCTTATTTCACTTATGGATCTCATATTTGCTACACCATCAAAATTATGTTGTTTCGTGTAATTTTTTCTAAGTCTCAATAGTGTCAAAATGGAAAAGAGTAGCAAGAGTGCTAGCTGATTCACAGACAAGGTAAAAATTGGAGGCGAAGGTAAAAATGTGATACAAATCTATAAGAAAGTGGTCTTATCTAAAGAAGTGGAGAAATATCCAGAGTATAAAAAGACACTCCGTAGGGCTTGCTATAGAAAACAATTATTCATGAAGACCACTTAACATTTCCCTAGTAATAGGAGACATCTTTGTTTATGTCACCAGCAGCATAAGATTTTGGTAAAACTGATACAACAGAGTAAGTGATTTGGTACTATATAGTGCTGAAATTTTATCTAAGTTTTTGCAGCGTGACTTTAAAGTTTTCCCCATTTGTAAGTATGGTATAGGATAAAAAAGGAATACATACCATAGTCAAAGTTTTTTTTTAAGAAGAATGAAATTTCTTAGATGAATAAACAAATGAAAATTATACTGCTCATGCTCCATGGATGGCCCCACACCCATGACCATATGGGCAGTACTAATTGGAACCAGTAGATGATTTACAAAGAGGACATACATAAAGTTGTGAGGAAGAAGGTATTGGGGGGGACCTGGCAGGAGTCGTACATTGTATGTAACCATGAATTTCTCAAATAACAAATATTTTATATGTATGTAAAACAAAATACATTTAACAAAACTACCCTGTACCTTGTAACTAGAGGTATTAAGTTAACCTTATCTCCCTATGGCAGAATACCTAAAACAAGTTAGTGGAGAAAGGATATCTTTGGCCCAAAATTCAGAGAAGGTAGTCCATCAGGATGAGGAAGTCATTGTGACTAAAATGGAGTTGTTTGTGTCCGTGGGAGCTTGCTGTTCAGCTTGCTCACATGCTTCCAGTAAGCAGAAAGGTCAGTTCCGTTGGGCCAGGGTTATAACCCTCAGGGCCTGCCTTCCATCACCTACTTCCTTCAGCTGGGCTCCACTTCCTTAAGGTTCTCCAGCCTCAACCAACAGAACAATTATCTCGGTGTCAAATAAACCAATAAGTCATCTAGGAACTTTTCTCATTAAAACTGCAACAGTAAATAATTATAATAATTTACATTCAGTTTGCGGAAATAACTTAAAAAGATAAATATAAATTTTAGGAATTTGCATGCTACCTTATGTAAGGTATCTATATTTGTCTATATAAATACAACCTACTGAAGATTATTTTTTGTTGTATTATGTATACATATGGTTTCAGGGCCGAGTATACGGTATTGGATAGCCAGTTATCAAAAAGATACTATTACAGAGAATTACAGCTGGACACAATGCAAAGATCAATGGATATGGGGAGCTCAGTATCGATAGATAAATGATCCATCTTTTTAAAATACCATAGTTAGGAAGCCATAAACAGGAGACCAATAATGTATGTCTTGCCTAGGGTCTAACATAATCAACTATAATATAATGGGTATTATTAATGACTTTCTGGGACAACAAAAATAAATTTGAAAAGAATTAAACCAGGTTTTTGTAATCCTCAAACAGTAAAGAATTAAATTTGAGGGCTGGAGAGGTGGCTCAACAGTTAAGAGCACTAGCTGCTCTTCCAGAGGTCTTGAGTTCAATTCCCAGCAACCACATGGTGGCTCACAACCATCTGTAATGGGATCAGACGCCCTCTTCTGGTATGTCTGAAGACAATGACAGTGTACTCATATACAAAAAATAATTAACTTTTAAAAAGGAATTAAATTAATTATTAAATTGCCTGTCTTTTTACTGGAGGTGGACTCTACAAGTTCCCTCTTCCCATTTCCCACCTATCTTTGAGTCCAGAACTTCTCTTACTTCCCAGGTGTCTGGTACATTCTAGAGGGTCCCCCCGACCTTCTACCTCCTGAGGTTGCCTGTTTCCATTATTTCTGCTGGACCTCAGGGCTTCACTACTAACCCGCAATACCTGATCATGTTTCCCATTTCCCCTCCCTGTCCTCTCTCCCACTCAGGGCCTTCTGTCTCTCTACACCACCCCCCCCCCCCCGAATGCTTCCTTCTCCCTCCCAAGTGGGTCCTTCTGCATGTTAAGATTCTTGAGTTCTGTGAATTGTATCCTGGGTATTCTGTACATTTTTGGCTAATATCCACTTAATAGTGAGTAGATACATGTTCTTTGGGATCTGAGTTACCTCACTAAGGGTATTTTCTAGTTTCATCCATTTGCCTGCAAAACTGACAAGGTCCTAGTTCTTAAATAAACCATAGTTTCTGTATCCATTCTTCTGTTGTGGGACATCTGGGTTGTTTCCAGCTTCTGGCTATCACAAATAAGGGTGCTATGAATATAATGGAACACAAGTGGAGGAATGGAGTTGTCATCCCACAGTCAAAAACTCTGATCCCAGAATTGTTCCTGTCTGAAAGAACTGCAGGAAGAAAACCAGAGAATAGCCTGAAGGAAAGGAGGTACAGCAACAGGTCCAAATGGGGATCCAGCTCAAGGGGAGGCCTCAAGGCCTGACACTGTTACTGATACTACATTGTGCTTACAAACAGAGGCCTACCATGACGGCCCTCTGAAAAACCCAACAAGCAGCTGAAAGAGTCAGATACAGATACTTACACCTAACCAAAGGACAGAAGATGGTGACCCCTGTGGTTGAATTATGGAAAAGCTGGAAGAAGCTAAGAAGGAGGGCGACCCTATAGGAAGACCAGCAGTCTCAACTAACCTGGACACCTGAGATCTCTCACACACAGAGCCACAAACCAGGCAGCATACATCAGCTGATATAAGGCCCCCAGTATATATGCAGCAGAGGACTGCAGGGTTTAGCCTCAGTGAGAGAAGATGCACCTAACCTGAGACTTGAGGCCCCAGGGAGTGGGGAGGCCTGGTGGGTTGGGGTGGGGTGGCAATATCCTTTTGAAGACTAGGGGAGGAGGAATGGAATGAGGAACTATTGTCAGGCAGACAAGGATGGGGATAACAACTGGTCTGTAAAAATAGATTAAAGATCATTTTTAAAAAGATGAATAGAAAAAAGGAATTAAATTTTTGAAGATGTTAATGAAGCACTTTTGCAAAATTAAAAAAAAAATAAAACCAGTCCTTTTAAAATAAGTTGTTTAACATCGTAAGTGGAGAAAAAGCCCACCAAATCTGCTGTGGCTTAGCCACACCTGTGATAAAAATTAAATTACATCAACTCTGTAATGGCTTATAATGGCAAGTAAATGGCTTATTTGAATTGCATTTTTAGAATATAGAGGTTTCTTTTTATTATATTTACATGATGGATACAATTAATTTTTATCATAAAAAGCAGATGTAGTTACCTGTATAAGAACTACACAACTACACAAAATAGGCCTTTCATATCCCATCAAGGATAAGGGAGAGGTTCTTGAGGCCCCCACGCTTCCCTGAAAAGCCATTAGCAGTTAATGGCTACTGGAAGAGGAGCAGACATGTTATTCAGTGCTGTAGCCACTGGTAAATTGCCCATGATTTAGTAAATAATTGGCCACCTATGTTCATGTGAACAAGTATAATTAAACTCAGTGACTCACAAAAAGGTGGTGAGTGGGACCAAAGAGAAAGAGGTGAACTCAGTGAACGAAGTTCAGCAAAATAGGGGAGGAGGATAAGAGAGAGGACTAGAGAAATACATATGTCAAAAATACCTTAAATACTTATATAAATTCATCAAAGAAAAGTACTTACAAAAATAATTGTTTGAAAAAATTTTAATCCTATCACCTATCCTTAATAATTTGTCTACTGGGGTTAGGGCAGTTGGAGTGGACCTGAGAAGAGTGAGGGTATGAAGAAGGGCATATCAATGTGATTGAAGTACATTGTATAATTTTTTCACATCATCAATAAATGCTACAATAAAATGATATGAATTATCTGTATTTCATAAAACAATAGTATTCAAAATTATATTGATTTCTTAAAGAAGAAAATAGTAAGTAGTTGTGTATTGGTTCTCTAGAGTCCATAGAACATATGGAATTTATTATGATGACTTACAGTCTATAGTCCAAATCCCCAACAATGGTCATCTGTGAATGGGAAGTCCAAGAATCTAGTAGTTCCTCAGTCCCACGAAGCTAGTTGTTTTATCTGGTCTATAGAAGTACATTCTAACAGATGTGCTGGTAAGTAAAAGCAAGCAGGAAAGAAGAGCAATTCTTCCTTCTTCCATTGTCCTTATGTAGATCTCCAGCAGAAGGTGTGGCTCAGATTAAAGTTGTGTACCACCAATCCTGGGATTTTTTTTTAGTCCCAGGCTGACCTTGAACTCATAGATCTCCTTGCTTCAGTCCCTGGGAATTAAAGGCATATACTACCTTGTCTGGGCCTGAGCTTTTCATACCCACTGTGCCTCAACATCTCCGTGCCAAGATCCAGGTCAGAAATTTGTGTCTTCTAGACTCAAGATCTGAATCATGGGTAAATTCTGGATTGTAGTTCATTCCAAATATAGTCAAATTGACAACTAGGAATAGGCATTACAAGGTAATGGCCCACTTAAACATAGAGTAATAATAATGTTCCAACATTGTCCTTTTGACTCAAGTTGATCTGAGTTCAAATATAAGAAAGTTGGTAAACAGGAATATGAAGTCATTATTCATTGAGAAGTTATTGGCCAGTGTTAGCTATCACAGTTCACTCTGTTTTGTTTTTTTCAATGACATATTTTTTTTCATTTTTAAAGATGGACATAAATGCTTTGACTACATACATTTTTGTACACCACCTACATACAGTGCATGAAGAGACCAGAAGAGGAATTTAGATGTACTAAGACTGGAGTTACAAATATTTTTGAGCCACTATGTGAGTGCTGTGAATCAAACCTGTGTCCTCTTTGAGAGCAGAAAACAGTCTTAACAATTGAATCATCACTCCACCCTCCAAGTATAAACTTTTAAACTTTGTATCTAAAATGGAATCTTGTAATTTGTAGTGAGATATGCTATCCATTGGACCACTTGCCCTTTACATAAACCTTATCATTAAAAATTTTGTTATTTTATTTTTATTTATTCTTTTATCTTTTTTTACAGCTCAGACTTTATTATCCCCCTTTTGATCCACCCTGTGACTGTTCCACATCCCATACCTCCTGCCCACCCTAGACCCCCCTCTCCCGTCTCCAAGACGATGTCCCCACCCCTCACCCCCACTCGACCACACCTCCCCACTCCCTGGGGCTTCAAGTCTCTAGAGGGTTAGGTGCATCTTCTCTGACTGAGTCCAGACCTAGCAATCCTTTGTTGTATATGTGTTGGGAGCCTCATATCAACTAGTGTACTCTGCTTGGTTGATGACTCAGTATCGAGAGGTCTCGGGGGTCCAGGTTAGTTGAGACTGCTGGTTTTCCTTTGGGGTCGCCCTTTTCCTTAATTCAACCACAGGAGTCACCATCTTCTCTCCATTGTTTAGGTAGAAATACCTGCATCTTACTCTTTAAGCTGTTTGTTGGGCCTTGCAAACGGCAGTCATAATAGGCCCCTGTTTGTCAGCACACCATAACATCAGTAATAGTGTCAGACCTTGTAGCCTTCACTTCAGGTGGATCCCAATTTGGGCCTGTCACTGGACCTCCTTTTCCTCAAGTTCTTCTCCAGTTTTGTCCCTGCAGTTCTTTTAGAAAGGAACAATTCTGGGTCAGAGATTTTGACTGTGGAATGGCAACTCCATCCCTCCCTTGATACTCTGTCTTTCTGTTGGAGGTGAGCTCTACAAGTTCCCTCTCCCCACTGTAAGGTTCCTACTTTTGAGTTCTGAGAGACTCTCTCCTTCCAGGTCTCTGGTACATTATAGAGGATCCCTCTACCTCTTACCTCCCAAGGTTGCCTGCTTCCATTCTTTCTGTTGGCCCTCAGGGCTTCAATCCTGTTCCTCCCACCCAATAACTGATCATGTTCCTCTCTTCCTCTACCTGTCCCCTTTCCCACACAGGTTCTTCCCTCCCACCCCCTCCTGTAATTGCTTTCTTCTCCCTCCCAAGTGGGATTGAGGCATCCTCACTTGGGTCCTTCAGCTTGTTAACCTTCTTGAGTTCTATGGATTGTATGCTGGGCATTCTGTACATTTTTAGGCTAATATCCACTTATTAGTGAGTAGATACCACGCATGTCCTTTTGGGTCTGAATTACCTCACTCAGGATATTTCCTAGTTCCATCCATTTCTCTGCAAAACTCATGATGTCCTCACTCTTAATAGCTGAGTAATATGCCATTGTGTAAATGAACCACATTTTCTTTATCTATTCTTCTGTTGTGGGATTGTTTCCAGGTTCTGGCTATCACAAACAAGGCCACTATGAACATAGAGGAACTCATGCCCCTGTGGCTTTATGGGGAATCTTTTAATAATTAACTCATTAACTATTTTTAAATTCTGTTTCATTTTTTTATCCTGAACTCTCTATTATTCCGTGTTTTCCTTTTTCCCTCATCATTCTGCTCCAATCATGGATATATTCTTATTCCTTTTCCTTCGCTATCAAGTTTACAACAGTTTTCTACTGCTTCTTTGGCCTTCAGTTTTAATAATAAGATCATTTCCATAAATGCATTGTGGTTTTAAACATAAATTTAAATTTATGTGTATGTGAGTTTCATCTGTATGTTTAACTGTTTACCACTTATGTTCTTGGTGCTAACAGAAGCCAGAAATTGAAATTGGATCCCTCTGTAACTGGAAGTAATGATGGTTATAACCAGATGTGTAATGAAACCTGGACGCTCTAGAAAAAAAAAACTCTCTTAACAACTGAGCCATCTCTTTAGCCACAAGTGCCTATGACTTAAGACCAGATACTAAGAAAAAGTGAGTGGAGTGGGCATGGGATATTTTGTAGGAATTTGAACAATTCGTGAACAGTATTAAATGACCAGTATCATACTCTATGAATCCTCTACCTATCATCAATCCATCTATCTGTATATCATGCATCTATCCATCAATCTCTAGCTCTTTAAAATTAATTTACAATTTTGTATGTGTATGATGCATGTCTGTCTGTACACTGCACAAATGAAACACTCAAGGAAGCCAGAAAAAGGCAGCATCAGATCCCTTGGACCTGGAATTACTGAGAGCTATGAGTTGCCATGTGGGTGCTGGAAATTCAACTCTGGGTTCCCTGGACAGATGCCAGTGATCTCAACTGCTGAGTTCTTTCCAGGCCAACATTTTCTATTTATCTACTGAGTTTCTCTAAATAAGAACCATCTAAACCTCTGACTGGATATGTAGGCTTTAACACAGTCAATTATTCATGACAGAAGATAAATTATCAGAAATGCTTTTCCTTAAATTCTTGATGAGCACAAGAAATAATAAAATTACAGAAACTACAATGATATGATGTCCTTAGGTAATACAATCACAAAGCACAACAAACACATGCACAGTTAATTGGTCTAACATATCTGTATTCAGAAAATAGAGAGTAGGGCTGTGGGGTAAAGGATTTCTGAATTAGTGATCTTCATAGAATTTCCTGAAATGTGATGTGTATACTTAAACAAGTAATAGAAGGAATTGCCTTATCTATTATAGAGAAAATCAAGTTCAAAGATTCAGAAGAGCTAGTGGTGCAGTTTGAATACAAAAAGTGGCAAATAAAGACCTAACAGATTAAATCATACATTTAAAACCTGAAGGCTGTTTTTCTGGAGAATTTCCTCTCAGTAACAGAAGCCATTTTGTTCTTGTTCAATTTAGGCCAATTTAAGAGTATGTCCAGGCAAGTGCAAGAATCTAAGCAACAGAAACCAAGGCTACTTGGCATCATCAGAACTCAGTTCTTCCAACACAGCAAGCCCTGGATAATCCAACACACTGGAAAAGGAAGTCTTTGATATAAAATCGCATCTCATGATGATGATCGAGGACTTATAAAAGAATATAAATAACTCCCTTAAGTAATACAGGACAACACAAGTAAACGAGTAGAATCCCTTAGAGAAGAAATACAAAAATCCCTTCAAGAAATACAGGGGGGGTTGGGGATTTAGCTCAGTGGTAGAGCGCTTGCCTAGGAAGCGCAAGGCCCTGGGTTCGATCCCCAGCTCCGAAAAAAAAAAAAAACCAAAAAAAAAAAAAAAGAAATACAGGAAAACACAATCAAACAGACGAAAGAAATGAACAAAATCATCCAGGATCTAAAAATGGAAATAGAATCAATCAACAAATCGCAAAAGGGGACAACCCAGGTCATACAAAACCTAGGAAAGATATCAAGAGTTGTAGATGCAAGGATCAATACAAGAGATAGAAGAGAGAATCTTAGGGGCAGATGATATCATAGAAAATATTGACACAACAGTAAAAGAAAATACAAAATGCAAAATGCTCCTAACCCCCAAAAATTCAGGAAATCCAGGACACAATGAGAAGACTAAAACCTAAGGATAATAGATGTAGAAGAGAGTGAAGATTCCCAATGTAAAGGAACAGTAAATATCTTCAACAAAATTGTAAAATAAAATCCTAACCTAAAGGAGTTGTCCATAAACATACAAGCCTACAGAACTACAAATAGATTCGACCAGAAAGGAAATTCCTGCCATCACATAATAACCAAAACACCAAATGCACAAAACAAAGAAAGAATATTAAAAGCAGTAAGGGGAAAAGGTCAAGTAGTATATGAAGGCTGACCTATGAGAATTATACCAGACTTTTCAACAGAGACTATGAAAGATAGAAGAAGATCCTGGGCAGATGTCATACCGACCATAAGAGAACACATATGCCAGCCCAACTTTCAAGCAAAACTCTCAATTACCATAAATGGAGAAACCAAGATATTCCCCGATAAAACCAAATTTATACAATATCTTTCCACAAATCCAGGCCTATAAGGGATAATAGATGGAAAACTCTAACGCAGGGAGGGAAATTACACCCTAGAAAAAGCAAGAAAGCAATCTTCTTGCAACAAACCCAAAGAAAATACCCACACAAACATAATTGCACCACTAACAACAAAAATAACAGGAAGCAACAGTCTCTCATCCTTAATATCTCTTAAAATCAATGGATTCAATTCCCCCATAAAAAGACATACAATAACTGACTGGGTATATGAACATGACCCAGGATTTTTTTGCATACAGGAAACATACTTCAGTGACAAAGAGAGACAAGATCTCAGATTTAAAGGATAGAAAAAATATTTTCAAGCAAATGGTCCCAAGAAGCAAGCTGGATTAGTCATTCTAATATCAAATAAAATCAACTTTCAACCAAAAGTCATCAAAGAAGATAAGAAAGGACACTTCATGCCGGACAAAGGAAAAACCTGCCAAGATGAATCCTCAATTCTGAACATCTCTGCTACAAATGGAAGAGCACCCACAGTCATAAAAGAAGCTTAACTAAAGCTCAAAGCACATATTGCACCTCACCCAATAATAGTGAGAGACTTCAACACCCCACTCTCATCAATGGACAGATCGTGGAAACAGAAATCAAACAGAGACATAGAGAAACTAACAGAAGTTATGAACCAAATGGATTTAATAGATATTAATAGAACATTTCATCCTAAAACAAAAGAATATACCTTCTTCTCAGCTCCTCATGGTACCTTCACCGTATAATTGGTCTCAAAAGAGACCTCAACAGATAAAAGATAGAAAGAATCCCATGCATCCTATCAGATCACCACCCACTAAGGCTCGTCTTCAATAACAAAAATAAGGACAGAAAGCCTACATACACATGGAAGGTGAACTATGTTCTACTCAGTGATAATTTGGTCAAGGAAGAAATAAAGAAAGAAATTAAAGAATTTTTAGAATCTAATAACAATTAAGGCACAACATACCCTAACTTATAGGACTCAATGAAAGCAGTGCTAAGAGGAATCTCATAGCTCTGCGTGCTTCCAAAAAGAAACTGGACAGAGCATACAATAGCAGCTTGACAACCCACCTAAAAGCTCTAGAACAAAAAGAAACAAATATACCCAAGAGGAGTAGAAGGCAGGAAATAATCAATCTTAGTGCTGAAATCAACCAAGTGGAAACAAAAAGAGCTATACAAAAAATCAACAAAATCAGGAGCTGGTTCTTTGAGAAAATCAACAAGATAGTTAAACCCTTAGCCAGACTAACCAGAGGGCACAAAGAATGTATCCAAATTAATAAAATCAGAAATAAAAAGAAAGACATAACAACAGAATCTGAGTGTCTTAGTTAGGGTCTTATTGCTGTGAGCAGACACCAAGACCAACATGAGTTTTATAAAGGACAACATTTAACTGGGGCTGGCTTATCAAGGCAGGAGCATGGGATCATCGCAGCATCCAGTCAGTCATGGTACAGGAGGAACTGAGTTCTACATCTTTACCAGAAGGAAGCTAGGAACAGACTAAACATCCCCAGGCAGCTAGGAGGAGGTTCTTCAAGCCTACTCCCACAGTGACACACCTCCTCCAACAAGGCCACACCTTCTAATAGTGCCACTCCCTGGGCCAAGCATATGCAAACTATCACATTCCACTCCCTGGCCTCCAAAGGCTTGTTTAACCACATGAATCTATGGAGGCCATACCTAAGTTTAGCATAATAAAAATGTACATTTAGTTCAACTTCCAAAGTCCGCATAGTCTATAGCAGTATCAACAATGTTAAAAGTTCAAAGTCCAAAGTCTCTTCCAAGATCCATCTATTCACTTAACTGTAATCCCTGAATTAAGACAGGCAACCAGCTGGGCAAACGTCAAACTCTGCCATCTCCATGTCTGATGTCAAAGTGGTCTTCAGATCTTCAACTCCTTTTTCATCTTTGTTGACTACAACAAATTTCTTTCTTCTGAGCTGGTTCCACTTCCTGTCTGCAGCTTTCCTCAGCAAATAGCCTGTGACTGGCATCTTTAACATTTTTGGATCTCCAAGCCAGCTTCAATGTTACAGCTTGTTTCAATGTCTGAGATCCACACATGATCCTCCAAATAGCTCTGCCCTCTATAGCAGTTTGACTTCAGGTTGATCCACACTACACTGTTGCTGTTGTTCTTGGTGATCATCCCATGGTCTGGGGTCTCCAATACACTGGAGTCTTCCGATGCAACTAAGCTTCACCAGTAGTCTCAACTCCTTTGCTTGACCCCTTCAGTCCTGGGCCATCAATTGCATCTGATGGTGCACCTTCACCAATGGCCTTCCACGGCCTCTGACAATCCCCAGCGTCAATTGCTCTTCATAACCCTTTCGTGCCTTCAAAACCAGTACCACCTGGGTGACTCTTACACATTACCAAGTCTATCCACAGCAGGAGGTACAACCCTGGTATCTCTGGAACAAAGCTCTCAAAAAACACTTCCCAGAAGATGCTGCTCCAGCTAACCAGCATCAATTGTTCTAGAAGTCTCCTTCTCCTCTTGAACATAAAGCCAGAGACACATGGCTGAAGCTGCTGAGTTCTGCTGTATGCAGGAGCTGGAACATGGCCCCCTTGTTCTATTACAAGCTTCCTCTTGTCTAACTCCTTCACTGCCTAAATTTGGCTGTCTTGGATCTTGCTCTGTAGATTGACCTTGAATTTAGAGATCTGTATGCCTGTCTCCCAGAATTAAAGGTTTGTACTAAGTTGCCTGAAGCTAAATTAACTGGGTGGGATCTTGCCCCAAGGTCATTACTTCCTTAATTCAATTTGATATCCTTGAACACAGGATTCAGCTCCATTCCATTTCCAATCCTACATCTGATACAGGGTTAATATCCAATATATGCAAAGAACTCAAGAAGGTAGATTACAGAGAACCAAATATCCCTATAAAATGGGGTACAGAGCTGAACAAAGAATTCTCAGCTGTGGAATATTGAATGGCTTAGACGTACCTAAAGAAATGTTCTCCTTAGTCATCAGGGAAATGTAAATCAAAACAACCCTGAGATTCCACCTCACACTAGTCAGAATTGCTAAATTCATAAACTCAGGTGAGAACAGATGCTGTTGAAGATGTGGAGAAAAAGGAACACTCCTCCATTGTTGGTGGGATTGCAAGCTGGTACGACAACTCTGGAAATCAATCTGTAGGCTCCTCAGAAAATTGGACATAGTACTTACTACCTGAGGACCCAGCTATACCACTCCTGGGCATATACCCTAATGATGCTCCAACATGTAACAAGGACACGTGCTCCACTATGTTCATAAGAACCTTATTTATAATAGCCAGAAGCTGGAAAGGACCCAGATGTCCTTCAACAGAGGAATGGATACAGAAAATCTGGTACATTTACACAATGGAATACAACTCAGCTATCAAAAACGATGACTTCATGAAATTCATAGACAAATGGATGGAATTAGAAAATATCATCCTGCTCTGCTCCCAGACCCGGTGAGAGAGAGACCCAACCGCCTGGTCAGGTGGGCACTCCTGAGGCTGCAGAGCGGAAGAGACCACCAACACTGCTCACCCCTGCCCACATCCCTGGCCCAAGAGGAAACTGTATAAGGCCTCTGGGCTCCCGTGGGGGAGGGCCCAGGAGCGGCAGGACTTCTGCGCCTGAGACACCGCCGGAACCTGAAAGAAACAGACCGGATAAACAGTTCTCTGCACCCAAATCCCGTGGGAGGGAGAGCTAAACCTTCAGAGAGGCAGACAAGCCTGGGAAACCAGAAGAGA
This sequence comes from Rattus norvegicus, assembly GCF_021556685.1. Taxonomy (NCBI): domain Eukaryota; kingdom Metazoa; phylum Chordata; class Mammalia; order Rodentia; family Muridae; genus Rattus; species Rattus norvegicus. The sequence continues at coordinate 82,079,361 of NC_141554.1, read as the reverse complement.
CTGCTCCCTGCACACACATCTCGGACGCCAGAGGAAAAAGCCAAAGACCATCTGGAACCCTGGTGCACTGAAGCTCCCGGAAGGGGCGGCCCAGGTCTTCCTGGTTGCTGCCGCTGCAGAGAGCCCCTGGGCAGCACCCCACGAGCGAACCTGAGCCTCGGGACCACAGGTAAGACCAAATTTTCTGCTGCAAGAAAGCTGCCTGGTGAGCTTGGGACACGGAAGCAGAATTTCTCTAGGAGGCACGGTCTGTGTTTACCGGAAGTCCCACACCCGCGGATCCCGGCCCGCAGCAGCTCTCTGCTCCCAGACCCGGTGAGAGAGAGACCCAACCGCCTGGTCAGGTGGGCACTCCTGAGGCTGCAGAGCGGAAGAGACCACCAACACTGCTCACCCCTGCCCACATCCCTGGCCCAAGAGGAAACTGTATAAGGCCTCTGGGCTCCCGTGGGGGAGGGCCCAGGAGCGGCAGGACTTCTGCGCCTGAGACACCGCCGGAACCTGAAAGAAACAGACCGGATAAACAGTTCTCTGCACCCAAATCCCGTGGGAGGGAGAGCTAAACCTTCAGAGAGGCAGACAAGCCTGGGAAACCAGAAGAGACTGCTCCCTGCACACACATCTCAGACGCCAGAGGAAAAAGCCAAAGACCATCTGGAACCCTGGTGCACTGAAGCTCCCGGAAGGGGCGGCACAGGTCTTCCTGGTTGCTGCCGCTGCAGAGAGCCCCTGGGCAGCACCCCACGAGCGAACCTGAGCCTCGGGACCACAGGTAAGACCAAATTTTCTGCTGCAAGAAAGCTGCCTGGTGAACTCAAGACACAGGCCCACAGGAACAGCTGAAGACCTGTAGAGAGGAAAAACTACACGCCGGAAAGCAGAACACACTGTCCCCATAACTGACTGAAAGAGAGGAAAACAGGTCTACAGCACTCCTGACACACAGGCTTATAGGTCAATCTAGCCACTGTCAGAAATAGCAGAACAAAGTAACACTAGAGATAATCTGATGGCGAGAGGCAAGCGCAGGAACCCAAGCAACAGAAACCAAGACTGCATGCCATCATCGGAGCCCAATTCTCCCGCCAAAACAAACATGGAATATCCAAACACACCAGAAAAGCAAGATCTAGTTTCAAAATCATATTTGATCATGATGCTGGAGGACTTCAAGAAAGACATGAACACACTTAGGGAAACACAGGAAATCATTAATAAACAAGTAGAGGCCTACAGAGAGGAATGGCAAAAATCCCTGAAAGAATTCCAGGAAAACACAATCAAACAGATGAAGGAATTAAAAATGGAAATAGAAGCAATCAAGAAAGAACACATGGAAACAACCCTGGATATAGAAAACCAAAAGAAGAGGCAAGGAGCTGTAGATACAAGCTTCACCAACAGAATACAAGAGATGGAAGAGAGAATCTCAGGAGCAGAAGATTCCATAGAAATCATTGACTCAACTGTCAAAGATAATGTAAAGCGGAAAAAGCTACTGGTCCAAAACATACAGGAAATCCAGGACTCAATGAGAAGATCAAACCTAAGGATAATAGGTATAGAAGAGAGTGAAGACTCCCAGCTCAAAGGACCAGTAAATATCTTCAACAAAATCATAGAAGAAAACTTCCCTAACCTAAAAAAAGAGATACCCATAGGCATACAAGAAGCCTACAGAACTCCAAATAGATTGGACCAGAAAAGAAACACCTCCCGTCACATAATTGTCAAAACACCAAACGCACAAAATAAAGAAAGAATATTAAAAGCAGTAAGGGAAAAAGGTCAAGTAACATATAAAGGGAGACCTATCAGAATCACACCAGACTTCTCGCCAGAAACTATGAAGGCCAGAAGATCCTGGACTGATGTCATACAGACCCTAAGAGAACACAAATGCCAGCCCAGGTTACTGTATCCAGCAAAACTCTCAATTAACATTGATGGAGAAACCAAGATATTCCATGACAAAACCAAATTTACACAATATCTTTCTACAAATCCAGCACTACAAAGGATAATAAATGGTAAAGCCCAACATAAGGAGGCAAGCTATACCCTAGAAGAAGCAAGAAACTAATCGTCTTGGCAACAAAACAAAGAGAATGAAAGCACACAAACATAACCTCACATCCAAATATGAATATAAAGGGAAACAATAATCACTATTCCTTAATATCTCTCAATATCAATGGCCTCAACTCCCCAATAAAAAGACATAGATTAACAAACTGGATACGCAACGAGGACCCTGCATTCTGCTGCCTACAGGAAACACACCTCAGAGACAAAGACAGACACTACCTCAGAGTGAAAGGCTGGAAAACAACTTTCCAAGCAAATGGTCAGAAGAAGCAAGCTGGAGTAGCCATTCTAATATCAAATAAAATCAATTTCCAACTAAAAGTCATCAAAAAAGATAAGGAAGGACACTTCATATTCATCAAAGGAAAAATCCACCAAGATGAACTCTCAATCCTAAATATCTATGCCCCAAATACAAGGGCACCTACATACGTAAAAGAAACCTTACTAAAGCTCAAAACACACATTGCACCTCACACAATAATAGTGGGAGATTTCAACACCCCACTCTCATCAATGGACAGATCATGGAAACAGAAATTAAACAGTGATGTCGACAGACTAAGAGAAGTCATGAGCCAAATGGACTTAACGGATATTTATAGAACATTCTATCCTAAAGCAAAAGGATATACCTTCTTCTCAGCTCCTCATGGTACTTTCTCCAAAATTGACCATATAATTGGTCAAAAAACGGGCCTCAACAGGTACAGAAAGATAGAAATAATCCCATGCGTGCTATCGGACCACCACGGCCTAAAACTGGTCTTCAATAACAATAAGGGAAGAACGCCCACATATACGTGGAAATTGAACAATGCTCTACTCAATGATAACCTGGTCAAGGAAGAAATAAAGAAAGAAATTAAAAACTTTTTAGAATTTAATGAAAATGAAGATACAACATACTCAAACTTATGGGACACAATGAAAGCTGTGCTAAGAGGAAAACTCATAGCGCTGAGTGCCTGCAGAAAGAAACAGGAAAGAGCATATGTCAGCAGCTTGACAGCACACCTAAAAGCTCTAGAACAAAAAGAAGCAAATACACCCAGGAGGAATAGAAGGCAGGAAATAATCAAACTCAGAGCTGAAATCAACCAAGTAGAAACAAAAAGGACCATAGAAAGAATCAACAGGACCAAAAGTTGGTTCTTTGAGAAAATCAACAAGATAGATAAACCCTTAGCCAGACTAACGAGAGGACACAGAGAGTGCGTCCAAATTAACAAAATCAGAAATGAAAAGGGAGACATAACTACAGATTCAGAGGAAATTCAAAAAATCATCAGATCTTACTATAAAAACCTATATTCAACAAAATTTGAAAATCTTCAGGAAATGGACAATTTCCTAGACAGATACCAGGTATCAAAGTTAAATCAGGAACAGATAAACCAGTTAAACAACCCCATAACACCTAAGGAAATAGAAGCAGTCATTAAAGGTCTCCCAACCAAAAAGAGCCCAGGTCCAGATGGGTTTAGTGCAGAATTCTATCAAACCTTCATAGAAGACCTCATACCAATATTATCCAAACTATTCCACAAAATTGAAACAGATGGAGCCCTACCGAATTCCTTCTACGAATCTACAATTACTCTTATACCTAAACCACACAAAGACACAACAAAGAAAGAGAACTTCAGACCAATTTCCCTTATGAATATCGACGCAAAAATACTCAATAAAATTCTGGCAAACCGAATTCAAGAGCACATCAAAACAATCATCCACCATGATCAAGTAGGCTTCATCCCAGGCATGCAGGGATGGTTTAATATACGGAAAACCATCAACGTGATCCATTATATAAACAAACTGAAAGAACAGAACCACATGATCATTTCATTAGATGCTGAGAAAGCATTTGACAAAATTCAACACCCCTTCATGATAAAAGTCCTGGAAAGAATAGGAATTCAAGGCCCATACCTAAACATAGTAAAAGCCATATACAGCAAACCAGTTGCTAACATTAAACTAAATGGAGAGAAACTTGAAGCAATCCCACTAAAATCAGGGACTAGACAAGGCTGCCCACTCTCTCCCTACTTATTCAATATAGTTCTTGAAGTTCTAGCCAGAGCAATCAGACAACAAAAGGAGATCAAAGGGATACAGATCGGAAAAGAAGAGGTCAAAATATCACTATTTGCAGATGATATGATAGTATATTTAAGTGATCCCAAAAGTTCCACCAGAGAACTACTAAAGCTGATAAACAACTTCAGCAAAGTGGCTGGGTATAAAATTAACTCAAATAAATCAGTTGCCTTCCTCTATACAAAAGAGAAACAAGCCGAGAAAGAAATTAGGGAAACGACACCCTTCATAATAGACCCAAATAATATAAAGTACCTCGGTGTGACTTTAACCAAGCAAGTAAAAGATCTGTACAATAAGAACTTCAAGACACTGAAGAAAGAAATTGAAGAAGACCTCAGAAGATGGAAAGATCTCCCATGCTCATGGATTGGCAGGATTAATATAGTAAAAATGGCCATTTTACCAAAAGCAATCTACAGATTCAATGCAATCCCCATCAAAATACCAATCCAATTCTTCAAAGAGTTAGACAGAACAATTTGCAAATTCATCTGGAATAACAAAAAACCCAGGATAGCTAAAGCTATCCTCAACAATAAAAGGACTTCAGGGGGAATCACTATCCCTGAACTCAAGCAGTATTACAGAGCAATAGTGATAAAAACTGCATGGTATTGGTACAGAGACAGACAGATAGACCAATGGAATAGAATTGAAGACCCAGAAATGAACCCACACACCTATGGTCACTTGATTTTTGACAAAGGAGCCAAAACCATCCAATGGAAAAAAGATAGCATTTTCAGCAAATGGTGCTGGTTCAACTGGAGGGCAACATGTAGAAGAATGCAGATCGATCCATGCTTATCACCCTGTACAAAGCTTAAGTCCAAGTGGATCAAGGACCTCCACATCAAACCAGACACACTCAAACTAATAGAAGAAAAACTAGGGAAGCATCTGGAACACATGGGCACTGGAAAAAATTTCCTGAACAAAACACCAATGGCTTATGCTCTAAGATCAAGAATTGACAAATGGGATCTCATAAAACTGCAAAGCTTCTGTAAGGCAAAGGACACTGTGGTTAGGACAAAACGGCAACCAACAGATTGGGAAAAGATCTTTACCAACCCTACAACAGATAGAGGCCTTATATCCAAAATATACAAAGAACTCAAGAAGTTAGACCGCAGGGAAACAAATAACCCTATTAAAAAATGGGGTTCAGAGCTAAACAAAGAATTCACAGCTGAGGAATGCCGAATGGCTGAGAAACACCTAAAGAAATGTTCAACATCTTTAGTCATAAGGGAAATGCAAATCAAAACAACCCTGAGATTTCACCTCACACCAGTGAGAATGGCTAAGATCAAAAACTCAGGTGACAGCAGATGCTGGCGAGGTTGTGGAGAAAGAGGAACACTCCTCCATTGTTGGTGGGATTGCAGACTGGTAAAACCATTCTGGAAATCAGTCTGGAGGTTCCTCAGAAAATTGGACATTGAACTGCCTGAGGATCCAGCTATACCTCTCTTGGGCATATACCCAAAAGATGCCTCAACATATAAAAGAGACACGTGCTCCACTATGTTCATCGCAGCCTTATTTATAATAGCCAGAAAATGGAAAGAACCCAGATGCCCTTCAACAGAGGAATGGATACAGAAAATGTGGTACATCTACACAATGGAATACTACTCAGCTATCAAAAACAACGAGTTTATGAAATTCGTAGGCAAATGGTTGGAACTGGAAAATATCATCCTGAGTGAACTAACCCAATCACAGAAAGACATACATGGTATGCACTCATTGATAAGTGGCTATTAGCCCAAATGCTTGAATTACCCTAGATCCCTAGAACAAACGAAACTCAAGACGGATGATCAAAATGTGAATGCTTCACTCCTTCTTTAAATGAGGAAAAAGAATACCCTTGGCAGGGAAGGGAGAGGCAAAGATTAAAACAGAGACTGAAGGAACACCCATTCAGAGCCTGTCCCACATTTGGCCCATACATATACAGCCACCCAATTGGACTAGATGGATGAAGCAAAGAAGTGCAGACCGACAGGAGCCGGATGTAGATCGCTCCTGAGAGACACAGCCAGAATACAGCAAATACAGAGGCGAATGCCAGCAGCAAACCACTGAACTGAGAATAGGTCCCCTATTGAAGGAATCAGAGAAAGAACTGGAAGAGCTTGAAGGGGCTCGAGACCCCAAAAGTACAACAATGCCAAGCAACCAGAGCTTCCAGGGACTAAGCCACTACCTAAAGACTATACATGGACTGACCCTGGACTCTGACCCCATAGGTAGCAATGAATATCCTAGTAAGAGCACCAATGGAAGGGGAAGCCCTGGGTCCTGCTAAGACTGAACCCCCAGTGAACTAGTCTATGGGGGGAGGGCGGCAATGGTGGGAGGGTTGGGAGGGGAACACCCATAAGGAAGGGGAGGGGGGAGGGGGATGTTTGCCCGGAAACCGGGAAAGGGAATAACACTTGAAATGTATATAAGAAATACTCAAGTTAATAAAAAAAAATAAAAAAAAAATAAAAAAAAAAAAAAAAAAAAAGAAAATATCATCCTGAGTGATCAGGATCATCACACATAAAAAACACACATGTTATGTACTCACTGATAAATGAATATTAGCTCAAAAGCTCAAAAGCTCAAATTACCCAAGATACAATCCACAGACCACATGGAGCTCAAGAAGGATGACCAAAGTGCAAATGCTTCAGTCCTTCTTAATAAGGGAATAAAAATATTCATAGGAGGAGATATAAAGACAATGTTTTGAGGAGAGACTGAAGTAATGACCATTGATAGCCTGCCACACCTGGGGATCCAGACCATATATATACAACCACCAAACCTAGACAGTATTGATGAAGCCAAGATGTGCATGCTGACAGGAGCCTAATATAGCTTTCTCCTGAGAAGCTCTGACAGAGCATGACATATACAGAGGCGAATAATAGCAGCAAACCATTGAACTGAGAACAGGGTCCCAATTTGATGAGTTAGAGAAAGTATAGAAGGAGCTGAAGGGACTTGCAACCCCATAAGAACAATAATATCAACCAACTAGAGCTCCCAGGAACTAAATCACTACCCAAAGAGTACACATGGACAGACCCATGGCCCCAGCTGCATATGTAGCTGAGGACAGCCTTGTTGAGGACCTATTGGGGGGGGAGAAGACCTTGGTCCTGCCAAGACTGGACCACCCCCCCAGTGTATTGGAATGTCAGGGCAGGAGGCAGGAAGGGAAAGGGATAGGATAGAGGGCTTGTGGACTGGAAATCAGGAAATGGAATAACATTTGAAATGGAAATAAAAATATCCAATTAAAAAAAGAACAGTAAAAAACATATAAAAAAAGGAAAAAGAGCACTACCCAATTCATTCTATTTAGCCACAATCACACTTATACCTAAACCACACAAAGACCCACCAAAGAAAGAGAACTTCATACCAATTTCCCTCATGAATATGGATGGAAATATACGCAATAAAATTCTCTCAAGCCAATTCCAAGAACACATCAAAATTATTATTCATCATGATCATGTACAATTCATCCCAGCAAGGCAGAAATGGAAAGATCTCCCATTCTCATGGATTGGCAGGATTAATATAGTAAAAATGGACACCTTGCTGAAAGCAATCTACAGTTTTAATGCAAACCCTTTAAAATTACAACTCAATTCTTCTTAGAGTTAGAGAAGCAATTTGCAAATTCATTTGGAAAAACAAAAAAAAACTGGATAGAGAATACTATTTCTCAATAATAAAAGAACTTCTGGGGAAATCACCATCCTTGACTTCAATTTGTATTTCAGAGCAATCATGATAAAAGCTCAAGGCTATTGGTACAAAGACAGGCAGGTACATCAATGGAATAGAATTGAAGACCCAGAAATAAACTCACATACCAAGAGTCACTTGATCTTTCACAAAGAAGCTAAAACCATCCCGTGGAAAAAAGACTGGTTCAACAAATTGTGCTGGTTCACCTGGAGGTCAGCATGTAGAAAAAAAGCAAATCAATCCATTCTTATCTCCTTGTACAAAGCTCAATTCTACATGGATCAAGACCCTCCATATAAAACCACACACACAGACACACACACAGACACACAGACACACAGACACACACACACACACACACACACACACACACACACACACACACACACACACACTGAATCTAATAGAAGAGAAAGTGGGGAAAAGCCTTGAACACATGGGCACAGGGGAAACTTTCCTGAATTGAACACCAATGGCTTATACTCTAATATCAAGAATTGACGGTTGGGGATTTAGCTCAGTGATAGAGCGCTTGCCTAACAAGCGCAAGGCCCTGGGTTCGGTCCCCAGCTCCAAAAAAAAAAAAAAAAGAATTGACAAAGGACCCATTTAATAGGACGTAACAAACAGCAACCAACAGATTGGGAAAAGATTTTTACCAATCCTTCATTTGATAGAGGGCTAATATCGAAAATATACAAAGAACTCAAGAAGTTAGACTCCAGAGAACCAAATAACCCTAATAAAAACGGGAATACAGAGCTACAAAAAGAATTCTCAGCTGAGGATTATCAAATGGCTGAGAAGCACCTAAAGAAATGTTCAACATCCTTAGTCATCAGGGAAATGCAAATCAAAACAACCCTGAAATTCCACCTCACACCAGTCAGAATGGCTAAGATAAAAAAAACCTCAGGTGACAGCAGATGCTGGTGAGGATGTGGAGAAAGAGGAACACTCCTACATTGTTGGTGGGATTGCAAGCCGGTACAATCACTTTCGAAATCAGTCTGGCTATTCTTCAGAAAATTGGACATAGTACTACCTGAGGTCCTGGGCATATACCCAAAAGTTGCTCCAACCTATATCAAGGACATATGTACCACTATGTTCATAGCAGCCTCATTTATAAATAGCCAGAATGTGGAAACGATCCAGATATCCTTCAACAAAGAAATAGATACAGAAAAAAATTGTGGTGCATTTACACAATGAAGTACTACTCAGATATTAAAAACAATGACTTCATGAAATTCTTAGGGTAATGGATGGAACTAGAAAATATCATCCAAAGTGAGGTAACCCAGTCACAAAAAAGCATACATGGTATGTACTCGCTGATAAGTGGATATTAGCCCAAAATCTCAGAATACCCTATATTGGGTATTTATGATTTATAGAACACATGAAGCTCAAAAAGAAGGAAGACCAAAGTGTGGATGCTTCGGTTCTTAGAAAGGGGAAGAAAATACTCACTGGAAGAAGTGCGTGGACAAAGAGTGGAGCAGAGACTGGAGGATAGGCCATCCCGAGACTGCCCACCTGGGTATCCATGCAATATACAGGCACCAATCCCAGACTCTATTGAGGATGCCAAGAAGTCCTTGCGGAGAGAAGCCTGATATAGCTGTCTCCTGAGAGGCTCTGCCAGAGCATGACAAATACAGATGTAAGTGCTTGCAACCAACCTTTGGCCTGGCCTGGGGACCCCAACGGAGGAGTTAGAGAAAGGAGTGAAGGAGATGAAGGGGTTTGCAACCCCATAGGAGGAAAACCAATATCAAACAATCAGATTCCCCATAGCTCCCAGGGACTAAGCCACCAACCAAAGAATACACATGGATGAACCTATGGCTCCAGCTGCATATGCAGCAGAGGGTGGACTTATCTGGCATCAAGTGAGAGGAGAGGCTTTTCTTGGTCCTGTGAGGAGTAGATGCCCCAGTATAGGGGAATGCCAGGGCCATGAGATGGGAGTGGGGGGTGGGGAGCACCCTCATAGAAGCACGGGGTGGGGAATTGCATAGGGAGTTTCTGGAGGGGAAACTGGCAAAGGGGATAACATTTGAAATGTAAATAAAGAAAATATCCAGGGATTAAAATGTAAAAGCAAATTGAATAATAAACAAATAAATGTAAATAAAATATCCAATAAAAAAAAGCATGTCCAACGAACACCAAAAGAACTACTGATTTTGACTTCCTATTTTTCAGTGAGTATGTGTACTCTCACAGAAACTCAACTTCCACGTGGCAAGTTAAACAGCCTTGAGACAATCACACTATAGGGAAGTTCACACATGGAGATAAATGCCTGGCTGTTTCTAATCAGTCCACATGAGGTGATAGACAAGTCAGCGAAGAAGGCATTTTTAAAGAGTCAGTCAGCTAGATATGTGTTTAGGTGGCCATATCACTACTTCTTGTCATGATCAGACTATACTAACATGGGAGCTTTCTAGTGGGTGCCATCTTAACATATTCCTCATTGGATCTTGAGGAATCATGTTTCTATTTTTGAGTCATTAAATTTTGGAGTAGTTGCTGATATTAGATGAAAATATTTCTGCATACATTTTTGTATTCCATTTTGCCATTGTAAATGTATAGCAAACAAATTTCCCTCTACAAGTATTTTGCAAAAATCCAGTCTGTAGATAAGAGTGAAGCTAACACTTAGAAAACATAGTTCTAAAGAAAGCTTTTATGAAATTAGATGTGGGAACAGTTTTACATCTGGATTGTCTTCAATGCCAGATTAACACTGATTACCGAGAAAGCATAATGAAGAGGGCTCGAGAATATAAAATATTTGAGTATTTACATGAAAGTGAAGTTACTTCACATTTAATAAACTAGTAGATGAAGATGCAAGGTAAGGAAAAAGAAAATAGCAAGACTAGCAGAAAGAAATGGATGATCTAGTAGAAGTCTATACTGTCACTATATGTTTATGATTACAGAAATTACACTGGCTTTCTTATTCTCAGAAAAAAATGAGGGAGCCAGTTAACTGTTCTCATTCTAAGATAACCATTTTATCCCCAATACTTGTTTGTGTGTGTGCTGTGTGTTAAACTGGAAGAAGAATCTAAGAGATCAATGGAAACTTTCAGGTCGTAAGGTTTCTCTGATAAGTGTTTCAGAATTCCATTATGAACTAGTTATAATACTCAGAATGGATGACAAATCATTTTATAGAACATTCCCACAAACAGTTAATACTGAAACAAATTCAATTTTTAATGGCTAAATCTAATCAGACACAAACAATTGAAGAAAATATTTGGACACAAACAGTGAATTACTTCACTGCTCACATGGAGAATCAAAATATAAAAATAAAACGCAAACCATAATCCTTCACAAATTACTTCATGTGAGTAATTACTAAAGCAGAAACACATGATTTCCTTGATACAGTTTTTGATATTTTGCTTTCATTTGTTTACTTTGTTTTTACAATTCATACATACAAATGTACAGGAGTTGTAATTGAAATTCAATTTTCCCATACTGAACACATCCAAATCAAGAAACACTATTATAAGCACCCAAAAAGCTCCTTTTAGGCTCCCTCTTTGTCATTATCCATTCCCTAACAAAGGAAATTTCAATCCTGACTTTGCACAGCACAATTTAATTTTATCTAATTTTCCATTTCTAAATGCATATTATCATAATGCACGGTCACTTTGGTATCTAAATTTTTTCAATCTGCATCAGGTTTAAGAGGTTCAATCATATTTTCTGGTGAAGTGATACTTTGGCCAATATGAGAACACATAAAATTCTGTTGTGTGAACGTACCTAATTTATTCATTAAATTGTTCATAGTCTAGCTAGTTTATAGCTTTGAGTTCATATGAATAAAGCCTCTATGAATATTTTGGTGCATATTTTTAGTGACCACATGCATCCATTTCTGTTGAGTGTATATAGCTAGGAGTGGAATTGCTGGGGTGTGGGTCATGTATAAATCCTGCCAATTAATTTGCTAAAGAGGCTTTGCCAATTTGCACTTCCAGTAGCACAGTGTATGTTAGGCAAACCAAATTGAATTGCCATGTACTGAGTTAATAAACATAAAAATCTCAATGAAAAATATTATTCTAGGGAGAAATAAAAGTAATAACAAGATATGCCATATGAGTAACTCAACAGTCATTTTAACCCTATCACTTGTTTCTGTTTGTTTTTTTGTTTTGTTTTTGTTTTTTTGTTTTTTTGTTTTTTTGTTTTTTTTTTTTTCGCAATTTAACTGTATAGGCCTGGGGGAGGGTGACAGGATTCAAGAAAAAAGTTAGAAAGACTGAACAGTAATAATCTCAAGTTGTTTTGCAGTTAGGGGTGCCATGTACTAAGTTCTGGACAATGTGGTCTAATAAGTGTGTTGCTACTCTTATTATTACTATGAGGACACAAAATGCATCCTGCATAAAGCATATCCTTCTAACATCCTAAAATAAACACTATTAATACATTTATATCATCAATATAAAATCAACCATTAACATTTCAGAGGAAATATAATAGTAAATACAAAATCAATAAATATCACACTTCTAGAATACACACTTATGCTAAATTCTGGTAAATAGGAAAATAGTACAAGAAGCAGAGAAGAAGGAAGAGGGTGAGGATGAGGGGAGGGGAAGGGGAGAAGGAGGGAAGGGGAGGGAGAAGGAGAGGGAGAGGGGGGAAGGGAGGGGGAGGGAGAGGGAGAGGAGAGAGTATAACTGATTAGAGATCCAACTACCTGGCATCCCATTATAGGCTTGAGCTGGTTGGATGATATATACACTATTCTCCACTGACTTCTTGCTTTCACCAAACAGTTACAAGTACTTTCTTCTAATTGAGTATAATCAACACTCTAAGGTGAGTAAAAAAATTAATCATTATGGTGTTACTTTTAGGCAAATGAACGTCACAATGAGAAGATTTATAATTTGAATTCTATTGGTTTAATTTCTGACTTCATGTTTTGATTTGATTGAATGAGTCATATACATACAAAAGTTACCTTCATTTTAAGATTTATTTTTATTTTATGTGTATGAGTGTCTGCTTGTAAGTATGTCTGTGCACTACACGTAGTGTCTGTCTGTAAAGGCCAGATGACAGCAGATCCGTTGGACCTATAGTTACAGACATTTGTCAGCTGTCAAGTGGGTGCTGGAAACCCAACCCAAGTCCTTTACAAGAACAAGTGTTCATAACCATTGAGTCATCTCTCAAGTCTCTGCTTTTTTAATATTTAAACTCTTCTAAAACTGAGGGACTACAAGATTCTTTTGTTTCTGATTTTTAATAAGTGGTATATGTAAGAAATTATAGGATTAAACAATTTCTAAGGTATTTCAGTTGATTAAATTATTATTTTGAGATAATTATAGATACTTCCGTATTAATTACTAAACAATTTAGGAAAATTTTCTACATGCTCCATCTGCTGATGACTGACCTTTAAAGATATCCAAGTTCTAGCTCCTAGAAGCTAGTGATATTACCTTGCATAGTAATAGAAACTTTTATAAATATAATTCACTAAGGTCCCATTGTATTTTGGGGTATTTTCATGTGCCTAGATACAAAATATCCTTATATAAATGGGGCAGAGAAAAACATCACTAGAAAAATATGGGCTGGAGAGATGGCTCAGTGGTTAAGAGCACCGACTGCTCTTCCTGAGGTCCTGAGTTCAAATCCCAGCAACCACATGGTGGCTCACAACCATCTGTAATGAGATCTGATGCCCTGGTCTGGTGTGTCTAAAGGCAGCTACAGTGTACTCATATATATATAAATAAATAAATAAAATATTTTTAAAAAAAAGAAAAATATAGGAAAAAATAATGGAAACAGAGTAAAGGGAGTATTTTGATGGTGGAAGAACAGTATACTAACCAAGGAATACAGATAGCCAGTGGGGCCCAAAAGAATAGGGACAGGGATAACATGGATGTAGGTGTAGCTGAGTGGAAGACTGCCTGTCTAGTACATTAGGAGGCTCCATGATACATTCCCAGCATCATATTCACACATAAAACTAGCAATAAATACATTCTATATTCAGTACCTTCAGAAGGAAGCAATTGATTTACCTTGATAATGCTTTTTCCCAATTTCAAGACTCTGTGATTATAAAGAGAGTAAATTCTTATTTTAAGCAACTAATTTTCCTGTTTCCTTTGTGACAATGTCTTGGAAAAATATAATACAATGTAATAACTAGTACATATACATTGGTAAAGTCAAACTACAAAATACTTCCATCATTGTGTAGCTCCCTTGATACATTAGTTATTGTTGTGAGCTGCAACATCAACACCAAGAGCACATCTAAGTGTAGTAATTATTTAGGTTGGCTCACAGTTTCAGGGGATTCAGTCAATGGCCCTTTGACCCTGCTGTGGTTTGAATGAGAATGGCCCCTACAGGGACATATGTGTGAAAGCTTAGAGTTAGTAGAACTCTTTGATCATATTAGAAGGATTAGGATATGTGGCCTTGTTGAAAGAAGTGTGTCAATGGAGGTGGGATTTGATGTTTCAAAATCCCAAGCCAAGCACAGTGATTGTCTCTCTCTGTCTTTCTCTTTGTCTCTCTTTGTCTCTCTCCACCCCCACCTTCCCCCTCCCCCGACCAGGATGTAGCTCTCAGCTACTGATGTATTTGTATGTGTGTCTCCATACTCCTGCCACATACCCCACCATAATGATAATGGACTAACCCTCTCAAACTATAATAAGCAAGCTCTCAGTTAAATCCTTTCTTTCCTTGGTCACGGTATCTCATCACTGCAATAGAACTATGACTAAGAAAGACCTACGTTCTTGGATAGAGCATCAGGGAAGTGTATGGCAGAGATATGCTCTTTATGTTACAGCATATGAGAATCAAAAATAAACATACATGGTAGTGCCAAGTTGAGATACAGCCTTCAAAAGCATACACCTAGTGACCTAAATTCCTTCTAGTCTTCAGTGTCACTCAATTATATCATGAGTCTACCACAAATCAATCCAGTCATCACACCAGAGCCTTCATGACATAACCATCCCTGGAAATGCTAGAACAGGCACATGCAGAAGTGGGATCTATTAATCTCTGAGCTATTTCTCAATTGACTAAAGGCAACAGACAAGGTTTAGTGAATAAAACACTCATGTTGTTCTTCTGAAGTGGCACCCATTTCTCTTCAGATTGTACATCCTCTTTAATCTTTGACTAGCCATAATCTGTTACCCATTCCTATAACATTGTCATTTGAAAAAATGTTACATAAATGAAATTATATAGTAAGCAGAAATTTTGATTTGAAATTATAAAATAAATCACCATAATTCAAGCTACTGCCTAAATTAGTAGTTCGTGCTTTTTATATTGCTAACTAGTTCTCCATAGTAAAAATGTTTCTAGCGAACAAACTCAGTTGCAGGTATGTCCTGCTCTTAGTAAAGATTTTGTGAAAAATGGTGTACTTAGTTTAGAATGAACATAAGTATTTAAATGTGTGGGAAAATTCTTAGGAACTTTATACAAATACAGTATAAATTACACAGTTCATGTGCATCTTTTCAATTATTTATTATCATATCAATTGTTATTATTTTATTTTAAAAGCTGTTAAGCGTATAGTGAGCACAGTTATAGTGTTTTATGTTTCCATTCTAGTAATGAACATGTTTAGTGAATGTTTCTTTGTATCTTTGTCTATTTTCAATTAAATTGTATATTTGAAATTTTTCTTTATTTTAAATTTTTACATTTTATAGAGTCATTTTGTTTGTTTTTTATTTTTTTCAAGGGAGGGTATATATACTATCTTCTGTTTTATATCTCAAGAAGTTCAACTATCTTTAGATTACACATTCAGTGCTTATCTTATTTCATTCAATATAATGTCCCCAAGTTGATCCATGCTGTAAAGACACATTTCTTCTCTCATTACAGGTGGATAATATTTCAAAGCATATATATGCATAAGTGTGTGTGTGTGTGTGTGTGTGTGTGTGTGTGTGTGTAGCCATATATAGTATGATACAATGTAAACATTCTCTTTATTCATTCAATTGAATATACATAACTACAGCTAGATTTTCAGAATACTAATTTCAATACATTTGGATGTACACCTACAAATAACCTTTCTATATTATATGGTAAGTCTTTTTAAAATTTCTCAAAACATTCTATTTTTTCTTTTCTATATTAGGTAGTATTAATTTAAAATCCTATCAATATTACACAAGTGTTCTCTTATTCTGTATGTGCAACAAAGAATCTTATTTTTAATGATATCTATTCTTATAATTTTATGATGATCATATCTCTTATGATAATTTCTTTGAGACAGGGTCTCACTGTGTAGTCTTGAATTTCCTGGAACTCTCAGTGGGCACCAGATTGGCTTCAAACTCACAAAGATCCTCTTGCCTCTGCCTTTTGAGTGCTGGGATTAAATGCGTGAACCTCTATACACACTTGACTCTCCTGTACTTTAAAATTTTGGTTTTATTATACAAAATACAATGTTTACTTTTATGCTACACATAAAGTGCTATGGTACATTGGTATACCCCTGTTTAAAACTCCTGCTTCTTCTTACTCAGAGTCCCTTTCCTATTTTCATGCCTTACATGCATAATATAGTTACACATTTCTTTGTAAATTTAAGTCTAGATTCTTTATATGAGAGGAAGTTTTTTTGAATATATTCTATAAACAATTAACATACTTATACAGTGTGTTTTGATCATATCTGTTTACTATTAACTTCTCCCAAATTGTGTCTCCCATTTGTCACCTTCCCAACTGCGTGTCCTCCTTCATTATTAATAACCCCAGGAATCAAATTAGTACTTTCCATATGTGCTTAGGTATATGGAGCATTGATAACATGGTCCATACAATTTCTCACAAATGTTTAAATTTTATTTTTTATTTATGTCTATATGAAATTCTATCATGCATTTTTACATTTTCTTCATTTGGCATTGATTGCTATTTAGGCTGACTCAAAATATTACTTATTGTGACTAGTGCAACAATCAATATAAATATGCAGGCATCGATGGGATATGTTGAGTTAGAATCTTTTCAGTAGAAACCAAGGGATGTTATAGTTGTATCATGTCATATCATATTTCTATTTTAAGTTTTTTTCAGGAACTTTATCTTACTTCTATACAGGCTGTATAACTTTACTTTTCCATCAAAACTGTAAAAGGGAACTTCTTGTAGTGTAATATTTTAGAAACATGCATTTATGTCATAAGTCCACTTTGAGTAGATTGTACACTAAGGGTTCAATTAATTATTTTAATATTTTATTAAATAAGTTGCTTTTTGTTCACTAAGAATTAATGAAACATTCTCATCAAATCAACTGAATGTCAAAGTGCAGGGTTGTGTATAAGCTTTCTACCTTCTTTCCTCCAATTGGTATGTTTTCTGGCAGCTGTTAGTCTTTTTAAAGTCATTTATCAGAAATAGGTGCTGTTCAGAAAGGGTCTCACTGTGTTCTAGATATCCTTTTCTATCTTCTGCCTTTCTTTACTCACCACATACAGGAATTACAGGTATGTCATCACATTGGACAATATGTCTGCTTTTGTGTCAGTACATTTACATTGGTGTCTAGACCCACCTCCCATTTGAGACAATGGTTATTGCTATGTTAGTTGGGCTATATTTGAATTCATGTCTATCCTGCCTTTACTGCCTGAGTGTTGGCATTTAAAGCATGTGTGAGGATATCTGGCTTATTACTTCATCTTTTAAGTCCGAAGTTTAGTCATTTACTATGATATATCAATCTTTCTTTTTTGCTCAAGACTGAATTTGCTTTTGTATTTTAGTTCTACACATATTTTTAAATTATTTTCTATCACCATAAATATGGTATTTTATTGTTCATAAGGATTACATTGAATCTGTAGATCTTTGAAGTAGTAACAACTTTTGACTGTTAATTAATTAGTTTCTTTATTTACATCCCAAATGTTGCACACCTTCTGGTCCCCCCTCAAAGAGTTCTTCCCACCATCCCCCCTCACTTTGCCTCTGAGAGCATCTCCCCTCCCTGGAGTGGAAAACTATTTGGCTATTATAAACCAAAGACATCATGAATTTTTCAGGCAAATTTTGCAGGCAAATAGTAACAATATTTTAATAATACTAATTTTTCTAATACAAGAATTTGAGATGTTTACTGCCGGGTGGCTCACACCTTTAATCTCAGCATTGGAAAATAAAGGGAGGTAGATCTCTGAATTTCAAGCCAGCCTGGTCTACACAGTGAGTTCCAAAACAGCCAGGACTAAACAGAGAAATCATGTATCAAATAAACACATTTTGATGTGGAGAGGTGGGTCAGTGGTAAAGAGAACCTGGGATCAATTCCTATCACCCACTTGGCAGCTCACAACTGTCTGTAACTCAAGTTACAGTGGATCCTACTCTCTCACACAGACACACATTCAGGCCCCAATACCAGTGCACACAGTGAGAACTCTGGGAGGGGGACAGGGAAGGAGAATATTTGCAATGTAAATAAATAAAACAATTAAAAATAACATTAAAAGAAACTAAACATTTAAAAATGCAAGATGTCTTCCCATTTATTTGTTCATGTGTATTTTTTAACATTTTTTCTTTTTTTAGATTTTTTTATTTATATTTCAAATGTTATACCCTTTCCCAGTTTCCCCTCCAGAAATTCGATATCTCCTCCTGCTTCTATGAGAGTGCACCCCCACCCACCCACCCACCCACTGTCTCCCACCTCCTGGGCCTGACATTCCCCTACACTGGGGCATCAAGCTATGACAGGACCAAGGGCCTCTCCTCCCACCGATTCCCAACAAGGCCATCATCTGCTACATATGCAGATAGAGTCATAGGTCCATTCATGTGTACTCATGGGATGGTGGTTTAGTCCCTGGGAGCTCTTGTGAAGGATCTGGTTGGCTGATATTGTGTTCTTCTTATGGGGTTGCAAACCCCTTAAGCTCCTTCAGGTCTTTAACTCCTATGTGGTCTGTGAAATGTTATCTTAGGTATTCTGAGCTTTTGGTCTAATATACACTTATAAGTGAGTGCATACCATGTGTGGATTTTTGTGATTAAGTTGCTTCACTTAGGATGATATTTTCTAGTGCCATCCATTTCCCTAAGAATTTCATGAAGTCATTGTTTTTGATAGTTGAGTAGTACTTCATTGTGTAAATGTATCACATTTTTTGAATCCACTCCTCTGTTGAAGGACATCTGGGTTCTTTCCACCTTCTGGCTATTATAAATAATGCTGCTATGAACATAGTGGAACATGTATCCTTTTTATAGGTTGGAGCATCTTTTGGGTATATGCCAAGGAGTGGTATAGCTGGGTCCTCAGGTAGTACTATATCCAATTTTCTGAGGAACTGCCAGACTGATTTCCAGAGTGGTTGTTCCAGATCATTTGATATAACAAAATTCCCAGGATAGCAAAAACTATTCTCAACAATAAAAGAACTTCTGGGGGAATTACCATCCCTAAACTCCAGCTGGAGTACAGAGAAATAGTGATAAAAAAACTGCATGGTATTGGTACAGAGACAGTTAGGTAGATCAATGGAATAGAATTCAAGACCCAGATATGAACCCACACACCTATGGTCACTTGATCTTTGACAAAGGAGCTAAAACCATCCAGTGGGGAAAAGATAGCATTTTCAACCAATGATACTGGTTCAACTGGAGGTCAGCATGTAGAAGAATACAAATTTACCCATTCTTATCACCCTGTACAAAGCTTAAGTTCAAGGGAATCAAGGACTTACACATAAAACCAGACACACTCAAACTAATAGAAGAAAAAGTGGGGAAGAACTTTGAACACATGGGCACTGAGGAAAATTTCTTGAACAGAACACCAATGGCTTATGCTCTAAGATCAAGAATCAACAAATGGACCTTATAAAATTGCAAAGCTTCTGTAAGATAATTGGTAATTTTTATCACTGTAGTACTGATTAATTTTGCTTTTAAGTATTTTATTTTCAAATGCAATTGTAAACAGATATAACGTTTAAACTCCTGTTTTAGAAAGTCCATTATCAGTATAAAGATATTTTATTGATTTTGTATAATGTTTTTGTATCCTTCAAATTTACAGGAGATTCCCAAGATGAAGTATATCTTGCTTTGTTTTTTATAGTCTTTTATGCATAAAAACATATGATCAGGAAGTATTATATTTCTTCCTTTCCTATACAGATATCTTCTACTTCTTTATTTTTAAAATTATACATAAAGACTTATTTATTTGTGAGTGTTTTGCCTACATATATGTATGTATACCAGGTATATGCCTTGTGTCAGAGGAGTTCAGAAGAGGAGGTTAGATCACATAGAAGTGAAATCAATAATGACTGTAAACTACCCAGGTCCTCTGCAAGAACATCAAATGTTCTTAACCAATGAGCCATCTCTTCACCCCTGAATATCTTCTCCTTTAAAATTATTACTACTACTACTACTACTACTACTACTACTACTACTACTACTACTACTACTACTATTCCTTCCCCTTCTCAACCACCCCCCTTCCCTCAAGGTCTCACAGTTCTCTGTTGATTACTTTTTTCCTGGGATAATTTTTTTTCTCTTCTGTCATTCTAAGTCTCTCTATATATTTAAGGCTAAAGCAAATCACTTTTAGGGAGCATGTTGTTTGATCTTGTTTTTAATCAACTCAGTCTTTTAATTAGAGATATAGTACATTTATGTGTAATACTTAATAGATAAAATTTGCCATTGGTACTTGGTTTAAGATTTATTGGCTGTATCATAGTTCTTTTGTTTTTCTCTATAATCTTTCCTTCTTCTTCTGACTTATATATTTGTACTGATATGTGTTGGGTCAGTCTTCTGTAACTTTTATCATTTTTGCTTCAACTAGAAATTGTATGAAGTTGGAATCCATTGTCAGATACAGGCCAGCAAACCTTCCCAGTTAGCATCTTTAAAAAGTTTATCAGGATTACATCCTGGCTGCATCCTAGTGGTACTGAAGTTAAGACTCAGGACCATTTGGTGTCTACTATGGCTCATAGGAAAGCTGGAGAGCTCATGGATGCAGTGATAGGACATTTTTGCTGTTATTCTGCTCTTTGATACAGATTTTTTCATTGTGTAGCTCTGGCTGTTCTGGAACTCATTCTGTAGAACAGGTTGGCATCAAACTCATAGAGTTCCCTCTGCTTTGTGGTTCTTAAGTGTTGGAATTAAAAGTGTGCACCACCGTGTCCAGATTGTTACAGAGGCGAAAATGATCACTTCTCTTAGCTGGTGATTTTTATTTCATTTTGCTGTTTTGCTTTGTTGTGTTTCAATGTATATAGGATAAAAGTCACAGTCTCAGCATAGACTAGAGAAAACACAGGATACTTTCATGGTCTTGCTATAAGACAAAGGCCGACAAGGCTGGTTCAGTGGTTTAGTCAAGTCCATATCTGAGTTCTTGTGCCATGAATAAACAGAGATTATGACTAAAGGAGTGGTAGCTAAGTTTATAGAGTTACTTTTGGGTCAATTTTTGAGACTCACAACCACAAACAGTTAAGTCTTTTTACCAAGCATTAAATGTGTTGTTTCTCCTGAACTCTTGGCAAATGGTTTTGAGACAAAGCTATCTTGCAGCCATTCTGGAAACAGACTAGTTCTGAATTTGAACCTGCAGGCAGTTAATGGATATTCTAGCTTCATGCTGATCTGCAATGCACTTAAGGCTTGAGCATCACTGGAATTTCACATATTCCTACCTAAATTCCAAGGTTCTAACAAAAAGACCTTTGTCTGTGAATGAATTCAAAATTGGTACTGTGTGAGTGACATAGAGGTGATTTCCTATTCTGACATTTTGCTAACAACCTTCATTTATTTCCTTTTATCAGAAATTTGTAATTTTTAGGATTTAGAACCAGTATGCTTCATTAGATTAGTATTTAGTTTTTACTAGATATTGAGTGAAGTGACTGTAAACATTGTTCTAAATTTCAGTTTCAGTATGTTTGTTGATAATGTAGATGAACTGTTAGAAAATCATAAAGGAGTATTAATAGAATCATATAAAGTATACTTTCCATCATATATACTTTGATCTCAGGAATATATTCACTACAGACAGCATACATACAGTGATCACAACACTTTGCTTTATTATACTATTTCAAAAATCTTTGTGTGGCACAAATGGAAAATAAATGAAGAGATGTTATTGTTAAAATTACAGACATATGCACAAACGTCAAATTCTCACAAGATAGAAGCTAACAATTAAACATTCTAAAATAGTTTTACCTCTTCACAGGTAATTATGCATACAACACATTTGCTTAAATGTGCATAAAGAAAAATCAATGTTCTATTCATGTTCAGCAACTAATTTTAAAATATTTTTAGTCACTTGTTTGAGAAGCCATAATTGTGGGTGGGCTCGTTTGTTTGTTTTCACTGATGACTACGTTTGAAATTAATAGCTTTTATTGACAATTATTTTTCAAGTATTCAGACAGTAGGAAAAAAACTGACTACATAAATTAAAATACCCCAAAGCCACTAAATTCTTTATGCTTATATATTTATTCTATGTGTGAATTTTCACTCATTGGTTATGGCATCTCATTTTTAAACAGCTTTGAGGAATAAAATGAGTATGAGAATACACACCACAAAGGTATTTAAAGTTTCATGAATTCTGGAATAAATTCGCTTGATTACATTTTAAATGTGGAAGTGCTTTGAGCACTGAAAAGAAAGCACAAGTGTTTAGTGCAATACACTTATTTACAGGTGAGAAGACTGGGGGTCCTCAGAGATCATTTAGAATATTTACGATGCTATAGCTCTTCGTTTCAAAATTGGGCACTTTAACCCAGAATATTTTAGTTCCAGTCCACCTTCTCACAGTTAACCATGATTGTAATGAATACATGATTAATCAAGTTTTCAAACCAATCTTACGGTAATCCATCTAAACCATAATTTCCCACACAATTAGATACATCACGCAGTCCATTTGATTCAATAGCTGGACAGATAGACTTGAGTCGTCATCCTGAAATTTAATATATTCATAGAACAAACATATCAGGTGTTAATTTATCATTCATCACATATTTAAGTAAATTAAAATTTCAGAGACAGTAGTTTTCTGCCTTCAATGTGAAATGAATGAATGAAGCAATTTTTCACTAATCCAGAGGGAAATGCTTTTATCTGAAATGGTTAGATAACTGTGGTAAGCATTGCTCCAAATGGTCAATTTCTTTAATGGTCCTTCATGTCACATATGCAGGTTTTCACACTGTTGACTATTATCTGTTTCAATAATAAAATAATGCATATCCTCCTATTTACAAATTATATCATGTGCCCTATACATGACTACTGAGTTTGAAATTGGGATGTGGATATATTTATCCATAAAGACATTTTACAGACTTCCTTAGTTATTTTTAATTAGTTATCATGTTGGGTAGCTAGTGTGACAAAATGCTTTATGAAGAAAAGGCAATGATTTCAGCTTTGAATAAATCCATTAAGCAAACATATTTAAACAGAACTTTCATGCTTGAAAGAAGAGTGATCCTTGAATTTAAAGGAACATGTTATTTGAGAACTGTGTGTGATTTTACTGATTTTAGTAGCTTTATGGAGAAGGAAATTAAAATTTCTAGCTTCACAAGTCTTCAAAAATAACGAAGGTACTTTGATGAAAAAAAAAATACATTGTAAAATCCCAAGGATTTTTTTTTACTGAGTGTTTAACGTACCTCAGGATCTTTGTCATATTAATTTTCTCTAGAAAATATGTGATTGATAGCATTTAATTATGGTTTTGTATCCTCTGGGATTAGCAGAAACACAGGGGTATTTCTTACCTTTATTTTCGATTTTATTTCATTTCATTTCTTTTACATTATACCTTTAATTATGACAATTACTTAAAACTCTCCTTGTTACAAGTGCTGGCTTAAGTGATGTTTAGGGGAGGAAATAAACAACTATTATGATAATAATTCTATATTAGTATATACACATGCACACACAAACACACACACACACACACACACACACAATCTCTCTCACCATCTTCATTGTCCTGGTGCCAAAAATCCGTAGGATATGAAGTCTACAAAACTTCACCTACTCATTTTTATGTAAGGAAACTGAGGCTCACTGATCTTAGCAGTGTTGTCTAATACAGCAGAAATAATAAATTTCTGAGTATGGAGTAGAAGCCAGTGTTTTCAGTACTAAATATAGCATTCTTGAACTGCCACTCAGTGCTCTCCTAATGATTCTTACTGTTTGTTCAACCAACTACAGATAGGCTTTGAGTAAAGTGTGTATGGACACAGTTCAATTATCCCCCATATGGCTAAATCCATGGCAATTTGTTTTTAATCCTTGACCACCTGCATGGGCAAGAAAAAAAAAAGGAACAGAATACATGTAATAATTTCAAGGCTAGTAAGCCAGGTGGGAAAGTAAATAACAAAATTCACACAGTGTCTTAGGAATATGATTTGGGAAAAGGTCATTCTAAAAGAGAAACTGCAAGCAAGGCACATGAGAATAAAATTGGCCTCACAGTAAGAGTAAGGAGGGAGCCACAGGTGAAATTCTATGGAAAGCTATGTGTGCTCTCTGGGACTTGTTCAGTGCGAGCATGCTGTTATTGGTTTACAGTCAATTAGAAGTTAGAAGTAAAGCTTAATTATGGTTGCTATGTTTGTTTCCAAGCAGAATTATATTATGATTAGGCAAATAGAATTGCTGCAAAAGAAATTGTAGGCTAACTCTCCTAATTCCCAGCCTCAGTGAGCAAATTAAATTGAACATCAGTGCTATTCTGAAACTTCAAGCAGGATTTTTTTTTTTGGTCATAATATATTTTTAGGCATCATTTCTCTACTATGCTCATAGAATAATGCCGTTTTAATATTTCCTTAAAGAAACAAAAGCAGAGTAGTAAATAACCATGGATTCATTTATTAATTCAATGAATATTAGTTTTTCTGTGCCAGACAATGTATAAATGCAGGTGCATGTTGATACAAATGATGACATATAAAAAAGTTAACTCTAAGTGACAGGAAGACAAGCTTTTGCTTTTAGTCAAATGCAATTGCTTCATCCCATTTTTGCCCCTTCCTAGTTGAATGGCATTGGAGAAGTCATTTAATCACTCTAAATCACAGAACTAACAACTGTATAGAAAAAAAATCTTTTATCATTAGTGTGAGAACTAAATTACATAAAACATGAAAAGTACCTATAATCACCCTTTACACACTGTGGGAATAAGAATGACAATGCAAATATGCTAACAGCAGTGATTTGTGTGCCTTCCTGGTTGGCCATTGGCGCCATTGACATATAAGCCTCTTTCTCTGCCTCCAAACTGTCAGTGTCCATACCTTTCCTCATATAAAGGACTCTTTTTCCTTCACCCAGCATGAATCCGGACTCCCTCAAAGTGCTTCTTGTTAGATGTTTCGTTACAGTGATGACCAAGGTAATTAATCTAGAATATTGGTTCTAAATAACACACCTATTGCTATGATAAACCTGACCATGTGATTTTCAGGCCTTTGGAACTCATCAAAGTGTTTGAAGCTGAAAGGTAAAGAAATCCTAGAATGCTGTAGGCAGAGTTTAACTGGGGCTTGTAGTAGATGTATAGAAGTAAGTTGACAGAAGTGTGGACAGTGAAGGCTGGGTTCATCAAGTTTCTAGAGAGGAATAAGGACTCTGAGAAATTGAGCTAGATGTCATTTACCTTTTATGTGCACAAAACATCTGGATGGATTCCACTCATGTCCTGAAACTTGGAGAAAGACTGAATTTAAAAGTCATGACTAAAGTGTTTGGAAAGGGACATATTAGGACAATGCAGCATTCAGATAGTGCTATATTCAGACAATAGGGCATAGCTTTGCTTATTCATATTGAGATGTTTATAGTGAGAATTACAGTTTTTAAAGAGTAGAGCAGTTACAAATGTGTACTTTGTCAAGGGATGGAACATGAACAAGGTAAAAGTGCTGGATGAGGCAGAAAAGCAGGTACACCACAAAGTGACCATAATTATGAAAGAGATTGGGATAATTCAAGGACAAAGCTGCAGGTCATGATGATATAGGTTCTAATCTAAGGACTCAGACTGAGGCAGAGGCACACAGATCTCTCTGAGTTCTAAGGCAGCCACAAGGGGAATATTTTAGAAGGTTGAGCTGCGAATGCACACAGATGGGATTCATAGAAGTTAGGCTTATGATTAAAATGGCAGAACGTGGGGCCACCCATACAGTACTGAGTGTACAGGCTACAGTGCTTGTAGGATACAAGGGTGATGGGTGAAGAAAGACTTGCATGAAGGAGCCAGAAAGCCACTGAGGTCAGTTGATAAACAATAGGGTCGAATTTCCTTCCAGAGCTCCTGAGCTATCGTGTGCATGAAGTTGTGAAGATAACGGTTGAAGTTTCACTGGATACCGCAAGACAGAATTGAGAGCATTCACCACCCCACCCACCAAAAAGCAGCAACCATTGAGTAGAGCTGGCCCAAGAGAGACCAAAGTTGTCAGAGACAACAAGACTTGAATGGTAGAGCTACCCAAAGTATAGATGATGCCATCACAGAACTTAGATTCTAGGCAAGGAGCTGCAAGTTTTGCTATTTGTCCTTTAATTTTTCAATAGTGCTTTGATCTGTTGATATCTTTTTATGTTTCACATTTCCTTTTAGAATTAAAATGTTTACCCTTGGCATATATATGCATATATATGCATTAAAGGAGTCCACATGTAAAAGATTGCATTGAGTCTCAGAAAAGACTTTGTACTTTTTTTAAACTTAGGATTTATACCTTTTATTTTTAGTAATTAATGTATTTATTTACTTTACATTCTGATCAGAGCTTCCCCTATCCTTTTCCAGTCCCTCCCTCTCTGCTATCCTTCCTCTACTCCCCCCTCACTTTCTTTTCAGAGGAACCTCCCATGGATCTCAACATGCCTTAGTTGCAGTAAGACTGGGTTCATATTCTCTTATTGAGGTTAGTCAAGGCATCCCAATTAAGGAAACAGGATCCAAAGGCAGGCAACAGAGTCAGAAGCAGCCTCTACTCCTGCTGTTAGAGGTCCAACATGAAGACCAAGCTGCACATCTGTTACATATGTATAGGGGGCTTAGGCCCATCTCATGCATGCTTTCTGGCTGGTGGTTTAATATCCATCTGTGAGTTTCTATGAACCTAAATTAGGTTTACTTGTCGTCTCTCTGACTTCTATGCCTTCTTCAATCTTTCCTCCCCCTCTTCCACAAGAGTCCCCAAGCCCTCCATAATGTTTGGCATTGGGTCTCTGCCTCTGTTTCCATCAGTCACTGTGTGAATCAAGAGCCCACCCTGACACTATTAATATTCTGCTTTATTGGCAGATAGGAGACTACTATAACAGTCGTCTGAGTGGATTCACCTAACAGCTGATGAAGACTTTTGACTTTTAAACACTGTTAGAATAGTGAAATTACTGGGATCTTTGAATTTGGACTGGTTGTGTTTTATCTTTTTTTTTTATTAACTTGAGTATTTCTTATATACATTTTGAGTGTTATTCCCTTTCCCGGTTTCCGGGCAAACATCCCCCTCCCTCCTCCCCTTCTTTATGGGTGTTCCCCTCCCCATCCTCCCCCCATTGCCGCCCTCCCCCCAACAATCACGTTCACTGGGGGTTCAGTCTTAGCAGGACCCAGGGCTTCCCCTTCCACTGGTGCTCTTACTAGGATATTCATTGCTACCTATGAGGTCAGAGTCCAGGGTCAGTCCATGTATAGTCTTTAGGTAGTGGCTTAGTCCCTGGAAGCTCTGGTTGCTTGGCATTGTTGTTCATAAGCGGTCTCGAGCCCCTTCAAGCTCTTCCAGTCCTTTCTCTGATTCCTTCAACGGGGGTCCTATTCTCAGTTCAGTGGTTTGCTGCTGGCATTCGCCTCTGTGTTTGCTGTATTCTGTGTTTTATCTTATGAGATGACCATGACTGGGGGTTCGGGGGGCTGTCAGAATATAATGTCATTGTTCTAATAAAAGTGTCCTCCATAGGTCCATGAGTTTGAACATTTGTTTTACAATTTGTTATCATGCCTTAGGGGTTTGTAGAGACTTTAGGAAGTGAGGCCTCATTCAAACAATGGATTATTGGGGTAGGGCAGGAAAACAATCCTTGAGGTTTACAACTGGGCCCTGCTTCTCTTCCTTCCTCTGTTTTATGGTTAGTTACTGGGGTGCGAACAAACCATCTGATGATGCTCCCACAAACATGGAGTCACCTGCTGCCATGGCATGCCTTAAACCTTGATAGAGAATGAATCCTTCCACAGTTTAGTTGCTTCTCGTTAATTATTTGGTCACCATAGCGATTAAAGGAATTACTGCACCCAGAAATTCATCATGTACTCTCCTAGCATTCCATATGAAATAAAGTTCCTTTGTCAGTAGTGAGACATGTCTGCTTTAGTGCCCCAGGTTATAAGTAAAGATTCTGCTAGTTTCAACTTTGTCTTTTGCACTTAAATACTACTAAGACAGAAAAAATTACTAATTAGAAACTAGGCCTGAGACCCTTACTTGTAATTGTATTCACAATATCCCAACAAGCACTTGTAATGAAGAGTTCTGCAATTTATGAGTACTTCGTTTCATGAAATTTTATATGAACTATTGTTGTGATTGCTTTCAATGAACTAGTCTAGAATTTGGGGGGTATATCCATGATGAAACTCCTTTCTAAGTCTACTGTTTGACAAAGGAAGCAGCAAGAGATAGCAACTGAAAGTTGTGACTTTCAAACTTAATCATAGGCTCCATAAGTCTCTATGGTTTAGTTTTTCATAAATTTGTCAGATTTTTGTCAGATATATATAATTTACAGAATATGTTTCAAATTGGTGTTATTAAAATATTGATAATCTTATTTCCTCAAGTTATATTCCTTTGCTGATTCCTTGACAGTTATTTAGAAAGTATGGTTCAGATTTGTAAGTTACATTATGTTGATTTTTAAAAATAAATGATTTGGTGCTGCTCTGCTTGCTGCTTCTTAATAGATTTTTTATTAATACATGTTAATTATACAAGTTAATTGGATTCACACTGGGATATTTCCATACATGGGTAGAGCAGTTCATTTTTCATAACAATCCACTCTTTATTCCCATGTATCCAGCACCTCTAATAACTGCTCTTCTAGTTTCTAGCTAATATTTTTATTTCATAAGATTTCTTTTTAAAGACTTTTATTCTTTTTAATTATGTGTATGTGTCTGTGGGGGTTATAGGCTGAAGGTTGATCTGAAATTATAGGCAATTGTGAGCTGCTGGTCATGGGTACTGGGAATAAAATTTGAAGCACATGTTCTTAGCCACTGAGGTATTTCTTCATCTCCTCTTCATAGGTTTCTTAAAGCTAAGTGTGTCAAAACTTGAGGAAGTGAGGTTTTGCCAAGGTGAAGCTAGTCTCCTCTTAGCATATTATTTCCTCTATTCTGTCTTGTTTTCAATGTGAAGAAATACAATGTACACTGGAAAGTTGGTTTATTGTGTTCTCCATTGTCTCAATACACAAATGTTTGCTTGACAAATAACAGCAGACATATTTGAGTAGTCATTTTCGAATGTGATGACTTCTACATAGTAAATAATAGAGATAAGACAGGCTATTATCTCATTGGATTTACAGGATTGCAAAGTGTAATTAACAATGCCTATTTAGAAAGTGTTGAGAGTGATAGTAGATGCTTTAAAATAGAGACACATATGAATTAAAGTGTTATTTTTTATTGGATTTTTTATTTACATTTCAAATGTTATTCCCTTTTCTGGTTTCCCGGTTTCCCAGATATAACCCCATCTCCCTCCCCTTCTTCTATAAGGGTGTTCCCCTCCCCAACTACCCCCTTTCCCAAACCCTGACATTCCCCTACACTGGGTGGGGGGAGGTCCAGTCTTGGCAGGACCAAGGGTTTCTCCTCCCATTGGTGCCCAACAGGGCCATCCTCTGCTACATATGCTGCTGGAGCCATGGGTCAGTTCATGTACAGTCTTTGGGTAGTGGTTTAGTCCCTGGGAGCTCTGGTTGGTTGGCATTGTTGTTCTTATGGGGTTGCAAGCTCCTTCAGCTCCTTCTATCTTTTCTCTAATTCCTCCAACAGGGATCCCGTGCTCAGTTCAATGGTTTGCTGCTAACATTCGCCTCTATATTTGACATGCTGTGGCTGTGCCTCTCAGAAGACAGTGATATCAGGCTCCTATCAGCATGCACTTCTTAGCTTCATCAATCTTATCTAGTTTTGGTGGCTATATATATATGGACTGTATACCCATGTAGGGCACGCTCTGAATGGCCATTCCTTCATTCTCTACTCCAAACTTTGTCTCCATAACCCCTCCTATGAATATATTTGTTCCCCATTTTAAGAAGAACTGAAGCATCTGCACTTTGGTCACTCTTCTTGAGATTCATGTGGTCTGTGAATTGTATCTTGGGTAATTGGAGCTTTTGGACTAATATCCACTTATCAGTGAGTGCATACCATGTGTGCTTTTTTTGTTATTAGGTTACCTCGCTCAGGATGATATTTTCTAGTTCCATCCACTTGCCTATGAATTTCATAAAGTCATTGTTTTTGATAGCTGAGTAGTATTCCATTGTGTAGATGTACCACATTTTCTGTATCCATTCCTCTGTTGAAGGGCCTCTGGGTTCTTTCCAGCTTCTGGCTATTATAAATAAGGCTGCTATGAACATTGTGGAGCATGTGTCTTTGTTGTATTTTGGGGCATCTTTTGGGTATAGATTTAAAATGTTATATTTGTTGTTTTTCATAATTTGTTTTTCTGGTGGTTCTATTCTAGAACAATATCAATTCTATAAAATATCCCTTTCAGCTCTTTTCTTAATCTCTTTATATACTTATTGGCTTCTAATATCCAAAGACATTTTATTATTTTGTGTTTTTTATAAACTAACTAAAGTTAGTATTTTAATGTGCTACTTCTAGGTGGAGATCATGTCTGAATGTTCTTATAAGTTAATGACTTCAATCAATTTACCATTTTATATGATGGAACAAAGTTGGAGGATAAGATAAAAGCTGAGAAAGTCAAATCAAGAGTACTATTTCTTTGAATTTATAAACATTCATATATTTTTAGCCTTGTTACACACACTGTATATGCATAAATATATCTCAGTGTCTTATGTAGGGATTTCATTGCTGTGAAAAGACACCATGACCAAAGCAACTCTTATAAAGGAAAACATTCAATTGGTGCTGGTTTATGGGTTCTGAGTTTCAGTCCATTATCATCATGGCAGGAAGCATGGCAGCATCCTGTCAGGCAGGCATGGTGCTGGATTAGCTGAGAGTTCTACTTCTTGGTCCTAAGGCACTCAGGAGAAGAATGACTCTTCAGCACTAGGTGGAGCTTCAAAGACCACCCTTCAGTGACACACTTCCTCCAAGGTCAGGCCTCCTAACAGTATCACTCCCTATGAGTCAAATATATTCAAATTACCACATTCAGTATATTTTAAAAATCTTGAATATAGGTACGTAAACAAGAGTGGTGCCTACTTACCATGCATAAAATCACAGATAACAAATGTGTTTAATCTGTTAATCATAGAAATACAAAATTATTTAATCTGTTAAATCATAAATTATGAACATTTAATATAAATATTCATATAGTAAAATGAATTCAATAATTCTTTCTCTATATATTTATATTTTTACACAATGCTCTTTTTTAAAGACAGCGTCTTTCTATGTAGTCCTGGGTGTCATGGAACTTGCAATGTAGGCCTTGAACTTATAGAAATGCTCCTGTTTCTGCCTCCAGAGTGTTGGGATTCAACGAATGTATCACCACACCTGGCTGCAATTCTCTTTTCTTGGAGAGTGTATAACAAATCTGTTAATTCTGACCAGGTCTTAAAGATGAAAAACTGTCCATAAAGGCGGGGCACCATCTCACAGGAATGTTGGGAGGGACTCTGTGATGGGAGGTCCAGGAGGGAGTACAGGGTTTGGGATGTAAATAAATAAATAAATAAAATGAAAAACAAAAGACTATCAGTATAGTTACTCTCCAACAGATTAAACCAAGGCTTGTCCATTGTCCACAATATTAAGCTTATCTCTAAATCAGTATATTATGCAGCAAAAGCTATTTGTATTAGTTAGGGTTTTAGTGCTGGAAACAGACACCACAAACAAGGCAAGTCTTATGAAAGACAACATTTAACTAGGGCATGCTTACGGGTTCAGAGGTTCAGTCCAGTATTGTAGGATGATGGCATTATGCAGCAAGGCAGGTCCAGGATAAGGCAAAGCCTAACACTGGATGAGAAAGAAGAGTAGGTGGAGGAAAATGTCTAGGAAGGAGGGAGGAGGAGAAGAAAAAAAAATCAAGAAGGAGATGACAGAGTAGGATGATCCAGATACAGGTGGACTAGTTCAATTTTATCTTGTCTAGATGGGCAGATTTTATCTTTATTAATTGGAAGTGAATTCATTTTGTGGTTGTATTGTAGATTGAGAATTTAACATATAAATCTAATTTTTAAATTACAAGTTACTAGAGCTTTGATTTTACCGGGCTATAGTGATGTGAACAAAGATTCCATCGGGCAATGAGACAACCCATCTCAGTTCTGGAAGCTGTGCTAGGCTATGGAATGCATGGGGCCAGATGTGTGTGTGTCAGGTGTGGTAACAAGCCAAGGTGACAGTGTGTAAAAGCAGCTGGCAAAGAAACGGCTAGAGCATGTGGCTCCTGCAGATCTGTGTGGAATGAGAATGTGCAGGAACCAATAGCTGCTGATTGCTTTTTTATTTTTACCACAACAAGTGGTGCCCAATGTGGGGCAAGAATCCACTAAAAACTAAAGTTTTTTCAGGCTAAGAATGCTTTGCTTTCTAAGTGAAAAAGGGCTGCACCATGGTGAGTCACATGATGGCCCAAGCACAGGAACCTTAAACAAAGGAACAGAAGTGGGGGAGTCTGCTCACAGATTCTAGGTCCCCTGCTGTTAAAAGAACAGGCTACTTCAAAGCCACAAAGAACTAAAAAATGGCAGCAGCCTGCTTCCTTAACAGATAGATGATATAAGGTTATAATGCTCTAATAAGTCTTACAAGATACTCATATTCTTTCTAACGTGGGCTCCATGAAATTTTGGGTTAAGATGCTGGTTTGACAAATTACCTACTTGTTAATGTCAGGTATTAATGGAAATGTGATTAAAGTTGTTTTTATAGTTAGAAGGAGAGTGTACAGAGTTTATCCGAATCACGTAGAGATTTTCACCCATGGTTCAGAACGTAGATAGGGAAAATTAGTCACTGACCCAAGCAAGAGTGGTGATATATGTCTGATGCTCCAGGTAGAGAACTTAACAGATATATTTTGGGCTAAAATACTAGTTTGACAAGTTGCTTACTTATTGGTATTGGTATTAATAAAAAGGTGATCAATTGTTTTATGAAATACTATGCTAAGGCCATATGGCTCAACGATGCCAACTAGCAAGGGTTTGTGGTAATTTTGATATTTACCACAACAGGAATCTCATGTTCTCTTAACATAGGCTCCATGGGAATTTTGAGTTAATTTGTATGACAGATTAGAAAAGCCTAAACAGGCTCACACAATATTGTTTAGCTTACTTCTTTTTTAAAATTGTTTTAATTTTCATAATGGGTATGATTTTGGTTGTGGTTATATTATGCCTCTGGGAGACAGTGAAAGATACAAGCTCTTTTAGTTAGAGACTAAAGAACACAGTATTTTGGGAGAAGGGTTTTGTCTTTGTGTTTTTAAAAAGGGTGATTAGGCTTTAGACACCTTTCAGAGTTACACTGATTAGATTTGATAAAGTGAGACTGCCTGAAGAACTAAATTCAAAGAATCAAACAAAAAGGTATCTTGATTATAAACTTTTGTCTTGAGAATTATATATTACAGAATGTACCTGTTTGGATTCCTGATCTCAAGGATTTTCAGCTGGGTCCAGTCAAGACAGACACATCAGGCTACAACATTCATTCCATTTTCCCTACCCTCTACCTCCCCAAGTATATCTCAATGCCCACATGAAGCTTGAAGAAGTCATTGAAGAATCATCACCTAAATTCCCTGGACTTTGGGGGACTAAAGGTGGTTATCCTAAGGTTGTTCTTACGCGGAAAAACATTTAGAAATGGTCATAATTTAACAGGGAGGAATCAGCTAGAATTGATTTGTACAGCCATAATCTCATTTGGTAACTAAGCTAAAATTAAATCTTTACTTTGGTATAGAATTTATTTGTTATAAAAATTTTAAAGTACAAGGTTTGGACCCAGTCCTTTTACTGATGCCATTACCAACTTCTGAGTTGATTAAACATAGGAATTAGGTACCGAATAACAAATTCAAGGCTCCTCGGGTGTTTTTAAAAATATTTTTTTGTCAGAAATAACTGAGAATAGTTAACGGACAATAGTCTAGATTACCTTATATAGATAGATGGTATTTAAAAATGTCATAAATCCACAAAAATATGACATTTAAAGTTATTTATCTTGTGTTGAGACATATCTGCTCCTAAAAGTTCCCATTTGGTGGATTTAATGAAATTGAACATCTCTACCTCCAGAATACTTTGTGGCTAGGCAGCCACTGGGCAAAAACTGCCTATTTCACCTACTGACTAATACTGTCCAAAAAGGGACACATTATGCAGAATAGTTGAGTGATAATCTTTGCCAAACCAGAATTATCAGCCTTTCTAGATTTCTGTATTTCAAAGGTCTGTCAGTTGATCCTGGTCCAGAAGGCTGAAGACTTGCTCTCACGTATTGCTAACAGGGGACTGTGCTAGTGAAAATTTGTCTTTACAACCTGTCTCAGTTCTGGAAGCCATATTAGGCTTCCTATGTTTATAGATATTTGGTCATTTTCAGATTTCTGACAGAGTTGAAGACTAATTAGTCTCATAACCTACCCAAGCTAATTAAATTTGAGAAAATATAGTCATGTACATGATTTTGTAATGGTAATAGTTGTAGACAGCTTATATTTGATAAAAATGTTTTTTTAATTAAACAGAAAGGATGATGTATAAGGTGGTGTCATTATGCATCAAGGCAGGTCCAGGATATGGCAAAGTCTATCACTGGATGAGAAGGAAGGGTATGCAGGAAAAAAAGTCTAGGAAGGATGGAGGAGAAGAAAAAAATCAAGATGGAGATGACAGAACAGGATGATCCATATCCAGGTGGACTAGGTCAATTTCATCTTGTCTACATGGGCGGTTTATATCTTTATTAATTGCCAGTAAATTTATTGTGCAGATGTATTATAGATTGGGAATTTAGCATATAAATCTAATTGTTAAATTATAAGTTTCTAGAGCTTTGATTTTCCCAGGCTACATGGGATGAGAGCAAAATTCCCAGTGGGCAGAGAGATCACCTGTCTCCATTTTGGAAGCCATACTAGGCTATATAATGCCTGGGGCCAGATGTGTATGTCAGGCATGTTACCAACACGCCAAGGGGACAGGGTGTGAAAGCAACTGGCAGAGAAACAGCTACAGGATGTGGCTCCCACAGATCCACACAGAGTGAGAATGCATGGGAACTGGTAGCCACTGTTTGCTTTTTTATTTTTACCACAACACAGTATTTTCAAGGCAGAAAAATGACAGCATCCAGTCATGCATGGTATAGGAGAAGCTGAGAGTTCTACATCTTCATCCGAAGACTGCCAGTGGAACACTGACTTCAAGGCAGCTAGGGTGAGGATCTTAAGCTCACACCCACAGTGACAAACTTACTCCAATAAGGCCATACTTCCTAATAGTGCCACTTGTTGACCCAAACATACACACACCATCACATTTCACTCCCTTGCCCTATAGGCTTGTTCAAACACCTGAGTCTTTGGGGGCCATACCTAGCAATAGCATAATAAAAAAGTACATTTAGTCCAACTTCCAAATCTCCCATAGTCTATAGCAGTATCAACAATGTTAAAGTCCCAAGTTCAAAGTCCCTTCAATCACTTAACTCTAATCCCCAAATCAAGACAGGAAACCAACTGAGCAAACTCCAAACACTGCATCTCCATGTCTGCTATCAAAGCAGTTTTCAGATACACAACTCCTTTTTCATCTTTGTTGACTGCATTAAACGTCTTTCTCCTGGGCTGGCTCCACTCCCTGTTAGCAGCTTTCTTCAGCAGATACATTCTGCGTGTGGCATCTCCGACATCTTAGGGTCTCCAAGGCAACTTCAATGTCACAAATTCTTGTTCCAATGTCTGGGATCCACACATGATCCTCTGGGCTCCTCCAAAGGGCTTATTTCACTTCTCCAGCTCTGCCCTCTGTAGCACAGTAGGCTTTGGTTGACTATACTCCTCTCCACTGCTACTGCTATTCTTGGTGATCATCGCATGGTACTGGCATCATCAACACACTGGGGTCTTCCTCTGGAAATAGGCTTCAACAATAGCATCTCATAGGCTTTCTTCATGGTGTCAAGCCTCAATTCCTTTGCATGACCACTTTAGTCCTGGGCCATCAACTGCAACTGAAGGTGCACTTACACCAATGACCTTCTATGGCCTCTCAGAGTGCCAAGTCTCAGATGCTTTTCTGCAGCACAAGATACAAGTTTGGTTAGCTGTCTCTGGAACATGGCTTCTTTGTGCTCTCAGAAAACACTTCTCATAAGATTTCACATCAGTGATGCATATCTCTTTAGTCACCACTAATTTCTTACCTCCAGCTCACCAGTATCAATTGCCACAGTATTTACCTTTTCCTTTAGAAGATAAAGCCAGAGACAAATGGCCAAAGTTACAGATTTCTGCTACTTGATGGGGCTGGAACATAGCACTGTGTTCTATCACATTATCATCAGCTTTCTGTTTTCCAACTCTTTCGCTGTGTAAGATTGGCTGTCTTGAAACTTTCTCTGTAGAGAGATTTTGAACTCAGAGATATGCATGCCAGTCTGCTAAGCAATGGGATTAAATGTGTGGTTCACTAAGCCTGGATTTAAATTTTTCTTCACATAGAACCTGCTCTAGGCTGGGTTTGAACTAATAGATCTGCTAGTCTTTGCCTCCTGCCATTAAGATTTGTACCACCATGCCTTGATCTAAGTTTACCTGGGTAGGATCTTGCCCCAAAGTCATTACACCCTTAATTCAATTTAATATCTTTGAACATAGGATTCAGCCACACTTCACTTTCTGGTGTGCCTTTAACACTTGAACCATATATTTCGTATTTTTCCTTTCTTAACTTGTTTCTTTTCATTAAAATGCTCTATAAGAGTGAACTTTAGTAACCACACAACAGAATTTATACCAGGCTGTTTTGAGATATCCTTTTTCAAAACAACTAATCTAAATCTTTTCACTTTAGCTTCAGGCAGACTTTTTGGACAAAGGCAAAAGCAGCCATATTTTCCCCAAAATACCACAAAACAGTCTCTAGGCCTCATACTGAAATTATTCTCCACTGAACCATCTTGGGCAAGGTCTAAACAGTTCAAATCACTCAGTAACAAAGCCTTTTATTTTATATTCCTCCTAGGATAGCCTACTAAGCTCCACTTAAAGCATTCTATGACTTCCCAAATCCAAAGTACCAAAATCCACATTCTTCCAAACAAAAGCATGGCCAGGCCTATCACAGCAATATCCCTCTCCTGGTACCCAACTTCTATCTTAGTTATGGTTTTACTGATGTGAACAGAGAAAAAGACCAAGGCAACTCTTTTAAAGTCAACATTTAATTGGGGCTGTCTTACAGGTTCAAAGGTTCAGTTCAGTATCATAAAGGCAGGAATATGGCAGCATCTAGGCAGGCATGGTACAGTAGGATTTGAGAGTTCTACATCTTCATCTGAAGGCTGCTAGTGGAACACTGTCTTCCAGGAAGCTAGAGCGAGGGTCTTAAGCCCACATCCATAGGGATACACCTACTGCAACAAGGTCATACATTATAATAGTGCCATTTCCTGAGCCAAGCATCTACAAACCATCATACTATTACTAAGAAAATGTTTTATTTGTGGACTATGTTTTGTTCTATTCAAGTGTGAGACTTGTAAAACTTTTAGTTGAACAAATCATTTTGTTTGGTTGTTTTGGTTCTTGGAGACATGGTTTCTATGTGTAGCCCTAGCTATCCTGGAATTCTCTTTGAAAGCTAGGCTGACATCCAACTCACAGATAACTATCTGCCTGCCTCTGCCTCCAGAGTGCTGGCATTTAAGGCATGGTCTACCATTGCCTAGCTTTGAACACGTCTTATAGGATGATTTAATGTAGTCATTGTCTGGGATTTTGAATTTTGATACTGTTTAAAAAATATAAAGGTATCCACATAACTTTTGTTTTTTGAAAAAGTGATAATTTTTGAATTATGCATTAGTTCATTTTAAAAGCAATAATAAGTATATTATACGGCAGAGATAATATTTTAATGAAAAGTAACTGTATTCCATAGAAAATAATAAGAGTGGTACAGTTTTACAGATTTGCAAATCTCATTATTAGGGCTAGGAAACAACTGGATTTTCAATATGTTTCTTAATTTAAATCTGTTGCTAGCCCATACTGTAACTTCCTAAGTTTTCATTGTACAACAATGAAAATAAAAGTGATAAACAATGTCTTAGAACTGTTTTATTTCATAGACACCTTGGATGATCTTGGGTTCCATAATGGTCTTTCTACAACAAAGTCAACAAGTAGCTTTCCCACATTTATGTAAACAAAGTATATTGAAATCTGTGTATACAACTACATAACAAAAGTGTTATCACTTAATGTATGTGTTTAGTTG
Source organism: Rattus norvegicus (assembly GCF_021556685.1). NCBI lineage: Eukaryota > Metazoa > Chordata > Mammalia > Rodentia > Muridae > Rattus > Rattus norvegicus. The sequence goes on along the minus strand of NC_141554.1, from coordinate 82,040,430 downwards.
TTTGCTTCTGTTCTGTAACATCAACTCATAGTAAATAGAAGAATTATGTATTTTCTGACCAGGTAAAGCTCTACCTTTTTATTCAACTTTTCACTCAACAAGCAGAAAATGCAACTAGAAAAATAGGACAAGCAAGACTTATCTCAACATGTATGTCATATAGATAACTGAAAAACAAAAGCAATATTTATAATTGGCTAATTAACTTTGAAGTTACTAAGCAAAAGTAGAGAATCTCGAGGTGCCATAAAGACATATAAAAGATAAAAAAATTACATGTGATGAGATAATTATGTGAGCTATACAGATGTCACACTCTGTAAACTATGCACCTGAACTACAGACGAAGTCCCAGAACAGCCTGGAATAAATAGACAGACCTTGCCTCAATAGAAAACAATAACAACAATGAGAAAAAAAAAGATGTAGAGTAGCAGATCGGATTTAAAACCAAGGCCTTTCAGTCTGAACCTGTGCCCTGAAAAGACCTTGGGCACTGGCTCTGCACCTATTTCCACAACACCCAGAGGAAGCACAACTCCCAGGTGTTCTAACATGCCAAGGATCACAGGTGAGGAGGCCACAACAACTGCCCCAACACCCAAAGTAACTGGGACCCCAGGATCCAGGCATTCAGGAACCCCTGCCCAGACAGTGGCATGGGTCCCATCCAGTTTAAACCTGCACCCAGGGCAGAACTTGAGCACAGGCTCTGCACCCCTCCTACAACATCCAGAGGGAGCCCAACTCTCAATTACTCTGAAACACCCAGGATCACAGGAGAGGCCACAACATCTGCCACAACACCCAGAGTAATTGTATCCCCCCAGGAACCAGGAACACAGGAACCCTGGCCCAGCCAGTGGCAGATTGTTCTGATCTGAACCTGCACCCAGAACAGACCTGGGAGGCTGGATCTGCATGCATCCACTCTTAGACTGAATAGGGGGAGATCGACTCCCAGGTGCTTTGAAAGGCCCAGGATCACAGTGTCACAGGATCACAGAGGTCCCAGGAGATCATACACACTCAAGAGGACTGGAGCTCTGACACACTCAAGATCACAATTGAAGCCACAACAACTTTCCCCAAACCCAGCATATCTGGGACACTCACAGGAACCACAGGAACACAAACCCCTGCTCAAGGAGAGGCATGGGTTCCTTCTAGCTTGCACCTGTGCCCAGAGCAAACCCATGGCTCTGGCTCACCACCCACTCCTGTAAAACCCAGAGAAAGATTGACTACCAGGAGCTTTGACACGACAGGTTCTCAGGATCTTGCTCACACCAAGATTTCAGCATCCCAGAGGCAGCTTGATTCCTAGAAGCTCTGATACACCCAGGATCTCAGGATACCAAGATCCCCGAATAAAAGGATCACAGAAACAGTTGGACTCTGAGGAGTTCTGACACAAACAGAATCATAGGAGAGAGAGGGTCCACTCAGAGACAGCAAGGACAGTTAGCACTAGAGAGAAACAGATAGAGAGAGGCAAGCACAAGAACATACACAACAGAAACCAAGGCTACTTGCCATCATCAGAAGCAAGTTCTCCCACTACAGCAAGTCCTGGATAACCCATCACATTGGAAAATAAAGATTTTGGTTTAAAATCACATTTAATGATAAAGATAGAGAACCTTAAGGTCAACATAAATAACTCCTTTAAAGAAATACAGGAGAACACAGGTAAACAGGTAGGAGCCCTGAAAGAGGAAACACAAGGAAAACACAAGCAAATAGGTGAAGGAATTGAACAAAACCATCCAAGATCTAAACATGGAAATAGAAACAATAAAGAGAACACAAAGGGAGATAACACTTGTGATCAAAATCCTAGGAAAGAGATCAGGATTCATAGATTCTAGTATCACCAACAGAATAGAAGAGACAATCTCAGGAACAGAAGATACCATAGAAAACATTGACACAGCAGTAAAGGAAAATGCAAAATGCAAAATGCTCCTAACCCAAAATATCCAGGAAATGCTGGGGACAATGAGAAGACCAAACCTAAGAATAATAGGAATAGAAGAGAGTGAAGATTTCAAACTAAATGGGCCAGTGAATACCTTCAACAAAATAATAGAAGGAAACTTCCCTAACCTAAAAAAAGAGATGCCCATGAACATACAAGAAGCCTATAGAACTCCAAATAGACTGGGTCAGAAAAGAAACACTGTCACATAATAATCAAAACATCAAATGCACAAAACAAAGAATATTAAAAGCAGTAAGGGAAAAAGGCAGACCATAAGAATTACACCTGACTTCCCACCAGAGATTCTAAAAGACAGAAGATCCTGGGCAGATGTTACACTGACACTAAGAGAACACAAATGCCAGCCTAGGCTACTATATCCAGCAAAATTTTCAATTAACATAGATGGAGAAGCAAAGATATTCTATGACAAAACCAAATTTACAAAATATCTTTCCACAAATCCAGTCCTACAAAGGATAATAGATGGAAAATTTCAAGACAAGGATGGAAGAAGCAAGAAAGTAATCTTCTTGCAACAAACCCAAAAGAAGATACTCACACAGACATAATTCCACATCTAAAAACATAAATAACAGGAAGCAAAAATCACTATTCCTTAATATCTCTTAACATCAATGGACACAATTTCCCATAAAAAGACATAGACTAACAGACTGGATACATAAACAGGACCCAGCATTTTGCTTCATACAGGAAATGCACCTCAGTGACAAAGACAGACACTACCTCAGAGTAAAAGACTGAAAAGAAATTTCCAAACAAATGGTCCCATGAAACAAGCTGGAGTAACCATTCTAATATCAGATAAAATTGACTTTTAACCAAAAGTTATCAAAATAGAGAAGGAAGGATACTTCATACTCGTCAAAGGAAAACCTGCCAGGATGAAATCTCAATTCTTAACATCTATGCTCCAAATGCAAGGGCACCTACATTCATAAAAGAAACCTTACAAAAGCTCAAAGCACACATTGCAACACAAACAATAACAGTGGGAGACTTCAACACCCCACTGTCATCGACATACAGATCATGGAAACAGAAACTAAACAGAGACATAGAGAAACTATCAGAAGTTTTGAAACAAACACATTTGACAGATATCATGGTATCTTCTCCAAATTTGACCGTATAATTTGTCACAGAACAGCTCTCAAAAGATACAACAAGGTTGAAAAAATCCCTTGCATCTTATCAGATCACCACTGACTAATAGGTCATCAATAAAACAAAAAGGACAGAAAGACCACATACACATGGAAGTTGAGCCAACACTCTACTCAATGATAACTTGGTCAAGGAAGAAATAAAAAAAATTACTTTTAAAATTTTAGTAAAAATGAAGGCACAACATAGCCATACTTATGGGACACAATGAAAGCAGTACCAAGAGGAACACTCATAGCTCTGAGTGCCTCCAAAAATCAGCTGGAGAAAGCATACACTAGCAGCCTGACAGCACACCTGAAAGGTGTATAGAACAAGAAGAAGAAAATAGACCCAAGAGACTTTGACAGCAGGAAATAATCAAACTCAGAGCTGAAAGCAACTATGTAGAAACAAAAAGAACTATACAAAGAATCAAGAAAACCAAGAGCTGGTTCTTTGAGAAAATCAACGAGATAGATAAGCCAGACTAATGAGAGGGCACAGAGACATTATCCAAATCAACAAAATCTGAAATGAAAGAGGAAACATAACAATAGAAACTGAGGAAATTCAAAAAATTATCAAATCCTCCTACAAAAACCTACACTCAACAAAAGTGGAAAATCTGGAATAAACAAACAATTTTCTAGATGGATATCTGGCACCAAAGTTAAATCACAATCAAATAAACCATCCAAACAGCTCCATAACCCCGAAAGAAATAGAAGCAGTAATTAAATGTCTCCCAACCAAAAAGAAGCTCACATCCAGATGGGTTTAGTGCAGAATTCTATCTGACCTTCACAGAAGACCTAATACCAATAATCTTTAAACTATTCCACAAAATAGAAACATAGGGAACACTACCCACTTTGTTCTATGATGTCACAATTATGGATATAACTAAATCACACAGTGACCCAACAAAGAAAGAGAACTTCACTCCAATTTCCCTTATATCAATGCAAAACTATTCAATAACATTCTGCAAAACTTAATCCAAGAACACATCAAAACAATTATTCATCATGATCAAGTAGACTTTATCCAAGGGATGCAGGGATGGTTCAATATACTGAAATCCATCAATGTAATCCACTATAGAAACAAACTCAATTTTAAAAAACTATATGATCATCTCATTAGATCCTGAGAAAGCATTTGAGAAAACTCAACACTCCTTCATGATAAAAGCCTTGGAAGGATCAGGAAGTCAAGGTCCATACATAAATATGGTAAAATCAATATAGAGCAAACCAGTAGCCAACATCACACTAAATGGAGAGAAAGTTGAAGCAATACCACTAAAATCAGGGACTAGACAAGGCTGCCCACTATTTCCCTACCTATTCAATATAGTAATTGAAGTTCTAGCCAGAGTAATTAGACAACAGAAGGATGTCAAAGGGATACAAATGTGGAAGGAAGAGGTCAAAATGTCAGTATTTGCAGATGATATGATAGTATAATTAAGTGACACCAAAAACTCAACCAGAGAACAACTAAGCCTGATAAACAACTTCAGAAAAGTGGCTGTATATAAAATTAACTCAAACAAATGATTAGCCTTCCTCTACGCAAAGGATAAACAAGCTGAGAAAGAAATTAGGGAAATGACACCCTTCTTAAATAAAATACCTTGCTGTGACTCTAACCAAGCAAGTGAAATATCTGTATGACAAAACTTCTAGTCTCTAAAAAAGAAATTGAAGATTATCTCAGGAAATGAAAAGATCTCCTATGCTCATGGATTGGCAGCATTAATATACTAAAAATGACCATCTTGCCAAAAGAATTTATAGATTCAGTGAAAGCCCAATCAAAATTCCAACTCAATTCTTCATCAACTTAAAAAGACCAATTTGAAAATTAATTTGGAATAACAAAAACCCAGGGTAGCAAAAACCATTCTCAACATTAAAAAAAAAAACCCTCTGGGGAAATTACCATCTCTTACCTCCATCAGTATTACAGAGCAATAGTGATTTAAAAAATGTATGGTATTGGTACAGAGATAGGCAGGTAGATCAATGGAATAGAATTGAAGACCCAGAAATGAACCCACACATCTATGGTCATTAGATCTTTGACAAAGGAGCTAAAACAATCCAGCGGAAAAAGGCAACATTTTCAACAAATGGTGCTGGTTCAACTGGAGGTCAGCATGTAGAAGAATGCAAATTGATCCATTCCTCTCACCTTGTACAAAGCTCAAGTACAAGTGGATCAAGGAGCTCCATATAAAATCAGATACATTCAAACTAATAGAAGAAAAATTATGGAAGAGCCTCAAACACTTGGGCACTTGGGAAATCTTCCTGAACAGAACACAAATGGTCTATGCTCTAAGATGAAGAACTGATATATGGGACCTCATAAAACTGCAAAGCTTCTGTAAGGCAAAGGACACTGTCATTAGGACAAAATGGCAACCAACGGATTGGGAAAAGATCTTTACCAGTCCTACGTCTGATAGAGGGCGAATATCCAGTATATACAAAGAACTCAAGAAGTTAGACTCCAGAGAATCAAGTAACCCTATTAAAAATGGGGTACAGAGCTAAAGAAAGAATTTTCTACTGAAGAATATCTAATGGCTGAGAGGTACCTAAAGAGATGTTCAACATCCTTAGTCATCAGGGAAATGCTAATCAAAATATTCCTAAGATTACACCTCACACCAGTCAGAATGGCTAAGATCAAAAACTCAGGTGACAGAAGATGCTGGCAAGGATGTGGAGAAAAAGCAACACTCCTCCATTGTTGTTAGGATTGCAAGCTGGTATGGCGACCCTGGAAATCAGTCTGTAGTTTCCTCAGAAAATTGAACATAGTACTACCTGAGGACCCAGCTATACCACTTCTGGGCATATACACAAACATGCTCCAACCTATAACAAGGACACATGCTCCACTATGTTCATAGCAGCCTTATTTACTCTAGCCAGATGCTAAAACAAACCCAGATGTCCTTCAACAGAGGAATGGATACAGAAAATATGGTACATTTACACAATGTCATATTACTCTACTCAGCTATTACAAACAATGACTTAATGAAATTCTTAGGCAAATGGATGGAACTGGAACCTATAATCCTGAGTGAAGTAACCCAATCACAAAAGAACGCTTGTGATATGTACTCACTGATAAGTAGATAATATTCCAAAATCTTGGAATATCCAAGGTACAATTTATAGACCACATGAAGCACAAGAAGGAGAAAGAAAAAAGTGGATCCTTCAGTTCTTCTTAGAAGGGGGAACAAAATACTCACAGGAGGAAATATAGAGTCAAAGTGTGGAGCAGAGACTGAGGGAAAGGCCATCCAGAGACTATCACACATAGGGTTCCATCCCACATACAATCACCAAACCCAGTCACTATTGGGGATACTAAGAGGTGCATGTTGTCAGGAGCCTGATATAGCTGTTTCCTGAGAGGTTCTGCCAGAGCATGACAAATATTGAGGCATATGCTCACAGACAACCAGTGGACTGAGAACTGGGTCCCTAGTGGAGGAGTTAGAGAAAGGACTGAGGTAACTGAAGGGGTTTGTAACCCCATAGGAAGAACAACAATATCAACCAACCAGATACCCTAGAGCTCCCAGGGACTAAACAACCATCCTAAGAATACACTTGGAGGGGCCCACGGCTCCAGGTGCATATGTAGCAGAGGATGGTCTTGTAGGGCATCAATGGGAGGAGAAGCCCTTAGTCCTGTGATGACCTGATGCCCCAGTGTATGGGAATCCTAGAGTGGGGAGGCAGGAGGGAGTGTGTGAGTTGGTGAGCAAGCACCCTCATAGAAGCAGGGGGAGGGGAATGGGATAGATGGTTTCAGGAGGTGAAACCAGGAAACGGGATAACATTTGAAATGCAAATAAAGTATATATCCAATAAAAGAAAAGAAAAAGAAAAAAGAAAAACCAAGACCTGGGTAAATAGATCAATGGGCAAAATGTTGCAACCTGGGTTGGTAACACTAGCATTCATATAAAAGCTCAGCATGTTGGCTAGCACGTGTAATGCCTCAGCTAGGTAGTTGCACATACAGATCTACAAGGGGCCCATTCACCAGCAAGTGTAACTGAAGTGGCAAGCCCCATATTTGATGAAAGATTGTGCTGGCTAGGCTCTTGTCAACTTGACACAAGCTAGAGTGCTTTTGCAAGAGGTAACCTCAACTGAAAATAAAATCTCCCCACAGCATTGGCCCATGGCAAGCAGCTGGTGCTTTTGTTTTTGTTTGATTCATTGATTTTTTGAACCCAGGTTTCTCTGTGTAGCCATGGTTGTCTTGAAACTCCTTTTGTAGACCAGGCTGGGTTAGAACTCAGAGATCTGACTGCCTCTCGATTGCTGGGATCAAAGGTGCACCACCACACCTGGCTTGGTGAATTTTCTTGATTGATGTCTCCCAACTCACTGTGGGTTGTGCTACCCCTGGCCATGTGGGTCTTGGCAGGCTAAGAAGGCAGGCTAAGTAGGTCATAAAGAGCAAGCCAGGAAGCAACACTCCGCTACCTCTGCATCAGTTCCTGCATTCAGGTCCCCCTTTGACTTCTTTCCATGAGGGACTATAATCTGTAAAACAAAATAAGCCTCTTCCTCCCCCAAGTTGCTTCTGGTCCTCATATTTTATCTCAAGAATAAAAACCCTAAGACAAAGATACTCTGTCAAAAAACCATAGTGGGGAACAGTAGAGGAAGATACTTAATGCCAACCTCTGGCCTCCACACATGCATGTACAGATGAGTATATTCATGTGCACATGCATGCCCGCATGTGTGTACACCAAACCCACACATATACAGGTAAAAAAGACAAAAGTGGATTGACAAAAATAAAAGAGATCTGTCTGCTGTCTCCAAGAAGCACAGCTCAGCATCAAAGAGTACCTGACGTAACAGGCATTATTTTGTGTGAACACATGGAAGTAGGACTCAAGAGGGCATCACTATTCTATTAGCTAAGGAAACAGACTTCAACTAAAACTCATCAGAAGACAGAAAGAAGATCACATCTTACTCATTAATGGAGCAATCTGTCAAAACGACACAACAGTTCTAAACATGAATGTGATATGCATCTGGCTTTATGAAACAACTAGTACTAGACAGAGAGTGCCACGTTAACCTCACACAATAACAGTAGGTATCTTTAATACCTCATGCTTATCAATAGGCAGGTCATCCTAACAGAAAATACTTAAATGATGTCATAGGTCGAATGGACTTAGCAGGCATCTGTAGAGCATGGCAGCCAAATGTTATGTAAATGTCTAAAATCTATAAATGAAGTCTTTTATCATATATAAACTGTTAAAGCAATATTTTATATTAAATTCTTAAAAAACTAATATATTAATAAATATTATATACCAATAAAATATTTAAAAATAAGGTTAACACTGATAGAGGAAGATATCTGACATTGACTTCTGGCCTCCACACACATGCACTTGCATGCATACCTACATGGCCACACTCACACAAACACATACATAGAGCATACATGTGTACACACAAAAAGACTACAGTTATTAATAAGTTCCTCTTTATGACTATTAAAAGATGTGAGTCTCCATAACAATTCCTCCTCCAATACAACATGTACCCTGTTATTTTTGTATTTATGAAAAAATATTTTAACTGGTAATTTTAAGCAGTAATACATCACAAATTGGCACTAAGAGGCCTCATCCGTGAAGTTACTTCCTTTCCCAGTGGGTAACATGTTAGGTTTTTTGATGGACATCTTTACCCTCATGACCCCCAGTGACATTGTGCTTAAAAGTCAATTAGACTTCATCTAATTTTAAAGCAGCTCATCAAAACACATCATTAAGAAAATTACTAATCAAACCACATACTAGAAGAAATATTTGCAAAGACATGTAATTGAATCAAGACTGGAATGCACAAAATGTAAATAAGTCCTTAAACTCAATCATAAAATACCCATATTAAAATGTGTAAAATATTTGAACAGACATTTCACAAAGGAAGACATACAAATGACCACTAAGCATGTGAAACTATTTACAAAAAAGTCAGAAAAGAAATAAGAAACAAAGACACGGTAACAGATGATTACAATTTGCTAGAATGGCTGACATTAAACGTGACCACATAAAGTATTAGTGATGACTTGACGCTACAAAAACCCTGTTTCTTGGTGGAAGTATAAAGAGGCACAACCATTTTTAGAAACATCTTGACAGTTTTCTTACAAAATTAAATATATTGTTTTTTCTATTACTCTGCAGCTTTGTGGGGTAAGTGAGTTTGTTGAAACTTATGGAATGTAGCACCCATCATATTTATCTTTCAAATCACAGGATAAATTTGAAGTCCAGGTTATGTGACTGATATAATCCCAAGGAAAATGAAGTAGAAACCTCCTTTGAATAGGTAATGTTATATGAAGATGCCTCTAAGAAAGACTGATAATATGGGTGAGTCTGTATTCTTTTGTTTTGTTTTGTTTTGTTTTCTTTTTCTTTTCTTTTCTTTTCTTTTTTTCCGGAGCTAGGAACTGAACCCAGGGCCTTGCGCTTGCTAGGCAAGTGCTCTACCACTGAGCTAAATCCCCAACCCGAGTCTGTATTCTTGATTCCTTTAAACCTGGGTGTAAATATCAGAGAAGAAGAAATCAAACAATTCAAAGCACAAGAGATCCAGGACAAGACAGATTCTTCATTACTAATTTGTGAGCCTCAGGTGTGAATAGAGACACATGGTAAGAATATGAGTGGTCTTTAAGAGCTGAGAATAGTCCTTGATTTACAGGTACTAAGAAATCAGATACCTTATGCCAATAGATACAAGGAACTAAATCCAGCTTATACCATGAACAGACCAGTAAATTCTTCCCCCAAAATTTCTGGATGAAAATTCAGTCTACTTGGTCTCTTGCTTTGAGCCTGTTACTAATTTGAGGAGAGAATCTAGCTATGTTGTGCTGAGCTTTTGACTTACAGGTATGATGTAGTAAATGAGTGTTCCTCATAACATCTGAGCTGGTATTATTTGTAGACAACAGAATTCTAATACCAGACAAAAGGGAAAAAAACAATAAAGAAAATTTGTACTATAGTTATGTATACTGGAATGCTTGAAAATAGTATAGTGATATTTGAACCTTTGAAATTCATCAAAACAATTTGAATAGGTGAATGTATAAAAGAATAATAGGCACGTATTTAATAAAGCACAGATATTAAAATGCTAATTTCTAGACTCTAAGTGATGATTATATGGCTTTTCCCTGCAATTAGTTCTATTTTGGGATATTTGAAAACACTCACAGTAAAATGTAGAAAGCAATGAAATGCAAAGTTCTAGACTTTCTGAGATTAGTATGTCTATTCATTGTACCTAGGCTTCCAAACTTACAGAAGAAATGGCAGCCAAATGAGCACTGTTGTGTTTACATTATAGCTTCCTTTTTTACTTTGGTGGGCTTGTGTGAATCATCTAAACAAAAATGTAAAGATTATCTATTATCAGTCTCTCCCTTAAACCTACTTTTCTAACTGCTTCCTCTTTACTTTGAATCTTTTATCTGTCATCATAGGCAAAAGCAACCAAAGTTTCATGAGAGAGGTTAGAGGTTAGAGGAGGATCCCAGAGGCTGAGTGAACATGGGACTGAATTTTTCTGAGACAGGTGATAGTCATCCAGAATGGTTCAGAAATCAGTCACGAATTGTGAATACACATTATCCACAATAGCAGAGGGAAGATGCTTTCACTTTTTCCATAAAGAAAGCAAGCAGTGACATAACTACATATTGATGTGAATAACCATGGGGAAGTATTTAACATCACCAAGAAAGCTTTTAATTTTTTTTAAATTTTACACTCCAGATTTTATTACCCTCCTAGTGTACTCTCCAACTGTTCCACATCCCATACCTCCTCCACACCCCCTTTCTCTCTCCACTAGGATGTCTCTACCCCACCCACCCCCACCAGACCTCTAAACTCCCTGTGGCCTCCAGTCTCTTGAGGGTTAGGTGTATCTTCTCTGACTGAACCCAGACCCAGGAGTCCTCTGCTGTATATGTGTTGGAGGCCTCATCTCACCTGCCTGGTTGGTGAAGCAGTGTTTGGGAGATCTTGGGGGTCCAGGTTAATTAAGACTGTTGGTCCCCCTACAGGGTTGCCCCCCTCCTCAGCTTCTTCCAGCTATTACACAATGGAATACTACTCAGTTATTAAAAATGAGGACATCCTGGGGCTGGGGATTTAGCTCAGTGGTAGAGCGCTTACCTAGGAAGCGCAAGGCCCTGGGTTCGGTCCCCAGCTCCGAAAAAAAGAACCAAAAAAAAAAATGAGGACATCCTGAGTTTTGCAGGCAAATGGATGGAACTAGAAAATATTATCCTACACTTCTCTGCACCCAAATCCCGTGGGAGGGAGAGCTAAACCTACAGAGAGGCAGACACGCCTGGGAAACCAGAAGAGACTGCACTCTGCACACATCTCTGACGCCAGAGGAAAACACCAAATTCCATCTGGAACCCTGGTGAACGGAGGCTCCCAGGAAGGGTGGCGCAGATCTTCCTGGTTGCTGCCACCGTGGAGAGCTCGTAGGCAGCACCCCACGAGCAAACTTGAGCCTCGGGACCACAGGTAAGACCAACTTTTCTGCTGCAAGTGACCTGCCTTGTGAACACCAGACACAGGCCCACAGGAACAGCTGAAGGCCTGTAGATAGGAAAAATTACATGCCCGAAAGCAGAACACTCTGTCCCCATAACTGGCTGAAAGAAAACAGGAAAACAGGTCTACAGCACTCCTGACACACAGGCTTATAGGACAGTCTAGCCACTGTCAGAAATAGCAGAACAAAGTAACACTAGAGATAATCTGATGGCGAGAGGCAAGCGCAGGAACCCAAGCAACAGAAACCAAGACTACATGGCATTATCAGAGCCCAATTCTCCCACCAAAGCAAACACGGAATATCCAAACAAACCAGAAAAGCAAGATCTAGTTTCAAAATCATATTTGATCAGGATGCTGGAGGACTTCAAGAAAGACATGAAGAACTCCCTTAGAGAACAAGTAGAAGCCAACAGAGAGGAATCGCAAAAATCCCTGAAAGAATTCCAGGAAATCATAAAAAAACAAGTAGAAGCCCATAGAGAGGAGGCACAAAAATCCCTGAAAGAATTCCAGGAAATCATAAATAAACAAGTAGAAGCCCATAGAGAGGAGTCACAAAAATCCCTGAAAGAATTCCAGGAAAACACAATCAAACAGTTGAAGGAATTAAAAATGGAAATAGAAGCAATCAAGAAAGAACACATGGAAACAACCCTGGATATAGAAAACCAAAAGAAGAGACAAGGAGCTGTGGATAGGAGCTTCACCAACAGAATACAAGAGATAGAAGAGAGAATCTCAGGAGCAGAAGATTCCATAGAAATCATTGACTCAACTGTCATAGATAATGTAAAGTGGAAAAAGCTACTGGTCCAAAACATACAGGAAATCCAGGACTCAATGAGAAGATCAAACCTAAGGATAATTGGTATAGAAGAGAGTGAAGACTCCCAGCTCAAAGGACCAGTAAATATCTTCAACAAAATCATAGAAGAAAACTTCCCTAAGCTTAAAAAAGAAATACCCATAGGCATACAAGAAGCCTACAGAACTCCAAATAGATTGGACCAGAAAAGAAACACCTCCTGTCACATAATTGTCAAAACACCAAACGCACAAAATAAAGAAAGAATATTAAAAGCAGTAAGGGAAAAAGGTCAGGTAACATATAAAGGCAGACCTATAAGAATTACACCAGACTTTTCGCCAGAAACTATGAAAGCCAGATGATCCTGGACAGATGTCATACAGACCCTAAGAGAACACAAATGCCAGCCCAGGTTACTGTATCCTGCAAAACTCTCAATTAACATAGATGGAGAAACCAAGATATTCCATGACAAAACCAAATTTACACAATATCTTTCTACAAATCCAGCACTACAAAGGATAATAAATGGTAAAGCCCAACATAAGGAGGCAAGCTATACCCTAGAAGAAGCAAGAAACTAATCGTCTTGGCAACAAAACAAAGAGAATGAAAGCACACAAACATAACCTCACATCTAAATATGAATATAACAGGAAGCAATAATCACTATTCCTTAATATCTCTCAATCTCAATGGCCTCAACTCCCCAATAAAAAGACATAGATTAACAAACTGGATACGCAATGAGGACCCTGCATTCTGCTGCCTACAGGAAACACACCTCAGTGACAAGGACAGACACTACCTCAGAGTGAAAGGCTGGAAAACAACTTTCCAAGCAAATGGTCAGAAGAAGCAAGCTGGAGTAGCCATTCTAATATCAAATAAAATCAATTTTCAACTAAAAGTCATCAAAAAAGATAAGGAAGGACACTTCATATTCATCAAAGGAAAAATCCACCAAGATGAACTCTCAGTCCTAAATATCTATGCCCCAAATACAAGGGCACCGACATACGTAAAAGAAACCTTACTAAAGCTCAAAACACACATTGCACCTCACACAATAATAGTAGGAGACTTCAACACCCCACTCTCATCAATGGACAGATCATGGAAACAGAAATTAAACAGAGACGTAGACAGACTAAGAGAAGTCATGAGCCAAATGGACTTAACAGATATTTATAGAACATTCTACCCTAAAGCAAAAGGATATACCTTCTTCTCAGCTCCTCATGGTACTTTCTCCAAAATTGACCATATAATTGGTCAAAAAACGGGCCTCAACAGGTACAGAAAGATAGAAATAATCCCATGCGTGCTATCGGAACACCACGGCCTAAAACTGGTCTTCAATAACAATAAGGGAAGAATGCCCACATATACGTGGAAATTGAACAATGCTCTACTCAATGATAACCTGGTCAAGGAAGAAATAAAGAAAGAAATTAAAGACTTTTTAGAATTTAATGAAAATGAAGGTACAACATACCCAAACTTATGGGACACAATGAAAGCTGTGCTAAGAGGAAAACTCATAGCGCTGAGTGCCTGCAGAAAGAAACAGGAAAGAGCATATGTCAGCAGCTTGACAGCACACCTAAAAGCTCTAGAACAAAAAGAAGCAAATACACCCAGGAGGAGTAGAAGGCAGGAAATAATCAAACTCAGAGCTGAAATCAACCAAGTAGAAACAAAAAGGACCATAGAAAGAATCAACAGAACCAAAAGTTGGTTCTTCGAGAAAATCAAGAAGATAGATAAACCCTTAGCCAGACTAATGAGAGGACACAGAGAGTGTATCCAAATTAACAAAATCAGAAATAAAAAGGGAGACATAACTACAGATTCAGAGGAAATTCAAAAAATCATCAGATCTTACTATAAAAGCCTATATTCAACAAAACTTGAAAATCTGCAGGAAATGGACAATTTCCTAGAGAGATACCAGGTACCGAAGTTAAATCAGGAACAGATAAACCAGTTAAACAACCCCATAACTCCTAAGGAAATAGAAGCAGTCATTAAAGGTCTCCCAACCAAAAAGAGCCCAGGTCCAGACGGGTTTAGTGCAGAATTCTATCAAACCTTCATAGAAGACCTCGTACCAATATTATCCAAACTATTCCACAAAATTGAAACAGATGGAGCACTACCGAATTCCTTGTATGAAGCCACGATTACTCTTATACCTAAACCACAGTCATCTAATTAGACAAGATGGATGAAGCAAAGAAGTGCAGGTCGATAGGAGCCGGATGTAGATCTCTCCCGAGAGACACAGCCAGAATACAGCAAACACAGAGGTGTATGCCAGCAGCAAACCACTGAATTGAGAATAGGACCCCCGTTGAAGGAATCAGAGAAAGAACTGGAAGAGCTTGAAGGGGCTCGAGACCCCATATGTACAACAATGCCAAGCAACCAGAGCTTCCAGGGACTAAGCCACTACCTAAAGACTATACATGGACTGACCCTGGACTCTGACCTCATAGGTAGCAATGAATATCCTAGTAAGAGCACCAGTGGAAGGGGAAGCCCTGGGTCCTGCTAAGACTGAACCCCCAGTGAACTAGATTGTTGGAGGGAGGGCGGCAATGGGGGGAGGATGGGGAGGTGAACACCCATAAAGAAGGGGAGGGGAGAGGGGGCTGTTTGCCCGCAAACCGGGAAACGGAATAACACTCGAAATTTATATAAGAAATACTCAAGTTAATAATAATAAAAAAAAAACAGAAAATATTATCCTAAGGGAGGTAACTCAGATCCAAAAGGACATATAGAGTATATTCTCACTAATAAGAAGATGTTAGCCAAAAAATGTACAGGATACCCAAGATACAGTCCACAGGACTCAAAGAGGCCAACAAGCTGAAAGGCCCAAGTGAGGATGCCTCAGTCCTACTTGGGAGGGAGAAGAAGTCAATCACATTGGGGGGGGGGCAGAGGGAGGAAGGAACTTGGGTGTGAAAGGAGACAGGGAGGGGAAGAGGGGAGCAAGATCAGGTAGTGGATGGGTGGAAAGACCTGACGTCCCAAGGGCCAGCAGAAAGAATGAAAACAGGTGACCACAGTAGGAAGGGGGTTGGGAGGACGCTCTAGAATATACCAGAGACCTGGGAATTGAGAGATCATCAGGACTCAAGGAGGTGGGGGCCTAGATGAAATGTCCTACAGTGGAGGAGGGAACTTGTTGAGACCATATCCTATAGAAAGACAGGGCATCAAGTGAGGGATGGGGTTGCCATCCCACAATAAAAACTCTGACCCATACTTTTTCCTGTCTGAAAGAACTGCAGGGATGGAAATGGAGAAGAGCCTGAGGAAAAGCAGGTCCAGTGACAGGCCCAAAGTGGGACCCAGCTCAAGCGGAGGTCCTAAGACCTGACACCATTACTGAGGCTGTGGGTTTGTTCACAAAAAGAAAACTATCATGACTGCTTTCCAAAAGATCCAACAAGCAGCTTAGAGAGTCAGATGCAGGTATGTGCACCCAACCAATGAACAGAAACTGCTGACCCCTCTGGTTGAACCAAGAAAACTTTTACGATTCAGAAACCAAGGACAACAACAACAAACAACAACAACAACAACAACAACAACAACAAAAAGACACACAGTGTCCCACCATTTGACACCATGACTGCATAGCTATAAAAAGTGTGTCTCCCTTTTGAAAGCACCAAGGGTAGAATACAGAGTCCTAGCAAACTGTATAAGCACAAATCCTGTCAACTGTAATTACTGCAAGGTTTCACAATCCTTATGAGTTTACAGCACACTTAGATAAGCAACCTGGTTATCTGCATGGCAGTCCCCCTTTGGAAAAGCATATCACATCCTCTCCAGACAACTCCCCAAGATTCTGGAGCCTGGAGTCATCCTGTGATGTTATCTATTGCCTAGCTTTGCAATGGTAGAAAGAAAACCCCGAATTTTCCCATCTCTGCAACATCATAGATATTCCACAGTATTGGCTTAGCAGGTGGGTGCCTTGAAATTTCAGCTTAGGAGACTGACTGTAACCTAAGCTAGCTGGGTGTCTTGCATTAGAGGGTATACATGTTGTTATGTGGAGGGAAACAAATGTAGTCATAAGGTATAATAAGGATGTAAGGGTATTTGTCCCCCAGTCCCCAAATCAAGGGCATGATCAGCCATATATTGACTGATTCCAGACTCAGGAGTCTTCCTCCCTCTGCTATTCTCAGGCTCATGAAACCAACAAGGAAGTGAGAAAGCACCATGAATCTAAGCTGCAGCTTAGAATCTGACCTGTAGTTACATGAAAGGGTCTTATGGCTCTTGAAGTCATATTGTCTCCAGAGCATATTAGAGATAAAGAAAATATCATTCTCAGTGAGGTGACTCAGACCCAAAAGGATATGCATGCTATGTACTCACTAATAAGTGGATATTAGCCAAAAAACAAACAAACAAAAAACCAAAAACCTACAGAATACCCAGGATATAGTCCACAGAACTCAACAAGTTTAGCAAGCTGAAGGGCCCAAGTAAGGATGCCTCAGTCCTACTTGGGAGGGAGAAGAAAGCAATCACATTGGGGTGGGGCGGAGAGAGGGAGGGGAAGAGGGGAACATGATCAGGTATTGGGTTGGGGAAAAGGACTGAAGCTCTGAGGGCCAACAGAAAGAATGGAAACAGGCAACCTCAGGAAGTAGGAGGTTGGGAGGATCCTCCAGAATATACCAGAGACCTAGGAGGTGAGATACTCTAGAGACTCAAAGGTAAGGATCATATATGAAATATCCTATAGTAGGGAAAGGGAACTAGTAGAGCCTAACTCCAGCAGGAAGTCAGGGCATCAAGTGAGGGATGGGGTTGCTATCCCACAGTCAAAATTTGTGACCTGTAATTGTTCCTGTCTGAAAGAACTTCAGGGGAAAAAATGGAGAAGAGCCTGAAGAAAAGGAGGCATAGAACCAGGACAAAAGTGGGATCCAGCTCAAGGGGTGATCCCAAGGCCTGACACTAATATTGAGGCTATGAAATGTTCATAAAAGTGGGCTATCATGACTGCCCCCTGAAAGACCCAACAAGCAGCTGAAAGAGTCAGATGCAGATATGTGCACCCAACCAATGGACAGAAGCCGGTGATCCCTGTGGTTAAATTAGGGAAAAGCTGGAAGAAGCTGAGAAGGAGGGTGACCCTATAGAAGGACCAACGGTGTCAATTAACCTGGACCCCAGAGATCTCTCAGACACCAAACCACCAACCAGGCAGCATACACCAGCTGAGATGATGCCCCCAACACATAGACAGCAGAGGACTGCAAGGTCTGGGTTCAGTCAGAGAAGATGCACCTAACCCTCAAGAGACTGGAGGCCCCAGGGAGTAGGAAGGTCTGGTGGGTTGAGGGTTAGGGGTGGGGACATCCTCCAGGAGACAGGGATGGGGTAGGGGAGGAGGTATGGGATGGGGAACAATCAGAATGTGGACCAGGAGGGCGATGACTTCTGGGGTGTAAAAAATAAAATTAAATAAAACCAAGAGAGAGAGAGAGAGAGAGAGAGAGAGAGAGAGAGAGAGAGAGAGAGAGGGAAGGAGGGAGGGAGGGAGGGAGGGAGGGAGGGAGGGAGGGAGGGAGGGAGGGAGAGAGAGAGAGAGAGAGAGAGAGAGAGAGAGAGAGAGAGAGAGAGAGAGAGAGTGTGTGTTTCGGACAGCATGGGTTACAGAGAGAAACTCTGTCCAATTAGAAAGTGGTGGGTGGTTGGCCACTTGCATAACATTTGTGCCATTATTGAGCCAGTGAGCATAGCTTAGCAGGCCCATCACTAGTGAGGCTCACAGCCGGATAAGACTGATGATTACATTTCTTCTCTTGTCCTATGCACAACATTTTTCAGCACTATGAGCACTAGCCAGTAGTGATGAAGCTTGGAGCTCAGAACCAAAGCACTAAATTGATTACTAGTGATGTGCTTATAAACACATAAATTATTACATTTCTTGGCCTTCATCAGGGAAGTGTCTTCTTGCAGATGATGGTAGTTAAACACAGAGACCCACAACTGGTCCACATGTAGAGAGTAAGTGATGACAGAGTGTACAGTCCTAAATGGAACATCAATATTGCACCTGTCCCTCTATGGTTTAGGGATTATTGCAGAAGAAGGGTTGGAAATATTGTAAGTGGCAGAGGTCATGGATGGATTTAAGGAAATGGTATTTTCTGGACACAATAGGGCAGTTGCATATATGAAGTCACAGTGGTTGTGACAGCATACATAATGCATGGGCAAGGAGGTAGATGAACACAAATTCTCAGTGAGGTGAGGACATATGGCAAGTGATAAGTGTTGGGAGAAGGAGAGTCAGCTTTTCCTATGGCAATGACCCATGATAGGTTAGTCCCATTCTAGAATTTAGTCACACACACGTAAGAATTTGGAGAACACAAATTTGACTTAATGATTTTTTAATGTGGATTGTCAATTTCTCTTGCATATTTCAGAGGATTTCTTTATCTCATAGCTTTGATGACTTAACTATAACATTGTATGGTAAAGATCTTTTATAGTATGACTATAAGAATCATGCACATGAAGAAGAATCAATCTTTTCCACAAATAGAAAGGTTTTCTGCTATTATTTCATTGAGTAGGTTTTTTACACTAAAACTTTAAGGAGAGCATGGTATTAGTGTTTTGAGAATTTCATACAATCTATTTTAATCTATTTTATCATTTTCAACTCTTCCTTCAACTCACCCCAGATCTATCCAAATTTACATCTACTTAAAAAAACTCATTAGACCATTCTAGATACCCAGCTAAAGAAATATCTATAGACCTATACTTATAGCAACATTCATTACAGCTAAGATATGGAATCATGTAGGTTATCAATAGTAGATGAATGAATGAACAGAATGTGGAATTCTACTTATAAATATCGTGCAGTATGCACTATTATTTGACCACTGGGAAGAATGAAATCCTGCCATTTGCAACAACACAGATGGCAGTGGAAGACTTTAAGTGTAAAAATAAAATCAGACATAGTGAGTAAGGCAAATATTGCATGTTGCTTCTAATATTTTGATGGTTAAAAAAATCAACTTGAAATTAAGACAGTGTTTTTTAGAGACTAAGAATGATACACAAAGGAAGTGGGAAATAGGAATTATATTTGAAAAGTTCATGCTTCATGTGTGAATAGAATAACATACTGTAACACATCACAAGGTACAAGTAATATATGCTAATACATTTTTGAAAAGAATTATGGTCTGAGATTTAACCCTATATTCAGTTTTATCATGTTAGACTGACATTAATTTCATAATACTTGGAGAAGACAAGAAACAGATTTTGTTATTCGTGGTATGTTGACAGCATGAGATTCCTGATTGTATTTGTTCCCCTTTTGTCCCTATTGCAAACTAAAAAATGTGTGTCTAAACTCCCAATATGAGGTTAACCTAAGGTTGTTGGCCTTTGGAGAGGTAAACTACCTGATAGTGTTTGACATGTCATGACAAAAATGAGTAACCTTGTAAGAAGTGACAGGATACAATTTGTCTTGATCTCAACCCTGTCCCCTTCCTCTTTAGGAAGATCTGAGATGTGAGGATATGGGAGGGTGGCTAACTAAACCAGGAAGAAGGCCTTCATCAGACATTTGGGATTTTTCTGGTATTTAGACCTTAGACCATACAGAATGCAGAACTGCTAGAAACAAATATCAGAGTTTGCTAATTCTATGGCATTCTGTTATAGCAATCCAAACAGAAGCAAACTCTGGTTATCATGAAGACATAGACATATAGATGTCCAGGTAGGTGCTTGCTTTCCTAAGTGTTTTCATCACAGCTAGAGGATCCTGAGAACACAATACATATCATGCTATGTGTGTAGAAGTCAAAGAATAACACGGGAATTGATTCTCTCCTTCCATTATGTGGGTAATGGGTATCTATCTCACTTCTTTAGGCTTGAAGGCAAGTGCCCTTACCCATTGAGTCATCTTGATAGCTCAGCATTATTAGTCTTTCAAAGGAACTGTGGGCAAACCTACCTAACATTTGTCCTTGAAGAGGATACTATCTTTATTATGGCCCATTCAAATATCTTCCTTTTGCTCCACAAGGAGGCATTGTATCTTCTAAAGCTGTTTGCTATATAAGAATCCTTGAAAAAGATTGGCTGCAACAAAAATTTTCATTGTATCTGTTTGAAAGAAATTCAAAATAAAAGAAACTCATGGGAATTGTGAGAAATCTTTCACTGAAAACTTAATGTTTGCAGCCTTTGCTCTCTAACCCAGCACATTCCTGTCTTCTCTGAGAAGCATGAAACTAAATTGAAACATTTGTTCCATTCATGCAACATCATTATAGCCCTTGATACTAACCTATCATGTGTTTGGATTTCTATACTATTGTCAGACTGTAAACAGTGCATTGTTTATGGCCACAGCTACTAAAAATAAGGGAACAGCTAAGGTCTTTAGTGAACCTTCCATTTTCCCTATTACCAATAACCTATTATTAGCAAGTACTTTAATTGCCTCCTCAAAAATATTTTTGTGCTTTACTTGTATGCTTAAGGAAAACAATAGGATCTCAGAAATAGCCCTCTCAGAAAGAGAACATCTTTTCTTCTCCCCTTCTTTTAAGATTTATTTTTAATTACCTCTGTGTGTGTGTGTGTGTGTGTGTGTGTGTGTGTGTGTGTGTGTGTGTGTGTGTGTGTATCCATGTAGGTATGTGCCTGTGAATACAGTGCACACAGAAGCCAAAAAGGGGTGCAGACTCTCTGGAAGCTAGAGTGACAAATAGTGAGTGCTGAGTCACCCAGCGGAGGTGCTTGCAATCACATTCCAGGTCTAGTGCAGCGAATGCTCTTAATCATGGAGCTATCTCTCTAGCCCCATTTTCTTTACCTTTTAAGTAATGATCAGGCAAATGACGTAACTCTACACTGCTATTTTTAAACTTCTCTCTCTCTTTCCCTCATTTGTTGCTTTTGGTTTTTGAGAGAAGGTTTCTCTTTGGAGCCCTGTAGCCTTCTTTTCTCTTTAGACTAGGCTGACTACGGATCCTCCTGCCTCTGTTTTCTGAATGCTGGGATTAAAGTCATCCACCACCGTCACTGCCACCCAACCTAAACTAAATTTATAAAAGTACTTCCATGATTAATTCTGGGTATCATGCTTTTATTTCGTCCCTTAACAACTTCAGTTGAGTATAGTAAAATGTCATTCGGCATCATATTAGTGCTATTGGGTTTTGTTTCTGTTTTGTTCGGTTTTGTATGTTTTAGAATAGTACTGTTTATTTCACCCTGGGTCCCTGAACTATCTAGTCTCACTTTCTTGGTAAATGAAGCAGTGTCAGTTATGGGTTCCATCTTGTGGAGTGGGTCTTAAGTCAAATCAGACATTTGTTGATCATGCCCACAAGTTTGTGTCAACATTGCCCTAGCATATCTTGCAGGTAGGACACCATTGTAGATCAGAAGTTTGTAGCTGGTTTGATATTTATGTCTCTTCCCATAATCCTGCTTTCATATCTCCCTACTCTACTTGTTCTTTCTGTCCCCCTATCATCCATAATCATGTTTCCCCTTCCTAGACGAAGCTATATGCACCCCATCGGCAGCCCCCATTTCAATACCTAGTTATGGTTCTAGTGATTGTGTCTTGGTTATCATTGGCTTAATAGCTGATATTCATATATAAGAGGATACATATCATATTTGTATTTCTGTTATAGGTTACCTCACTTAGGATGATTTTTGTCTAATTCCAACCATTTACCTGATAATTTCATTTTTAAATGCATGAGTAATACTCATAGTTTCTTGAGTTCTTGACATATTTTGGATATTAGCTGTCTACCAGATGTGTAGTTAGTAAAATTCTTTTCTCATTATGTAGGCTGCTGTTTTGTTCAAATGATAGGGGCTGAGAGTAAGAAAGTTAGGAGGGGATGATTTGCCTGAAACAATGGAGAAGAGGGCAGATAGGAATGGAATGTCACAATAGGTTACAGAGCTGGGGAGGAGACTGGTGGATTAGACTTGCAGGAACAGGGGGGAGATTAAGATATGAAGTTAGTTTATCTACTTCCCTAGCAGGAGTGTTCTGGGGCTTCCCAAGGAGGGCCTGGAGCTTGGGCCTGAGATAATGCAATGAATGGAGGGAGGGAAGTTGGGAGGAGTTAGGTCTGTGTGATCTACTGGAGATGGGGGTTGGGAGGAGGGCGGCTCCAGCAAGATTTCTGCTACTGAGATGGGCATAAGACTGGGGACCAGACGTTTTTTATTGGTTATTTTATTTGTTTACATTTCCAATGTTATCCCCCTTCCTAGTTTCCCTTCCACCAACCCCCTATCACATCCCCACTCCTCTCTGCTTCTATGAGGTTGCCCCTGCACCCGCCAACCCACACTTGTTTCACTGTCCTAGCATTCCCCTACACTGGGGAAATGAACCTTCACTGGACCAAGGGCTTCTCTTCCTACTGATGCCAGACAATGCCATCTTCTGCTACATATGCGGCTGGAGCCATGGGTCCCCCCATGTGTACTCTTTGGTTGGTTTAGTCCCTGAGGGATCTAGTTTGTTGATATTGTTGTTCTTCCTATGGAGTTGCAAACCCCTTCAGCTCCTCCAGTCCTTCCCCTAACTCCTCCATTGGGGTCCACATGCTCAGTCTGATGTTGACTGTGAGCATCCGCATCTGTATTGGTAGAGCTCTGGCAGAGACTCTCAGGGGACAGCCATACCAGCTTCCTGTCAGCAATTGCTTCTTGACATGAGCAATAGTGTCTGGGTTTAATGTCTGCAGACAGGATGAATCCCCAGGTGGGGCAGCCTCTGGAAGGCCTTTCTTTCCATCTCTGCTCCACTCTTTGTCCCTGTATTTCCTTTAGATAGGAACAATTCTGTGTTAATATTTTTGAGATGGGTCAGTGGCCCCATCCCTCAACCAGGGATGCCAGTAGCTGAAATACCCAACAAAGGTGAGAGAGAACCTGTAAAGACCATATTCAAAGGTTAGGCATGGCCCCAGGTTGAGGGATTCTTTTTGCCTAGGAGGCTATTCACCATAAGATATTTTGAGCATGGAACCAAAACATTCAAATGATTATTTCAATAATATTCCATACTGGTATATAAAAACTTTGTCTGCTAACTTTAATGACTTCTTTTTTTCTCCATTGTTTCACTTTACAGCCTGATCGTAGCCCTCCCTGCCCGCCCTGCCCCATCCATTCTTTCCTCCCAGTCTCACTCTTACACCTCCTCTCCCGGTTCCCACCTCTCCTTCTCAGAGAAGTGGAGCCCCCCTCCCCCCCAATAGGTACCTGCACACCCTGGCACCTCAAGTCACAGTAGGACTAAGCTCAACCTTTCCTACTGAGGCCAGAGAAGGCAGCATAGCTACAGGAAAGGGATTCAAAGGCTCAAAACCGAGACAGAGGCACACCCTCTCCACATGATCAAGCTGCACATCTGCCACATGTATGTAAGAGGCCTAGGTCCAGCCCATGCATACACTTTGGTTGGTGGTTAAATCTTTGTGAGCTCCCATGGGTCCAGGTTAGCTGTCTTTCTGTCTTCTTGTGTTATTCTTGACGACCATTCACACTCCCTCAATCCTTCCCCTTACTCTTCCACAGGATTCCCCAAGCTCTGCCTATTGTTTGGCTACAGGTCTCTGCATCTGTTTCCATCAACTTCTGGGTGTAGCTTCTCAGAGGACAGTTATGCTAGGCTCCTGCCTGCAAGCATAGCAGAATATCATAGCAGAATGTCAGGGGTTGACTCTCTCCCATGAGATGTATCTCAACTTGAGCCATTCTCTCAATCTCTGATCCATCTTTATTTCTGCATTCCTTGTGGGCAGGAAAAAATTTGGGTCAAAGGTTTTATGAAAGGGAGTAGAAGTTACTATGTAGCTCAAACTGGCCTTTAACCCATAATTGCTTCATCTTCCTAATTGTAAAATAATGGATGTTTACCACCACAGCTGACACCAATTTTTAAATTATCAAGTATTAATAAATTATTCTTGACATTATTGAATTATTTCCTATGGGTCTTTCTCCTCCAAACTACATCCTTTTCACCATCATACTAATAATCTGTATGATGTTTCAGATATGTTTATATTTTATTTTCAACTTGACCATGTGCTGAAATGCCCAAGCCTACCAGGATTGTTGTTTTGTTTGTTTGTTTTTTTAAATTTTGGTTTGGTTTGGTTTTGCAGAAAATATCACAATGGGCATGGTGACATATTTGTTTAACCCAAGCATTTGGGACGTGGAGGAAAGATGATTAGGAGATTAAAGATAGCTTACATTTGGGTCTAGAGAGGTGGTTCAGTGCTTCAGAGCCCTAATGCTCTTGCAGAAAAATCAGGTTCAATTTCTATCGCCCACATGGTGGCTCAGAAACATCTGAAACTCCAGTTCCTGGGGAGCTGGTATTTTCTTTTGACCTCTATGGGCACCAGGCATGCACGTGAAGCAAATACATACATCCAGGCAAAGCACCAATAACACAAAATAAATAAAACTTAAAAAACAAAGTAAAAGTTATTTTTGCTACATTAATGATTTTCGAGGTTAGCCTAGGTTATATGAGTTTCTATTTAATAACTCCCCAGATAAATAACACATTATGTTAACAACTCTGAAAAATCATATCTCAAATATTTTCTTTCATTAATTCAAAACTAGTGATAACATAAAAGACATTTATAAGGATCTTTCTGCAGCACATTTTACAGTCATCAAATTTACCATCATATATCTATGTTCTACCTGTTATCAGTTTCAGAACATAAAAAGATTCTTGGTGGCTGGTTGCCTTAAGGTTATTTTGTGGATTTATTAAATTCAGTATTCCAACAAATACATTTTCTCTGTGTCTTTGTGGAAAAAAAAGAGATTCTCTGCAAATCTGTTTAACTTTTGGGTTTTGCTTCTCAATGGAATGTTTCAATGAAACAGTGATGACAGAAGAAAACAATAGTTAAGTAACTGTTTTCCTCATGCTACATTATTGCCCTCCCATTAAGTATTATGTTCTTACATTTCTACATAGATTGAAAAATATTAATGAACAAATCAGTAAAGAAGAGGTCAGCACACCATTGTAATGATGATTTGTATGAGATCACATGAACGCATTGTATATTATTTCATATTGTTTATAGATGTGACATTTCTGATATTAATACAAAATGCATTTCGAATAATTAGCTGATCGTATACAAAGATAAAATGCAGTTCAAATGTTAAAAACTTTTACTAATTCCACCCACAAAGCTGTCATATTGTAAAATTAAAAATAGTACCAAATAAATCTCAAGAAATTAATATTGATTCTTAATGGTTATATCTTGCAAACTTCTATCCATCATGCAAAAATGTATTTTCACAGGAAAATTATCTAATAGAATTGAGGTAAAATTTTCCTTAATATTTTATTATAAAGTTTTATTGTTTTAAAGTGTTTCTTTGCCTTGTAATTAAACACATAACATTTTTAAAAGGAACAAATCATTTCAAGATGAATTTGGGAAAAATATCACATTATATTGGCTAAATGAATGAGAGAAAATTTGTCATTAGTGAGATTTGATGTTAAATTATTTTTGCTGAAGGGAATGCTATTGTACCCAGCTAGTATCTATGAATAGGTAATGTAAACTCTAATTTAGTTTTGCCAGTTAAATGTTGCATCTTTTAAGCCCAGTCCAGCCTTTTCTTCTTACATTTTGTCTGCTAATAACTTGAACTACTTTACTCATATATTTTCCCAGTCAGTTTAAAAATGTTTTCCTCATGCTACATTATTGCCTTCCCATTAAGTATTATGTTCTTACATTTCTACATAGATTGAAAAATATTGATGAACAAATCAGTAAAGAAGAGGTCAGTACACCATTGTAATGATGCTTTGTATGAGATCACATGAACACATTGTATATTATTTCATATTGTTTATAGATGTGACATTTCTGATCTTAATACAAAATGCATTTCAGTTTTAAAAATGACATTCTTTATATTTCTTACAATCTATAGCTGAATCTAAATTTTATTCACCTTATACAGGTTCCCTTTCATAAACTTTTTTTGCATTTTTAAAATAATTAAAAAATTAGTTATATATAGGTCCAAGTATCTACATATGGGTATGAGCACATGGACATAAGTGCCTGTGAGCCTAGAGCTATCCAATCCAGGAATTGGAGTTACAGTGGGCTGGGTCTTAAGTACGTGGTCTGATCTGAACTGACAGCATCTGGAAAAGCAGCAAGTATATTTAATCACTGAGCAATCCAGCTCCAGAATTGCATTCTCTAACTAGGATGCACAATATTTGTTTCTCTTTTTGTGATGTTTGTAGTGCTGAAACCTATTATTAGATTTATTACCTCATTGAAAATGTAAAGTGAAGTATTTTGAGAGGAAGAAGTAGATGGATCTTGGTGAATTTTGATGGCATTCTGGACTAAATACAAAGCTCCAGGCAAGCCCGGGCCAAATACTGAAACAATATCTCAGTATATGGTTTTCTTTATGACATTCTCATACATAAATAGAATTGTACTTTGCTCATACTTGTGACCATCAGCTCTCATCATCTCCATTCCCTTCTTATTGATCTTTCCCCTATGTAGTCACCTTTCTCTGTTCATGCTATTTGTATAAATAAATGTGTGTATGTATATATGTATATATATATGTATATATATATATAAAATCATTTTTATCAGTGGCTACAGTAATGTCTCAGTTGATAGATGTCTTGCAATACTAGGATTGAGACCTATGTAAATGTACCCCAATTACATGCAAATGTGTTTATAAAAATAAGAGAAAATCATTGTTGACTATAATTTAAATGACAGATATTTTGAATATTTCTCATTCTAGAAATGGACAGAAATACTTGAAGTGAAACCTATTAATAGGGAGAGTTTCTTGTACAGTAAAAACTTTGACCAGTCCTAATTATAACATATGCAGGAAGTCAAAAAGATGGATTTCCTTCATTAAAACCATTGTATTTTAAAGGGTTCAGGACATTTCTGAGATCGTTAAATGTAAAAGTGCCTCATCTGTTCAAACCACTTGCTTTATCTTATAGTAGAAGTTTCTTGTAGCACCCACTTAAATATGACACTGGCCAGGCTCAGTTTGAAAGAACCATTGCTGATCTAATCAGAAGCGTATGACTAATAAAAGTTTTACAAGATGAAGAAGGCAGTTGTATAGATTTAGCAAATTAGTCAGGACAATTTTGATCAACTGTCAAGTAAAGCTGTCTAACCTGAAGAGTGTATAGACATCGAAGCTGCCATACAGAAAGGTGATTAACCAGTAAAACTTTACTTTCATTTCATGAGGTTTTAAAACTTCGAGAAGTTTATTTACTAATCTTAGTAAACAGGAATGCCATTATTCTAAACCATAAAAGACAAGTGTTTTTACTGTGGCTGCTGTACAGACTCAAATAGAGATTAAAATGGAGGGCGAGTGGGACTGAGACTGGTATCTATGAACTTTGTGTAGTTTATTTGATGAGATCCATTCATCTCTTCATGGAATCTCTTACACTGAAGTTACATTTGCTATGGGTACTTATGAGTTTATAGATGTTTCTGCCAAAAATAAGGATATGAGACATGAACAAAATAACTTATTCCCATCTTCCAGAATGGTTAAGCACATAAATTGAGAATACATGGTGAAATGCAGAGAAGTATGCTGAAGAAGAGTGGCAAAAGCAGGATGGAGTCGAAAGAGTTAAAATGACAAGATGACTCATTCATGGTGCAGAAGAATTCAAGAACAACTGCCTGCCTATACATGCAACAGATCCAAAATGAAAGAATTTCTGTTTTGATCAGATAGCAAAACAGAAGACAGTATCAGGCAGATAGCATCCTCCCTTCAGGAGTCATCAACAAAGCCTTTTAAAATGGCGTATAAGTTCTATCACCGCACCACACTGAACCTACATGATCTCATCTGAAATGGTGTATAAAAGATGGCACCTATATGAGAAGGCTCTGGAGTTTCTGGTGGTAACAACAAAGGAAGACAGGAAAGCTCCTAATGAGACTCTATACTTCTCCCAAGGCTTGTCTATCTAATGATATCTGACGTACATCTATCTCCTACATCCTTGATGATGGTTCTTTCTAATACACTTTAATACAAAATAAACAAATAGAACAAAAATGGGCTGTTATAGCTACATTGCTTTAGCTGTGAAATTTCCTTCTTTTTTTCTGGCTTAAGTGTTTCTGTTAAATAGATAATGGTCATTTAATTTTATTCATGAATCATTTGCTGATTTTGTCCAGATTGTTTTATATCACATTTCAATAATTTTCCCGTGGCTGATCTTAAACACTCAAGTTGCAGTGATCCCTCCACCTTTGTCTCTTGAAGTAGTTGATATTCCAGACATGTACCAATAGACCAAGTTCAGGATAGGGAATTTAAATACCAACAGTATTGGTATTTTTTGGCTGAATAGGAATCTTGCATGTGGGATGTCTATCCTGTACTATTAAGAACATTTAATAAGATTTATAGCCTGTGCAAGTTATTTGAGACAACCAGAAATGCCTCTAGACAATGACAAATGTTCCTTTTGGGAAAACTAACATTTGTTAAGAATCTGTGGTCTAGGGAGCTGGAGGGCTGGAGGGCTGGCTAAGCAGTTAAGAGCATTTACTGTTCTTGCAGAGGATCTAAGTTTGGTTCCCAGCTCCTACTTTGGTTACTCCTAAGGTTCTGTTACTACAGCCCTGGGGGTTCTGACACCACACCCTCTTCATGCCTCCAAGAGAAAGTGCACTAAGCACACCTACACACACACACACACACACACACACACACACACACACACACACACACACACACACAGTCTTTAAAGAAGAGCCACTACTCTCTGTAGTGTAGCCTGAAGAATATTCTTTTGTTTTTTAATAATTCAATAAATCTACAAGAATATGCCTTGGTATTTCTCAATCTTCGCTTATACTTTCAGCCATATAATATTATTTAATGTTAATGTTGAAGTTTATAACCCTTTTCATTTCTGTTGTTTTCTTGAATTACAGCTTTTAAGATTTTTTTTCTCCTGTTGCTTAGCTTCTTAATGCCTTACTCCCTGGTTTCATAGTTTCTGAATGTTAGTTCCTCTTTAATGATCTTTCGCTTTTATTACACTAAAAATACTTATCTATTTTCACTTACATTGCTCTTTAATGTTTTCCTTTTCTCCTACATCTTGCCTCTCAAAGCAAAATCTATTATTTTTATTAAATACTGAATTTCTTCTAGTTTTACTATATGTTATAAAAATTTTTTTAATATTTAAATTTTTCTAGTTTTGGTCACTTAATGTCTCAGTTTTTTTACTTCTGACTTATAGCATATTATTACTTTCTGTGATTTATATCACTTTCTCAGTATCATTTTGCTTGTTAAATAGATGATTATTGTTTTGATTTGTCCTGTGACTCTTAATTTCATATTCTGTAATGATGATTCTTGGATATTCTTTATTTCATGGGCTCATTTTAATAAATGTATATTTTATTTATGGTTTTCATGCAATACATTTGATCATATTTTCCATTCCCACAATTCTCCCATATCCTCCTCAACTCTCTACTTTTACAGTGATGTTTTTGTAAAAATATTGAGAATGATATTTTTCTGTGAATTTTTTTTCTAAAAATGTATGGCATATATGTTTCAAGGTATATTTTCTAATTTCCCAGTTTTCATTTTCGCTTTGGAGAGGTTTTTTTTTTTTGTATTGTTCAAAGTTATATTCATTTTCTTTTTGAGATTTTTGTAGCTTTTTTCCCCTTAGTTATTTTTATCTGGAATTTATCTTTTCTCTATTTTATCCAGTTATAATTTGGTTCCATTCTTACCAGTTTTTCTTTGATGTGCAGGCCTATGCCAGAAGGAACTCCTAGTTATTCAGCGTTCAGAATTCACAGGAACCTTAACGATGCAACTCATTTAGATAGCACTCCAGACTTTTTGCACTTGTTTGCCGTGGGATGGGGAAATCATGCCTTTCAGCAGTTGCTCTTAGTTTGGCTTTTCCCACAAACACCCATGAGTCATTTTGGTATTTTCCTGTTTCTTGTCTTCCAGATGTCCTGAAGCTTAATTTCTCTTTCCCACAATATACCAAGAGTGATTCTATTCAAGCCCTAGAAGTGATGGTGAGTTATTTTCTACTGCTGGCAGTTTGTTATTCTTAGAACTATCTTGTCACCTACTTGTAGGTATTATCTATGGGGTTTTTGTTTGTTTTTTTTTGTACTTATCTGTTATGGTAGCATTTAGACAGCTCCAAGAAAATAAGCTGTCACTGCACTCCTTCCAGTATCTTCTCAGGGAACTGGGTTTTGTGGTATTTGTTATTTTTGCATTAAATTATCACAACATTGTCTTTATTATTTCACTTAAAAAAGCTCCTCTCTTTTCTCCTTTCAAATTTAAGATCTGTGTATGGCACTGCCATCCTCCTTCTTTCTAGGATAAATCCTTGTACAAATCTAGAGTCCCTTCTTTAATGTATATTCTGCTATATAAATTACCTTTAAACTCCATTGGCTCTTTCTTATTTCTACTTTGTGGCACCAAGAATCTTGCTCCCTGATACGTTCTCATTGATTTTGCTTATAATACTATTTAGAGGGCAATAGCTCAATTCTTCATTTAGCAAATACAGTGTACTTCATTTTATCCTTCTTTACATATTTAGTCCTACTTCATGGATTCTACACCTGGGTGATAGAAAACTATATATTTTGGCTTTTTTGAATACACACACATGCACACACATGTGTGTATATATATAAATATATATATATATATATATATATATCATGTTGAATGTACATGAGCTAATGTACATTATCTCTCCCATAATACTAGCAAAGTACTAAGAGCTCCACTTTGCACATAAAACTGATCCTGGCATAATTTAAGCACTGCTCAATTTTCATAACTAATAGTAACTGGCAGAATTTATAAAGTTACTCATTCACATGTATTCTGGTTCATTCATACATTTAAACTGCTACTATCCCATTTATTTCAATTATTTTAAAGTATACATCTATCATCACATGTTTTACTCAAAATAGAAAGAGAATTGGGTAAAGAAAATGAGATAGAATAAAGAAAAGTAATGGGAAGAAAAGTGCATGGGAAGAAGGCAGAAGAGATGATAACAGGGAAGAATAAAATTAAATCAGTAGAACAGCTTACCTCCCAAAAGAACAAAACCATTTGGTAAAATTAAAGATTATTTAAAAATTGAAAAATAACGAACTAGTCAACTCTAGTACTCATATGATAAGTGTGTAGGGTTTTTTTTAACCACCTGGATGTCTTATCGTTTACAGCTTATACTGTGGATGGAATAGAAGCCACTTATTTGACTGGAATTCAAACATGTTAGACTCGAATGGGCTGTTTACATTGGGAGCTCATGGTGGGTTAAATTCCATTGTTCCCTGACTGCTGAGCAAAAATGATTGCAGCTGTAAAACAGGCTCTGACTCTGGCTCTGGCTCTGGCTATGGTTCCCACTGTGTCTTAGGGCCTAAAAATTCCCTCTTTGGTACTGACTTTATCATCTTAATGAACTTCTGGAGCTCTGGTATAGATACTTTACTTCTGGCTTAACTCTTCTTTGTGGGTCACATTCTCCACTGAAATATAATTGTTTACAGTCTTTTCTGTCCCATAGGACTATACAGGTCTTCAAGTGGTGCTCATTTAATCCATCGTGGATGACAAAATTTCAAGTTGTATATATAAAAATGTGAGAGCCTTTGATGATTCTAGCTGAAAGGCTTATTTGTATACTCTCTCCCAGAATAGTTTCCCTCTGCTGAACTGGTTAGCAAGCTAAAGCAAAATAGTATTTCTCTATTGAGTACTGCTCAGGACTTCCATCTAAAACTATTTTGGCAAAATGTCAGCCAGTGGACTTGAAGATTTATTTTTTTTTCAATGCTTTCCTTATTAATTTGCTTGGTATTTTGTGTTCAAATACTTTGGTTTCTTTGTAAGTCTAACATGTCAGTATTTCAGAATTTAGTCTGTTTACTGTTGTCCTTTAACTTTGTAAGCAACTCTAATTTCTGTCTTAGTTAGGGTTTTACTGCTGTGAACAGACACTATGACCAAGGCAACTCTTATAGCAACAACATTTAATTGGGGCTGGCTTACAAGATTAGACGTTCAGCTTAGTATCATGAAGGTGGGAACATGGCAGCATCCAGGCAGGCATGGTACAAGAGGAGCTGAGAGTTCTACATCTGCATTGGAAGGCTGCTAGCAGAATACTGACTTCCAGGCAGCTAGGGTAAGAGTCTTAAGCACCCACACTGACACATTTCCTCCAACAAAGCCACACCTTCTAATAGTGCCACTCCCTGGGCAAAGCATATACAAACCATCACACAGTTCTTATTAAAAAATGCATCAATTGATTCTATTTTTATTTTTAGAGACGGGAAAGGGGCCGGTATCTCTAACATCATCTCACTCTATGAAATCACCAGCCTTTATTTTAACAGCATGAGACAGAATAATTAAACAGGAAAGACTTGTACAGAAAAAAGGACATATGCATATAGAAGAAACCTATGTCCTGTGGAACCATTTGCAATCTATTTTTAATGTGCTAAAGAATTGTGCTAGTGAGGACTGCAATGGAGGAGTTAGGGCAAGGAATGAAAAAGCAGAAAGGGTTTGCAACCCCATAGGAAGAACATTATCAACCAACCAGACCCTCCACACCTCCCAGGGACTAAACCACCAACCCAAGAGTACACATGGAGGTACCTATGGCTCCAGCTCCATATGTAGCAGAGGATGGACTTATCTGGCGTCCATGGGAGAGGAGGCCCTTGATTCTATGGAGACTCTATGCCCCAGCATAGGGGAATGCTGGGGCGGTGAGGCAGGAGTGGGTGGGTGGGTAGGAGAGCACCCTCATATAATCAGGGAGGAGGGGAGATGGTATAGGGGGTTTGGATACCATTTGAAATGGAAATAAATAAAATAACTAATTAAAATAAAAATAAATTACAAGATAGAAAAAAGAATTGTGATAGACCTTTTTAAAATAGTGATTGGGTGGTGTTTCTGTAAAAAAAAAACAATGAAGAGTTGACATCTTAACAGTAGTGAATTTTCTATCTTAAGTATGTATAATTTTACTCTATTCAGGATTTTAAGTTCTGGAAAGTTTTTGTAAAATGTTTGTTTGTTTGTTTGTTTTTACACTCCAGATTCACCTCCAAGTCCACCCTCCAACTGTTCCACATTCCATACCCACCCCCACCCCGCACTCCCCTGTCTCCACTAGGATGTCCCCACACTCATCCACTACCCCATGCCACCAGACTTCTAAACTCTCTGGGGCCTCCAGTCTCTTATTAAGTGCATCTTCTCTGACTGAACCCAGACCTGGTAGTCCTCTGCTGTCTATGTGTTGGGGAACTCATATCAGCTGGTGTATCAGTTGGTGATAAAGTGTCTGAGAGATCTCAGGGGTCCAGGTTAACTGAGACTGCTGGTCCTCCTACAGGGTTGCCCTCCTCATCAGCTTCCTCCAGCTTTTCCCTAATTCAACCAGAGGGGTCAGCAGCTTCTGTTCATTGGTTGGGTGCAAATATCTGCATCTGACTCTTTCAGCTGCTTGTTGGACTTTTTTGAGGGCAGTCATGATAGGTCCCTTTTTTTGAGCACACCATACCTTTAGTAATGCTATCAGGTCTTGGGGCCTCCCTGTGAGCTGGATCCCAGTTTGAGCCAGGCACTGGACTTCTTTTCCTCGGGTTCTTCTCCATTTCCATCACTGCAGTTCTTTCAGACAGGGACAATTATGGGTCAGAGTTTTGACTGTGGGATAGCAACTCCATCCCTCACTTGATATCCTGTCTTTCTAGTGGAGGTGGGTTCTACAAGTTTCCTCTCCTCGATGTAGGTCATTTTACCTAGCGCCCCACCCCCACCCCCTCTTTTGAGTCCTGAGAGTCTTTTACCTCCCAGGTCTCTGGCTCATTCTGGAGGGTCCTCCCAACCTCCCAGCTCCCAAGATTATCTGTTTCCTTTCTTTCTGCTGGCCCTTAGGGCTTCAGTCCTTTTCCCCAATCCAACAGCAGATCATGTTTCCCTCTCCCCAATCCCTACCCTCTTTCTATCCAAGGTTCCTCCCTCCCTCCCCATTGTGGTTACTTTCTTCTCCCTCCCAAGTGGGACTGAGGAGTTCTCATTTGGGCCCTTCAGTTTACTGACCTTTTTGAGTTTTGTGGACTGTATCTTGGGTATTCTGTACTTTTTTTTCTTTTGGATGATGTCCACTTATTAGCAAGTATATACCATGCATTTTTTTTTCGGTCTGAGTTACCTCACTCAGGATGATATTTTCTAGTGCCGTCCATTTTCATGCAAAACTCAGAATGTCCTCATTCTTAACAGCTGACTAGTATTCCATTGTGAAATGAACCATATTTTCTGTATCCATTCTTCTGTTGTGGGACATCTGGGATATTTCCAGCTTCTAGTTATAAAAATAAGGCTGCTAAATGAAAGAAAAGCAAAAGGATTATTGAAAATTACCTGATCCATGCTCCCTTCAGACAGGTACTTGCATATGTTCACAGGAAGGCTGTGGCCTTAGGGATCTTCTAAAATATCTTGCCAAGTTATATTCTATGGATTGTAACTTTCAATAAAATGTTTATTGCAGCATAAAAAAAATAAGGCTGCCAAGAACATAGTGAAACATGTGCCCCTGTGGCATAGTGGAGCATTTTTTTGGGTATATTCCTAAGAGTGGTATTGCTGGGTCTTTAGGTAGATCTATTTCCAATTTTCTGAGGAACCTCCAAATTGATTTCTAGAGTGGTTGTACCTGTTCACAATCCCACCAGCAATGAAGGAGTGTTC
Source organism: Rattus norvegicus (assembly GCF_021556685.1). NCBI lineage: Eukaryota > Metazoa > Chordata > Mammalia > Rodentia > Muridae > Rattus > Rattus norvegicus. The sequence continues at coordinate 82,004,775 of NC_141554.1, read as the reverse complement.
CTCTTTCTCCACATCCTCGCCAACATGTGCTGTCACCTGAGGTTTAGAGCTTAGCCATTCTGATAGGATAAGGTGGAATCTCAAGGTTGTTTTGAACATTTCTTTAAGTGCTTCTCAGCCATTCACAATTCCCCTGTTGTGAATTCTAGGCTTAGTTCTAGACCCCATTTTTGATTGGATTGTTTGGGTTTTTGGTAGTTAGCTTCCTGAGTTCTTTATATATTTTGGATATTAGCCCTCTATCAGATGTGGGTTTAGTGAAGATTATATTTTTCCAATCTGTAGGTTGACTATATCCATGCCTTTCAGATGCTTTCCAGTTTCATGAGGTTCCATTTATCAATTCTTTTTTTTTTTAGTTTTTTTTTTTATTAACTTGAGTATTTCTTATATACATTTCGAGTGTTATTCCCTTTCCCGGTTTCCGGGCAAACATCCCCCTCCCCCCTCCCCTTCCTTATGGGTGTTCCCCTCCCAACCCTCCCCCCATTGCCGCCCTCCCCCCCCACAGTCTAGTTCACTGGGGGTTCAGTCTTAGCAGGACCCAGGGCTTCCCATTCCACTGGTGCTCTTACTAGGATATTCATTGCTACCTATGAGGTCAGAGTCCAGGGTCAGACCATGTATAGTCTTTAGGTAGTGGCTTAGTCCCTGGAAGCTCTGGTTGCTTGGCATTGTTGTACATATGGGGTCTTGAGCCAATTCAAGCTCTTCCAGTTCTTTCTCTGATTCCTTCAACGGGGGTCCTATTCTAAGTTCAGTGGTTTGCTGCTGGCATTCGCCTCTGTATTTGCTGTATTCTGGCTGTGTCTCTCAGGAGCGATCTACATCTGGCTCCTGTCAGTCTGCACTTCTTTGCTTCATCCATCTTGTCTAATTGGGTGGCTGTATATGTATGGGCTAAATGTGGGGCAGGCACTGAATGGGTGTTCCTTCAGTCTCTTTTAATCTTTGCCGCTCCCTTCCCTGCCAAGGGTATTCTTTTTCCTCATTTAAAGAAGGAGTGAAGCATTCACATTTTGATCATCCGTCTTGAGTTTCGTTTGTTCTAGGGATCTAGGGTAATTCAAGCATTTGGGCTAATAGACACTTATCAATGAGTGCATACCATGTGTGTTTTTCTGTGATTGGGTTACCTCACTCAGGATGATATTTTCCAGTTCCAACCATTTGCCTACGAATTTCATAAAGTCGTTGTTTTTGATAGCTGAGTAATATTCCATTGTGTAGATGTACCACATTTTCTGTATCCATTCCTCTGTTGACGGGCATCTGGGTTCTTTCCATTTTCTGGCTATTATAAATAAGGCTGCGATGAACATAGTGGAGCACGTGTCTCTTTTATATGTTGAGGCATCTTTTGGGTATATGCCCAAGAGAGGTATAGCTGGATCCTCAGGCAGTTCAATGTCCAATTTTCTGAGGAACCTCCAGAATGATTTCCAGAATGGTTTTACCAGTCTGCAATCCCACCAACAATGGAGGAGTGTTCCTCTTTCTCCACATCCTCGCCAGCATCTGCTGTCACCTGAGTTTTTGATCTTAGCCATTCTCACTGGTATAAGGTGAAATCTCAGGGTTGTTTTGATTTGCATTTCCCTTATGACTAAAGATGTTGAACATTTCTTTAGGTGTTTCTCAGCCATTCGGCATTCCTCAGCTGTGAATTGTTTGTTTAGCACTGAACCCCATTTTTTAATAGGGTTATTTGTCTCCCTGTGGTCTAACTTCTTGAGTTCTTTGTATATTTTGGATGTAAGGCCTCTATCTGTTGTAGGATTGGTAAAGATCTTTTCCCAATCTGTTGGTTGCTGTTTTGTCCTAACCACAGTGTCCTTTGCCTTACAGAAGCTTTGCAGTTTTATGAGATCCCATTTGTCGATTCTTGATCTTAGAGCATAAGCCATTGGTGTTTTGTTCAGGAAATTTTTCCAGTGCCCATGTGTTCCAGATGCTTCCCTAGTTTTTCTTCTATTAGTTTGAGTGTTTGTGGTTTGATGTGGAGGTCCTTGATCCACTTGGACTTAAGCTTTGTACAGGGTGATAAGCATGGATCGATCTGCATTCTTCTACATGTTGACCTCCAGTTGAACCAGCACCATTTGCTGAAAATGCTATCTTTTTTCCATTGGATGGTTTTGGCTCCTTTGTCAAAAATCAAGTGACCATAGGTGTGTGGGTTCATTTCTGGGTCTTCAATTCTATTCCATTGGTCTATCTGTCAGTCTTTGTACCAATACCATGCAGTTTTTATCACTATTGCTCTGTAATACTGCTTGAGTTCAGGGACAGTGATTCCCCCTGAAGTCCTTTTATTGTTGAGGATAGTTTTAGCTATCCTGGGTTTTTTATCATTCCAGATGAATTTGCAAATTGTTCTGTCTAACTCTTTGAAGAATCGAATTGGTATTTTGATGGGGATTACATTGAATCTGTAGATCGCTTTTGGTAAAATGGCCATTTTTACTATATTAATCCTGCCAATCCATGAGCATGGGAGATCTTTCCATCTTCTGAGGTCTTCTTCAATTTCTTTCTTCAGTGTCTTGAAGTTCTTATTGTACAGATCTTTTACTTGCTTGGTTAAAGTCACACCGAGGTACTTTACAGTATTTGGGTCTATTATGAAGGGTGTCGTTTCCCTAATTTCTTTCTCAGCTTGTTTCGCTTTTGTGTAGAGGAAGGCCACTGATATATTTGAGTTATTTTTATACCCAGCCACTTTGCTGAAGTTGTTTATCAGCTTTAGTAGTTCTCTGGTGGAACTTTTGGGATCACTTAAATATACTATCATATCATCTGCAAATAGTGATATTTTGACTTCTTTTCCGATCTGTATTCCCTTGACCTCCTTTTGTTGTCTGATTGCTCTGGCTAGAACTTCAAGAACTATATTGAATAAGTAGGGAGAGAGTGGGCAACCTTGTCTAGTCCCTGATTTTAGTGGGATTGCTTCAAGTTCCTCTCCATTTACTTTAATGTTAGCAACTGGTTTGCTGTATATGGCTTTTACTATGTTTAGGTATGGGCCTTGAATTCCTATTCTTTCCAGGACTTTTATCATGAAGGGGTGTTGAATTTTGTCAAATGCTTTCTCAGCATCTAATGAAATGATCATGTGGTTCTGTTCTTTCAGTTTGTTTATATAATGGATCACGTTGATGGTTTTCCGTATATTAAACCATCCCTGCATGCCTGGGATGAAGCCTACTTGATCATGGTGGATGATTGTTTTGATGTGCTCTTGAATTCGGTTTGCCAGAATTTTATTGAGTATTTTTGCGTCGATATTCATAAGGGAAATTGGTCTGAAGTTCTCTTTCTTTGTTGTGTCATTGTGTGGTTTAGGTATAAGAGTAATTGTGGCTTCGTAGAAGGTATTCGGTAGTGATCCATCTGTTTCAATTTTGTGGAATAGTTTGGATAATATTGGTACGAGGTCTTCTATGAAGGTTTGATAGAATTCTGCACTAAACCCGTCTGGACCTGGGCTCTTTTTGGTTGGGAGACCTTTAATGACTGCTTCTATTTCCTTAGGAGTTATGGGGTTGTTTAACTGGTTTATCTGTTCCTGATTTAACTTCGGTACCTGGTATCTCTCTAGGAAATTTTCCATTTCCTGCAGATTTTCAAGTTTTGTTGAATATAGGTTTTTATAGTAAGATCTGATGATTTTTGAATTTCCTCTGAATCTGTAGTTATGTCTCCCTTTTCATTTCTGATTTTGTTAATTTGGACGCACTCTCTGTGTCCTCTCGTTAGTCTGGCTAAGGGTTTATCTATCTTGTTGATTTTCTCAAAGAACCAACTTTTGGTTCTGTTGATTCTTTCTATGGTCCTTTTTGTTTCTACTTGGTTGATTTCAGCTCTGAGTTTGATTATTTCCTGCCTTCTACTCCTCCTGGGTGTATTTGCTTCTTTTTGTTCTAGAGCTTTTAGGTGTGCTGTCAAGCTGCTGATATATGCTCTTTCCTGTTTCTTTCTGCAGGCACTCAGCGCTATGAGTTTTCCTCTTAGCACAGCTTTCATTGTGTCCCATAAGTTTGGGTATGTTGTATCTTCATTTTCATTAAATTCTAAAAAGTTTTTAATTTCTTTCTTTATTTCTTCCTTGACCAGGTTATCATTGAGTAGAGCAATGTTCAATTTCCACGTATATGTGGGCATTCTTCCCTTATTGTTATCGAAGACCAGTTTTAGGCCGTGGTGGTCCGATAGCACGCATGGGATTATTTCTATCTTTCTGTACCTGTTGAGGCCCGTTTTTTGACCAATTATATGGTCAATTTTGGAGAAAGTACCATGAGGAGCTGAGAAGAAGGTATATCCTTTTGCTTTAGGATAGAATGTTCTATAAATATCCGTTAAGTCCATTTGGCTCATGACTTCTCTTAGTCTGTCTACGTCTCTGTTTCATTTCTGTTTCCATGATCTGTCCATTGATGAGAGTGGGGTGTTGAAATCTCCTACTATTATTGTGTGAGGTGCAATGTGTGTTTTGAGCTTTAGTAAGGTTTCTTTTACGTATGTAGGTGCCCTTGTATTTGGGGCATAGATATTTAGGATTGAGACTTCATCTTGGTGGATTTTTCCTTTGATGAATATGAAGTGTCCTTCCTTATCTTTTTTGATGACTTTTAGTTGAAAATTGATTTTATTTGATATTAGAATGGCTACTTCAGCTTGCTTCTTCTGACCATTTGCTTGGAAAGTTGTTTTCCAGCCTTTCACTCTGAGGTAGTGTCTGTCTTTGTCTCTGAGGTGAGTTTCCTGTAGGCAGCAGAATGCAGGGTCCTCGTTGCGTATCCAGTTTATTAATCTATGTCTTTTTATTGGGGAGTTGAGGCCATTGATGTTGAGAGATATTAAGGAATAGTGATTATTGCTTCCCGTTATATTCATATTTCGATGTGAGGTTATGTTTGTGTGCTTTCATTCTCTTTGTTTTGTTGCCAAGACGATTAGTTTCTTGCTTCTTCTAGGGTATAGCTTGCCTCCTTATGTTGGGCTTTACCATTTATTATCCTTTGTAGTGCTGGATTTGTAGAAAGATATTGTGTAAATTTGGTTTTGTCATGGAATATCTTGGTTTCTCCATCAATGTTAATTGAGAGTTTTGCTGGATACAGTAACCTGGGCTGCCATTTGTGTTCTTTTAGGGTCTGTATGACATCAGTCCAGGATCTTCTGGCCTTCATAGTTTCTGGCGAGAAGTCTGGTGTGATTCTGATAGGTCTGCCTTTATATGTTACTTGACCTTTTTCCCTTACTGCTTTTAATATTCTTTCTTTATTTTGTGCGTTTGGTGTTTTGAGTATTATGTGACGGGAGGTGTTTCTTTTCTGGTCCAATCTATTTGGAGTTCTGTAGGCTTCTTGTATGCCTATGGGTATCTCTTTTTTTAGGTTAGGGAAGTTTTCTTCTATGATTTTGTTGAAGATATTTACTGGTCCTTTGAGCTGGGAGTCTTCACTCTCTTCTATACCTATTATCCTTAGGTTTGATCTTCTCATTGAGTACTGGATTTCCTGTATGTTTTGGACCAGTAGCTTTTTCTGCTTTACATTATCTTTGACAGTTGAGTCAATGATTTCTATGGAATCTTCTGCTCCCGAGATTCTCTCTTCCATCTCTTGTATTCTGTTGGTGAAGCTTGTATCTACAGCTCCTTGTCTCTTCTTTTGGTTTTCTATATCCAGGGTTGTTTCCATGTGTTCTTTCTTGATTGCTTCTATTTCCATTTTTAATTCCTTCAACTGTTTGATTGTGTTTTCCTGGAATTCTTTCAGGGATTTTTGCGATTCCTCTCTGTAGGCTTCTACTTGTTTATTAATGTTTTCCTGTGTTTCCCTAAGTGTGTTCATGTCTTTCTTGAAGGCTTTTCTCAATTCTGAGTCAGAGATCTTGACTGTGGGATGACAAACCCCTCCCTCACTTGATGCCCTTTCTTTTCTATTGGAAGTGGGTTCGACAAGTTCCCTCTCCCCACTGTAGGGCATTTCATCTAACCTCTCACCTCTCAGGTCTCTGGTACATTCTGGAGGGTCTCCCCCATCTCCTACCTCTCAAGGTTGCCTGTTTGTATTCTTTCTGCTGGCCCTCAGGGTTTCAATCCTGTTCCCCCACACCAATACCTGATCATGTTCCCCTTTTCCCCTCCCTGCCCCCTTTCTCACCCAGGTTCCTACCTCCCTCTTTCCTCCTGTGTTGCTTTCTTCTCTCTTCAAAGTGGGACTGAGGCATCCTCACTTAGACCCTTCAGCTTGCGAGCCTTTGTAAGTTCTGTGGACTGATCTTGGGTATTCGGTACTTTATTTGGCTAATATTCACTTATTAGTGAGTACATAACATGCATGTCATTTTGTGTCGAGTTAGGTCACTCAGAATATTTTCTAATTCCATCCATTTGCCTGCAAAACTCAGGATGTTCTTGTTGTTAATAGCTGAGTAGTATTCCATTGTGAATTTTTTAAAAAGATGTATTTATTATATAAACAGAATTCTGCCTGAATGTATGCCTACATACCAGAAGAGGGAACCAAATTTCACTATAGATGACTATGAGCCACCATATGGTTGCCAGGATTTGAACTCAGGACCTTGGAATGAGCAGCCAGTACTCCTAACCTCTGAGCCATCTCTCCATCCCATAGTTAATCTGACTTTATGTTGAGGTCCTTGATCATCTTGGACTTGAGTTTTGTGCAGGGTGATAAATATAGGTCTATCTGCATTCTTCTAAATACATACTGCCAGTTAGATGGGCACTATTTCTTGAAGATGCCTTCTTTTTTTTCCATTGTATGGTTTTCGCTTCTTTTTTTCCTGTACTACCTTTAGAAAATAGAGGACAGATAGGAATCATGCATGAGTATTTCTCTGTGTAATTAATTGTGATGGTTTAAAGAGAAAAAAAGCAAAATTTTGCAAGTAACTTAACACTGAATCTCATTTATGCATTTGGATGGTGGGTGTGTTGGGTTCATTATGACTTTTTAGTGGAGTACATGTAATAGTCCATGTTTTCCAGATGACATAATTTACATCTAAGATGTAATAAGACATTGGAAGAGCTCTCTTAATTGCACATTCATATTTTCACCTTTAACAAAGTACCTAGAATTCAGCAAGTCTCCAGAAGTTATTATAAATCTTGATTATATTTTGGCAATAATTGAGTTATTTCCAATTAAGAATTTTCTTTCATACTTGTAAATCACAAAATAGAGTAGGAACAGAATGCATTCCTGCCTAGCCCTTCCTATACTGACTTCCATTTCACACAGCCAAATTCAATTATTTTTAAATCAAGCAAAATCTATCCCTGGCACCCCCTATTTCATCTTCACTTACTGAAATAAGATATTTTAAGAAAAGATTTTCGTCACATAAAAATATACAATAAAATTTTAATGAAATAATGCATATAAATTAACTGTCATAGCTTGCCAATCTAAATTGCTGTTGATATTATTTTTATTGTGTCTGTAAAACTAATCAACATTTTTACATAGAAAGATAAAAAATGTCATGTTATGTTAGAATTCTTTATTTAAAATTAGTGCATTATAATTTAATAACTAAATATAAATCATTGACAGCATACAGTCACCTCATATTTCAAATCGATAAACTTCAAAAAGATTAAAAATTACTGGTATAATTTAAATGTATTTCATCATGTGAATTGTCAGCCAAATCATTTTGATTAAATATTCTAATCTTTTATTTTAGAATGACAAATTACTAACTTTTCTGACTTGAACTAAAAAATAAAATAGAAAAAAACAGCAGGAATATGTCACTGTGACATAAACAGTTTTACTTTAATCACCCAAATGAGGAGTCAGAATATTGCACAAATATTGTTGTACAGGTAGTCATGTATAGTTTTTGACCACCCAATCACTCTTTATCAGAATCATTCTACACATTTGTATAGTTGTTTCAAGTGACAGGTTGTGTTTGAGTTTACTCTTTGTTTAATATATTTCAGCTGTTTCTAAAATAAATTGAAATATGGTAAGAACTTTTAAAAAGACTGAAATACATATGCCACTATCTAGAGTTCATTACAGAAAAGACTGTTTCAATAGATTGTATGCTTAGCAAAAAACTAATGCTATTTATTGTAAGGTGTACTAACATAAGTTTATAGAATTAAAATAAAGGACACAACAATTTGATTCAATTTTATAATGATCAGACCTAAATATTTTTGGGTTTATTTTAGAGCATTACCTTTAACATGATGGAAAAGCATTAGCAAATACTCATGGTGGTAATGACACTTGAGAAAGTGGAATTTGGAGAACAAGTGGGCCACAGCTGATGTCACTACCTGTTACAGTGTTTTCACACAAGTATGTAGAAAATATCCAAGCTCTTAGATTAAGACATACTTCAGATAAGTAATGTCCATCTCCGATTTTTGCTTTCTAGTCCTATTCATTTTCTGGTAACATGTACAAAAGTCAACATAGTGCAGAAAAATCAGTGGACTAAGTCAAAGGAGCAAAAACAACAAATAAAACTATTCAAAATGAGAAAATAGGCTCATTATTTGCAGACAATATAACTGCATATGTAAGAATCTAAATATCTATAGTCTACTGCTAAAATTAGTATCAAGTTTAGTAAAATTGTAATAAAGCCAATTATTTTATGTGACACATCCCCCCAATCAGATAAGACCTTATTTTAAAAAACCTCTTCTTTCTTGAAAAGGTATCACTGTATAACCCAGGCTAGCCTTGGAATCACAAAGATTGACTGTCTCTGCCTCCCAAATGTTGGAATTAAAGGCAAGTGCCATCACATCCAGCTAAGAAACAGTGTGTTTATTTAATTTTAATTTTATTTATGTGTATGTATAGGTACATCTGCATGTATGTTATATATCTATGTGACTGTAAGCACCTCTTTGTGTGTATGTATGTGTGTATATATATATACATGTATATATATGTATATGTGTGTGTGTGTGTGTGTGTGTGTGTGTGTGTGTGTGTTGAGTAGAGACCAGAAGAAGCCCGGGGATACCTTAAAGCTGCATGTACAGGTGGTTGTAAACCGTCTCATGTGGGTACTGGGTTTAAAATTTTACTCCTCATAACTGAGTAGCAACTGCTCTTAGACAGTCAGTCATTTCTCCATCTGCCCAAGAAACTCTTGATGGCAGAATCCAAGAAGTAAAATACCTGGATATAATTTTCTTTTATTTTTGAGATATTAGTATAATTGCTACATTGTCTTTTCCATTTTCTCCCTATACACCTTTCTGTATACCTCCTTGACTTCTCTCAATTTATTCGTTTTTCAGTCATTCTTATTACACTTGTATATGTTTACAAATATACATTTCTAAATATAACCTGCTCAGTCTGTATATTACTTATATGTGTTTTCAGGGTTATCTATTTGGTACTGGATAACCAATTGGTGTGTTCTTTCTTGGTGAAGATTATTTCTCTCTCTCTCTCTCTCTCTCTCTCTCTCTCTCTCTCTCTCTCTCTCTCTCTCTCATTATTCCTTAGTTGTCTGTAGTTCTTTCTGTTAGCATTGTGTCCTCATGGACTTTTTCCTGTCTACATGCCCTCTATGAGGTAGCAGTGAAAAACTGGAACTCAATTTCAGCATGAAATGTTATTTATAACACTTAAACAGTTACATATTAATCTAATAAGCAGTAAAAATAAAGCATGTACTAAGCATCAAGAACTGATAACGTAAGTAAGCATGGACCCTTAATAAATAAACATGTGTACAGTACTCATAGAAAGGAAGAGTCAGTTTCACTTCAGATCAAGGCACAAGTTTAACATGACTTCCATAAAAATCCAAGAAAGAAGTATAAATATGTAACAAACTGATTCCCAGAGTTTTCAGAAATACAAGGACAGTAGATTAGTTATAATTTTGAAAAAATTTGAGAGCAAATCACATGATTTTAAGAAATTAATATATGGTCATAACACATGACAATACAGATTGGGTAGACTATACCTCCATGTTCTACTCCTGTGAAAAATTGAGGGAATGAATTACTGAAGGAAAGAGAAATGTGTTGTGGCTCACAGTTTCAGAGGTTTCATTCCATGGCACAATTACAAAATAAGTCAGGACATTATTGGACACAGTATGATTGAGAAAATTTTCTTTCATTCTGACAGCCTAGACAGTCCACTCAACCATGAACTGCTTGACCTATCGATGAGGCTAGTACTTCATATTTCAATTGCATATCAATAGTGCCAAGAGCTGGGAACAAAACCCACTAATAAATGATCTGTTCAGGTTATTTTATATTCAAATCAGAACAGAAACAAACATACTAGATCAGTAGAAACAAATAGAAATCTTGGAAATAATAATAATAATAATAATGATAATAATGATAATAATAATAATAATGACATAAGAAATATGGAAACTTTCTTTACTATCTAACAATAAAGATGCAGTAATTTTTACTAGTTATTTTATTTATTTACATTTCAAATGTTTTCTCCCTTCCTGGTCTCCCCTCTGTGAAAACCTCATCCAATCCTCCCTCCCTCCCCTTTGCCTCTAAGAAAGTGTTCCCCACACACTCACCCACTCCCATCTCATCTCTCTAGCATCCTCTTACACTGAAGCATCAATCTCCTACAGGACCAAGGGCCTCCCCTCCCACTGATGCCAGATAAGGCAACCCTCTGCGACATATGCAGCTGGAGCCATGGGTCCCTCCATGTATACACTCTTTGGTTGGTGGTTTAGTCCCTAGGAGCTCTGGTGGGTTTGCTTAGTTGATAATGTTCTTTCTATCAGGTTGCAAACTCCTTCGGCTTCTTCAGTCCTTCCCCTAACTCTTCCATTGGATCCTTGGGCTCAGGCCAATGGTTGCCTGTGAGGATCAAGATACAGTATCTTTATATAGGCATTTTAAACACACTCAAACTAAGTCTCCTTGTAGAAGTCCTAGTATTTAAGACTCAATTCATTATCTCTATAAGTGATTTTGACCACACATTATCAGTCCAACATTTTTAAACCATTTTGTCTTATACTTGATCCCATATCCAGCATCCTTTGAACAAAGAAACTAGACAGAAGAGAGCTTTCTCTTGATCATAGAATGAAGAGGTGGTTTTGAAAAAGAAGCTGAAAAAGAAGCCATTTTTTGAGGCTGCCTTTGGAATTGTGTAAGAATGGAAAAATTATACAGACCCCTCTTTTATTTGTCTCCAGAAGAGGATTACAGCAATACTTCCGATGGCTAAGTAAGTTGATTTCTAATGAATTTGAAGAAAATAACAAAGGAAACAACACACAACCGTCTTATTGGAATCACAGACCCACACTTTTGTGATATTACTTCTTGGCTTGTACAAAATATGGTTATGCTCTGAGTACTACACCTTCTGATCTGTTGGTGAGGCTCTCCTCTGAAGTTTTTTATTTTGCACTCTATTGCAGTTTGGCTTTTCTTCAGAGATACTATTCCTTTATTAAATTCTATATTCCGATTTTTAGTTGTTTTCATTATGTCACTCAACTGTTTTGTGTTTTTCTGGTATTCATTCAAGACTTTATTCATATAATTGAGCTCCTTGAACATATATAAATACACACACACACACACACACACACGCACACACACACACACACACACACACACACACACACACAAATCTATGTCTTGTGCATTAACTAGGTTGTTTTTCTAAGTAGCTACTATAGTGTCATTCTAGTTTCCTGAAAGAGACAAATTGTCTTAGGTCTTCATGAGGATTGTATTTTTTTTTTTTTTTTTTTTTTTTGCAATGGAATCTAGGCCTCTCAAATAAGGGCGTTTGTGGTGCTTCTTGGTATGGCTATGTCAACTTGATTTTTTTTAGATCCAATTGATAAGCTATAATTGCCCACTTAAACATACAAAGCCCGCTACCAACCATCCCTTAGGAACATTGATAACAACCTGTAAATACACAGAGCGAGATCTTTACATCAGCCTCCATTGTCCTGCCATGGCTTCTCCCCGTCTCTCTCCCTCCTGTCTCTTATGTCAACTTGATTTGTTGGTGGGTTCTTGCAATCTTTGCTCCTCATGTGGGGACTAGCTGAGTGATGCTTGGTTTTCAGTCTGGGGTCACCCATGGGTTTCAGGTAGATCTCTCCTTGGTCCCAGTTTAGAATGGTGTGTAGAGCAGCTCACTGGGGCGGCTCATGGTAGTGGTTCTGGGCGTTAATATATAGGCCATGCTAATAACCACTCTTCAAATTAAACATCAAGAATACAAATAACCCAACTAAAAATGTGCCGTGGAACTAAACACAGAGTTCTTAAAAGATGACATATAACTGTCTAAGAAACACTTTAAAATATTCTACATCTTTAGCCATTAAGGAAGTGCAAATTAAAACCACTTTGAAATTTTGTCATACCTCAGTCAAAATGGCCAAAGCTCATAAACAAATAACAGCAGATACAAGAGAGGATATGGGGAACAGGGAACAATAATCTATTGCTAATAAGAGCAAAATCGTGTATAGTCACTGTGAAAAATCAGTGTGGAAGCCCTTAAAAAAGTTGAAAATATATCTACCACAAGATACTACTATACTGCTCTTAGGTATATATCTAGAAGTCTCTGTATCTTATTACAAAGATATCTGTTCATTTATGTTTCATTGTTGCTCTATTCACAATAGTCAAGAAATGGAAATCAGTAGATGTCTATCACCTTATTAATTAAAGTATGGTACATTTATAAAATGGAATGTTATCTACTTGTTAAGAATAATGAATTATATAGTTTTCAACAAGTATTATTTCATGATATCAAATGCAGTGTTATTTATATATTATTGGTAGCCCAGGAAATTATATGAGTTGGCCCAAATGTTACTTTGACTTTTGTCTCTATCCAGACTTACCTTCCTTCAGCAGGAGACTTCAAAAAAGAAGGAAGGAAGATGAATTATGAAGTTTGCAGATAAATGGATGGAATAGAAAATAATCATCCTGGGTGAAGTAAACCATACCCAGAAAGTCAAACATTTCATGTTTTATCTCATATGTGGAGTAAGCTTTTAATCTTTTGGGTATGTGTTTTATTTGGAATATTTACAAAGGTTAGGTAAGGGCCATGAAAAAGTTTAGCTCCTTTGAATATAGAGAAAAATAATATAGCAATATGAAGAATAACTGGGGAAAATGGAACATGATATATTAAATTGAGTGACAGCTGGGAAGTCATGGTACAAGAGAGAATATGTGGTGAGATAAGTATCACTAAAAGCCTTTTTGAAAAAGCTATCATAAGTGGATATTAGCCCAAAAGCTCAAATTACCCATGCTGCAATCCACATACCACAGGAAGCTCAAGAAGGATGACCAAAGAGTGGATGCTCCCACTCCTTCTTAAAAGGGGAAAAAATATCCAAAGGAGGGGATATGGAAGCAAAGTTTAGAGCAGTGACTGAAGGAATGACCATTCAGAGCCTGCCCCATATGTGGTCCATATGTGTGTGTGTGTGTGTGTGTGTGTGTGTGTGTGTGTGTGTGTGTGTGTGTGTGTATCAAAACCTGATAAGATTGATGAAGCTAAAAAGTGCATGCTGAAAGGGACCGGATATAGATCTCCCCTGAGAGACACATCCAGAGCTTGTCCAATACAGAGGTCAATGCTGGCAGCAAACAACTGAACTGAGAACAGGACCCCTTGGGGGGAATTAGAGGAAGGATTAAAAGAGCTGAAGGGGCTTGCAACCCCCTAAGAACAATAACACCAATGAACCAGAGCTTCCAGGGACTAAACCACTACTGAAAGACTATATATGGACTGACCCAGGGCTCCAACTGCTTATGTAGCAGAGGATGTCCTTGTTAGGCATCAGTGGAAGGGGAAGCCTTTGGTCCTGCCAAGGTTGGACCCCCAGTGCAGGGGAATGTTGGGGGGCATTGAAGGGGGTGTATGGAGGAACACCCGTATCGGGGAGGGGGAGGAGATGGGGGGCTTATGGACAGGAAACCGGGAAAAGGAATAATATTTGAATTGTAAATAAAGAAATATATCTAACAAAAAATAAAATTTCAAAAAAAAATAAAAAAGAAAAAGCTATATAGAAAACTACTACTGTAGAAGCTTCTTAAAATACATACACATTGCTCTCAGAAATGGTGGTCATGCATTTACCTTCTGAATTGTAAGGCCCAAGTAAACTTTTTTCCCCTATGAGTTGTCTTTGGCATGTTGTCTTATCACAGCAATAGACAGAGACTATAAAAATCAAAGCTAAACATGCCAGCTAGAGGAGACTCACCTCATCTCTAAGTACATAGAATGAAAAAAAAATAAGGGCATAGAAAAACATATTCCGTGCAAATGGAAACCAGAAGAAACTAAGTAACTGTATGTGAAAAGAGATTTGAGTAAAAAAAAGAAAATATCACCATCTCCCAAAAGTACAAAAGGCTGCTAACCAATGCTCTACCATAGGAAATCTGGGACTAATTAAGATGCAAATCACAATAGGGTTAATGTTGAAATTAAAACATTTCTTGAAAAATAAAAATGGGATAAAAAAGATGTCAAAATATAAATAACAGTAAAAAAAAAGTCTAAGAAGAAAATTTCTAACATTAAATGCCTACTATAAAAAGTAGACAACTTCACATTTAAAAAAACCTAATGATATAAAGGAATTAGATATAAAGGTTCAACATTCCTAATGATGAAACCCTTAAATACAATTTATCTTATTGTAGAGAACCCCTACACATAAAATTATTTCCATTGCTATTTCATAACATAATTTTGCTACTGTTATAGACTGTAATGTAAATATCTGTGCTTTCCAATGGTCTTAGGCAACCCCTGAGAAAGGATTGTTATAGCCCAAAGGAACATTGTCCCACAAGTTGAGCACCACTGAATTAGATGATCATTAAGAAACTATACACGAAAATAGTAGGAAGGGATAAGAAAAGCAGAAATAAATAAAAGTATGACTAAAATACACATCAAACAAAATAAAAGTAATAATTTTGAAAATATAAATAAATTTAATAAATTGAGTGAAACTAAGTGAAGAAAAAGACTGAAGAACTAAACCAATAAAATCAGAGATGAATAAAGGATACATTAGAGCTCACACTACAAAGATCTGGCTATTAAAGGTGATTTAGATAATTATATGCAATCAGATTAGAAAACATTGAAAATGCATACATTCCTGAACACATATAACCTATGAATATTGAATTCTAAAGACATAAAAAATTTGACCAGGACAACACCAGTAAAATTAATGAGAAATAGAGTTTATTACTAAACATACTATATTGAAGGGGTTAATTAATGAATTCAATGAAAAATATGAAGAGGAAGTAATACAATTTTTTTCAAACTGTTCCAAAAATTTGAAGGACAGGGAATCTTTCCAGACTTAATCTAGAAGGTCAGCATTATCTCAGAACAAATGCAGACAAGGACACAACAAAAAATGATGAAAGAAATATTGTATTATTTTTATTAAAAAAATGAAAGAAAGGAAAAGAAATCTGTAAGTCAACAGATGAAAAATTCTTCAATAAAATATTAGGAAACTGAGTTGAACAGTATGTCAAAAGATAGTATACATTATGGCCAATTTGGTTTCATCAAAGGGATGTAAAATTGATTAAACTTATACCAACGAATAAACACAATGTAAAAACATTCCTACCTTCAACAGTTCCTGAACAGATGTTTGAAACCAACACAACCTCAAAAATTAGGTAGAGAAGTAATATATCTCAACTCAATAAATGTCATATGTGATAAACCAACAGTCAAACTCATGATGATGGGGAAAAGTTTAACAATTTTCTTCCACTAAGATTTAGAATAAGACAGGATGGCAACTTTTACCACTTTTGGACAACCAAATTAAGTGATCCCCAGAGAAATCAGTATAAAGGAAATAGGAAAAAAAACCTCAAATACAAAACCAAACCAAAAGTCCATCAAAAATTATACAGAAAGAAGTCAAATTGTTCTCAGATGGCATGAGACTACAAGGAAACAAAACATTGGAGAAGCCAAAAACAAATTCAAGGAACTCAAAGGATAAAAAAAATCTACATGCAAAATTAATAGTGTATCTATAACAACCTATCAGAAAAATAAATCAAGACAATAATCCTAGTCAAAATATTTAAAAATTGTATCCATGTATATAATTGCTTTGCCTGTATGTATGTCTGTTCACAAAGTGCACGTCTGGTACCCCCTGAATCCAGAAGAGAATGTCTTCTGCAAACAGTCATAGATGGTTGTGAGCTGCCATGTGGGTACTGGAAATCAAACTCAGGTCTTCTACAAGAGCAGCAACGCTCTTAACTGCTGAGCCATCTCTCCTGCTTAACTGATAAATTAAGTAAATGGCTGAAAGGACTCTCATAAGAGTGGAGCTACATTTCTGTGCTATCTCCTCCATTTTGGTAACTTATGTCAGTTTTTATTTATGACTTACGAGAAAATAATTTTTAACTTTGGATATTTGTCACTGTTACATGATGCTGAATGGCTGTACTTTGCTCTAAAGGCCTTGTGCAAACAGTTAAGAAAAAAAAAACATTCTTCATGAACTGAAATGGAGCCAAATATGCTCTAAATCTCTGGTCAGCCAGTGCTTTCCATATTGGACTACCTTTGGAATCTGAATTTAAGGCTAAATGCCAAATGATTCAGTCATTTTCCTAGAGGAAAATTGGCCACTGAATATGAGTGGCAAAACTTTTCATAAAGTAATTCATTCTTATGAGCAAGTTACCTTTTATGTTCCAATTAGTTAAAATGTCACAAATTTCATGTTGCCAAATACATACTTTACCTTTTAAAACTAATACAATCACAAACTTTCTTTTTGAATGATGGAATTGCAGAAGTACTTCTACTTCATACTGTGGCTAAACTATCTCAGTTATATATATATATATATATGTATATATAAAATTATATATTATATACATATTATATATATACATATTATATATATATATATAAATTCCAGTGTGTGTGTGTATGTGTGTGTATGTGTGTGTGTGTGTGTGTGTGTGTGTGTGTGCAAATGTCCTCAGGTTTTCTGTATTCAAATGGAATTTCATTTAAATCTCAAAAATTACGTAAAATAATGGACATAAATAAATAAAAATAAAACTTTTTTAAAGCCATGTGTGGCGATTCCTGCCTTTAATTCCAGCATCTGAAGCATATCTCTACGAATTTAAGGCCAGACTGGTCTACATAGCAAATTCCAGGACAGGCAGTGCTACAATGGGAGACCCTGTCTCTACAAATAAATTAGGGAAATACTGGAAGAAGCTGAGGCGGAGAGCAACCCCATAGGAAGACCAGAAGTCTCAACTAACCCAGACCCCTGAGATCTCTCAGACACTGAGCCACCAACCAGGCAGCATACTGGAGCTGCTGTGAGGCCTCGACACATATACAGCAGAACCCTGAAGAGACCTAAGGCCAGAGGGAATGAGGAAGCCTGAGGGGGAAAGGAAGGACATCCTCTTGGAGACAGGGGGTAGGAGGAAATGTAATGAGGAACTGTGAGAGGGTGGTCTGGGAGGGGGTAATGACTAGACTGTAAAAACATAAAAGTAATATAAAAACAATACAAATAAATTAAAGAAATGAGACAGATGGGTAACATTTTCACAGTTCACAGAATCTCAATAAAATATAAGATATATACCTAACCCTTAATTACATATAGCATTAACAGTCAGTTTTCTTGTTTTAGTTGAGATTACCAAAGCCTTTTTTAATAGTTTTCCAAAATTACATGGCAGTACTCCCTTTTTTTGATTACACAATCTCATGCTGCATATTTGCCTTACTCATCAATATTATTTCTAATATTCATTTATTATTAATCACCTTTTAGAACTGATACCAATGTCTTTCTCTGATAATTTCCATACTTACTCAAATTAGGAATAAATCTTACCCATTGCCTTTGTATACCCATAAGTTAAAAAAACATAGAAATTTGTTTCGGTATCTCTTTTTCTCTTTGACTCTTTTTTAGGAAGCAGTTTATTTTTTTTAATACATCTTGATCACTTTTCCCATTCTTCCACTCTTCCAAGTTCCTCTGCCATCCCCAAACCTCCCCTTTCTCCCAGATCCATGTCTACTCTATTTCCCTTCAGAAAAGGGCAGGGCTCTCCACTGTATCAACTGAACTATTTTTCTAAAGGCTACACTCTAGTTTGACCGTGAACCCCTACAAATTCCTATTGAAACCATTGGGTGATATTAAGAGGTGAGAATTTGATTTGTCAAAGATCAAGTGATCATAGGTGTGTGGGTTCATTTCTGGGTCTTCAATCCTATTGCACTGATCTACCTGCCTGTCTCTGTACCAATACCATACAGTTTTTATGACTGATGCTCTGTAATACTGCTTGAGGTCAGGGATGGTGATTCCCCCAGAAGTTCTTTTGTTGTTGAGTATGGTTTTTGCTACCCTGCGTTTTTCATTATTCCAAATGAATTTGCAAATTGCTCTTTCTAACTCTATGAAGAATTGGATTATAATTTTGATAGGGATTGCATTGATTTTGTAGATTGCTTTTGGAAAGATGGCCATTTTTACAATATTAATCCTGCCAATCCATGAGCATGGGAAGTCTTTCCATCTTCTGAGATCTTCTCTTTTTTTCTTTAGAGACTTGAAATTTTCTCTCAAACAGATATTTTACTTGCTTGGTTAGAGCCGCATTAACATATTTTATATTATTTGTTACTATTGTGAAGGGTGTCACCCTAATTTCTTTCTCACCCTGTTTATCCTTTGAGTAGAGGAAGGCTACTGATTTGTTTGAGTTAATTTTCTATCCAGCCACTTTGCTGAAGTTGTTTATCAGGTTTAAAAGTTCTCTAGTAGAATTTTTGGGGTCTTTTATTTATACTATAATATCATCTACAAATATTGATATCCTGAATTACTCCCTCCCAATCAATCTGCATCCCTTTGATCTCATTTTGTTGTCTAATTGCTCTGGCTAGAACTTCAAGGACTATATTGAATAGATATGGAGAGAATTGGCAGCCTTGTCTAGTCCTTGATTTTAGTGGGATTGCTTCAAGATTACCTCCATTTAGTTTGATGTTGGCTACTGATTTGTTGCATATTGCATTTATTATGTTTAGGTATGTGCCTTGAGTGCCTGATATTTCCAACACTTTTACCATGAAGTTGTGTTGACTTTTGTCAAATGCTAACCATCCAGTGGAAAAAAGACAGCATTTTCAACAAATGGTGCTGGTTCAACTGGTGGTCACCATGTATATTAATGCAAATTTTTTTTCGGAGCTGGGGACCGAACCTAGGGCCTTGCACTTGCTAGGCAAGCGCTCTACCACTGAGCTAAATCCCCAACCCCTATTTTTTTTTAAGATTTATTTATTTATTATATATAAGTACACTGTAGCTGTTTCCAGATGCACCAGGAGAGGGCATTGGACCCCATTACAGAAGGTTGTGAGCCACCATGTGGTTGCTGGGATTTGAACTCAGGACCTCTGGAAGAGCAGTCAGTATTCTTAACCGCTGAGCCATCTCCCCAGCCCTATTAATGCTAATTGATCCATTCTTATCTCCATCTACAAAGCTCGTGTCCACATGGATCAAGGACCTCCACATAAAACCAGATACACTGAAACTAATATAAGAAAAAGTGGGGAAGAGCCTCAAATGCATGGGAATATGGGAAAATTTCCTAAACACCAATAGCTTATGGTCTAAGATCAACAATAGACAAATGTGACTCATAAAATTGCAAAGCTTCTGTAAGGCAAAGGACACTGTCAATAGGACAAAATGGCAACCAACAGATTGGGAAAAGATCTTTACTAATCCTATATCTGATACAGGGCTAATATTCATTATATACAAAGAACTCAAGAAGTTAGACTCCAGTGGTTAAGAGCACTGACTTGAGTTCAATCCAACAACCACATGGTGGCTCACAATGATCTGTAATGAGATCTGATGCCCTCTTCTGGTGAGTCTGAAGACAGCTATAGTGTACTTATATTGAATAAATAAATAAATCTTTTAAATAAGAAATTAGACTTCAGAGAATCAAATAACACTATTAAAAATGTGGTATAGAGCTAAACAAAGAATTCT
Source organism: Rattus norvegicus (assembly GCF_021556685.1). Classification (NCBI taxonomy): domain Eukaryota; kingdom Metazoa; phylum Chordata; class Mammalia; order Rodentia; family Muridae; genus Rattus; species Rattus norvegicus. The sequence continues at coordinate 81,984,594 of NC_141554.1, read as the reverse complement.
CAACAGAGTAATATTGAATGGCTGTGAAGCACCTAAAGAAATGTTCAACATCCTTAGTCATCAGGGAAAAATAAATCAAAACAACCCTGAGATTCCACCTCACACCAGTCAGAATGGCTAAGTTCAAAAAGTCAGGTGACAGTAGATGAGAGAAAGGATGTGAAGAAAGAGGAACACTCCTCCATTGTTGGTGGGATTGCAAACTGGTATAACCATTCTGGAAATCAGACTGGAGGTTCCTCAGAAAATTGGTCATTGCACTACCTGAGGACCCAGCTATACGTCCTTGGGCATATACCCAAAAGATGCTCCAACATACAACAAAGACACATGCTCTACTATGTTCAAAGCAGCCTTATTTATAAGAGCCAGACGCTGGAAAGAACCCAGATGCCCTTCAACAGAAGAATGGATACAGAAAATGTGGTACATCTACACAATGGAATATTACTCAGCTATCAAAAACAACGACTTCCTGAAATTCATAGGTAAATGGATAGAACTAGAAAATATCTTCCTAAGTGAGGTAACCCAATCACAAAAGAACACATATGGTATGCACTCACTGATAAATTGTTATTAGCCCAAAAGCTCGTTATATCCAAGATACAATTTACAGACTACATATGGTTCAAGAAGAAGGAAGATCAAAGTGTGGACACTTCAGTCCTTCTTAGAAGGGGTAACAAAATATTCACTGGAGGAAATATCGAGATAAAGTATGGAGTAGAGACTGTAGGAAAGGCCACCCAGAGTCTTCTCCACCTAGGGATTCCATCCCATATATAGTCACCAAACCCAGATACTATTACGAATGCCAAGAGGTGCATGCTGACAGGAGCCTGATACAGTTGTCTTCTGATAGGCTCTGCCAAAGCCTGACAGATATAAAGGAGGATGTTAGTGATCAGCCATTGGAGTATGTACTGGGTCCCCAATGGAGGAGTTAGAGAAAGGAGTGAAAGAACTGAAGGAAATTGCAACCCCATAGGAAGAACAATATCAACTGGACCATCCAGAGCTATCAGGGACTAAACCACCATCCAAACAATATGATGGAGGGACCCATGGCTCCAGCCACATATGTAGCAGAGGATGGCTTTGTCAGACATCAATGGGTAGAGAGGCCCTTGGTCTTGTGAAGGCTGGAAGCTCCAGTGTAAGGGAATACTAGGGAAGCAGGAAGGAGTGGGTGAGGTGGGGTAGCACCCTCATAGAATTAGTGGTAGCGGGAATTGGACAGGGGTTTTTCAGAGGGGACAACTTGAAAGAGGATAACATGTGAAATGTAAATAAAGAAAATATTCAATGAAAAATAAGAAAAGAAGAAAAGATAAAAGATATATGCTAGGCATATGCATAAAAGAAAAATAAATATAAAAAATAATAAAATAAAATAATAATTCCATTAACACAGTGTATATATGTATTCTGTGTATAGATGTACACATGGGATTATGTTATATGGAAATTCTATTTAACACTGAAAAATAATTATAACAGTGCAAGTAAGTGTGAAGAAATATTTCATTGAGACTTGGATTTAACCATCTAATTAGTAATGATGAATACTTTTATATATTTATTTAACCATTTGTATATATTATTTAAAAAAGCGTTCATCCAAATTATATGCCAGCTTTAAATTAGGTTAATATCTTTAAATTGGTGAGTCATAGTAATTTTTTACTAATTTTAGATACGAATCTCTTAGCAGATATACAACTTAAAATATTTTCTTCTGTCCACTGGGCTCTTTTCATTATTAATGTGGTGCTCCTTGAATCACAAAAATTTCATTTCTGGTTATGTCTAATTATTTTTCTTCTATCATTTGCATTTTTGATACCATATCCAAAAGACGTTTGTCTAACCAAAATCTTTCTTAGCTTTGAAAGCAACAAATACAAAGTCATATGCATCCAGGAGCAACATTAGGAATAGATATGAAGCAAAGCCACTTATCTGTCACACGTCTCAGTCATTTTTAGGTGCTTTGCCAGACAAGTCTGGACCGTGCTTTTTTCTCTATAAATTTTCCACAAATCAAGAGACATAATCAATGATTACCTCATTTAGTGGGAAGCAAAAGATTTTATTTTTTCACTATTTTTATTCAGATATTTCACAGATGCAATCTTCAAATCAACCTTACAAAACATGTTATTATCCATATAAAGATTTGAGTTGCAAAGTTGAATTCAGATTACCTGAGGCCACTGATAAGTACCATACCTGAAATCTCAAGCTGGGTCTACTTGGACCCATTATCACATCCACGACTGGAGGCAGGAGTGAGTAATTATGAGAATAGGATTAGAGTCAGAGTATCTTGCTTCATCCATAGTGGGTTTTTTTTTTATTAACTTGAGTATTTCTTATATACATTTCAAGTGTTATTCCCTTTCCCGGTTTCCGGGCAAACATCCCCCTCCCCCCTCCCCTTCCTTATGGGTGTTCCCCTCCCAACCCTCCCCCCATTGCCGCCCTCCCCCCATAGATTAGTTCACTGGGGGTTCAGTCTTAGCAGGACCCAGGGCTTCCCCTTCCACTGGTGCTCTTACTAGGATATTCATTGCTACCTATGGGGTCAGAGTCCAGGGTCAGTCCATGTATAGTCTTTAGGTAGTGGCTTAGTCCCTGGAAGCTCTGGTTGCTTGGCATTGTTGTACATATGGGGTCTCGAGCCCCTTCAAGCTCTTCCAGTTCTATCTCTGATTCCTTCAACAGGGGACCTATTCTCAGTTCAGTGGTTTGCTGCTGGCATTCGCCTCTGTATTTGCTGTATTCTGGCTGTGTCTCTCAGGAGCGATCTACATCCGGCTCCTGTCGGTCTGCACTTCTTTGCTTCATCCATCTTGTCTAATTGGGTGGCTGTATATGTATGGGCCACATGTGGGGCAGGCTCTGAATGGGTGTTCCTTCAGTCTCTGTTTTAATCTTTGCCTCTCCCTTCCCTGCCAAGGGTATTCTTTTTCCTCATTTAAAGAAGGAGTGAAGCATTCACATTTTGATCATCCGTCTTGAGTTTCGTTTGTTCTAGGGATCTAGGGTAATTCAAGCATTTGGGCTAATAGCCACTTATCAATGAGTGCATACCATGTATGTCTTTCTGTGATTGGGATAGCTCACTCAGGATGATATTTTCCAGTTCCAACCATTTGCCTACGAATTTCATAAACTCGTTGTTTTTGATAGCTGAGTAATATTCCATTGTGTAGATGTACCACATTTTCTGTATCCATTCCTCTGTTGAAGAGCATCTGGGTTCTTTCCAGCTTCTGGCTATTATAAATAAGGCTGCGATGAACATAGTGGAGCACGTGTCTCTTTTATATGTTGAGGCATCTTTTGGGTATATGCCCAAGAGAGGTATAGCTGGATCCTCAGGCAGTTCAATGTCCAATTTTCTGAGGAACCTCCAGACTGATTTCCAGAATGGTTTTACCAGTCTGCAATCCATAGTGGGGTTTTTTAAAGACTATTTTTTTGGACAGGAGGGTTAGGAAATCGAATAGAAATATATGGCAGTGGAGGATGGGGGTACTGGCTTTAGCCTCTAGAAAGTTCCAGACATCAGGGAAGAGAGAGGCTCCAAGGACCCAATGGGGATGACTTTAGCAGAAATGCCCAACAAAGAGGAGATAGAACCTGTAGAGACCCCCTCCAGTAGATAGACATAGTCCCCAGCTGAGGGATGGGGCCACCCACCCATTTCAAAATATTTAATCCAGAATTGTTCCTATCCAAAGGAAAGACAGGGACAAAAAAATTGAACAAAGGCTAACGGAAAGGCCATCCAGAGACCGCCCCACAAAGGGATCTATTCCATCTGCAAAAACCAATCCCCTACACTATTACTGACTGCCAAGAAGCTCTGGCTGACAGGAGCCTGGTATGGCTGTTCCCTGAGAAGTTCTATCAGCACTTGACTAATATAGATGCAGATACTCACAGCCAACCATTGGACTGAGCCTGGGACCCCAATGGAAGAGCTAGGGGAAAAACTGAAGGAACCAAAGGGGTTTGCAACTACATAGGAAGAACAACAATATCAACCAACCAGAACTCCCAGAGCTCCCAGGGACTAAACCACCATCCAAAGAGTACACATGGACAGACACATGGTTCCAGCTACTTGTGTAGCAGAGGATGGCCTTATCTGGCATCAATGGGAGGGGAGGCCTTTGGTCCTGTGGAGGGTTGATGCCCCAGTATAAGGGGATGCTAGGGCAGTGAGGCAGGAGTGGGTGAGTGGGTGGAGGAGCACCCTCATACAGGCAAAGGGAGGGGGCAGAGGGATGTGGGATGACGGTTTATGGAGGGGAAACCTGGAAAGGGGATATCATTTGAGATGCAAACGAATAGAATGAGTAATAAAAAAAGAAATGCATGTGTATTCAATGTACCTTGATCATATCACTCACAACTTCTCCCTCCTACTCCACATGCTCACGCTAACATAGCTCCTTTTATCCCAACACACTCTTTTCGTACATTTAAGTCTTCTTCCATTTTTAATAGCCCACCAAGTACAGTTGATATTATCTGTATGTGTGCAAGTGTGGAGCAATCCACCTGAGCATTAACAACCTCCTAGTGGTCACTAGGAATGAAAAAGAACGTTCTTTCCTGCAGAAGTGATCTATTGTCAATAGGCTCTCAGCTACTGTCTTGTGAATCTCTTGAGCCCGCCCCCATTCCTGATAAAATGTTGGCTTGCTTCATCTTGTAACATTTTGTGAGGATCAAATGCTGTCAGTCATATAAATCAGTTTCCAGCACAGAATGATTTCTCAAAAATCATATTCATTATTAATCTGGTAAGTATACATTTTCAAAAAAGATTATACAAGGAAAGTAAAGTTAAGTAATCTCTAATTTCTTTAGAGAACTAAGTTTCTTGTCAAAAATGGAAGAAGTGGTCATATGTTTTTAATACTCCTAGATTACAGGTATTTATTCCTTCATTTCTAAAGCACTTACTGAGTCCTTATCTGAAATGAATAATAGGTAAAGTCCCTGTTTTATAAACTTTATTGCTCGAAACATGAAACTTAAAAGGTGAAAATTATGTTTTAGGTATTCAGAAAATGGCTTTTGTTTCCTGACGGATTATAGTATAGAATTTGAATTGTATCCTTAATACTTTTAAGCAGGTGAACAAGGGGGCTATGTTTTTTTAAAGGTCTCTCTCCAGTTGTCAGATGAAGAGCCTAAAGTTGGATAATTGCCTACAGTGATAATCATATGATATAACATAAATGATTGCACTTTCCTTGTTTTCAAAAAATTGGAACATGATTTCCTTTCATTTTTAAATTTTATTTTATTGGCTATTTTATTTATTTACATTTCAAGTGCTACATCCCCCTTCCAGTTTTCTCCTCTGAAAACCCTGTATCCCACCCCCTTTCCCCTGCTTCTGAGGGTGCTCCTCTACCCACCCACCCACTCCCACCTCCTCTCTCAGCATTCCCTTATACCTTCACAGGAACTAGGGGCTCCCCTCCCAGTGATGCCAGATAAGGCCATCCTTTGCTACATATGCAGCTGGAGCCATTGGGCCCCTCCTTGTGTACTCTTGGATTGTTGTTTCTGAAGGAAAGGCCATCCAGATACTGCCCAACCTAGGGATTCATCTCATCTGCAGCCACCAAACCCAGACACTATTGCTAATGCCAACAAGCACTTGTGGACAGGAGCCTGGGATAGGTGTCCCCTAAGAGGCTCTGTCAGAGCTTGACCTATACAGATGATTATACTTTCTAGACTATAACAAATAGGGGTACGATATATTGCTGGCCTGAGTCAAGACCATCTTTTATTAACTTATAATTACAAGAAGACAGACTATGTATTTATTATATATGACTAACACAATTTTGTAGATATATAAATTGTAAGTGAATAAGCTTATGGTTTAAACTAAATAAGATATCAATTATTTTTCTCCAAATGTCAGATTTCTAAGAGGAATATAAAGATCTGTGGTTTCAATCTGTGGGTTGTGACCCCTGTGGCAAACCTCTATCTCTAAAAGATTCTACACTATGATTCATAACAGTAGCAAAATTAGTTATGAACTAGCATACAAAATAGTTTTATGGTTGGGGTCACCACAACATGCAGAACTGCATTAAAGGACTGCTGCACTAGGAAGGTTGATAACCACTGATATAAACAAAGCTATGTTCATTTATTTGTTGATTACTTTTGAGATAGAGTCTATATGCATTGCCTTAAATGAAAATAAAGTATAATTAAATTACCTAATATATATTATCTGAATCAAAACATATATAAGCTTACCCTAGGGTACCATATTTCTATGATAATTCCAAAAGCTAATGCAATGAGACTTTCTCTATCAAAAAGTTTAGAAAGTATTTTTTTCTTTTTTGTCAAGACAGGGTTTCTCTATATAGCTTTGGCTCTCCTGGGACCTGCTCTTAAGACCAGGCTCGTCTCCAACTCAGATCCACCTACCTCTGCCTTCCAAATACTGGGATTAAAGGCATGCACCCCCACTGCCCAGCAGAAAGTATTTTTCTTATCACACTGAATAAAACAAAAATATCAGAAGGCCCAAAGAAATTTCATAAGACATTAAGGACTAGAATGTAAGATACAGAGGACTAAGCTGTGGACATAGCCTATTGAAAGAGTACTTATTTGGCATGGGGAAGGTCTGAGTTTAACTCCCAATGTCAATTTTTAAAAATGAGGACTAGATATTATTGTATGTTTTTCCATGTATAAAAAACGAAATGGAAAGCTGTTTAAAATATATACAGGCTTCCAATTATGATATATTAATTTCTTCTCATATCTTGCAAGATAAAAATTTAAGTCTAGCACAAAGGTTTTTTTTAACTCCAAATCTCATGCATTTCAGTTAACTTCTTGGTAAGCTGGGAGAGTAGAAGTTACCTGTGACCTGCTGGAGAAGTGTGAGAAGAAAATACACACATACAGACACAGAGACAGACAGACAGACAGACAGACAGATAGACAGACAGACAGACAGACAGACACACACACACACACACACACACACACACACACACACACACACACACTTTATTCCAAAGAGGAGAAGAGGAGCTTCAGAAATGTACAAAAAATAGGGCAGAATAAAAAAAAAAAACCTGAAGAAACAGAAACGAGAAAGGAGAATCAGCAAGAAGCCAGACAAGCTGAACACTTTCCATTCAGTCATTTCCTCCCATGGCGGGGAAAGGACGCATTTCATATTAAAAGGTTAGCCTGGAAGCTTTAATAAAAAGACTTCTAGTCTGACTTACAAAAAAAAAAATCTCACAGCATTCATAAACCTCAAGTGCATTGGGGGTCTTGTTGATAAGAGTATCTTTTCCAACAAGAGGTCTCAGTGGTAAAAAGGAGTTCCCCATCTCAGAAGGGCTGTGTGGTAAAAAGGAGTTCCCCATCTCAGAAGGGCTGTGATGAGACAGTATCTTAATAGGAAGCTATTGTTTAAAATGGACTCTGAGGATGCCTGGTGTGGTCTGCAAAGCCAGTTTCAGGCTTTGAGGTATATAGAGACCCTGTCCCCCCAAAATATGGACTGCATAGGCTCTCTCTCTCTCTCTCTCTCTCTCTCTCTCTCTCTCTCTCTCTCTCTCTCTCTCTCCCCACCCCCGTGTGTGTGTGTGTGTGTGTGTGTGTGTGTGTGTATGTGTGTGTGTGTGTGTGTGTGTGTGTGTGTGTGTGTGTGTGTGTGTATAAAACAATAATTATAGACGAAGAGGTCATGGATTTGAGAGGGAATGAGAGGACTTAGAGGGGGAGATTTCAACATACCACAACTCCAGGATGAGACAGCAGCCCTAGAGGCAGTTTTAGAAAAAAAGAGGGAAAGCTTAATGGGGAAAAATCCAAATAGTGCTGGTGGCAAGATCAGTCCTTAGATTACAGGAGAATGTAGCCATGCCTTGTTGGTAGGGAGTAGATAATGTCATCAACTGAAAAAATATAGAACTCCGATGTTCTGAGCCTGAGATCTGTGGGTGGATCATTCTGTAGAGTCACCTACATGATGTGAGATTTGACCGTGGAGACTCAAAGAAACCTGATGTTCATGTTGACTGGACAATCCTCTAGTGGGGTGATGAATGCTTAGCAGCTTTAAAAGTATAAACGCAGACCTCAGTCTTTAGGATGCTCCCTTAACCACCAAAACTCTAGGGAGATACCTTCCAGCTAGAGCATTAGTTATCTCAGGGCATATGAGTCTCAGGAAGATGAGAGAACCTGCCAAGACAATAAACTGCAAAAATCAGAGCAGCCAGCAGGGGCCCCTGGTATACAAGGAAGGGAAATTATTAAAGTCTAGACAGCTATGGGTTATGGGACACTTATCTAATACAGGGTCAGAATGAACAAAAAAATGTGAAAGAGTCCACAGGTTCAACTACCCTATCCACATACACACAGGAATTTTAAGGACCTAGAAGCCACTCCCATGGTTTATCTTTAATTATTCTTTTTACCCCTAGTGTTCTTTTTATTGATTTCCTACTACATTTAAGATTATGTTGACATCATCATAACTTTTCTTTAAAATAAGATGCTCTATTTTTCTACACCTTCATATGTTTGATTAACATTGCCTATACATTATATTATTAGATGGCCTTTCCTTTACACTTTGTTTCTTCTTTTTTGCCACTCCCCTTTCTTTGTAGTATATAGTCTTAGTAGTATTTTAACTTTTTCTTTTAAAATATATTTTAGGGTTTTATTTTTATTTTCCTTTGAAAATTAACTAATAATGCACATTTCTGATTATTAGAAAACATTTTACTAGCCTTCCTCTACACAAAAGAGAAACAAGCCGAGAAAGAAATTAGGGAAACGACACCCTTCATAATAGACCCAAATAATATAAAGTACCTCGGTGTGACTTTAACCAAGCAAGTAAAAGATTTGTACAATAAGAACTTCAAGACACTGAAGAAAAAAATTGAAGAAGACCTCAGAAGATGGAAAGATCTCCCATGCTCATGGATTGGCAGGATTAATATAGTAAAAATGGCCATTTTACCAAAAGCGATCTACAGATTCAATGCAATCCCCATCAAAATACCAATCCAATTCTTCAAAGAGTTAGACAGAACAATTTGCAAATTCATCTGGAATAACAAAAAACCCAGGATAGCTAAAACTATCCTCAACAATAAAAGGACTTCAGGAGGAATCACTATCCCTGAACTCAAGCAGTATTACAGAGCAATAGTGATAAAAACTGCATGGTATTGGTACAGAGACAGACAGATAGACCAATGGAATAGAATTGAAGACCCAGAAATGAACCCACACACCTATGGTCACTTGATTTTTGACAAAGGAGCCAAAACCATCCAATGGAAAAAAGATAGCATTTTCAGCAAATGGTGCTGGTTCAACTGGAGGTCAACATGTAGAAGAATGCAGATCGATCCATGCTTATCACCCTGTACAAAGCTTAAGTCCAAGTGGATCAAGGACCTCCACATCAAACAAGACACACTCAAACTAATAGAAGAAAAACTAGGGAAGCATTTGGAACACATGGGCACTGGAAAAAATTTCCTGAACAGAACACCAATGGCTTATGCTCTAAGATCAAGAATCAACAAATGGGATCTCATAAAACTGCAAAGCTTCTGTAAGGCAAAGGACACTGTGGTTAGGACAAAACGGCAACCAACAGATTGGGAAAAGATCTTTACCAATCCTACAACAGATAGAGGCCTTATATCCAAAATATACAAAGAACTCAAGAAGTTAGACCGCAGGGAGACAAATAACCCTATTTAAAAATGGGGTTCAGAGCTAAACAAAGAATTCACAGCTGAGGAATGCCGAATGGCTGAGAAACACCTAAAGAAATGTTCAAAATCTTTAGTCATAAGGGAAATGCAAATCAAAACAACCCTGAGATTTCACCTCACACCAGTGAGAATGGCTAAGATCAAAAACTCAGGTGACAGCAGATGCTGGCGAGGATGCGGAGAAAGAGGAACACTCCTCCATTGTTGGTGGGATTGCAGACTGGTACAACCATTCTGGAAATCAGTCTGGAGGTTCCTCAGAAAATTGGACATTGAACTGCCTGAGAATCCAGCTATACCTCTCTTGGGCATATACCCAAAAGATGCCCCAACATATAAAAAAGACACGTGCTCCACTATGTTCATCGCAGCCTTATTTATAATAGCCAGAAGCTGGAAAGAACCCAGATGCCCTTCAACAGAGGAATGGATACAGAAAATGTGGTACATCTACACAATGGAATATTACTCAGCTATCAAAAACAACGAGTTTATGAAATTCGTAGGCAAATGGTTGGAACTGGAAAATATCATCCTGAGTGAGCTAACCCAATCACAGAAAGACATACATGGTATAGACTCATTGATAAGTGGCTATTAGCCCAAATGCTTGAATTACCCTAGATGCCTAGAACAAATGAAACTCAAGACGGATGATCAAAATGTGAATGCTTCACTCCTTCTTTAAAAGGGGAACAAGAATACCCTTGGCAGGGAATAAAGAGGCAAAGATTAAAACAGAGACTGAAGGAACACCCATTCAGAGCCTTCCCCCCATGTAGCCCATACATATACAGCCACCCAATTAGACAAGATGGATGAAGCAAAGAAGTGCAGACCGACTGGAGCCGGATGTAGATCGCTCCTGAGAGACACAGCCAGAATACAGCAAATACAGAGGCGAATGCCAGCAGCAAACCACTGAACTGAGAATAGGACCCCCGTTGAAGGAATCAGAGAAAGAACTGGAAGAGCTTGAAGGGGCTCGAGACCCCATATGTACAACAATGCCAAGCAACCAGAGCTTCCAGGGACTAAGCCACTACCTAAAGACTATACATGGACTGACCCTGGACTCTGACCTCATAGGTAGCAATGAATATCCTAGTAAGAGCACCAGTGGAAGGGGAAGCCCTGGGTCCTGCTAAGACTGAACCCCAGTGAACTAGACTGTTGCGGGGAGGGCGGCAATGAGGGGAGGGTGGGGAGGGGAACACCCATAAGGAAGGGGAGGGGGGAGGGAGGAGGGGGATGTTTGCCTGGAAACTGGGAAAGGGAATAACACTCGAAATGTATATAAATAATATTCAAGTTAATAAAAAAAAGAAAACATTTTTCCATTTTCTCTTATTTTCTAATCCTTTTGTTTTATTTTCTTTGTTGATACCCTTCCATTTTCACCTTGTTTCTCCTCTGTTGCTCCACCCCCACGCCCTTCTTTCTTCTTATTCATTTAGAACACTTTTTTCCCATTTACCTTAAATAACATTTTCTTTTTCCTTGCTTTTGTTCAAGGAAAAAAAAACACTTCATTTCAGTAGTAGAAAAATGATAACTATCTCCTGATACATTCTAGAAGGGAAAAATGCTCAAGAGTTTTGAAACATCAATTTGTTTTCTGGAATATAGAGGAGGAGGAGGAGGAGGAGGAGGAGGAGGAGGAAGAGGAGGAGGAGGAGGAGGAGGAGGAGGAAGAGGAAGAGGAGGAGATTTAAGAGTCATTATGACAAGAACAAACAAAAAGACAGAAAGCGAGACAGAGAAGAGGAAATTGATGTAGTCTGATATATATGTAGTCTAAAGTACTACAGAACTGTTTTGATATCTGTGGCTGAGAAATTTAGATAGCATTTTAAGCTCTCAAGTTTCTGTTCCTAGACCAAAGAACTAAGTTCAAATAGATATTCCAAACTGCTAATCTTATATTGAACATTCTTTTTCCACTCTAGATATATAGTTTCTGACTCATAAGTCCCAGTCTGGTTTACCTTACTTCTGGATACTTCTGGATATGCCTGTAGGTGTCATTTCATAATAAACAGTAGAACCAAATATGCCAAATTTAGGTCAGTGAAATCAATGGAGGAAAGTATTGCTTCTGTGTGAGAACTCATAGGATAGGTCACAAATTGTGTTTAGGAATGGGTCAAGAACCAAATCAGGTTTGAGAGGGCTACTGGATGCCTTAATCCCTTCCAATTTCAAATTTCAGGGAAGATAATACTCAGTCTGCCTCAGCCGAACCACTTTTTCATCCACTGATTAGAAGAGGAAGTGGAGCAAAGTTACAGATAAACATGCTTTACGCAATGGAGATATAATTACTCATAATGAAACTAAGGTATAAATATTGGCATGGAGTTTAGTGATGGGAGCTCCAAGTAAGAGTGGACAGAAGACTATAAAGTATAAGGAAAAGTATCAAGGCTATGATTTAGGCACAAAATCCCAATATTATAAATCAGTCATTATAATCCACATATAAGACAGATAACTAGGAATAAATCTAAGAAATATTTACACAAAAGATCACAATCTCAGGGCCACAAAAGTACCCACATCAAACTTGGTGCTTACATTCTAAGTTAGTTGTTTTTTATAAACTTGAAGGTGGGAATTTATTGCAGCTGAGGCCATCTGAAATCAAATAGGACAGAATACCCAAGAAAAAGAAAACGCTAGATGCTGTACACAATTTTCCTGAGAAAAGTATTTATGACCTATAGTACAAAGTATGGAATAATGAATCAGTTTGCTCATTATAAGTAATATACATAAAGAACAACAAAGGCAAGACAGGGAAAAAGAGAATGAGATAATAAAGTAGAGAGGTATTGCTGGAGCAAGAAGATTTAAATGAAAATTGGGTGGGAGTACAGGAGAGAGTGGGTGGAGACTTAACAAAAATACGCATATATCAAGAAGTCACATGGAATCCTGTTACCCTGTAAGCTAACCCAAACATGCAATTAACAAAAGTTTAAGCAAGATTATTCTGTGTGGTAAGACAATGCTGTTCCCAGAAACCATTGGTTATTAAATGAACCTATCAATACCAGTATCAGATACCACCTTATGAGTCATTGCCTAGGAAAATCTCACAAAACTCTAGAAAAATATAGAATACTGACATTGAAATAGATTATTTGTTGTTCCCTAGAACTTTATGGTAAGACTCTATAGCTGAAGATACCACAAATATGAATGGAGGTCATAAAGTAATTATGTAGGATCTGAGCTATAAGCTTCCTTCCTGTTGGCTAACTTTCATAATGACAGCAGTTTCTCTGAAGGCATCTGGGAGAAAAACTCATCAATTGTCTTAACAATATGTTGACCTTGGACGCTACAATGCCAACCTTCCCATTGATTTAATGGTGGTAAGACTTTTATGCAGTAACCAATTGCATTCTGATTGTGTCTGACGCTCACTCTGCCAGAGGGTACTGTGGACTTGGTCAAATACTAGTCAGAGTAGGGAGGTCATAAGCCCCAGAAGTCGATCTATTGCATCTGTTCTGCTAAACGAACGTGTTTTCAAAATGCCTCCTGAATATTTATGTTTATACCCAATGTTTAATACTGTCTTTAGCCTTGCTCAGAGAAGATTCTTTTTGCAGTGAATAGAAGTCAGTGTAGAGCCATATGGCTGAAAAAAGAAAAAGAAAGTGTTGAGAACAAGTGACCATTGAGTGCTCAGAATTAAATGATACACTGTGCCACCTCTTCTGGATTTGGGGAAAATCACTGAAGAGTATGCAAACAGAATGCAAGAGCTGGACGAGAGGAGGGAGCCGTGGAAGTCTATGAACCTGGTGTAGCCTTTGTACTCATGAACCTACTGCAAGACCTGTATAACTGTGGACCTGTCAACGTTCCATTATGAACTGAGAGTCAACATTGGGGCCTGGACTCTGCAGATATTGGCAGTTGATGCCTGGGGTGAGGTTGAGAATCACTGTCTTCAGAAGGGTTGCCCTGGAGAATTGCTCATGTTCCAGTAGTTAACTCTTCCTCAGCCTTGGTTAAACTTAGTGGGCCACAAAAATAAAAACCAAAACAGAAAATCTGATAGTGGGTGGGAAACTTTTTTGGAGGAGGGAGACCGGGGGTGAGAGATGAGGACAAAAGTGGGAGATGAACAGACCCACAATATATGATACCCATAGACAAAGTTATCAAAGAATAAATTAAAAAAGAAAGAAAAGAAAAATGAGGACACAAGGAGGAGAAGTTAGAAGAAAAGGGCAGGCAGAAATGCCCATAGAACTCCACAAGCTCCTTTGCAGAAGGCATTGAAACCAAAAGACGCAACGTTTAAGACAGGGTAGGCAATTCAGCTGCAATACTCAACAGAGTCATCATGAGACAAACATCATGGGGCAGAAGAATAGCATTTTATAGCAGGATGTAGATCAAGAAACAGCAAATGAACTATTGGAATGCCCATGTTGATTACAAATGGTTTGCTTATAGATAGAATGAGTTGTGTATATGTAATTCATTATTGATAAGTAATTTCAGGCTTACAAAATCCTAGGTATAATTACGTTCACATAGCATGTGAATTACTAGTTTCCAAACATGGCTCCTTCTATATTACTAATTAAAGTCTTATTTAGAGAAACACAGTACTTATTTGATTGTATTTTAATACTTTAAGATATATGGTTTGAAAATCAGCCACTTAAAACCACAGATACTTGAGTTACTGAAGGTCTTGTGCACACTGTCACAATCACTGTGACAAAAATAGGAACAACTGCTCTGTTGTGTCCAGGAACATTGTTTCCTTGCAGTTATCTACCACCTTGGCTCTTAAAATGTTCTCTTAGTAACTTCTGGGTCTTAAGGGTGTGATGGGGGTGCGGGGTCGGATAGAAAGAGTGTGATAGAGGAATCTTATTTAGAGATGATCATTTTGAAATCTATTATTCTCTTCATGTTGAGAGTTATGGGTCTCTGTGTTAATTATCATCTACTGCAAAAATAAGGGTACAGAAGAATGCATCTGGGAGGCAGTGGGTGAATATGATCAAAATCCTTCATATGAAATTCTCGTAGAAATAATAAAAAATCCACTCACATACTACAACTATTCAAGCAGAAAGAGATAATAGTCTCTTCAACAAATGGTATGGGAACAATCACATAGGCATAGTGCAAAAATTTAAATTGAACTCTTACTTCATGATATATGTAAATACAATCCAAAATCTATCAAACATAAACACATAAGACATGAACCTATAAAACTGAGTAAAAATAGTATTAAATATTACTAACCAAGACAAAAAGTAAACACTATGAAAAATAAATATTTTTCTTCAAAAGCGTGTCAAAAGAGCAGAAAGTTAACTCCCAGAATGGGGGAAACATTTACAAATTGTACATAGGAAAAAGCTACAAAAAGTTATATTAGCAACAAAATGGCTCATAATACAAAAATGAATGGGAGCAAAGAACTAACAGACATTTATCCAAACAAGATAACAAATGATAATATTTGCAAGCTAAAAGGTATTCACATCATTAGTCACTGGATAAATAAAAATTAAACCACTCCCCCAGTGTAGGGAAATGTTGTGGGGGGTGGATGGGGGAGGGGGAAGGGATAGGGGGCTTATGGACAGGAAACCAGGAAAGGGAATAACATTTGAAATGTAAATAAAGAAATGTATCCAATAAAAAAAATTAAATCACCATGAAAGAAAAAAAGCGAATGAAGGAGAAAATCATGCATACATGTGTGAGGACATGTGCAAATGTTAATGCTTCATGAGTATGAACAGTTTTGGGTTGGTGTTGTTGCTGAAGAACATTACCTATGTCAGCGGGATATAAAGCCCAAAGGTGCTGGTTGTGTAGCCTGAGAAATTCCTCCTAGAGGTCTCTATTCAGGTGTTGCTGTGATTGACACTTGCGCTGCAAGGGAATAAAAGATGGTTAAGGCAGTATGAAACCAAGTTTGCTTTTATTAAATAAAAGGTGTACACACACTCAGAGAATCAAGTGCAGATGTAAGAGGAGTATGCTTTATCTGCTCTGGCAGTAGTTTAATAGGTGGTTTAGAGGCTTTTAGAGGTTTTCTCGTTCAATGGGTTAATCTGAAGCTAAAGATTATTTTTAATACATTGGCACACTTAATTTCTCATCAATAGAAGTTACTCTTGGGGCTGCAGAGATTGCTCAGCAGCTAAGAGCACTGGCAGTTCTTCCAAACGATTCAGTTTCAATTCCCACCATCCATATGGCAGCTCAAAATTTGTCCCCAACCCCGAGTTCCAGAAAATGCAATGCTCTCTTCTGACCTCCACAGGCACCAGACAAACAAGCAGTAAAGACAACAACATACCTGTACAAATAAAGTGAAAAGTAAACAATTTTAATAAAACTATTCTTGTTAATGAAATTGTAAGGTAGTTGAGGGACACATTGAGGCTTATATGTGGAAAAAGAATCTTTATGATTAAAAAATAGATTTAGAAAAATCAAAGGAATTCTCCCTATACATAGGCCATAGAAGGAGGTCAATACACTTGCCTTGGGCCTAGGAAAGGTTCACTAGTAATCCCAATAAATAAAATGAAGTATAATCTACCAACGTGGTCTAGACAGTAGTTTGAATAGCTTCGTCAGAATCTGTGACTCTCAGCCAGTCAGAGACATGAACTAGATGGAGAGGAATAAGGGGCACTTTTCCGCTTGATTCTTTCTTTTCTTCCCATGCCCATTCATACTTTTCCATCTATCCTGTTTTAGACCTGAGACTGCTCCAGCTCTTTCTGTAGCCTCTGAAAGTATACATAAAATAGTAGATTTCCAAGAGTCCTACAGGCCCTGCCCTTTGAAAGGAACTATGTAATTCATCCTACTTGATATGAGACATCCACTTTTTTAGCCTCAAGGGATGTTACCACTTTGGGATGCATTATTGGAAATTAAGAGGTTCTCAAGATGGAGTGAGGGATAATATTCAGTTGCTCGTATTATTCCTCAGCTGATACCTGAGAATGTTTTAGAAGCACAGCTGACTGCAATGTGGTTTCTGTCTTTGCTCATGTTTGGTTTCTATGCTTAACGTGTAATTGGCTGTTTCTTTTCCATGGTTATTATACTTATAGGGAGGACTGCCAGACGTTTTATCTATAATACACTTTCATGTTTCCTTCATTTTAGAACTAGATCACATATGACTTCCACTTCAAGAGGTAAAGGACTCATCAAAAAGTTGATGACATGAGGCCTGGGCTTTAAAACAAGAAAACAACAACAACCCCCCCAAACCAAACCAGAGAAGGAGCAGAGAGACTGAAGACTGCTATATCCTCTTGATTCAAAACAATTTTGATACTTGCCTTCTCCAGAGCTTGGAGCTGGTGTTTGGGGTAGCAGGGTTGGATGGGGTTAGGAAGAAGTGGAGCTCAGTGCTTTCAGGAGCCTGGAGGGGGTAGATGATACAACAAATTAGTTTGTCTAACTAAATTCCAGTTTCTCTATTACATTTTACCCATGAGCAGGAAAGCAGGGCTATTCCAAGGAGCTGGATCCCAAACCCCTCGCACTGACCATCTGATCAACAAAACGAAAGTGACAGTGGTGAATGTGTCCAAACTTTGTTCTTCCAGAGGGAGGTTAAAACTCAAGAAGACATACGAAGCCTGGCTGACTAGCAGAAGTAGTAAACGTGTTCTCTCTAGATTACAAAACAACATGGCGGTAGAAAAGATACTATTTGATAGTAGAATCAACCAAGAGAATTGGAGATGAGGTCAAAACAGATTGTTGTACAAGTTATACACATTGATTTTTAAAAGAAAACCTCCAATCCCAATCAGCTGGCTAGTTTTCTGTCAGGTTGATACAAGCATGAGTTATCTGAGAGGAGGGAATCCCAATTGAGAAAATGCCTCCATGAAATCAGCCTATAGGCAAGCCTATAGGGTATTTTCTTAATTTATGATTGATTGATGGGGGAGAGCTCTGCCCACTGTGGGTAGGGCCATTCCTGGGCCAGTGGTCCTGGGTTCTATAACAAAGCGAGCCATGAGGAGCAAACCAGTAAGCAAAAACCCATCATGGCCTCCTATCAGCTCCTGTTTTCAAGTTCCCACTCTAAATACTTCTGATGACTGACTGGGGTATAGCAATGTAACCGAAATAAATGCTTTCCCCCCCAAAATTGCTCTTGGTCATGATGTTTCACAACAACCATTACAAACTGTAACGAAGATACCTAACACTTTCCCTGATTTCCATACAATTGAAAAAAATGGTAGTAAATAGAGTTTACACAGCAAAGCAAACCAGAATGAAGAGGTGCTATAACCAATGAAATAAAATATTTTCTACAAAGCTTAAGTCCAAGAGGATCAAGGACCTCCACATCAAACCAGATACATTCAAACTAATAGAAGAAAAAGTGGGGAAGCATCTAGAACACATGGGCACTGGAGAATATTTCCTAAACAAAACACCAAAGGCTTATGCTCTAGGATCAAGAATCGACAAATGGGATCTCATAAAACTGCAAAGCTTCTGTAAGACAAAGGATACTGTCATTAGGACAAAACGGCAACCAACAGATTGGGAAAAGATCTTTACCAATCCTACAACAGATAGAGGCCTTATATCCAAAATATACAAAGAACTCAAGAAGTTAGACTGCAGGGAGACAAATAACACTACTAAAAATGGGGTTCAGAGCTAAACAAAGAATTCACAGCTGAGGAATGCCGAATGGCTGAGAAACACCTAAAGAAATGTTCAACATCTTTAGTCATAAGGGAAATGCAAATCAAAATACCCTGAGATTTCACCTCATACCAGTGAGAATGGCTAAGATCAAAAACTCAGGTGACAACAAATGCTGGTGAGGATGTGGAGAAAGAGGAACACTCCTCCATTGTTGGTGGGATTGAAGACTGGTACAACCATTCTGGAAATCATTCTGGAGGTTCCTCAGAAAATTGGACATTGAACTACCTGAGGACCCAGCTATACCTCTCTTGGGCATGTACCCAAAAGATGCCCCAACATATAACAAAGACACATGGTCCACTATGTTCCCAGCAGCCTTATTTATAATAGCCATAAGTTGGAAAGAACCCAGATGCCCTTCAACAGAGGAATGGATACAGAAAATGTGGTACATCTACACAATGGAATATTAGTCAGCTATCAAAAACAACGACTTTATGAAATTCATAGGCAAATGAAATTCATAGGCATATCATCCTGAGTGAGGTAATCCAATCACAGAAAAACACACATGGTATGCACTCATTGATAAGTGGCTATTAGCCCAAATGCTTGAATTGCCCTAGATGCACAGAACACATGAAACTCAAGAGGGATGACCAAAATGCGAATGCTTCATTCCTCCGTTGAAGGAACCAGAGAAAGGACTGGAAGAGCTTGAAGGGGCTCAAGACCCCATATGAACAACAATGCCAACCAACCAGAGCTTCCAGGGACTAATCCACTACCAAAAGACTATATCTGGACTGACCCTGGGCTCCAACCTCATAGGTAGCAATGAATTGCCTAGTAAGAGCACCAGTGGAAGGGGAAGCCTATATAGAAGGGGAGGGGAAGGGGTTAGGGGGATGTTGGCCCAGAAACCGGGAAAGGGAATAACAATCGAAATGTCAATAAGAAATACTCAAGTTAATAAAGATAAAAACAAAACAAAGCAAAAAAAAAAAAAGAAAAGAAAAGAAAAACCAGAACACTGACTGCTCTTCAAGAGTCCTAAGTTCAGGGTTGGGGATTTGGCTCAGTGGTACAGCGCTTGCCTAGCAAGTGCAAGGCCCTGGGTTCGGTCCCCAGCTCCAAAAAAGAAAAAAAAAAAGAATAGAAAAAAAAAGAGTCCTAAGTTCAAATCCCAGCAACTGCATGGTGGCTCACAGCCATCTGTAATGGGATTTGATGCCCTCTTCTAGTGTGTCTGAAGACAGCTACCGTGTAATCACATACATAAAATAAATAAATCTATTTTAAAAAAAGACTATCACTAGCTGTAAAAATGCATAAGGGACATGCTGTCATGAGTAACCCTTATAAACATGCTAAGCAGGGGGAAAACAGTCACGATTATTCTGGGCTCTGTGAAATATCCTGAATTAAGTATATCTGTACAAATAGAAAGTAAATATTGGCCTACAGTGTCAGAATAGGCAACAACGCTAAGGAGTATGGGTTTGTTTTAGGGGTTAAAGAAAGTCCTAAAATTGATCATGGTGATGTATTTGAATATGTTTAAATTCTGTTTGGGGGGTAAATTTTGCAGTATGTAAAATTTATTTTTAAGAAATACAACAAAAAAAGAAAAAATATTTTCTAGCTATTCTTCTGACATGAAATTCATATTCAAATATTTTTAAATTAAAAAGAAAACCCACATCCTCCAGACACCCCTGCACTCTCGCCAGGAACTGATTTCTATTCTTTCTTCTGGACCTCTGAGGGTCTTTCCATAATGAATGGTAGGGGTCCCAGAAGTCTATGAGGGTGACCTTACCTGAGACCCCTAGCAGTGGGAATATGGAACCTGAAGTGGTTCCTGTAGCAGGTAGGACCCCCAGTGGAGGGACAGACAAAAACCCACCCACAAACCTTTCAACCCAAAATTTGTACTGTCAACAAGAAAGGCAAGGACAAAGATGGATCAGAGACTGAAGGAATGGCCAAATATCTGGTCTGCTTCCGGTGTCTGATTATTATGAATAAAGCTGCTATGAACATAGTTAGGCATGTATCCTTGTGGTATGGTAGGGAATCTTTTGTGTATATGCCCAGGAGTGGTATACTTGGGTCTTCAGGTAGAACTATTTCCAATTTTCTGAGGAACTGCCACATTCATTTCCATGGTGGTTGTACCAGTTTGCAATCCCACTAATAATAGAGGACAAGCATGTGCTGTCCCTTATTTTTTTATTTTTTTTATTCACTTTACATTCCACTCACAGCCCCTTTCCTGGTCACCCACATGTAGCAGATGTGCAGTTTAGCCTTTATGTAGGTCCTAAACATCTGGAGTGGGGGACATCCTCAAAGTGGTTGCTTGTTCGTGGGATACATTCTTCTAGCTGGGCTGCCCGATCTGGACTCAGTGGGAGAGGAAGTGCCTAGCCTCACAGAGAGTTGAAGTACCAGAGTTGGGGGATACCCAGAGGGCCCCCTACCCACTCAGAGGAGAAGGGGATGGGGATGGGGGCATTACAGAATTCAGCATCTATTGTTTCAATAGTTTTATGTTTATACTTATTTCACTGTAATCCACCTTTGTGCCTTCACTACATTATTTTGGCAATGTGCTGTATCTCAAATGACATTTATTGTAATATACATTGTTATGAAGTTGTTACTAGGACCAAACACTCTGTTCACTATTTACATATACACTGTTATTTAATCTTTTACAAACTATGATATAGTTACTTTCTAAACACAAATGAAGAAGAACAAAAGAAATAAGTCCCATTTATATACTATCCCCCAAATGATAAATATAACAAATATATTTACTATGATTGGGAAGCACTGAAAAACCATAAACTATTGGTAAATAATAGCAAAGAAGAGATAAAAAGTCCCTGTGTTGTTGGTTTGAAGAATAAATATTGTTAAAATATCTATATTACTTAAAAATTTTGAAGACTCAATGCTACCTGTATTAAAACATTATGATATTCTTTATAGAATAGAAAGAATAACATAATAGGAAGCTATTATGTTTGGTTTCAGAGGGTCCCAATCATCCAGAGAAAGAAAACCACATAGGAAGCAGTGCATCTATTGATTTAAATTGTATTTTATGAGAGAGTGAGGCAGAAATATTGATAATTTGAGGCCATGGGGCCAACCACATAGCATGCATCTACACACAAGACTGCATCTGAGAAAACCAACATCTGCATATGTCACTCCGTGATAGTGTTTTTCTAGCATGTGCAAGGCCACGGATTTAATCCTTAAGAGCACACACATAACAATTCCATAAAACACCAGACTGATTAGGAATGTAAACAGACTAAATCACATAAAAGATCTGAAACAAGGCTGAAAACACACATTTTATGAATCCCGAGTTTAGGCTGGAGACAAAAACCATTCCCTCATAACAGGTACACAGATGCACAAGGCCTAAGCACGAGGGGGAAAGGTACAAAGCATGAAATACCCTCAGAACTACAGCTAATATTTGTTCACTGGAAATATCATTAGATCGATTTGAGAGTAGCAGCTGAGAATGGGAATGCTTCCAATTTGCAGAGAATAAAGGGATCCAAAGGAGGTTGGAGGGTTGGAACATTCTGTGCCTTATGACCTTATGAAAGTAACCATCTGAAACTCCTTTCTGGAACAATTCCTGATATTAAGCAAAGTCGCACAAATGAGCAGATTTTTTTTCCAAAGGAATGTAGAATCTCCAAGTTCAGCAAGACTTAGAAGACTACATATAAAAGTCTAGTTAGGGAACAGAAATAGGAGATCGAATAGAAACCACCATCCCAAGAGAACACAGGGATGGACCCATGGTTCTAGCCACAAATGTAGCAAAGGGTGGCCTTATAGGGCATCAATAGGCAAGGCCCTTGGTCCTGTGAAGGCTCAATGTCCCAGTGTAGGGGAATGTCAGGGTGGGAAGGTGGGAGTGAGTTGGGGGGAACACCCGCATAGAAGCAGGGGGAGGGTGGATGGGATAGGGGGTTAATGGATGGGAAACCGGGAAAGGGGATACCATTTAAAAAGTAAATAAAAAGTGCAATTAAAAAAAAACTCTCTAAAAGAATTTAAAAAACCATCCTTAAAACAATTATCCCTTTGAGAGAAAAAAATAGAAGACACTCCACAGACATAACTAGAAAATCTCCTCTGACCCACCCTTCTTACTCAGAAAAATAAAGATGTGTAAATCATCAAAAGAAAAATAATGTGGTAAAATCCCATTCAAAACCACAAAACAAAGAGTAGATTGGTGGTATGTGACCATAACCCCAGAGGAAAGAAGCATAATTGAAATCCTGAGGCCAGCCTGGACTATATGATGAATTCCAGGGCAAAGCCTCACTCTGTCTTTAACAAAGGGTGGGGAGGGAGGGAGGAAGGAGAAAATATTTCATAGAACACAAAGTACTGCAGTAAAATGTTACCATGGAACATAAAAATTAAAAACTAATATTTCAAACTAAACTAAATGAAGGAAACTCTGGACAATGTGAAATATCTCAAGTAAGACTCATGACTCAAAATATGAAATAAAGAATACAAGAAATAAAACAGAAATTAATTTTTTAAAAAAACTCAGAGTTTAAAATATTTTTAAAAAGTAGACATTTTGAGAAACATAATGAAAATTATTTTATTCATATTTTAAATTTTCAAAGAAAATTAGAAGTCACTGTTTTCATAAAATGAGCAGATAAGGAGAGCAGCCAATAAACTGGGCAATAGCCTGGGTTGTTAGGGGGCGTCCATGGGGTTTCCCTTTGGCCAGCATTTTCATGCAACCCATTCTGGGTACTGAAGGTTCCATTTGGTGGCGACAGATGTCTAGTTGGAGCTTTATCTCCCCCTTTATTTGGAGATTCCAATTATATGACTTTCATATATGTATATATTTTAAGAAGCTACTATATTAGGTTTCCATATGACCCCACAGGTGATCTTTACTTTGAGCTGTCCCATTCTATATTCCCTCTCTTACCCCTACTTCCCTCCCCCATCCACCCATAATTATTGTATTTTCCCTTCCTTTCCTCCTCCCATCAGTCCCTCCACAAACTGATGGCAAGGCCCATTGCTGAAGACAATACCTATACAACTGACTGAAGAGAGAAGGGAATTGCCTACCTAGAGCCTTTATCCCTATTAACTAGAGTTCATGGTGTTGGGAGCAGTCAGCACACTATGAGAAGTAAAAAAATAATACCAACCCAGCTGTAAGTTCCAAACTCTACAATGGTAACCTGCCTGCAAGATACACTGGTACAATGGTGACACAAAGTTTGTGTGAATAACCAACAACTGATTGGAATTAAGGCCCACTCCATGAGATGAAACCCATGCTCTACAATGCTCAAGTAGTTACTATGACCCTGAGAGTTGATAGGCCATGGGCTGAGGGAAAGCCCAAATACTACTGTTCTGCTAAAGGAATATAACAATAAAATGCCTCTTAGCAACACTCTGATATACTCATAGATCCGTGCCTTGTTCAGCAATCATCAGAGAAGCTTCCAACTGCAGTAGATGGAAACAAATACAGAGACCTACAACTGAACAATGTACAGAGAGTGAGAGACATTGGAACATTGAGTCCTAAATAGGATGCCTATATCAAATCCCCTCCTAGGGCTCTGTGAACTCTGTGGAAAGGAAGGCACAAAGATTGGAAGAGCCAGTGGAGATGGAAGGCACTGAGGAAATAGTGTCCTCCTGACACAATAGGACTGATGTCCATATAAGTCACAGAGACCATGGCAGCATGCACAGGTCTAAGGCATATGGGGTCCCAGTACTGAGAGGGGGAGTGGAAACAAACTCCAGACCTAAACCAGAATCTACCTCCAGTTGATAACAACCCTTAAATGAAGTATTAGTTTTCTCCACTGGTGCCTCGCTGGGTAAACAACTGACACTTAAGGGCAGACCTCATGCCCAGGATAGAAGGACAACATAAAACAATATCGAAGTGGTTTTGGAGTGGTATTTTTATGATGCTTTGTTTGGGTTTTTTGTTTTAATCTTATATATCTTTTGCTTATATAATATGCTTTCTCAGTTTGTTCTTATGGGTTTTCTCTGTGTGAGAGAGAACACATGTGTCTCAGCATCCATATAAATACCTTATCCTTTTCCCTTGGTTCATTTCTATTTTGTTTTGTCCTCTTATGATTTCTTTACTTTTATTTTATTTCATTATTTTTAGGTGCCTGCTTATTTGTCTAATGATACAAAAGAAAGCTAAAGATTTAGAGAGGAGTGAAGAAGTGAGAAGGATCTGGCGGAGTTGGGGAAGAAGAGACTATCATCAGAATGTAGTGTATAAAAAAATCTTTTAAAGAAAAAATGTAGGTAGGAAGAAGAATCTCTATTTGTTTAGTCACTTAGAGAGACTAAGATAGTTATGACATCTCCAGGTGTATAATCTTATAACCACCCTTGTATACTTACTCATTTGCTGATCAACCATCCTATGTAGCACATAATTCCATTAAAAGGGCAAACTGTATACTTGGGAGAAATGTCTTAATGTTACAAACACTATTACACTTTAGCTAACCAATTGGAGTTTAGAGAAAAGTCTTTGGCATATGACAGGCACCAAATTACATGCATATGTAATAGATAAAAACTTCAATGTTTCCATATATAATCATGAATACCATTTCTGCTCATTATAAACAAAAATTCAGATCAACTAAGAATATCTATATGAAAACAATGGAAAGTAAATTAGACAATGTATAAGTTTCAAAGTGTAGAAATTATCTGTCTTACTTGAGGTTTTAGTTCTGTGAACAGACACGATGACCAAGGCAACTATTATGAGGACATCATTTAATTGGGGTTGGCATACAGGTTTAGAGGTTCAGTCCATTATCATCAACATGGGAACTTGGTAGCATCCAGGCAGAAATGGTGCAGGAGAAGGTGAGAGTTCTAAATCTCCATCCAAAGGCAGAGAGTAGAAGACTGGCTTCCAGGAAGCTAGAATGAGTTTCTTAAAGCTAAACCCCACAGTGACACACCTACTCTAACAAGACCTCACCTCCTTATAATGCCATTCCCTGGGTCAAGCATATTGAAACCATCACATTATCCATAAAGAATGTTACTTATTTCTCTTCTCTCTGTCTCTGTCTCTGTCTCTGTCTCTGTCTCTCTTTGTCTCTGCCTCTGCCTCTGTCTCTGTCTCTCTCTCTCTCTCTGTATTTTGACACAATTGGGGAGCCCTGTCTGTAAATTATCCAATCAAACTCAGGCCACTAAAATGATAGAAGACAGAGTGGAGACATTAGGAGACAAATTCAATATATACTGTGTGTG
Source organism: Rattus norvegicus (assembly GCF_021556685.1). Taxonomy (NCBI): domain Eukaryota; kingdom Metazoa; phylum Chordata; class Mammalia; order Rodentia; family Muridae; genus Rattus; species Rattus norvegicus. Next base: position 81,958,702 of record NC_141554.1, on the reverse strand, counting down.
AATTTTCAAATGGCTAGATTAACCAGTACATGAACATTTTTGGTAGCAGCCCAGAACAGTATAAGCAGAGATCTTTATAACTAAAGTGATTATTATAACCTCTGACCACAGAATGTAAAAGAAAATTTGTAGTCTTAATATGATTCTATTCATTATCTGTTACAACAAAATCAATATTCAGAATCTTTGTTTGCTTCCTTTTGTTTTTATACATACAAAAATGTTTCATTTTGGTTTATAATCCTATGAATATTTATTTCGCGTGGGGATAAAAAAGAAGCAAAGTAATAGAAATGTTGGAAATGGATATTTCAATCAAACAATAGTAGGATGCATCCCCAACAGACTTGTAAATAGAGATTGGAGACAAGGTCAAGGATAGACTTTATTTAGATAGTAATGAAGAAAAAAATCAAGTATGAACACACTCTTGATGTGCTCAGCAAACTAAAGTGAAGAACCACAGAGTAGAAGGAGCTGAGTTTCTAACTAAAGCAAAGAATATCTACATAATGATATTGCAGAATCGACTTCTCCAAATCCAGGAAAACAACTGGACACAGAAAACTTGAATCATTTAAAACCTCTACCAGATATAACTAAAATAGAACCTCTTGGGTGTTACTCAATGAATGAAAGGAAGAAACTAAGGAGAACTAGGAAAGAATTATTTTCAACTCATCAAGCCAACAAGCTGCTAATATGCATAAGGAGTTAAGAAAAGAACAAAATGTGTTCTAACCAATCAGAAAAACAGCCATCAAAATTTCAGGAATCAGTAAACACCTCTGAAAAAAGTAATATATTTAAATGGTCTCAAGTTTCAAATTGAAAAATACAAAGTAGTTTAATGGCTAAAAAAATGCCAAATGTTTGTCTGCCTGAAACAGACTTAATTAACAAACAAATACCAACTGGATATCAAATGACGGAAAACAAGTAGGTGAAACAAGTGGGAGCTGAAAAATAGTAGGAATAACTAGTATTTTATCTAAACAAAGTATCCTTCCGAGAAAAATTAGCCGAACAAGATAAAGTCCTAACGTATTAATAATGTGACAAATATCCACAGATATTAAATATTTATATAATAAACATTGAGACATCCAAATTCTTTTTTAATTTGGATATGTTTTATTTACATTTCAAATGTCATTCCCTTTCCCGGTTTCCCATCCATAAGCCCCCTATCCCATCCCCCTCCACTTCTTCTGTAAGGGTGTTCCCCCCTCCCAACCACCCCCCTTCCCACTTCCTTGCCCTGACATTCCGCTACACTAGGGGGTCCAGCCTTGGCAGGACCAAGGGCTTCTCCTCCCATTGGTGACCAATTTGGCCAGCCTCTGCTACATATGCAACTGGAGCCATGAGTTTCTCCATCTGTAGTCTTTGGGAGTAGTTTAGTCCCTGGGAGCTCTGGTTGCTTTCTGTCTGCACCAAGAGCCTAAAGTCAGTCCCCTGGAGTACTGGCACACCTGAGAGCAGAGGTTAGAGCAAATCTGCTCCAAGCCACCTGCCAGGAGGCTTCAGAACACACAATCAATCTAAGGAACAGCTCTCCTGTTCCCAGATCCTGCTGAAAAGAAAACAAATCTACAGGAGTGCTGACACACAGGCTTACAGGAGGGTCAAGCCATTCACTGTCAGAGACAACAAGACAAGCTAACACTAGAGACAACCTGATGGTGAGAGGCAAGTACAGGGACCTAAGCAACAGAAACCAAGGCATCATCAGAACTCAGTTCTCCCACCAAAGCAAATACTGGATATTCAAGCACACCAGAAAAGCAAAATTTAGATTTAAAATCACATCTCATGATGATGATAGAGAACATTGAGAAGGACATAAATAACTCCCTTAAAGAAATACAGACCAACACAGGTAAACAAGTAGAAGCCCTTAAAGAGGAAACACAAAAAGAATTACAGCAAACAGGTGAAGTAATTGAACAAAACCATCCAGGATTTAAAAACGGAAATAGAAACAATAAAGAAAGCACAAAGGGAGACAACCCTGGAGCTAGAAATCCTAGGAAAGAGATCAGGAGTCATAGACCAAGCATCACCAAAAGAATACAAGAGATAGAAGAGAGAATCTTAGGGGCATAAGATACCATAGAAAACATCTACAAAACCATCAAAGATAATGTAAAATGCAAAAAAGCACCTAACCCAAAATATTCAGGTAAACAAGGACACAATGAGAACATCAAGTATGGATAATAGGTATAGAAGAGAGTGAAGACTCTCAACTTAAAGCACCAGTGGATATCTTCAACAAAATTGGAGGAAAAAACCTCCCTAACTTAAAGAAAGAGATGCCCATAAACATACAAAAAGCCTAAAGAACTCCAAATAGATTGAACCAGAAAGAAAATTCCTCCCAGCATATAATAGTCAAAACAACAAACGCAGAAAACAAAGAAACAATATTAAAAGCAGTAAGGGAATAAGGTCAAGTAATGTATACAGGCAGACCTATCAGAATTGGACCAGACTTCTCGCCATAGACTATGAAAGCCAGAAGATCCTGGACAGATGTCATACAGACCCTAAGAGAACACAAATGCCAGCCCAGGTTACTGTATCCTGCAAAACTCTCAATTAACATAGATGGAGAATCCAAGATAGTCCATGACAAAATCAAATCCACAAATCCAGCCCTAAAAAGGATAATAGATGGAAAACTCCAACACGAAGAGGGAAACTACACCATAGAAAAAGCAAGAAAGTAATCTTGCAATAAACCCATGACAGCCACACAAATATAATTCCACCTCTAACAACAAAAATAACAAGAAACAACAATCACTATTCCTTAATACCTCTTAACATCAATGGACTCAATTCCCCCAATAAAAAGACAAAGACTAACAGAATGGATACGTAAAGAGGAGCCAGCATTTTGCTGCATACATGAAACACACCTCAGAACAAAGACGGACATTACCTCAGAACAAAAGGCTGAAAAACAAATTTCCAAGCAAATGGTGGGAAGAAACAAGCTGGAGTAGCAACTCTAATATCGAATAAAAATGACTTTCAACCAAAAGGTATCAAAAAAGATAAGGAAGGACACTGCATATTCATTGAAGGAAAAAATCCACTAAGATGAACTCTCAATCTTGAATATCTATGCTCCAAATGCAAGGGCACCTACATTCATAAAAGAAACCTTACTAAAGCTCAAAGCACGCACTCTACCTCACATAATAATAGTGGGAGATTTCAACACCCCACTCTTATCAAAGGACAGATCATGGAAAAAAAAACTAAATAGAGACATAGAAAAACTAACTGAAGTTGTGAACCAAATGGATTTAACAGATATTTATAGAATATTTCATCCTAAAACAAAAGGATATACCTTCTTCTCAGCACCTCACGGTACCTTCTCCCAAACTGACCATAAAATTTGTCACAAAACAGGCCTCAATAGATACAAGAAGACTGAAATTATCCCATGCATCCTATCAGATCACCAGAGACTATGGCTGGTCTTCAATAACAACAATAATGATAGAACGAGCACATCCACATGGAAATTGAACAATGCTCTACTCAATGATAACTTAGTCAAGGAAGAAATAAAGAGATTAAAGACTTTTTAGAATTTAATAAAAATGAAGGCACAACATACCCAAACTTATGGGACTCAATGAAAGCAGTGATATGAGGAAAACTCATAGCTTGAGTGTCTCCAAAAAGAAACTGGAAGAGCATACATTAGCAGCTTGACAGCACACCTAAAAGGTCTAGAACAGAAAGAAGCAAATGCACCCAGGAGGAGTAGAAGGCAGGAAATAATCAAACTCAGAGCTGAAATCAACCAAGTAGAAACAAAAAGACCTTTACAAAGAATCAATAAAAGCAGGAGCTGGTTCTTTGAGAAAATCAACAAGATAGGTAAACCCTTAGCCAGACTAACCAGAGGACACAGAGAGTGTGTCCAAAACAACAAAATCAGAAATGAAAGGGAGACATAACAACAGAATCTGAGGAAATTCAAAAAATTATCAGATCCTACTACAAAAGCCTATATTCAACAAAACTGGAAAATCTTGAGGAAATGGACAATTTTCTAGATAAATACTAGGTACCAAAGTTAAATCAGGATCAGCTAAACCATCTAAACAACCCCATAACTCCTAAAGAAATAGAAGCAGTTATTAAAAGTCTCCCAACCAAAAAGAGCCCAGATGGGTTTAGTGCAGAATTCTATCAGACCTACATAGAAGACCTCATACCAATACTGTCCAAACTATTCCACAAAATAGAAACAGAAGGAGCACTACCCAATCCCTTCTATGAATCCACAATTATGCTTATACCTAAACCACACAAAGACACAACAAAGAAAGAGAATTTCAAATCAATTTCCCTTATGAATATTGATGCAAAAATACTCAATAAAATTCTCGCAAACCGAATCTAAGAAACACCCAATTTCTTAAAAACAAATGCTATTAGAAAAATAGACAGGCCAAAATACAAAAAAATGCAAGTAACTTTAACATCAAAATCTAATAAATAAATAATGTATACAGATAAAAATCATCAAGAGACAGAGGAACTAACCTGTATTATAAATGGCATGGAATTAGCAACAGCTGAAGAATATGACTTCTTCTTAGTATCCCACAAAAGTGATTGTTAACAAAAGCAAAATAAATAAAATAATTTATTAGGTCATAATTAAATATAACCAGAAGTTAATAGCAAGAGAAATCATAAAAATACATGGCAACCAAATAATACACCTTTTGACTTGTCATTGAAAAAACCAAAGGGGAATGACAAAAGTCCTTAGAATTAAAAAGTAAAAATAAAAACACAATCTGCCAGTACCTTTGGAATATAGCAAATATAATTTTAAGAAGGAAGTTTATAGTTACAATTGCTCAAACCCCCAGTATAATGTTTGCAGAGGTATCTTTTAGTGAGATAACTAATACATGGTAAGATCCTCATGATAAGAATTCATAGCAGCCTTATTTATGATAGCCAGAAGCTAGAAAGAACACAGATGTCCTTCAATAGAGGAATGGATATAGAAAATGTGGTACATCTACAGAATGGAGTACTACTCAGCTATTAAAAACAATGACTACATGAAATTCTTAGGCAAATGGGTGGAACTTGAAAATATCATCCTGAGTGAGGTAACCCAATCACAAAAAACACACATGGTATGCACTCACTGATAAGTGGACATTGGCCCAAAAGCTTGTTACACATGATACCATCCACAGACCACACAAAGCTCAAGAAGGACTACCAAAAGTTTCAGTCCTTCTTAGAAGGGGCAACAAAAATACTCATAGGAGACATGAGCAGAGACTGAAGGAATGGCCATTCAGGGACTGCCCCACCTGGAGATCGAGCCCATATACATACAGCCACCAAACCCAGACAATATTGCTGATGCCAAGAAATGCATGCTGACAAGAGCTTGATATAGCTGTCTCCTGAGGGTTCTTGTTAGAACATGACAAATACAGAGGTGGATGCTCTAAGCCAACAATTGAACTGAGAATGGGGTTCCATGGAGGAGTTAGAGAAAGGACTGAAGGAGCTGAAAGGGGTTTACAGCTCCATAAGAACAACAATACCAAGCAACCAGAGATCCGCAGGTCTAAAACACCATCCAAAGAGTACACATGGACAGATCCATGGATCTAGCTGCGTATGTAGCAGAGGATGGCCTTGTTGGGCATCAATGAGAGGAGAGGCCCTTGGTCCTGTGAAGGCTCGTTGCTGCAGAGTAGGGAAATGCCAGGGCAGGGAGGTGGTCGGGCATGGGTGAGTGTGTAAGTTAGCACCCTCATAGAAGCAGAGGGAGGGTTATAGGTTAGAGGGTTTCTGGAGGGGAAATCTGGAAAGGGGGTAACATTTGAAATGTAAAGAAGGAAAATAACCAATAAAACAAAATACAAAAAGAAAAAAATAGTTTTGTTTTAAGTAGAGATGTATTATTCTACAGTGAAAAGAGAAAGCAAGGAAGTCATTTGCAAGCCAAGAAAAGAGCAGGCAGCCAATAATGAGGTTTTCATTAATCAGATTAGCTCAATATATATTGAGAACTTTTGGGAGGACAATTCTATGAAAAAACTATACTTCTTTGTTACATCTTCTAATATTAGTTTGTCAACAATTTTGTAAGTTATTATAGCCCATTTCTGACAAGCCCATTCTGTCTGCCCTGTGAGGATAAAGTGGAGTCTGGCCATCTATCCAATAGAAAGGTAATAGGATTCTGGAAATTTCTCTAGGCATGAACTATGATGGAAAGGCCAGGGGGCACAGTCGGCTTCTGATTCATAAGGTGATTAATTTAATATGCCCAGAAAAAGGACTTTTTTCCCGTAGGGTCTCACATAGCCTAGGATATTGTTAAAATTGTTTGTAACTGAAGATGAATTTAAACTGATCCTCTCAAGTACTGGAATTACGAATGTCAACCACCACACCCAGACAGGCCACCTCACCTTACCACCATTGTTCATGCTTTTCACCTTCCACCATGGATCTGGAAGAGGATTAGGAGACAGCATCCCTAACTGAGGAGCAATTGTGCTAATGGCTGGTGGAAGAAGGACAGTCATTTTCCTTCGATGTTAGTCACTGGTGTGTTGTCATGCTCACTCAAGCAATCCTAATTACACTTAGTGGGCCATTGAGGAAGGAACACACAAAAGTAGGCAAGGGAAGTGTTGGGATGGAGTCTGTGGTGAGGAAGAGGGGGTATAAGAGAGGGTAACGAAGGGGTGAATAGATCAAAATACGTTATATGGGATACATGATGAAAATTTCCAAGGAATACATTTTAAAATATTTTTAAAAGAAAGAAAATTATGTAGCAATTTTTCTGGAAAACACCCATATAACATATTATGATACTTCAATAAGATTATATAATTGAGGCCATGTGAGAATTATCCCTGGCAAGCAAGGCTGTTTTAATATATGCAAATCAATATCATGATTCATCAAATTATAATGAACAACAAAAATCATATGAAAACACATTAAAATAATTCCAAGGCTTTTAAAATATTTTTATTAATTCTTTGAAAATGTCATATAATGTATTTTGAACATACTCTTCTCCTGAACTCCTCCCCTTTCCATCCTCTCAAGGCTTCTATTCCTTCCTATGAGATTTTAAGATTACTTTTTTTCTTTAAACTTGGAGTTCAGTTTGTTAACTACACTGTAAGTCTTATTAAACCCATTGGAGGGATGGGGATATTAGCCCACCTATAAGACTTTTGACCCAAATTGGTCCTGTCTAAAAGAAATTCAGGGACAAAAATGGAGCAGAGACTGAAGAAATGGTCTAACCAGTGTGACTCAAATTAAAGATGTATCTTCCTATCTTAAAAGATCTGGATTAAAGGTGAGTCTTCCCACTTCAGATGATTTAATTTAGGAAAATCCTTCACAAGTGTACCCAGCCACTTGGGTTTTAGTTAATTCTAGATGTAGTCAAGTTGAGAACTAAAAATAGCCATCATAAAAACTCCTAAAAAAAGAACATCGGGTTGGGGATTTAGCTCAGTGGTAGAGCGCTTGCCTAGGAAGCACAAGGCCCTGGGTTCGGAAAAAAGAACCAAAAAAAAAAAAAAAAAGAACATCAGGAGAGGGCTAGAGAGATAGTGTAGAGGTTGAGAGCACTGATTGCTCTTCCAGAGGTCCTGAGTTCAAATCCCAGCAACCACATGGTGGCTTACAACCAAATGTAATGAGATCTGGTGCCCTCTTCTGACCTGCATATATATGCAGAACACTGGATATATAGTAAATAAATAGATCTTTTAAAAAATAGAGTTAGAAATTACACTAATTTAACTAAGTGGCATACCAGCTCACCAACCATCTATAATGAGATCTGGTGACCTCTTCTGACACAGAGAGAGAGAGAGAGAGAGAGAGAGAGAGAGAGAGAGAGAGAGAGAGAGAGAGAGAGAGAGAGAGAGAGAGAGAGAGAGAGAGAGAGAGGAGAGGAGAGGAGAGGAGAGGAGAGGAGAGGAGAGGAGAGGAGAGGAGAGGAGAAGAGAGAGACGGGCAGAACACTGGATATATAATAAATAAATAGATCTTTTAAATAAAGAAAAGAACATCAGAAGAAGAAAGTTCCTGGGCATTTACTCCAACAGGACATTTTTAGATAGCATACCAAATGCTCAGGCCACATACATCAAGTAAAAATCTATGTAGGGGCTGGGTATAGAAGCTCCATCTATAAACCTAGCATCTAGGAGACTAATGCAGGAGTACTAAAATATAATCAGTACCATCTCATATGACCTATTAGTGTTCATGCCACCTATAAACAACAGCAAACACAGATATCAGCATCATCAGAACCCTAGGGTTTCTCTCATCAGATGAAACCAAAGGACCCAAAATAGATGGAGTGAAGTGGCAAACAATTAATTCCAGAACTAGGTAGGCAGAGGGAGGCAGATCTGTATGTGTTTGAGACCAGTCTAGTGGACATAGTGAGTTCCAGGCCTGCCAGGGCTACATGGTGAGACCTTGTTTCAAAAACAAAACAGAAACATTAACAACCTCAACGACAACAACAACAACAACAACAACAACAACAACAACAACAACAATAACAACAACCCAAAAGAAACCCCACATGGCTAGTGAGCTGCTATGCCAGTTTTTTAAACTAGTGTAATTTCTAACTCTATTCTAAATATTTATCCTTAGACTCACAGGTAAGTATAGTTCTCATTCCTTACCAAAGAAGCTTCGTTTTGCAGTGTATGGAGACCAATTAGAGAAAGCCATAACTAGTGAAAATGCAGAGAACTACTGATCAGGGAGTGTCCAGCCATAATTGATACAGTAACAACACAACCCTTAAACCGAAAGCTCAGAGAACATCTGCCAGAGGGTAAGAAAGTCTGATATAAGATTTTGCCTTCTAGATAGGACAGGAAAGCTATACCCATGAAATCTCAATGGTATGGCCATTTAAATAAGACCTAAACAAATCCAACAAAAGCTGATACTTCAACTGGATAGAAGAATTCTCAGAGTCTTATCTTGAAATGGAGAACTACAAGCAATTAATGACTTAAAAGAGAGAAAGGAAAAATTCATCTTCCTCAAAGAACCCTCTAATTGGTTATCAAATGCCTGGTGGTCAGCCCTAAAAATATAAAAATAAAATCAATACTAAATCAACTTCACAGGTTGTATTTATATATTTGTATATGTGTGCCTGTATAAAAAATAATTAAAGAAAAAGCCAAGAATGTGAGGCATTGGATGGGTTAAACATCAGAGACAGAGGAAATGCTGTAATAACACAACCAGACACACCCTACCTTACCACAAGTTTATATCTCTATCCTGTCTGTCTGTCTGTCTGTCTGTCTGTCTTTTATATGTAGTAATATTTACCTTCATGTGTGTATCTGGACCATGTATGTGTGCTCAGTCCCCCAAAGAGGTCAGAAGAGAGTTTAGATCCGTTGGACATAGAATTACAGATGGTTGTAAGCCACCATGTAAGTGTTGATAACTGAACCTGGATCCTCTTCAAGAGCAGCAATGTCTCTTAATCTTTGAGTCATCTCTTCAGCCCAGTGATTTCATGCTTTAACTAAAACAATAAAAACTATTCAAAATATATGTCATGATATTCTAAATAATCACACAAATAGAAACACACCGTCTGAAATTTCTTCTAACATTCTTCATTGTGGTTTGAATAAGAATGACCCCCATAGTTGTATATATTTAAAGGTTTAGGGAGTGGCACTATTTGAAAGGATTAGAAGGTGTGGCCTTATTTGGGTAGATGGGGCCTTGGAGAAAGTGGGCAGTAAGGTTTCAAAAGACTAAGCTAGGCCCAGAAGCTTTTTCTGTTTCATGGGGTTCTAGATATAGAACATTCAGGTCCTTCCCCAGTCCTATGTCTGACTATATGCCTCCATGTGTTCTGCTATGCTGACGAATGGACTAAACGTCTGAAAATTTAAAACAGCTCGAATTAAATGCTTTCCTTTTAAGAGTTGCCATGATCATGGTGTCTCATCGCAGCTATAGCACATTGACTAAGACACTATCAGACCATTAAAATACGTTGACATATGGCCAGAGTATTAGCAACAACAAAGAGGTAAATGACACAAGCTTTACAGTTTGAGAAGAATTGTCACTTGAGGTTATCAAAAATTTGACATGATTAGTTTTAATATCACAGCTCAAGTACTGACTAGCTATATGATTTGCAGGTTCCTATACTTTCTGGAACATTTTTCTTACCTCAAAGTAAGAATACAGTCAATGTGATAGTCACCTCATAGGATTGTTGATTTGCTTATATGTTAAAATTTACTACAGAGCCTAGTGCATAATAAATTACCAACAAATCTTATCACATTGCTGCTTTGACTTTATCTATTATTTCTCTGCCTTATATGTATATGAATGACTTTGTCTCATATTTTAACTTTGGAATGGTTTATGAGAATTTGATAAAAAATTGAACTCAGTCTGCCCAAAATATTGCACAGAATTGGTGCAATATTTGAAATAATACCAAATTTGCAAAAGGTGTTTGGAGCTCCCTCTTAGGACAGTAGCTTGTAAACCTCACCAAACACAACTATAGCAGAAAGTAAATTCTAACCCATGACCTGGTTAGATTTTTTTTCTAAACTTACATTAAATTACAGTCAAGTGGGAAGAGGAATTTGTCTCAATCTTAATTGAGAAAATGTTTTCATCAGGTTGCCTGTAGGCAAGTCTGTAGGACATTCTCTTGACTGCTAATTGACAGAGGAGAGCTCACACAAGTGATCCAGAACTGTATATGAATGCGGGCTATGTAAGTCATAGGTATAGTCTAGTAAGCACTAGCTGCCCGTGGCCCTTGCTTCAATTCCTGCCTCCAGGTCCCTGCATTGAGTTCATGCCCTGACTTATTTCAGAGATGGATTGTGACTTGGGAGTTTTAAGATGAACTCAACCCATTCCTCCTGTAGTTGCTTTTGACAATGTTTTTTGTTTTTTAAATCAGATCAATAGTAACACTAAGGCTTATTTATATCAAATTTATCCAATTCCAACTTTTGCTTCCAAGCTAAAAGTTTACCATTAGCAACAAGTATTGACAATTGCTCTTCTTAAAGTGGCAGGTGACATTTAATCATTTTCTGTCTGACAGATACCTAATTTAGAATAAACATGGTTTGCCCACCATCCATTCAGTGAATAACAATGTGTTCCATGAAACTATAAGTTGTTCATCATATAACTCCATCACAAGAGATCTGATTGATATAGCCATAACAATCAGGTATACAGAAGGAATGTCTTCTTATTTTATCACATAGGAAAATATTAAGTTTGAGAATTTTAATAACTAATAATTTTTATAGATTTATCAGTGATATTTTAAACTGGCTTTTAGCAGTGCATAAGAGTGAGAAATTCTGTGACATCCAGGAGAGTTTGTGTTCTGGCTTTGATTGGTCCTTAGGAGTCAAGAATTACATCAAGTGTTTCTTCACTGGGTAGTTCTTCAATATGGTTTTAGCTTCCACTGTATTCCTAGCCTTAACTAGCCTCTCGTAGAAGGACATTTGTGTTTCAAAATGGATATTTTTTATTGCTACAATTTAATAGTGCAAACATAGCCTGAGATGTGACAAATTTTGAGATATTTTTGCAATATTAGAATATTATAGAAAAACTGTAGGATAATAAACCCAAAGAACAAACTTTGATTCAACATGATGAACTCAAAGCCAGCCTAGTATACATGAAGCCTCGTGTTAAAAGTACTCCAAAAATCTCAATTATATCACAGAATTTAAATGATTTAGAATTTTGGCTACTTAGCACCATGCTTTCCAGAAGAATGTTTTTTTTTCCAGATAGCCACTGCTTTGCATGTGTATAATGTTATAAAGATGCACAACCTAGTGTGTGAGGGTAAAATTACCTGCTATGTAAGCCTGACGTCATATGCTGGATCCCTCAAAACCATGTAGAAAAAGGGAATCAACTTCACAAAATTTTTCTCTGTCCTACATACATGCACCATAGCATGTCCACAAACACACCACAATACACTTATCATACAGATATAACACACACACACACACACACACACACACACACACACACACACACACTGAAATTAAGATTTTGAAAAGCATGGTTATTTTAAACATTGAAATGGATAATTTCTGCCAATGCTTAGGGCTTTAATGCAATTTAATTAGTCTTTGTCGATTGTAGTTTTTCCATATGAAAATGAGAGAATGCACTAGATTACCTTTAAGCTATATTCTAGTTTTTGTATTCCTATAAACTTAAAGCCCCTGATAAATATGTGATTAGGCTTTCACCTAGCCAAGGGATTCCATAAAACCTGATTATTTGTTTGAATTAAAGAAGTTCTATTTGCAAATATTATTTTGAGGAAAAAATAACTTGTTCATGAGAAAGGAAAATTATTCATATACTCATATATACTTTGCAACGTTAAGTATATAGTTTCATCAAACAAATTGGGGATTAACGAATGAAATCTTTGTTTTCAAAACCACAAAAAACAATTTGCAACCTGCACAGATCAAATAAGGAAATGATCCTGAGCTCAAAGAGCTTCCTGAGGGAAAGAAGACTAGATGAAGAAATAAACACACAGGTTCAGAAAATTAAATTTGCCTCAGCCTCATTACGCTTATATTTAGTTGTTTGCTTCTCTTATTTTGCAGAAAATTAGATTTATATATACCAAAAATGTGTGTATATAAGGAATATTGTTTCTCAGATGAGAGGAAGCCAAATGGGATATGTATTTACATAATAACTGTGACTCATCCACCAGCCAGCAACACACAATGAATCTAGTTGAAATTTTGAATGCATAGATTTTTTTTCCGTCTAGCATCAAAATAAAACATTGATAAATTATGTTTAAAAAATGTGTCTGATTGAGACTTGAAGTGCCAGAAATACCCGGGAGAGTGGGTCCAACCACTCAGAGAAGAAGGGGAGGAGAGATGAAGAAGGATTGTGGAAAGGGGTGACCAGAAGAGGGACAGTGAGAAGGATATAAAGTAAATAAGAAAAAAATTAAATTAAATTGAAAAAAGGATATGAAGTATAACGTGGACAATTTCTCCAATAAATCATATTTGCAAAGCAGAAAAAATGTATCTGATTTACCTGAGAAGACACAGAGAAATTTTATGTGATCTTTAAAACAAGAGCTAAAGACTCAATAATCAATATTGGTGTCCAATATAGATGATGACATCTTGATAGCCAAACTCCTTTTCTCTTGTTAACAACACCTTATCTCTTTTCTGAATGAGCAGACCCTGAACCTAGTCTTATTTCTTTGGTGAAAATGGAAACATGGACTGTAGTATTCAGAAACTGTTTGCAAGGTTAGGATAGTGGTTTTTTTTTTTTCTTGTCACAATATCTTGTATATTACTGGCATTGAGTGGGTGAGTGTTATGAATACTAAGTGCCATGTAATATACTGGATTTTCCTAACAACTGAAAAGGTACTTCATGCCCTATTAAATTGCAAATGTTTAAACAAATATTTACTGAGAATGAGGGGAGATATTAATAAAATATTATTTAACTACTGGGCATGGTAGCTCCTTACTGTGATCTCAGTACTTGAAAAGTAGAGAGGCAGGGAGATTAAGAGTCGAAAACAAGTCTTGGTTATATAGCAAGTTGGAGGCCAGACAAAACAAAACAATACAGAAATACCCCCAAACTCAAATCCATTGTACGCATGTATTAGTCAGGTTTGTATTACCACAACAGAACACTTGAGAGGTAACTAACTTTATAATTTGCTTAGCTTACAATTTTCAACATTAAGGGGCCTGACAGTTTTGATGGATTTCTGGTGAGAATGTCACAGCAAATGACAGACGGCACAGGCAGAAGTGCAGATTGCATTGAGCAGACATATCTCACACAAGTAAAGAAAAAGAATACAGTGAGTGGGGCTAAGTTTACTCATTTTATAGCATTCCTCCTACAAGAACTCAAGAGGTCATACTTGGACTACCTCATGCCCCAGTGATCCAAAACATGACTTTCTTGGAGGTACCTCCTAAAATCACCGTCCTGTACAGGAAGTCTTCACTCTAGTGGTCTCTTGGGGGTTACTTAATTAAATCGTATTCAAACTATAGCATTTTATACTTCTAAATGGCTTGGAAGTTGTCATTCAGACTGACTTAGTTATCTTGAAGTATTCAACCCATCCTGCCATTGATTTTCTATATAGTATCTTTCTAGAAAACCTATCTGTGGGATGTTGGATTTCCTCAATTATGTCTCCAGGTTTTCCTTCAGTTTTTGACATATTTTTCTACTGTACTGTTTTCCAGAGATTTCAGAAATAGAAGAGTACATTCTGGGTCACGTTCCATCACTGAAGGCAATAAGGACAGGAACTGCAGGTGGGAAGTGAAGCAGAGGCCATGGAAGATAAACTGGCTTGCTTGTAAGTGTGTTCACTCAGCCTAGTTTCTTATGCGACCCCGGGCCACTGGTCAAGAGTCGGCATCCATCAGCAGTAAGCTGGGCCTTTACACATCAGCCAGTAATTTACAAAATTACTGATGGAGATCTGATGGAGGTATATTCTTTCTCCATTGAGGCTTTTCTCCCCAAATATGTCCAGTTTTGTGTGAAGCTGACAAAATTCAACCAGGACAAAGAGAGCAAATTTAATAAGGGTGTAGAAAAGAATGGATTTTTTTCTTTTTTTTTTTTTCGGAGCTGGGGACCGAACCCAGGGCCTTGCGCTTGCTAGGCAAGCGCTCTGTCACTGAGCTAAATCCCCAACCCCAAGAATGGATTTTTAAATTCACTGTGAGTCGGATTAAAAAACAGTACAGTAACTATGGCAATTATTAGTTTGTTCAAAAATTAAAAAGAACTAGATATTGTGGTCTGTGCTTGTCATCGCTGGAATACAGAGGTAGGAGCAGGTGACCACACAATTGAGACCAACCGCAATGAAACAAAGAGTCCATCTCAAGAAATTATCAATATAACTACCATAGCATCTAGCAATTTAACACTGCGGTAAATTTTCCAAATAGTTGAAGACAGAAATTTTTTAAAAATAGAATTTCATGTAAGTCCAGGAAATTTCATGTAAGTACTGTATCCACATGTTTTCTCACTACCCTCTTCTCCCATGGCCCTCCGAGTCCTTTTTCAAATTTATGACTATTCTATTATCAGCATCTGTATATGTGTGTACTATTCACAGTAACCAAAAGTAGTGAATCTACTCACACGTCCATGAAAGGCTGAGGACAACATGATATATGCATCCAACGCATTATTTCTCATATTTAAAAGAAAGGAAATCCTTTAAAATGGATGAAGCTTGGGGGTATTATGATAAGTGAAGTAAGAGTCACAGAAAGGCAGATCACGTATCATTCCATCGTTATGGGATATCTAAAGTAGTCAAATTCATAGCAACAAAGTTCAAAATGATAATTTCTACCACCTAAACGAAAGGATTGAAGGGAATTGTGTATTTTTGTAGAGATTCAATTTGTTTAAGACATAAAAGTTTCAGAGAATAGTTTCACAGTAATGTAAATATGCTTAATACTCCTACAGTTTAACAGGATTAAGAAAGAGGCCTGGAGAGATGACTCAGATATTAAGAGCACTGGTTGCTCTACCAGAAGACCTGGAATCAATTCCAAGCACACATATTGCCAGTCACAACCATCTGTAACACCAATTCCAGGCAATCTGATGCCCTTCTTTGGGAACCAGGCACAGATATGGTGCAAAGACATGCATACAAACAAAAACACCTATACACATAGAGTAGTATTTTAAAATGATTAAGAAAATATTGAATGAAAAGTCTCTGGTAGTGCAATTGAAGCAATTATATTCTAAATAACTGTAGGGTATTGAGAATTTTGCAGAGCTTGTGGCTCTCGCTAGGTATGTGATCACCCAGGAATGCATGGGAACAATTGGTAATTGATGAATGGCCTCCAAAAGTGTCAAGCCAATAGAACTATACATTCCGTTTTGTAAAACAAGAAATGCAAAAATTTCAAACAGACCTGTATTACTTAGACCACAGTTGAACTTCTTGGAAAAACTGTAGAGAAACTTTGTTCTGAAGCCAGTACATTTCCCATCCTCCTTTGCTGCATTTCCCTATATATTGTTTTTAGCTTTTCCTTTAAAATTCTGAAAAAGTTCAGACACTGCATTCTGTAAGGATGATATTTTTTAGATTAGTCATATGACAAGTAAAAGGACATTATGTTTAAAATGTCAATAATTGGACACCCTTCTCTTGCTCATTGCTACTACAATGGCCATTCTTTATCTGTTCTATGTTATCTATGTTACTAGTCCCCTCTGTATTTCCTCCCTCTAATGAAACCTGGGCTCTTCTTAGTTCAAAGGATCTGTAGTACACTTTTCAATCTCTTTATTTGTTATGTGTCTGCTCATGTTGTCGTTTTGGTTTAATTTTGGTATTTCAGATGAATTGAAAAATGTGTTCATTTATTTTTTTACCTCATCTAACTTGGCAGAGTGCAGGCTTTTAAAGTAATTCCCCTATTCAGAATTTCTTCAGTGATTATTGTAATGCTCCTCTGTTCCTCCCTGAGTTGGTTCATTTGAACTGTTGTTGTTGTTGTTGTTGTTGTTGTCACTGATGCTGCTACATGGTCAGTCTATAGCTCTTCTCAAAGTATCAACTCTTAGACTTCTTGATTTTTTGTATTACTTTCTTTGTTACATCAATTTTTGCTTTTACTTTATTATTTATTGCCATCTACAGGATTTGGGTCTGGTTTGTTCTTGTTTTTCAGACTCTTGTGTTGTATCATTATGAGTCATTTATTTATACTCTTTCTGAATTTTAGAGCTAAAATTTTCCCTCTTAAGATAACTTTTAATGTGTCCCACAGGTTTACTGTATTGTATTTTAATTTCCATTTAGTTCTAAGATATTTCAGGCTTATTACTTATTCAGTAATATGTTGTTGAATCTCCAAGAGTTTGTATTCTTTATAGAGACTTAATTTGCTGCTGACTTTAAGCATTACTACATTGTGGCTAGATAGGGTACACAGAGATAGTTCAGGTTTTCGAATTTGCTAACGTGTGTGTGTGTGTGTGTGTGTGTGTGTGTGTGTGTGTGTGTGTGTGTCTGTGTGTGTCTGTGTGTGTATGTGTGTGTATGTGTGTGTATGTATATGTATGTGTGTATGTGTATGTATGTGTATGTGTATGTGATTGTGTGTGTGTGTGTGTGTGTGTGTGTGTGTGTGTGTGTGTGTGTCAGTAACTACATGGTCTATTTTAGAGAAGATTTCATGAGCTGTTGATTAGATTTAGCTAGCTTTCCACTGCTGTGATGAAACATATGACCATAAGCATCTTGGGAAGGAATAGCATGGACCTTCCAACATACATTCTTCCCAAACAGTTCTACCAAATGTTTAATGTTGGAGGATGTACCATACTCAACTTCAAAAATATATCATTACTTGCATAAAACCCTCTCTCTCTCTCTCTCTCTCTCTCTCTCTCTCTCTCTCTCTCTCTCTTCTCTCTCTCTCTCTCTCTCTCTGGAAAAAATAGACACCCAGACATGAATATGAAAAATTACAACCATCTGATATTTGATGAAGATGCCAAGTATACATACAGGAGGAAAGACAACATCTTCAACGAAAGATCATAAGAAAACTGGTATCTGTCGCCTTGCACAAAAGTAAACTCCAAATGGATCAGAGACCTGGATATAAAATCTGAAATGCTGATACAGCTAGAAGAAAACATAGTATATACTCTAGAAGGTATAGGAACAGGAAGAAACTTTATAAACTGGACTCCATTGGCTCAGTTATTGAGGCCAACAACTTATGAATGGAAACTCAAAACTATAAATCTCTAAAAGATAGTTTGCTATTTAAAATAGCAAAATAATCAATTAAGTGAAGAATAAGCCCACCAAGAATATTAGCCAGCTATATATCTGATAGAGGATTAATATTTGGGATAATCAAAAACCTTGAAAAATAAAGTCAAGAGAACAAATGATCCAAGGGGAAATGGGCTATTGATCTGAACAGACTTCTTTAAAGAAGAAATAAAAATGGTCAACAAATATCTTTTAATGTGATCAACATCTTAAGCAACTAGAAAAGTACATACTAAAACTACTTTGATGTTTTATATTTCCACACTCAGAACAGCTAAGAACAAGAAAACAGTGGACAACAAATGCTGGTAAGGATTAGGAGAAAATAGAATCCTCAATTACTGTTGAGACTGCAAACTGGTGGGGCCATTAGGAAATCAGTATGGAGAATTTGAAAAAAAAGATAAATATAGGTGTCTTAGTCAGGGTTCGCTAGAGTCACAGGACTTATGAGTAGTCTCTATATAGCAAGAGAATTGGTTGATGACTTACAGTCTGTAGTCCAACTCCCCAAAAATGATCAGCAGCAGCTGTGAATGGAAGTCCAAGGATCTAGTGGTGGCTCAGTCCCACAGGGCAGGCACTTGAAAAAGAGAGCCTCTTCCTTCTTCCAATGTCCTTATGTAGGTCTCCAGCAGAAAGTGTGTCCCAGATTAAAGGTGTGTACCACCATGCCTGGATCTTGGATTTGCTTTATCCCAGATGACATTGAATTTAGAGATCTCCTTGCCTTAGGCTCCTGGGATTCATAGCCAATTTGTCTCAAGATCTCTATACCAAGATCCAGGTCAGAAACTTGTATTTCCCAGCCTCAAGATCAGGATCAAAGGTAAGCCTTGCAATTCTGGATTGTAGTTCATTCCTGATACAGTCAAGTTGACAACCAGGAATAGCCACTACAATAGGTTTACCATATGATCGAGCTATGCCACTCCTAGGCATACTCCCAAAGGACATGATGTTGTACTCCATAGCTAGTTGCTTAACTGTGTTCAATGCTGTTTTATTCACAATAGCTAGGAAATAAAATCAATATAAATTTCCTTCAACTGATGAATAGAAAATGAAAATAGAACACATTGGAGTTGTAGTCAATTATAAAGGAAAATAAAATTTTCAGGTAAATGGATGGGACTAGTAAATATTAATTACACTGAGTAGAATAACCCAGTTCCAGAAAAACAAATGTGCATGATCTCACTTATCTGTGGATCCTATCTCCTAATTTTTAGATGTATGTAACTGTAATAATTTCAGAAACCAGGAAAGCAAAAAGAGACCATGGAGGCAGAATGATAAGTAATAGTAGAAAGTAGCTAGTAGACAGAAGCACTATAAAAGGGGAAAAGAGAGGAATTAACAGGCTCTAAGTGGGGAGAGGGGGCAATACAGAGGGAGATAGAAAAGGAAGTAATACTAAGGAAGTCTGAAAACACCATAGGGAAATGTATTATTTTGTCTATTCGTGTGTGTGTGTGTGTGTGTGTGTGTGTGTGTGTGTGTGTGTGTATGTGCTCACGTGCGCATATGTGTGTGTGTTTGTGTGTGTGTATCGTATATTTTTATAGTTTCAATGAAGTTACAAAAAACAGGATGACAAAGCTGCCACTAATATCCAGATACTAACAAAATCCCTATTACAGATCACGACAGAAATCTCCAACTGGTCAAAATGCAGAGATCAAGTGACCACAGGGTGGCGCTTTCCCACTGATAGTACTACACGGAGTCCTTATACCTAAGGTTCAAGGAACTTCATAGGAGAAGGGGCAGAGAAACTGTAAAAGCCAGAGGTCCAAGATGGCTGCTAGGAGACAGTATCATCTATACATGACAGGGAAGATACACCTATGAAATACCAACAATATGGTCACCTAAATATGACCAGCACAATAACAATACAAACTGTATTTGCAAGGAAGAAATCATCCCTTGATGAAGAGCTACAGGCAATGAAATGGCTGCTGGGAGAAGACTAAGTCTTCTCCAGGAATGAGTCCTAGGATAAATTATCGAATCCCACATGGTCAGTTCTAAATAACACTCAACAAGTTTTAGTGTGTGTGTATTTACATAGGAACAATTTGAGAGAGGGAAGGACACAGGAGGAGTTGGAGGATGAAAATGCTCTAAGTGCAGTACTCACATATGAAACTATGAGACAGTTTTTAAATTAAAACTGAAAGAACTTCAGGCAGTGGTAGCACACACCTTTAATCTCAGCACTCAGGAGGCAGAGGCAGGTGGATCTCTGTGAGTTCCAGGCCACTCGGTCTACAGAGAGTTCCAGGACAGCCCGGGATACACAAAGAAGCCCTGTCTAGGAAAAACCAAAACCAAGCAAAATCAGAGAGGCAGAGGCACGCGGGGGTGGACGTTGGGTGTGGGGGTACTGCATTCTGATTTGATTTGTACCTTTTAACCTAAAATTGAAGTAGAACAAAGGGTACTAAAAGAAGCCATTGTAAAATGTTATCACAGCTACTCAGCTTCAGAGTGTGTCTTTACTGTTAATGTTGCTGTTTTATTGAGACAATGGCTCTCTGAGTAGCCTGGACTTGCCTAGAATTTACTCTGTAGCCCAGGTTGACCTTGGACTCCTCTCACCTCCCAGAGCCCAAAGATCACACCAGAGTGCTGCCCTACCCATCCTGGCAAATTCTGAATATTTGAGAAATATCTCTGTAGGATTTGAAGATCTCGTCCCAATCCTCAGGAATATCCAGGCTATTAATTATTAACTACTTTTCCAGAGTTTTTTTTTTTTTGCTTTATTTCAATGTTAAAAGGAATCTTGACCTTTTACCAATAAAGAAGGAATAAATATTCTTGAGGAAATTTTATTAAAAAATTATGTATCTAAGTGTAGACTAAGAAAAACGCTGTTGTTGATGAAAAATGAGGAGTCAGGGGTAGTTGGATCTTTGAGTTCTGGGCCAGCATAGTATAGGGAGACAGTTCCAGAACAGCTAGGGCTATACAAAGAAATCCTATCTCAGGAAAACAAAAATGAAGCAACAAAAAGGAAGAAATAAAATAAAATATCATCTCTATGTTGGATAAATAAGATCCAAAAGAATTTCAAGAGGCTGGTGAAACGGTTTAATTGGTATAGGTTCAATCCCTAGCACTGAATAAATTGGGCATGGTGATTTATGCCTGAAATCTCATCACTGGGGAGGTGAAGGAATATGATCAAAGCTCAAGGTCATCCTCAACTACACACTGAATTAACAGTTAGCCTAAGATTGATAAGACCCTGTCCAAAAGTATGTATATTAAATTGAGGCAGGCATGGGATATATACTATTAAGCACAGCACTTGGGAGGTGAAGCAAGATTAGGAATTCATGGTTGTCACTGGCTACATATCAAAGTTCCATGCCAACCATGAGGTACATGAGCTCCTGTGTTTTTTAAAAATTAATTACTTTAAAAATTCTCAGGAATAACAGCTGGTGCAAAGAGAAAATAAAATAAGCAATTTGGCTGCATTTAAATATTTACTGGGTGAGTAATTATTTTAAAATGGCAACTAACTTCAAGATCTCATAGGATAGAAGCCATATTCAAAACAAAAAATTGTAGGACTATGGATGTACTCAGCTGTCGAACATATGGTTAGCATATGGGGCACCCTAGGTTTGATCTCTAGTACCACAAATCTCTTTCCAATACACTTGCAGAAGTACACACACACACACACACACACACACACACACACACACACACACAGCCTCGAGAAACACACATGGCATCCAGAGACAGCATGCCTTGTCTTTTAAAGTGATGTTTAATTTGCAAATGTCAAATGCTGAGATATTAAGGAATTATTACCACTGCACTTCAGAAATAGAGTAAGAAAGAGACCTATGATGGAGATTGGATTTGTAGATTTAGTCTGTCCCTTAGGAAGACTATAAAATGGGATAATGAAGGCTATAAAATACGGTAGTCTACTTTCCTTTGCTGTACTAAATACCTAAGAGAAATCAGAAAAAAGGTTTATTTTCTATTCAGTTTTAAGGATTCCAGTCTACAGTTCCTTGGCCTGATCAACTTGGGCCTATAATGAGAGCATGGTGAAACAGATCTGTTCACTTTCAAGTCTAGTATCTCTTACAAGACCATGCATCAACTAGCCTACCTTTCTATCACTGGGCCTCATATTCAAAAGGCTACACCACCTTCTAGCTGGTGGCCAATCCCTTCAACACAAGAAACTGAAGGAGTGGGGGTATTTAAGATACAAACCATGACAAAGAGATTAAAAGCCACAGTAAAATGATTACAATTGATTAAACTTTGTTTTCTACTTTTAATAAAAGTCAAATCAATATAGAACACATACAGTATATAAATTGAAGTTTAAGTATTTTGATTTAATAAAATATTATAATAAACTATATAATGTAGATAAAATATTTTATCTTTATAGTTCATGATACTTCTATGGAACTATAATTAAAATGTAACTCTAGGTGTCCCATAGTTTTCTGTGGATTTATTCTAAAGTATATTTTTATTCTTTAAGCATTTAATACATGCATATAATATATTTTGACTAGATTCACCTTTAGTCCTTTTCTTAACTCCTCCCAGATCCATCTTTGATCTCCATACCCCTTAACCACCCAGTCCAATTTCTGCTGCTCATATATTCATAGGGGTAAGGCCATCCTCTGAAGCGTGGTTGGCTAACCAGTGACCACATCCATAAAGATAACTGCCTTTCCCTCAATTAGAATGTTCCGTGCTCTTAAAAGCTTTATTCCATGAGTGAAACACTGTACTTAGCAGATACAAAGGGTACTCTGTATTTCTAACACCAATTAATGGCTGGATGTCATAACACAGACATGAGAAATGAAATTGGTACACAGTGTAACAATAGTAGTAGTCCATACATATGGTGGTTTGTTCTATATTAAATAACCATGTAAAATGTAGGAAATACAATTATGTTTCATATTCCCAGTATGATATAAATTGTGATATAGATTAAATACATGACAGCTTTTGGAATTCATTGGGTGTGTACCTTTTGGCTAAATGTGGTTTTTGATAGCCTTTCGATTACAAAATTACTTTTTATTCTGGAGCACCATCTAGAGGAAATGGAGGTAAAAGTACTAAGCAAAAAGAAAGTTAAATAAAAAAATTAAAAACAATCAGCCAGGTGTGATATATCATGACTGTAATCCTAGCTCTTGGGAAGTCAAAGCAGAAGGATCACAAGTTCAAGGTCAGATTGGGCTACATAGAGGGTTTCAGGCTAGCCTGTGTTACACTGTGAAAATGTGCCTCAAAAAAAAAAAAAAACAAAAACAGAGCAAAACATTATTTTAAAAAATAAAACAACTAACCTCAACGAACCAATAATTATAAGATTATATACAGCTTTGAAGTTCTTTTCTTACTCAATTACCAATTAGTTTTTCTGTCAAGAGACAAAAGGAAGCCTTGAGAAATGGTTAAGAGCACTGGCTGTGCTTCCAGAGGACCTAGATTCAATTCCCAGCATGCACACAGCAGCTCACAGCTGTCTATAACTCCAGTTCCTTGGATCCAATACCCGCACACTGACATGCATGCAGGCAAAGCACAAATGTACATACAATTTAAAGAAGAAAAAATTAAAAAGAGATAAAGTAAGCTGGCGATGCATCTACCTAATATATACAAAGCCCCAAGAATGGTCCTTAGCAATCCTCCCCCCACATATACAAAGAGGATCCTTGATAATACCTATACAATGTTTCTTTTTTATTTCTTTTCTTAAGACAAGATCTCACGTAGACAAGGTGTCTTAGTCAGGGTTTCTATTCCTGCACAAACAACATGACCAAGAAGCAAGTTGGGGAGGAAAGGGTTTATTCAGCTTACACTTCCACATTGCTGTTCATCACCAAAGGAAGTCAGGACTGGAACTCAAGCAGGTCAGGAAGCAGGAGCTGATGAAAAGGTCATGGAGGAATGTTACTTACTGGCTTGCTTCCCCTGGCTTGCTCAGCTTGCTTTCTTATAGAACCCAAGGCCACCAGTCCAGAGACCGCACCACCTACAATGGGCTGGGCCCTCCCACTAGATCACTAGTTGAGAAAATGCCTTACAGCTGGATCTCATGAAGGCATTTCCTCAACTGAGGTTCCTTTTTCTGTGATAACTCTAGCTTGTGCCAAGTTGACACACAAAACTAGCCAGTACACAAAGCTAGCCTTTAACTCTATTTCCTGGTAGATGATGTAAATCCTGATCCCGCTGCTTGCAGCTCCAAATGCTATGCTTACAACCATATTTTACTATGCTCAGCTTTTGTTTCTATTCTCCCCAAGAAGGTTTCTACAGTCCAGATCTCTGTAGAATGTCTGACCTGAAAAGGGCATTAGAAATCCTGTGGCCTGCTCCCTTCATTATTTAAGTAGGGAATATGAGACAAAGTATAGAAATAACTTGTTCAGTGTCAAGATATTTTCCCTTCCCTCCCCTCCCCACCAGTGTCCAGATATTAATGATAGAATCAGAAGTTAAATTTCTGGACTTTTGGGATTCTCAGAATTGGAGTTATTCTATCTAGCACACAGTCTTTTAGGTTGTTTCACAATAACAAACTGTATTTCAACTACACAAAACTTCAGCAAGATCACTGAAACCTGAGGTGATAACTATATGGTCATAACACCATTGGCTTATTAGCAGGTGTGAGAAACCAATCCCTTCCATGTCTAGTTTGCTTGTTTCGGTTTACTGAGACAGTCTTGCTGTACAGATTTAGCTGGTACTCATTCTGTAACACAAGCTGTCCTGGAGTTTGTGGCAATCTCCCTTCTACAGTCTTCATATGGTGTATAATTCATTGGCCAACTTGTTTCTGGTTTAGCAACGTATCTGTTTCCAGTAACTGAAGAGTTCTGGGAAGGTTATATCATTAACATGAAAAAAATGAGCTGATCTTTAGGCTGTTGAGATGGAAAGATGCTTATCACCAAACTTGAGTTGAATCTCTGGGACCCACATTGTGGAAGGACAGAATAGACTCACAAAAGTTGTCCTAAACCCCACACATGTGACATGGCATACACTGTCCTCTACCTTGTACTATCCCATAAAAATGTGAAAAAAAGTGATAAAACGAAGTTCTAACAATTTAATTGAAGAAAGAATGTTTTTGATACATTATATCCTGAGGGCAATAAAATTCACTTTAAGACAATGGATTCCTCTTGAAGAATTATGCATTAATTGGGTTAATTACAGTAATTGAAAATCACTGATACGAAAGGAAGGTAAGTTCGGTGTGATTTGTAGAAGGTGATTTTGATGTCAGTGATCTGGATTTAAAATCCATATAGAACCACCGATTGCATAGGTTTAGACAAATTGCTTAAGTACACTAATGTCAAATTGTTCCTATTCAGATTTAATAGCAACTTCTCGTGACTGTTATAAGGATTAAAGTGAGATAATTTACCTAGCTCACAGCACACACACACACACACACACACACACACACACACACACACACACAAAATGGCTACTAAATGACTGTCTTAACAAAAGACAATTTCGGGGTTGGGGATTTAGCTCAGTGGTAGAGCACTTGCCTAGCAAGTGCAAGGCCCTGGGTTTCGTCCCCAGCTCTGGAAAAAAAAGCAAAAAACAACAACAACAACAACAACAACAAAAACAAAAAAAAAACAAAAAAATACCAAAAGACAATTTCAAAGAGTAGAGAAAATTCATATTAATTTTTCAAAACATGATTATTTCTCTCTTAATCCCTGTGACTACGACATGTGTATTGTCAGGGTAAAATGTAAAGACAAATGGTTTATTTTGAATATTAGAAGAGAGATAATTGGGGTTGCCTTGTTTGTTTGCTTACTTGTTTGTTTTGAGACAGGGACTCACTATGTATCCCAGATGGAGCCTGGCCCACAACTCACTATATAGACCAGGCAGTCCTGTGGGGTCACAGACCTACCTCTACCTCCCTGGTGCTGATATAAAAGGTATGTGCCACCATGTGTAACATTATCTCAAATAGTGATGTAGTAGACCAGGCAAGGGTTCTTATTCTCCTTAGTAGACAAATGCCT
Organism: Rattus norvegicus; assembly: GCF_021556685.1. NCBI lineage: Eukaryota > Metazoa > Chordata > Mammalia > Rodentia > Muridae > Rattus > Rattus norvegicus. Next base: position 81,932,596 of record NC_141554.1, on the reverse strand, counting down.
AAAGACATTATTGACCCAAAGCTGGGTACAATTTTGTTTCACATCTGGTGGGAAAAGAACAGAGATACTATAAAATATTCTCATGTGCATGTGAGAGCTCCCAACCAACGTATACACAAACCACAGAGAATTATGTGGCCTGGTGTCAACAGTGATGAGAAGCTCTGGATTCATGTACAGTAGTTACTCAAAAAATAAATATGTTTATTTAAATGTACCAAATATTTGTGGTAATAAACGACTGACAAAAACAATGCTCTTGCCAGGTGGTGGTGCCTTTAATCCCAGCACTCAAGAGGCAGGGGGATCTCTGTGAGTTTAAGGCTATCCTGTCTACAAAGCAAGTTTCAAGACAGTCAAGGTTACACTGAGAAACACTGTCTAAAAAACAAACAAACAAACAAACAGTATTCCTTAGTTAAGTATTACAAATCAAAATATATTATGTCCTAGATAAATGTCCCATTTGGTTCAAAATGTGTCCACAACACGTAGGAACCATTCTAAGAACCTTTCCAGCATCTTAGCTTTTCTATTGGCTCATCTTGATTTCTTTCCATTTCTTGTTATTTAAATAGAAGCAAGTTATCATAAAGCTTTAGAGGCTGTTCTTTCAACTCTAAGATCTTACAGTCCCACTGACAAAGCTCACCTAACATTCACAATGCCCAAAGTGTATCCAGGAATCTCTATAATGTCACAATATCTATGAATGAACAATCCTATCTTGTTTACTCCTTAATGTCTTTGGTCTAGTACACCTGACAACAGAAGACCTGAATAAATATTTTAATATGTGAATTCTCATTAATGTATGTATAATAGTATATGGCTAAATAAAACTAATGACTGCTGTGCAGACATGACTCAGCACAAGTTGTTCTTGTAGAGCAATGGTTCTCAAATTCCCTAATGCTGTGATGCTTTAATAAAATCCTTCGTGTTGTGGGGACCCTCAACCATAAATTTATTTTTGTTGATTCTTCATAACTTTAATTTGCTACTGTTATGAATGATAATGGAAATATCTGTGTTTTAACCCACAAAGGGGCCATGACCCACAGGTTGAAAGCCATTGTTGTAGAGTACTCAACATTCTGTTCCTAAACACCACAAAGCTCACAACCATCTGTAACTTTAACTTGTGGGGGATCTGGCACCATCTTTGGTTTCCAGACGTAAATAAACTCCCATGTGAACACACACACACATCCACATAATTCAAATTAGTATGATTACAGTACTGAAAAGAGGTCAGGAAAGTTTCTTTAAATGGAAGATGTGAAATCAGATACAAAACTGAGTTGTTGGAGAGGATAAGGTTTGTTGTTTCAGTATAGGGACAACACAGACAATGATAAAGGATTAATAATGGTAGTGACATTAGGAAAAAAATTAAACATAAAAATATGTGACTCGTGTGGCTGAGAAATGACTGAGTGGTAAAGAACATATTTACTACTTGTCTTAGCGTTTGCTGTGAAGAGGCACCATGACTACAACAACTCTTATAAACGAAACCATTCAGAGATTCAGTTTAGTTTCCTCATGGCAGGAAGCATGGCAGCATGCAGGCAGACACTGTCCTGGAGAAGGAGCTGAGAATTCCATATCCAAACCCTTAGGCAGCAAAATGAGAGAGAGAGAGAGAGAGAGAGAGAGAGAGAGAGAGAGAGAGAGAGAAAGAGAAAGAGAGAGAGAGAGGAGACAGAGCTATGTTTATTTTGTTTGACATATGTTAACACCATGTAGCTTGAACTCAGCTTGAAATGTGTCTTACTCACTTTTTACTAACTCATAAATAGTACATTTGAGGTTGGAAGAATATTGAAAAAATTTGTGCTAAAGAAATATAGCAATAAAATGACTGTACTCACAGAACAGTGCCATATTCGGCCATCACCAGAGAAGCTTCTTGAAGCAGGTGGGAACTAACACAGAGACTCATGGCTGTACAGTTTGCAGATAGGGAAATCCTTTGGAGCACTCAATACTACAAGGGATATTTCCTTTAACCCCTGCCTCTTGGGGCTCAAGGAGCTATGTATAAGAGGAGATGGAAAGATTAGAAGAGCCAGAAGAGATGGATGACTGCAAGGAAACAGTCCTCCAGACACAGGACCAATGCACTTGGGAATTCATAGACTGTAGCAGCACATATAGGGTTGGTACACGTTCAAGCCACACAGGGTCCGAGCACTGAGGTGAGAGTGGAGATGAGCTTGGATCCCTAACAGAGAAGCTATCTGTAACTGGTACTCACTTGGAAAGGAAAAAGTAGGTTTCTCCACTGAAGTTTCACTGGGTATATTAACCTACTTCAGGGTAGGCTCCATGCCCAAGAGTTGGTAGACAACACAAAATGAACTCAATGGTATTTACATAGACATTTTGTCTCACATAGCTTTGTGCAGATTTTTTTGTCTTATTGTATTTTGCTTGTATATTTTCACTTCTGATTTTGTGCTTTTATATGTGAGTGATTTTGGTTTTAGTTTTGTTTTTTGTTTGTGTTTTTTATGTACAACCCTTTTTATTTTATAAGTGAATCTGGATTTTAAACCAATAGTTCCTAGAATAAAAACTGTACAACAAAAATAATAAATAAAATGGCAAAAAAACTACTAGATGTGACATGGGATTTATTTTAGGGAAGATACAAAGTACTTTAGTCAGATTTCCTTCCATGTTGTGAGATAAATAAAAGATTCCAGTGGATATATGTAAAAGTGGAAAAATTGTCTGGTAATCGAAGTCTATAGAAGACTGTAATAGACAACTCACTCAGCCTGAGTTTACAAAAGATAAGCAAACCTAACTGGGGGACTGGGGGGAGACAAGGGATCTGTTTGTGTTTTGCTTGCTTGTTCTTTTTTTTTAAGAGAGAAAGAGTGTGACCCTGAATGAGTAGGGAGAAAGGGAATATCTAGGAGAAGCTGAGAAAGGAAAAACCATGATCAGAATATGTTAACTTTTTTTATGTATATGAGTACACTGTAGCTGTCTTCAGACACACCAAAAGAGGGCATCAGATCTCATTACAGATGGTTGTGAGCCACCATGTGGTCGCTGGGAATTGAACTCAGGACCTCTGGAAGAGCAGTCTGTGCTCTTAACCACTGAGCCATCTCTCCAGCCCATATGTTAACTTCTAAAAGGACTATAAACTAAGACATTTGGACATATTGCTTCAACTTCGACTTAATCACTTTACCTTAACTCTGGCTAGCCTATCTGGAACTTTAGGATCTGAACTAAAGATAGTTTCCCCCAAATACCATGTTCTTTGTGACCTGTAGGCCTTTGTACCTATTGACCCCTTTTGTCTGGAACTGTCTTTTCAAGTTTGGCTACCCAGTCTTCACATAGTAATTCCTCATGTATCAAGACTTTAAGTCTATACTTACATTATACATTCTGTTGGAAGCACTCCCTGCCCTCCTCCAAAATGTAATAGTTTTCGTGCTCTTACAATACTATCTACATCAATAGTTTTCATGCTCTTAGAATACTATCTACATCGATAGTTTTCATGCTCTTAGAATACTATCTACGTCAATTGCAGCACTTACTACATTGGACAGTATTTTTTGGTGTAAACTTTTTTATTGCTTATTTCATTTATTTACATTTCATATATTATCACCCTCCTGGGCGTTTTCCCCTTTGCAACCCCCCTATTCTATCTCCCCTCCCCCCTGCTTCTACAAGGGTGCTTCCCCACCCCCCTACCACCGCCCTAGCATTCCCTAAGCTGGGTCATCTAGCCTTTAACCAAGGGCCTCCCCTCCCACTGCTGCTACATAAAGCCATTCTTTGCTACATATGCAGCTGGAGCCATGGGTCCCTCCATGGGTCCCTCTTTTTTCTTTTTAACTTACCAATGTTTTGTCCTGTACAACAGATGCACTTAGCTCACCTTTAATTTTCATTATCATTCTGCCTGGCATATAGTAAGTATTCAATATCTGTTGAAATAAAAATAAAAAGTGATTGAGTCTAGATAGATGAGTCAGGAGTTAAGAGTGCCTACTGCTCTTGCATAGGACCTGAGTGTGGTTCCCAGTACCCACATCTGGCAGGTCACAGCTTTCTCTAACTCCAGCTTTAGTGGCATCCAGTGTCTCTGACCTCTGGGAGATTGTGGACATGTGCACATACATGTATGCAGGCACACAAAGTTACACAAAACACAAATAGTATAAGTAAATCTAAACAAAAGATGACTCTAGAACTAATTGTAGAAACACTATTAGGATTACAAATATAAATTGGATTTTCCTTAGAGGAGAGCTAAAACCAAGAGATACCTAGAGATGAGAAATGAATAAAAACTATTAACTTGGAAATATTCATACTTTAGTAATGCAGGCTAAACAGTCTGAGCAAAAGATGGAGAAGAAAAACCATACAAAGAACATTTAGTGATTCTGAATAATGAACAAACAGTATTTTAAATGGAAACTTATGGTAAAGTGTCAAAAGGTTTTTTTTCCCTATGCAACAAAAACAGAAGGGATGTTGTTGAATTACATAGCTTGTTCTCCCCAGTAGTAGTGCTTGATCTCACAGAACTAAGGAGTGAATTATTCTGAAAAACAGACATATATGAATCAATATAGTTCAAATTAAGACATAGAAACTACACAATAATGTGAGGGTAAATAAAAGAAAAGGAATGTTTTGGGCTGGGGATACAACTCAATGGTACAGTGTTTACTAACACGTAAGCCTCTGCATGCAATGCCCAGCACAGAAGAAAATGTTTATGTATGAGAAAATGGGAATAAGAAAGGTTGGGCAAGAAGTAAGAAAACATTTCAAGAATGAAGAAATTGCAGAAAGGTACCCAAGGAAGACGATCCCCTTTAAAGTACAATATAGGATTGAGATTAAGATCATGCTGAACTGCACGGTGGTAATATCTTATCCTAGAATTGCCCCCTAAGGGTGGGTGCCAGGTGTCTGAGGATTGTTCAGAAGGAATGGGAGGGACCTCAATGGACTCTGCAGGGAAGGGGTGGGGGTGAGATCAAAGGAAGATGCAAGAGAGAAGCACTGCCTAAGGCTGCAAAACCTAGCTATCTAGGAGGCCACATGTGACTTCATTAAGACCACTGGAGAGCTACCCATATCTCAGAAGCTAAACTCTGAGGGATCCAGGTGGGTCTGAATCCAGGTGGACTTAAAAGCAATGTGTCTGGGGAGAAAGACAGCTGAGATACAGGTGCCGGTATATGAGAGCAAGAACGAGAGACTGCTCGGTGAAACACAGATCTAAAGATAAAGTTTACCATGTCTTCAAAGAACCAGACTCTCCACAAAACAACTTAAAAAGAAGAAAAAGACAGCATCTAGAAGAACCGAGAGCCAAAATGAATGGGGATGTGTTAGATGAATATTTGCATCTTAAAGAACATGAGAGACATAATGCTTGCATCTTTACTCAATAGGTATGGATAATTGAAATTGAAGAAATAATGATATAGAAGTAAAGAGATTATAGTCATGGAATTTTTTACATGTAGGGCAAGTCTATTCCATTGTATAGAATTTTTATAAAAGCCATAAACAATTGTGTGATTTCCCCCCTATAGTCATAGTCAATGAAAGAACCAAGATTAGACCAATTTTTTTTTCTGACTCACATTATTATTCTATCATGCTGAGAAAGAGCTGTTTGGAGAGGAGTAAAACTAGTGGTGAGTTCATCAGAATTTCAAAGGACAGCTGTACAAATGCACTTTGATGTTAGCTCAAGTGGAAAGTAGGTTTAATCAGGTAAGAAATGCACATCAGACATTCGCAGGGCAATTTTACTATGTAATACATTTTTTAAGAAGAATAGGTATTTGGGGAGCAAGTGAGTTCACTTCCGTTAGTGTTTAAAAGTACAAAACAAGGTGGGTTTGATGAATTTACACCTCTAATCCTCACGCCAGGGAAGCTGAGGCAGGAGCATTGCTGTAAGTTTAAGGCCTAACTGGGCTATGGTGCATTGGCGATCAGTTTGAAATGAGATACAGGGTAAGACCCTGTCTCGAACACAATTAAACTGAATGAGTAATGTGGACTTTGATGAATTTTAAAGTTAACTAAGGTACAATATTTATTAATCAGAGAGCTGAGAAACGGATGGATAAAGGCAAGTATTGAATGATTAACCATAATTCCTTAGAATACACTGTGAGATTATTTTTTCACGAATTAGTGTATACAGAATACTTAACTCCACAGGATACTGAATTCCATAATATTTTAAATTTTTAAATTCTACCTTAGTAGGATTAACCTGTGTTTTGTAAGATTTCAATTTATTGATATAAAACATACACAGAGATTGAATATATGCATGTGTATAGACCCTACCAATTTCCCTAAAACTCAACAAGAAAGAATCTCCTTTTAATTTTGGGGTTAAAAGCAGAATATAGTAAAATCAATTAAGTAGAATCAAAATTGACACTTCTTTAGATGTTAATATGATTTTTACCAGGACTGGTTTTGTTTCTAACTTTAGTTAACAAGGGGAGAGGACTCAGTAGATAAAATGTTTGCTCAAGCATGAAAACCTTTTGATCCTCAGTCCCATATTGAAATCCGGCTGTGGTGGTGCTCATAAGGGCGAGATGTGGGTAGTAACAGACAGATCCCAGGAACTCATTGTCCTGTTTATCCAGCCAATTTGTGAGCTGAAGATTCTATCAGGGAGACTATTTCAAAAAATAGAAAGTGGTAGCTCTGAGATTATATACATATATAATATTATATGGACTAAGTAGGTTATTTTTATACATTTGGGAACATGTATAATATATACTATATATATAATCTCTCATATATATATTTATATACATACATGTATATGTATGTATAAAGCAACAAAGAAAAAGAAAGCATGGATTTGAAAGAGAACAAGAGACATACATGGCAGGGTTTGAAGATAGGAAGGAGGCAAATGATTAAAATGATTTTAAAAACACATTGCGATTTCTAAAAATAAAGCATTTTAATCAAGAAAATAAAACCAATGAAGAGTAGCAGGAGAAGACATTTGATGTCATCCTCTGGTCTCCACATGTATTCATATACACTTGCACACACATATGTACACAGATGCCACACACACATACACACCTTTACTCATCGTTTTAAAATTTAATATTAATGAATAAATTCTTAAAGTATTACTACTAAGTTTTTTATTTTTTATTTTCTTTTATTAGATATTTTCTTTATTTACATTTCAAATGTTACCCCCTTTCATGGTTTCCCTTCTGGAAACCCCATCCCATACCCCTCCCTCTGCTTCTATGAGGGTGCTCCCCAATCCACTCACCCACTCCCTCCTGCTTCCCCTGCCCTGGCATTCCACTACACTGGGGCATCTGGCCTTCACAGGAACAAGGGCCTCTCTTCCCACTGATGCCCAACAAGACCGTCCTCTGCTACATATGCAGCTAGAGGCATAGGTCCATCCCTGTGTACTCTTAAGATGGTAGTTTAGTCCCTGGGAGTTCTAGGGAGTCTGATTGGTTGGTATTGTTGTTCTTATGGTGTTGCAAACCCCTTTAGCTCCTTCAATCCTTTCTCTAACTCTTCAATGGGACCCCATTCTCAGTCCAATAGTTGGCTGCAAGCACCTGCTTCTATTTGTCAGGCTCTACCAGAGTCTTTCAGGAGACAGCGATATCAGGCTCCTGTCAGCATGCACATCTTGGCATTTGCAGTAGTGTCTAGGGTTGGGTATATGGGATGGATTCACAGGTGGGGCAGTCTCTGGATGGCCTTTCCTTCAATCTCTGCAAATTGTCTTTGTATTTCCTCCTGTATTTTGTTCCCTTTTCTAACAAGGACCAAAGAATCCACACTTTGTGCTTCCTTCTTCTTGAGCTTCATGTGGTCTGTAATTGTGTCTTGAGTATTCTGAGCTTTGGGGCTAATATCTGCTTATCAGTGAGCACATACCATGCGTGTTCTTTTATGATTGGGTTACCTTACTCAGGATATTTTCCAGTTCCATCCATTTGCTCTGAATTTCATAAAGTCATTGTTTTTGATAGCTGCGTAGTATTCCATTGTGTAGATGTACAACATTTTCTGTATCCATTCCTCTGTTGAAGGGCATCTGGGTTCTTTCCAGCTTCTGGCTATTATAAATGAGGCTGCGATGAACATAGTGGAGAATGTGTCCTTGTTATAGGTTGGAGCATCTTTTGGGTATATGCTCAGGAGTGGTATAGCTGGGTCCTCCGGGAGTACTATGTCCAATTTTCAGAGGAACCACCAGACTGTTTTCCACAGTGGTTGTAATACCTTGTAATCCCACCAAAAATGAGGGAATATTCCTCTTTCTCCACATCCTCAGCAGCATGTGCTGTCACCTGAGTTTTTGATCTTAGCAATTCTGACTGGTGTGAAGTGGTATTTCAGGGTTATTTAGATTTGCATTTTCCTGTTGACTAAGGATGTTGAACATTTCTTTAGGTGCTTCCTAAATCCCCAGCTGAGAATTCTTTGTTTAGCTCTGTACTCCATTTTTAATAGGGTTATTTGATTTTCTGGTGTCTAACTTCTTGAGTTCTTTGTATATTTTGGATTTTAGCCCTCTATCAGATGTAGGATTATTAAAGATCTTTTCCCAATCTGTTGTTTGCTGTTTTGGCCTATTGACAGTGTCCTTGGCCTTACAGAAGTTTGCAATTTTTTGAGATCCCATTTGTCGATTCTTGATCTTAGAGCATAAGCCATTGGTGTTCTCTTCAAGAAATTTTCGCCTGTGCCCATGTGTTCGAGGCTCTTCCTCACTTTCTTTTCCATCTGTTTCACTGTATCTGGTTTTGTGTAGAGGTCCTTGATCCACTTGGACTTGAATTTTGTACAAGGCAATAAGAATAGATGGATTTGCCATTTGAACCAGAACCTGGTATCTTTCTTGAAAATTTTCATTTCCTCCAGATTTTCCAGTTTTGTTGAGCATAGGCTTTTGTAGTGCGATCTGATAATTTTTTGAATTTCCTCAGTTTCTTTTGTTATGTCTTTGATTACATTTCTAATTTTCTTAATTTGGATACCATCTCAGTGCCCTCTGGTTAGTCTGCCTAAAGGTTTATCTACCTTTTTGGAACCAGCTCCAGGATTTGTTGATTATTTGTATAGTCCTTGTTGTTTCTACTTGGTTAATTTCAGTCCTGAGCTGGATTATTTTTTACCCTGTATTCCTCCTGGGTGTATTTGCTTCTTTTAGTTCTAGACCTTTCAGGTGTGCTGTCAAGCTGCTGACATATGCTCTTTCCTGTTTCTCTTTGGAGGCCCTCAGAGCCATGAGTTTTCCTCTTAGCACAGCTTTCATTGTGTCCCATACATTTTGGTATGTTGTGCCTTCATTTTCATTAAATTATGAGAAATATTTAATTTCTTTCTTTATTTCTTCCTTGATCAAGTTATCATCGAGTTGTTCCCCTTCACTGTGTATGTGGGCTTTCTGTCATTTTTGTTGTTAATGAAAACAAGCCTTAGCCCATAGTGATCTGATAGGATGCATGGGATTATTTCAATCTTCTTATATCTGTTGAGGCCCATTTTCTGACCAATTATTTGGTCAATATTGGAGAAGGTACCATGAGGTACTGAGAAGAAATGTTCTATAAGTATCTGTTAAATCCATTTAGTTCATAATGTCTGTTAGTTTCATTCTGTCTTTGTTTCTGTTTCTGTTTCCATGATCTGTCCATTGATGAGAGTAGGATGCTGAAGTCTCCCACTATTATTATGAGAAGCTATGTGTGCTTTGAGCTTTGGTAAAGTTTCCTTTATGAATGTGGTTGCCCTTGAATTTGGAACATAGATGTTCAGAATTGAAAGTTCATCTTGGTGGATTTTTCCTTTGATGAGTATAAAGTATTCTTCCTTGTTTTTGCTGATAACTTTTGGTTGAAAGTTTATTTTATTAGACATTAGAATGGTTACTCCAGCTTGTTTCTTGGGACCATTTGCTTGGAAAACTTTTTCCAACCTTTTAGTGACTTGCCTTGGTCTCTGAATGCAGGAAAATGCTGGGTCCTGTTTACATATCCAGTCAGTTAGTGTACATCTTTTTATTGGAGAATTGACTCCACTGATGTTAAGAAATATTAAGGAAAAATGATTGTTGCTTTCTGTTATTTTTGTGGTTAATGGTGGAATTATGTTTGTGTGGCTATCTTCTTTTCACTTACTTGAAAGAAGATTATCTTCTGGATTTTTCTACGGTGTAATTCCCTCCTTGTGTTGGAGTTTTCCATCTATTATTCTTTTTTTTTTCCTATGATTTTTTTTCTTTTTTTTTTTTTCAGAGCTGGGGACCGAACCCAGGGCCTTGTGCTTCCTAGGCAAGCGCTCTACCACTGAGCTAAATCCCCAGCCCCTCCATCTATTATTCTTTGTAGGGCTGGAATTGTGTGAAGATATTATGTAAATTTGGTTTTGTCATGGAATATCTTGGTTTCTCCATCTGTGTTAATTGAGAGTTTTGCTGAAAATAGTAACCTGGGCTGGCATTTGTGTTCTCTTAGGGTCTGTATTATATTTGCCCAGGATCTTCTGGCTTTCATAGTCTCCGGTGAGAAGTCTAATATAATTCTGATAGGTCTGCCTTTATATTACTTGACCTTTTTCTCTTACTGCTTTTCATATTTTTTCTTTGTTTTGTGCATTTTTGTTTGATTATTATGTGATGGAGAGTGTTTCTTTTCTGGTCCAACCTATTTGGAGTCCTGTAGGCTTCTTGTATGTTTATGGGCATCTCTTTCTTTAGGTTAGGGAAGTTTTCTTCTATAATTTTGCTGAAGCTATTTACTGACCCTTTAAGTTGGGAGTCTTTGCTCTCTTCTATACCTATTATCCTTAAGTTTAGTCTTCTCAGTGTGTCCTGAATTTCCTTGATGTTTTGGGTTCAGAGCTCTTTGCATGTTGCATTTTCTTTGGCTGTTATATCAATGTTTTCTATGGTATCTTCTGTCCCTGAGATTCTCTTCTATCTCTTGTATTCTTTTTGTGATGCTTGCATCTATGCCTCCTGATCTCTTTACTAGGTTTTCTAGCTCCAGGATTTTCTCCCTTTGTGATTTCTTTATTGATTCTCTTTCCATTTTTAGATCCTGGATGGTTTTGTTCAATTCCTTTACCTATTTGGTTGTGTTTTCCTGTAATTCTTTTTTTTTTTTTTTTTGTTTTTAGGAAGTCTTTTTTTTTCTTTTTTTTTTTTTATTAACTTGAGTATTTCTTATATACATTTCGAGTGTTATTCCCTTTCCCGGTTTCCGGGCAAACATCCCCCTCCCCCCTCCCCTTCCTTATGGGTGTTCCCCTCCCAACCCTCCCCCCATTGCCGCCCTCCCCCCATAGACTAGTTCACTGGGGGTTCAGTCTTAGCAGGACCCAGGGCTTCCCCTTCCACTGGTGCTCTTACTAGGATATTCATTGCTACCTATGGGGTCAGAGTCCAGGGTCAGTCCATGTATAGTCTTTAGGTAGTGGCTTAGTCCCTGGAAGCTCTGATTGCTTGGCATTGTTGTACTTTTGGGGTCTCGAGCCCCTTCAAGCTCTTCCAGTTCTTTCTCTGATTCCTTCAATAGAGGACCTATTCTCAGTTCAGTGGTTTGCTGCTGGCATTCGCCTCTGTATTTGCTGTATTCTGGCTGTGTCTCTCAGGAGAGATCTACATCCGGCTCCTGTCGGTCTGCACTTCTTTGCTTCATCCATCTTGTCTAATTGGGTGGCTGTATATGTATGGGCCACATGTGGGGCAGGCTCTGAATGGGTGTTCCTTCAGTCTCTGTTTTAATCTTTGCCTCTCCCTTCCCTGCCAAGGGTATTCTTTTTCCTCATTTAAAGAAGGAGTGAAGCATTCACATTTTGATCATCCGTCTTGAGTTTCGTTTGTTCTAGGGATCTAGGGTAATTCAAGCATTTGGGCTAATAGCCACTTATCAATGAGTGCATACCATGTATGTCTTTCTGTGATTGGGTTAGCTCACTCAGGATGATATTTTCCAGTTCCAACCATTTGCCTACGAATTTCATAAACTCGTTGTTTTTGATAGCTGAGTAATATTCCATTGTGTAGATGTACCACATTTTCTGTATCCATTCCTCTGTTGAAGGGCATCTGGGTTCTTTCCAGTTTCTGGCTATTATAAATAAGGCTGCGATGAACATAGTGGAGCACGTGTCTCTTTTATATGTTGAGGCATCTTTTGGGTATATGCCCAAGAGAGGTATGGCTGGATCCTCAGGCAGTTCAATGTCCAATTTTCTGAGGAACCTCCAGACTGATTTCCAGAATGGTTTTACCAGTCTGCAATCCCACCAACAATGGAGGAGTGTTCCTCTTTCTCCACATCCTCGCCAGCATCTGCTGTCACCTGAGTTTTTGATCTTAGCCATTCTCACTGGTGTGAGGTGAAATCTCAGGGTTGTTTTGATTTGCATTTCCCTTATGACTAAAGATGTTGAACATTTCTTTAGGTGTTTCTCAGCCATTCGGCATTCCTCAGCTGTGAATTCTTTGTTTAGCTCTGAACCCCATTTTCTAATAGGGTTATTTGTCTCCCTGTGGTCTAACTTCTTGAGTTCTTTATATATTTTGGATATAAGCCCTCTATCTGTTGTAGGATTGGTAAAGATCTTTTCCCAATCTGTTGGTTGCCGTTTTGTCCTAACCACAGTGTCCTTTGCCTTACAGAAGCTTTGCAGTTTTATGAGATCCCATTTGTCGATTCTTGATCTTAGAGCATAAGCCATTGGTGTTTTGTTCAGGAAATTTTTTCCAGTGCCCATGTGTTCCAGATGCTTCCCTAGTTTTTCTTCTATTAGTTTGAGTGTGTCTGGTTTGATGTGGAGGTCCTTGATCCACTTGGACTTAAGCTTTGTACAGGGTGATAAGCATGGATCGATCTGCATTCTTCTACATGTTGCCCTCCAGTTGAACCAGCACCATTTGCTGAAAATGCTATCTTTTTTCCATTGGATGGTTTTGGCTCCTTTGTCAAAAATCAAGTGACCATAGGTGTGTGGGTTCATTTCTGGGTCTTCAATTCTATTCCATTGGTCTATCTGTCTGTCTCTGTACCAATACCATGCAGTTTTTATCACTATTGCTCTGTAATACTGCTTGAGTTCAGGGATAGTGATTCCCCCTGAAGTCCTCTTATTGTTGAGGATAGCTTTAGATATCCTGGGTTTTTTGTTATTCCAGATGAATTTGCAAATTGTTCTGTCTAACTCTTTGAAGAATTGGATTGGTATTTTGATGGGGATTGCATTGAATCTGTAGATTGCTTTTGGTAAAATGGCCATTTTTACTATATTAATCCTGCCAATCCATGAGCATGGGAGATCTTTCCATCTTCTGAGGTCTTCTTCAATTTCTTTCCTCAGTGTCTTGAAGTTCTTATTGTACAGATCTTTTACTTGCTTGGTTAAAGTCACACCGAGGTACTTTACAGTATTTGGGTCTATTATGAAGGGTGTCGTTTCCCTAATTTCTTTCTCGGCTTGTTTCTCTTTTGTATAGAGGAAGGCAACTGATTTATTTGAGTTAATTTTATACCCAGCCACTTTGCTGAAGTTGTTTATCAGCTTTAGTAGTTCTCTGGTGGAACTTTTGGGATCACTTAAATATACTATCATGTCATCTGCAAATAGTGATATTTTGACCTCTTCTTTTCCGATCTGTATCCCCTTGATCTCCTTTTGTTGTCTGATTGCTCTGGCTAGAACTTCAAGAACTATACTGAATAAGTAGGGAGAGAGTGGGCAGCCTTGTCTAGTCCCTGATTTTAGTGGGATTGCTTCAAGTTTCTCTCCATTTAGTTTAATGTTAGCAACTGGTTTGCTGTATATGGCTTTTACTATGTTTAGGTATGGGCCTTGAATTCCTATTCTTTCCAGGACTTTTATCATGAAGGGGTGTTGAATTTTGTCAAATGCTTTCTCAGCATCTAATGAAATGATCATGTGGTTCTGTTCTTTTAGTTTGTTTATATAATGGATCACGTTGATGGTTTTCCGTATATTAAACCATCCCTGCATGCCTGGGATGAAGCCTACTTGATCATGGTGGATGATTGTTTTGATGTGCTCTTGAATTCGGTTTGCCAGAATTTTATTGAGTATTTTTGCGTCGATATTCATAAGGGAAATTGGTCTGAAGTTCTCTTTCTTTGTTGTGTCTTTGTGTGGTTTAGGTATAAGAGTAATTGTGGCTTCGTAGAAGGAATTTGGTAGGGCTCCATCTGTTTCAATTTTGTGGAATAGTTTGGATAATATTGGTATGAGGTCTTCTATGAAGGTTTGATAGAATTCTGCACTAAACCCGTCTGGACCTGGGCTCTTTTTGGTTGGGAGACCTTTAATGACTGCTTCTATTTCCTTAGGAGCTATGGGGTTGTTTAACTGGTTTATCTGTTCCTGATTTAACTTCGATACCTGGTATCTGTCTAGGAAATTGTCCATTTCCTGAAGATTTTCAAATTTTGTTGAATATAGGTTTTTATAGTAAGATCTGATGATTTTTTGAATTTCCTCTGAATCTGTAGTTATGTCTCCCTTTTCATTTCTGATTTTGTTAATTTGGACGCACTCTCTGTGTCCTCTCGTTAGTCTGGCTAAGGGTTTATCTATCTTGTTGATTTTCTCAAAGAACCAACTTTTGGTTCTGTTGATTCTTTCTATGGTCCTTTTTGTTTCTACTTGGTTGATTTCAGCTCTGAGTTTGATTATTTCCTGCCTTCTACTCCTCCTGGGTGTATTTGCTTCTTTTTGTTCTAGAGCTTTTAGGTGTGCTGTCAAGCTGCTGACATATGCTCTTTCCTGTTTCTTTCTGCAGGCACTCAGCGCTATGAGTTTTCCTCTTAGCACAGCTTTCATTGTGTCCCATAAGTTTGAGTATGTTGTATCTTCATTTTCATTAAATTCTAAAAAGTTTTTAATTTCTTTCTTTATTTCTTCCTTGACCAGGTTATCATTGAGTAGAGCATTGTTCAATTTCCACGTATATGTGGGCATTCTTCCCTTATTGTTATTGAAGACCAGTTTTAGGCCGTGGTGGTCCGATAGCACGCATGGGATTATTTCTATCTTTCTGTACCTGTTGAGGCCCGTTTTTTGACCAATTATATGGTCAATTTTGGAGAAAGTACCATGAGGAGCTGAGAAGAAGGTATATCCTTTTGCTTTAGGATAGAATGTTCTATAAATATCCGTTAAGTCCATTTGGCTCATGACTTCTCTTAGTCTGTCTACATCACTGTTTAATTTCTGTTTCCATGATCTGTCCATTGATGAGAGTGGGGTGTTGAAATCTCCCACTATTATTGTGTGAGGTGCAATGTGTGTTTTGAGCTTTAGTAAGGTTTCTTTTACGTATGTAGGTGCCCTTGTATTTGGGGCATAGATATTTAGGATTGAGTGTTCATCTTGGTGGATTTTTCCTTTGATGAATATGAAGTGTCCTTCCTTATCTTTTTTGATGACTTTTAGTTGGAAATTGATTTTATTTGATATTAGAATGGCTACTCCAGCTTGCTTCTTCTGACCATTTGCTTGGAAAGTTGTTTTCCAGCCTTTCACTCTGAGGTAGTGTCTGTCTTTGTCTCTGAGGTGTGTTTCCTGTAGGCAGCAGAATGCAGGGTCCTCGTTGCGTATCCAGTTTGTTAATCTATGTCTTTTTATTGGGGAGTTGAGGCCATTGATATTGAGAGATATTAAGGAATAGTGATTATTGTTTCCCTTTATATTCATATTTGGATGTGAGGTTATGTTTGTGTGCTTTCATTCTCTTTGTTTTGTTGCCAAGACGATTAGTTTCTTGCTTCTTCTAGGGTATAGCTTGCCTCCTTATGTTGGGCTTTACCATTTATTATCCTTTGTAGTGCTGGATTTGTAGAAAGATATTGTGTAAATTTGGTTTTGTCATGGAATATCTTGGTTTCTCCATCAATGTTAATTGAGAGTTTTGCTGGATACAGTAACCTGGGCTGGCATTTGTGTTCTCTTAGGGTCTGTATGACATCAGTCCAGGATCTTCTGGCCTTCATAGTTTCTGGCGAGAAGTCTGGTGTGATTCTGATAGGTCTCCCTTTATATGTTACTTGACCTTTTTCCCTTACTGCTTTTAATATTCTTTCTTTATTTTGTGCGTTTGGTGTTTTGACAATTATGTGACGGGAGGTGTTTCTTTTCTGGTCCAATCTATTTGGAGTTCTGTAGGCTTCTTGTATGCCTATGGGTATCTCTTTTTTTAGGTTAGGGAAGTTTTCTTCTATGATTTTGTTGAAGATATTTACTGGTCCTTTGAGCTGGGAGTCTTCACTCTCTTCTATACCTATTATCCTTAGGTTTGATCTTCTCATTGAGTCCTGGATTTCCTGTATGTTTTGGACCAGTAGCTTTTTCCGCTTTACATTATCTTTGACAGTCGAGTCAATGATTTCTATGGAATCTTCTGCTCCTGAGATTCTCTCTTCCATCTCTTGTATTCTGTTGGTGAAGCTTGTATCTACAGCTCCTTGTCTCTGCTTTTGGTTTTCTATATCCAGGGTTGTTTCCATGTGTTCTTTCTTGATTGCTTCTATTTCCATTTTTAATTCCTTCAACTGTTTGATTGTGTTTTCCTGGAATTCTTTCAGGGATTTTTGTGTCTCCTCTCTATGGGCTTCTACTTGTTTATTTATGTTTTCCTGGAATTCTTTCAGGGATTTTTGCGATTCCTCTCTGTAGGCTTCTACTTGTTCTCTAAGGGAGTTCTTCATGTCTTTCTTGAAGTCCTCCAGCATCATGATCAAATATGATTTTGAAACTAGATCTTGCTTTTCTGGTGTGTTTGGATATTCCGTGTTTGCTTTGGTGGGAGAATTGGGCTCCGATGATGCCATGTAGTCTTGGTTTCTGTTGCTTGTGTTCCTGCGCTTGCCTCTCGCCATCAGATTATCTCTAGTGTTACTTTGTTCTGCTATTTCTGACAGTGGCTAGACTGTCCTATAAGCCTGTGTGTCAGGAGTGCTGTAGACCTGTTTTCCTCTCTTTCAGTCAGTTATGGGGACAGAGTGTTCTGCTTTCGGGCGTGTAGTTTTTCCTCTCTACAGGTCTTCAGCTGTTCCTGTGGGCCTGTGTCTTGTGTTCACCGGGCAGCTTTCTTGCAGCAGAAAATTTGGTCTTACCTGTGGTCCTGAGGCTCAAGTTCGCTCATGGGGTGCTGCCCACGGGCTCTCTGCAGCGGCAGCAATCAGGAAGACCTGTGCCGCCCCTTCCGGAGCTTCAGTGCACCAGGGTTCCAGATGGTCCTTGGCTTTTTCCTCTGGCGTCCGAGCTGTGTGTGCAGGGAGCAGTCTCTTCTGGTTTCCCAGGCTTGTCTGCCTCTCTGAAGGTTTAGCTCTCCCTCCCACGGGATTTGGGTGCAGAGAACTGTTTATCCGGTCTGTTTCTTTCAGGTTCCGGCGGTGTCTCAGGCGCAGGGGTCCTGCTGCTCCTGGGCCCTCCCCCACGGGAGCCCAGAGGCCTTATACAGTTTCCTCTTGGGCCAGGGATGTGGGCAGGGGTGAGCAGTGTTGGTGGTCTCTTCCGCTCTGCAGCCTCAGGAGTGCCCACCTGACCAGGTGGTTGGGTCTCTCTCTCACCGGGTCTGGGAGCAGAGAGCTGCTGCGGGCCGGAATCCGCGGGTGTGGGACTTCTGGTAAACACAGAACGTGCCCGGTCCTAGAGAAATTCTGCTTCCGTGTGTCCCAAGCTCACCAGGCAGCTTTCTTGCAGCAGAAATTTTGGTCTTACCTGTGGTCCCGAGGCTCAGGTTCGCTCGTGGGGTGCTGCCCAGGGGCTCTCTGCAGCGGCAGCAACCAGGAAGACCTGTGCCGCCCCTTCTGGGAGCTTCAGTGCACCAGGGTTCCAGATGGTCTTTGGCTTTTTCCTCTGGCGTCCGAGATGTGTGTGCAGGGAGCAGTCTCTTCTGGTTTCCCAGGCTTGTCTGCCTCTCTGAAGGTTTAGCTCTCCCTCCCACGGGATTTGGGTGCAGAGAACTGTTTATCCGGTCTGTTTCTTTCAGGTTCCGGCGGTGTCTCAGGCGCAGGGGTCCTGCTGCTCCTGGGCCCTCCCCCACGGGAGCCCAGAGGCCTTATACAGTTTCCTCTTGGGCCAGGGATGTGGGCAGGGGTGAGCAGTGTTGGTGGTCTCTTCCGCTCTGCAGCCTCAGGAGTGCCCACCTGACCAGGTGGTTGGGTCTCTCTCTCACCGGGTCTGGGAGCAGAGAGCTGCTGCCTTTCCTGTAATTCTTTAATGGATTTTTTGTTTCCTCTTTAAGGGCTTCTACCTGTTTACCTGTGTTTTCCTATTTTTCTTTAAGGGAGTTATTTTTGTCCTTCCTAAAATCCTCTATCATTATTATTAGGTGTGATTTTAAATCTGAATCTTGCTTTTCTGTTGTGATGGGGTATCCAAGACTTTCTGTAATGGGAGAACTAAGTTCTATTGATGACAAGTAGCCTTGGTTTCTATTGCTTGTGTTCCTGTGCTTGCCTCTTGCCATCTGGTTATCTCTAGTGTTATCTGCCCTTGCTGTCTCTTACTGGAGCCTATCCCTCCTGTGATCGTGGTTGTGTCAGAACCTTTTAGAGTCCAGCTGTCTCTGGGATCCTGTGATTCTAGGATCCTGTGATCCTGGGTGTTTAAGAGCTCCTGGGAGTCAAGTTGCCTCTGGGATCATGAAATCCTGGTGTGACCAAGCTCCTGAAATTCTGTTGTGTCAGAGTTCCTGGGAGTCAAGCTTTCTCAGGGTGTTACAGGAGTTGATGGGGAGCCAGAGCCCTGGGTTTGCTCCAGGCACAGGTGCAAGCTGGAAGGAACCAGTGTCTCTGGCTGGGCCCGGGTTTGTGTTTCCCTGGTTCTTGTCAGGGTCCTAGTAACACTGGGTGTTGGGAAAGTTATTGTGACCTCAACTGTGAGCTTGAGTATGTCAGAGTTCTAGTGCTCCTGTTTGTGTCTCATCTCCTAGAAGTCGAGCTTCCTCTGTGATCCTGTGATCCTCTGACTGTGGGAGTTTCAGAGCACCTGGAAGTCAGGCTCCCTTTGGGTGTTGTAAGATTGGATGAAGATCCAGCATCCCACATCTGCTCCAGGTCCAGGTTCAGACCAGAAAGGACGAGCAAGGGTTCCTGTGTCCTTGGATCCTGGGGGACCCAGTTACTCTGGGTGTTGGGGTAGATGTTGCGGCCTCTCCTCTGATCATGGGTGTTTCAGAGTTCCTAGGAGTCAGGCTCTCTCTGTGTTGTATGAGTGGGTGCAGAGCCAGCTCCAAAGCTCTGCTCTGGGTGCAGATTCAAACTGGAAGGAGACTATTAAGTTTTTAAACAATACTATATAATTTGTACCCAAGAAAAGGGGAAAAATTCCTAGCACTCAGCAAATGGGGACAGGAGCACCAGAAGTCAAAATTAATCTTTGCCTAATAGCTCTGGTCCAAACTGGCATATATGTGACCCTGCCTTAAAAATATTCTTATTCAATAGTATCTTAAAGTGATGTAGAAAAAGTTTGGCACAAAATGGAATTGACTCAAAACAAAATATTGCTTTGTACTAAGTAATATATTACCTGGTCATGGTGGTACACATTTATAATCTCATCACTGCGTATCTGGAAGCAAGAAGATGAAGTTCAAAGGCCGTTTCAGCTACAGAGTAAGTTAGAAAACAATTTGAGTTATATGAGACCTTGTTTCAAAAATATATGTGTCAATTGGAAACAATGTTTATAATATTCATACAGTGTGCTCTAGAATAATTTTAATGTGGCTTAAGTATATATATGTGGGCTTGGTGGTATACACCTATAGTTCCAGAACTACAAAGGAAGAGGCAGGGTGGCTGTGAGTGGGTTGAGGCTGACTCAAGCTACAGTAAGACATTGTCTCACAAAACAAAAACAAAACACACACTACAGAGTTGGTAAGAGAATAGAACAAGCAGATGAAACTTTTAAAATGTCAAATGGCACCAAGGCTTAGTATGTAACTGAGTTGTGCACACACACACACATAGCATGCATGAGGCTGCAGGTTTGATACTCAGCAGCAAAAACACACAGAAACACAAAATTATTTCCAACAGGTTATTTTGATAGATAATACTCATGAAACGCAAAGGCTTCATACTCATCATGTAGCTAATGATGACTCTGAACTTTGGTTGTCTTAACTCTAACACGCACCTGTCACCATGTCCAACTAAATATTTGATTTCTTTAAAAAAGCTACTCACTTCTTTCTCTTTCTGTAGCATGATAATTTTTAAACATTCATTTTTTATTATGTGAATGTGTCACATACACACATGTCTATGCCATGGCCAGCACACATCTTATAGGTGTCAGTCCTCTCCTTCTACCATATGGGTCCCAGGGATCACACTTGGGTCTCTGGGCTTGGTAGTAAGTGCTCTTAACCCACTGAGCAAACTTGCCCAGCACAAAAGCCACTTCTGATTTTAAAATGTTCTTAACTATTAGGAATACATGCATTTTAAATCACAACAAAGATGAATCTTTTAAAAATATTTATTCATTTTTGTTTAGTATGTGTATTTGGCCTACATGTATATATTTATGTCCTTAGTGTTTAGAACCGATAGAGGTCAGATATGGATATTGTATAAATTTATAGTGATTTAACCTCCATTCCACCCTAATATCTAATTACTACATTACTTCACTGGTTAGAAATGTCAAACTATGCTTAGTAAGAATGTATATAACAATTGTGATGTTTCTTAACTTTAAATTTTTCATTGTTTTAAAATGAGTATGATGGCACATGACCATTAATCCTAATACTTGGGAGGTGGAGTCCAAGGGTGCTAGGAGTGTAAGGTCATTTGTGGATGTATGATTAGTTTGAAGCTGACGTGCGCTGCATGAGACCCTGCCTCAAGTTCTTACCTATTTTAGCCAGTAGTTCAGAACACTGTTTGCTCTTTAAGAGGACCCAGTTTCATTCCCAGCATCTACATAGAGGCTTGCAACCATCTAATTGAAAACCTTTCATTAACCAACAGATATTTTTCCAACCCTAAGTATGTGGTGCCTGTCCCTTTGCTGTCATTTTTCTGTAACAATCAAATCACTTCATTATTCTAGAACTGTCTTCCAGCCCTTTCAGAAAAATGTAACTTTTTTTTGGCTCAGTTGAGTTGAGAGGCAAAGAAGGTAAGTAACTAGTTAAAGTTTATCATGTATATAGCATTTTGAAAATCTAATTAAACCAATAAAATAACAAATAGCATCGAATTAAACAAGTAAAAAGTGTAGGGAAGGGAAAACATCTCTTTTCAATAAGAAAGAGAGCCATAGTAGTAGATACCTTTAATTTCAGCACTTGGGAGGGAGAGGGAAGGGTATCAGATGTTTAGCCTTCGCACCAGCTATATAGTGAGTTTAAACAAGTCTAAGCCTGGGCTCAAACAGAGTGTGTGGATAAGCGAGATTAAGACAGAGATGGACAGAAAGAGAAAGTGAAATAGTGGACCACGTAGAAAATGGGATGATAATATTTGCTAGTTTTGTGACACTGATCAAATATCTAGTTGATTAGAGTTTTGATTTCCCTATTTCTAAAGTAGGAATAATAAATGTGTATGACACAGGGCTCTTGTGACTACCATCAATAATCCATGTGGATATGTAGCTTAGGCCCTAGCAACTAGTCAGTACTTTTGATCTGTACTCTATAAAGACAATGAAATTATGAAATAAATTATAATCAACAATAGATGTATAGAATTTTGACAAAGAAAATTAAGAACTCTCCCTGTGGGGCTGGGTATGTAGTTCAATTTCTAGAGTGCTTGTCAAACACACACAAGGATCTAAGTTTGATTCGCAGTACTTCATAAATTGGGCACAGTGGTACTTGATTATAATATCAGCACTCGGGAGGCTGTAACAGGTGAATCTCTTTGGGCTCAAGGCAAACCTGGGCCATATACTGAATTCTAGGCTAGCCAGGCTACAAAGTAAAATCCTGTCTCAAAAAAAAAAATCAAAAGAGAGAAGGGGGAAGGGAAAGAAGAAAAATGTTTCTGAACTTTCTTTAATAAAAAGAAGTTGCCATGATGAAGTGTCCGAGTTAAACAGCTCAACACTTGTATTTGTTTCAAAGTTTAAATAGGTGTAAGTCCACAATCAGCGGACTCCACTGCCTTTAGCTCTTTGACAAGGTGGAAACATTCCAGTAGAAGGGTAATATGAATTTAGCTGCACATGTTACCCAGTCTTGAAACAGGAGCCAGGGTTGGAGAGATAGCTCAGCGGCTAAGAGCACTGACTGCTCTTTCAGAGGTCCTGAGTTCATTACCACATGGTGGCTCACAACCATCTGTAACGGGATCTGATGCCCTCTTCTGATGTTTGAAGATAGCTACAGTGTGCTTACATATAATAAATAAATATTTTTAAAAAGGAAAAAAACAGGAGCCAAAAGGGTCCAGTACAAAGATGCCTTTGAAAGTTATACCCCAGTGACCTACTTCCTCCAATGAGGTCTCATCACCTACTAGCATTTTACCTATGAATTCACACGAATGGTGAAATCAGTGCCCTTTTGACCTAATCATGTCCTAATAACTAAATGCTGGAGAACCAAGCCTTTAGAAGACTTCTATAAGTCATAATAAGATGACAGCCGATGAAAAGCAGAAACACTGGTGTGTGAGTGTGAAATTGAGTTTCTCAGATGATAAAATGTGATATAATCTAAACAATGACATCAACATGGGATTGGGAACAGATGTTGTTGCTTTTATAACTTCATTTTTTAGAATTATTTATTTATTTTATGTATGTGAGTATACTGTCACTCTCTTCAGACACACCAGAAGAGGGCACCAGGTCCTATTACAGATGGCCGTGAACCACGATGTGGTTGCTGGGAATTGAACTCAGGATCTCTGGAAGAGCAGTCAATGCTCTGAACAGCTGAGCAAACTCTCCAGCCTGTGTTGCTTGGTTTTAATTGTCAATTTCACACAATCTAGAATCACCTAAGAAAGCAGGAAGACTCAATGAGGAATTGCCTAGGTTATGCTGGCCTCGGAGCATGTCTGTAGAGCTCTGTCTTCATTATGTTAATTGATGTGAGAAGACTCCATTTAAACGTAGGCAGAGTAGGCAGCTCTATTCCCTAGGGTTGAGATCTGGACTATAGACAGACAGACAGACAGACAGATAGAATAAAAGAATGAGAAAGTGAGTTGAGCACAGTTATGCATAACTGTGGATATGACTAGCTGCTTCACATTCCAGATACCTTAAGGGGACTCTAATGACAAAGCATAACCTGGAGTTGTGAGCTACAAAAACCCTTTCTACTCTTTGTTGCATTTGACAAGGCATTTTATCATAGCAACCAGAAAGAAAGCTAGGACACAGATCAATAGAAAAGAATACACAAAAAGAAATAGATCTTAGTATAACACATTATTGAATGACACCAACTGCATAATGTAGAAACTGGGCAAAAGCAAACATTTAATAAATATTGCCAGAGAAAAGTGGTTAGCTATTTTTCAAGCAATCATACACAAATTAAACTGGAAAGTAAGTAGTCATACACAAAAATATTAAATTATTGTTTTGTTTTTTTGTTTATAAAGCATATCTTAATTACATACAAAAATGGTTTTCATTATGACATTTTTGTAAAAAAAAAAACCTTTGTAATTAATTAGTTTAATATTATTGTGTGTGTATGATTTGAGCCTGTAGGTACATGCTATGGCATGCGTGTGGATTTCAGAGGAAGTTTGTGGAGTAAGTTCTCTTCGTTCAACCTTTTACATGGCTTCTAGGGATCACACTTAGCAGTTAGCATCTTTGACTCCAGTTCCTTTACTTTTCCTTTTTAATTTAATTTGGGGTTGTGAGACTGGTCAGTAGATAAAGATACTTTTAGCCAAGCCCGATGACCTTAATTTGATCCCCAGAACCTAAGGAAAGAGGAGCAAACCTACTCCAAGTTGTCTTCTGACCTCCACATAGGCACATGAGGTACATGGTCACTGACGTGGTCACAAACAGAGAGTGAGAGGGGAGGGAGGGAGGGAGGGAGGGAGGGGGAAACAGAAACAAAGAGACAGAGTGAATGAATGAATGAATGAATAAATAAATAAAAATACCTTTCAAAATCAGATTTTAGGGCTGATGAGATATAGCTCAGTTGGTAAAGGCACTTGCTGCCAAGCCTGACAATGTGTTTGATTCCCAGAACTCACCTGAGAAAAAGGGAGGGCTGACTCAGAAAAGTTGTCCTCTGACCTGCATATGCACAGTGTTACCACCTACATGCAACCACACACTCACAAAATAAATAAATGTATTTTACGTTTTATGTGCCCCTGTCTGTATGAGAGTACATGCAGGTTGGGGTCAGCTAGTAAGCGTGTGCATACAGGCAGAGGGCAGAAGTGGGTATTAGATCTATCAGACTAGAACCTATAGGCTTTTGATACATGGCTGCTGAGATCTGCTTCTCATGATTGTGTACTTCCAAGTAATCTTTCAGCCCCAATTATGACACTTTCATAGATGCTTTTATTGTCATAGGATCCTATCCAAACCCTGTTACCCACTCTTGTCACTTTTCTATTATGGCTTGTGGTGGTTTACATAAGAATAGGTCACAAAGGAGCTCTCTGCTCCCAAACCCCGTGGGAGAGAGACCTCACCGCCTGATCAAGTGGGCACTCCTGAGGCTGCAGAGCGGAGGAGACCACCAACACTGCCCACCCCTGCCCACATCCCTGGCCCAAGAGGCAACTGTATAAGGCCTCTGGGTTCCCATAGGGGAGGGCCCGGGAGCAGCAGGACCCCTGCGTCTGAGACACTGCCGGAACCTGAAGGAAACAGACCGGATAAACAGTTCTCTGCACCGAAATCCCGTGGGAGGGAGAGCTGAACCTTCAGACAGGCGGACACGCCTGGGAAACCAGAAGAGACTGCACTCTGTGCACATCCAGGCGCCAGAGGAAAACACCAAACCTCATCTGAAACCCTGGTGCACGGAGGCTCCCGGAAGGAGCGGCACAGATTTTCCCGGTTGCTGCCACAGCGGAGAGGACTTAGGCAGTACCCCACGAGCAAACTTGAGCCTTGGAACCACAGGTAGGACCAACTTTTCCCCTGCAAGAAACCTGCCTGGTGAACTCAAGACACAGGCCCACAGGAACAGCTGAAGACCTGTAGAGAGGAAAAACTACACGCCCGAAAGCAGAACACTCTGTCCCCATAACTGGCTGAAAGAAAACAGGAAAACAGGTCTACAGCACTCCTGACACACAGGTTATAGGACAGTCTAGCCACTGTCAGAAATAGCAGAACAAAGTAACACTAGAGATAATCTGATGGCGAGAGGCAAGCGCAGGAACACAAGCAACAGAAACCAAGACTACATGGCATCATCGGAGCCCAGTTCTCCCACCAAAGCAAACACGGAATATCCAAACACACCAGAAAAGCAAGACCTAGTTTCAAAATCATATTTGATCATGATGCTGGAGGACTTCAAGAAAGACATAAAGAACTCCCTTAGAGAACAAGTAGAAGCCTACAGAGAGGAATCGCAAAAATCCCTGAAAGAATTCCAGGAAAACACAATCAAACAGTTGAAGGAATTAAAAATGGAAATAGAAGCAATCAAGAAAGAACACATGGAAACAACCCTGGACATAGAAAATCAAAAGAAAAGACAAGGAGCTGTAGATACAAGCTTCACCAACAGAATTCAAGAGATGGAAGAGAGAATCTCAGGAGCAGAAGATTCCATAGAAATCATTGACTCAACTGTCAAAGATAATGTAAAGCAGAAAAAGCTACTGGTCCAAAACATACAGGAAATCCAGGACTCAATGAGAAGATCAAACCTAAGGATAATAGGTATAGAAGAGAGTGAAGACTCCCAGCTCAAAGGACCAGTAAATATCTTCAACAAAATCATAGAAGAAAACTTCCCTAACCTAAAAAAAGAGATACCCATAGGCATACAAGAAGCCTACAGAACTCCAAATAGATTGGACCAGAAAAGAAACACCTCCCGTCACATAATTGTCAAAACACCAAACGCACAAAATAAAGAAAGAATATTAAAAGCAGTAAGGGAAAAAGGTCAAGTAACATATAAAGGCAGACCTATCAGAATCACACCAGACTTTTCGCCAGAAACTATGAAGGCCAGAAGATCCTGGACAGATGTCATACAGACCCTAAGAGAACACAAATGCCAGCCCAGGTTACTGTATCCTGCAAAACTCTCAATTAACATAGATGGAGAAACCAAGATATTCCATGACAAAACCAAATTTACACAATATCTTTCTACAAGTCCAGCACTACAAAGGATAATAAAGGGTAAAGCCCAACATAAGGAGGCAAGCTATACCCTAGAAGCAAGAAACTAATCATCTTGGCAACAAAACAAAGAGAATGAAAGCACACAAACATAACCTCACTTCCAAATATGAATATAACGGGAAGCAATAATCACTATTCCTTAATATCTCTCAATATCAATGGCCTCAACTCCCCAATAAAAAGACATAGATTAACAAACTGGATACGCAACGAGGACCCTGCATTCTGCTGCCTACAGGAAACACACCTCAGAGACAAAGACAGACACTACCTCAGAGTGAAAGGCTGGAAAACAATTTTCCAAGCAAATGGTCAGAAGAAGCAAGCTGGAGTAGCCATTCTAATATCAAATAAAATCAATTTTCAACTAAAAGTCATCAAAAAAGATAAGGAAGGACACTTCATATTCATCAAAGGAAAAATCCACCAAGATGAACTCTCAATCCTAAATATCTATGCCCCAAATAAAAGGGCACCTACATATGTAAAAGAAACCTTACTAAAGCTCAAAACACACATTGCACCTCACACAATAATAGTGGGAGATTTCAACACCCCACTCTCATCAATGGACAGATCATGGAAACAGAAATTAAACAGAGATGTAGACAGACTAAGAGAAGTCATGAGCCAAATGGACTTAACGGATATTTATAGAACATTCTATCCTAAAGCAAAAGGATATACCTTCTTCTCAGCTCCTCATGGTACTTTCTCCAAAATTGACCATATAATTGGTCAAAAAACGGGCCTCAACAGGTACAGAAAGATAGAAATAATCCCATGCGTGCTATCGGACCACCACGGCCTAAAACTGGTCTTCAATAACAATAAGGGAAGAATGCCCACATATACGTGGAAATTGAACAATGCTCTACTCAATGATAACCTGGTCAAGGAAGAAATAAAGAAAGAAATTAAAAACTTTTTAGAATTTAATGAAAATGAAGGTACAACATACCCAAACTTATGGGACACAATGAAAGCTGTGCTAAGAGGAAAACTCATAGCGCTGAGTGCCTGCAGAAAGAAACAGGAAAGAGCATATGTCAGCAGCTTGACAGCACACCTAAAAGCTCTAGAACAAAAAGAAACAAATACACCCAGGAGGAGTAGAAGGCAGGAAATAATCAAACTCAGAGCTGAAATCAACCAAGTAGAAACAAAAAGGACCATAGAAAGAATCAACAGAACCAAAAGTTGGTTCTTTGAGAAAATCAACAAGATAGATAAACCCTTAGCCAGACTAACGAGAGGACACAGAGAGTGCGTCCAAATTAACAAAATCAGAAATGAAAAGGGAGACATAACTACAGATTCAGAGGAAATTCAAAAAATCATCAGATCTTATTATAAAAACCTATATTCAACAAAACTTGAAAATCTTCAGGAAATGGACAATTTCCTAGACAGATACCAGGTATCGAAGTTAAATCAGGAACAGATAAACCAGTTAAACAACCCCATAACTCCTAAGGAAATAGAAGCAGTCATTAAAGGTCTCCCAACCAAAAAGAGCCCAGGTCCAGACGGGTTTAGTGCAGAATTCTATCAAACCTTCATAGAAGAACTTATACCAATATTATCCAAACTATTCCACAAAATTGAAACAGATGGAGCCCTACCGAATTCCTTCTATGAAGCCACAATTACTCTTATACCTAAACCACACAAAGACACAACAAAGAAAGAGAACTTCAGACCAATTTCCCTTATGAATATCGACGCAAAAATACTCAATAAAATTCTGGCAAACCGAATTCAAGAGCACATCAAAACAATCATCCACCATGATCAAGTAGGCTTCATCCCAGGCATGCAGGGATGGTTTAATATAAGGAAAACCATCAACGTGATCCATCATATAAACAAACTGAAAGAACAGAACCACATGATCATTTCATTAGATGCTGAGAAAGCATTTGACAAAATTCAACACCCCTTCATGATAAAAGTCCTGGAAAGAATAGGTATTCAAGGCCCATACTTAAACATAGTAAAAGCCATATACAGCAAACCAGTTGCTAACATTAAACTAAATGGAGAGAAACTTGAAGCAATCCCACTAAAATCAGGGACTAGACAAGGCTGCCCACTCTCTCCCTACTTATTCAATATAGTTCTTGAAGTTCTAGCCAGAGCAATCAGACAACAAAAGGAGATCAAGGGGATACAGATCGGAAAAGAAGAGGTCAAAATATCACTATTTGCAGACGACATGATAGTATATTTAAGTGATCCCAAAAGTTCCACCAGAGAACTACTAAAGCTGATAAACAACTTCAGCAAAGTGGCTGGGTATAAAATTAACTCAAATAAATCAGTTGCCTTCCTCTATACAAAAGAGAAACAAGCCGAGAAAGAAATTAGGGAAACGACACCCTTCATAATAGACCCAAATAATATAAAGTACCTCGGTGTGACTTTAACCAAGCAAGTAAAAGATCTGTACAATAAGAACTTCAAGACACTGAGGAAAGAAATTGAAGAAGACCTCAGAAGATGGAAAGATCTCCCATGCTCATGGATTGGCAGGATTAATATAGTAAAAATGGCCATTTTACCAAAAGCAATCTACAGATTCAATGCAATCCCCATCAAAATACCAATCCAATTCTTCAAAGAGTTAGACAGAACAATTTGCAAATTCATCTGGAATAACAAAAAACCCAGGATAGCTAAAGCTATCCTCAACAATAAGAGGACTTCAGGGGGAATCACTATCCCTGAACTCAAGCAGTATTACAGAGCAATAGTGATAAAAACTGCATGGTATTGGTACAGAGACAGACAGATAGACCAATGGAATAGAATTGAAGACCCAGAAATGAACCCACACACCTATGGTCACTTGATTTTTGACAAAGGAGCCAAAACCATCCAATGGAAAAAAGATAGCATTTTCAGCAAATGGTGCTGGTTCAACTGGAGGGCAACATGTAGAAGAATGCAGATCGATCCATGCTTATCACCCTGTACAAAGCTTAAGTCCAAGTGGATCAAGGACCTCCACATCAAACCAGACACACTCAAACTAATAGAAGAAAAACTAGGGAAGCATCTGGAACACATGGGCACTGGAAAAAATTTCCTGAACAAAACACCAATGGCTTATGCTCTAAGATCAAGAATCGACAAATGGGATCTCATAAAACTGCAAAGCTTCTGTAAGGCAAAGGACACTGTGGTTAGGACAAAACGACAACCAACAGATTGGGAAAAGATCTTTACCAATCCTATAACAGATAGAGGCCTTATATCCAAAATATACAAAGAACTCAAGAAGTTAGACCGCAGGGAAACAAATAACCCTATTAAAAAATGGGGTTCAGAGCTGAACAAAGAATTCACAGCTGAGGAATGCCGAATGGCTGAGAAACACCTAAAGAAATGTTCAACATCTTTAGTCATAAGGGAAATGCAAATCAAAACAACCCTGAGATTTCACCTCATACCAGTGAGAATGGCTAAGATCAAAAACTCAGGTGACAGCAGATGCTGGCGAGGATGTGGAGAAAGAGGAACACTCCTCCATTGTTGGTGGGATTGCAGACTGGTAAAACCATTCTGGAAATCAGTCTGGAGGTTCCTCAGAAAATTGGACATTGAACTGCCTGAGGATCCAGCCATACCTCTCTTGGGCATATACCCAAAAGATGCCTCAACATATAAAAGAGACACGTGCTCCACTATGTTCATCGCAGCCTTATTTATAATAGCCAGAAACTGGAAAGAACCCAGATGCCCTTCAACAGAGGAATGGATACAGAAAATGTGGTACATCTACACAATGGAATATTACTCAGCTATCAAAAACAACGAGTTTATGAAATTCGTAGGCAAATGGTTGGAACTGGAAAATATCATCCTGAGTGAGCTAACCCACTCACAGAAAGACATACATGGTATGCACTCATTGATAAGTGGCTATTAGCCCAAATGCTTGAAGTACCCTAGATCCCTAGAATAAAGGAAACTCAAGACGGATGATCAAAATGTGAATGCTTCACTCCTTCTTTAAATGAGGAAAAAGAATACCCTTGGCAGGGAAGGCAAAGATTAAAACAGAGACTGAAGGAACACCCATTCAGAGCCTGCCCCACAGGTGGCCCATACATATACAGCCACCCAATTAGACAAGATGGATGAAGCAAAGAAGTGCAGACCAACAGGAGCCGGATGTAGATCGCTCCTGAGAGACACAGCCAGAATACAGCAAATACAGAGGCGAATGCCAGCAGCAAACCACTGAACTGAGAATAGGTCCCCCGTTGAAGGAATCAGAGAAAGAACTGGAAGAGCTTGAAGGTGCTCGAGACCCCAAAAGTACAACAATGTCAAGCAACCAGAGCGTCCAGGGACTAAGCCACTACGTAAAGACTATACATGGACTGACCCTGGACTCTGTCCCCATAGGTAGCAATGAATATCCTAGTAAGAGCACCAGTGGAAGGGGAAGCCCTGGGTCCTGCTAAGACTGAACCCCCAGTGAACTAGACTATGCCGGGAGGGTGGCAATGGGGGGAGGTTTGGGAGGGGAACACCCACAAGGAAGGGGAGGGGGGAGGGTGATGTCTGTCCGGAAACCGGGAAAGGGAATAACACTTGAAATGTATATATGAAATACTCAAGATAATAATAATAAAAAAAAAAAGTAAATAGCCATGGCAAGAACATCCCACCAAGGATTTGGAGTGGTAATAACACAAAATTTAAAATGACAAAAGATTAACATTAACCAGACAAGAGGAGCAGTGTATGCTGATAAACAGTGAAAGGTGTGAGTATACAGTTCTGTTGGCCAAGCGGCAGAACACGAAAAGGCATAAAGCAAAACAAACAAACAAACAAACAAACAAACAAACAGTGTAAATACTCAGAATTTTAAAAAAGAAAGGACAAACCACGTGGTTTTCAGTTCATCATTGTAATTCTTTTATACACGATTAAACCAAGTGAAAAGAGGGATAAAGAGATGGTATTTGTTTATTAAGAGATGTACATGTAAAGTGTGTGCTTCTCGTAATCATTAAAGTGAAATTTGAAACAAAAAAAAAAAAGAATAGGTCACAAAGGCTCCTATATTTAAACAGTTAGGGGTGACATTTGAAAGGACAAGGAGATATGACCTTGTTGAAGAAAGCATGTGACTGGAGGTGGGCTTCGAGGTTTTCAAAAGTCTAAGCCAGATCCAGAGGCTCTGCAATTCCTGATGCCTGTTTAATGTAGAACTCTCAGTTATTTCTCTCTTCCTGCTGCCTTTGGACTGAGATGTAGACTTCTCAGCTACTATGCTGCCCGCATGCTGCCATGCTCCCTGGCATGAGGATAACGGACTGTGAAACTGTAGGCAAGTCCCAACTAAATGCTGTCTTTTATAAAAGTTGCGATGGTATGGTGTCTCTTCACAACAGAACACTGACTAAGACAAGGCTTTTCATATCCTTTCCCCAAGCACTCCATCTTCTATTTCCATATCTTTCGATATATTCATGTGTGTTTGTAGTGAGAATAAATGTTTCCATTTATGCACGTAGAATCCAAAAGCTAACATTGAGAGTCTTTAGCTAATACTCTTCACTTAATAATAATAATAATAATAATAATAATAATAATAATAATAATAATGGTAATAAATATTATTATTGTTTACAATGTCATTATTTGATATATGATCTATCATAAAACCAGCAATCACCTGGAATACACACACACACACACACACACACACACACACACACACACACGAGTCATTATTCTAGGGCTAAATTTTATACGAGTGCTGGGGATCTGAACTTAGGTCTTCATTTTCCTAGCCCTGCAAGTTATTGCTTTAAACATAGTGGAATGCTGGCAATGTAGTTTAGTTGGTTGGCTTTTGACCTACCATTCATGAGGCCCTGAGTTCAATGTACAAGACCACCAATACCCAGTATAGTAATACAGGTGAACTACATGAGGTAGAAGCTGGATGACGGGGAGCTCTAGGCTGGCCTGCAATACAGGAGACTCTATCTCGAAGTAATAGAAAAGAAATATTAACTATGCAAGAAATCTCAGGATGACTATTCCTTTCCAAGTTCAGGAACAATAGTGCATTGGGGTATTTTAAAGAAACAGGAGAAGAGACTACACTCTGCCCACATTTCTGATCCCAGAGGTAAACACCTAACACCATCTGGGAACCCGGTGCACAGGGGCTCCCAGAAAAGGCTGCGCAGGCCCTCCTGGTTGCCACCCACACAGAGAGCTCAAAAGCAGCCCCCCACAAGCAACTTGAGCCACGGGACCACAGGTTAAACCAACTTTTCTCCTCTAAGGGACCTGCCTGGTGGACTCAGGACACAGGCCCACAGGAACAGCTGAAGACCAGTAGACAGGAAAGACTACACGCCCAAAGCAGAACACTCTGTTCCCACAACTGGCTGAAAGAAAACAGGAAAACAGGTCTACAACACTCCTGACACACAGGCCTATAGGAAGGTCTAGCCATTGTCAGAAATAGCAAAACAAGGTAACACCAGAGACAACCTGATGGCGAGAGGCAAGCACAGGAAACCAAGCAACAGAAACCAAGACTACATGGCATCATCAGAGCCCAATTCTCCCACCAAAGCACACACTGAAAATCCAAATACACGAGAAAAGCAAGATCTAGATTTAAAATCACATTTGATCATGATGCTGGAGGACTTCAAGAAAGACATGAAGAACTCCCTTAGAGAAACGCAGGAAAACATAAGTAAACTAGTAGAAGCCTATAGAGAGGAATCAAAAAATCCCTGAAAGAATTCCAGGAAAACACAATCAAACAGTTGAAGGAATTAAAAATGGAAATAGAAGCAATAAAGAAAGGACACAGGAAAACAGCCCTGGATATAGAAAACCAAAGGAAGAGACAAGGAGCCGTAGATACAAGCATCACAAACAGAACACAAGAGATAGAAGAGAGAATCTCAAAAGCAGAAGATTCCATAGAAATCATCAACACAATGGTCAAAGATAATGTAAAGCGGAAAAAGCTACTGGTCCAAAACATACAGGAAATCCAGGACTCAATGAGAAGATCAAACCTAAGGATAATAGGTATAGAAGAGAGTGAAGACTCCCAGCTCAAAGGACCAGTAAATATCTTCAACAAAATCATAGAAGAAAACTTCCCTAATCTAAAGAAAGAGATGCCCATAAACATACAAGAAGCCTACAGAACTCCAAATAGATTGGACCAGAAAAGAAAGTCCTCCCGTCACATAATAGTCAAAACACCAAATGCACAAAGCAAAGAAAGAATATTAAAAGCAGTAAGGGAAAAAGGTCAAGAAACATATAAAGGCAGACCTATCAGAATCACACCAGAATTCTCACCAGAAACTATGAAGGCCAGAAGATCCTGGACAGATGTCATACAGACTCTAAGAGAACACAAATGCCAGCCCAGGTTACTGTATCCTGTAAAACTCTCAATTAACATAGATGGAGAAACCAAGATATTCTATGACAAAACCAAATTTACACAATATCTTTCTACAAATACAGCGCTACAAAGGATAATAAATGGTAAAGTTCAATATAAGGAGGCAAGCTACACCCTAGAAAAAGCAAGAAACTAATCGTCTTGGCCACAAAACAGAGAAGAAAAGCACACAAACATAATCTCATATCCAAATATGAATATAACAGGAAGCAATAATCACTATTCCTTAATATCTCTCAACATCAATGGTCTCAACTCTCCAAAAAAAAGACATAGATTAAGAAACTGGATACGCAATGAGGACCCAGCATTCTGCTGCCTACAGGAAACACACCTCAGAGACAAAGACAGACACTACCTCAGAGTGAAAGGCTGGAAATCAACTTTCCAAGGAAATGGTCTGAAGGAGCAAGCTGGAATAGCCATTCTTATATCAAATAAAATCGACTTTCAACTAAAAGTCATGAAAAAAGGTAAGGAAGGACACTTCATATTCATCAAAGGAAAGATCCACCAAGATGAACTCTCAATCCTAAATATCTATGCTCCAAATACAAGGGCACCTACATACGTAAAAGAAACCTTACTAAAGCTCAAAGCACACATTGCACCTCACACAATAATAGTAGAAGATTTCAACACCCCACTCTCATCAATGGACAGATCATGGAAACAGAAATTAAACAGAGACGTAGACAGACTAATAGAAATCATGAACCAAATGAACTTAACATATTTATAGAACATTCTATCCTAAAACAAAAGGATATACCTTCTTCTCACCACCTCATGGTACTTTTTCCAAAACTGTCCATATAATTGGTCATAAAACAGGCCTCAACAGATACAGAAAGAGAGAAATAATCCCATGCGTCCTATCAGACCACCACGGGCTAAAGCTGGTCTTCAATAAAAATAAGGGAAGAATTCCCACATATACATGGAAGTTCAACAACTCAATGATAACCTGGTCAAGGAAAAAATAAAGAAAGAAATTAAAGACTTCTTAGAATATAATGACCCAATTGGACAGGATGGATGAAGCAGGGAAGTGCAGGCAGACGGGAGCCGGATGTGGATCTCAGAGACACAGCCAGAATGCAGCAAATACAGAGGCGAATGCCAACAGCAGACCACTGAACTGAGAGCGGGATCCCCGTTGAAGGAATCGGAGAAAGAACTGGAAGAGCTTAAAGGGGCTTGAGACCCCATATGAACAACAATGCCAAGCAACCAGAGCTTCCAGGGACTAAGCCACTACCTAAAGACTATACATGGACTGACCCTGAACTCTGACCTCATAGGTAGCATTGAATGTCCTAGTAAGAGTACCAGTGGAAGGGGAAGCCCTGGGTCCTGCTAAGACTGAACCCCCAGTGAACGTAATTGTTAGGGGGAGGGCAGCAATGGGGGGAGGATGGGGAGGGGAACACCCATAAAGAAGGGGAGGGGGAGGGGTTTGGGGGATGTTGGCCCAGAAACCGGGAAAGGGAATAACACTCGAAATGTAAATAAGAAATACTCAAGTTAATAAAAAAAAAGAATATAATAAAAATGAAGGTACAATATACCCAAACTTATGGGACAGAATGAAAGCTGTGCTAAGAGGAAAACTCATAGCTCTGAGTGCCTGCAGAAAGAAACAGGAGAGAGCATATATCAGCAGTTTGACAGTACACCTAAATGCTCTAGAACAAAAAGAAGCAAATATACCCAGGAGGAGTAGAAGGCAGGAAATAATCAAACTCGGAGCTGAAATCAACCAAGTAGAAACAAAAAGGACCATAGAAAGAATCAACAGAACCAAAAGTTGGTTCTTTGAGAAAATCCACAAGATAGATATAATGAGAGGACACAGAGAGTGTGTCCAAATTAACAAATTCAGAAATGAAAAGGGAGACATAACTACAGAATCAGAGAAAATTAAAAAAAATCATCAGATCCTACTACAAAAGCCTATATTCAACAAAACTTGAAAATCTACAGGAAATGGACAATTTCCTAGACAGATACCAGGTACCGAAGTTAAATCAGGAACAGATAAACCAGTTAAACAACCCCATAACTCCTAAGGAAATAGAAGCAGTCATTAAAGGTCTCCCAACCAAAAAGAGCCCAGGTCCAGATGGGTTTAGTGCAGAATTCTATCAGACCTTCATAGAAGACCTCATACCAATATTATCCAAACTATTCCACAAAATTGAAACAGATGGAGCACTACCGAATTCCTTCTATGAAGCCAAAATTACTCTTATACCTAAACCACACAAAGACCCAACAAAGAAAGAGAACTTCAGACCAATTTCCCTTATGAATATCGAAACAAAAATACTCAATAAAATCCTGGCAAACCAAATCCAAGAGCACATCAAAACAATCATCCACCATGATCAAGTAGGCTTCATCCCAGGCATGCAGGGATGGTTTAATATACGGAAAACAATCAACGTAATCCATTATATGAACAAACTGAAAGAACGAAACCACATGATCATTTCATTAGATGCTGAGAAAGCATTTGACAAAATTCAACACCGCTTCATGATAAAAGTCCGCGAAAGAATAGGAATTCAAGGCCTATACCTAAACATAGTAAAAGCTATATACAGCAAACCAATAACTAACATTAAACTAAATGGAGAAAAACTTGAAGCAATCCCACTAAAATCAGGGACTAGACAAGGCTGCCCATTCTCTCCCTACTTATTCAATATAGTTCTTGAAGTTCTAGCCAGAGCAATCAGACAACAAAAGGAGATCAAGGGGATACAGATTGGAAAAGAAGAAGTCAAAATATCACTATTTACAGATGATATCATAGTATATTTAAGTGATCGCAAAAGTGCCACCAGAGAACTACTAAACCTGATAAACACCTTCAGCAAAGTGTCTGGGTATAAAATTAATTCAAATAAATCAGTATCCTTCCTCTACACAAAAGAGAAACAAGCGGAGAAAGAAATTAGGGAAACGACACCCTTCATAATAGTCCCAAATAATATAAAATACCTCAGTGTGATTTTAACCAAGCAAGTGAACAATCTGGATAATAAGAACTTCTAGCCTCTGAAGAAAGAAATTGAAGAAGATCTCAGAAGATGGAAAGATCTCCAATGCTCATGGATTGGAAGGAATAATATGGTAAAAATGGCCATTTTACCAATAGCGATCTACAGATTCAATGCATTCCCATCAAAATACCAATCCAATTCTTCAAAGAGTTAGACAGAACAATTTGCAAATTCATCTGGAATAACAAAAAAACCAGGATAGCTAATACTATCCTCAACAATCAAAGGATTTTTGGGGGAAATCACTATCCCTGAACTCAAGCAGTATTACAGAGCAATAGTGATAAAAATTTAATGGTATTGGTACAGAGACAGACAGATAGACCAGTGGAATAGAATTGAAGACCCAGAAATGAACCCACACACCTATGGTCACTTGATTTTTGACAAAGGAGCCAAAATCATCCAATGGAAAAAAGATAGCATTTTCAGCAAATGGGGCTGGTTCAACTGGAGGTCAGCATGTAGAAGAATGCAGATCGACCCATGCTTATCATCCTGTACAAAGCTTAAGTCCAAGGGGATCAAGGACCTACCCATCAAATCAGATACACTCAAACTAATAGAAGAAAAAGGGGGGAAGCATCTCGAACACATGTGCACTGGAAAAATTTCCTGAACAAAACACCAATGGCTTATGCTCTAAGATCAAGAATTGACAAATGGGATCTCATAAAACTACAAAGCTTCTGTAAGGCAAAGGACACTGGTTAGGACAAAACGGCAACCAACAGATTGGGAAAAGATCTTTACCAATCCTACAACAGATAGAGGGCTTATATCCAAAATATACAAAGAACTCAAGAAGTTAGACCGCAGGGAGACAAATAACCCTATTAAAAATGGGGTTCAGAGCTAAACAAAGAATTCACAACTGAGGAATGCTGAATGGCTGAGAAACACCTAAAGAAATGTTCAACATCTTTAGTCATAAGGGGAATGCAAATCAAAACAACCCTGAGACTTCACCTCACACCAGTGAGAATGGCTAAGATCAAAAACTCAGGTGACAGCAAATGCTGGCAAGGATGTGGAGAAAGAGGAACACTCCTCCATTGTTGGTGGGATTGCAGACTGTTACAACCATTCTGGAAATCAGTCTGGAGGTTCCTCAGAAAATTGGACATTAAACTACCTGAGGTCCCAGCTATACCTTTCTTGGGCTCATACCCAAAAGATGCCCCAACATATAACAAAGACACGTGCTCCTCCATGTTCATAGCAGCCTTATTTATAATAGCCAGAAGCTAGAAAGAACCCAGATGCCCTTCAACAGAGGAATGGATACAGAAAATGTGGTACATCTACACAATGGAATATTACTCAGCTATCAAAACCAAAGACTTTATGAAATTCATAGGCAAATGGATGGAACTGGAAAATATCATCCTGTGTGAGGTAACCCAATCACTGAAAAACACACATGGTATGCACTCATTGATAAGTGGCTATTAGCCCAAATGCTTGAATTACCCTAGATGCACAGAACACATGAAACTCAAGAAGGATGACTAAAATGCGAATGCTTTACTCCTTCTTTAAATGGGGAACAAGAACACCCTTGGCAGGGAATAGGGAGGCAAAGTTTAGAACAGAGGCAGAAGGAACACCCATTCAGAGCCTGCCCCACATGTGGCCCATACATATAGAGCCAC
This sequence comes from Rattus norvegicus, assembly GCF_021556685.1. Taxonomy (NCBI): domain Eukaryota; kingdom Metazoa; phylum Chordata; class Mammalia; order Rodentia; family Muridae; genus Rattus; species Rattus norvegicus. The sequence goes on along the minus strand of NC_141554.1, from coordinate 81,893,969 downwards.
CAAACTAGATAAGATGGATGAAGCAAAGAAGTGCAGAGTGACAGGAACCGGATGTAGATCTCTCCTGAGAGATGCACCCACAATACAGCAAATACAAAGGTGAATGCCAGCAGCAATCCACTGAACTGAAAACGGGACCCCCGTTGAAGGAATCAGAGAAAGGACTGGAAGAGCTTGAAGGGGCTTGAGACCCCATATGAACAACAATACCAACCAACCAGAGCTTCTAGGGACTAAGCCACTACCCAAAGACTATACATGGACTGACCCTGGGCTCCAACCTCATTGGTAGCAATGAATAGCCTAGTAAGGGTACCAGTGTAAGGGGAACCCCTTGGTCCTGCCAATACTGAACCCCCAGTGAACGCGATTGTTCGGGGGAGGGGGTAATGGGGGGAGGATTGGGAGGGGAATCCCATATAGAAGGGGAGGGGGAGGATTTAGGGGGATGTTGGCCCGGAAACCAGGAAGGAGAATAACAGTTGAAATGTAAATAAGAAATACTCAAGTTAATAAAGATAAAAAAAAGAAACATAACTGACAGAAATAAATACATAAATAAATAAATATATACATACATACATATATTACACATTATATATACATATATTACATATTATATATACACACACATACACATACATATACATATATTACATATTATATATACATACATACATTATATTACATATTATATATACATACACACACACACACACATACACACACACACACACACACACATGATTTCTTAGGCTTACCAGATGCAGTCTAGCAGCTGGATAGTCCATTAATGACTAATTCATGATGGAAAGGCCAAGATTCTGGCAGTTGTTCAATCTACAAGACTCAGTATCTCAGTAGCCCTAGTGTGGCACCGGAATCCTGGATAGACATTGATCTTCATTCTGTTGGAATCCCAAAGCATTTAGGTTTGAATACCAGTGAAGAAATTCTGTAGGAAAAGAGAGATGGAGTTGACAAGTGAGACTGAGGACAAACAGACAAAAAGCAATGTTTCCTTTTTCCCAAATCCTTTTTATTCTGAGCTGCCACCTAATTTAGGGTGCTGCCCTGATTTAAGGTGGGCTTCCCTGCTTCAAATAATCTGATAAAGGAAATCCCTCAAGGTGGTGCCCATCAGCAGCTTTAGAGGATCCCAGATGCAGTCAGGTTGACAACCAAGATTAGCCATTGCAAATGGAAAATAAATCAAATGGAAAATGGGGAAGATTGAATTTAAACTCTCTACCAGTATCAGCAAAGTAAGTTCAATTTTTAAAACAATCTAGGCATGATTATGAACATCAGTAATATCAGCCCCTGAGAACTAAAACAGAAAACTGGTGAAGTGGAGACTGGCCCTTAAGCTGTAAGAGCCTGTCTCAAAAATGAGTAGACTAATTAACAATAAACAAAGAAAATAATAAAATTAGAAATATGCTGGCAGAAAAATGCATAAAAGGTGTTTATGATCACATATATCATACAAATTAGTAAGCTGGCAATTGGCAATTCTGATCTTTTACAGATGAAATAAATAAATGACTAATAATCGAGTACTAAACATATTTTCATGCAACCAAATAGTTAAACTAAAAATAATAGATGATTGATAAATATAGATACATGATGGTTTATGATATAAAATTTTTCCTACATTACTAAAAGGAAATTCAAATTAGTAGATTAAAAAAATAAGTTGGAGGGAAAACTAATGAAAATACGTACTAGTATATTTCTGAAAAGAAACTTGGCACCAATTTTGGAAAGCCTTTAAAAACAGTCAATCCAGCCGCCCAGTGGTGGCACACAGCTTTGATCCCAGCATTTAGGAGGCAGAGGCATGCAGATCTCGAGTTTGAGACCAGCCTGCTATACATAATGAGTTCCAGCACAGCCAAGGCTGAGAACCCCTGTCTTTAAAAATATGTGTGTATGTGTGTATTTATGTATTGAATTCATATGGTTTTCAAGTGTGAGGAATCTATTCTTTGCACCTATTTAATAATTAGAAAGATAGACAAGTGATAAGGCAATATGGTCCCACACTTTCAATCCCACCTGTCAGGAGGCAGAGGCAGGCAGTTCTCTGAGTTAGGAACCAGTCTAATTGATACAGAGTTCCAGAATAGCTAGGGCTGCACAGTGAGACCGGCCTCAAACTGATTCTTTTTATTTGTCTATTTATTTATTTGGGTTTTTTTTTTTTGAGACAGGGTTTGTATGTGTTAATAGAGCCCTGGCTCTCCTGGACTGGCTTTGCAGACCAGGCTGGCTGATAGAAATCCCTCTGTCCCTGCTTCCCAAGTGCTGGGAATAAAGTTGTGTAACACCATGCCTGGTGCAGAATTGTTTTAAAAAGAAAGAAAAACATACTTTATTAATGAAAAGAAAGAGGAGAAAAGCCAAATGAAGAATATTAACTCAAAACAATTATGATATGTACAAAATGTGACATTTCTATAATTATTAAGATGATTAATATGCTTTATATGTGTGATGACCAAATCCAGGACCCAGCACATGATAACCAAGCCCCTTACTGCTGATATATATTCCAACTTCTTACTGTGTCCTTTGTGAGTAGCAATTTGAAAATGCGTGAGGCAATGAAGGAGAAAGTGCAAGGCGATATTAAAAGAAAAAAATAGTCAGAATACTATTTGGTTTTGAAATATTCAATTATGGCTCAACAAGGAAAAAATGTTAAGAACATACTACAGTCATAATTAAATTTATTAGCCAAACACCATTTTAATTAATTTTAAAGAAAATCTGATTTTATTAGTTTATCTTTAGTCAAAGCACCACATATTTTTAAGACCCCACTTGAGACATAATTTACATACCTTAAAGTTCACTGTTTGGGTAATGAATCCATGGCCTTTTGCAAGGGAGAGAAGTATTTTAAGCATAAATCTCTACCTCCAGCTCCAGTTCACTGTTTTAAAATGTGAATTTACAGCCAGCAAGGTGGTTGAGAAAGTAGGTAAAAAGGCTTGCCATGCAAGCCAGGTGAACTGACTTGGATCTCTGGAAACCACGAGAAGGTGAAAGGAACGAACTGACTCCACAAAGCTATTCTCTGACCTCCGCACATGGATCACAGCATCTATGCCCATACACAGGCACCCCCATGCACTAAGAAAAACTTGCTCCCTTAGATGCTTTTGTTTCAATTTACAAACCTATGCAAGCATTACCAGAATGTAGTTGAAGAACATATTAGAAACATTTTCCCCACCCAAAATAACTGTTGTATGTGCAAGCACCTTCCCTCGCTGCATGTCCTTAGACCAACGGAACCAATAATCTGCTTTTTACCTTGTTTCACCTGTTCTTCACATTGTCACACTATTATACTATATGTGCTCTCTTTTCTGATTAACCTCTTTCATTCAACACATGTTCAGGTTCACATCCAGGCACGTGTCATTACTTTGTTCCCTTTTATGTTAGAATACACAATTCTATAGGTACACAATATCTTGTTTTTATTCATTCACACGTTGTTTCTGTTACGGAAGTATTAAAACAACACTGCTGTGAACTGTTTTTTGAGACAAGACCTCAGGAAACCCAAGCGGGTCTTGACTTCTCTGTGTAGTTGAAGCTAGACTTGACAAGATTCTCTTCCCTCCCCATTCTAAATGCTGGGATTAGCGGTATATGCACTGCAACAGTTTCTGTTGTTGTTTGTTTTGGATGCTGTGAGCTTTGGCAACAACTTTCATTGTACAGATTTTTCCATTCTTTGGGGTATACAGCGACAGGTTAAGTTTTTGAGGAACTACTAAACTATTTCTACAAGCTTTGTGAAAGACTACTGGTAGAAGGAAGGTATTGTCATCTTATGGTTTCAACTTGCATGAATTTTTGTAATGAGCACTGATATGTGTGTTCTCTGTATATATTCTGGTAAGTAGATTCTTACTGCATATAACTTACCATTTTCTTCCGTGTGTTGGGTTATCTTTTTTGTCGTTGTTGTTGTTTTCAGATAGGATTTCTCTGAGTAGCCCTGGTGGTCCTGGAAGTTGCTCTGTAGATTACGGTGGACTCAAAGTCAGAGATTTGCCTGCTTCTGCCTTCCAAGTGCTGGGATTAAAGGCCTGTGCCACTACTGCCAAACTGGGTTATCTTTTCCTTCCTTCCACACCTCACCTCTCCCTCCCTCTTTTATGTAGGGTCTTACTTTGTAGCTCTAGTCAGCCTGGACTTGATCTGTTTGTTGATCAGGGTGACCTCACATTTAGAGATTTGCCTCTAGAGTGCTGGGATTAAAAGCATGTGTCTCTTCCTTTCTTCCTTTCTTCCTTTTCTTTCTTTCCTTTCTGTTTTCTTTTTTTCCCCAAAGGGTGGAAGAATTTATTTTGCCTCATGATGTTACAGTGTTTTTTCTGGTTAGCAGTATAAAGCTGATTGATTAATGGTCACAATTTTCTTAATGTTGTTTGACATACATAAATGTTTCACTCTGACAAAGCTTAACTTACTACTTTTGTTAGCTTGTGTTGTGTCATAACAAAGATACATTTGTTTAATATCAGTTAACAAACACTGGCATTTAGGTTTAATTCATAAATTGTATTGTTTTAAACTTTAGGGCTTGGAAAATATTTGAGTTAATTCCTGTACCTATTATTGCATTATAGTCATCTAAACTGATTTTCTTCATGTGCATATCCATTTGTCCATGAGCACTTGTTGAAAGAATATTTTCTTTCTTCCATTGTATTGTCTAGGAACCGGTAGCAACAATGGATAACAGAACAGCAGGCTCATTTCTGAATTCTAAATTCTATTCCACTGATGTGTATGACTATTTTTTTTTCTTTTTTTTTTTCCGGAGCTGGGGACCGAACCCAGGGCCTTGCGGTTGCTAGGCAAGCGCTCTACCACTGAGCTAAATCCCCAACCCCCTGTGTATGACTATTTTTATGTCAGTAGCACAGACACCTCCTGATAATTGCTTTTAGTTAGTAAGGCTTTAGCATGAGAAGTGTGGACCTTCCTAATTTATCCTTCTTTCCAAGATGGTCTGGCTATTCTGGGATCCTTGTATGAATCACGGAGTTTCTGCCAAAATTCCTGGGATTTGGCTACATATATTATGCAATGTAGATCAGATTTTACTATTATATTTCAAACCATGGACATGAAATGGCTTTTTATTTCTTTAGGTGTTCTTTAATTTCATTCAACAGTGGTTCAAAGTTTTCTTTCTCTCTCTTTAATTTTTAAAGGTTTTTTGAGACAGGGTTATTTTTTCTTTGTAGCCCTGGCTGTCCTTGAACTCACTCTGTAGACCAGGGTGGCCTTGAACTCAGAGGTCCTCCTGCTTCTTCCTCCTGAGTGCACCCATTACCAGTCAGCTACTTTACAGTTTTCAGTGCACTTGTACTACATTTATTTTGTTAAACATATTTTTAAGAATTTTATTCTTTTTGATGATACTGCAAATCACAATAGTTTTCATTTCAACATCTGTATTGCTCAGGTACTGAATTATAAGTACTATCTTGGTCACATTTCATACATTGCTCTGCTCATTCAACCACTCTAATAAGTTTTTCATGAGTACCTTAAGATTTTTGCTAGCTAAGTCTATACATTTAAAAGAAAGAGATGCTTATTCCTCTCCACACCAGATTTAGTATCCTCTTTTTTTCTTTTTCCTATTAAAGTATGTACAAACTCTGGGAAGACGATGAACAGAAATGGTGAGAGAAGGAGTGCAGATGTAGCTCACTTTGTTGAATGCTTGCCTATGTTTTCACAAGACTCTGGCTTTTACCCTCCCTCCCCTCCCCAACTCCGCACCAAATAAGCCAGGTGTGGTGGTACATGCTACTATTCCCAGCCCTTGGGAAGTGGAGGCAGGAGGATGAGAAGGCCTAAGTCACTCTTGGCTGCACAGGAACTTTGACATCCATGAGACATTGTCTGAAAGAAATTCTACCTTAAATTGAATCTCCTGGTTATAAGAGAATAGTCTTCAAATTTTCACAATTAACAATGATATCAGCTACAGGTTTTTCATAGACACCTGTTATTAGCTTAATGAAGTTCCCTCTGTAAACTAGTTTATTGAAAGTATTTATTAGAAATGGTGGTAAATTTGGCAAATTGTTTTGTGTTGATGTGTTTTCTGTTTCGGTGAAAAATGTATGAGATAACATGTTCAAGAATGGAAGTATTTTGGCTCTGGCATTGAGAGGCTTGAGTGAGTAGTTGCTCAGTTCCATGGATATGAGCCCTGATGGCACTGAAATGAAGGTTAGAGTGTAAGACAGTAAATTTGTTCATCTCTATATGACTAGGAAATAAAGATAGTGGAAGGGAGCATCTTGACTTCCAATACCTTCCTCAAGATCATGTCCTGTTTGGCCTTCTTCAACAAGGTCCTGGCTTTTATTTATCTGCTGGGTTTTCTATTTGTGCATAGTTGCTGCAGAAAACAGTACCTTTCATTACAAGATTTTCATGCATGAATATCATATAGTTTACTTGTATTCTCTGCTTTCCTATGGTCTTGTTCACAGGCCCACCTTTACTTTCATGCCATATGTATACACATATATCTACATAAATGTTTATGTGTGTAATCTAGACGCTTCACAAAAGGGAGCTGGATATTTGTCTCTCCCTGTCCGGCACATTTTACTTAACAAGATACTGTCTCTCTCTAGTTACATTTCCTTGAAAGTAAGGCAATTTTATTCTTCTTTGGGGGTAATACTCCATGAAGGCACAACATACCAAAAGTTAAGGAACACAATGAAAGCAGTGCTAAGAGGAAAGAAAACTCTTAGCTCTGAGTGCCTTCAAAAAGAAACTGGAGAGATCATACACTAGCAGCTTGACAGCACACCTGAAATCTCTAGAAAAAATAGCAAATATATCCAAGAGGAGTAGACAGGAAGAAATAATCAAACATAGGGCTGAAATCAATCATGCAGAAACAAAAAGAATTACACTAAGAGTCAACAACACCAGGAGCTGTTTCTTTTGAGAAAATCAACAGCCAGACTAACCAGTGGGCACAAAGACAGTATCTAAATGAACAAAATCAGAAATGAAAAGGGAGACATAATAACAGAATCTGAAGAAATTCAATAAATCATCAGGCCCTACTACAAAAGCCTATATTCAACAAAACTGGAAATGCTGGAGTAAATGGACAAGTTTCTAGACAGATACCAGGTATCAAGGTTAAATCAGGATCAGATAAACCATATAAACAGTCCCATATACCCTAAAGAAATGGATGAAGTCATTAAATGGCTCCAAAACAAACAACAACAACAACAACAACAAAAGCCCAGGAGCAGATGGGTTTAGTGCGGAATTCTATCAGACTTTCATAGAAAACCTAATACCAATACTCTTCAAACTATTCCACAAAATAGAAACAAAAGCAACAATACCCAACTTATTCTATGAAGCCACAATTATTCTTATACCTAAACAACACAAAGACCCAACAAAGAGAATTTCAAACTAATTTTCCTTATGAACATCAATGCAAATTTATTCAATACATTTCTCACAAACAGAAACCAATAACACATCAAAATGATTATCCATCATGATCAAGTAGGCTTCATACCAGGGATGCAGGCATGGTTCAATATATGGAAATCCATCAATGTAATCCACTATATAAACAAACTCAAAGATAAAAACCACATGATCATTTCATTAGATGCTGAGAAATCATTTGACAATATTCAACCCCCCTTCATGATAAAAGTCGTGGAAAGAACAGGAATTCATGGCCCATACCTAAATATAGTAAAGCCATATACAGCAAACCAGTAGCTAACATTAAACTAAATGGAGAGAAACTTGAAGCAATCCCAATAAAATCAGGGACTAGACAAGGCTGCCCACTCTGCCCCTACCTGTTCAGTATAGTTCTTGATATCCTAGCTAGAGAAAATAGGCAACAAAAGGAGGTCAAGGGGATACAGATCGGAAAAGAAGAAGTCAAAATATCACTATTTGCAGATGATATGATAGTATATTTAAGTGATCCCAAAAGTTCCACCAGAGAACTACTAAAGCTGATAAACAACATCAGCAAAGTGGCTGGATATAAAATTAACTCAAACAACTCAGTAGTCTTCCTCTACTCAAAGGATAAACAGACTGAGAAAGAAATTAGGAAATTGACACTCTTCACAATAATCACAAATAATATAAAATACCTCGGTGTCTCTCTAACCAAGCAAGTGAAAGATCTGTAAGCCAAAATCTTCAAGTCTCTGAAGAAAGAAATGGAAGGAGATCTCAGAAGATGGAAAGACCTCCCATGCTCATGGATTGGTAGGATTAATACAGTAAAAATGGCCATCTTGCCAAAAGCAATCTACAGATTCAATCCCCATCAAAATTCCAACTCAATTCTTCATAGAGTAAGAAAGAGTAATTTGCAAACTCATTTGGAATAACAAAGAACCCCAGACATCAAAAAGTATTTTTAACAATTAAAGAACTAATGTCAGAATCACTGACCATTCCCTTACCTCAAGCTGTATTACAGAGCAATAGTGATAAAAACTGCATGGTATTGGTACAGAGACAGATAGGTCGATCAACGAAATAGAATTGAAGACCCAGAGATGAACCCACACACCTATGGTCACTTGATCTTTGACAAAGGAGCTAAAACCATCCAATGGAAAAAAGATAGCATTTTTAACAAATGGTGCTAGTTCAACTGGAGGTCATCATGTAGAAGAATGCAGACTGATACATTTTTATCACCCTGTACAAAGCTTAAGTTCAAGTGGATCAAGGACCTCCACATGAAACCAGATACACTGAATCTAATGGAATAGAAATTGGGGAAGAGTCTGGAACAAATAGTAACACAGTAAAATTTCCTGAACAGAATGGTAATGGCTTAAGCTTTAAGATCAAGAATCAACAAATGGGACATTATAAAATTGCAAAGCTTCTGTAATGAAAAGGACCCTGTTGGTATGACAAAATGGCAACCAACAGATAGGGAAAAGACCCTACACCTGATAGAAGACTAATATCTAACACATACAAAGAACTCAAGAAGTTAGACTCCAGAAAATCCAATAACCATTTTAAAAAGTGGGGCACAGAACTAAACAAAAATTCTCAACTGAGGAATATGAAATGTCTGCAAAGCACCTAAAGAAATGCTCAACATCCTAAGTCAGCAGGGAAATGCAAATCACTCCATCTCGCCATAGTCAGAATGGCTAAGATTAAAAACTCAGGTGAGAGCAAATGCTGGTGAGGATGTGGAGAAAGAGGAACATTCCTCCATTGTTGGTGGGATTGTAAGCTAGTACAACCACTCTGGAAATCATTCTGGAGGTTTCCTCAGAAAAACGGACATAGTACTATCTGAGGACCCAGCTATACCACTCCTGGGCATATAACAAGGACACATGCTCCACTATGTTCATAGCAGCCTTATTTGTAACAGCCAGAAGCTGGAAAGGACCCAGATGCCCTTCAACAGAGGAATGGATACAGAAAATGTGGTACATCTACACAGTGGAGTACTACTTAGCTATCCAAAACAATGAGTTCATGAAATTCATAGGCAAGTGGATGGAACTAGAAAATATCATCCTGAATGAGGTTACCCAATCACAAAAAAACCACACATGGTATGCACTCACTGATAAGTGGATATTAGCCCCAAAGCTCCAATTTCCCAAGATACAATCCACAGACTACAAAAATCTCAAGAAGGATGACCAAAGTGTGAACAATTCAGTTCTGCTTAAAAGGGGGAACAAAAATATTCATAAGAGGGGATATGGAGACAAAGTTTGGAGCAGAGACTGAAGGAATGGGCATTTAGAGCCTTCCCCCACATGGGTATATAGCCCATATATTTACAGCCACCAAAACTAGATAATATTGATGAAGCTAAGAAGTGCATGCTGACAGGAGCCTGTTATAGCTGTCTCCTGAGAGGCACAGCCAGAGCATGACAAATACAGAGGCGAAAGCTAGCAGTAAACCATTGAACTGAGAACGGGGTCCCAGTTGAAGGAATTAGAGAAAGGTTTGAAGGAGCTGAAGGGGCTTGCAACCCCATAAGAACAACAATACCAACCAACCAGAGCTCCCAGAGACTAAAACACTACCCAAAGTCTATATATGGACTGACCCATGGCTCCAGCTGTATATGTAGCAGAGGATGGCCCTGTTGAGCACCAATGGGAGGAGAAGCCCTTGGTCCTGTCAAGGTTGGACCCCCCCCCCCAGTATAGGGGAATGTCAGGGCAGGGAGGAGTGAAGTGGGGGTTGGGGAGGGTGAACACCTTTATAGAAGAAGGGGGATGGAGGGTGGGATTGGGAACTTATGGAAGGAAAATGGGGAAAGGGAAGAACATTTGGAAGGTAAATTAAAAAGTCCAATAAAAACTAATAACACTAAGACTGAGTAAGAACAAATTCTAGGTAAGGATTCCTTTTTGGTAGCCATTCCCTATCCCACCAAACAAATTTCTCCAACTCTGACAAGACTGAGTAGGCATGCTGCTTTCCACCCTCATAGAAGCAGGGGGAGGGGGGATGGGATAGGAGGTTTCTGAAGGGGAAATAATATCCAATAAATGAAAAAAAAAGAGAAGCAGAATCCTTAAATTAGTTTACTATCAGGGGTTGGAGATTTAGCTCAGCGGTAGAGCGGTTGCCTAGCAAGCGCAAGGCCCTGGGTTCGATCCCCAGCTCCGAAAAAAAAAATTAGTTTACTATCACTGATGAGAATGCTCTGTGAGTAAAACTCTTGCTATACAAGCCTCACCTGAGGGTTTTTTGTTTTTTTATTTTTGAGAAGGTCTTCTCTTGGTAGCCCTTGTTGTCCTGGACCTCACTATGTAGACTAGGTTGGGCTCAAACTTGGGAGATCCACCTGCCTGTGCCTCCTGAGTACTCGGATGAAATTTGCGCAGCCACTGTTTGGCTAAGTGTGATTCTTGGAATCCACAAGTTGGAAAGAGAGGATCTACAATGTAAAATTGTCCTCTGGCCTCTACTTTTTAGTAAATACAAATAAAGAACTGTAATGCATAAGGAATGAATCCTGTAGCTGGGCCTGTTGGTGCAAGCTTCTAATCTCAGCTTCTACAGAGGTAGAAGACTGAAATTCCAAAGCTCTCCCAGGTGTGGTGACACACGCCTGTCTGTCTGCTCAGCACTAAGCAAATGAAGGCAGAAAAAAATTAGAAGTTCAAGGTCACCTTCTGGTATATAGTGGGTTCAAGAGTCAGCCTGGGATAGGTGAGATCCTTTCTGAAACAAAATAAATAAACGAACAAAGATTCCTGATAGTTCAAGGCCTGCCTGAGCAACTTACTGAGTGCTTGTATCAAACAACGAAACAAAAACATAAGTAAAACAAAAGACAGAGCTGTAGACCAATGCTGGAACACTTGCTAAGTATGTGGAAGAGCTTGGATTTAGATTTAACTTCTAGTGCTGAATCAGAAGGAGGTAGGAGACAGAGAACAAAATGTATTCTTTTTCAGGAAATCTGTGTTCCTTTTGCTATCATACTTTGGACTGAAACCATACTGAAAAAGATATTGCTATGGTGTGTGGTAAGCACTTTGTTACTACAGGACATGGAATTTGTATCTTAAAGTGAAACATGCCTGCCTCCTGTAATTCTCCTACTCAGAAGGTAAAGGCAGAGTGAGTGAATGTTTGAGCCTGGCTATACAAGAAGGCTTTGTTTCAAAATATAAAACCAAAATGCAAAAACAGAAACTATGTATCCCTGGATCAGATGATCATAGCCCATATTGGAATTGTTTCAGGTATCCACAGGAGGTGCTGGAATTTACTCCTCATGAATAAGGGACAGAAATATTATGCTGTCTAGATTCTGTTGGTTTCCAGCTGGAAAAATAACTTCCTTTACGACTTTCTTGTAATGTGGCTTCGCTAACAACAGCCTGTTCCTTTTGTTTTTTATTGGGGAAACATCTGCCTTTCACCTTTGTTTTCAAAGTTAGCTTTACTAAACATAGGACTCTTGTGTGGTGCCTTCCTTCTTGGGTTACAATGACTATGCTATCCGATTGCCTCTGGTCTCCATTGTTTTAATAAGACATCATATCTTAATTTTCTTTTATTAGTGATGACGCAGTAGTTTTCTATTTCCAATGTTAGTGGACACTACTAAATGTTTATATTTGTAGTTCACTGAGTTTCCTGTGTGTATGTTAACTTTGAAACAAAGGCTTCTGACATGGTTACAATGTACCTTCAAAATATTTCGTCTCACTTGTCTTTCTAACATTTTCATTAAATGTGTGTTTGTGTGTGTGTGTGTGTGTGTGTGTGTGTGTGTGTGTGTGTGTGTTGGTGAATATAATGCTGCCTATTTTCTGCTGAGAGTTCCCTTCCATTTTTTCTCTTTTGTTTTCATTACTTTTGTTTGTTTTTCGGAGTTCACAATCTCTACTAGCTGTCAACCTTCCTAATGTTGTGGTCCTTTAATACAGTGCTACATGTTGTGGTGACCCCAAACCATAACATTATTTTCTTGCTACTGCATGATCATAACTTTGCTATTGTTACAGATCATAATGTAAATACTTTATATGTAGGCTATGTGTTATGTGACTCCCTCCAAAGGGGTCACAACCCACAAGTGGAGAAGCACTGCTTTAGATCAATAAATAGTTTTCTTGTTCAAACTTATGATTGTTCCTTTAGATGACTTTTAAATTTGAGAAATTGTCTTCTAGTCTAATGAAGAAGTCTACCAACTGAGCCATATCCTTGGCTCATGCAATGTGATTTTAAATATTTATAGTTTATTTTCTTTGCATGTGTACCACCAGCATATACCATGGCACAATTGTTGAAGTCAGAGGCCAATTTACAGGAGTCAGTTCTATCCTACTCTGTGGATCTGAGGATCCAACTCAGGCTGTCAAGTTTTGCTATAGTCTTAATCATTCTGCAATGTGATTTTTAAAAGGACAATTTGTTCAATCCCTGGAACCCACATAAAAGCAGAAAGAGAGAAACAATGTTATAAAGTTGTCCTCTGACAGTCATGTGTACACACATCATGCCCCCCCACATATACACACACATCCAAATATGCATACAATAATGGCAAATAAGATTTATTTAAAAATAAAGATGATAATAAAGTAATGGGTAGTTCAGTGAATTGTATCCCCTCAGAAATATGTTCATATTCTGACCATTGTACCAGTGAGTACCACCTTACTTGGAAATAGGGTTTTTATACATATAATTATGGTATTAGGATGAGGTCATTTTAGATGTAGGGTGGGCCTGAAATTTAATGACTTCTGTCCTTATAACGAAACACATTAAGTGGTAGAGTGCTTGCCCAAAATGTGTGAGACCCTGAGTGGGTCCCAAGAATCATGGATATTCACAATCCAGTAAGTTTGACACAGGGCCCCACATGTACAAAGGTTATCTGAACATGGAGGAAGATAATGGAATTATGCTGTCAACAAACTTAAGAAGGCTAAGGATCCATTAGAAGCTAGAAAAGGTAAAAAAAAAAAAGATTCTTTTACAGAGCAGTTAGAGGGAGCACAGACTCTGCCAGAGGCTTTCTAGCTTTCATGTGTAAGAAAACAACCCACTGCTTTCCTAAACCCTTTGGATTAGAAGTTGTTATGGTAGCCCCAGGAAGCTAATGCAGCTACCAAGTAAACATTTTTACTAACATTTTTTACACTTATGTAGTGTGTTTGTGTGTGGGTGGGAAGTGCATGCCAGGGCAAGAGTGTGGAGGTCAGAGAACAACTTGAGGGAGTCAGTTCTCTCCTTCACCAGGTAGGTTGTGGGGATCGACCTCAGGTTGTCAGGCTTGGCGGCAAGCACCTTTACTGGCTGAGTCACTTGCCAACTCTCGTGGTTTTCTTTTCCTTCTCTCTTTCCTTGTGCTGTTTTCATGTAAGCGAGTTGGTCTCAAAATCATTGTGTAGCCAAAGATGGTCTGAACTCTTAATCCTCCTGCCTCAAATTTTCAAGTGCTAGGATTATAAGACCACACCACAATGTCTGATAACATTTCTCAGTTTTTCTACTGAAGTCCACTTTTTTTCCTGTAACAGATGAAAACTTGCTTCCTTTCCAAATGAAAACTTTGAAAAAATTAAAGACAGTGTGGCTAAGTGGGTAAAGGCACTTGCTGCCAAGCCTGGCAATCTGGATTCAATCCTGGGACCCATATAATGGAGGGAGAAAAGCAGCTCCTAAATGCTGTCTTTTGACCTACATAGACAAGTGCACGCACGCAGAGTTGGGAGAACACAAAAAACACACAGAGGTTAAGCCTGGTGATTGTGTTCTAAATTACTTCAAAATGTTTGATTAATTAGCATTAGTTCTAAAGAATGAATACTTTTTGTGGGAACAGGGACATTTACAAAATTTCCTTCTTACATATTTAGTACAGAAAATTTGTGCTAGTTTATCAGTTCCTTAATTATCATCTCCAAAATTTACCCCTACTGACTGGCTTTGTGGAAATGGATTTGGGCTTTAAGTATTTTTCCTTTTGTCAGTTTGCTTTATCAATAGAGGATACTATAATCAAAGCAGGACATTTTGCTTGCTGAAGTTTCTGAAGTATGCATTCAGTAGTCTGTGCCTGAAACTAATGGAGTGCTCCTTCCCAGTCTCCTTATCTCTCTAGGAAGGGTCTCACTGTTTCTCATGCTAGCTTTAAATTAGCTATGTATCCCAGTGTAGTTTTGAACTAAGGACACTTCTGCCTCAGCCTTCCTAATGTTTGGATTATAGGTATATCAGACCACAGAAGGTTAATCTCTATTTTCTTTATTCCTAAGCCCTTATCACTTCCAATTATGGTCAATATAATTATTTACCTTGAGGTCAGGAGACTCTGCCCCTTCATATACACAATAAATAAATAAATAAATAAATAAATAAATAAATAAATAAATAAATAAAATAATTCTTTACAAAGTAACTTCTTACCTTAAATTTCTGTAAATGTGTGGAGTTTTCTCTCTTAATTGCATCCAAATTTGCAGTTTAGTGATCAATGGAATAATTATGTCACATGTCTTTTGAATACAACACAGATATATTCTCACATGACTTCTACAAAAATGTGTTTGTAAACATGGCGGATATTATTTATTCTTATCATTTACACATAAAAATACAATAGAATGTAAGTGCTCTTAATTCATATAGTAGTCATTTTTAATATTGCTGTGATAAAGAAAAATATAAACTATCTCCTAGGTCACTGTAAGGATTAAATAAGTTACAGCAGGTAAAATATGTGTTTAAATGATTTACAGCAGGTAAATAAAAGAAATGGGCAGAAAGAGTTACTAAGGATATGCTAAGTTTATGCTTACTTAATTGAATTCTATGCCCAATGTGGTAATGGCTAAGCTCCCTGAATCAGAAAATTATACTCCCACTATAGCCACACAGTTAGGTGAACCTTCAAATTTGAGTGTTTCAACGAAAGTAATGTATACAATTCAAATAGTATTTGTTTTCCCATCAGGTGTTGCCTCTGTGAATTCTGTTCACAGTAACATCCTGAGAACAGGATGTTAAGAGAAATTGGGGAAGTGAACCAGTTTACTCAAACTGTCAATTATTATACAAATCCTTCGATCACTGAAGATTTACCTACCCCAAACAGCAGGCCAGCGCTCTGCTAAGAGTTAAAGTTATACATTAAAACAATTGTAGCCTCAAAACATTGGAAAAAGACTTAGTAAAGTGGAATGGTGACTCATGTCTGCCACGTGAACAGCAGGGAAGCTGAGGCAGGAGGATTGACACAGGGAATGCCAGGAGAGCCTTGGATAAATAGTGAACATAGTGCAAGCATGACAGAGAATAACACTTCAAAGACAAAACCAACCAAACTATCATTTCTATCCAAATTTCACAATAGTTAAAAACTTTAAAAATGTTTTGGTAGAATTTCAAAACAGAGTTCCAACTTA
Organism: Rattus norvegicus; assembly: GCF_021556685.1. Taxonomy (NCBI): domain Eukaryota; kingdom Metazoa; phylum Chordata; class Mammalia; order Rodentia; family Muridae; genus Rattus; species Rattus norvegicus. The sequence goes on along the minus strand of NC_141554.1, from coordinate 81,877,962 downwards.
TCTTACAGGAATGGAGAAGATACCGCTTGTTGATCATTTCAGAAGGGGGAAAAGGCCTCGTGGTTAAAGTGCAAACTTCTCGTTCAATATTTATCAGAATCAAGGGGATACTTTAAGTAGTTTTCTAGAAGAATATTATTCCCTTGCTCCAGCTATCAGGTAAGCACAGCACTTTCATTTGGTATACTGTTCCTCCTTTGGCAACAAAACCTTTTAGTAGCTAGCGACTTTTTTTTGGGGGGGGGGAGGGTAGAAAAAGAACAAACAAACCAAATCCTTTCGGTGACCCAAGGTAAGCTAGGTCAAGTCAGTCTCTCACAAGTTTCTATGGACCAGGTCTGGAGAAAGGTTCCTTCACCGGAAAGGGTACGATTGCCCTTACAGGAAGGGTAAGCAACTCGGGAGCTCTGGGACGCCAACGCCACCACAGAGTTTGACAAAGGTTGCCAGAGCGTCTGCCTGCGTTTAGAACCTCTTCCTTGTTCTCTGGGCAGTAACTAGGCAACCCCAGGCCGGCTTAAGCGGCTGGAACTAGGCGGCCGCCTTAGTGCCTCTGGCGGCCAGCCTGGAGCTCTGCAAGCTGCTCCCTCCTCTCCTCCCTCCCCCCTCTTTCTATGACTCCACCCCTTTTCCCCCGCCCACCCCTCCGCGACTTCAGCTCCTCCCTCTCCTTCTCTCTTGCTCTCCTTCCTCCTCCGCCTCCTCAGCTCTTGGGCTAGAATATCTATGGGTCGAAACGTGATGCGATGAATCCGAGAGAGACCGAAACTGGGACGAAGAGTGCGGCGGAAGCGGCGGGACTCCCAAGCATGGGGGCTTCACCACAATAGAGGCAGCGCCCCCACCCGCCCCCGCCAGCCCTCCGGAGCGAAGCCCCCAAACCCCCTCGGGAAAAGGATGGCGGCGGCACCTACCCAGATCGAAGCCGGTGGGTAGCTGAGCCGGGGGCTAAAGGGATAGGGGATTTGTGCGACTGCTGTCAGAATTTTTTTTTTAAAGCTTGTATCTCTCTTCCTTGCCTCTCTCTCTACGTCTCCCCCCACCCCCCACCCCTTCTTTAGAGCTGTATTACCTGATCGCAAGGTTCTTGCAGTCCGGACCCTGTAACAAATCCGCTCAGGTGAGAGGGGAAAAGGATATCTGGGAGTGTTGGGGAATGGTCCCATTGGGGAAATTGAGGCACCGGGTAAGCAGTGCAGTTGGAGGGTGAGGGAAAGGCCGGCCGCGATTACTCCTACAGTCAGCGGCTGTGTTGGAAGTGGGGAGGGAGGAATGGGTTGGCGCCCCAATCTGTTCCTCACATCTGTGTGTCCCTCTTCCCCAGGTGCTAGTGCAAGAGCTCGAAGAGCATCAGGTATGGACCCCCTTTGGGAAGAGGTGGGGAGGGCTGGGGAGAACCTGGAGGAAGGGTAAGGTAGGTCAGGGGCCGAGGACAGGGGCCGGGAGAGAGCCTTCGAGCTGGACAGTTGGGACTGTTGTCACTTGGGGTGAACCGGGCTCTTTGCTTAGAAGGGGCGGACAACGCAGGGGTCTAAACTCGCTGCCTTTTATTCCTGCGGGAGGTGTTTTTTCAGGATTTCCTTTCCTTTGGCCTGCCCCCCACCCCCCACCCCGGACACGGCGGCAGTAGCTGTTGGGACTGGAGAAATTAAAATGCTAAAGGGTCCAGGACTAGACTCCAGGCTGGGTGCTGCTGATGGGGACCAGAGGCTTTTCCTTCACACCCCCCCCTTTCTTTTCCTCCGGCCCCCAGCTGATTCCGCGCCGCTTAGACTGGGAAGGGAAAGAGCACCGAAGAAGCTTCGAGGATCTGGTTAGTAAACTTTTCGTTTCAACTTAGCCCAACTCTTTATCCACTCCCTCCCCACCTTGTGCCCCCAACCCGCCCCTGGCCCTTCAGCCCTCAGAGCTCCCCGAGCCTGCTGTTCGGTGTTCGAAGGACTGCCCCTTCCCCCTCCCAGCGTGTCGGAAAGGGTACCTTGCCCTCCTCTAGCCTTGCTTATTTTCACCCCAAAACTTTGAAGAATGTGAGTTGGTTTTCAGAGGTGCTGTGTTGTGCATTATGACTGTGTTACAAACATCGGAGAAGGCCCATTGTAGGGGAATAAGGGACAGAAACCAGGGGGTTATCTTGGGGCACGTACCAAGGACTGACGCTGGCCAATGACAGCGTTGGTAACAGCCCGGAGTTCCGGATTAGTGGAAGAAAACTGGTTTCTGGTTGGTCCTGGCTTGAAATACGGGAACTGAGGCCAGGCTTGGGTGTTTTTTTTTTTTTTTTTTTTTCCTAGCTCTCTCTCTTTTTCTCCTTTTTCTTTCTTTCTTTTTTTTTCTTTTTAGAGGGGAGGGGAAAAGGGACTCAGAAGGGGAACTGACTCGTAAGTGAGGAAAACTACACAAATAAAAATACTAAGGACTACTGAGTGAATTCCAAGATTTACTGTCTTTAGATAATGGACTACTGAATAAAAACATTGTTGTATATTTCCAATCTTAGAAAATAGCTAGTTAATTAAGTAAATTGCATTTGTAAAAATACATTTTCACTAAATAAGAACTATGTATTATGACCTTTTGGGAATAGGTGAACAGGATTTGGGGATTAAGAGACAACAATGGGCATTTTTTAAAGAATATACTTTGGTTAAGGACCAAAGCTTTTGGATTGCAATGCAAGTGCATGTTTTGCTCTGCACTGAGACAAAAAGATGATCTTTTATATGTGGGAAAAGAGATTCTAGTATTAGCCACAAATATGAAATTATAATAAAAAGGAGTGATAATAAAACCTAAATTCAACTCCTTTCTTACAAATAAGATCCAAATGAGGAAAAGCACACAAAGTGGAGAGAAAGTTGGAAGAATAGTAGAATAACGTAGACTAAATAAAAAGAAAATTATTGGAAGTTTGCTTGTAAATAGTAAACAGTTAAATTGCTGTAATATTCATTTTGAAAAGTTTTTGTATGATATTACAAGAGTAAAGCCACTTTAAGTGTTACAGAATCTACTGACTTTTTCCTAATGCCTTGTTAAAAAAAAATAGGTTTAATTATAATAAGAGTGAATGCCACAACCAGTATTGTTAATGGTAATTTCTCAGAGAGTTACTAATAATTTTTGAACACGTTGTTACTACCTTTAATTTTCAGCCCAAAGTTTTGTTGTTCTTTCTGTTGTTAGATATGTCCTACTTGTACCACAGAAGGCAAATTCGAAGTGTTCACTAGTACATGTTTTAGCCTCGAATTACTGATACATGTTTGAAAATAGTTTTAATATCCAGGTGTATGGGCAATGCTTTTGTTTACTTTTTCCCTTTTTCAGTTTATATATGCATGTGCAGGTACATCATTTCTAAAAACTTGATAGGAAATTGAGTAATTAACAATTGTCTCAAGTTGGGGATTTAGCTCAGTGGTAGAGCGCTTGCTAGGGCCCTGGGTTCCGTCCCCAGCTCCGGAAAAAAAACAAAAAACAAAAAACAATTGTCTCCTCACCACACAGTTCAAAAGGCGGTTTACTAGTCATTTTCTTAAACAGTAAAGGCAAATCTTTACACAATTATAATCAGTGTCCATTTTTTTACTTTATATTTTTCTGACAATACTTTGGCATGACTAGTGTTCTTTGAATAGCCATCATGGTAATGGTAAGAAAAAGAATTAGTTGTGTTTTAGGTATGATTTGTCTTCAATTTCCAGTTCATTTGAGTTACTTTTACCTTTTCAGTAATATTTTTGCGTAATTACATGGTCTTTTTCTGCTGCCTTCTTTTCCAAAAGGCTCCTGGACTTACAGATGTCTGAATCAGGTCAAAGTAGCTCATCAGTTGTCTAGCTTTTGCCACATATTGAAGATCCGTCTTCAGAAGTTTGTCCTGAGGTCTAATGCCAACAACATCTAGTGACAGTGTGATGCTTTATAGTTTTAAAATCATTTAAAATGGTTTTAATATGTAATAATAGTCTTGAGTTGATTTAAATAGACTTTTGTTTATTAGTAGTAAGGCTGACTGAATCCTTAACAGTTATTTTTTTAAGTATTGTTAATACACTTGTCCGTTTCTATGGACTTGATTGTGCTCTCCTGTAGTTTTTGTTTTGTTACTATGTTTGAGTCACAGTCACATACTTTTGTGTAGTCTGACCTGGAGCTCATTCTGTACTCCAGACTTGCCTCAAGCTTGAAGCAACCTCCTGCTTCAGCCTGAGAAATGCTGGGATTATAGGTATGATCTATGATATGGTTACTCATTCATTCATTCATTCATTCATTCATTCATTCATTGAGTTAGTAGTATTATACAAGGTTTTATAATTTAGCCAAGGCTGACTTAGACTTTGTAATTTTCCGTGTAGAATTTGTGATTCTCTGGTAGCTTCAAACTCAAGTGTTACTCATTTCCCAGCCTTCTTAGCAGGCATATGCCACCATGTGCTTGGCTCCATTTTCACACAGTGTACTCTTGCTTTTTCACGTAACTTTTTATATTAGGTACTTTTTTCTTCTTTCTCTGTGTCTCCCTTGTTGACATTTTTCACCCATGGAATTGAAAGCACTAGTTAGCAATTGTATTACAATAACATGGGTTATATTACCCTTGCTGAACAAGCAAGATATATGTGCCAATATTAAAATAATTTTATCAAAGTTCCTATGTTGAAAAGATAGTATATGATCATTATTGTCTTTCAAAAGAGTATTGCATTTCTGAAGATACTTTTTATCATTCTAAGAGTCTTTTTACAAAATACTGAAGCTTTAGAATGTTTTTGGCCGTATTGTAGATTGAAACCATGTGTCTCATACCTATAAGGTAATTACTATGGCTGAGCCTCAGCCTTAGCCCCTTTAAGAGTGTTTTCATATTGTCATTTGATTCATAACAACTACTTTAAAACAGTGTATTAGCATTCCAGACATACCTGTATTCTTTTCTTACCTGACCTAGCTTTTGTCTAATTGCTAACAATAGTTTAAATTAGCTACTTGAATAGCAGACACATGTTTGAGTGCTGGTAGCATAGTTATTGCCTGTGTAAGTGTGGACACAATTTAGACAGGTGTGAATTAAAAACTGTACCGTGACCCACAGTCATCGTTAGGAAGAACAGAATGAAGCATATGAAACCTAAAACATGGGCTCCTCAAACTCAATGCACTGCAGTGTCATGACACTAAAGATACTAAGGCAAAGTAGGCGGTCTCTGAAAACTGGTACTATTGACTTTACTAGAGTCATTTACCTAGATTTGATTGTAGGAAACGTCAATTCAGTGACTAAGAGTGTTCAGGTGGTTTCTTTGAAAATTCTGGAAAAAGACTGGTATACAGTACAAGGAAGCTGATATTGTAAGTTAAGAGAATAGATGACAAGGAGGTAGGAATTTAGATTTCACGAATTCCACTTACAAAATGTTGTCTTGAGGTCATTTTACCCCATACATATGAATTTCTGAAGTGTGTGGGGTGGGAGGAATATGTTTGTGAATATGCCTGTGTGTATCTAAATTAATGTGTTTTCTGTACATGTGGAGGCCAGGGGTTGAAGGAGTATTTTCTTCAGTTGCTTTGTGCTTTTTTTTTTCTTAGCACCACAGTAAAATTTAGTGTATTTATATTTTTAGGACTGATCATTTGGTATTAGATAACCAATTGATGTGCTCTTCCCTGGGGAAGACTATTCTCCCATTTTCATCATTCTTTATTATTTGAAATAGAATCTCTTTTACACATTTTGATAATTTCATACATGTAAAAATGTTGTAATGGTAATAACCACTGGATACCCTTATTATTTGAGACAGTATTTCTCATTGAATCTAATTGTTTCAGTACACTGGCTGGTCAGCAAACCTCAGGGATCCTCATGTACCTATGTCCTTAAGGCTAGGACCCATGGGTTGCTTTGCACATGGCTGCTGCTGATCCTGACCCAGGTGCTCGTGGTTGTGCAGCCAGCTTTTTACCCACTGAGCCGTTTCCCAGCCTGCCTGAAATCTTCTTTCCTCATGTTTTTCACATGACTGGTAGAAAATAATTTGTGTGTTTGGTTTTTTTTTAACAGTAACTGTTTACTGATTGCTTAGTAACCTTTTTGGTAACAAATGGAAATTTAAAGGCAATTTATAGTTTCATGTACATTTAGGAACACTGTGTTTCTGCGTACACACACAAAGAGTTTATTTAATCTGTCAGCTGATGATGTCGCTCCTTTCAGTGTATCTTCTTTGTTGAGCAACTTCTAGAAGACAGATGTACCCTCTGAACTTTTCTTGATTTTTATCTAGCCCTTTTAGCAGTCTTCCTCCCCTCCCCTCCCCCTCCCACTCCTGTTTTCTTTGTTGTTTTTAGGCAGTGTTTCTTTGTGCTGGAACTTGCTCTGTGGACCAGACCAGACTGGCCTGGAACTCACCAAGATCTGCCTGCCTCTGCATTTGGAGTGCTGGGATTAAAGGTTTAGGCAACCACGTGTTCAGCCACTTTAAGCTCTTCTTGAAGTGGTACAACCTAGAGAATGCTTGAACCTAGGAGGGTTGTTTGAGGTTTCTTTTTCCTGGGGAAATCTTTAAACCAGTAGAAAGAAAAGGAAAGGCGATTAATACTGATTAACTTTCAGAAAACAGAGTTGTAGGGAATCTGAACTTCTGGCAGGTCAATCTGCCTCCTATAGCCAGACATGGTGGCAGCACTTTTAATCCCAGCACTTGGGGATGGGGGTAGGGGGTGGGCAGCGTTTCTTTGTAGACAGGTGGATCTGGTCTACAAAGCAAGTTCCAGGACAGCCAGGGTTGTTACACAGAGAAGCCCAGTCTGGAAAAACAAACAAAAAGTGTTCTGACTAAAGAAGGACCTGCTGCTGCTTCTGTTTCAGCACTCTTCACCCCTTTTATATTCAGTAATATATTTTGCATGATTGTCTGAAAACCAGACACTTTTGTTTCTATAAAGTTACTAAAAGATTTAAGATGTGAGTTTTTGATTCAATCCTGACTTTTAAATAAATATAACACTTATTTATGAGACACAGTTCTCACCTCTAGGGGAAATACTTTATTTTTGCTTGTTTTTTAGCATCATTTTAGTGTTTTTCTCTTCAACCAAAGAGGAGAAATTTTATTGTCAGGCAATAACTTTGAAATATTAACCTTAATAGAATTGCTTTATCTTCCTAGAATTTTGAATAAAGATATTTTAATTCTTTAATTTTGTTATACTAATCAAACAGAAATCACTCTGAGAATATGAGATCTTCTAGGAGCAGTTATTATATTGATTTTAGTTAGACTTTATATATATCCTTACTCATTTATTCATTGACTGATTTATTCAGTATTTATCTGCTCATAGTTTATGCTGGGCATTTTTCTGAGTGATAGGAATAGGGCAACAAACAAACCATACAGAGCATTTTATATATATGAGTGTTTTCTTTGCATGTTTTTCTGTGCAGGACATGTGTGTTCCTGGTACCTGAGAAGGCTTGGAAGAGGGCATTTAATCCCCTGAAACTAGGGTTGCAGGTGATTTTGTTAGCCACCATGTGGGTACTGGGAATTGAGCCCAGGTCCTCTGGAAGAGCAGGCAGTACTTACTTTTAACTGCTGAGCATCTCTCTTAGCATAGCCATTTCTCTAGCTCCTGGTGATGTTTTGCTTTTAACCCCAGAATGAGGGAGGTAGAGGCAGGTGGATGTCTGTGAGGCCAGCCTAATCAACATAGAGATTTCAAGATTGGCCAAGGATACACAGAGAAACCCTTGAAAACAAAAAGAAAGACAAGACAAGAAAGAGCCTACGTTACCAGGACCTTTGACTTTAGGACTTTGTTGTCTATAATATGGTTTGCATAAGAACATGACTTAGATTATCCCTTTTAAAGAAACTAACTTTGTACAGGGAAAACAATTCTGCTTTACTGTACACATATGTGTAATGTTAATACTAAGGGGACAATATGGTAAGTGGTTAGTTGGTATAAGATTTTTTTTTATTCTTTAATCTTTTTATGCAGTCCAGACTTTATCCCCCTCCTCGTCCACCCTCTCACTATTCCATACATCCCACACCTCCTCTCCTTCCCACCTTCCCACCCCCACCCCACCAGACCTTCCTATTCTTTGGGGCCTCAAGTCTTTTGAGGGTTAGGTGAATCTTCTCGGACTGAATCCAGACCCAGCAGTCCTCTGCCATATATGTGTTGGGATCCTTGAGAGAATTTTTCCCTTTGAGTTTGTTTTTCTTCTGAGAAAGAGCCTTACTTTGTAGCTCAGGCTAGTCTGAAGCTCAGGTTGGCCTGCAACACCAAATGGTATGTGGTGCTTGTTGGGTTTAAGCTACTGGTGATTCTGTTGCTTCAGTCTCTAAGTCCTGGAATTTTAGGCATGTGACACCTTCCTGTGTTCTGGTAGCTCAAATTCTTCTCTTTTCTTTGAGACAAGATCTGACTATGTGTCCTTAGCTGGCCTCAACTCAAAAGGACAGACATCTGCCTGCCTCTATCTCAGATTTTTTTAACCAGTTAATTCTCAGCACTGAGTAAATGAAATCAGAGAGTTTACTTTATCACTTGCTTTTTTTATTGGCATCATCAGGTTGTCTGTTTTGAACCACATTTTATATAAAATTCAGGTATGATTTAGTAAAGGTATGTAGAATAGAGGCCTGTGCTGTGTACCCGCTATGACAAGATTTAAATATGCTGTGCTTGCTTTCTGTCTCTTTCTTTTTTAACACTTATTTTTATTATTTTTAACTGTCTGTATATGTGTGTGCCTTAAACACAGAGGAGGTGACAGGTTTCTGGTACTACAGGCAGTTGTAAAATACCTGATAGGGGACCTAAAGTTGGACCCTCTGCAAATATATTATGTGCTGACCTATCATTCCAGCCAGTTGTGTCTGTTAACACTGGTTCAAGTATTAATTAAATATGTACATTTTAATTTCCTTTTTTTTTTGAGACAGGGTTTCTCTGTGTAGCCTTGACTGTCTTGGAACTTACTCTATAAGTCAGACTAGCCTTGAACTCACAGAGATCTGCCTCTGCCTCTTGAGTGCTGGGATTAAAAGCATATCCTACTACTTCCAAGCAGTTTATTCAATTTTAATTTTCTTAATTTAATATCATAAAATACGTTTGATTTATGGTGAGATAAGTTGGTACATTAAGACTAATTCTGGTTTTTCCTGTGTTCCATTTATTCTATTTAGGTGGCAGCCAATGCACACATTCCTCCAGACTACCTCCTTAAAATTTGTGAGAGGATTGGCCCTTTATTAGATAAGGAGATCCCTCAGAGTGTTCCTGGGGTACAGACATTACTAGGTGTTGGTCGGCAGTCTCTGTTACGGGATGCAAAAGGTAAGATCTTTTAAATGAACATTCACATGCTTTTAGAAATACTCACTTTGTTTTAGTTTTATTGTTGATTTTTAATAATTTTCTAAGTCTATAAGTAAATTTGTAAAGGCGTAAAATACAGTTCTTTTGTGTCAAGTACTAGAAAATCCTTTTTCCTTGAGTAACTTTTGTTTTTTTCTGTAGACTGTAAGAATACACTATGGAATGGGTCTGCTTTTGCAGCTCTACACAGAGGCAGACCTCCAGAACTACCTGTAAATTATGTGAAACCTCCAAATGTGGGTAAGTAATATCATTCAACTTAGAAGCATATTCTTGATTCATTCTTGGACTCATTTCATGGCCAAAAGTAGGCACTGGAATTGAATTTGAAGTATAAATGCACTGTTTACATTGTTAAATGTTTTGAAGATTGATTTTTGTGTATGTGTGTATATGTACCTCTTGTGCATGTATATACTGTATATACTACTGTATACATTTAAGGGCCATAGGCAGGCCCAAAAAAGAGTGTGGGATTCTGTCAAGGATGAGCTACAAGCATTTGGAAGCCACCCAAAATGCGTGTTGGGAACTGATTTAGGGTCTTCTGGAAGATCACTCTTTAACCACTGAGTTGTTGTTTCTCTAGCCTCTCTAGCCTAGTTCTTAATGGGACAATATACTTTTAAAATGACATTTATTGGGGTTGGGGATTTAGCTCAGTGGTAGAGCGCTTGCCTAGGAAGCGCAAGGCCCTGGGTTTGGTCCCCAGCTCCAAAAAAAAAAAAAGACATTTATTTATTTATTTAGTGTGGTGTATGTATACGTGTGTGTATACATGCAACTGCACAAGTTTGGAGGTCAGAATACAACTTGGAGCCTTTTTTTTCTCTACCATCAGGATTTCAGGAATCACACTCCGGTCAGCAGGTTTGGCTTCAGGTGTCTTTACACACTGAGCAATCTCATGGGCCTCAGGGCTATATTTTTTTTCAAGTGTTTTTCAACTTAAAGCAAGTTTCAGCCTCATTTTGTAAAAGATGATCTATTGGGTTTCATTTCTTCCTTAGCAGAAACTTGGTTCCTTTTTGAGCCAAGATCTCATGTAGTTTCTGCTGGCCTCCAATCCACTGTAGTGGGGGCTGATCCTGAACGCCTGATGATTTCTGCTCCCACTTCACAAATACTGGGATTGTAGTACTTTAGTACCACACCCTGCCTCAGGAACATTTTCGAACATAGAGTACAAGGAGTTTAAGCCATATGGTTTTCTATTTCCATGTCTCTGTATTGAGTTTCTGTAAATCTTTATAGAGAACTGCTTAAAGGTAGATTTCAGAAGGAAAGAAATATATGTCCTGTTTATATTTCATTGCCAAGTTTATAATTATGGTATGTATTTTATATCAGTCATCATTCTATTTATTTTTTGTTGTTCTGTGATACAGTTTTCCGGTTTCCCATACTGGATTGGAATTCAGTGCTTAACCAGGCAGTCTTCTAACTTGCTGCTTGAGTCTCAGAATTACAGGCATGGACCACTACACCTTGATCTATTTTTTTTAAGACAAAATATCACCATTCCTAGTTCTAATTTGCTGAAATTCACTTGTCCCTAGTTATTCTCTCGCCAAATAATTTTGCAGAATTACTAGTTACTAATGGCTACCAAGATGATAGATCTAGTAGTTCTAAACCATTTTGATTAACGCTAACCTTTCCAAAGTGCTTATAAAACCAAGGTGCAGAAATGTCGTTCTGCTTCCATAAAAAATATATTTTTTTTCTGTAATTCCTAGTGCTGCTTTCACACTGTGCCCTCAATTTTGAATGGAAAACTTTCAAATCAAAAGCTAAGAACCCTTTTTTGTTGTTGGCTCTTCTTAAACATGTTTTGACACAAAGTCTCACTCTGTATCCCTGACTGGCCTCCTACTCAGGGATAACAGAGATTGGCCTGCCTCTCCCTTCCCAGTACTGGGATTAAAAGTGTTTACCAGCTTGTTGATGGCTTGTTGACTTTTTTCAGTCCAGGACACATGCTCAGGGTGGCCTCATGGTAATCTTTTGTTTCTACCTTCCAAATGTTGAGTCTACAGACATATGCCTGGTTTATGAAAAAAGTTCTCAAAAGGTGTAAGTTAATAGAACTTATTAACCTTTGGAGGCTAAATAAATTGAGGGTAGAGATTATTTTAAAGGATTAAACATAAAGCTTAGTAAGAGAAACTCGATACTTAAGAGTACATTGCTACATTGCTAACAGTACTCATTTAGAGCCTTCATGTTACTTGGTTAGGTCTTATTGGATTTGTTTTGCTAATACTTTTTTGTTTTACTTTGTCAGGGATAGTTTATAAACCAGAATTTTTATTTATACTTTATTGACTTGAGGAAGGTTTTTTCCCCTGATGAATTTATTTACTTTCAAAAATATATATAGCTCACAGAGATCCTCCTACTTCTCCATTCAGAGTGCTAGGATTGAAGGTATGTGACACTGTGCCAGGCTTTAAATTCCTTCTTCAATTAAGTTTAGCCAGTGGTTGTGGTGGTGGTGCCTGCCTCTAATCCCAGTAGTTAAGGGGCAGAGGCAGGAAGATCTCTGAGTTTGAGGCCAGCCTGATTTATAGAGCATGTTCCAGGACAGCCAGGGGTACACAAGACTCCTGTCTTGAAAAGCCAAAAAGAGTTTAAGTTAGCTAAGTAATTTTTATACACCCATGGCATCACGGCACTTTGTTCTAATTCTCTCTCCTTCACTGTTCGTTCTCCTTTCACATTCTCCTACTCTTGCTGGTAGCCACCTTTTCAAAAGTCATTTTTCCCGTTTCATTTTATTTACTTATTTAGAGACAGGTTCTCACTATATAGCTCTGATGAGTGGCCTGAAAGTCCCTATGTAGACAGAGATCCCACCTGCCTCTGCTTCTCAGGTGTTGGGATTAAAGGCAAGTGCCACTAAGCCTAGGCCAGTAGGTCAGTCGATCAGTGGGTGGTCTGTCTCTCTCCCTCCACCTCCCTTCCTCCCTCCCTTCCTCCCTCCCTCCCCCCTTCCTTTCTTCCTTCCTTCCTTATTTCCTTTATTTAACGAAATGAAAATCTTATTGTGTAGCGTAGGCTAGCCCTCAATTTCCTGCCCTCTTTAGCATCCCTAGTGGGAGAATTACTGGAATGTGTCATAATTGACTGGCTCTTCTTTTTTTTTGGATCAAAAAAAAGTTTATTCTGAATATTTAATTTAAAAAAATCCATACCTAGGGGTTGGGGATTTAGCTCAGTGGTAGAGCGCTTGCCTAGGAAGTGCAAGGCCCTGGGTTCGATCCCCAGCTCCGAAAAAAAGAACCAAAAAAAAAAATCCATACCTATAAGGTGTGCTACAGAATTCCAGATGATAATTCGTATAGATGGCTGGCTCTTCTTAACTTTCTTTCTTCCTTTCTGTGCTCTTGATGTTTCGTGTATTATAGGGAACTGTTCCACCTCTAAGCTGCAGACTTGACACTCATTCAGTTTTTGAGAAATAATATTTTCTGGCCCAGGTTGGATTTAAACTCACTGTGGCCCTTCTTCTGCTTGAGTGTTGAGATTACAATGTTGTGATTACAGATGTGTATTTGAACTGGGTATATATTTTTTTCAGGATTACAGGGCGTTTGGTACTCTTAATAATTGCTTAGTAATTACAGAATTGTTGTTATACCTTTTAAAATCTGAAAATCTGCCCTGAATTTGGAGAAGAGTTTAGACACAATTGAATTTTCACATAGAACGTACTAGTCAAGTTTAAGAGTTTTAAAGAAGCTCTAGATTAGCCAGGGCTCTATGAGACTGTCTCAAAAAGAAAAAAAAGAAGTACAGATTCTAAATATTTCTATGGAATATATCTGAGAAACTGGGTTATAGCTTCTCTTTTGCAGCATAGAAACCCAAACAAATTCCAGGGAAGTCATAATTGGCCAAAGTTTGTTCCTATCTTGTTTTATTTTACCATGCCATGTTTGCATGTTTGTGGTCAGCAACTACTACTACTACTTCTACTACTACTACTGCTACTACTACTACTACTACTACTATTTCAAATACACTTACGGAGCTGCTGCAAAATAGATAATTAGCTATATTGCTTTTTTTTTGAGACAGGGTTTCTCTGTGTAGCCCTGACAGTCCTGGAACTGTACATAGACCAGGCTGGCCTCTGCCTCCCAAGTGCTGAGATTAAAGATGTGTGCCATATGGCCAGCCATATTACTACTTTTTAGAATATGTTTATCTATCAATCAGTCATCTATCTTCTGTTTATTTTCTAATGTGGGAATGAAGCTAGGACCTCGTACATATTAGTTAAACTCTCTGCCAGTAAGCTATGTCAGAAGCTATCTTTTATATTTTGATTCTGAGACACTGTTTTGCTCCAGACTGGGCTGGCCTAATAGCTTGCTGCCTTCTCCTGCCTAGACTGTCTATGTAGGTGGTATCATAGCCCAGATTTGGTAAAAGGCCTGGCTATTTTTAAAGTCAAACATCTTAAGGTACAATTATGCATAATAAAATTCTCCCTTTTAAGCTGACTAGTATACTGAATTTTGATAAATGTGTACATTAGTGTTACTTCGAGAATAATAAAGGATATAATGTTTCCATCACTTTCTAAATATGTGTCTCACAAACCCTGAATTCCAATAATCATCTCTTCTGTGATTATATCTTTGCTTTATTTAGAATGTCATTTGAATTAAAGCACATTGCATTCAGCTTTTTGTGTGTATCTTTTTTTCTTTGATCCTTGTTTCTTTCATTCTTTCTCTGTTTCTGTTTTTCTTTTTCTTTTGAGACAAGGTCTTACAATGTAGGTCTGCATGCCCCGGTGGAACTTACTGTGTAGACCAAGTTTGTCTTGTTTTGTGTTTCCCTACTATGGGCTTGACCTTGAGTTCACAAAAATCAGCCTGCCTTTGACTTTCAAATGCTGGGGTAAAGGTGTACACCACCACCACCACCACCCCACTAAGCCTACGTACAGATCTGTTTTTTCAGGCAAGGTCTTGCTATATAGCTCTGACTCACCTAGAAATTTCTGTGGAAACCAGGTTGGCCTTGAATTTCACTGATCCTCCTGACTAACTCCCAACTACTGGGGTTTATCAGATTCCTTTTAAATGAATGTTTTATGAGACTTAAGTCATTTCATATGAGCAGCATTCCTTTTTATTACCCAGTAGTATTGTATTGTACTGATACATTAGATTCTGTTTGTTTAGGTCCATCTGCTGGTGGACATTTGGATTATTTCCAAATTTTGGCTATTAGGAATAAAGCCACTTTAAATGTTTTCATATGGAAATATTTGTGCACATGGTTTCATTTTGGGAGGTAAATACGAAATAGAATTGGTGACTTGAATGCTAAGTACAAACTTACAAGAAACTGTAGAACACTTTCAAAAGAGATAGTCCTGATGCAGTTGCTTTATATCTTCATTGGTTTTGTGTATGATTGGGTAATATCTTTTTATGTGCATATTTGCCAGTATTTTTTTGCCTTCTTTATAATCCTTTGCTCATTGTAAAAATGATTAGCCTTTCTCTTAATGAGTTCTTTATAATTTGGCTATGATTTTTTTCATATTTTGGACCAATTTGTGATCTTTGCATTTTTTAACAGTTGTTCAAAAAACTCTAAGTAGCTTTTGTTGAAGCCCTGCTCATCGGCTTTGTTTGAAAGTATATTTTTGGGGGTGTGGATCTCATATCTAAGAAATTGTACCCTGTCATAAGCTCCCAAGATTATTTCTATTTCCTTTTTTAAAGTTTTGGAATTTTATTTTAAATTTTGTTCATTTTTTCCATTTTGCATTAATATTAGAATGGATATGCAATTTAGTTTGGGTTCATACTTTTTTGCACATTGAAATGTAATTGTTTCAGGCCATCTTTTCTCTTAATTATGCACGTATGACTCTAGACTATGTTGTTTGACTATTCCAACTTAGTTCTCACTTTTTCAGAATTGCTTCAAGGTTTCTTGTCCTTAGCCCTCGTATAAACTTTACAGTTCAGTTCCCTTTACTACAAAGAAACCTTGAGGATTTCCTTCAAATATCATTGTATCCGTGGCCAAATTTTGGGAATGCTTTTGTTATTTACCTCTAGAAAATAGACACTACACTTAACAGTTATTTCTATATTAACCTTATGATATTCAGTTACTAAATTTGCTGACCTTTAAAAAGACACTTTGAGATTATTGTTTGTGTGGATGATAACATCAACACTGAATGATTGTTTCCTTTTTCATCTTTCCCTTGTATGCCTTTCTTGCATTACACAGTAGGTGGTTGAAGTAGTGAGAATGGATATCCTTGCTTTGATTCTTGTTTTAAGATTAAAACTAGACAAGTTTTATCACTAAGTAGCATCATAGATATTTCTATTTAGTCAATTTGCAGACGTTACCTTCTATTCCTACTTTTTAAAAAAACTGCAAATGTTTTTATAAAAATTCATAATTTTTTAAAAAAATCATAATGGATATAGCCTTTTAATTTTATATTCGGTAATTGACGTATACCTATTTTAAACAAGTACTTTATCACTGAGCTATATTCCCAACCATTAGGAGTCATTGTTTTTTTATTTGCGTCTCCTGTAATCTAGAGTAGGCATGTATACACTGTAGCAGATGCTGGCTTCTGCTCCTTACAAGATGATTCTCCTAGCTCCAACCTATGTACTGGGATTACAGCTAGTCCCACTATGACTTGCTTTATGTGATGCTACAGATTGAATCGGGAACTTGGTGCTTGCTAGTTCTTTCTTTCTTTTTTTAATTCTTTGAGAATTTATAGAGTTTACTTTTTTAAATGAAAGTTTTACAGAACTCTTTTTGCCAAGTACAATTATACAAATACAGTTCTGACCATTGAGACATTTCTTTACTTGCCGCCAAGGTCAGAATTGCATTGATTTGGCAAAACACTGCTGGAACACTTTATTTAAAACAGAAGAATATCGTAAAAAGAGTATACTGTGTGAAATTGTCAGAGAATAATAAAGAAAAATTTGTATGATATGATGTTTAGAATTCAAACTATGGAAAATAGTTTACAGAAAAAAAATTTTAAAAAAACTTAGAAATGGAATAGGACAACTTCGAATCCTTGATCCTCTTACTGCTGCCTCTCAAGTGCTGAGATCATGGGCATACCAGGCTGTTGGAGTGCTTAAGGGTACTTGTTCTTCTGAAAGGCTCAATTCCTAGTACCCACATGACAGCTTCAATTCCAGGGGATCTGACATCATCATCTTCAGGCCTCTGTGGATACATGTGGTGCACAGCAGAAAAGGACCCATACACATATAAATTGAAATACATAAAAATTCTGACTTGGCTTGTGCTCTAAAACACGCTACACTGTTGATTGTAATGTCCCCTCCTTGGAGCAACTGATCAGTAATGATGCTTAGTAATTTAATAAGATGGTAGTGAAGGAATTTGAAAGTTAATACCCTGATAACATTCTCCACACTACTTAATATAACACTTGAATTCTATGTGTGGTCACTTTAATCCAGGGTGAATTGCTAAATTTCTCTAGAGAAAGAGCAAAATAGGAATATAATGTATGACTATAATGTGACTGGACAGATGGCTCAGTGGTTAAGAGTACCTGCTGCTATGGCAAAAAACCTGGGTCTGGTTCCCAGCATGCAATGGTAGCTCACCACCATTATAACTCTAGTTGCAGAGGATGGGACACCCTTCTCTGGCCTCCAGAGGAATGGGGCATACATGCACTTGCTTCACAGACATACATAGGAAATACACCCATGCAAATAAAAAGAAATATTAAAAAAGAGATGACTATAGATTTGTATTTTTGTTTACATTTCAGTAGTGCTATTTCATTAGCTGGATGGTTGTCTAATCTAATTGGATTCTCATTGGGCCAAGACTAAATCAGGAAGAAATTTGAACCAATCTCAAACACTCTTTATACTAAATATGACTTAAATAAATACTGGGGCTTATTCAACATTTGTGGTATTGCTTGGAGTTTTAGCCTGTTATCACTAAGTGTTATTTCTTCCTCCCTTTAAAGATTAATGTATGTTATAGAAAGTGATAGTTAAGATTTAACAAACTTTTCATGGAAACAAAGGCCTTCTGAGCTAGTTTGTCATTAGAGAAGTAATATTAAAAGTTCAACTTTCAAGAGTTAGCAATTATTATCCATCCTGGCAAAAAAAGTTTACAAATTTTCATATTTTCCTCTCACAACAATTTTCATGCAGTTCTCCTTAGAAGGACAAGGGTGGGAGCTACCTCATTTTGTTACATACTGACACTATTCCTCAAGAAGGCATAAGCATGCTTTTGTATTTCTAGTCTGAGTCAAAGGCGTGATGCATTAAAGAATCTATTTTTAAATGTTTGTCACTACTTTTATCTTCAGTCCTATTAACTTCCAGTTAGATGCTATAATTTACATAGCATGCCTTTAATTTACATTGTATACACATTTGGAGGCTTGCATTCATTCTAAAGCCAAATTATTATTTACAAGTTGACATAGGCTTCCATTTAGCATTGATTGTCTCTTGACTTACTGGCCATTGTGTGTGTCATAGTTAATGCCAGAACTCACTTGGAGGTGGGAAATCTGCCTCTTTTAAATATATAAATACATATTAGAAGAAAGTACTAAGCTGTTTTTATCGTGAGGAGGTGACTGCATTCCTGTGAGAAATATTTAGCCTTCGTCCCTAATTTTCTGGAGTTCTTATCTCTTGTCCTTGGATCATTTTCTGCCAGACTTAATATTCTTTGTTGGGAGCCTCCCTCCATTTACTTTTCCTATTTGTATTGTGGCAAGCTGCTTGTCCAGTCCCAGCTTTTATGTATCTGGAAAAGAGGAAGAGATATTTGTCACACCTGCAAGTAATTACAACTGAAATATAAACTCAGTCCTTTGTAGGAGCTACGTTGAGTGCTTACTAAATATTAAATGGATGGAAGTGCTATAATTACTGCCACAGGGAAACTGAAACACCCATTTTAAATGCATTGTTTATACAGCTGAGTTTCTAGCCTTTTACATACACTTCTGCAGTCAGTATTGCAGTAATATTAGGATTCGTAATTTTAGTACTGTTTCTTTTTGTTTTGAAGTTATATTATCATACCATTTCCTGCTTCTCTTTTCCTCCATCAACCCTTCCTTACTTACATATACTCCTCCTTCCTCTCTTTCCAGTCATGGCCTCTTTTTTTTCATTAGTCGTTGTGTGTGTGTGTGTGTGTGTGTGTGTGTGTGTGTGTGTGTGTGTGTGTGTTCCTAAATACAACACATGTCTTAGTATTTTTGAAAAAGAAATTAGATTTTTATGTTCAACTTCATTATATACAATATAATGAAAATAATTTCTTTACTTCTATTTTGAACATTATTTTTACTTACACATGTACAAACTGTTTTAGTCCTCTTATATTTATACTATACATTTAGTTAAGTATCTGATAGAAATAGAACTTTGTAGTTTAACCAAGCTGTAAAATAAGAGTCAAGATTTTTAAATTGGAGAAAAGTGTATTCCAAAACTTCTGGGTTTAATAACTAAATCGGGTTGAAAGGTTTAGAGGAGGATTAAGAGGATAAAATGCAAATGCAAGCCAGTTGTGGTGAGGCAGGCCTTTAATGCCAGCACTGGGGAGGCATAGGCAGGAAGATCTGAGTTCAAGGCCAGTGTGGTCTATTTAGAGCAGTGGTTCTCCACCTTCCTAGTGCTGTGACTCTTTACTGTAATTTATTTGCTTTGCTACTGTTATGAATCATAGACTATCAGAAATATAGGATATTGAATATACAACCACCAAAGGGGTTGTGACCCCACAGGTTGAGAACCATTGATTTAGATTTCCCAAGAAAGCTTATACTTTTAATCCTGGCACTTAGAGGCAGGCTGACCTCTGAGTTTCAGGCTAGCCTGGTCTACAGGACAGTCAGGGCTTGTTACACAGAGAAACTTTGTCATGAAACAACAACGATGAAAAGCCAGAAAACAAACAAACAGACACCCACAAAAAAAATCAACACCAAAAAATGCCCACACAACCCAGGAGAGTTCCAAGACAGCCAGGGCTTCATAGAGACCCTGTCTTAAAAATCAAATCAATATTTTTAGTCCCATTTACATTATATTAAAGAACTTGCAGCGAGTCTGACTAAAAGGCTGAGCAGAACTGGAAATGATGATTAGGGTTGTTTGGTTAGTTTGTTTGTTTGTTAGTTTCTTATTTTTTTTTCAGTAACTTGGTATTATCCAAACAATAATAAATGTATGGCCATTAGCTAGTAAGCCTATTGTACCAACTAGTGTTATCTAATTTATGTTGCAGAGGAGAACTGTGGGATGGAATTGCCATCTGCTTTGAAAACTATAAGCTTTTAGTTTGATGAATTAAGATTTTACAGACATAATTTGAGCCACAGTAACATGAAATTCATGAAAGAATATTCTTAGTTTTATGTATTTGTTATACTTTCTGGATTTCATTCAAGTTTATTTTTATTCTTATCTTAGTACCTTTCACATTTAGTGGATTTTAATTTGTCTTATTAAAGCTTTTCTCAAAGACATTTACTCAAGCTTCATAGTCTCCTTTGCAGCTGTAAAGTTGGTGCGAAGTTTATATGGTTTTTTTTGTTTTGTTTTGTTTTGTTTTCTTTTGTTGTCATTGGTGGCAGCGGCAGCAGTGTTTGCTTGTTTGCTTGTTTGTTGTTTTTGCTTTATTTCCAATGCTCCAGATGGGACTTGGAGTCTTACTTACATTACAGACTTTCTCTACTACTGAACTACAGCACTAGCTTACTGTTTTTAGGGTGGGTTTTTGATGTTGCTAGTTTTCTGGGTCTTTTAAACTTTTAAAGAGACACTCACTTTGTAGTTCGGTGTAGCTTGGAGAATTGGTGATTTGTGTGTGCATGTGTGCGTGCATACACACCCATGCATACCGACCATGGGACACATGTGGAGAAAGACAGAATAACTTCTACCATATGGTTCACTGGCATTGGACTCAGTATCTGAGTGAGACTTGGTAGCAAGTCCCTTATTTGCTTCGATGTCAGCCTTTCCAGGGTTTTTGATGGGCAGTTTCTTAGTCAGTTATGGTCTTTTGTATTTATGGAAGCTGTTGTGTTTAATGCATTTTAATATTCAAAAGGTTGTAAATAGGTACTCTTTGCTGGTTAAAAGAAAAATAAACACTAGCCAAGTGACATTTTTGTAAAAGAGAAAAGAATGGTTTTTAATCTATCAATGTCATTTAAGAAAATTCAAAGCATTCTATTTTTATACAATTTAAAGGCATTTGAAATTAAGAATTAGAAAACTACAGAAGGATTTCAAGAACCTATTATCATACTGTCAAGGGCAGATGAAACGGCTGAAGAGTTATTTTACACATGGGGAAAACATCAGATATTATTGCCACATTGTACACTTGTGTTTTAAGGGGTTTTTGTTTTGTTTTTTGATGCTAGTTTGCTAATAAACTGTACCAGCAGAGACAATATTTTCCTCAAATAATACATGTCAAAATTCAGTGAGTTATCTTTTTTATAGTTTTGGTTTAGGCTTAGAAGTTTTATTTGGATTCGGAGCTTTGTCAATCTAAACAACTGAACATTATAGGGTAATTCAATTAAATTTATTACTTAAAGTGTACTAAGAAAAGGCCACCACATGTTACCGTGTAATCTAACCAAATAAGATTTATTGTTTTCACAGAGTGAGGGAGGAAACTTGTGGAAGCATGGAGGGTCTCTGAGAGATAGGCCAGGTTAGTAGCATTTGGCTTAAACTAAAGAATTGGTAGGGTTTAAAGGAAGTCAGAACAGTTCTAAATTGGCGGCTGTTTTCTGAGGCAAATTAGGAAAATGGAGAATTATCTGGAGACTGGGTGTTATTAAGCAAAAGCAGTTTGGAAGTTAGATATTTCTCTCTGGTAGGAAATGAAAATAACAAACGGGTCTGGGTGCATGATTGGTAAGAAATCAATAATGGTCAAGGAGTGGGGAGTAGTTAATGGTATTTTAGAACTACTCTATAACCTTGGGGAAAGCAATGTTCCTGGTAATTTTGCAGCTGGCTTTATCTGTGTCTTCCCAAGTTTGATTGATTTTAGGGATTTTGTTTTATTTTTCAGTTCTCACTGATTGACTCCTTCAGTCCTGAATGGCTTTTGACTATTTAAAAGTGGAGTATTGTACATCTTTTAAATAAACCCAGGTCACAGTTTGTCATTAATGTTATTTTGAAGACAATTTGTTGGCTGTTCTTCATCTGCTGAGTTGAAAAATCTTTTGAGGGGTAGGCTAGAAACATTTTATAGTTGACACTTTAAGGTTCCACACCTGTGGGAAAAAGTCTTAATATTAACTGAAAAAAATGAATACACTATTTAGTGGTCCAGCAGCTCTGCTGTGGTCTTTGTGGAATAGTCTTTGGTACTCTGCGGGTCTTGGCCAGCTTCCTACTAGAAACCAATTTAGCAGAAGCCAGAATCTCTGTTAATTGTGTTTTCTGGCAGATGGAGATAAGATGTAGACTTTTTATGGTTAAATTTTTTATGTCTTTTTAGGCCCACAGTACTTGTATATTCAGTAATGTTATTAAAGAGGCAGCTTTTTAAAAGTGGAAAATGAAATCATGAAATCTTTTTTGAAATTAGGTTATTTCATTTATTTACATTTCAAATGTTATCCCCCTTCCCAGTTTCCCATCTACAAGCCCCCTATACTGTCTTCCATCCCTTTGCCTCTCTGAGGGTGCTACCCCACCTGTCTACCCACTCTTGCCTCAGTGGCCTAGTGTTCCCCTATCCTGAGTCATCAAGCCTCCAATGAGTTAGGGTCTCTCTGTGTAGCCTTGGCTGTTCTGGAACTCACTTTGTAGACCAGGCTGGTCTGGAATCCGCAGAACTCCCGCTGCTTCTGCTTCCCAAATGCTATTAAGGGCATATGTCACCACCATCAGCTCCTTCCCATGTTTTGTATCCCCTATATCCCATTGAAGTGAGATTTTATGAAAAGACAAGTGATTTTAGACTGCCTTCAGTGTTAGGTATGATATTGATGAGCTGAAATTGCAGAAGCTAAAGGAATAGCTAGGGGTAATGGATATCAGTATAGTAAACTGGGAGAAGTTTAGTTGAAAACTGAATAGATTGCCTATGAATAATGTCCAAGGGCTTCCTCTATACTTGTTTGTGTATACATATGTATACATATGTGTAAGCAAACTGAAGCTCTATACTGTTTACCACTTACGTGTCTATCTCTATAATTGATAAAGAATTTTCATCTCTACAAGGGCTCTTTATGTTGCCTTTCTATAACAGGACCATTTCTACCTAGCTCTAACACTGAGCCTGGTCAATTGCTAATCTTCTACAGTGGTGGTCACTTAGTATCATGGAGGATTGATTCCAGGATCCTCCTCCTTAAATTAATGGATGATCAAAGACCTCGTATGACACAGAGGCGCTATGGTTATAAGGTAGTGCTGGAGATTTTTACTAGTGTGTGATAGGCCTTGGACTGCAAAAAGTAAAATAACCAACAAATAGTATTGGGATATAGCTTACATGCCTGTTTCATATATTTAAAATTGTCTTTAGATTATTAATAATACTTAAAGCCATTTAAATTCTATATAGTTATTTTAATTGGTTAGGGAATGGTGACAGGAAAACCACCTGTGTGTAGTTGGTACAGATGCAGTTTTATTTTTACTGCTGTCATTAAATTCAGGGCCTTCTCACATGCTAGATATGTACCTTCCCCCATGTTCATACATTTGTTTAGTGTGTATGCATACTCACATGCTGTGATGTACGTGTGGTGGTTAGAGAATGATTTGTGGGAGTCGGTTCTCCATCTACTATGTGTGGATTCTGGGGATTGAGGAAGAATCTCTGATTTTGTTGCTTTGAGGACTCTAGGCTAGTTGGCCTGCCACCTTCCTAGGCTTTTCCTGTCTGTAGCTTCTCTCTTGCCTCAGGAGTGCTAGAATTACAGCTTTGAGGTATGACTTTCCTTGAGTTCTGAGGACTAACCAAAGGAGTTCTGGGATTACAGATGTGCACTACCATATCACTTTTTATATGGGTTGAGACATTGAGCGCAGCTTACACTGCACAGTAAGCACTGCGCTTACTGAGTCATCTCCTGAGCCTCATACCTAATTCTAACAGGATGGGGTGATTCTTTGACTTGCACTCAGTGATACTTTGTGATATTGTAAGTTTTGAAATACATTATATATTTTCACTACATGTTTGTCAGCATTTCAGAAATGTCTGTTGAGTTCTGCTGCCTATTTTTCCTGCTTGTCAACATTTCAGAAAGGTCTGTTGACTACTGTTGCCTTTTTTTATTGTGTTCATTTGTGTTCTGTTGAGTTTTGGGATGTTCTTATATGCTGTCTATATCAACCCTGTGTCATATGAATAGCTTCTCAATATTTTCTTCCAATCTGTAGGTTGTTTTTCTATGTCTTTTTGTTGTCGTCATCGTTGTTGTTGTTGTTGTTGTTGTTGTTGTTGTTGTGCAGAAACTTTTTAAATTTGAGATAATAATTTGGTTTGTTGTTATTTTTGAATCCTATGGAACTAGGGTTAAAAAAAAGCTGTGCCCGCTGCAATTCTGTTATATTCTGAGTGCCTATATTTATGCCAATCCTGTGTTGTTTGGATTATTGTAGCTTTCAAATATATTTTGAAACCACACTTTGTTCCTTTGGTTGAAGACATGTTTGATCATTTGCAGTTGTGACTTCGTACAATTTTGTGATTTTCTTCTAGTCCTAAGAAGATTGTTTTTATGTTATTAAGGATTCTATTTAAACAGATTGCTTTATATATTATGGATATTTAACCATATACTTGAGGCATTCTACATTAGAAACTTTTGTTTACTTACTAAAAGAGACTACATGTTAGTCTAGATATATCGTTTATTATAGCAATATAATTTCTTTCACATGAATTTCTAGAAGATTGTTGGATTATGTAGTACTTCATTTTTTACATTTTGAGGAACCTCTATATTATACAGGAAAATGATAATATAATTTACATTTTTACTCATAACATATTTTTAAGTGCATGCTTTCATGCATGCATATTTAGTGCATGCTTGTGTGCATGTGTGTTAATGCTCATACATATCAGTCAAAGGGCAATTTTGAGGCATTAGTGCTTTCCTTTTAATGGATTCTTGGGATTGAACTCAAATCTTCAAGCTTTGCAGCAAGCACCTTTATCTTACAGACCTCAATATTTGTTTCTCTTTTTTTCTCCATCTTTATTAACTTGAGTATTTCTTATTTACATTTCGATTGTTATTCCCCTTCCAGGTTTCCAGGCCAACATCCCCCTAGCCCCTCCCCCTCCCCTTCCCCATCCCCCTCCCTTAACCGCCCTCCCCCCAACAATCACGTTCACTGAGGGTTCAGTCTTGGCAGGACCCAGGGCTTCCCCTTCCACTGGTGCTCTTACTAGGATATTCATTGCTACCTATGAGGTTAGAGCCCAGGGTCAGTCCATGTATAGTCTTTAGGTAGTGGCTTAGTCCCTGGAAGCTCTGGTTGCTTGACATTGTTGTACTTTTGGGGTCTCGAGCCCCTTCAAGCTCTTCCAGTCCTTTCTCTGATTCCTTCAACGGGGGTCCCGTTCTCAGTTCAGTGGTTTGCTGCTGGCATTCGCCTATGTATTTGCTGTATCAAATGTCTCAAGCCCCTTCAAGCTCTTCCAGTCCTTTCTCTGATTCCTTCAATGTGAACATTTGTTTCTTGTTGATATTTTTTACATCTCATTTGAGAAATGTCTTTTCAGGTTCATTACCCATTTAAAGAGTTTTATTGTTAAGTTCTTTGAATTGCTTATAACCCTTAAGTGATTTGGATACTAGCTTCATCAGATCTGGGATTTGCACATACTTTCTCTTAATCTGTGGGTGAACTCTTCATTCTGTTGTTGGCTGTGGGGTTGTTTTTGTTGTTCTTGCTGTTGTTTGGATGAGATCTCATTTGTTCTTAACTTTTGGCTATATATGTTTCTGGAGTGGTATACAGACAACTAGTGGCTTTACAGTTTAGGGGCTTATATATAACTCTTTGACTCATGATAAGTTGATTTTTGTATTTAATATATATATCATTCTTTTGCATACCCAGTTTTTTCAACAGCACTTTCTCCATTGTTTGATCCTTGAACATTTATGGAGTGTCAGTTTATTTTCTATTTTTATTACTGGAAATGCTATTCTTTTATGTTGGTCATTGTATTGTTTCTGTGCTAGAACGATGCCATTCACGGTAGCTTTATAAGGAATCTAGGGCTTTATGCTTTGTTCTTTCTGTTTTAAGTCCTTTGAGTATTTGGGAATTTTATATTTCCACTTAGATTAAGGATTATTTTCTACTTCTCTGAAAAATGTCATTGGAATTTTTACAGTGATTTGACTCGAATTTTTTTTAAAGATTTTATTTATTCATTTTATATATGA
Source organism: Rattus norvegicus (assembly GCF_021556685.1). Lineage (NCBI taxonomy): Eukaryota > Metazoa > Chordata > Mammalia > Rodentia > Muridae > Rattus > Rattus norvegicus. Next base: position 81,852,041 of record NC_141554.1, on the reverse strand, counting down.
TGAGTACACTGTCACTGTCTTCACACACACCAGAAGAGGGCATCAGATCTTGTTACAGATGTTTGTGGGCCACCATGTGGTTGCTGGGAATTGAACTCATGACCTCTGGAAGAGCAGTCAGTGCTCTTAACCGCTGAGCCATCTCTCCAGCCCTTGACTCGAATTTTATGATCATTTTTATTATCAAGTAGGTGACTACATAAAAAAGATTCAACTGCGTACTGCTTACAGATTCACTGTACATCTAATGAGACTTACAGTCAAAAAAATGTATTCCATGAAAAGAGAAACCTAAACAGAATAGGGGTAGCTACATGTTAGACAAAATAGACTTTAAATGAAAAATTCTAGGAAGAGAAAAAAGGGATCCACACTAAAAATAGTATATAAAATTTTCAGCACATTTGTGTATGGTGTATTCAAAACAACTTAATTTTGTCATTAGACCTAAGTCTCCTTCTTCCCCAGGGGATCTCATAATTCATATGTAAATAATCCAAGCACTTGTGTATAGAATTAGTCCATCTGTAAGTGGAATAATCATACCATACTCACCTTATACTGCTAATGTAGTTTGGAGAGAAGATCATGGCAATACCTATAAACACCTATTACACAACCTATTAGACTTCAGGGAAATGAAAAATATAACAATAAAACAACTCAATTTTTTTTAGAATTGAGGAAATAATAAAGAACAGAAATAAATAAAAAATCACTACACAAACAGCATAAAAGATCAACTTAATAGTGGTTGGTTGCTCGTGCCTATAAGTTTTCTCTTCTTTGATGGTTTCGTCCATGTTTATTTTATGAAATAATGTATGTTTGTCAGTTCTAACTTCCCAACAAATGCTGTTTTCATGTTTTGTATAGTGTTTGTAGTTTTGCTTTGTTTTGTTTGTGACATGCTGAGTTTAATTAGTGTTGCCATGAGCATAGGGGAGGGATTATTTACAGGAACATGAAAAATGTACCATGCCTAGACCATTGAAGAAAATAACCCCCTTTCCCTTTGTAACCTTTAACTGCTAATAGCTCCTCAAGGAGGGATGGGATCTCATGAGTCCCTTTCCATCCATGATAGACTGTTAACAGGTAGAGCTTTTGGCGGTTTAAAAAGTTAATCCTTAAAAAGGCATTGCCAAAGCCTTAGTCAACATAATTTAAAAAGAGGAATCATTCAAAACAGAGATGAGAGAAATTACAACTCATGACATGGAAATGCAAAATTCATAAGATACAACTATACATCAACAAATGTGATAGTCTACACTACATTGAATAACTATATAAAAGCTTAGATAGCCCAGAAGCAACAAAGATTTCTCAAAAAGTATAACCTACTAAAAAAATCAGAATGGAGGAGAAAAATCTGAACAGAATCGTAAAAAGAAATATCATTAATAACTAAAAGTCTCCTAATAGCTTCATTGCTGAATTCCAGCAAACTGTTAAGGAGGAACTAATTCAATTACTTTTCATACTTGCGAAAAATTGAAGGAGAGAATGCTTCCCGCTACCTTAAGAGTACACCAGTACCTTGATAATAAAATGAGACACTGTCAGCATCCTTCCTGGACATATATAGCAAAAATCAAACAAATGTTAGCAGTACTCACTCCACAGCACACTGAAATGTTATAAAACATAACGAAGTGTAGTTTGTTTCCATGATGTTTATCAACTCAGGCAAATGAATGATCATGATACAGCAATTGATAAAATGAAGGGGAAATATAGTACATACTCTTCTCTAACGATACAGGAAAACATTCAATATTTTCCCTTTATTGGTGATAAAAGCATTAATGAATATAAAATATACATATATACCAGTGCAGCAGAAGCTATATATTTCAAACCTATAACTAATATATTCATCAGTGAAAACTGTGGTTTTTCATTTAGGATTAGGAACAAAACAAGGATGCCTTCTTTATCTACTTCCGTCTGCCAAAATGTCAGATATTCTTGTTAAATTAATTGAAAAAGTGGAAAAGTAAAAAATAATACATCTATTATGAAGAAAAGATGACATAGTTGTTAACTCCACCTCCCCCCCAAAAAAAACTGCATCAAAAAACATTTGAAACTGTTAATACAATTTCGGTCACGTTTTCAGGTTACAAAAGCAATGCATGACAACCTCTGGTGTTTCTATACCCTAATGATGGACTAGTTGAAAGAAAAATTATGAAAACAATCCTATTTACAATACCAAACAATAGTATATATAGCAATAAACTAAGAAAATGAAAGTTCTCTTTAATTAAAGTCTGAAACATGATGTTATAAACTGATGGTACAAACCAAAGACTATATAAATAAATGGAAAGATATCTCGGTTCATTGATTGGCATTTTTTCCTATCTCCACCTGGTCCTCAAAGTTATTTTGTTTGTTTTGTTTGAATTTCTTCTGCTGCTAATTTTTTATTACTTGTTTTTTTGTCCTGCAAGCAGTGATTTTTCGATAGAGGTGTTTCTCTGACCCCCAAGCCATATTTAGCAGTGTGGGGAGCTATTTTTGCTTGTCATACTCAGTGCTGGTAATGCTATTAGTGTCTAGTGGGTAGAGACTACGGTTGCTGCTAACACCCTACAATGAACAGACTCACACCTGTAACATAGAAATATCCAGCCCAAAGTGTCAGTATTTCCTCAGTTGAAAACTATACACTTAAACAACATAACTTTTCCTCTGTGAAGCTGCAAAAAAATGAAAAGAAATAAAAGCAAACAAACCAAAACTCAAAACATGAAAACCACAAAATAGGGCTGATTCAAAAACTCAAAGCATTAGGAAATGTTTGCTTGGGAAAGCAGTGTGCCTACTCTGTCTGGTCTTAGAGTTGGAGAAATTTCTGTTCGGTGGGATAGGGAATGGCTACCAAAAGTAATCCTTACCTAGAATTTGTTCTTACTCAGTCTTATTATTTTAACCTTTATTCGTTTACTCATTGTTTAACAATATTTAAGTGCCCATCTCTAATATGCGCTAAGGATTTTCTTTCAAAGTTTTCTGACTATGACATTCATCATTAATGTTTCTGTAATTTTACCAGTTTAAAGTGGCCAATGTAACTTTTCCTGAAAGGTAGACTTCCTAATATGGTGAGGCAATAAGGGTTTCATATTTTTATTGTGGCATGCTTCTAATTATACTGATCTAGCTAGAACTGAACTCTTACCTTCATTTCGCTGTGCTTGAACATAGACGTGTTGCTGTTTGTTCCATACAGTGTTCGCAGGGCAGTAAAATGTCCTTTCACCTCGGGGTAAATTTCAATATACAGAGATTCTATGTTATGCCTAAAATAACCATGTGGGTTACTCAGTTTTTAGTGTGTAAGAGAAGATTGGAAGGACTTACACACACACACACACACACACACACACACACACACACACACAGAGAGAGAGAGAGAGAGAGAGAGATAAATAGGTGTTTGAGAATTCTTACATTAGAACCAAGATCTCTATTTTAGAAGTGAACAGAATCTACGTGGTATTTGTTGAATTGTTCAAGTTATGTTACATTCCTGGTGATTTTTTTTAAACCTAAACTTATTTACTTATTCATTTATGTGCAGGGGCCGGGATTTAAAATGATCACAGAGGATGTATATAAAGCCTCAAAAGTTTAGTCATACAAACTTGTGGAAAAAAATTCTATAGGTAGAATCCAAAAGATGAGAACTGATAAACCTCAACGGGATTTTCTTTTCTTTCTTCCTTTTTGCTGCTTATATAGCATCATAGAAAGAGGAAAAGAGAATGTGCTTCATAAACTATAGGAAGCTAAAGAGTGTATCAAATTCCCAAGACCTAACAGAATAGTATTGTTCGTACTCTTGAATTTAGAAAGTAATGAAATGTATAAGTAAATTTAGATGTCTCATTATGGAGAATTGGTATGTCAGCTATACCATTTTGTCTTATTTTAATAGTCATACATACACAAATTGCGTACAGTAAGCTTCACTTTCTGATTTTAAGATGTATTCTCCTATTTCATTTTATTTGCAGTGAATATCACCTCGGCCAGGCAATTAACCGGATGTAGTCGCTTCAGCCATGTTTTCCCCTCATCTGCTTACCAGCACATTAAGATGCATAAAAGAATTCTGGGACACTTATCTTCTGTCTACTGTGTAGCCTTTGATCGAAGCGGGAGGCGAATTTTTACAGTGAGTTAAAAATTTATGATATGTAACATTATACATTTACAACTGAAGCAAGACTCCATGCCATCCAGTATATTACATTTTATAAGTAACTTATACTATGTGGACTTAGTGATATAGAAAAGTTGGGTTGAAATTGAAAATAATGTCTCAATTTATATAAATGGAGGATGTTCTATGGTAGCCACTTTTGGGAAATTAAATTCAGAAAATTATGTCCTTAGACATCTATATAAACTCAAGATGGTTAGTTTAAGTGAAACAAATCCACTGTTTGATTCTGTTCAACAGTCATTAATTAGAAGACATTTTCTGTTCATATTTGCTTCACGTTGGGCTTTCGTGATTCCATCACCTTCAGCATGGAATGGTTGAACTAAACTGTACATTGCCGAAGATTACACTTACATATATTTCTTTGATTTTTAGGACTGGTTATTTTAAAAATTTCCCAATTTTAAGTTTGACTTACTAAGTCATGTTCTTTGCTTTTGTCTAAACTCTATAGTATATTAATATGTCTAAAAATACGAATGTGATTGCTTCATTGCTGTTAACACAGAGGTGAGAGAAATAGCAAATTTTCTATTTATATCCTACAACAAAGGAAGTGCATTAGAGTCAGAGAAATTATAACTCCTTAGATTGTGTTATTGGCTTTTGAGCTAATGATTTACGTTCCTAGCTATGATGACTTGACAATGGTGCATGTCATCTTTTAATAAATAGATAATTATTTTACCATATTAGAATAGAATTCGTTCTTCTATATTTGAAGCTCACTTGGAATTCTTAAAGGGAAGAGCAACATAAAGTTTTTCACTTGGGGTTATTAATGGCCTCAGGTCTCCAGAGAGATCAATGTGCACTGTAGATTAAATTTTGAAATATTTGTACAAAAAGTTATCAAGACAACTAAGTCAAGCTTGCTAGGCATAGAAAGGAGCAACGGAGAAAATGCTTAATGGCTAGTCACTTAAGAAGGAGCATAAAATATTTAAATTGTTTTTTGGATTATTAAATTTGAAGCCTTTTGCACAAATGACACTGTTTGGACAATACTGAGTCAGCTCTGTCATTTACACAATGTGTATATTTGCTAACGAGTCTACATTATATTGCATTTTTTTCCTTCTTGGTATAAATGGTGCTTTTCTGTTTCATTTTAAATCTGTCTTCTGTGTCCCTGAAGGGTTCAGATGACTGTTTGGTGAAAATCTGGGCTACAGATGATGGACGCCTCCTTGCCACCCTGCGAGGGCACTCTGCTGAAATCTCCGACATGGCTGTTAACTATGAAAATACTCTCATCGCTGCAGGCAGCTGTGATAAAGTTGTGAGAGTATGGTGTCTTCGAACCTGTGCACCAGTTGCTGTCCTTCAGGGACATTCAGCTTCTATTACTTCCATACAGGTGAGAACAAAGATAAGATCTCTGACATGTTAATAAAGCTGAGAATGTTATCATTTGTATTAAGGAGAGATGATATTTTACACGGATATATATACACACATATATATGTATCTTAATATATATTAATATAATTAATGTATACATTAATTATATGGACTAAAGCTCAAAGAATGGCAACAGAAAGAATGCTCTCATAGAGTTTTCTTTCTCTTCTGCAGACAAATGTTTTTAATTTCTTTCCGTCTTACATAAACCTGTGCCTATAAAAATAAATAAAAAACATGATAAGTAATGTTCTTCAAATCTAGAATGAGATATCGTATTTATCTTAAATGTGTATACGTGACGAAGGGATTAAACTTGCAGATGTCTGCCTGCACCCTAGTTAATACCTGTTAATCAGGATATAAAGAGGTTCTAACATGAATATTGACATAGTCTGTTAATACTTAATTCAAAGTATATGGCAGATTTAATATGTGTGTATATGTAGTTTCAATATTATGAAAACGTTACAGTTTTAGTTTCAGTGATTTTTTTTTGTTTCAACTTGATGCTTGATGTAAAATAGATTGTCCATATAATACTTTGATCAGATCCTGGTAGGAAAAGGCATTGCTATCTTAAAAGCCTTTGCTCTTAACAAAACTAAGCTGAAGTTTTCTTTTACTGTTCTGTTTTCTTTCAAGAAAAAAAAACAAAAAATCTTATTAAACTTTTGCATGTAGATAAAAGGCAATACTTTTTAGAAAAATCATTGCTTATATTTGTCATGTGCTAGTTTATAACATATCACTTATTTATAGGGATTTAGCAGAAACCGTGCTCATTCTGTATTGAATTAAAACTGGTAATTAAAATTTTGATTCATTAAGGTTATTGTGTAGATTGTTTTGAGGCCTCTTCTTATTCTGTAGTCTTGGATTTTGAAACTCTCACTCTTGTTCTTATTTTGCATTGTGGGCTTGCAGTTCACCTCTAGGTTGATTAACCTGATAAATACCCTCATCTTGGGCCCATCTTATAACTATATATTTGCTTATTCAACTGTGTACTTAGCATCATTGTGTGATGTCTACCAGATGTCTAAAACTCCGTATATTCAAAATTTAATTCATTTTGCTATTCAAATTTAATCCCAACCAAGCTTTCCCCATCTGTGTAAGTCACTTTTTGGTCACAAATAAAATGCCTGAATGACATTACTTAGGAAGTAAAGAGGGTTTATGGAGCTCACAATTACAGAGATGGAGTTGGAATCCATAATGCAAGCTCCACCACTACTCCTTGTCTACATGACTTCATGCTGTAAATAATATAGGCAGAAGTGTGTTAGCATAAAAGATATGAATCATGGCTGAGGCATGTGTGTGTAAAAGCTAAAGTCACCCTGCAGGAAGTCACATAAGCACATTGGAGGTGGATACAGTCCCTTGAAGGCATACTGTCAGTAATCCCTAGACTTCAACCAATGACACTCAGAAAGGTTTCATCTTCTTTAATAACCTGCATTGTAGATCAAACCTTTAATATGTGGGCTTTTGTGGAGACACAGAACATCCTAACTACAGTAGCATCTAAACATATGATGATTTCATGATCATAACTAATGTTTATATTTTTCTTATTTCACTAGTTTAGTCTGTCCCCATACCATATTTGTTCTACTCTGAATAATACACTGAGAATCTTGAACGTTCTAATGAATTATATCAGTACTATGCTGTTTAGAGCCACTGACATCTGAGGCTAGATTTTCCAACTAAAATGCTCGTTGATTTTCATGTTCTGAACGCTCCCTTGTCCTAGTCTAGATTCTATATAGTATACAGATGATTGTGAAATAGAAGATAAGTCATATCACTGGTATTCAGCCCTTACTAGCTTCTATTCTATAGGTTGGAGGCAGCATATCTTTATAGTGATCTGCACGACTACAGACATTTTCAGCCTCTCAGCTTTCCTTGACTGCATATGCTATTACTTGCTTTTCCTTTTTTACTGTTTTAGGTGCTGATAAATTCCTATCATTCTTCTTCTCCTTCTTTTTCCTTCTCCTCCTCCCCCCTTCTTCCCTTCCTCTTTTTCTTCCTATCTTAGCCTCCCATGTCCTATGCTAGGCTGAAATTTCTGATTCTTCTCCTATTTTTTTTCTCTGAAGTGGTCCCTAGATACTCAACATAATAGCCCATTCACTTTATACTTACTCTGTGCAAATCTTATTTTCTCAAGAAGACCAACTGACTTTATCATTTTATTTAGCCTAACAGTCTGTATCTTCTGTGTTTTTTAATTTATTGTTTTTTGAATTTTATACAGTATTACATCTATATTATTTCTGCTGAATGAGTTATAGTAAATAATATAGACTGCCAATGGATAACTATTACTATGGACAAAATGCCATGCCATTGTGGGTGGCCAAAACTTCACAAGGCCTCCACCCTAGATGAAGAGCTACACGCAATCACTAGCTATTGAGGCGGGGAGAATAAATTTCACTATAGCAGCACTAAGCATACTCAGCAGATTGTATTTATATACATATTTGTATGTAAATATAACAATAGTAATAAAAGACGAGGTTCCAAATTTGACTGGGTGGTACAGGAGGGGTTGGAGAGGAAGGAAGGGGAAGAAATAATATAATTGTGGAAGCAGAGGTAGGATTGCAATAAGTGCAAGACCAGCCTGTCAACATAGCAAGTTGTGAACCAGCTAGGGTTACATAGCAAAACCTGATCTCAAAAACAAAATCCACAGTTTTTCCTTATGAACATATATTTTCTGCATTTGTTATGACTTAGTAATGATTTCTGTATTCATTCTCCATTAAAATATTCTAAAAGTGTTATGTTAACTTATTTAAAACAGTAGTTACCACTGAAATATTTTATTTCAGATCCAAGTACTACTTTCATTTTTAAGACTTTCCTTTTAGTATTATGTGGATGGGTATTTGTATGTGGTAGGGCCTGTGGAGGCCAAAAGAAGGCATTGGATCCCCTGGAGCTGGAGTTTCAAGGCATTGTGAACCACGCAGTGTGGGTGCTGAGAATCAGAACTAAGCAACAAGCATTCTTGACTGCCAAGCTTCCACCTCTCCAGCCCCTCACTCAATATTTTCTGAAGGCTTTGGTATTTAATATTTTTTGTTAAGTATTCATGTAGCTATGGTATTTAAGTAACAAAACTCTGACACTGAAATTATTTTTTCCTTTGTGTGTATGTGGGATTTGTACATGTATGTGGGCTTCAGGCATTCATGTGCTACATACAGCACACGTGTGAAGGCCAGGGGAACTTACATTAGGTGTTTTTCTCCATCTATTATCTGGATTCAGTGAACTAAACTCAGGACCTTGGACATTTTGGCAAACACATTACCATCTCACTGGACTGATATTGACATTCTTAAATGATTTTTGTGCTGTATTTGTACAAAAAAATCATTTGAATGAGAAAAGTTCATATCTTACTTAACTTCTTCTTTTTAAGTTTTGTCCATCAACTAAAGGCACAACTAGATACCTCACTTCTACTGGTGCTGATGGAACAATTTGTTTCTGGCAATGGCATGTAAAAACCATGAAGTTTAGGTAAGTTTAAATTTTATAAAGTTTGTGAAAAATCAACTTTATATATCTTCATTACCTTGGTTTTATACTAGTTCAAGTATTGAAGAATGTCCATGTAAATATTCCCACTGTGCATGCTTAGATCCATACCTATGTTAATGTTTAGCGATTTTAGGATAAATATTCTTATAAAAACTAGTGTCAAGACTATGAAATTCATAGGGAAGTGTGGGATAAAATGTATTTGAATGTTTTATAATAATATTGCTAAATAACGTGACAATATGTTTGCAAAACTGTTGTCAAAATTTTGATGCCATGAATTATATTTGTAAGGTTTGAAAATATGATAAGAGCTCTTATTGGATTCTTTTCTTTTTAAAACTAATATTGATGCTAAGTAGCTCAGTACTCATCAGTGTGCTAAGATTTTTGCCCATTAGATGAGCCTGATAGAATTAAAAACATTTACTTTATTCTTTAGAGATCGCCCAGTAAAATTTACTGAGAGATCCAGACCTGGAGTTCAGATATCTTGTTCATCTTTCAGTTCTGGTATGTATCAAGAGTGCATGCTTCTAGTACTTACAATGATCCGCCTATAAAAGACCATTGAAAGTTTCTTATGAAGAAAAAGTGTGTGTGATAGATGGTGAGCCTACCAAAGATGTAATCCATGTGTTGGGTTATACGATTCTGTTTGACTAATTTAGCACCTAATAATATTTTTAATTTAATACATTTTCTATAATGCTAGTTTTTTTGGCAAAGAATAAACAGTTCCCATGCCAAATACCCATTAACTAAAATATATAGTACCCAACTCTTCCCAATTTAATACTTTACAGAAAGTACACATAGTTGTGGCTTCATATATAAGATGTAAGATTATTGTAAGTATAAGTAATCTTAGAGTTTTGACATAGTATCTTATATAAAATATAACATTCTTAAAAGCTTTGGCATGCATAGTTTTTAATCACTAACCCAATGTTTAGTGTATAATTGGTACATTTTGTTAGGTAAAGGGTATATTTGTTTTAAATACTTCTCTGTCTTTGTCTCTTATGACACTGAGACCCTTGAACTGCTAGGCAAACATTCAGTCACTGAACTATCTTCACAATCTTCTAACTTCATTTTCACTGTTTATTTGTTAGTTTTTAACTTTCTAAACCGGGAGGGCTTTCAGTTTTACTATGTATTTATTATATATGTATACATGTGCCTGTGTTTGCCCTGGCACATTTGGGTAGGTCAGAGTACAGTACTCAGGAGTCAGTTTTCTCCCTCCACCATGTGGCTTTTGAGGATAGAACTCAGATCACAGGACTTGTCAGCAAGCACCTTTATGCACTGAGCTGTTTCACTGGCCCTTACTTTATTATTTTGACATAAGATCTCAGTTGCCCAGGTTGACCTTGAAGTCACTTTGAAGCCCTGGACAGCTTTAAATTTAAAATCTTTCTGCCTTAACCTCCCCCCGCAGCTAGAATTATAGTTTTGTTACTTGGCACAACTCTATTGTTTGTCATGCATTTTATTTCTTTTTCTTTGAAATATTAACATGACCTTATTATTTGTAGTAAGACAACTGTGTTTTTGTGTACAGCTTGTTACTAATCTAAAGTAAAAAATGAAATACTATTAAAGAAGTGCCTTGGTTTACAGGTTTTATTTTGTTTTAATCTTCCAGGTGGTATGTTCATTACAACAGGGAGCACTGATCATGTTATTAGAATATACTATTTGGGTTCTGAGATACCTGAGAAAATTGCTGAATTAGAATCGCATACGGTAAGAGCAAAATAAGACATTTGTATTTATTGCCTCATAATTTTAAATCTCCCTTGCTTGTCTTTTCTGGGCTGAACCATTCTTCAATATAGATGAATATTAAAACTTTAATTCAAGATAATTCCTTAGTAATGGAGGGAAATGTGAAAATCTGGAATGATTATGGTTGTAGTATATAAGATGAGCCCTATTTGCCTGTACATAAAAGGTTTTGTATACCTAAAAGGCAGTTTAAGAAATGCTTTCATGAATTGAGCTTTTCGATCTTTGGTTTTCACCATATCATCGAAGGTTCAGGAATCTAATCTTCCTTAGCAATAGCAGTAGTCACTTATTTTTATTATTAGTGTTTAATTTAGCATACTAATTGATTCAATGTCATTTTCATACATAAATATTATACTTTGTTCTTATTAAAAACCCATTCCTCCCCCTTCTTTCCTTTTTCGGCTTATCCCCTTTCTCTCCTTTGATTTAGTTTTACATATATTCCATTACCTTGTCTTATTCCTCTCATATACTTAAATCTCCTTCTCCTCTCTCATAGTCTTTCTACTTTCATATCATACATATACATACCTAAACATATATGTATATATATTATATATACAAGCATATATATATATGTATAGATTTCATGTATGAGAGAAAATATATTTGGCATTCTATGCTTGGCTTATTTAGAAAATTAGTGATCTCCAGTTCCATCCAGTTTCCTGCAAATGTCATGATTTCATTCCGCTTTATGCATTGACAAAATATAATCCGATGTACTCATGTACCATATTTTGTTTATCCATTCATCTGCTAATGGGCATGTAGAATTGTCCCACTTACCAGTTATTGGGAGTAATGCAACAACAAACGTGAATGTGCAAGGATATCTGTGTTAGGTTGATTTAGAGTCATTTGTGTGACTCCACGAGTCATATACATGGATCATATGGTAAATCTATTTTTGGATTTTCAAGAAACATCTATACTGGTTTTCATGGTGCCTCTAACACTTTATATTGCCATCGGCAGTGTAGAGTAGGGATGCTCTTTCTTCATATTCTGGCCATCACATTTTGTTTGTTTTCTCTGTCATAGCCATTCTGACTATTCTGAGGTGAGATAGAATCTTAATGTATGTCGTTTCAATTTGCATTCCCCTGATGGATAGGAATGTGGAAAGCCTTTTCAAATATTTATTACCATTTGCATTTTTCCTTTGAGAACTGTCCAGTTTCAGACATATCAAATTCAGCTTGCTCTCATCTTGATGCTTCATATTCTAGATAGTAAATACTGGAAGCTTATTTAAATTGTACAAGAGAAACACTTAGAAATACTCAGAGACCTCATTCTGAGACCACTAAATATAATCCATTGAAGCTAAGCATGACAAGGCAACCCCTTTGCACTGTGTATACAAGCACAATCTAGTTCCTAAAGCACTGAGAGAAGAGCAAATACATGAACAGAAAAGAATTAAGGGGTAGGGGGATGAAGAACATACGATTTGTAGTTTTGTTCGCAAAGTCCCAGGTAAGCACAAAAATATTATCAAGTAAAAATCCCCTGTTCAAATGAATGGTCTACCACTTGTGTTAGTTGTTACAGTTAAATTACTTCTCCAGGACATCTAAAATTAGTTATTGCTTGTGTTACTAAGAATTCAGAGTTTATCAGTAAATACCATATTGAAGTCGCAAACCTATTTAAGTAAGAATTATATGAATATGTGAATGATGTTTAAAAATTAAAATCATTATGAAGGTTTTGCTGGGTTTTTTTATTAAAAGTTAAGTTTGAGGGCAGATTGCTAAGTGGGTACTGTGAAAATGAGTGCAGTGTATGAGGGTGCGTTTTAGATTCCTTAACAAAGAAAGCAAGAAGAGCTATATAAATTTTAGCTTCGGTTTCAATATCATCTTTGTATACAAAAACGTAAATCAAGACATAAAAACTGTAGAACATCAGAATGTTAGATGAATCCTTTATAATATTAAAAAGAACATGTGGAAAACAAGTAAATAAAACATTCTCTAAAGTTATGTAAACAATTGGGAACTTTCAATGAACTCAGTTGTTTAAGGTAGGTCCTTCTATTGTGGTGTTATCTCACGGAAGATGTAATACCTTAGTACCTTTCCAGAACTATGCATCCCTTGATAGGATTTATAAGCAGATTTGTTTATATTTAATTTGTTTCAGAATACCAAAGACTTACTTTGTACATTGGTTGAGGCTTCAGCGATTTATCTTATTAAGCAAAATGAGTTTTTAAAATGAAAATCATATTAAAATAAAATCTACCCTGTAAATCTTTTTTTGCCTGTAAATTTAGGAGAAGGACACTATTTTTTTTACATAAGTTCATTTAATCAAAAGTCTGTTGTTCTATGTTTTAGGACAAAGTTGTTGCTGTTCAGTTCTGTAACAATGGAGACAGGTAATTATGGAGTACATACTTGTATAAAGAAATATTTGACATTTTTTTTATTATCCCCCCAAACTAATATAGTTGCTATCCAGACATCGACATTTCAAGCAACTCACTTAGAAATCCTTTTGTAGGCTAAGCATCTATTCACATCACCTTTCCCACAGTTAAGCTCCTTCAGCTCAATTTACACTCACTGAAGTCAGACCTAGAAATGGTATTCGTACCTTGACCCACCTCCGGTAGTTCTGGATATCTCTCATTGTACCCTAATTCCTCTAACTGCCAAAAGTTCTTTGTTTTGTTTTAAGATGATCTTGGTTGCTTGAATTGCTTGGCTACTTTTAAAGATAAAACCTAAGAGATGCACTTGTGGAGACAGAGATTGTTTTGTGCTGTCCTTGGCAGCCAAAGCTGGCTGTGCTGATGGTGTGCGCTATCACTGGGAGATAACCTTAAACAAAGTAGCTCAGAGTTCTTTCTCACTTCACAGACAATGTATGAGGCAGAAATGAGCCACTTTGTTTAGACACAGGTTCAGAGTCCGTGTCTGTCTTCCTTACTATCTGTATCTCTTTAAAATGGCTAACACAGTAGTGACCATAGCCTGTCTGCTCTTCAGCTCCATGAGTTCCTTTGTTGCTGTATACTTCGCCTTTTCTGTTTTCTTTGACAACCTGGCTTAAACGAGAATTGTATTATTTGATTAGTATGGCTCTGACAAGCAAACATTTATTCTATTCAGAAATGTTCTTACCACTTTTCGTCTGGTGCTCTGGGCTGCATTTTAAATCTCAAACTGGCATTTCCAGACTCTGTGCAACTTGACTTAGACAACTACATTCTTTTCTCACAGGAATCTGTGCTTTATGGATTTCTCTTCCATATTTTCATTTTATCTCATCCACTACTTTGATTATACTTTCCTCACATTATTCCTGTTCAGCACTGTCATTCCCCACCTTTTACCTTCTTTTCTTCTCCCTCCTGCATGTTTTAGCTCCTGTCTCGTCTTCTCTCTTTTTCTTTTCTGTCTCTGCCTCCCTTTCTATCTCTCCTGATTCTATTGTATCTATGTCTCATATGGGTTTTAAAGTTCATATCCTACTTGGAGCTTGTCCTGAGATGTCCAGAATTCATATTTATGTTGACATTCCCTGTACACATGAATCGCCAGTCTCTACTACCCATAGGATCCATTCCCTATCTCTGGGAAGTCAGACCTTAAATACAGGTAACTGTGAGCGCTCTAAAATATCGGCTCCCCAAAGGTCACAGTACATGTTGGTCAAAAACTTGTTATAAAATACATAACATTAGCATATATTTGTATCTGTATGCCTATATTCTGTGGGTAACTTTTATTTCAAGGTACTTTTGAACAGTGAGTAATTACAAAGATGAACTTTTGACCATCTTCTTGAAATATAAATATAAGAGCAAATAATCTGCATTAAGGATGACAAAGTATTAAAATAGAAGTATAAGTTAACCATATGACCATTCTTAAATGACTTTTAAGTTTGTATGTGTATATGTGTGTGAGAGTGTGTGTGTGAGTGAGTGTGTGTGTGTGTGTGTCTGTATGTTTTAGCCACATGTATGTAGATGCCAGCATAGACCAGAAGAAGGGTCTGGATCCTGCAGAGCTGGCATGGGTCCTGAGAGTCAATCCCAGGTCCCCTGGAAAAGCAGCAAGTACTTAAATGCTGAGCCACTTCTCCAGTTTCTTTTTAAGATTTATTTTTATTTTTAATTGTGTGCATTTCTTTTGTTTTTACTTTTTAAATATAGATTGTTTTTATTTTGAGATTGCATATCATTATATGGGTTAGGATGACCATAGACTCTTGGTGCCCATGTCTCAATTTCCCCAGTTGCTAGAATTACAAACATGCAAGTGTCATTCAAAGCCTGTGCACATCTTTATCAAAACTATTATTTAGCTTAGGGATCACAGTGAATTTTTTCAAGTAACAGAATCTCTATTATAATAGTAGTCCTACCTATTTCTTTGTGTAGTACCAGATCATATAGTCCCATATTCCCTTCTGTTTCAATGACAGTATAATTGATGACTTTCTTGATTTGCACGCTGATTTCACTTAGCAAAATGCTAGTTTTATTGTTCCAAGAAACAAGCAAGCAAGCAAATAAACATTTACTACTATTCAGTCTTATTACATTTATTACTTAATTGATGGTTTTACTTTTCCTTTGTTATCTAGATTTATGACTTCCCATGCTTATACTTCCTGAAGAACTTATTTTAATATCTTCTACACAGCACTCTTTTGGCTATGGATTTCCTCAGGCTTTGTATTTATTATCTTTCAATATTTCTTATTTATATTTTAAAGAGAGCTTCTCAGGTGCTTTTGTTAGGGTGTTTTATCACAGCAATGGCAAAAGTATATAGAATTTTTTTTTGTTGGTAGTGGTGATTTAGTGCCTGGGAGCTCTGAGGAGTCTTGTTGGTTGATATTGTTGTTCTTCCTATGGGGTTGCAAACCCTTTCAGCTCTTTCAGTTCTTCCCCTAACTCCTCCATTGGGGTCCCCGTGCTCAGTCCAATGGTTAGCTGCAAGCATCCTCATCTGTATCAGTAGGGTTCTGGCAGAGCCTCTCAGGAGACATCCATATCAGGCTCCTCAAGCAGTTCTTGGCATCAGCAATAGTGACTGGGTTTGGTAGCTACATATGGGATGCATTTAAGTGTGTGTGTGCCTCATATGTGTCCTCATGTGATATGGATATGTGTCCTCGTAACTGTAGGGTGTCTAAGGAGATCAGCAACATCAGATCCTTTAAAGCTAGAGTGAACAGGAGTTTTGTGAACCTTCTGACAATCTGCAAGAGTAGCCCATGCTCTTAACTGTGGAGCTATCTCTCTAGCACTTAGTTTTAATTTTAGTTCTCTCTCTGTCTCTGTCTCTGTCTCTCTGTTTCTCTGTCTCTCTCTTTGTCTCTCTGTCTGTCTGTCTCTGTCTCTCTGTCTCTCTGTTTCTGTCCCCCCCCTCTCTCTCTCTCTCTCTGTGTGTGTGTGTGTGTGTGTGTGTGTGTGTGTGTGTGTGTGTGTGTGTGTGTGTGTTTCAATGTAAGGGTTTATGAACCTGTGTGCAGTTGCTTACAGAACAGGTCACAACTCTTGCAGTTGGAGTTATGAGCCTTTATGGACTACCTGACATGGGTGCTGGGAACAGAGCTCCAATCTGCTGCAAGAGCAGTATGTGTTCTTACTGGTGCAGCACCCATACTACTATCCTTTTCTACTGAAAGAGCCTGAAATTATAATTTTTTATCTATTTGTAAATGTATATTTCAAAAATGTTGTTAGTGAGCCTTCAAAGTTAAGTGTAGCCAATATATCCAAATCTTATATGAATTTTAAAATGTACAAAACATATTAAATATGAATGGATGCGTATATGTGAAAAATCAAAATACTGAAATTTTGTTTTTCTAAGGAAAGATCATAGGTGAAAATTTGTTCATACTTGAAATTCTTTGTGTTTATTTCTTTTATTAGTATAGAAACAAACACTCCCTAATCAGAGCAGCCAATTTTATTAATATAATATAAATTAAAACAACTAACATTTTTAAATTAAAAGATAATTAAAATTATAATACTCAACATATTGAGTATTGTAAATTGACCCTTTCCTGCAACTATTCATAAGATTCTTTTTTTCTAAAACATAGGTAACAATTTGACAATGCATAGCAAAACCTTTTTAAAATGTACCTGTTCTAAATCAGTACAATATATAATAATGTAGAAAGACAGAGGTGCTCTTTATAGCATTCGGTTTAAAGCTGAAAGGTAACTGCAATTATTGATCATTATGCATTTCATTAATTACATTTTGATATATCTATATAGTTGAATACTTTCTCAAATTGATATAGTTTTATACTCATAAATATAGAGCTATAAAACACTGTTATGGACAGCATTGTATATGGTGGGACTCTGTTTTCTAAGTAGAAAATGGGTCATTATATATGTTTCGATGGCTTTTAGAATTTTTTGTCAAGTCTCTTAGTATATAGTTCATGCTGGCCTTGAACTTGTGATCTTCCTAGCTCATCTTCTTGATTACTTGAATCATAAGCTTGCAAGCATGCCTGGTTTCAATACATGTCTGAAAGATTAGAAAAATACAATATCAAGCTTGTGATTTACAATAACACGTATTATTAAGGGTAGCTCCTAATAAAAATGCTGGTATATTTATAGGGTTGTGCAACCTTCAGTGTAGTTATTCTTAGAACAAACATGTTCTTCCACCTTATAGAATGCTCATTCCCTCTAGTTATGAATCCTTAAACCTATCGTCACTCTTTCCCCAGCACTGGGTAACTGTTCATCTCTGTCATTAGACTTACTTGCATATTCAGCATTCACCCATATTACAAACATATCATTTTTCATTACTGAAAAATTCTGTTGGAGGAATGCCATGTTTTTTTTATCCATTGGCAAACTTTTCACTTGTCTCTGCTTTGGGGATTATTACGTGTTCCATGTATCTTCACGTACACATTTTATACATACTAACGTTTTCATTTCTTTTGGGGGATATGTACCTGAAGAATGCGATTGCTGTGTCAAAAGGTAACTTAGTTTAGCATTTTAGGAACTGCCGAACTGTCCTAGAAACTGTACTGTTTTACATATCCCAGTAGTGTCTGAAGGCTATATTTATTTTATAATCAAGAAAATGTGATGTATTTTGGGAAAAAAAATAACAAGGCTATTTTACCTTCCAGCTTAAGGTTTGTTAGTGGAAGTAGAGACGGAACAGCAAGAATATGGCAATACCAACAACAAGAGTGGAAGAGCATAGTGCTAGATATGGCTACTAAAATGAGTGGGTAAGCATGGGGCGTAGGTATCTCAGGGGAATGCCCATAGCATATCATCTTTTGCATTGTATCATATTTCATAATGAATATACTTTTTTGTTAGTAAAGAGTTTGGAATTTCTAGGAGTGGAATTTGCCTCTTCAGTCTTGCGGCAGCTGTTGCTTTGCTGATGACTGACTAGAACATTACTGATTTGTTTCAGATGCTGGGCTATTCTGATGCTTGGATGTATGAGTTTTAATGACTTCCATGGAGTTATTTTCTGGCTTAGTTTTTCATTTATTATTTTTTCCATCTATCTGCACTTCTGTTTTAAAAGTTGTTCTTATTAAATACTCTAATAAATTTACCTTCTACTCTAATTACAAAGGACTCCTTCACATTTCATATTGTTTGCATTTATATTCAGAATTATACACGCGGTTAATTGCTATCTGCTTTCAGCAGCTTACTGCTGACGAGATGATATATCAGTGTCTTTGAGATAATTCAGCTTCTCTGTGTTTGACCTTTAAATGGACTACCTTATTAAATAAACTGACTTTATAGGCATAGACAGATATAATTAATGTCATACTCATTTATGTCAATATTCTGATTCTTATTGACAAAGACTATTAGTTTTTTTTAAAGTAATACTTATTACCACTCTCCATGTTTTGTGTTGTCTGACAGCCAACATGATCATACTGTCAATTTACTTTTTAAGATAGTTATTTCTAATCGCACTCTTTTTGTGTACTTTCAAGTAACTATTATACTAGTTTGGTTTTTTATTGCTGTGATTAAGCATCATAGCGAAAAACAGGTTGAAGAGGAAAGGGCATCTTTCATCTTATAGCTCCTAGGTTATAATCCATCTCTAAAGTACTCAAGGCAAGAACCTGGAGGCAGGAACTGAAGCAGAAGCCATAGGGAACACTGCTCTCTTAGGCTTGTTCTCTATTGTTTGCTCAAGCCACTTTCTTACCCAGAACCGCCTGCCCAGAGGTGGTTCTGCTGATAGTAGGATGGGCCCTCCAACCCTATCAATGGTTACACAAGAAAATGCCCTACAGTCTTCCCTAATGACTAAGCTAATGGAGGCATTTTCCCTACTGAGATTCCTTCTTCCCACATGACTCTAGGTTATGTCCAATTGACAAAAAGCTTTCCATCTCAATTGTTTACATCTAATCATTTACATCTTCCTAAAAATTTGGTCATATTTGCTGTTTTGTGTTTCCCTTTGTTAAAATGTATAAGGTTTAACTCTTCGAAATTATTGCTTCAGGAATAATTTGACATCTACGGAAGATAAAGTCACTAAACTGAAGGTGACTATGGTGGCTTGGGATCGGTATGACACCACCGTTATTACTGCAGTGAACAATTTCCTTTTGAAAGTTTGGAATTCTGTCACAGGGCAGCTTCTTCATACTTTATCTGTAAGTATTCTACCTTTTCAATGGAAAAGAAAGGATTTAAGCCTAGTGCAGTGGTGTATCATATGTCTGACGCTTATGGTGAGGTATGAAGGTTACTTGATCTAGGAGTTAGAGACAAGTCTGGGCCATATAGTGAGACTGTCTCAAAAAATTAATTATTCTAGGAGAAAGACAAATAAGTTTTGCTTTCCTTTCTATGACATATTAGCCTTTGGAAAATAGTTTGGGGGTCCATTGTTACATTTACCTGATAAGACTAATACATGATATACCACTGAAAGCATGACTAATTTTTTTTTTTCGGAGCTGGGGACTGAACCCAGGGCCTTGTGCGTGCTAGGCAAGCGCTCTACCACTGATCTAAATCCCCAACCCCCTTGCATGACTAATTTTTTTAAAAGTTATATTTATGCATTTCTTAATGTTAGTATTTCTTCAAGTATACAGTAATTTGTTTTTACTGAGGATTAGGGCATTTTTATTTTTTGCATATATATCCTACATTTTATATTTTCACTGATCAGTTTATGTAAGAAATAGAGGAAACAGGAACAAGTAACTGAAATGATAATGTATTTATTTTTTTGGATTTTCTGTATATTTCTTATAGTAGAACAATGTTCCATCTGTAGGATTAATAGCAGAATACATGCAGGTGGAGTTGTTGTTCAGTTATTCGTGTTATGGGTTGACCTCTCTTTCCTCCTCTCTGCTTCAGTTATCAATATATAAGCATTTTACTGCACAAGTCCTAATTTTTGTCGAATGTTTTCAATATAATATCAAGTGGCAGGGTTTAGACTAGAGACTTAACTTACTTTCTCACTACTTTACCTTGTTTTCATTTTTATCCACCTAACTGGTAATCTTCACCTCTGTCTGTAATAACAGCACATAGGATGCTGAAGTAGAGGAGTGCCACAAGTTGGAATCTAGCCTGAGCTATATATTTGAATACCAGGCTAACCTGGCCTACACAGGAAAATCATGTACAAACACCAGTCAACTAGTCAATAAACAAAACCAAGCAAACAGAATAACATATTTTTCTTTGATTCTTTAAAATCAGAAAACATATTTTTCTTTGATTCTTTAATTGTTAATGTTGGTTTGGATCAATATTCCAAACAAATAAGCTATATTATAGATATAAAATACAATACTAGGTTTTTTTAGCAGCCACAATTAACAATCTAATTTCACTAACATATTTAGTATATCCAAAATACATCATTTCAAAATGGATTTACTAATGAAACATTTTACATTCACTTTTCAAGCGAAGTCTTAATACAGAAGATCTCAATTTGTACTATCCATATTTCAAATGTTTAATAGCCACAGATAGCTATATCTACTGAGTTAGACATGCTGCATCCATATTATTAAATTTATAGCTTTAAGAGTTATAGTTCGTCATTTAATAGATCCATGTAAAATTTCATCTTCGTAGTTACTTTAGTCTTGCTTAGTGACACGGTTATGACTGACTCATATATTTTTACTAAATTTTACGGGCAAAATTAGTGTTTGTAGCAGACAGCTACTTAATTTTCTTTTTCTGTCTTTATTTCATTCATTCATTCACTCATTCATTTTTTTTGAAAATTGAGATGAATTTCATGGAGCCCAGGCCAGCCTTAAACTTTTAATAATGAAAATTATTAGCCAATAATGACTTTTAATTTTCTGTTCTTCCTGGCTCCGTTTCCCAGTGCTGGGATTGTAAGCATGTGCCATCACATGGTTTTCTGCAGAGCATAGGGTGCTACAGAAGAACTCTACCAATTGGTTGAAATCCAACCCTTTCATTTCATATTGTACTTATATTTCCATTGTAAAAATTTCTGTCATAGTCTTTGTGGGGCATAAAGCTCTTCTATTCAGTGATCCTGGGCTTCTACTGGGTGAACAGTTTTGGATTAGGTATTAGAAATCAATGGAAAATTAACCAGTATTTTCTCCTTGTGGCAATCAGATCTGATGTCGGACTTTGCCCTAATATACTGTGAAACAGCTAGGCCATTATCATTTGAATTATCAATTTCAATATATGCTTTATTAAATATACTTTTAGGAAACTAAGAAATAGTGGCCATTCACATGATTCTTAAACAAAGGTTGTAGTTACAGCATAGAAAGAACATTTTCAGTAGTCATGGGTGAGAATTTTTGTTCTCTTCAAGTTATTGATGGTATTTTTTGTAATTCATCTTAGCACTGTATATTTTAGGGTAGTCTTAAGGTAACCTTTTGAGGTAAGGTTTTACTATATACTTTTGGACCTATCATCTTTCTACCTCAGCCTCTTGTGTTCTGAGACACAGATACAAATGATAGAGAACATTGGATGGAAACCAATCAGGTCTTTTATCATGGTAGTAAGATTAGATAGATATTTATAATGAAAGGTCTTTTTTCCTTTCTCTGTCCTGCAACTTCTACTCTACTTTGAGACTCTATCTTGCATATTCCCAGCTGGGTTCAAACTTACTATATAGTCAAGGATAGCCTCTGATTGTCCTGCATCAATGTCTTTACTGCCAGAAGTACATAAACTGTCATACTCCGTTTGTTGTATTTTCTGTGGCTTTTAAAAAATTAGTGGCCTTGACTGCCGAAAGTACATATGCCATCATATGCTGCCTGTTCTATTTTCTGTGGCTTTTAAAAAATTAGTGAAGTCTTAGATCTCCAAATTATATTTCAGTGGTTAGTGAGCATTAATCATCTTTCTATGTCTTCTATCTATGACATCAGGTTTATAAAATCAGCACTTGTGCATTTAAGGACCTCTAACTAGAATAATTATTTATGAAGTACCCACAAGTGAATTCTATTCAGTTGCTATGCATTAACTCATCTCAACCAGACTTCTAGTGCTAAAGGACCTTTGGACAAATAATTTAGACATCTGGAGTTGCATCTTTATTTCTAATATTGATTTTCATCACAGGGGCATGATGATGAAGTATTTGTCCTAGAAGCACATCCATTTGATCAAAGGATCATACTTTCAGCAGGTCATGATGGGAACATTTTTATTTGGGACCTTGACCGAGGGACCAAAATACGAAATTACTTTAATATGGTAAGAAAACTGTGTCTATAAAGTTCATATTTTCATATTAAACCTTGCTTTGCTCTTTTGATAATCCAGTAGCCTAGGACAAAGGAACAGCTTGTCATCTTACGTTTAAGTCAGTTATTCAGAGACTGACCCAAGGGCTTACTTAGAGTTAGACCTTTCAGCATGGCTATTTATCGTGGTTGATAGCATTTTTCAGATTCTGATGTCTGCATCTAAACTTTTTCAATCAAAATGGATTTAAAATGTAAACTGACATAGCAGAAGTTCCATGTTCTATTACTAACCAAATGTAATTAACATTATAATTTTAATTTATAATTACTAAAATGACTGCTCTATATGTATCTGTCTCTGCTGTATACTTTAGCTATATGAATTTCATAGTCCAACTTCTTGGAAAATATAAATTTGTATATGCACATGCTCTGTTGTTGGAGGAGGAAATGCTTTCTCATGTAGTCCAAGTAGACATCAGACTCTCAGTATAGGCAATGATGACTTTTAACTTCTGATATTTCTGCACTACCTCTTATTTTTTTTAAGATTTATTTATTTTATGTGTTTGAATACACTGTAGCTGTCCTCAGACACACCAGAAGAGGGCATTAGATCCCATTACAGATGGTTGTGAGCCACCGTATGGTTGCTGGGAATTGAACTCAGGACCTCTGGAAGAGCAGTCCATGCTCTTAATCGCTGAGCCATCTCGCTAGCACCTGTACTACCCTACCCTTTAAGTGCTTGGATTACATCAGTGTACTGCCATTGGTTGTGGTTTCTTTGTTTTCCCATAGGATCTTGCATATTGGTATAGATCCTCATGTTATAAATCTCATACAAATTATGTAAGACACTGAACGGCTGTCATTTCTTTAAGTAAGACACCATTCTTTCATGATGAGCATGCTTATATCATGCGTGTTTAGGGTACTTTTCTTAAGAATTGTTAAGACTAAACAATACTAAACTGTAGCTGGGCCTTTGAGCTCACTCCTACAGATTTTATGTAGATCCAGATCATTAATAATATTATTTCCTTTGTTAGTAGACTATTTGTATTGTTTAAGGTAGTTATTTAAAGGCCTATTTGTCTTACAGCTTAAGATATAAACATAATATCTTCACTTTGCTGAATAGCACCTTTGCCAACTTGGTTGCAAATAGATCCTTTTAACTCTCTGGATGCATCCATTTATTCTTTAATAAGGTTTTATGGTAGGTGCACTTGTTCAGTGCGTCCACCACAATGCTCTTCTCTATAAGTATATTTCAGAGTTTTACTGTTTACTCTAGGGTTCTGCCTACAGAAGCCAGAGAGTACATTGAAATGTTGCTTCTTGGTAGAATCCAAGGGAGTAGCCAGGAGAAGCGATTGCTTGTTTAATATTTGCAAAAGAGTCTTACAGCGACTTAAAAGTCTCCTCTAAATTTCAGATTGAAGGCCAAGGTCATGGGGCAGTATTTGATTGTAAATTTTCACCAGATGGAAACCATTTTGCCTGCACAGATTCTCATGGGCATTTGTTGCTATTTGGCTTTGGATGCAGTAAATACTACGAAAAGGTTAGCATATATAATGTTTTGTTTCAGATCATTTGGGATTGTACCATTCAGCAATAAATGTTTTTCATTGTATATATTCATGAAACATGGTATTGTGTTGCATACAAGCATGTACTATACATTGAGCATATGCCCTTCCCTTCCCTTTTCTTTCCCCAAGTTAGTCCCCCAAATAGTTTCACTTCTTCATTCATGTCATATGTATAGATCAGTTTTTCTATCTGTATGAAAACTAGGACCCTTACATTAGAGAAAACATGATCTTTTTCTTCTTCAGTGCTTTAAACTTTTCAGTGTATAAATTTTCCAATTCCTTGGTTAGGTTTATCACAAGGTCTTTTATTAGTTTTTTTCCTGAGGTTGCACTGAGTGGGATTATTTTCTTGATTTCTTATACAGTGTCTTTGTCATTTATATAAACAGACACTGATTATTTTATATTAATTTTATATCCTGCCACCTTGCTGATAATATTTACCAGCTATAGAATTTTTCTGCAGAAATCATTTTTTAAAAATTAGACGTATTTATTTTTTTGTTTATGGGTATTTTCCTTGCACCATATGCATGCCGGTACCCTTGGAAGTCAGAAGAGGGTCCCCTAGAACTCGACTTATAAATGATTGTGAGCCTATTATGGTAGCTGGGATTGGACCCCAGGTACTCGGGAAGAGCAGTGGATGCTCTTAACTCCTAAGCCATCTCTCTCAGACCCACATAGTCTTTAGACTCTCTTATAAAGTAATATTGTCTGAAAATAATTCTATTTTTTCACTTCCTGTTTGTGTCATATTCATATCTGTCTCTTGTCTTAGTCTTTTAAGACTTCAGGCACTGTATTCAATAAAAGTGAAGGGAAAAGGCCTGCTTGTTATGACAGTATTTGGAAATCTGTTTAGTGTATTGCTAGCTATAGATTTTTCATATTTAACCTTTGTTATGTGGAGATGTGTTTTGAATTTTTACTCATAAATTGTATGGGTATGGGTGTTTTTTCTGTACATCACATGCATGCCTGGTGCCAGTGGAGAACAGAAAAAGCTGTCAGATCCCCTGGAACTGGAAACACAAATGGTTGTGAGCCACCATGTGGGTATTAGGAACAGAACCTCTGTCTTCTGGAAGAGCAATCAGTGCTTTTACCTGCTGAAGCACCTCTCCAGCCCATACTTCGTTTTTAAAGAAAGATTTTATGTTTATGTGCATATTTGTGTGTGTTGGAGTTCCCTAGAGCGGTCCTTGCCAGCAAGTGTGATCTGTCTGCTCTCTGGGAAATGGACTTAAGTCCTCTGAAAGAGATCAGTATGTGCTCTCTAACTTCTGTGACATTTTTCCACCCCTCAAGATGTGCTGCTTCAATTCTCATTTCTTCAGGGCTTTTGTCATACTAGGAGTTGTATGTCTTTCTGAATTAAATGAGATTATTATATGATCTGTCCTTGAGTCTATGTATGTGATATATTAGACTTACTGACTTACGTACCTTGAATCATCTTTTCAGATTTGAAGCCAGTTTGTTCATGTTGAGTGATGTTTTTGATGTGGCCGTGATTTTGGTTTGCCGGTATCTTATTTTTGCTTCTGTATTCCTTTGGCATAGTAGTGTAGGATTTTATTTTTGTACTGTCTTTATCTGTTGTTTGTATCAGGGTAATGATGGCTTTATAAATAGGTTTTGGTAGCATTCTTTTTTTCTTTTTCGTGTAATTGCCTAAGAAGCATTGTTGTTAATCCTTTAATGGTCAGAAGTTGTTTGCTTTTTTATTTGGGAGATCTTTTTTCCTGTTAATGGTTTCAGTCTTGTTTCCTGCTATAAATCTGTTTAAATTGTTTAGCTTGTTTTAGTTTAATTTGGTTAGGTCACATGTGGTAGGCCTCCATCCATATCTTTTAGTTTTTCTGCTAAATAGGTGGCATTAACCTTGCTGCCACCCTCTCTCTACCTGTCTCCCAAGTGCTAGGACTATAGGCATGCCGTACTACACCCAACTGGTTGTTCGTATTTATTAGCTATGAGACTGGGGTAGATTGTGAAATGTTACAGTGAGAAGAGACCTCACCATCGTTGAGGATAGCTCAATACTTGTATTAAAATTTTAATATAGTTCATTTGGTTGATATTTATCTCCTATCATGCTGATTATGTTTCATTTACTCTTGAATAAAAATAAAAACTCATTATATAGGTTTGTGTGTTTCTTTTAAGTCAAATCAAAATATACAAGTTCTGATAGATGGCTTACTTCTTGTCCAGGGTAGAGATAGATAAGATGAAGTCTCAAAAAAAAAAGTTATAGACAAGAAAACTAGGTCTTTTGTTTCTGCCTAGAAGGAAAATACAGCAATATAGAACTATGAGATAATATAAAAATTATCTGATTCAGAAAATAATATGCTATAGGAATGAAAATAAGGGCACAGATTGTGCATTTTCTGTTCTATTAAACACTAACAAAACATCTGTCACAAAGATTCCAGATCAGATGTTCTTCCACACCGATTATCGGCCACTCATCAGAGATGCCAATAACTATGTATTAGATGAACAAACTCAACAAGCTCCTCACCTCATGCCTCCCCCATTCTTGGTGGATGTCGATGGAAATCCTCATCCTACAAAATTTCAACGCCTGGTACCAGGACGGGAAAACTGTAAAGACGAACAGCTCATTCCACAGTTGGGATATGTAGCTAATGGTATGTTATCTCTTTATGCAAATTGAAAACTTCACAGATGTGTGCGCCTCACACATCGAGATGCGTTCTCGAATAAGTTATACTGCTCATTATATACTATGTCTATTAATTGTTACGTGCATATTTCAGCTTCTCAGAGTAGTTTTTCATTTTTTAGCTCTGCTGTGCAAAAGTAAGAGGTTTAGGACAAACAATAACATTCCGAAGAGGTAATTTGTTGACCTACTGCGGTGGGAAACCATTACCATATGTATGACCTTTTTCTGCATGGTGACTTCTGGTAATGATTACACTTACTAACTCTGCTATATTTAAGCTTTTTATAATTGCTTAAATTATATTGATTATAGCATTGATAGTTCATTTTGAAAGCCCCATATAATGAACCGAAAAAAAGAAGACTGGTCTCTTTAAATAGATGGTTTAGCTGGTTGTACTGTCTTTTCTACCTCTTCTTCCATGGACTGCGTTTGTATTGGTTTGCACTTCACAATTTTCATTCAATTATAGAAGAGTAAGTAACAGATTTGCAAATAGAATTTCCGTTCCTCCTTTTATTTGAGGTTTTTTTTTTTTGGTTTGGTTTGGTTTGGTTTTTTTTTTTTTTTTTTTTTTTAGTTTTGAGATGGGATCTCACCCTGTACCGTGGGGCAGCTGGGAATTCACTTGTCTCCTGGCTTCAGTAGCCTCCTTAGTGTGGGGATTACGGTGCCATCATACCTGGTTTCGGAATCGTCTTTTTTTTGCTAGGGAATTAAGGCTTGAACTGACCTTTATAGAATAAGTTGGAGTAAACGTTTGTAGAGAAATGAAGTAACATTGGTTCCTCTGATGATTTAATATTTATTAGCCAAGGAGAAAATGTGAATAATAGATTGAACATCAAACAAACTATCTAAAGAAAACCTTAATTTAGCATAGTTAATTTCTTATAAGAACTAATTACTTCATTACTCTACCAAATAATGTTTGATCTAATTATACTACAATTGAAAAAAGGACATGATGCATTTAAGAAAGATGAAAGTTTATATTTTTCACTCAAAAGTAACCATTGAATTTGAGTTTATTATAAAAACAATTTTCTACTTATTTAAACAGTATTATTTTTAAAAGAATATATTTATTTACTTAAAGACCAAAAATATTTATATAAAAGGCCCTACTTTTAACTTCTTTCAGAATGAAATTTTCATAAAAGAAAGACACAGACCATTTTAGGTAACTGTGACTAAGCTTGTTTATTTTTTACTCAAGCCAGACAAGTTGGCTCACACCTAAACTCCCAGCACTCAATAGGCTGAGGCAGGGTTCCCGTGAGCTCCAGGCCACGAAGGACTATGAGTTCCAGGCCAAGCTGGGTGGTAGAGTAAGACCCAATACTCAAATCTCTAATTTACTATTTTGGCCTTAGATTGTAACAGAAAACTTGTTTTAAAATGCTTTATTTAACTTTAACATTAGTTATTCCTTAAAATGCCTTGATAATAATGTCTCATTTAGTACTATTGATTAAATCAAATACAAATGCTGAATTGTTAATATATATTTTTAAATTCCCATAAAAATGTTGTTTCATGTATTTTCATGTTATTTCTAATTCTCTCACAATGTATAGGTTATACTTAGCTTTTCTTCTTTTTACCAAATTAAGATATACTAAACTCTAATTAATTTATCTGACTTTGTGTCTCTGTCTCATTAAGGTGATGGCGAGGTAGTAGAACAGGTAATTGGGCAGCAAACCAATGACCAAGAAGAAAGCATTCTTGATGGGATAATCAGGGAGTTACAGAGAGAACAAGATCTCAGACTAATTAATGAAGGAGATGTTCCACATTTTCCAATTAATAGATCGTATTCTGTTAATGGTGGTAAGTAGTTATACATTTGTGGAAAGTATAAAAACATAGTTGTTATTTTAATTACACCAATGCAAACATTTTCATTAATGAATACTTACTATCAGCTATTCCAACATACCATTACCTCGTTGTTAGTATTTGTGATTAAAAAATATAGGTAGTCTATTTAAATGCAATATCCCCCCTGACTCAGTACATTTAAAATCTTTACGTTTATTTCTAGAAATGAAGTCTTGGAAGAAGTTTAGCCCTTTTGTTGGGGAACCCAGTCTATGAAGCTTTTAAACTTCAACCACCTTAGGTTTAGAAAGTACTGTTCCAATAATTGGCCCTTTTTTGTTGGAAGGAAAGCGGCATATCATCTGTCTCTTTTTGAAGGGATGAAAATACTCCAATACATAAAAGCTTGGCCTCCTCTTAGGGCATACAGATAGGACTCCTGGAAGGACTTACACAACAGCTTGATTGAAAACCAGTAAAAGTTAATATATGATTAATTAGTTTATTTAATAATTATTCTTTTTAAAAATTTCCCCATTACTTTGCATGTGTGTGTATGTGTGGGGCCATGGGATGGAAATCAGGTCACCAAGCTTGAGAACCTTACCTTTAGCCATCTTGCTACCCACAACATGAATGTTATTATCTACTGTACGTCTTCTTTCGTACTGTGAAATGCACTCTGTGTGTGTGTGTGTGTGTGTGTGTGTGTGTGTATGTATGTGTGTGTATAATTGTTTTAATTCTAGTTTGTCAAGAAACGAGTTTTTAACTTTAAAGAGCAATTATGAGAATTTTTTTCTCAGCTCTAGGGTTTGAACTTATATAGCAAAGTCTCCACACCTGAACTACATTCAAGCCCCAAGTATTTTATTTGTGATTAGATCTTCCTGAGTTGACCATGGTGGCCATAAAGATGCAGTCATCAGGCTTACTCCACTCAAGGACCTGGAGTTATAGGCCAATATCACTGTGCCTGGTTGTTTTTTTGTTATATTTACATAATTAATGTAATTTTAGGTAAAATCATATATAGGCTTACCCACAAGTGAATGAATTGAACTTAAGGCAGTACACAGAATATTTTACTTATTTCACTATATTACAATAAAACTGTTCTTCATTTGGGTCCCTTGGAGTATATGACTCAGTTAAGTTTTCCTGAGTTATGAGCCTGTGTGGCAGTTTCTTATATCCCTAACTTAGGTCTTCATTAGTGGGATCAACATACAGTTCTACCTCTAACATTAAGTTGCTGTAGATTGGAAATGCCATTAGCTAGTGGAACCTCACTGACTTCTGTTTGCAATGTTCATTTGTTTTCAAGTGTTTATTTTTATAGCTGAAAATTGCAGTTCCTATTTGTGTTTTATTTGCAGATATAAAACATTAACAGGAAGCTTACTAGAGAAATAAAAAACATTCTGTCACTCCATTCTTCTATTGTTTATTAATCTTGAAAGTGAATTTTGATATTTAAAGTGTTTGGTTAGCTGGATGTGGTGACTCGTGCTTTAAGTTCTGTCCTGGGTCTAGCTAGTGCCTCAGGGTCACAGTAGGTTGAAGGTCACAGGTGTAGTAAATTTTCAAACACCCCGTGTTACAGAGCGAGACTTTTTTTTTTTTTTAGTTTTGTTTTGTTTGGTGTGTGGTGTGCTCTCACGCACGTGAGTGTTTACATGCATAGGGAAGCCACTAAATGAAAAGTGTCTTCAGTTACTCTCCTTATTTTTTGTGACTGTTTTTCTTGCTGGCCAATTCACCTAAACTGGCTAGCCAGCAGTCTCCATGGTCAGTGTGACTCTCTGCTCCTCAGGTGCTGGGATTATAGGTCTAGGACACTAGAAGTATATGCTAGGCATCCAAACTCAGGTCCTTGTGCCTGCATAATGAGCACTTTCTTGATATCTCCCCAGCCTCCACTTGTACTTCTAAAATTTTTGTTTTGAAAGTTTTGTAAATTTTACTCTAAAACATTGCTTTTAGAAATTATCACCCTCTGTAGCTAGTCTACAGCTCACAATCTACCTCAGGCTCCCAAGGGTTAGAATTACAGGTGTCTAATTCCCCATACCTAGTTTACCCTGAAACATCCTAATGGATTAAACAAAGATAGAATTTAGATTTTAAAAAGATGCATCTTGAATTATTGTTTATATATAAACAATATATATATATATAATATATATGTGACAATAATATATAACAATATATATGTGATATATATATGTGTATATATATATATATATAAAATGAATTTTTCAGATCATCTTTGGACACAGTTTTGTATTGTGTATTTAGTAGATGCCTGATACACAGTGCTTTGAAAGAACTAAAAGAATTATATGAATTTTCAACATTTACTGAATACTTGTTTTACTTGTAACATTGTAGAAACATGAAGATGACATAGAAAAGTGTAGACCAGGAATAACAGTTACTTCCATATCTCCAGCAGTCCTCTCTTCCCCTTTGCCCTCCTCTCCTCTCATATCTCGGGTGCGAGGGATCAGATCTAGGGCCTTGCACATCTCAGGCCAACAATCTAACACTGTTATGGTACCAGCCTCAAAATTCTGTATTTTAACCTTTTATTTTGTTTAGAGTTGTAATCTATAATACTGGTATCTTTGCCCAGAAAATTGTATTTTTCTTTGCTTTTCCTTCAGCTCTGAGTAGTCCAAATATGGACATACCTTCTTCTCCAAATATCGGCCTTCGGCGTAGTGGTCAAATTGAAGGCGTTCGGCAGATGCATAACAATGCCCCTAGGAGCCAGATGGCCACTGAAAGAGACCTCATGGCCTGGAGCCGAAGGGTGGTGGTGAATGAGCTAAATAGTGGTGTGAGTAGGTGAGTTGACTTGGGAGCTTCATAAGAAATTCAAAGCTCTATCTATATTTACAAGTGATTGAGTTGAAATTAGCCTGGTAACAATTATTCTAGTCCGTTGCGTTATATAATAGTTTTTGCATATTAACTAATACTAATTAGTTGATTCCGTAACAAGCATCATGTTAAATATTCTCATCTTTATAATAAATGCCTTGCAAGTACTGAAAATGTGATATACTATTGTCGATTACATTTAAGCTAGGGTAAGAAATACAATACTAAGAATGAACTCATACTAGATTATATGGAAACCAGTAACATATGTATATATGTAAGTTGTAAGAACATGTAAAATTTATTTTAACCATACCTCCTAACCTAGTATTTTTAACAGATATCCCAAAAGTAGAAGTATATGTAATTAGTTTCTATTGTTTTCTCTCTGCTTTCTTTTGTGAGTAGGACTCCAGAAAAAAAAAAAAAAGAATACAACTAATTTTAGAAGTGACAAGTGCTAGAATCCAGTTGAAATAATTCATTAATTGAAAGTAACTAGAAAGCAAGGTCTTAGATATTTGCACACTAATTTTCATTGCAAGTTTACTCAAAGTGAGCAAGTGGTGGAAAAAATCAAATTTCAATCAGTAAACGAGTATGATAGAATCATACAGGGGTATTTCTTAGATCACGTTCTGGAAACTGTTATAGCATAAACAAAAATTGAAACTATCTTCCCTGGTGAAAGAAGATATCCACAAAAGAGCAAATATTGTGTAACCCCACCTAACAAACTACTTATGAGCAGACAAAATCATAGACATCATAGCAGAGATGAGAAGTTCTCAGACCCCAGAGGAATAGGAAAATGAACAGGAACTGCTGAGCAGTCTTGGGAGTGGGGAAAACCCAGTGGGAGTGGGGAGGGGGTTGGTCGCAGATGTGCTGCCATATACAACGAAATGATGAAAATTATCAACTTTATATTTTGAAGTTTTTAGGTTTTGAGATTTGATGTTTAAACTACTGGGTTATTTTACTGTTTTGATCTGCAATATTTTATCAGGGTACAAGAAGAATGTCGAAATGCAAAAGGTGACCTAGAAGTTAGTCTTTATACTGTTGAAAAGAAGAAAAAGCCATCTTATCCTATCCAAAGAGTAAGTTGGAATCCAGTGTTTGCAAATACAGGTTATGTGAAAGGGAACAGCTATGCATCAAGAGGCTGGTTAAGTTGGTGTCTACTTATATGGAACCTAATTATAGAGTCACTTAAAATTAAATAAAATAAAAAAGGTTGTTTTTTATGTTCTGTGTTTTGAAATATCATTTTTATATGGTTACGTGCAGCTGTAACTTTATTGATCATTCACCCCAATTAAAAGTAATGGTAGATCCATTAAATAAGAGGTTGACAAGCTCATAGATGAAATCCCATCTGTTTCATTTAATCAAATGTTATTGAAGTAGCTTGCCTTTAGCTATTTTTATGTTATGTATAAAGACAAAATTGAATACTTATCTGACCTAGAAAGCCAGACATGCTTACATTTCTGGCCCTCCACAGATAAACTTTGCTGACCTCTACTGCAGACCCATGCCTAACCGACCTAATAATGTAAACAAAATCTAATCTTTACATTGGGAAGTACTAGATTCATGTCCCAGTAGATCCTGCTAAGTAATGGGTAGGAGACCTGCACTGCATTAGGTCTAATGAGCTTATTAATATTTCTCATTCATCAGTTTAAAAGGCCTTAGAATGTACACACTTTCTTCCAAATTGCAACACCACTGTAGAACATGGTTATTGGGAGAGTCTTCAATGATCTTCACTGTTTAAATAAGAGCTAAGCAATATATTCTGAATTTTTCACTATTTTTCAATATTAATGCATAAAATTAGTGGTAATTATCATACATATCTTAAAATATTTACACATGATTTTGAAAGTGGCTTTAAATTTTTATGTTGTTTTTAGCTTATTTAATTTCTAATATGAGAAGTTTCCTTTCTGGTTTATGATTTGCCAGTTATAAGGTTTACCTGGGAATGCTCGGTATCTGGATGAATTGCTCTGCTTTAGGCTGGGTGTATAAGCGCTTAGGCATTTAGGCCAGGATTTGGACATTTTCAGATATGTTGAAGGTGAAAGGGAACCAGATGTGGTGGTGCATGTCTGTAACCCCAACATTTTGGAGTATGGGGTAGGAAGATAATGAGAATTGAGGTCAGTCTGGACAATATATTTACAAATAAGGAAAAGAAACTGGCCCTTCAAGACTAGTTTAGAAGTCTTTTAAATTTACTTGATCCTAATGATATATTAAGGCTAAATTTTTCTGTGTGGTATTGTCAACACTAATGATTTCTACATATAGATATTAGATAATGTAATGTTGATATTAGATAAAGTTTTATTTGTTTATCTAATCTTTTATTAATGGTCTCATGGAGAACCTGGAAATTGTTATGCTCAAGGGTGGCCTTGAACTCACATAGATTCACCTGCCTTTGTCTCTGCCTCTTGGGTACTAGGATCAATGCCACCCAGCCTGGCCCCAAATTAAAGGTCTTTTAAACTTGTATGTTGAATTGATATCATAACAACTGTAGTTAGGATATCAAGTGAATTACCTGCTACTACTAAAATTATCCATTTTCCATCGTTCACAAACAGCAGGAGTAAGCTCCAATGAGATAAAAGAAGTTAAGCATGGCATACATTCTTGCTAGTGTACTTGGATGCATGTTTCTGTGCACTAAGTCTTTTTTAAAGGGTCTTTCTGGAACGTACTATGTAGACCAGGCTAATCTTGAACTTGTAATTCTCCTATTGCCTCTGGCCTCTTGAATTCTGGCAGTACAGGCATGTGCTAGGCAAGACCTAATTCTCTGTCAGAAAGCGGTTTATTCTGGGGGTTAAAGATGAGAGCATACCTTGCATGGTTCTGTGAACTGGCTGGAATATTGCTTTGTGTTGTTGTTACTGTTTTTGAGACCATGGCTCATATAACCCAGGCTTGTCTTGAACACAGTTATGTAGTTGAGGATAGCCTTGGACTACTGAACTCCACATCTTCCTACTTCTACCTCCTGCCTTTACTCCCAAGGTTTAGGATTATAAGTAAGGGCCACTGCACCTGGTTTGAATATTATTTTTTATATGTGAATTACTTTTGAGTCTTACAAGTTTTCTAGAGTTTAGTTTATGCCTGTCAATTCTCTTGATCCTTTTATATATATTTTGTGGGACTAGAGAGATGGCTCAGTATTTAAGATCACTAGGGTGCTTTGACTTGCGCACCCAGGTTTGATTCCCTGAACCATGCCACATGGCTCCCTAATCATCTGTTACTCCAATTCTAGAGAAAGCAATGATCTTTTCTGTCCTTTATGGTCACCAGACATTCATGTGATATATAGACATTCATAGAGTCAAAACACTAACTCATAAAATAAAAAGTAGACAGTACACACAATCTTGTATTTTGAGCCAGGGTGTCACTCTAGCTCAGGCTGGCCTTAAATGTATTGTAGTCCACCTGCTTCAGTTTCCCAAGTGCTGGTCGTACAGGTGTAAAGAACCATGTAAAACTGTGTTAAATTGATTTGAAAGATGTTTTATAAACCTGAAGAATCTTAACAATGCTAATCTGGAATGAAAGAAGTATAAATGATTACAATAATTAGCCTTGTTAATATTTAAATATACTTTCTTATATTTCTTTTAAAGAAATAAAGTACATTTGAAAATTACATTCAATGTAATACAGATGTTTGTTCCTTCTAAGATAATTGAGAATAATGTGCCATATATGAGCTCTACATGGCCAAATTCTTACAACCTAGTTCTTTAGAAACATCTGTCAGTTGATCACAAAGGTTGTAAAATAATAACCAGTATTAGTAAAAAGTAAATTATAGTTATACTTACATATTGTTTTACCTTTGGTAATTTAGCTTCATCCTTTACCCTGTCCCCTGCTTAATATCTA
This sequence comes from Rattus norvegicus, assembly GCF_021556685.1. Classification (NCBI taxonomy): domain Eukaryota; kingdom Metazoa; phylum Chordata; class Mammalia; order Rodentia; family Muridae; genus Rattus; species Rattus norvegicus. The sequence goes on along the minus strand of NC_141554.1, from coordinate 81,816,289 downwards.
TTAAGTACTATATGTACTCAGTTTTGTGCTCTTTAGTCTTTTAAATTATTTTTCCTTTTCTTTTGCAGAATGATTATCAGCCCAGCTGTGGAAGGTCATTACGGAGGACACAACGCAAACGACAGCATACTTACCTAACAAGGTCGAACATAGAGCATAATTCACAGGCATCATCTCAAAATTCAGGTGTACAAGGAGATTCAGACAGCTCCTCAGAGGTTAGAGCTACTATTTATTCAGTAGAGCGTTTTTGTTGGTTTTTATTTTGTGCCATCCGTTCTGGTTTAATTTTTGAAAGTCTTCTTCAATCGACTAAAATAGAGGTTTATTCATTAATAAGGCACTTAAGATAGATTTGGTTATCCCATTTAGCCCTTTCAGTTGTTTTTCCTGATTTCTACCTAAGATACAATCTTGGAAATTTGCAAAACATAGGCCAATGACATATGCATACGACAGTGATACTATCGTTAAAGGAAATCTCCCTAGAAGTGGAAGGAAATGTAACATAAATAATAGAAATAAGGTAAACAGTCCCAGAATTGATTCGCTCTGCGATTGGCTTACATATCCACTTTCTTGTTCTACTGACTACCTATTCCATAGATCAGTAAGTGCAGAGTTATCTCAGACCTGTGTTCATTGTGACAATGAACAATGCGTATAGCAGTTCTTTTCCTCTTGTTCCTCTTTCTCCAGTGCTATTGTTCTTTTAAGAACTGTGTTAGGTGCATAGTGAGAGATTCATTCACATTGAAGTTATTGTAAAGTACTTTCTTCCTTGTGCTCTTCATGGTTCTTAAAGTAATATTTTCCTTTTTCTCCATTAATAATATCTTGACCGTAAAAGAATACTCATGTAATGGTTTAAAGCTATTTTTTTAGCATTTAAGAAAGTTATAAGTCTTTTAAGGTTTAAACAGTTTTTGCAAGGAAATATAATTGTTTTATATCAGTAAGCAGTATAATACCAGATCTTGTAAAATACCCAGTAGGCTTGTTTGTAAAATTGACAGATATGTACAGAAATAACAATGTGCATTTTAAGTAGAATGTTTGGGGGAAGCAATAAAGTATTAGAAATCAAGTAGGTTTTTTCCTATATTAAACTAATACTTAGCATGTCTTTGAATTGCTGTCTCTTTACTGTAGGAAGATGAAACTGTTGGCACAAGTGATGCTTCCGCAGAAGACCCTGTTGTTGAGTGGCAAAGCGAAAGTTCTTCCAGGTAGTTTTCATGGATTTGATCGGCCCCAAATTATTAAGATTTTGTAGGAGTTTGACAAAAGCATAGATAAAATAATATCACATAATAGAGTTCTGTAGTTGAAGCCTACATAACATATGCTTTTTCATGACTTCCAGTACATTCTGTAGATATCACTTTGGAGTTTTTGTTTCCTCTGTCTGTAAAATAAGCCTTTTACATTTATGATTCTGCTTCTTTGCAACTTTATATAAGTATTTTGGATTCTGTGTTTTTGAGACAGGGTCTCACTATGTAGCTCTGGCTATCCTGGAACTCACTATGTACAGCTGGCTGGCTTCATACTCACAGAGATCCATCCTCCCTGCCCCTGGAATTAGAGGCAAGCGCTACCACACCTGGCTTTTTATTTCAGTATTAAAGCTATATCTCTGTCATCATTTCAGCAATAAGATTCATATTTATTTTAAATAAGTTTGTCCTTTGAACAGGGATTTAAAATCCCTGTTCAAGAAAATTAAGTATTAAGTTTTATTCAAGAAGCATTTCATGAAGATCAAATAGTGATCAAAATTCTGTATTATTTTCATTCTTTTTCAATCCTTGTCACTGTTCATGGGTAAAAAAAGATCCTATTTCTGTTATGACGTAAAACTACTCCTTTTCTGTACTTAGGTATTAATAATTTTGATTTATTTGCAGTGATTCATCAAGTGAATATTCTGATTGGACAGCAGATGCTGGGATTAATTTGCAACCTCCCAAAAGGCAAACAAGACAGGCAACACAGAAAATATACAGCAGCTCTGAGGATGAAAATGTGAAGTCATCAGAAGATAGGCAGAAGAAGCCTAAGCAAACTAGAAAAAAGGTTCGTAATACAGAATTCTTTATTTTTGCCGCTAGTATTTGAGTTTTTAATAGCGGCAATTGATATTTCTCTAAAAATGACCTTGTCTTAGAAGCCAATTAAATAAAATGTAAGTTGATTTTAAAGAATTTAATTTCTTGTTATCAAAGTTAGTACTTAAATGTCATGTTTACAATATGTTATTAAACCAGAACACTGACAACTGCTTATTAGAATGTAGCAACATTTTATGAGAATAAGCCATAATGAAATCAAATGGTTTTCCTCGTTATTACCCAATTAGAAATTTGTATTCCTTTATGCATTTCACTCATAGAATGGTAGAGTTCAATGAACTTGTGTTTTGTCTGACTCCACTATCCTTTCTTTCCCTCACTATTCATTTAATGTAGGGGCCATAATGCTTTAATCTACAAGTTCTTTGAATTTGATTATATGGTAATGTTATAACAAGGATATGCCATTTCTATACTTTCTACTATAAAAGAATCACAGTTCTCTAAATGCCAATATATCTAAATTGAAAATGGCATCAACAGGGGTTGGGAATTTAGCTCAGTGGTAGCTTAGCGAGCGCAAGGCCCTGGGTTCGGTCCCAAGCTCCGAAAAAAAAAAAGGCCTGAAGAAGATATAGGCCAGCAATGCCGAAAATGGCATCAACAAATAGAATACAATTTAAGAGTTATTAATATGCTAACAGAATAATCTACTGTTTTAATAAATCTAAGTACTAGGGGTTGAGTCTACTGCTTGACATGCTACAATTGAACTATATATACACCAGCTCTTTTGTGTACTTTTTCGGACAGAATCTCAAGTTGCCTGGGCCAGCTAGTAATTTCTTCCTCCCTTTTTGATGCTACTATTCATGAATTTGTTCTTTAAAACTATTAGAAGTACCGTAATTGGGTTTTTTGTTTGTTTGTTGTGTTTTAGAAAGGGGGACTTGTTTCTATGGCAGGCGAACCCAATGAAGAATGGCTTGCCCCTCAGTGGATCTTGGATACCATACCACGACGTTCTCCTTTCGTCCCACAGATGGGAGATGAGGTAATTGCTGACTCCTTTCTCTTGGAGCTTTAAGAACACTAACATTGGGCTTGAGAAATAGCCCAGCAGTTAAGAGCACTGACTGTTCTTTCAGAGGACCTAGGTTTATTTCCAACACCTACCTGGAAGCTTACAACTATTTGTATGTAACTCCACTCCCAAATGATCTGATGCCTTCTTCTGGCCTCTGTGGCCACCAGACACGCACATGGTACACAGATACATTCATGCAAGCACATAAAGTAAACCAATAATTACAGAAAACTTGCTTTTATAATAAAAAGAAAAATTAACATCATTCAGTCTTGGGTTCTTATATCAATTGTATTTTTTAACCATTTTATTGAGTGTTTGTGCATAATAGAGGTAACACTCATGCTATAGAGCACATAGGGAGGTCAGAGGATAGCTCCATGGAGTCATTCTTTCTCCACCTTTTACATGGGTTCTAGGGATTAAACTCAGGTCACACAGCTCAAATGCCTGTGTTAACTGAGCCATCTTGCCCGCTTCAGGAAATTCATATTGTTACATATGTTCTATCCTCCTTTCTTTGTTCTGCTGTATATTTCTTGAAGAACATGACTCAATATAATTAATTTTTGTATCCGTTATCTTGTATAATGTAGTCAGCATAGATGATAGATGAAGGCGGAGTTAAACTTATTCATGATTGATTTCTAAAGTTCTTAAAACAGTCGATTTTATTTTCATTGTGACTTTCTAGAATTGAGTAGTACTTTGAGTCTTCATTGTTTAGGGAATCCAACCAGGTAGACTATCCTAAAGCAAGCATGTCTTAGGTCGAGTACCTATCAGTGTGGTCCAACTCATTTGTGATGTTCCATTCCAGAATCACAAAAGGTGAATACCTGTGCTAAATGATAATTACTGAGCCTGTGATTTAATAAGTGTAGATACACATTTATAATCAGGCAAAGAAAGATTTAATAATTCTCCAATATTGAATTTAATAAAATTCAATATTAGTAAGAACGTTCAGTTCTAGCGCTTATAAAGGAGTCTACTACTGTTCATGAAATCACTTTTTAATTATGATACTACTTACTACTTTGTCTAACTATTAAGCCCTTGTTATTTGCCTAGAATAACCATACTCATAAAAAATTATTTCTCCTTAGAATGCTTCTTTTTAAATGTCCTCTCAAACTGCGAAATTCTGCTTTGCCCATATGGCTTTCTATGTGAACTCTCACACCTACATTGTGTAGAGTGTGTGTGTGTGTGTGTGTGTGTGTGTGTGTGTGTGTGTGTGTGTGTGTATTATACTACTTTCCCTTAAAGGGAAATACTACATTTTAATACCTTATGATTCCATCCAGTAACTTGTGCTTAGATGTTTTGTCAATATTATTAGAATGACTATATAACAATGTGCTTAGTTTAGATTTTTAACTTCTATGGTTTTTATTTTACTAATATTTAAATTTTTCACCTTTTGATTGATAGAGTATGTTCATGTATTCTTTTTGGCTTTATATAATAGGAATTTAGTCTATCACCATTTTGAAAGGTAAACATTAAAATATGGCATTGGTAAATTTGTGTTCTCTCTCAAATCTAACCCTCCCCTAGCTTTCAGTGGTTCTCAGAATCCTTAGTGTTCTTCGACCTGTGGCAGCATTACTTCAGTTTCTGTCCTACCTTCAAATGCAGTCATCCCTCCAATTCTCTCTGTACCCAACTTTCCTTCTTATCTGGTTAGTCACTAGTTTAGGGATCACCTCCATCTGCTCTGAGTTCAAGTACTCCTCATTGATTGATTGTATCTACAATGATATATTTCCCAAGTAAGGTCCCAGATTCTCTGGGTGGGTGTGGCAAGGGGGTGGGGCTGGAGGGTGTTTGTGAGTCTCTGTGTGTGTTCGGAGCAACAACCAACCCCTGCATTTGAGAATGGAGAACTGACAACTTAGGAGCATTTCATTGAGGACAAGAAGGGAACTTGCTTCAAGGGCTGTCACTGTGGCTGTAAGACCATAAGGGGCTCAGGGAGGAATTCATTTTCTTTAGTGGCCAGCTAGTGCTGACATGAATGCTTCCAACAGAACACTTTCAATTTATCATTAAAATTACTTCATTTAAATACTGTATGAAGTCATTTTCCTAGGCAGCCTCACACTAAAGAAAAAAACCTCATGATAGATGTTTACAAAACTGGCTGCATTTCAACAAATTGTTTAAGCTTGTAAGTAGTATTCTAAGTATCTAAATTTTAAACTATGGAATGTAATAACTTTCCCTAGGGTACTTTCATGATTGTTTTGTTTTGGTTGACTCGCCCCTCCTATTCTCATCTCTCACATCTTTCTGCCCCAATTCTCCCCTTGGACCCTTTCACTCTTAGTGTTCATCTTTCTTCTTTAATGTCACAGGTGTCTTATTGCCCTCCCCTCCCCCTTCCTTGAGACCTGTTTTTCTCTCTCATGGGCTTCTCTTTTCTTCAGTTGACTTTTGCAGCTGCTTGGGAGAAAAAAACTGCATATTTATGCAGTGTAAAAACAGCACAGGGGGAAATAGACATGAGTGTTGAATGAACATCATTTGATCAGGGAATTTTTTTAGTAGTGATTATTTTATGTGTAGAGTTAAAATAGAATGTGACATTGTGATACATCATTTTCTGTTTCAGCTTATTTACTTTAGACAAGGACATGAAGCTTATGTGCGAGCTGTAAGGAAATCAAAAATATATAGTGTTAATTTACAAAAACAGCCATGGAACAAAATGGATCTCAGGGTAAGTTTGCCGGATAGGCATGAATTCAATTGAAAGAGTTTGGGAATTAAGTTGCTTTAAGCTTTTTTTTTTTTTGTCTCAGTTTCATGGATGCTTTGGTGGTGTTATATCCAAAATTAATTACTGCATGCTATTTTATAGAATGGATAATATATATTTCTTAAAATTTGTGTGCTAGGGTATAGTGCGTCATACCTGTAAACTTAATTCTTAGGAAACTGAAGCAAAACTGCTGGGAAGTGAAGCCAGTCTAGACTAGAGTGAATTACAAATCAGTCTAACCTAGTGTGAGAATCAATATCAAACAGTACGAAACAGAACATTATTTTTAAAAATATGTTATGGGCCTAGAGAGAATGCTCCGTGGGTAAGAACACTTACTGAGGACTTGCATTCAGTTCCCAGTACTCACGTGATGGCTCACAACTGTCATTAACTCCAGTTCCAAGAGATCTGATGTCCTTGTCTGGCTTCCACCAGCCAGCCAGCATTCACTTAGTACACACAAACACTTGCAGGAAAAGCAGGCATACACGTAAAATAAATGTTTAAACAATTTTTAGCCTGTGTGTTCTCTTATTTGCCCTATTTTCCTGTAAGCTTTGGGTCCTCTTGTTTTTACCATTCCTCAACTTCAGAAAATCAGAAGTTTCAAGTATTTGACATTATCAACAGTTGTGTATATTCCAGAGTAAACCCAGTGAACTGCAGACATTCTCATAGTTTTTGTACTTAGGTTAAATATCAGAAAGCACAAGAGGCTTAGAGGCTTATATTCTGTGGGATCATCTCTTCTGATATAATAATATAATATCAAGAAAGATAGTTATTTTATATTGAAGAATTTTAGGTCAGTTACTATGAATTCATTCTTTGTCAGATATAAAAGATGTACAGGCAGACATAAGTGTGTATCTTTCTTATTTGAATTTTATGTCTGTTTTTTTTCTAGCTTAGAAAAAAAGGGCAATTTTAATATGATTTTTGTATGGAAAATGAAGAGTTGCTGTTTGTCTTTAATGATAAAAGTCTGGCTATTCAATTAGATATTTAGTTTAGACATTTGCAGATAAAACATTAATGTTTTTAGATGTTAAAATACCTTATCAAGTCACCTTTATAGGATTATCTCTACTGCCTGCTTATCTATTCAAAATCAGATGATACTTGAATACTCTCTCCTTGAACCAAGGGAATGGATAAGATTTCTGTCTTATTTCTGTTCATATCTCTGTGGTGCTAGGAAATTATAGGAGGGTAGTATGTGTAAGATATAAAAGCATGGGCTTAAGTCACTGTATCCAGGAAGATTAGTTCTTTATTTCTTAAATATGAACAACAAACTGTAAGACTGTAATATTAAAATACCATATGCTTAAAATGTCTGTCATTTCAAACATATACGTAAATCTGAATGATTATATATTGTTTTCACTAATAGTGTGGGTGATTTCTTTTTAACGAGACAGTCTCATTATCTCCCCATTATTTTTAAATCATTTTTTCTTATTTTTGAGATTATAATATAATCACATTGTTTCACCCTTCTTGTCCTGCCAAATCCTTCTATGTGCCCCCTTGCTCTTTCAAATTCATTTATTTTTTTAATTGCTGTGGTGCATGCGTGCGTGTGCACGCACGCATGTGTTTGTGTATGTGTGTGTGTGTGTGTGTGTGTGTGTGTGTGTGTATGTGTGTGTTTATAAATGTCTATTTAGTTTTTATGTTACTTATATGTGTAGGATTTCAGGGCTGACCACTTGGAATTAGAATCCTCTTGTATGAATACAGTCGATATTCTTGTCCCTGGAGAAGACTATTTCTCCCACATTTGGCATTAAGGAATTGCCTATAGAGTTCAGGGTTGAGGCCTAGTGAGCTTTACCCTTTCAAGTTAGCATATCTGCTGCTTTCTAAAATGCAGAGTTGTAGATCACTGATACAGGTACAACACAGTTCTCACACCAAGGTTCAGGAATCACTGAGGAAGAGGTGAGCAGAAAGACTCAGAAAGAACCAGAGGAACAGAGAGTTTGCTGTGAGTTTGTGTCTTTGAGAAATGTCACAACTTTTCATTTTTAAGAACATTTGACTGATGTGTACCCAAGACCTATAAATTAAGGGTAATACTTAAGATCATAAATTCTGGAATGCTTCCTTAAGGGTTTTGCTGGTTAGTCTTGTTTATAGCCCCACCATAAATGTCAACTTGTTTAGTATTCTTTTTGTGATTCTTCATTCAATTGGCTTTCATATGCATGTGCATGAGTGTTTAGATACTCACTTGGTGTGGTATACACGTGGAAGTTCGAAGACAACTTTTGAAAGTTGTTTCTTTTCACAAACTATTGGTTCTGGGGATTATCTGAAGTTGCCAGCCTTGCTCAGCAATCACTTTTACCCACTAAGTAAGTCATCATCATCTCACTAGCTTTACTGTTAAATATTAAGGCTCAAGAGACTACCTTCAACTTAGTGTAGTTCCTATTATTTGATGGATAATGAGATGACTTTTTGATTCAGCAAGTTATATCTGTGTGTGGGGGGGGCACGGGCACATGCACACGCGTGCACACGCATTTAATTTTAATAAAGAAAAGGAAACCAAGTAGTTTGAGAGTAGAGGGGCATGGTAGGGGCTGAAGGGAGGAGGAGGAGGAAGCAGGGAGGTGGTGTAATTCAATTTTAGTTAAAAATAAAAAAAAATTATAACCAACCTATGATGATGCACGCCTTTAATCCCAGCACCTGGGAGGCAGAGGCAGGCAGACCTCTGAGAATTCGAGAGCAGCCTGGTTTGCAGAGTGCATTCCAGAATAGCCACGACTACATAGAAAAACCATGTCCTGAAGCTACCCTCACCCCGATAAAAGAACTGAAATATCTTTAAATGAAAATAAAAGCTTTTTATTGCTACTGCTGCTAGTTTAGACACTATTGAATAACAGTTTAATATCCAGATAATGCTTAAGTTGTTTGAGTAACAATGAAGTATATTTATGAAAGATAGTTATATAAAGAAAAATAATACATTGGTGTTTCTATGTATAGGAGCAAGAATTTGTTAAGATTGTAGGAATCAAATATGAGATTGGACCACCTACACTATGCTGCTTGAAACTTGCATTTTTGGATCCAATTTCAGGCAAAATGACTGGAGAGTCTTTTTCCATTAAGTAAGTAGCTGTTTCTGATTCTGTTTGTTTGTATGAATTTTAATGTGCATCATTATAATGTATTTAATATTCAGTTAGTGCCTCAAAAACATTGGGAGAGGAAAATACTGGTTTACAACTCTACAGAGTTTAGTTCCTGTTGCTCTATATACTGTTACGATATGCAAGAATAAATGAATAAATGCACACGGGTCAACTGATATGAGCAAAGCAGGTTACTTAATCTGCTCATGTAAAATGGACACACTTAAATGCTGATACTGTCTTAGGAATCAAAGCCTGAAGCATAATAGTGGGTGCTATTTTTGTTAATAATACAAATAATAAGTAAACAACTCTTTGTGGAATTAAATTTGCGATCAAAGGGAATGAAAAAAAATTATCAGTGCATAGTTTTTGAGGCAGGATCTCACTTTGTACCCCTGGCTGGCCTTGGAAGAGATCCACCTGCCTCTGCTTCCCAAGTGCCAAGGTTAACGGTGTGTGCCACTAGGACTGGCAAACCATTTCTTTTTCAATCTTAATGAAGGTCTTCATACTAAGTTTTTAAAACCTTTATTGATATCTTTATGTTAGCTAAGTAAACACACTATGGAGACCACAGGACTTACAAAATTTTGCAATGTCAAATATTTATCCTTGGAAATGATACATGTGATAAGTGTTATTATATTATAGTATTACATGCTACTGTGCTCTTTTCGGTGTAGGTATCATGACATGCCAGATGTCATTGATTTCCTTGTGTTACATCAGTTTTATAATGAAGCCAAAGAAAGGAACTGGCAGATTGGTAAGTATAGAACTGTCACTTCTAATGACTAACCTTGGAGTACAGTATTAACCCTGTTGTTTTTCCCATTGATTTATATATTTAATCACTTTACATCCCAAGCACAGTGCTTCCCTCCTTCCATCCCTCACATGGTCCCTCACCTATTCCCAAAGAGTCAAATGTATAAGGCAAACAAAAAGTAAACATCATGTTACCCTCATTTACCTTGTATGATTTTGCTCCCCTATGTGCAGTTTTAGAATGAAGGTACAGAATTGGAAATACCAAAAGTAACTCATAATTTTTAGGTTGTTCCTCATTCTCAGTAATATACTGAGTTCTCACACCATGATATTCCTTCTTGCCTGGGATGTCAATTTTTCCAGTGAATAAGCTGAATCTCCCTTTTATTTTCACCCGTGTCTTCTGAATGCTCTGCATATCGTAGCGCTTGTGACAAGGCCTACGTCACTCACTGAACCAACTCACATAATCACAAAAAGAAGGGAGAATATAGCAGTGCAATAGGATGCTTCAAGAGAGACCATATCACAAACTTGTAGTATTTTATAATATTATATTTTAAATATTTTATTATATTATTCTAATCTCTTACTAAACCAGATTTATAAAATTTATGAGTTATATATGATGATGATGGTGATAAAGACAATCAATTTCTATATTTTAAAAAGACATCGTAATTTGAATGGGAACAGAGTTCATTGTCTTTGTTTAATTCATTCTAGGTGATAGATTCCGCAGTATAATAGATGATGCCTGGTGGTTTGGAACTGTGGAAAGTCAGCAGCCTTTTCAGCCAGAATATCCTGATAGCTCTTTCCAGTGTTACAGTGTTCAGTAAGTCTACTTCATTTGTGCCTCTGACAAATACTAGGTGTTCCATTATATCAACATTTGTCTTTCTTTTTTTTGGGTGGGGGAGGGCCGAGGACGGAACCCAGGGCCTTGCACTTGCAAAGCAAGTGCTCTACCACTGAGCTAAATCCCCAACCCCAACATTTGTCTTTCTAATGCATCATTGGAACCTTTCCTGTGGATTAATTTTAGATATATTCTTCATCAGCAAAGAAATGACTACTATGAAGAGTGGGCTTCTGCCCTCTTAACCTTTACATTGGTGAAACAGGTTTTCTCTATCAGGGGTGCAATACTGTCTATCTGTAAGCAGAGTTGTAGTGTCATGAATATTATGTTGCTTTTCTTCTGAATTTCACCTTCAAGAAATCATGCAAATAATGTTACTATATGAATGGAAATGCTTGGGAATCTGATTTGCATCTTCTTCTTTTGTTGATAGCTGGGACAATAATGAAAGAGAAAAGATGAGCCCCTGGGATATGGAGCCAATTCCAGAAGGAAGTAAATATCCCTTTAAAGATGCATTAATAATTCCTAGAAAAGCAAAATTGCAACAGTTTGATGTTGGAAACTCACTCTTTTGGAATTTTTTTATTCTGTCCCCAGCTGCTTTTCCAGATGAAGTTGGTGCTGGTATTCCTGTGTCCCAGGAAGAACTAACGGCATTACTGTACAAACCCCAGGAAGGAGAGTGGGGGGCTCATTCCAGAGATGAGGAGTGTGAACGAGTTATTCAGGGCATCAACAACCTTCTTTCCCTGGGTATGGTGATTCTGAAAAAACGACTGGGACAGAAGTGGGGAGCGTGAAAGGCCAGCAGAATCTTAAAGTCTGCACAGCTATAGTTCATCACAGTGTGCTTTATGTTTAATTCAACAGGCACAATGATTTAAGTTAATGTTAACATTATTAAATGCTTGGCTATGGTAGTAACTAGTAAACTTTTTCATTGCTCTGGAGACGGGGGAGGGGGTGGGAATAATGAAGACAAGCACAAAGTGTCCTTTGCTTTTTTTGAGTCATTTTGGCTCACTAGCTATTTTCTGAGACTGACTTTAGAGGGGTTTCTTGGTAAGACAGTGGGTGAGTAATATATTTTACCCACATAAATAGTTTTATTTTCTGAACTATATCATCAGAGAAGTTAGGCATTTATTCAGGAAAGACATAGAAATTTGGCAAGTGTCTCACTTCATGTTGTTTCATTTTATCAAATTTGAACCAATACTTCATTATTGACTTCAAAGATGCCATATACAAAGAAAATGTGACATATCTATTATTTGAAGCATTACTGTCTTAAAAATTAGGTATATTGCCCTTCCTTCCTGTTTATATGTGAATATGAGCTAACAGGAAATGTTGATCTGTTTAGTAACTAGGTTTTAAACATTTTGGTGACTTCTATAGATTTTGCCAGCCCGTTTGCTGTTCCAGTGGATCTCAGTGCCTACCCCTTGTATTGTACTGTAGTTGCTTATCCAACTGACCTCAATACCATCAAACAAAGACTTGAAAATCGCTTTTACAGGTTTGTTTTATTTTATAGTTTATTAGAGAAATCATAGTTTTGTGGTTCTTGTGCCTTGTAAGATCTGCTTTTTGATGTCTGATCTAGTCATTCAAAAATCAAACTCCAAAGTTCTTTCTATTGTCACATGTGCAAACTAAAACTCTGTATGGAAAAAAGATAGAGTGGAAAACGTACGCAGCACAATTGTATGAAACAAAAACTCCATTAAATTGAATTTACTAAAGGCAGATCAGGGAGTATATTATTAATGCCTCATGATCAAGATGCTCCAGTGAATATGCTAAATTTTTTAAATCCTCCTATGGGATTCAGTAAGTTTAATTGCCAGATATATAAATAGACCAAGTTATTTTGTTCTTTATTTTGGCTTAGGAGAGAAATTATTAGGAGAGGACTTTGGAGGTCAGTTCTTGGTCCTTTGTTAAGTCATGATCACTTTACAGTGACTTCAGTATTCCATGAGCTAGTCTGCCTCTGGGACCTGAGAAATGTACATATTTTATAAAATAGGTATTGATTTCATTTGATATTTCAAGCATAGCTAGATGAAAGTGTGTTATTTTCCACAATATAGGTTTTTTTTCCTACTTTTTTTTGGTCCCTTTCCCTAAAGTAAATGTGATTTTGATTTACCAATGCACCTTTTGTTATTTTTTTGTTTCATTTATTTATGTGTGTGAATGTTGGAGGAGGGTCAGCAGAAGAACCACATTCATAGTACTGCACACTCAGAGAGGTCAAAGGACAACTTTCAGGTGTTGCTTCTCTCCTTCTACTATGTGATCCTGAGCATCCAGCTCTGGTCCTCAGGTTATTCATTGAGCCATGCTGATGTTCTAAGCCTGCATAAGTCACATAATATATGTGTCATATACATATATTGAAATACTTTAGATAAACAATGATAAAGTGCCTCATAGTCTAATAATGCATGTTCTTAGAATATAATTCAATTATATCAGCCAATACTAACAAATTTTTTTTTACTTCATAGGAGAATATCAGCATTAATGTGGGAGGTACGTTATATTGAGCATAATGCCAGGACTTTCAATGAGCCAGATAGTCCTATAGTTAAAGCAGCCAAGATTGTGACTGATGTCCTACTTCGGTTTATTGGGTAAGGACTGTCATCTTCTATAGAGACTAATATCCGATTTCTTAAATAGTGGAATGTAGTTTGCCTTACTTATCTTCTTTCTTAGGGATCAAAGCTGTACTGATATTTTGGATACTTACAATAAAATCAAAGCAGAAAATCCAAACAGCAGCGATCCAGAAGAGGTAAGGATTACAGCTTGATTGTAACTGTATTTCTTCTGGTCTTTGAGACATAGTGTTAGTGTAAATACTGTAATTGGTTATAGTGAAAGTTTTTGAAAGGTGACTAAATATTGGAAACTTTTATATTAAGCTCTTTCCGATGTTATAAACCAAAAATGTGGTGGTGCTATCTACAAAGTGCGGTGTGAGACAAGTCGTCCCTTGAAACTCAGTGCATTTATATGATCAAAAATCAGTAAGATTTTCAGCCCTTAAAAAAAAAGACAAAGCACCAAGCATTTGATTTCTTTTGGTTATTTTTCTTGGTGAAAATTTATCTGACTAGAAAGTAATCTATTTTAATACACCTAAATGTTATTGATATAAATAATGGCAATGTGATATAGGAATTAAATATTAACATATTAAAAATCCAAGCAAAATTATTCATTTTTCCTTGTACTTTTATAACCTTTAGCTTAAATTATTTTAATTTAGGTTTTGATATCATAAGAATTTCTCTACAAACTATTACTTCTGTTTTGCTTAGAATAAAAAGTTAAGGCAAAATTTTTAAAAGCTTGATTTCCCATGTCCATTGTATAGTTGTTTTGCCCTTCACTAGTTGGACCTGGGTATTAATTCTGTGTTAATCAAGCCTGTTTCTTATAGATAGGCTTAACTGAATTAGTACAAATGTATATTTCCTGTAGGGAACCAATTCTTGAGACAGCAATGTTTAATTGGGAGTATTTTATAATTATATCATATGAATGAGTCACATAGAATTCACGTAGAGTTTTTTATATACTCACACTTATTTAAATACAAAGTTTCACATTTTTCCTCCTTCCCTATTCTAGTTTAAAAAGCAAGCCATTTCAGTCCTTCTCCCAGTGTATTTTCTAACCTGTAAACAGCATATTGGCAATGGTTGGAGGGAATCTCCCTCCCACATTTGTTCTGCTGCCTGATCCAATGAAGAAAAGTTAGCTGTCATCATCTTTGCCGGTTCCTCATGGGTGTGCGTCTACTTTGTAACACTTCGAATATAACTTAGCATCTCTTGTTTTCCCCCTTTAATTTAGGATACAGAAATGGTTGACTTAGATTCAGATGGTCCTGGCACTTCATCTGGAAGGAGGGTGAGTAAACATGACTCACTGAAAACAACGCATTTCCGGGATTCCTGAGTCAGAGATCCTAAACTCTTACCCCAAATTTCAAGAGCAGCTAGAACTTGAAACTTAGCACTTTGGAAGCAAATACATAGCTTACGTGGGATTTAGATTTATTAAAGCAGTATAGTATACAGCCCAATCACAGGAAAAATACAAGGCGAGTCTGGATAAAACCATAAGTTTCTCCTATGAGAGGTCATAGAGCACACTGTTTCCCCAGCAATGAAAAGACAAAACATGCATGTGATTAGTGACTCAGTTACCAAGACTTTTATTAAAGACTGGTTATGTAGGCACCTTCTGACTAACCTGTACCTTGGTTCCAGATTCCCCAAGGAAAGCAGGCGGCCTACACAGATTATGTTGTTTATACTTATATTATGCTGTTTAAATAAACAGTCTTTACAATTCAAGAAACAGATAAGGCTCCCAAATACAGGCCATAGGCCAACAACATTTTACATCAAGTTCTGCTTATGTGCGAGGGGAGTGGGGAAACAGTTGCTTATCTGTAGTTTTTTGCAGTTTAGGTTTTCCTAAAACAAAATTTTAGAATAGCAGAATCGTTGGCATTAGCTTTGATTTATTTTTGACTAGGACAGAATGATGACTTAAACAAAGAAACATAAAAGTAGTGACTATTGTGTTTTATACCAGTGACTGCCATTCCAATGACAGATTGGTTAACTCAGCACTTTGCAGCTTAACTTTGATAACATTAGACTTTTAGGAGAAGATCAAGGAATAGTTAAGGAAAGGTGTAATTATCTTAAATCTCTAGGCCAAATGTCGAGGCAGACGACAGTCTCTCAAGTGCAATCCTGATGCTTGGAAACAGCAATGCAAAGAGCTACTGAGCCTCATTTATGAACGGGAAGACTCAGAGCCCTTTCGACAGCCAGCGGATCCTCATTCTCACCCAGTAAGCATACTGCTGTTGACATAATGGCCCACAGGACAATTTCCCATTACTATTCCTTTGTACCTGTTCATGAACAACTTCCCCCATCGTTTTCTATTAGTTCTAACTTTTTAAAAATAGTTGTAATGGGCTTAGTATGAAAATTGCATAGTTTCGAAAAGGAATTCGAGTCATCTGGATGTGGTGGCACATGCCTTTAATCCCAGAGGCCGGTAGATAACTGGAAGTTTGAGGGTAGTCTGATCTTCACAGAAATCCAGGCTAGCCAGGACTGCCTAGTGAGAACCTGTCTAAAGCAAAACAAAAAACACTTTTCTGTTCCTTCATGCTTTATTTGTTTAGTGTATTCTACTGACTTTTAATGTCACCTCTATACACTATTGATACTTGGTAATAATATTTATATCAAACCTGTTTAATTCATTGCAAGTTTATCATCAATATGGCCACTTAGATTCATATACCAATATTACTTTTCAACAAAGATAATAGTCATAATTAGAGTATAGAGCTACATTTTACTGTTAAGTAAGGGTCTTCTCACTGTATATAAGACTGGCCTGGGACTTACACCTAAACTGACCTTTTTCTCATGTTCCTCCTGTCTTCTCAAATGCTACGATTAAAAGCATGCACTGCTCAGCCCCATGTCTAGGATTTTTTGTCCCGTACACATATGTGACAACTCCAAATACTATAGATACTTGGCAATATATATGTGTATGTTTTGGAAAGGAAAATGAATAACAGTGTTGTATTCAATGAGGTTTGATTTGTTCATAGAAAGGTTGAGTTTGGTACAAAATGCTTGGGTTTTTCATAGCAGAATATGATGAATACAGAATTCTTTCAAGTAAAATAGGTTTTTATTTGTGGTTATTTGAGCCTTGAGTCATAGTTTCATTACAAGTCTTGTTCTGTGTCATGGTGTTGTGGAAACAGTCTGTGTTATTTACTGTGTTAATAGGCTCAACAACAAGAAGGAGAATCCTCAGAATCAGTTCCTCCAGATAGACAAGATCCATCTCTTTCTGAGGTAGGCTTAGATTATCTTTTTGTGATACTACATATTATATTACATTTTTTATACTGCACACAAATTTTGTTCAATTTGCTCAGTCCCCCTTTGCAACTCCACTTAGTTTCTTTTTATGCCTTTATTTTGTTTTTGGTCATTTTTATTCTTTTATTTTTTGAATCAGCATGTTTTCACAGTTCTATGAAGTCATAGTTGTTCCTTGTAGATATAGATATAAAGCCATGCATCAAAGCAGAGAACATGCAGTGTGCTCTATTATTTCTGGATTACAGATGATCATTCTCACTGGAGTTTCCTTAAATAGTCATCTGAATATTTTGATATTTTGTCTTATTATGTTATGTTCCCACATTTTTCCCTACGAAAAACTGTTAGAATATACTTTTGGAGTTTTTAAAACTTATGGAAATCTATTTAAGGAAATTGTATATTTTCATTTGGAATCTATTTAAAGAAATTGTATATTTTCATACTTTGGAAAACCTTTTCTCTTCATAATAATAATTCTCTACTACTTTTGGTACTTCGCTTTCTTCCCAGAGAAAGTTGGATGGTTTTACTTCTTAATGATTCTAAATAACATAAGTGACTGAATACCCCAATTCATGTAATCAGGGTAGTAATATATGTCTACTTCAGATAGTATCCTATATGATAGCTCTAGACTTGAAGGATTTAAGTTAAAATGGACTATTTTTCTCCTAATTGGATTCAAACCAAATTCTGAATCAGTCAGACTGAAGACTTTAGATGAAATAAAAATAAACAAAAACAATGAAGAAGCCAAATGTAATAGTGTAGAAATATAACCCTAATATTTGGGAGGCTAACGTGGGAGAACCATTAAGTTTAAAGGCAGCTTCCGCTGTATATAGAGACCAAGACAGAGCCTATGGGGCACAAGCATGGCCAGTTAACTCTGACTTCAACTAATAACAGCATACGTGAAATGTCCTAACTCAGGAGCCTGGAAATATGTAGGTAATTTGTGGAGGGGAGTTATGGAATTATACCTGAATAATCTCATCATCTGTCTTTAGGTAAGTTGGCAAGATATCATCAATCACTTCTAGCCAATGACTATGATTTTTCTAATCCTTTAAACTCATTTTCAGAAACATGCAAAGGACTTGGTTTGGGAGTGAGAATAGATTGGTAAAAATAAAGGTAGCATTTGTGTCAGAATAACTTGCATCAGTGGGTAATGTCATTCTCCATGCTATTTTATTTACAATTGTTTTGCAATTTGAGTATTTAAATGTAACACATTATCATTTGTAGGATTACCAAGATGTTGTAGACACACCTATGGACTTCAGCACTGTGAAAGAAACTTTGGAATCAGGAAATTATGATAGTCCTCTGGAATTTTATAAAGATGTTCGCCAAATATTCAGCAACTCCAAAGCTTATACTTCTAATAAAAAGTCAAGGGTATGAAACTAATATTAAATGGACAGTTATGTATATCAGGCAGTTTTCCTTCCTCAGATTTTAAGAGTTGTAAACAAATATCTTCTACTATTTGACACAATTACTGAAGTTTGATTCTCAGTATCTTTTCTGAATTCTGGATTTTTTTCAAGGCCTATGTAAATACCATTCTGAAATTAAACAGCTTTTACTTTCTCATCTAACCCTTCGTGATCCTTTAATGAGAATTACATTTTCAGAGAAAAGACAAAGAAAGAAGGTTAATGATTTAGATACTCAATTCCCCTGTAATGAATTAATAAAAGGAAATGTAGTTGACAATATTAATTTATATGAAATCTTTAATTGCCTCTCAATGCAGATAGTCCTGTTACTATCACAACTAGTGAACCCTGTTGGGAAGGTTCATCTCTTCCGTACTTAACGTAAAATATTTCCCTATGTATTATCAAAGCTGAAAATATTCTGAGAACAAGAAATAGTTATAGTAATATTTTCTTTTGGATTCACTAGTACCCAACTAACTGTCCAACTAGTTATGTGGTATGCATATATTTACCTGCTTCAACTTTTTATATATGGTAAATTTTCATTAATTCTGTAGGCACAATTTTTGGTTTTCTTCCTTTCATTGTAGTATTTATTTGCTTTTTCTCCTCTCATCGTAACTTTTAGAGTAATGCAGCCTCTGCAGAAAGTTTAAAACATATTACAAAAATATTTTTTAAAAATCTCAAACTTTATCACATTCTTATATATAGTTACTATTTAATGTGCTTACTTTAGGACTATACTAATATTTAACATTTATATACTTTTATAACATTGGGTTTCACATTTCAAGTCTTATTGCTTATGTATTATGACAAAATAAATTTTACTAATTATTTGGGAATTTCATATACTATATTTTAAACATACTTACTTAGTACCCTGTCAACCCCCCCACTCCCCCCACCCAACTTCGAGATACTCTTTTTTTTAAATTCATTCCTCATTAGGTGAGTGTGTACCGCCCAGATAGTCTTTTGATTGGGGCCTGTTCTGTTATGTAGTCAGCTCACCAGGGTTTATATCACTTAAAACAAAACCAAACAAAAAGCCCTGACTTTCCTGCTCTTCCAAGCCTTTAAATGCTCTGGCTCCTCAGCCACTGGTAGGATTGCACATCAACCTTCCTGTCCTCTATGCTGGGATTTTATCTCTCTGGAACTTGTGTAGGTCTTATGCATGCTCTTAAATTCTCTGGGTCCCTATGAGCAACTGTCCTGCTATGTCTACAAAACGGTATTTCTTTGAAGTCATCCACCACCTCTGACTCTTAAAATCTTTCTCCCCTCTCTTCCTTGGAGATTCCTGAACCTTGGAAAGTCTGATTGTGGCTGAGCACTTTTATTCCCTTTTTTTTCTGCACATTCATCAATTGGGGGTCTCAACATTAAGTATGCTATTTACTTGAAGCAAAAAATTTCTCTGATGAGGGTTGGTAGATGCTCTGGTCTGTATTATTGTTTAAAATAAGATATTTGATATTTTCCAATAGCTGATCATTTCATAATTTATTAGGGGTTTTGTTTCATTTTTTCTTACTAGTATCCTATTGCTAGAAAATTAGATTTTTAAAGAAATAATTTTTGGACTGTATACAAATAATGACTGCTGGTAATGTCTTTAATATCCTTGAGCATGTTTTTATGCGTGTATAGTTCCTTGACGGTTTCTTATAACAGATGACCAGTAGTAAAATTATTAGCCAAAGGATAGCTATATCTTTAAAGCTTTATGGTACATATTAAATTATCTTACAGAATATTGTTTCAGTAAAACTTTCCTGTTCTATGAAGATTTGTTCATGGCTTTCACAGAACTAAATATCTTTTAAAGCTTTTATTATTTTTTTTAATGAAAATGACATCTTAATTCCTCATGTCTTTTTCAAATAGATAGATGATGTTCATGTTGGTCCAGATAGGCTCATACTTTTCTTAAAACTAAAATAATGGCTAAAGCAAGGCTGTACTTTGCACCTTTCCAGATCTATAGCATGACACTGAGGTTGTCTGCCTTATTTGAAAATCGCATTAAAAATATCATCTCCGAATATAAGTCTGCTATCCAGAGTCAGAAGAGGAGAAGACCACGGTACAGAAAGCGTCTGAGAAGCAGCAGCAGCTCCTTATCTAGCAGCAGAGCTCCCAGGTAGAGCATATAGGAGCAGCATTTGCTGCTTTAAAGCATTTTGTGCCTGTCACCTCCTTTGTGAAAGCTCATGAATAAGTACTGGAAGTCTCCTCAAGAAAATGGAGTTTGTGACCCAAGCTATTGTCATGTAGATTTTCCTATGCCTTTAACTGTTTATTTTTTTCATCTTTTCAATTGTTGAAGTTTAACTTTGTCAAATCACCAATTTTAGACATTTCGCTTGATTTTAGGTAGTTTCATTTTTGGTTGCCTTAAGAATTTTTTGTCATTATTTATTATACTGAATTATTAACAGAAAGATGGTCATTTTTTTTGCAGTCCAAAAGGGAAACAGAAGCAAATGAAGTTACAGCCTAAAAATGACCAGAATACCTCAGTGGTTTATGCCAGGACTAGCTCTCCCTTTTCTTCTCCTGGTAAATATATCTTTGTTTTTTGTCTTCTATAGTTTGATGATTATTCAAGGATATAGAAGTGGTAGTACCATAGAGAGTGCAATTTAGATTAAAAGTGCATTTTAAATCATTATTTGACGTGCTACTTACATGGCCTTCCAGTAAGACATTAAGTCAGGTGATTTGGTTTCTTTGTTTGACTAGGTGATTTGGAAAATCACTTCTAAGACATATATTTTGTGTTTATGAGTGTTTTGCCTACTTGTATTTTGTATACCATGTGTGTGCATGGTAACCGCAGAGCCCAGAAGCTGGTGTCAAGTGCCCTAGAACTGGAGTTACAGATAGTTGAAAGATGCCATGTAGGTTCTGGGAATCCAAGTTGGAATCTCTAGAAAAGCTTAAATGCTGAGCCATCTCTAACCCCTGACTAGATGAATTTAGATATCCCTTTGAAAGTCTGCAACTGTACTTATAAGAACTCAAAAAATTGTACAATACTGTTGTCGACATAAGACTTCGAGATTAAACATGTGATAGAAGTGTTTCCTTGTTCTGTTTTAGGCAGTTTGTGTTTGAATGTTTAGTGATGATAAACTATTCTCTTGTCTTCATTTCTACTTTGGGGTGGGTTTTAAAGTCTTCCTAAATAGCCAAGGTAGATCTTAAACTCACTGCCCTCCTATCCGAGTTTCCAAAGCTTGGGAGTATAGGCGACCTACCAGTTGTAAAACAATTTTGAATTTGATAATGCAGCAGCCTGTACTAATTTTCCTGAAGAACAAATGAAATTTTGTTAATGTTACAATCTCTTAAAATGTAAGTTTCAGATGCTGCTGAAGGTGTTTCACTGTATCTACTTGATGATGAAGGGGATGGGCCTTTTTCTCCATCAAGTTGCAGTGGATATAGTAGAAGTGGAAATAGCCATGACCCAGGGAAAGCCAAATCATTTCGTAATAGAGTTTTACCAGCTAAACAAGGTAGGAAATTGATTATGAGAGCGGTAACATATTCTCTATTTTCTTATGATAGATAATGAGTCATAAGCTGGTATGTTAGAGTAATACAATTAGTGTGTCCTAGCACTTGGTAAGAATTGCACCATGGTTGGATTTAAGTCAAAGGGAGTTTTAGGACTACAATTAGGAACAGATGTCTAATAACTACTTTAAAAGAAAATATAAGATAGAATGCATAAGAGAAAAAAACTAAATGAATAATCTGTCTCCCAAGTGCATAAGAACCAGATTTCAACACATTTAGGATTTTTCATATATTAAACCAAGTCAATAAAAATTGAAAGGACTCAAAAGTCATATTTTTAAAGGTCTTATTCTTGCAAGCTCTTCCAGTAACGTTTTATTTGAAGAAAATAATACGGTGCTTGCAAAAATAATTGACTTAATCCATGATCGTATGAAGTTTACTAGTATTCAGAGGCTATTTTACAGAATCCTGTCTACACCCTGAGCATGCTCAGAGGAAGTTCTCTTTCCAACTATTTGAAGTTTATAAAAGTATTTAATTTGCTTTTAAAAGTATGTCACTAGATTATTATTTTAGCTTCATATATATAAATCATATATACATAAATGGACATTAATTTTCATATGCAATGTTTTATAACCACCAAATAACTTAATAGACTTTATACATATATTGCTGGTTATATGAAAAATATTAAAACATGTTATAGTTGATCTGAGCTAAAAGACTGACAAGCAATTGAAACATACTACTTTAAAATGTGCTTTTATGTTTCCCATTTTGTAATTTTGTTTTTTCTGATTCTATTGCATTGTACATACTTACGCCACCAATACTTTATAGGAAAATCTTGTAGACAGAGTAGCCTATATTTCCTGCCTCTTTTATACAGGATCCCTTTGTCCTTTATACCCTACCCGTTGCTCCAGCCACTCTCCAAAAAGTTCTTCTGCCCAGATCACCAGTAATAGAAACTGCCAAACCAGTGTCCTTTTCTTAGTACTTAAGACCCTGGACACTGTTTTCCTATGTCCTCCAAGTCAGCTATTTCCTGACTTGGAGCCTCTACTGATATCCATATAGAGTTCTTTTGCTTTGCTTTGCTTGCTCTGAGTTGTATTTTCAGAGTTTTCTACTGTTTAGCTCACTGGACGTTTTTGGCTCCTGGAAAAAAAGAAGTCTAATGATAATCTGTTGACTAAGCCAGTCATCATATTTTTATAAGGCAGAATCTTACTTTGTAGATCTTTGTCTAGAATTCACTCTGTAGACCAGGTTAGCCACAAACTCAGAGACCTGACTGCCTCTGCCTCCTGAGTACTGGAGTTAAAACTGTATGCTACCATTCCCATCTTAAACCATTCTCCCTGATGTATCAACGCAAGCAACTTTTCATTCCACCAGCATTTCTAGAGCTTCTTAAAAGTACATGTCATCCATGGTCATTGTCTTTGTGTCTCAAACTCATCATTTTCATTCAACTTCAATCTCTTATTTTTAAAGGTATGATGTCACTGCATAGTCTAAGCTCACCTCGGATTTCTTTAATCTTCCTGACTTAACATCCAGAATGGTGAAGTTGGAGGCAGTCTAGCGTTTTATAAATTAGCACTCAGGAATTTTTAACCCTCCGTTTAGCTCTCACATATACAGAGTTGTAAAGTCTTGTTAATTCTATAATTCTTTTAAAATTTTTATTTGTGATTATGTGCATATGTCTATGTCTATCTGTGAGTTTGTACATGTTAATGAAGTGCCTATGAAGTCCATAAGACAGCATCGGATTCCCTGGGACTGGTCATATAGCAGTTTTGTTGGGAACTGAGCTCTGCAAGAACAGCAGGCCCTCTTGACCATCTGTGTAGTCCCTCTAAGACTGCTGAAATATCTTATCTCCTGCTGTTCTGTGATAGTGCTTAGTCTGTAGCTGAGTGTATTAGTCACTTCTGACAGCCATACTAAGATGCCAGAGTGAGCAGCTTAAACAAGATTTCATTTTCCCACAGTTCTGGAGTCCCCAAGTCCAGGGAATTAAAGCATAGAGATTACTATCGGAAAAAAAAAAAAAACCTTTATTTTCCTCAAGCATATAGAATACCACATTTAAGTTGTGTCCCTTAAGGCCGTATGTCTGACTATAATTCTCTGTCTTTGGCCCCACGGCTCTGGGGTGATACAGTGTCTTTCTATCTATCTATCTATCTATCTATCTATCTATCTATCTATCTATCTATCTATCTATATTGTGTGTCCAGGATAGAGAGATAGAGAGAAATTTAGAAACTTTCAATTTTTCTCTAATATTTTAGACCTCAGTTGATCTTCAATACTTTATACAAGGCTTCAGTTTCCACATGCACTTTGGGAGTTAGGCTCTTAACTTAAGAATTTCGAAGGCACATAATTCAGTCCAAACAAACCCCGTTAGTAAATTAATGTTGTGACTGTAATCACCAGTCTTTTCTCCTGTTTTACTCTCCTGTTTCATTCATGGCTCAGTGGCTATTTCTTCCCTATTACCACTGGTGCTTTTTCTTTATTTGTAAATGTTAAGATAATATAGCTTGCTTTCCTTACCCATTTTGTTTCCCTTTATTTGCTCTCCCTGGACTGAAAAATTCACAGCATTCTCTCTCTAGCTCCACAGTCTTCTGAGATCCAGCTTATATATCTACATAATGTTTTCATTTGTTTTGGCGATATACTTTCATATGTACACATGCAAGTGTATATCTGAAGCTGAACTCAGGGTCTCATGCATGCTAAGCATATTGCCATTGAGCTGCCCTTTTAAATGCTGATTATTCCTTTCATGTCTTTCTTTTTAGATTTCTACTGGCACCTAAAACTAGAAAATCATGATTTTTTTTTCCTCAGCACACTGCCCAAACTTGTTGAATTTTCAGCGTTTCTCTCAACGTAGCAAATACTTCTACCCATTACCCAGTTTCTTAGTCTATAAAATCTAGGACATATACTATGTTTTGTTCTTAGTGTTTGATGTCAACCATTCTCAACAGGTCCCATTGAAATAAAAAAAATTATTCTGGTTGGCCTTCTAGGATGAAATGTTTGAATAGATTATAGATATCACGGCTCTGCACCTCATCGTGCCTTACCTAGACTACTAACTTCACAGTTCTTTTAGCTGATCTCTACTTCTATTTAACTACTTCCTACAATCTGTTCTCTGTATAACAGCAGGAACATTTTTTAAATGTAAATCAGGTGTTGTCTTTCTCTAGTCACTTCATTAATTGCTTCTTTAAATGTTTCATCCTGTCTAAATAGCACCCTGTAGACACAGCCCTCATTAACACTCATCTCTAACTTCAAGTTGCATTTGTGTCATCACTTTGTCCTCAGTAGTGTGAATTATGACAGCAGGTACTTTTCTCATTCAGCATCATGTTGCAACCTCCTTCTACTACCTTCTAATAACTAGTAAGTTATTGCAAAGTATTTGTTCAGCGAATGAATGAATGAAACTTGTAATTTATGTTTCCTTGTAATTCTTAAGTTTAATGCTAAACTGTCTACCCAGATATCCCCAACAATCCTTCCATATCTTTTTTGTTTGTGTAACTCCAAAAGAAGCAGTGGAACAAGAATCAAACTTTAATATCTTTCATTTTAAATAGACCTAAGTGTCTTTTCTAATATCTACACCCAGTCCAATGACTTTGACTTTTAATCTCAACGACTATCTTACAATGTCAAGACCTAATTTTGAAAAATAATGTTTTGCTCTAGATCACTCCCTTGATGGTCCTCTTACAAATGTTGATGGCAGAGAGCCTCGGACAGGAGCCAAAAGAAAACTACTCAGTGCTTCAGAAGAGGATGAAAGCATGGGAGGAGAAGAAAAAGAAATGAAAGAAACAAAAGAAAAAGCACATTTATCCTCCTCCGAGAGTGGAGAGTTAGGATCCAGTTTAAGTTCAGAAAGTACCTCTGGCTCTGACTCTGACTCTGAATCCACTTCCAGGACAGATCAAGATTACGTAGACGGAGACCATGACTATAGCAAATTCATACAAACCAGACCTAAAAGAAAACTGAGAAGACAGCATGCCACTGGAAAAAGAAACTGGAAGACGAGAGGCACAGGAGGAAGAGGCAGATGGGGAAGATGGGGTAGATGGAGTAGAGGAGGCAGAGGAAGAGGTGGCAGGGGACGAGGGGGTCGAGGACGAGGTGGAGGTGGAGGGAGAGGGCGAGGACGAGGGAGAGGAGGAAGAGGTGCCTCTAGAGGAGCCAGCCGAACCAAACGAGCACGAGTTGCAGATGATGAATTTGATACGATGTTTGCAGGACGTTTCAGTAGACTTCCACGGATTAAAACAAGAAACCAAGGCAGGAGAACTGTTTTATATAATGATGATTCAGATAATGACAACTTTGTCTCCACTGAGGATCCTCTGAATCTTGGTACATCCAGATCAGGCAGAGTACGTAAAATGACAGAAAAAGCCAGGGTTAGCCATCTCATGGGATGGAATTATTAACAGTTAGAGATTTTAAAATAATTTTTGAAAATAAAATCAATGGCCTTCTACTGCAGGGAATTTATCAGAAAATCTACAAAGCAAGTTGTGTGGGGACTTCTGCTTCCTTTCACATTGGTGCTTTTCCATTATGCCAGTATACATTTGTTTCAAGACTTTTAATCTCCACACTTCATTTGTTCAAACAAGCCTTACTCATTAGGCCTTAAATTAAAACAAATTCTGCCCACACATATATGTGTGTGCACATACACATGCATGGACATGTGCTCACTTGCGTACAAACATATACATATACACACATATACACACACACACACATACATACACACAGACACACTACAGATTTACTACATTAAAGGAGCATTCTGCTTCTTAAGAGTAGCATGACATTTTTATCTCAATAAAATATCCCTCTTTGCTTTTGTATCACAGAAGTATAGCACCTTCTTACAGAGTTTTATATAGTTTGTTTTTGCCATTTTGATTCCTATACCCAGTAATAATAACTTTTGCACAATACACCAATCCTAAAGGCAGCTATTAAATGTTTACAGTTTCTATATTGTAAGAACGATCTGGATTATTTTACTCTTCCCAGGCCAAACTTTCACGAACTGTACTGAACTGAAGTATATATTTATACTGCAGTTTTGGGGTGGGGTGGGGGGTATCTTGATATGCTTTTCATTGATTTGCTTAATTCACGTTTAAGGTGAGAAAGGGTTGGTGCCTTGTAAATATGTAGCAAATCATTGTGGTGTGTCCTGATGTGTGCATTAACTTTATTAAAAGAGAATACTTGAGGTATCAATCTAGACAAGGTGCCAAATGCAAAAGTTTCTTGCATCCATTTTTCTTTTCCTGTTATATTTTATTGCATTAATAGAACTTGTGTAGCTTAAACGTAACTTAAACATTTGAAAAAAAAATCCTCATCCACAAAGAATAACTTCTTTGAACAGTAGCTCAGCTACCTCTACTAACTACAACTACTGGAAATGCTAAGGAAAATAGATGCTGTTACTCATTACTAAGGAGAAATAGAACAAGCTTCGTAGGGATGAATACTCCTAAGCTATAAGCTGAGGTTTTTCAATAATCATATTGACTCTCAAATTAATAGTTGTGATTAACAAGGTTTCCTAAGTGTTATATGCTCTAGGCTTTTATACAACGTATTTGTGTAAGTAGACTTGCTCTACTGCATATATATATATATATATATATATATATATATATATATATATATATATATATATATATATATATCTGCTGCCACTCTCTATTTAACAGCCGTGAGTTACTGGTTTTCATTTGAATCTTAACTAGTATCAAAGCACCTAACTTTAGCTGGAATATTTTGGCTAGCTAATACTTGGAAGCAACTTTAATAGGTTCTTCTGTTCTCATTCCAAAGGGTTCTTCTGTTCTAGACTTCCAGAAAAGAGCCTCATTGCACTGCAAACAGATATTTTGAATCGTTATTTTATAGTTGAAAAAGAAACTTTAAAATCATGTATGGTCTTGTTTACAGCAATAGAGTGTGCACGTGGTTCCACAAGCGAGCTTCAGTTCCAAGATCAATTTTATTCCTCAGATTTGAGATAGCAGATGTGCTACTTTGTTACATAAATTCTTGAAGTAAGAGGGGGGATAATAATTGATCTCTGCTTTTGTAGCAGCAGCTTTGTTACACTTAGATCAGACTTGTGTGATAAAACCTTTTCTTAATGTATGCCTGGTGGTCCAGGATATTTCTAAAGCTGACGTGTTTGTCTCATGCTTTTTAATCATTTCATGCATCTGAAAATCTGTTAAGTGCAGAGGAAGGAGTACACACATAACTTTGCTTTTCGGTGGGGTTGGGGGTTTTATTCTTGAACTAATACCCTTAAGCAATTTTCACTTGCAGTAGAAATGATGTTCAGGCTTTAAGAAAATATAATGAACTGTTAATGGCACTAATGTCTGTTGCTAGAGAGCAGACCAAGCTGATATTTTTGTTGTTTTTCTTCACTATACCAAAACTATTTCTGGTTATAAACTCAACTGCCATTTTTGCCATAGTATAGATTCAAAATGTTCCCATTTGAGAGTCTACATTTGATTTTTTTTCTTTTTACGAAAATATACTATTTCAGTTATCTATCTCGTGGGCTTTTAGACTAAATTGTGCCTGTGTTTTCCTGGAGTCATTAACATTTTGTCCTACAACAATCAACATACTATAGTTGCTTAAATTCCTGGATATCCCCAAATGTGTATCATGTGTACCATTTTAGTGTGAAAATTTTGTTGACATTCTTCTATGAAGAGCTGACCTCTTGAAATATAGAAGAATTGTCATTTGTGTGATATTAGCAGTCTGGAGCTTTATTTATAATTTATTTTGAAAAATAAAAATGCCACGTTTATTCCCCAAATGTCAAGATTTTCTAGGCTTACATAATTAGAATAATAAGGCTAAAGACATTTTTAAGCATATTTTATATGTAGTGAAATACTGTGAAATACTAGTGAACAGCATTTTGCTGTGATGTTGATTTCAGTAATTAGCATTTAAAGAGTTAGTCACCAGGGTATGTTAGGTGAGCATAGTTATCATTTATTATAAATCAAACAGATACTTTTCTGTTTGCATGCAAATTATTTTCATAAGTGTGAAAATAAAAGTCTGGGAAATAATATTTTTACTTTTTTAATCTGGACTTCCCCTTTCCCCAATTTATATTTTAGGTTTTTTAAATACCACTTCCTACAAATGTGTCATGATTTGTATCATATTGAATACTTTATCATATCAGTTTTCTAGAGATCTTTTAAACCTAACTAAGATCTGGGTTCAGCCATAACAAAGAAAGTAGGGAATGAGTTAAGAATTCTGCAAATGATGACCAGTGTTCTATTTAGGCCCATGAGAGCACTCACATGTATATGTTTAATCCTATGCTATATCTGAATAGTCAGTAAGCTAGCATAATTCTCATGAATGCTAATGTTCAGAGTCCAAGCTTTATGACCTTAGCATGTGTATATGTTTATAAAATTGAATCATGTGTTTCTTCTCTGGCTTGCTGTATGTATCTCATCTAGCAATAGGATGCTCTCCAAAACATGCAAAAACCCACTAGCCTAATGACTAAATTTGGTTTTGTAAAAGTCTTTGTGTACTTATATGTATGTAGCGTTTCTCCAGTTTGACATATCTTCTACCAGACATTAAAAAGAGAGACTATTTTCTATGGAGGACACTGTCTACCAATTATTTGCCTCTTTAGAGCTCAGCCTGTGCATTTATTAATGCTTAAATCATCCGTGTCATTATGTCTTCTAGATGACAATTCTGGTTTTGTCATGTAATTGTGTCCCTCTTTTCTTTTAATTTAATTTGGTCTTTCATTTGTTTGTATTTTCTCTTTCCCTCCCCAGAAATCAGATTTATTCTAGAAATTGTTTCTATGGTGCTTTGTTTCACCCAGAGGCAAAGGAACTAAGTAAAATTGCTAAGTTTCCTTTAACACACTTTAGTTCTCCTAAACCTAAATTGGCTTTCAGATATTGTAAATTAGAGTGTTTTATCTTTTGGTTTGGTTTTAATCATGTAGATTGTCATCAGACAATACAGTGATTAAAAGAGAAAGATGTGAATGCCACTTCTAACTTTTTAATAAAGCTTTTTGGAGCATTTTTCAAAATGTGTAAGTTTGTGGTAATGATACACACCTTAGTATTTATGGAATCATATAATCATAGTACATTTGCCAACTGGTACTTCTTTAAAGCTGCATTCCCATGCCCTTAAAAAAGGAGTCTTAAAACATGTGATTTTCACTACATTTTGATGTTCAGCCTTTTAGGCAATTACAATAACATTTGGAAATCTGAAATTAATAGTTCAGGGGAAAGGAATAGAGCTTGATATTTAAAGTCCTTTATTTTAAATGCTAACCACATTCACCAACATCTTGGTGGCATGCAAGGCTTTATGAATGTTACTGAAAATATTCTAAGATCACTTTTAAGGCTTGCTTTTAAAATTCATGGTGAAATATTTGCATGCTTTTTTTTCCTTTACATCTCATAACACCCAAGTGTTAATTTGCCACATTTACAAAGTTTGGGTTAAAATCCAATTAAGTGAAATGTTTTTATGGTGCTGTATTTTATGGAACATAGAGAGCACTCAGGTTTCTTGATATTTATTCCTTACTGTGGTCTTAGAATTCTTAAGTATTTCTTTGGTTGTCTTTCCTCTTGGGCTTGCTCTTATATCTACTTCTCTTTCACAATGAAGACTGCACTTAACCTAGCATACTTCAATCAGACTGGAAATTTCACATTCATTTCTAAGAGAAAATATAGAAAGACCCTAGAGTTTAGAGTTAAGGTGTGTTTATTTATATGTATGCCCATTTCCTATTCTTATACCTATCTTAATTAAGTCTAGACTATGGGACTTCGACAGTAATTATTTTCTAAAAAAAATTAAAATTATTGATACATATTGAGATCACCATTCATAATTTACTTTTACAATCCCATATTGACTTATCTAGAAGCCCAGTTGGAAAACGTGTGTTTGCATATGTCACCAAATATACATTAGGCAGTACGACAAATGTTAATTTGTTAAATAGTACAGTCGTGATGGCAATCAGTAATTTATTTCTCTGTTCTGTAACTTATCCTCCATGTTTTTTTTGTAATTCTTTACACAGTATTAACAAAACTGTACTTTATGTTTGTTCTTAGTGTCCATAAATTTTAAAATGGAAAAAACATGCAGTTAAGAGTTGATGTGCTGTTGTGTATGGGCAGTCTGTCCATTAAACTAAAATTCAGTTGGGGAAGAAAAGTAAACAAAACTGGCTTGGTTTATAAAAGATGTTTTGTTTGGCAGTTGTTGGTCATTATAAGCAATTACTTTCAAAGACAAGAAATACTGGACTAAATTTGTTGCCATTCTTTATGGGATGTTTACAATAAAATTCCAAGTTGTTTGGAATCAGTTGCACTCTTGCTGCTTTATGCCTTAATTCATACTAGAGATAAATGAACAAGACTAAAGAATTTTAAGAACTACGAAGTTAACCTTTCTAACTATCCAGTTTTAGAGATTGTATCGTGTAATCCGTCAGTCTTCTTGTCATAAGATATTTTATTATTATCATTTTTTACTTCTTAGAAACTGAGTTGCTTCCTATGAAAGAAGCAACTTCCTATGAAAGAAAAGATGTGTCCTATTCTTGCTGGTATTCTTTGGATCACCTTTAGGTAATCAATGTGATGGAAATACTTTAAAAATTTGGGCTCCTTGGTGCCTTAAATAGCAGCCCCAAGCACCCATGAGCTCTTTATTCTGTGTGCTTCTTGAGGTAACTAGATTTCTAATATACTTACTGTTAGATTTTAACAGCTGAGCTATGGATACCCAGTGTCTTTTATTTGAGGTTAAATTGCCTGTTGACTATGAATTTATTATAAATGGTGCTTTAACTTGATGTAAATCTAGGAGGGAGAGAAATGAAGTGAGCTGGGGTCTGAATGTTTTACCAGGAACACTCACCTTGACCTTAAATCTATCCCCACAAGTTTTCTCCCAGTGTCAAGAATTCTACTGAGTTCAAGATAAATAAGCTTCCAAAAGACTGGTTTGCATCTTTTATATGCAGCTTGTCTGTTTTGTGTTGTTAGAATTGAGAAGACTCTTAGAATAGTTCACCTCTCTTCTGACATTGAAGCAATTGACTGACAGCCCAATTTTCACAATACCCAGATTGAAGTCAGGGTTTATTTGTGTTATTTTTGTTTAGCTGTTTGACTGCTTTAAAATAACCCTCTTTTACTATGTGAATATGTTACATTAAAAATTCTTTGTTAGAAAACTTCTGTACTTTCTTTACCCGCAAGATTTCTTCAATAGAAAAATTAAAGAATTTTTATGACAAAACTTTATTGAAGTATTCAGAAGATTGTTTGCCTCATTGAGAAGATTAAGGGGAAGAGTGCCCTTTGCTTTCTCTATATATTATTTACCACATATTCCTTAAAGCTACTTTCCAAAAATGAACAAAAATAAATTGAAACTAATATGTTGAGCTTGTGAGTTAATTTTGAAATGGAGTTTTGGTGCTATATTTAAACTCATTTCCTGTCTCAAGATTTTTATATAAGTACTTAAAGCATTTTTATGATGCATAATGCTGGTAGACCAAATATAACATTAAATAAAATATTTTATGGTGTTATTTTTTCCCCCAAAATTTGGAGTGAATTTTCTTGTTTTGTAATTTTAGTTACCTTTCCTTTGCCATCTGTAGTACCTGACCTAATAAAGTTCTCACCTGCAGAATATACACATCTAGTAGCTAATTTTAGCAAAAGTTAGCATACTAATCTTTCAACATATACTAAGAACTTTCAAAACTGTTATGCTATTATACTTTCATTAATTTGTAAAATTCTACTTGATACCTGCCCAGTGCCCTTAGAATTTCCAGTTTCATAAATTTTCTCACAAACATTTTCAGAAATAAAAACATTTCGAGTCATTTTATGCAGGTTACTAATATTGATAAGTATTTTATTCATTCTTAGTGGTGTTTTGTGGTTTATTTTTGTCCTGTTTAAAATTTGTATAGTAGCACGTAATTTGTACTAGGAATTGTGTGTACTCTGTCAAGTACTTTGTTAAAAGAAAACTTGTCATAAGGTGTTTCTAGTTCTTTTTTTGTTTTACAAAATGTCAGTTTCAATGAAATATGCATCCCAAATTGTGTATTAGACATCCTAACAGGAGATTTTGTTACCCTTGGATATTGTTCATTTAAAATGTCAATAATGAAGTGCTGATAGTTCTGGATTGTTTCCATATGTTAAGTTTTAATTTATAAACAAGAGCCACTCTTGTTTGCAAAAAGCATAACTGTTACTTGTTCTAGTCTGACCTCATAATATATCTTGTCCTTGACAGTTTTAGTTACTAAATCTTTTATCACATATTTCTAATTGTTCAACTCAAAATTGTCAGGAGCTGAATCACATTCTCTAGAGTTGTATTATGATGTTCTGCCTTTATAATATTTATCAGCTGGTGTTTGTAGCCTGTATTGGACTGTACCTCCCTAGGATTCTTCATCTCTACCTTCTGTGTTTTAAGCCCTGTCCTTTTTTAAAGATCTTTAGAGTTTACAAAAGTTATTCCTCAAATATAGTCTTAATCACCAGAAAGACTATCTGTTGACTCATTTTTTTCAAATGAGAAAAATGAGTTTCAGTAAAATCAAGTAATTTGCCTAGGGACATTTAGCTAGTAAGTAAATTAAAAAGCCTTAGTTCACCAGGTCAAGCAGTGGTTACACAGGCCTTTAATCCCACCACTGAGTTCGAGGCCAGTGTGATCTACAGAGTGAGTTCCCAAGGTCAGAGATACACGGAAAAACCCTGTCTCAAAAAAATGGACTCATCCAGGATACTTCTAATGCCCTTTGGTTCTATTGGCTTCCTTTCTAACTGCTATGAAACAGAGGCTCCTAATTCATGCATATATGTATCACCTAAGGAGAACTTTTCTGTCCAGTTTTAAGTATGTGCACTCCCAAAGTGAGCATGTGGATCATATTTATAATGAGCATGTTCACTGAGCGTGTCTTTGGGGTTCTTTCTACATTGGAGACATGGTTACAGGGTCTGATGCCATGTACAAAGTGAGTCACAAGATTGTTACTGATGCGTCTGATGCTATTGTGTCCACACTGTTCATGGAGCTGATGAGAATATGCCTGGGGTGACTCTTCAGTCATGACAGACTACTGTGTCTCTTCTCCATTCCTTGGTAACTAGAGGGTGTGTACCTGGCACAGTCTCATTTCATTACAGTATAAAAATGAGCTGACACGGCTAAGAGAAAAGGAGAGATAATCCACTCATGTTCAGGATAAAGGTTCTATTCCCTGTAAAATGAGAAAAGCTGGGTGCATACAGCTGACTTAATTCTGGAGCTATGATGTGTATGAATGTTAAATTCAAATAAGTCCAGTAGAGTTTGCTAAGCGAGAGGAGGAACAGCAGAGGAAATGTGGTAAGGCTTTGAATTCTGAAAGATAGGTTATAATCAATAGTAGTGCACACTCAGTAAAGGATTAGTGTTGGAAGAAAGAACAAGAAATCAATAGAGCTTTAAAAAAATAGTGAATGAATTGTCTTGCCTAATAATGTCAGTCCAAGTAACAGCTCAATTAATCTTTGTAAATGATCTTATTTTTTTTTCTTTAGAGCAGTGGTTCTCAACCTTTGCAATGCTGTGAACCTTTAATACAGTTAGTTCCTCACGTAGTGATGATTCCCAACTATAAAACTCCTTAGAGCAGTGATTCTCAGCTTTCCTAATGCTGCAACCATTTAATACAGTTCTCATGTTGTGATGATTCCCAACCATAAAATTCTTTGAACGTTGTCAACATTCCTAATGGTCTGTTCGACTCTTTAATGCAGTTCCTCACATTGTGATGATTCCCAACCATAACATTATTTTCCTTACTACTTCATAACTAATTTTGCTACTGTTATGAATTATAAATGTGTGATATGCAGGATATCTGATATGTGACCCACAAAGGAGTCATGACCTACAGATTGAGAACCACGGCCTTACCATTTGACACTGTGAAGAGTTAAGTTGGAAGTTAAATCATAATACTCTGTTACCTAAGTGCTTTCAGCAGCACATTCTCTGGACCCAAGACAAGCTTCATGCATATTAGTGGGGTTATAGTTTTTCTGTAGATGTCTTCCCTGTCTTGAAATGTATCAATGTGACTATTATTTTATTGTTATTGCAATTCTGTCTCACATCATAGGCCAAAATATTTTTAAAAATTACCATGAGAAATTTACCTCTAACAAACTAATGATCATGAAAAACATTTACATTTTAACATCCATTTATTTTAAGGATACTAAGTTTAGTGTACAAAATTCAATGAATTTAAAAAAATAAAAATCAATGAAGATTTAGCCTGTATTAATACAAATATGTGCAAAACCAAGTGCTTAAGTTAGTGTAAGAACTTATATTAGTTGTATGTTCACGTGTGCTTTACACTGTGTTAGACTAAATACCAGTTCTCATTACCTTCCACACTGTATATAATTTTGCCAGCACAAACTTGAGACTCTCTTTTCATCTAATAGGTCATATGGATTTCAGATAAAAGTTCCTAGAAAATACCCCCCCCCAAATTTCCTGATTTACTCATCTACTGCATGGGCATAACATCTTTTCCCTTGAGCTACCCCAATTTTTTTTCTTCTTACTTACATTTAATCCCCTTCTTCTGTCTTCATTACCTCGTATTCAAAAATTTGTCCTAGAATCCAAACTGTCTAAAACCAATAAGATTTCTTTTTGGGTTTTTGAGACAATATTCTCTGTGCACTGGCTGTGTGTGTAGACCAGGCTGGCCTTGAACTCACAAGAGATCCGCCTGCTTTTACCTCCCAAGTACTGGAATTAAGGGATTGCACTACTATGACCAACCCTATTTTGCTTTTTTTATATGATATTTTGGGATCATTGTGATGACTTTTTCTTCTACTTAACACTGGCCACGAGTGGTAATTGGTAGGAGTTTGATTAGATCTGTAGATAAAGTAAATTAAACCCCTGAATCACCTAACAGTTCTGGATATATATGAATGACTGGGAATTTTTCAAATGTTTATGCCAAGGACTCATGCTTTCTGACTTTATCAACCTTAAGCAATGAGGTTTTGCAATGGCTATTTTGTTGTTGTTGTTGTTTACAGTCAAGAGTTTCTCTACATATCCTAAATTGTCCTAGAGCTCTGTGTAGACCAGGCTGGCCTGGAAGTGATAGAGATCTTCCTGTCTCTCTTTTTATTGTGCTAGGATGAAAGATATGCAGCACCAGATTTGCAATGGGTTTGTAAAAACTCTCTAGGACTGTTTGAGCTGTAATTGGTTATATCTTATTTCATAGTGCCGTAGTTTCCCTATCAATGCTTGCACTAGTAGAATACATCTTAGAAATCTTCTCTTCTTTGTGCTGTGGTTTGCTACCATTCTGTACCCTGCCCTGTATGTATCATGGTGTGTCTTTAGATGAAAATGCCCAGGTTGCCAACTTCAAAGATTGTTGTTCACATTTCTCTCGACAATTAGGAGATAAAAATTGGTGGGAACAGATGGTTATTTACAGTTTTACCCAGAACTTGGCAAAAAGAAATCCTCTGTCTTGCCTATAGTAATATAGGCAAGATGAAGGTAGTATATTGGAATGTGCAGGTTTGGCTGGGTAACAAATTCCTCTCCTGTTACCTAGGCTCGCTTTAGTGGCCTTTCCTCATTCCCAGCATGAAATTTCTTGGAAAAATTCTAATTCTCACTACTTCTGATCTTAGGAGAGGTAATCGGGAAGGGAGGAAGTAAGACAGACACCTTAAGGTTTCTCTAAGACTCATTTCAGAAAAGAGAGGCCAGCAGGTAAGGGGAATACCTAAGAGTGAAAAACCTTCAGTGTTTGCATGTTGTTTGTTCCCAAAGAACAGCCTCAGATCCAAATTACTGGAGATAACAGAGAAGCTCCTGAGGTGTATTTTTTGCTGTGTAATGGATGAGAATGGAATATTTACATGTATTAGTAGTAATCTGTAGCATGTTAATGTCAGAATCATTCTATTGTATAAGCTTCCTGACATGTCAAACTTTATTAGGAAGTCATTATTTGCCCCATTTACGCACGAAGAACTTGCATAGGAAAGAAAAATTGTTAACTCTCATTGGAAATAAATAGTAAGATGTCTACTTGGATCTTAAGAAAGGCTGCGGGACTTGT
Organism: Rattus norvegicus; assembly: GCF_021556685.1. Classification (NCBI taxonomy): domain Eukaryota; kingdom Metazoa; phylum Chordata; class Mammalia; order Rodentia; family Muridae; genus Rattus; species Rattus norvegicus. Next base: position 81,779,239 of record NC_141554.1, on the reverse strand, counting down.
TTAGTCAGAATTTATCTAGGTCTCTTTTGCCAAGTCTTTTTTTCCTTAGTTCTGGTTCACTATCTGTTCAAAGTTGAAATTGAATATTAACTTCAATGAGGCTCCTTGTTCTATTCTTTGAACTTTCTTGCTTGTTCTTCTTGTATCTTCTTCATCTGTAAGGTGAACTGCTACTGAAGGCTCCTCATTCTCAGAAGCTTGGTAAGCCCAAAGTCCTGGTTAAAGTAACTTAGGTGAAGGCAAATCTCCCTACTGAAGTGTTTGGGAGAAGTGTTGGTAAGGGAAACTTTATCAAATGCAGTAAATGTAAAGGTAATTGGAAATTAATGGCATAGAAACAAGAACTCCAATGACTTCCTTCTCTGTGAAATTTGTGGAGAATATTTTTGAAATCACTAAGAGATGCTGGAATACGTCCAAAAAGCAAACAGTAAATAGACAAAACTATGAGAAAACTGAAAATTCGTTAAGTGAAAACATGTTATTTAAGCTCCACTCCGAAACACACACGTTTTCCTCCTAGTTGGGGGATATATCAATAACCCTGGGCCTTGGACACTGCTCAATGCATAAACTGAAATTCTGTCTTCCAGCTGCTGCCTCAGATGCCAGCCCAGATAACCTTTGCCCCAGCTCATGAAATATTTACACACCATGATGGAAACCTCAGCTACTGCTCTATCCAGACTAAATGCTCAGCTCCCACAAAGTGGGGGTGGGAGAGTGCTTTACCCAGAAGTTTGACATTCCAGAGCCCTGACTCAGATTTTGCCTGGGGTTGGGTAGAGAACAGAGAGAGACTTTCAGTAAAAGACTAATCTCATACAAGAGGCAGTAGGTATTTCCATCAAGTCTAGAAACCATCTTAAGGACAATGGAACCTTGGGTCTATGAGAGTAGTTAGGCACTGTGGTCAAGCGCTGGCCTATATATGATGTCTCAAAACAAAGAGATTGTGGAGACTGGTGAATATATTTGTAGGCAGGGACAGGGAAGGTCAGTGAAGAGAGCAGTTTTTATTGGATTCATTTTAAGTGTGATTTATTCCTGTAATGAATGGATCTTAAAGTATGGCAGGAGGTAGAAGAGACTTCTGCCAAAGGACTGATTTGCTGGGGTGACTGGGCATACCACAGACTGAACTACACTAAGGAGGAAACTGAGTATCTTAACAATTAGGAGAAAAAATTTTTTCAGTAAAGTCATCTAGCTAGTTACAAAATACATAGCCAAGCAATTAACAGTATTGAATGTCTATCCTCCCGGTTGGGAAGGGGAAGTCACTGCCCAAGGATGCTAATTATCTAAAAGGCCAGTCACCTTCCAACAAAATAAATACAAGTCATAAAAATGGAAACACATACGACAAAGGGAAATAAATCCATATAAATAATAGCATCAAATGTGAATGGACCAAATAATACAATCAATAAACAAATTTTAACCAATTCTTTGAGAAACAAGGGCATTTGAGAGCACTTGTTGCTCTTCCAGAGGAACCAGATTTGGTTCCCAAACCCCACATGATGGGATGACAACTATTTGTAATTCCAGTTCTGGGATCTGATCCCCACCCTGGGATCTGATTTCCACTTCTGATTTCCAAGGGCACCAGGCATGGATGGGACATAACACATACGTGCAAACAAAACACTTCTATACATAAAACAAAAAGATTTAAACATCCAGTTCTATGCAGTATATATGGGATAATTTTTAATTCAAAGATACAAAATGACGGTAAAAGGTGCAGACGCAAACAAAGGAGAAAGGGGTACAGTGAAATAAGCCAAATTAGGCTTTAAGATTTCTAAAACTGTAAAAGAAGAGGAGGATGAGGAGGAGGAGGAAGAGGAGGACAAGGAGGAGGATGAGGAGGAGGAGGATGAGGATGAAAAGGAGATAGAGCTTAAAGCAAGCCAAGGAAAAGGACAATAATGAGACAGCTAAAATGAAATGAAATTTAGAAAACAGCTATGAATACTTTGAAATAAAAAGGTCTCTGGAAATATAGCAAAATCAGACAAATGTTCACTACATCAGTGAGGAAAACAAGAGAAAAAAATGAAGTCATTAAAATCAAGAATATAAAATACCATAATTTACCTCACAAGAAATCAAAAGGATCATTAGGAACTATGAACAGACTAAGTAGCTTGAACAATTGAAATGAGATTTCTCACTATCCATAGACTAGAAGTCAAAGATAAAAATGCTGACTAGATTGCTTTTTTCCTAAATCTTGTCTTGGGAGGGCATGTGTATGTCTAGTTGGAGAGAGACACAAACACTAAGACTTGATATCTCTTGTAAGGACACCAATACCAGCCACCCACCATTTTGATATCACCTGTTTTACTTTCTAGAGACTATAGCTTCTGATACATATGAGAGAATAGCGCAAGGCCCTGGGTTCGGTCCCCAGCTCCGAAAAAAAAGAACCAAAAAAAAAAATAATAATAACATTCGTGAGAGACATGTTTATACAAAGTCACAAACTTCCAAAACTAAAATTAGAGATATTGGATAGAACAATACAGGTAAAATGATTAAATTAGCACTTTATTTTTTGTTCAAAAACAAAATCTCAGCTTAATATGTTGTCACTGGTAAGTTTTAACTAATATTTAAAGGAAAATGAATACTAATCTTTGGTAAATTGTTGCAGAAAATGTAAAAAAACCCAACTAATTCTGTGATGCCTATATTACAGTGACAACTGAGTCTGATAAGATATAAGAAAACTATGAAATAGATTTCTTTCTAAATGCTGATATAAAAAATCAACCAAAGTACTGACAAACCCAAACCAAATCTAATAATATAAAAAGCTATACACAAGTAAGACTTGTCCTCAGAGTGATGGGGTCTAAGTGGTTGTCTTTGAGAACAATAGAGACTTTCTCATCTCCTGTGTCTGAAACCCTGGCTGAAGTGCCAGATGTCCACGGTCATCAAAACTGCCACTGAGTGAATAACTCTGAATCCTTTGTCTTGTGAACTCGAGAAATGGATTTTTGACAGCAGTTTTAAAAGGAGTTTTACCATAAAGTAAAGGCTTTTAAAAGAAGGATTAATTGCAGAGAGAAAGCAAGCAAAGTTTCCCAAGAGAAGGTTGTCTCTGAGGAGCTTTGTCTGGGGAATCAGAAGGCTTTTTACTAAGAAAGCAAATTGGTATTTCAAATGACTTAGCAAAATAAGGAGAGGTGAGCTGGCTAGTCCAGCTGGTCAAACCACAGATCTCTACAGAGTATCCACTAACCTCTCCTTCCCAGTGAATGGAGTAGTGTTCTGATGCACAAGACTAAGGACCAATGAAGTATTTGTTCACACATAGCTTTCAGGCTGCTGTGCTCATTAGGTTGCTATGCTAAGGAAGGGAAAAAAAGTGTATCTAGCAGATGTACTTCTGGCTGATGGCCAGGGCAGAACTGCACACAGGACCAATGACACTTCTTTCCAGATTAGAGCCGCTTGTCAAAGACAAGAAACAGACCTGCTGGTTATGGAGAGCTATCTGCCTGACAAATTTCCTCTATTTTCACCAAAAGCAGGTGGCATAAGTCTCAAAATCAATAATATTAATAAAATTAAATGAAAACTACATGTTCATGCCATGTTCATGCCATTAGATTCAAGAAAAGCATTTGAGCAAATGCAATGCCATGTACAATAAAAGCTTGCAGCAAACAACTGTTAGAAGCTGATAGCTGGCACTTGAAATAAAACGTAACTAACATCATACTTAGTTATGAACAGTTGGATGTTTTACTCTTACAAGCAGGGAATCCCTAAGTAGGATTTCAACTTTCACTGTCTTTATTAAATATTGTTCCAGAGATTTTAATATGAAAAATTAACATAACAAAAAGGGAAATATATCCAATGTGGAAAGAAAAAATGTCTCAATGCAACTGTTGTGTTCTTTGTTGTGTAACACTTTCCTCTTAATTGAAACCTTCCTGAAGAGAGGAAGAAGGTTTATTAGAATCAGGAAGTAAATGAAATAAAGCTCAGGATGCTTCTGACTCTTGATTAACAGCACAGGTCCAGAAGGTTATGACAGCAATAACAATTGGTCAGGAAAGGACTCTCCAGTCAGCTAAGCTGCCTGCAAGTTGTGCAAGGAGCTCTGAGGCTGCAGCTTTCATTAGCCTTCATTTATGCTGGGATGGACTTTTCAGTGTTGCATCTACGTTTGAGTCACTTGTGCTTCCGGCAAGCAACTTCAATAAAACACTGAGTACTGAGCTAGACTTGGATGCTATTCTTTTTTAATCTGTTGGTATACTCACTGTCTTGGGTGAAGACACATTTGCTCACATCTCTCTGAGAAAAGTCACACGGAAAGTTTAGCACATAAACAGGGACCAAGAGAAGCAAAGGGAGGAGTGGTTGCATGTTCTTATCATTCATCACAGGGAACATCAGCTGTCACTACAACAGGGAGTCATACCATTTCCTACCACCGGGGAAAAATAGCCATGTCAGGATTGTCCCTAGAGACACTCTAACCTCTCACAGGTCACAATTAGTTTCCTGTCTCATCACTCATAATGGAATCTATTACAGCTACTCCTCCTTGCATAAATTGCAGGCATCTTGGCTGATTGAGAGAGTCTTGCCTCTTTACCAATTGTTACTGCTGATGTAACCTGGAGGGGTGTTGTTAGTGCTTCTTGTGATAAATGATAAAATATGCAGGCCAAGTCATCTAAAAGTACAATTTCATTCAAGTGACTTTCAGGGTCATAGTCCTCATGTTATGGGAGAATGATAAATGGAGGCTGCCATGCAAAATGGGTATGTCTCCATATGGTTGATGGACTAATGACCATGTAACCCTGATCCAGGTGTGGGATGGGATCATGAACAGCCTGGGTTTGTAGGATGATGTCACAGGTGAGGCAGGTACAGGATAGAAGGAGGCCTGCCATTGGAGGAGAAGGAAGGATGGGCAGGAGAGAAGTTTGAAGGAAGAGGAGGAGACTAAGGGAGAGAGGAGGAGAGGATGAGACGGAGAGAGGGGAGAAGCCATGGAAGGTGATGTTAAGATTCTGCTCTGTGTATTTACAGGTTGTTATTAATGTTCTCAAGGGATGGATGGTACTGGGCTTTGTATGTTTAAATGGGCAATTATATCTTACCAACTGGATCTAAGTTTATTGTGTTGTGTGTTCTTTTATGTGGGGGTTTGAGTGTAGGAAAGTGCGGCTGGGATGTGTTTCCACCAAGATATCTAGCAGATATCTGGGCACCGCGGTACAGCATGGGTTACATATGGTTCTGTTGTAGTACAAACCTCAGGACTGGTGGTGGGCTTTAGTTGCATTGCTGAAACCCCAGATTGGGTGCCATCTTTGTGATTTAGGAGAGGATTTTGTGGATCTAGATGACTTAGATAAGCATGTAAATTTGGTTCATAAAGTAGAATACTGATCAAGAAGAAATGAACTTTAGGGTCACTCAAAGGCACATATAGCAAGATTCATTCCAACCTGTTGTTCCTAGGGAAAAATTAATAGAAAACCAAATGCTGTACTAACAGGATTCTGGAAAGGCCTGATCAACAGTTCACAGAAGACATAAATGATAAGACAGTACAAATAAAAAATGTTTAGAAGTCTGTATATGTGTGGGTATTATTTCCCCAGAGTATTCCACATACATCTTTCCCTTGAAAGAACATATACAGAGAATAGAGACTGTCTACTCTACTGAGCATATAGATTGTCTACTCTGCATGGGGTCTTTTCATTGCCCAGGGGCAGCAGATGGAAAGGCAACAGTCCCAATGCTGGATGGGAACCTGTTAGAAACCAGAGATCTGTCTCCAAAATCAAGCACAGCAGTCTAGCATATAGTCTTGTTTCCTGTTGGAACTAAGCGTGGCTGACCAACACAAGCTAGCACCAGCAAGACCATTAGGAATAAAATGCAGTGTGGTCTCAAGGGCAGAGCAGCCCAAGGTGAGGAAAGAGGATTGCTTATGTAAAGTGGATTGTAGATTATGAAGGACTAGATGGGATAGTTTTCCTCATAATATACTACCGTATCCAGCAATGCTCTTTAAAAACTTTAATCGAGAATTGTATACATACATACATATATTTCAATCATGTCTATGCCCAAACCCCTCCCTTCCATCTCCTCCTTTATTCTCTCCAAATTTTATGTGTTTTCATATTTTTCAAATCCATGAATTCTACATATTACTGCCAGTATGTACATATATATATGGTCAACTACATGAAACATGAGTACCTTCTCAGGAGCTGTACCTCTGTAGAAAACTGACTCTCCCTCTTCCCATTAGACGTCAATCACAAACAACTCCTTAACTGGAGTTGGGACTCCCTGACTACTACCAGCCCCTTCATATTAGAATTTTGTCTAGATTGATTTTGTACAAGTCTTGTGCATGTTATAGCAAAACACACACACACACACACACACACACACACACACACACACACACACACACCCTTAAGTGGTTTTTGTCACAGTAACTAGAAAGTGAAAACAAAAGCAGGGATCAAGACAGCAAAAAAAAAAAGACTGATGCCAGGCAAAAATAGTAGGCATTCCCTGGCATTAACACTCAGAACTGCCAGGCTTATCTACCCACCTAATCCTTCTTTTCTGCTACCTGTTACTGAAAGCATCTTGTCTGGCATCATGCAATCAACTCTGCTGAGACACAGTGTCCTCTTTAATTTTTTTCTGAATGACTTCTGTTGGATCTCTGGGGATGGAACCCAGAACCTTGTATGTTTATGCAAGCCTTCTACCACTGAACTCCACCCACAACCCAGCCCCCTCTTGGCAACTTCTTCCTGGCTCCCAAAGAGCTTGAGTAGCTGCAGAACCCAGTGTCTTTTTGCACGGGTCACAGAGAGCATTGCACAAAGAACAGGAACAAAGGGAAGTAGAGGAAAGTGCACGTGTGTGGAGCAGGCTTTTCTCCTGCCATTACAGCAGCAGTCATGAGGGGTCTGGAAACAAACAAATAAACCAACAGCTAAAGCTCCTCTGAGGTTCCAGCACCCAATATTTTCTGTCCTCTTTGAAAAGAAAAATCAAGTCTTATTTGTACTGTCAATATACCCTTGGGTGTGTGGCCTTCCGCTGAAGTGTGATCAACTTCCCATGGGCCAGAAAACTAACTCCTCTCTCTCTCTCTCTCTCTCTCTCTCTCTCTCTCTCTCTCTCTCTCTCTCTCTCTCTCTCTCTCTCTCCCTCTCTCCCTCCCTCCCTCCCTCCCTCCCTCCATACACCCACCCTCAATTTTCCACAGTCCTCCACTAGGATAGGGAACTTATGTATACTGCCTCTTCCTATGCTGAGATTATGTCTGGCTTGAGCTTTCACAGGTCTTATGCATAATGTAACAACTGCTAGGTGTCTTTATGTACAGTTGTCTTATTGCATCCCAAAATATCAATGTTTTATAGTCATACAATACCTCAGACTCTTAGAATCTTTCTGAGCCCCCCTTCCACAATGAACCACAAGTCTTGAAGATAGTATATGATATAGATGTCCCATTTAGAGCTGAGCATTGTGCAGTCTCTTATATTCTGCACAATGACTGGTTGTTAGTCTCTTTGTTAACCACCATCTACTGCATAAGAACGTTTCTCTGATGAGTGCTAAGATGTGCGTTTATGTGTGGGTATAACATAAAACTTTTAGGAGTTGCTTTAACATTATGTTAAATAGGCCCATTACCTACCTAGCTTCAGGTTCTTGGCTCTCCTAATGGTACTAGCCATGAATTCCTTTTTTGTGGAACAGGCATTAAATTCAATTAGAAAGTGATTGACCACTCCTATGACATTAGAGTAATTTTTGAACAAGTGGCCATATCTTTCCAGGATGGTCATTATTGAAGCTGGTAGAGTTTACATTTTGGTAACAGTGATGATTACTTCTCTTTGCTGGTAGCATTCATTAACGACTTTCAGCAGTTTGCTAGCAAGTATGGGAGAATCTTTAAGGTGAGTCCCAGTTTTATCTCTTCATGTTATTTGATTTAAGTATGTGACATCTTTGGCAAAAGTGGTCTTTCTAGCAAGTTATGGGGAGTAAACAAGAACATTGACAAATAGCTTATATTATTTGGGGACGTCTGTAAAATCTCCCTAGATGACAACTGTAAAAGAGGTAACCCATTTCAAATACTGGGCTTTTATTTTTGATAGCCTGTGCTGTCTAGTAGAGGCATTGTTGCCCCATTATATGGCTAATCAATTGAGGTTAGAGGTTAAGTCAATTGAGTTTTTTATATGTATATATTTTAGAAAGCTTCTACAATAGTAGGTTTCCACATGAGATTTTTGAAAGGTCTTTAGTGTTAGTTATTCCTCTGAATATTCCCTCCTCTACGCTATCTTCCCATTCAACCCTTCCCATTTCATTGTCCCTCTTTAATGCTTTATACCATTGTTGTCACTTTTCCTTTTCTTAAAGGTCACTTCCATCAATCCTTACTGATCTTCTTACTAATCCTCTGACCCCTATGGATAGTCCAAATGAAACACATGTATCTGAAAATTCAAAGCTAACAATTGTAACCAGAGAATATATGAGACATTTGCCTTTCTGGTCCTGGATTACCTCAGTCAAAATGATTGATTCAATCTCCATTCATTTACCTGCAGTGGTTTGTTCTTTGTACTTTAGTAATCTTTCTAGTGCTCATATTTTGTGATTATTTAACTTCGAGAATTTTAGTCCCAGGATTCTTGCTGTGTGTAAAGATCTTTAGGAGTGGCAATTGGGTAGAAAGAGTTAACAAACTGCAAAGTTCTTCAAAACTTGGAGTTGCATATCCTATATATGGTCAAAGAGGAAGAGCATTGAACAGTACAAATGAGAATGTGCGAGTTCCTCCTCCTTATAGTGGCATTCAGAGATATGGTATAATGAAAGCTAATCTCAAAAATAAACAAAACACTAGGTGGCAGCAATAGAAACACAGATAGGAAGGCAAAGCATGAGGGCCTTGCTTCCCGTTATATTCATATTTGGATGTGAGGTTATGTTTGTGTGCTTTCATTCTCTTTGTTTTGTTGCCAAGACGATTAGTTTCTTGTTTCTTCTAGGGTATAGCTTGCCTCCTTATGTTGGGCTTTACCATTTATTATCCTTTGTAGTGCTGGATTTGTAGAAAGATATTGTGTAAATTTGGTTTTGTCATGGAATATCTTGGTTTCTCCATCAATGTTAATTGAGAGTTTTGCTGAATACAGTAACCTGGGCTGGCATTTGTGTTCTCTTAGGGTCTGTATGACATCAGTCCAGGATCTTCTGGCCTTCATAGTTTCTGGCGAGAAGTCTGGTGTGATTCTGATAGGTCTCCCTTTATATGTTACTTGACCTTTTTCCCTTACTGCTTTTAATATTCTTTCTTTATTTTGTGCGTTTGGTGTTTTGACAATTATGTGACGGGAGGTATTGCTTTTCTGGTCCAATCTATTTGGAGTTCTGTAGGCTTCTTGTATGTCTATGGGTATCTCTTTTTTTAGGTTAGGGAAGTTTTCTTCTATGATTTTGTTGAAGATATTTACTGGTCCTTTGAGCTGGGAGTCTTCACTCTCTTCTATACCTATTATCCTTAGGTTTGATCTTCTCATTGAGTCCTGGATTTCCTGTATGTTTTGGACCAGTAGCTTTTTCCGCTTTACATTATCTTTGACAGTTGAGTCAATGATTTCTATGGAATCTTCTGCTCCTGAGATTCTCTCTTCCATCCCTTGTATTCTGTTGGTGAAGCTTGTATCTACAGCTCCTTGTCTCTTCTTTTGTTTTTCTATATCCAGGGTTGTTTCCATGTGTTCTTTCTTGATTGCTTCTATTTCCATTTTTAATTCCTTCAACTGTTTGATTGTGTTTTCCTGGAATTCTTTCAGGGATTTTTGCGATTCCTCTCTGTAGGCTTCTACTTGTTTATTAATGTTTTCCTGTGTTTCCCTAAGTGTGTTCATGTCTTTCTTGAAGTCCTCCAGCATCATGATCAAATATGATTTTGCAACTAGATCTTGCTTTTCTGGTGTGTTTGGATATTCCATGTTTGTTTTGGTGGGAGAATTGGGCTCCGATGATGGCATGTAGTCTTGGTTTCTGTTGCTTGGGTTCCTGCGCTTGCCTCTCGCCATCAGATTATCTCTAGTGTTACTTTGTTCTGCTATTTCTGACAGTGGCTAGACTGTCCTATAAGCCTGTGTGTCAGGAGTGCTGTAGACCTGTTTTCCTCTCTTTCAGTCAGTTATGGGGACAGAGTGTTCTGCTTTCGGGCGTGTAGTTTTTCCTCTCTACAGGTCTTCAGCTGTTCCTGTGGGCCTGTGTCTTGAGTTCACCAGGCAGCTTTCTTGCAGCAGAAAATTTGGTCTTACCTGTGGTCCCGAGGCTCAGGTTCGCTCGTGGGGTGCTGCCCAGGGGCTCTCTGCAGCGGCAGCAACCAGGAAGACCTGTGCCGCCCCTTCTGGGAGCTTCAGTGCACCAGGGTTCCAGATGGTCTTTGGCTTTTTCCTCTGGCGTCCGAGATGTGTGTGCAGGGAGCAGTCTGTTCTGGTTTCCCAGGCTTGTTTGCCTCTCTGAAGGTTTAGCTCTCCCTCCCATGGGATTTGGGTGCAGAGAACTGTTTTTCCGGTCTGTTTCCTTCAGGGTCCGGCGGTGTCTCTGGCAGGGGTCCTGCCGCTCCTGGGCCCTCCCCCACGGGAGCCCAGAGGCCTTATACAGTTTCCTCTTGGGCCAGGGATGTGGGCAGGGGTGAGCAGTGTTGGTGGTCTCTTCTGCTCTGCAGCCTCAGGAGTGCCCACCTGACCAGGCGGTTGGGTCTCTCTCTCACCGGGTCTGGGGAGGGCCTTATCCACCATGTTTCTTCCTTTCAAACATGCTTCTTCTTAGCTTCTTTTCATACAAACCCGTATTTATTATTAGACGATTCATTAGTTTAATTTCTAACTTGACAAAAAGATCTTAAGAGGTAAGATCTTATAATTAGAAGGAAGAAATTGAAATGTAGTTCTGGAATTCATTTTTTAATTAAAAATGTATGTAACATATTGTGATCATAGTTTCCCCTCCCCCATCTCCTCACAGATTCTTCCCACCTCCCTAAGTATTCAACTCCATATCTTCCTTCTCTCTTTCTTTAGAAAACAAGAGAAAAACTAAAAAGAAAAAATCATATTAAAAACAAAGCAAAACATATTAAAAACAAAGATTCTGAAGCCACAATATATAAACAAAAGACCAAAATCATTAAAAAGTCTAAACAAAGCAATATGAGAAAAAAATAATCTCCAAAAATACTTTTGAGTTAGTTTTGTGTTGGCATTTACTACTGCCATGGGGTTTGCTGTTAACTTTCATTTATGAGAGTGGGTATGAATTAGAGATAGCTTAGTTGGGAATGAGCCTTAACCCACTCACTGCTAGGACCTCATTTGGTTTGAACCCTCTGCATGCTACCATAGTCTTTGTGAGTTCATATGTGCATAAGTCCTGTTGTTTCAGGAAGACAATATTTCTTTGGCATCTTCCATTCCCACTGGCTCCTACAGTTTCTGTTTTCTCTTTCAAAGGGTTCCCGGAGCGCCAAGTGGAGAGACCTAATGGTGACATCATTAGTAAGCTGTGGTTCTCTGTATTGGTTCCTATAATCCTGCAGGAAGCTTCTGTGGTGATAGCTGTGAAAGATAGGAGTATTTCCAGATGTCATTGATGTATTCCTCCATGTGTTCCTATGGATTTGGCCATAAATCCAATCAGAGAGTTGTTGGTTACTTCCACAAGCCACAGTTGCAGGTCACCATTGGAAATCAAAGAGTTCAGCTGAGTTGGTGCTTACCTTTCTCCTTTAGAAGCATTCAGAGCACCTTCCAGTACCATAAACACTAGTCAGTATGGGTTGAAGCTCTATGTAGGTAGACACCAGCTCAACCTCTCCACCTTCAATGAGTTGTGTAGTTGTTGTCTTCAGTAACAGGTCCTTGTCATCAGTTTGTGGAGAGCAACTAGTAGCTTTGACAATAGTCTGGGTTGTTTGGGGGTCTCCATGGTGACCCATTGCCCAACAACTCAATTAGATATAGCCCATTCTTGGCAGTAGAAATTTCACTTAATAGCAAAAAAATATCTAGTTAGCTACTGAATCGTTAAGAAGAACAGTTGCTGGGATTTTGCTATTTTTCCACTATTGATAACATCATGATAAGATTCAAATCTCCATATATGTAGTATTTTTAGCATTTAAAGATAAAATTAACTCTCCATAGTTGATAATAAAGCAGCAGTATGCTAACATTTATATCTACACCACTGTAATACACGCCTAAGTCGGCATTAGAGTTAGTAGTTGGCTAGAGGGATTTGAGATGCTTGCGCAATCATTTTAGTTTTTCTCTGCATTGGATGCAATAGTACTATTTTAAGTAGAGTTAAGATTTCTTGCTAGCTGTGTTTTATATGCCTCCTAGCATTTGTTCAAAGTCTAGATGTTTCAGTGCTCTTATATAGAAAGACATAAGCAGTCTTCAAGGCATGCATAATTTGTAAAGAAGACAAGATGTTTACGGTTTTGCTAAAGGTAACAAGGAATTCATCAAAGTAAAGAATAAGTGAGTTATAAATAGGGGAAGAGTAAGTAGAAAGGCATCTCTGTTTGAGAAAACATCTTTGGATACTTGAAATAACTGTAACTGACCTGACATGAATGAAGGTATTTTAAGAGAACCTCATGTGTCTCTTTTTTACTATTAGAGTATTGAAACAATAGATCCCTGGAAATCATAACTTACGAGTCTCATGGTGGAAGAAGGAAAAGGCTGAAACCTGGTACCAAGCAAAGGAAATGAGAGATTTTACACAGTTCTGAAAACTTGTCAGACCACCTTGTATCAGAGACTGGAACCTAGACAATGAGATCATACCTTGGCCTGGAATGCTTAGGCATGCATGCTTTTGGCCTTCTATTTAAATCTAATTGTCATATCAAGATCCCAAAGACAGACTTTGGGGTAGAGATCACTGGACATTTTCATTTATTTGTTTGTTTGTTTGTTTACCTAATGTGGCCATATTGAATATATCCTCAAGCTCTGATTTCTCCATTTACTTGTCCCTTTAAGTGGCCCCTTGAGTATGGTTGCTAGGGTTGGTGGGGATCAGCTTTGACCATCACAACCTAAATAGCATACTTTAGTGTTCCTTGTGTATTGTGTCACCTACGTTATGAAAAAAGTATGGCAGAAAGATGAGACTGGATAATAGGCAGAGGCCAGGTACCCAAATTCATTGGGTAATAAATTTGAACTTATCTCCTAAAAAATTGTTCATTATTATTTAAGGAAAAACAGGGTTTTAAAATGATCAAAAATGAACAAAAAAGAAAAATAACTAACAGACAATGAAAGCAGTTGAGAGATGTCAGTATACTGGAGGTTAGCGATGAACTTGACTTATCCGTATTAGAGTAACATTGTTGAAGCTGAAAAAAGCAGATGAAGCAGAAATTGTAGACACAAATGTGTTGCTTTGTTCAATGGGAAATATGTGACTATGTGAAAAATAGGCCAAGCGGCAACAACTTCTAAAGAAAGGTAACTGCTGGAAGCTGGAGAAATGGTTAAGCGTAGTTAAGAGCATTAACTGCTCTTCCAGAGGTCCTGAGTTCATTTCAAAGCAACCACTGGTGGCTCACAACCATCTGTAAAGGGATCAGATGCCCTCTTTTGATGTGTCTGAAGAGAGCAACAGTGTACTCATATACTTAAAATAAATAAATATTAAAAAAAAACACATGGTATGCACTCATTGATAAGTGGCTATTAGCCCAAATGCTTGAATTACCCTAGATGCACAGAACACATGAAACTCAAGAGGATGACCAAAATGAGAATGCTTCACTCCTTCTTTAAAAGGGGAACAAGAATACCCTTGGCAGGGAATAGGGAGGCAAAGTTTAGAACAGAGGTAGAAGGAACACCCATTCAGAGCCTGCCCCACATATGGCCCATACATATACAGCCACCAAACTAGACAGGATGGATGAGTCAAAGATGTGCAGACCAACAGGAACCGGAGGTAGATCTCTCCTGAGAAACACAGCCAGAATACAGCAAATATATAGGTGAATGCCAGCAGCAATCCACTTAACTGAGAACGGGACCCCCGTTGAAGGAATCAGAGAAAGGACTGAAAGAGCTTGAAGGGGCTCGAGACCCCATATGAACAACAATGCCAAGCAACCAGAGCTTCCAGGGACTAAACCACTACCCAAAGACTATACATGGACTGACCCTGGACTCTGACCTCATAGGTAGCAATGAATAGCCTAGAAAGAGCACCAGTGGAAGGGGAAGCCCTGGGTCCTGCTAAGACTGAATCCCCAGTGAACATGATTGATGGGAGGAGGGTGGTAATGGGGGGAGGATTGGGAGGGGAACAACCATATAGAAGGGGAGGGGGAGGGGTTTGGAGGATGTTGGCCCAGAAACCGGGAAGGGGAATAACAATTGAAATGTAAATAAGAAATACTCAACTTAATAAAGAAAAAAAATGGGTTGGGGATTTAGCTCAGTGGTAGAGCGCTTGCCTAGCAAGCGCAAGGCCCTGGGTTCGGTCCCCAGCTCTGAAAAAAAAATAAAAAAAAATTTAAAGCAAAAAAAATAAAGAAGAAAAATAAAGGTGGGTAGAGTTTGAGCCCTACTCGTGCACGAGGCACTTGTGTCCTGCATTCCAGCACCTGCAGTGAAGATGTCCCACCCATCCCCAGCAGCCAAGCCCTCCAATTCCAAGAAACCTCGAGTCTTCTTTGACGTGGACATCAGCGGGAAGCGAGTTGGACAAATTGTTTTAGAATTGTTTGCAGATATTGTTCCTAAAACTGCAGAAAACTTTCGTGCATTGTGTACAGGAGAAAAGGGCACTAGATCGACAGCTGGGAAACCTCTGCATTTTAAAGGATGCCCTTTCCACCGAATTTTTAAGAAATTTATGATTCAGGGTGAAGACTTCTCAAATCAGAATGGGACAAGTGGAGAATATTTATGGTGAAAAATTTGAAGATGATAATTTTCACTATAAGCATGATCGGGAGGGTTTGCGGAGCATGGCAAATGCAGGCCCCAATACAAATGGTTCTCAGTTCTTTATCACAACAGGTCCAACTCCTCATGTGGATGGGAAACATGTGGTAAATTTGGTCAAGTAATAAAAGGACGAGTTGTGGCAAGGATGCTTGAAAATGGAGACCTGAATGGTGAAGAACTTGCCAAACTGTGTGTTATTGCAGAATGTAGAGAATTGAAGGAAGGGGATGACTGGGGAATATTCCCCAAAGATGGCTCTGGGGGTAGTCATCCAGATTTCCCCGAGGATGCAAAAGTAGACTTAAAGGATGTAGATAAAATTTTATTAATATTCGAAGACTTAAAAAACATTGGAAATACTTTTTTCAAGTCTCAGAACTGGGAGATGGCTATTAAAAGATATACGAAGGTTTTAAGGTACGTGGATAGTTCAAAGGCTGTTACTGAGAAAGCAGATCTATCCAGACTGCAACCTAGAGCCTTAAGTTGTGTGTGGCTGAATATTGGTCCTAGTAAGTTGAAGATGTCAAATTGGCAGAGGGCGATTGACAGTCGCTTGAAGCTCTTGAAATGGATCCTTCAAACACTAAAGCACTATACCGAAAAGTGCAGGGATGGAAAGGATTGAAAGAATATGATCAAGCATTGGCTGACCTTAAGAAGGCGCAGGAGATAGCCCCAGGAGATAAAGCAATCCAGGCAGAATTGCTTAAAGTCAAACAAATGATAAAGGCACAGAAAGATAAAGAAAAGGCAGTGTATGCAAAAATGTTTGCTTACTGAGGATTAAAGTTTCCTTAACTATTATACATTGATTATATAAAGGACAATGTATATTACTGTCTACATAATCCCTGATGTGTTTCCCTTGATCTTTGTCACCGTTTACATAGCAGTGCTGACATCGGTTCCTTCTTAATAAAGTTACAAATTACAGTGAAAAAAAATAAAGGTAACTGCTAAGGATCTGTCAGACACAAGTATCAAGAGATCACATAGGGGTAAGACTCATTCAGCATACACCTAACTATAACACAAACTCCCTTTGTCTTCAGTAATATACCAAAACACTGAGATGCTGAAAAACTATTTGTTTAAGGAGCTACTTATAGACATTTTCAAAGGATGATTGAAATTGGTAAGATTTGGCATAGCTACAAAGTATAATTTTTAGTATCAAACATTGCAACAGCAAAAACAATCTGTGTTTCCATTACACAAATATCTATACTTCTGTGTGTAGCTTTACTAAGTCTGGAGCTTCTGATCAATACCTAAGAGGAAGTTGAACAAGGTTTATGTTTGTAAATGATCTTTGAGTGATCCTTGCTATTGAATGACAATGAAAAAAGGACATGTTTATCTTGCTCCCAAGTTTTGAATACTATCTTATAGTAGAATGAATAGATAAACTTCCTTTCTTAAAAATGAACTTTTAAGAAGTAACAATAATGGAATTTCAATAAGTAGACCAAAGATGTGAAAAAAAATAAAAAAGCTGCTAGAAAATCTAGCAAGGAATACTAGTTTTATGAACACATGACACAGGCTTAGTTCTCCATTTCCTAACCCATTGGTAGAATTGCTGACCAGTTTGATGCCAAGACATACCACTTGTGAAATTGTAATGATAATCATAATAATCTTTATGTACTTCACAGTGTTATACTGAGTCATATGAAATGGCTTTGTGAAAATATGATGTCTCTGAGCTGTTAAAGCACTTACCAACAAGCCAGATGATCTGAGTTGGATCCTTAGGCTCCACATAATGCAAGAAGGGTACTGAATCCGCTAAGCCATTCTGTTACCTCTACATGTGACACTGTGTGCACCTGCATAAATACACACATGAACGGGAATAAAATCAAGATAAATGAATAGAAAAATGAAGATATATCTCATGTGTTGTATTAATGACCATACAACCTAAAGAAATTGTTAGCAGTAAGTGGAACATGGCCACTGGAGCCTACAAGTAAACATAATTATTACTTTAGTTTACTAGGAGAATGAAAGTTTCTTAAGAAATTTCCTGCTGGAAAAATTTAAAGAAGATGACATCTTTTCAATGTTCTTTCTCAGCCCAGTCACTTCCTTCAGGCTATACTCACTTCCCCCGATCTTAACTCTTATTCTAAAAATCATTAAAAAATTTGAAAAGTGTATTTAGTACAACGAGTTATGTGCATAATTACATACTAGCTCATCTTCTGCCTTATTTGATCCATGTGTATTTCCTGATCTTTGAAGCTAGATTTTAAGTTCCTATACTCTAAGGAGAATTTCTGAACTCCACGTTTGTGATTTAACTGCATTTGGCAAAAGTACATCGGGGTTATAGATGAAGAGGTTTGAGAGAATTTTGAATATTAGCAGAAGGATGAAGTTTTGAGACTCGAAATTGGGGTTAGACAATCTTTTTTTCTTTTTTTTGTTTTATTTTATTTTTTTTAATTAACTTGAGTATTTCTTATTTACATTTCGAATGTTATTCCCTTTCCCGGTTTCTGGGCAAACATCCCCCTAATCCCTCCCCTTCCCCTTCTTCATGGGTGTTCCCCTTCCCACCCTCCCCCCATTGCCACCCTCCCCCCAACAGTCTAGTTCACTGGGGGTTCAGTCTTAGCAGGACCCAGGGCTTCCCCTTCCACTGGTGCTCTTACTAGGATATTCATTGCTACCTATGAGGTCAGAGTCCAGGGTCAGTCCATATATAGTCTTTAGGTAGTGGCTTAGTCCCTGGAAGCTCTGGTTGCTTGGCATTGTTGTTCATATGGGGTCTCGAGCCCCTTCAAGCTCTTCCAGTTCTTTCTCTGATTCCTTCAACGGGGGTCCTATTCTCAGTTCAGTGGTTTGCTGCTGGCATTCGCCTCTGTATTTGCTGTATTCTGGCTGTGTCTCTCAGGAGAGATCTACATCTGGCTCCTGTCGGCCTGCACTTCTTTGCTTTATCCATCTTGTCTAATTGGGTGGCTGTATATGTATGGCCACATGTGGGGCAGGCTCTGAATGGGCTAGGCTCACAACCAAAAATATAAGGGGTTAGACAATCTTTATACCAATTTGGTTCCTCACTGACGTTTTAGAATACAAAAGTAATTTTTTTCTCACGACTCTTCCTAATTTCTGTTCCCAAATCGTTGTCACTGAATTATTAGCATTTTCTGTCAGCACACAGCAATTCAACTCTGATTAAATTGTTTAGATTGCAGAAGATCTTTGACATTTTATCAGCATCTCTTATTTAATTACTGTGAACAACATTTCTACAGTATGACTGAGCTAAGCTTGGCCTCCAGTAATTTAGAATAGAATAGAAAACTAATGTGACTTTTTAGCTAGAAAACCATGTACTTTGTGTCCGTAGAGGTTGAAGAACATTGAGTTCCCTGAACCAATGGAAAATATTGATGAATGGTGTTTTAGCCACAAACAATTCATAAACGGATGAGTTCTCAGAAAATTAGATTTACTAATCCATTGTAATGAGGAAGATTAAGACATTGGAAGAATCACAGGGTGCTTTGTCAAAGGAAAAACATGAGAGCTACTAGAGAATTCTAGTGAAGGGTACAGTTCAGGTGAAACACAAGTAAAGCTGTGGGTAAAGGGATCATTGCTGCTTCTGCCTATGCCTCAAGTTTCCTATCCCTAGGACATGTCCCACGGTTGAGATATAGTCATTGAGAGGATGTGATCAATCATTTCAAAGTTGCACATGTGACTACAATAGCTTCATTTTCTATACTTGAATATAAAACTTAATGTTGTGCCATTGAATGTGTGAGCCCATTATGTTTTCCACATTCAATTAACATAAAATTTTTGAAATGTATTTCCTTCCTCATAAGAATAATGCTCTAAGTGATGGAAGTGTTCTTTGCCAGTCCATAAATGCAAATCATTGCATTAAAAACGTGAAATCACATGCAGTTGCAATGGAAAGCTCTATAGCTTCCCAAATAGATGAACTAAAACAGGATGGCTCCCTTACATAAAAAAGAGGGTTTCTTTGTTTTGTACTTTGGTGTTTGGGAGAAGTAAATTTAATTAGAGAAAATGAGTGTACCCTGAGATAGCATTGTTTAGGTTCAGTAGGTATCCCTGTAAACACATCCGTGTAGCTTAGAATTGATCTTGATATTTCATTTTGACAGGAATTTTTTCTCTATATACATGATCTTATGCTATATCTGGTTCTGGATTTTACACAACCTATGAGTGGACAATAAAGGGAGAAGAAAGGAAAGGCTTTCTTGACACAGCTCTTAGCACTATGTGAAAACAAGAAAACTGTGTGTGTTATGATTTTAATGAAGTGTCCTCTATAGTCTCTGGCACTTGACTACTTGTTCTTAAATTGGAAGCACTGTTTGAGAAGGCTTAGGAGGTATAGCCTTGCTGAAGAAAGTAGTTCTTAGCTGTGGGCTTGCTCATGGCGCTTTATTATAGCAATAGAATGACTAATACATGTGGTAGATCTAGTCTCAGTTTTTTTGAAAAACCATCACTCCTGCAATGGTTGTACTAGACTTCACTCCCACCAGCAGTTAATGTTGTGCAAGTAACTATAACTTCCTGATCAGGTTTAAGGGTAACTCCACATGGTCAACTCCATACTTGGCACCAATATTGGATCAGGAACCAATGAGTGAACAAGTTATATGCCCCAGGGGAGAAATGTCTACAATTACACTGCTGAATAGACACAATGTTAAACCAACTCCTGATTATTCGGCATTATCCTCATACATTCAGGTATCCCTCAACCTTCATCAGAGAAGCTTCTGAGAACCATAACTGGCCGAGGTGCAAGGATAAGACTCTGCAGAACGATCACTCACCATTGTTGGTGGGATTGCAGACTGGTACAACCATTCTGGAAATCAGTCTGGAGGTTCCTCAAAAAATTGGACATTGAAATACCTGAGGACACAGCTATACCTCTCTTGGCCATATACCCAAAAGATGCCCCAACATATAACAAAGGCACATGTGGCCCATATATATGCAGCCACCTAATTAGATAAGATGGATGAAGCAAAATAAACATTTATAAAGTATCATTTTCCTATTTCCTTTGTGCCCTCTAATCCAGTGGTTCTCAACCTGGGGGTCACGACCTCTTTAGGGGTTCAAATGACCTTTTTCACAGAGATCACACATCAGATATCCTAATATCAGAAACATATTATAGTAGCAAAAATTATGGTTATGAAAAAGCAAGAAAAGTAATTTTTTTTGGTTGAGCGTCACAAGTGTCTACAACATTAGGAAGGTTGAGAAACACTGCTCTAATTTCTCCCATTTACCCCTTGTTTTATCTCTCAAATGTATGTGGGGCAGGCTCTGAATGGGTGTTTCATGTGTTCTGTGCATCTAGGGTAATTCAAGCATTTGGGCTAATAGCCACTTATCAATGAGTGCATGCCATGTGTGTTTTTCTGTGATTGGGTTACCTCACTCAGGATGATATTTTCCAGTTCCATCCATTTGCCTATGAATTTCATAAAGTCATTGTTTTTGATAGCTGAGTAATATTCCATTGTGTAGATGTACCACATTTTCTGTATCCATTCCTCTGTTGAAGGGCATCTGGGTTCTTTCCAGCTTCTGGCTATTATAAATAAGGTTGCTATGAACATAGTGGAGCATGTGTCTTTGTTATATGTTGGGGCATCTTTTGGGTATATGCCCAAGAGAGGTATAGCTGGGTCCTCGGGTAGTTCAATGTCCAATTTTCTGAGGAACCGACAGGAACTGGATGTAGATCTCTCCTGAGAGACACAGACAGAATACAGCAAATACATAGGTGAATGCCAGCAGCAATCCACTGAACTGAAAACGGGACCCCTGTTGAAGGAATCACAGAAAGGACTGGAAGAGTTTGAAGGGGCTCGAGACCCCATATGAACAACAATGCCAACCAACCAGAGATCCCAGGGACTAAGCCACTACCCAAAGACTATACATAGACTGAACTGGACTCTGACCTCATAGGTAGCAAAGAATATCCTAGTAAGAGTACCAGTGGAAGGGGAAGCCCCTGGTCCTGCCAAGACTGAACCCCCAGTGAACGTGATTGTTGGGGGCAGGGTGGTAATGGGGGGAGGATGGGGAGGGGAACACCCACAGGGAAGGGGAGGGGGAGGGATTAGGGGGATGTTGGCCTGGAAACCAGGAAGGGGAATAACAATCGAAACGTAAATAAGAAATACTCAAGTTAATAAAGATGGAAAAAATAAATGTTTATTTTTCTCTTGTATACTACATACAGACAGAAGTTTCCCCTCCCTCCACTCCTGTCAGCACTCCCACTTCCCCTCTCTCTCAGATCCACCTCCCAATCCCAACCCCTACCCTGATTCTTGATCCCCCCTTCTCCCTCTAGAAATGAGCAGGCCACCCAGGGACATCAAAGGAACACAGCACAAGATACAGTAAGACCTCGGACAAATCCTCAAGTCAAGGCTGGGCAAGGCAACCCGGTAGAATAAAAAGGATCCTAAAAGCAATCAAAAGAATCAGAGATACTCCATTCCTACTGTAAGGAGTCCCCCTAAAACACCAAGCCAACAACCACAGCATGTATGTAGAGGGACTAGGTCTGATCCATACAGTCTCTGCAATTACTGCTTCAGTCTCTGTGAGCCCCAGTGTGCTCTGTTTAGTAAAGGCTGAGGTCTCCTGGTTAACCTTCTGATTAAAAGCCATTTCCTGCTTGTTAGTCTTCATCTTCTTTCCACCCTGAAGCACTCTAAAGTCTAATGCATTATTTCCTGTATCTTTAAACTTCCATTCTGACTCCATGTACTCTCCATTGTTATGCGCAGATGTGATGCACAAAGGAGACTGACTGCCTGACTGATAGCAATTGCATAAATCTTCCCTCTCTTCTGAGGCCTTAGGCAGCTAATGGAAGTGGAAAATGATGTTTTAATAAAAATAATTTTTAAAAATAAAAAATACAGATAAACAAAATGGAGAAAAGCTAAGTTACCAAACTTCAAATTTATGACAAGCACTCTACTAGAAGGCTAAAAGGGAACCTATAAAGACAGTTAAGTAAGAAATTGCCAGCGATGGAATGGATTGGCTAGGAAGATGAAAGTTATTGGGGAGGAGAACAATGGTATATGTGCGCATTCCTCTCTATGAGAAGCATGTGCCTCGAAAGGGAGCACTCTCCTTTTGCAGTAAGTGTATCATAGTATCAAAGTACCACTGCCTTCCAAAAGCAGGTTTTGAGTAGGAAGTGAGATTGTAAGAGTCTCTAGTAGCAGCTGACAGAGACCCATGCAGATAGTTACATCCAGTCATTGGACTGAGGTGGGAGACCCTATTGCAGGTTTGAAGGAACTGAAGGGAATGGCAACTCCATTGGAAGAACAACAGTATCAACTAACCTGGACCCCTGGGAGCTCCCAGGGATTAAGCCACCAACAAAAGAGCATACACACTCTGGTTCTAATCCTCTCTCCCAGTAACAACCTCCCACCTTGCACATATGTGGTAGAGGACTAGCTGTTTTGTCTGGCCTCAGTGGAAGAGGATAATCAAGTAGAGACTTGATGTCCCAGGGAAGGGGGATGCAAGGGAGTGGAATGAGGTGGGGAAGTGGGTGCCTGAGGGGGATGTAGAGGGGAGGCAAAGGGGAAGAGGGATAGTTGAAGACCTCTAGGAGGGAGGACTGGGAAGGGGGCAGCATTTGGAATGTAAATAAAAAATAATTTAATTCAAAAAAGGATTCTCACAAACCTAAAGAAAATACACAAAGAAATATAATACTGGATGCTTACAGTTATAACAAAAAGAACCTGGATAACCTGGAGTATGACTGATCTGACAAGAAATTAACCTACACTGAAAGATATAATGTTGAGGCTAGTTGTTTTGGTCCTGTTTGAATTCCATCTGGTTTAACTTGAAAGACTTAAACCTGTCCCAGATGTCTCTGTAAAAGTTCCTTAAGGACTTCTTAAACTTGGGATTTTAAGTAAATGAGTTCCTCAGACACCTTAAAATTCTCTTGAGTGACAGTCACATGCATTATTTCTAACTAAGGCCTAAGGAAATGATAAAATAATGCTACAGAAACCTTGAAATTCTCCTGAGTGACAGTCACATGCATTATTTCTAACTAAAGTCTGTGTGCTATAATTAAGAGGTAAGGACTAGTTTTGAAACATGTGTCCAGTTCTCCCTTCCTATGGAGCTGATGAGAACAATGATTGTCTGGTCCAGCCTGAAATGTTATTTTCTTAGATCCCTCATAAGCTTTGTTGCCATGACCCTGGATTTCATGTTGTTCAGTGATTGTGTGAGCTTTGCTCAGAGACTTTGAAGATTATCCTCACATTTCGAAAGTCCTCAGAATTCACTTTGAAAGTATTTACTGATCAGATGGTTTCCACAGGCACTTGTGACAGGCAAAATCCTGTTGCCTGCTTTCTTTGTTAATCAGTAATCAGCACTGATCTTTGTTTGCCTGCTCTGTTGCTCTTTCTAACGTGAATCCTTCTCCTGCTAAAATTTCTCTTTGTGTTCTTAGATCTCTTCTACCAAAATGGAATAGAAACGGAAGTGACCTACAGTCAAGTTGTTATGCAACTAGTTAGGTAATAGAGGACATTAGATCTGGACCCCTCCCCCATAATCAACATCAAGGTAAACCAAGGATCGAACTGCAGGACTCTTAATTACTGGTTAGAAGAATGGCTTCTGAGTCATAGTTCCCATCCTGGGAGGAGATGTGACATCCTGACCTTCCCAGAATATCATTAGTTGAAACTAAGCCTGACTCCAAGAGTCCTGAACCTTGTAAGATAGCAGGAGCCTGATAAAAAGCAAGGTCATACATTGACCCTTGTGGAACAATTGATGCAAATGGGCCTGACAATCAAATGGGCAAGAAAATACCGTTCAGGAAAGCCATCTGTTTCAGAAACTTCTGAACTAGCAGAAAACTTGCCTAAATTGCAAATCAAGATAATCGGCTCCTTGGCCTTGATGCACTCCCACCCATTAACACATTTTACTTTGTAGTAAATTCTGCCTATCTTCTACACTACACGTCATGCCTGTTGTCTGAATCCCCCGTCCACTTCTGTGTGTAGGCATGCCAGATGTCTTTGTCTCTCCATGTTATTTTTTGAGACAGGTTCCCTTCTGAGCCCAGAGTGCACTGATTAGCTGCTAAGAAGGGTGCAGAGGTTCCCTGCCTCTGCCTCCTTCTCCCTGTGTGCTAGAATTACAGAAACATGCTATCACATCCAGTTTTTATATGGGTGTTGAGGACCCAAGCCTAGATTCTCATACTTGCACACCAAACACTTTAACAACCAGTCTAGGTTCTCAACCATTTTTCTGGACTCAGGACTTGGGGAGCAAAACCAGAGAGAGATGCTAATAAGAATATTCTATTTATTCTTCCCTGTTTGATTAGTGATATACTTCTCTAATCAGAAATTTAGAAGCAAAAAGGGGTTGAGCCCTTTTATGATCATTTGAAACATTGATGTATGAATTTCCTGTAACAAAGGACAATGAAGAGAAAGCGAAACAAGTATATTGGGCCACAATTTTATACAAATGTGATCCTTCAGATTGAAAACCTTAAGAGCCAATATGAACTCTCTGTTTTATACCTGAGTTTGATAAAGACTGGACAAGCCTGTTGTTATAACCACATAAAATTAGGCTTTTCTAGAAACAGATTGAGACAGCTAGGCCTGTCTAGATTTTGTAACAGTTATTGTATGTACCATTTCTTTCTCCAAGGCATGTGCAGGGTGCTTTGGGGTACGGGGTCTAAATACCATCCTTCAAAATAGGTCAGAGAATATCTTTATGGCCATCTGTAAGACAAAAACATAGGAGAAAATTAGAATAATAGCTTTGAGGTTTTATGGCTTTCTTTTAGGGAAAAGGGTTCTAGTTTGTCTAACCTGCCTCAAAGAAGAGAAATCCCATTTTTATGGGGGAAAGGAGTGGAATGGGTGTCAGGGAAATAGAAGAGGATACCAGTAAGAAATCTTCCTCATGCTTCTTCTGTGCCTTTACTCTGGCATACTGAGACCCAGCAGAAGTCACACTCCATATGCATTCTCCCTTCTTCCATCACTGAGCTACGGCATGGCTCTCTTCAAAATAACAATAAATATCTTTCTCTGTGGCAGTGAGTCTAACACTGCATTATTTTTACTGACATACCTTTATGGTATAAGAAAACCAATTATTCAGAACATAATAATGTTCATGGGTTAACACATACCCCTTCAACAATTTAAGCTTCTGTCAATTAATACATTTTATTAAAAAAATTCAAATTTAGTAAAGTTGCCCTGCTATGTCTAAGGCGTTTGCTTGTAAACCTGGCTCAGAGCTCATTGGTAACCAACCATAAATAAAAATAAGAATTGAATTTTTTAAAACATTGGCTTCTACTCTGTTGCCCTTGATGTTCTCTAGCTCTTGACTAGGAACTGCTGACTCAGACTCTGCCATGTTTGACATAGAAGCATTCGTGAGCATAGTGCTCTGGGGATAGGACATCAATATCAGCATCTTAGGCTTTCTAGGCCCTGAAGTCTAGAGTCTGATCTCCTTTCACGTAGGACATCTCAAACTGGGAGAAGATAATGTCACATCTGAGAAGAAGGTTCAAGATATAATAGTATATACATTGTTATAATCAATTTCCAAGATAGAAATGGAATGAACTTAAAGAGTTTAATATGCTTTGAAGACTACATATGGTTTTCACTTATAAGACGGTATTTTTTGAAAGCACCCTTCTCCTTCCTTCTAAACTTTTGTCTTTATTAAAAACCACAAAAACTTTCTAGACATGCCATCTCATGAGGGAATGTTTTCCATTCATTCAGGATCTGCTTTTGTGACATTTCAAGTGTTCTTTTTCTTTAAAACATACAGGATTTAAAGCCAGAGTAATTATTCCATCTGTTTAATTTCTTGTGTGTTCATGTCCTCCTCTTGTCATATAGTCTTGGAATTCTTCCAGACAGAAGAAAATGTTTAAGTTTTAAATATACTGTTTTAACCAATTTAATTACCCAACAGAGATTTGGCAAATATAAGGGATCAAATGAACAGAACTGATGGCAGGAAGATAGCAGGGACATGTGAACAGAGCTGAAAGGTGTGATTGGCAAGTTATTACAATGTAGAATAGTTACACTTTTCTGTGGGTCAAATCATACTCCGTGTGTGGCATGTTTGGAACACAGTTAAGATGAACTGAAGAAAATGCAATGATGAAGTTTATATGAGCAAATTACTAGTGGACTCCCAAGAAAAGGAGGAGGTAAGGGTGAATAACTCAACTTTCATTGGTTACTAAATTTATACTCACTCCAGATTAACAGGTAATTTTGGAAGTTCGTGGAAAAAAAGAAATATAAATAGTGCACTAACAATGTAGACTTAGTTTCATCTTATTTTCTATGGAGTTTGTCCTGGAGTCTCTTTTATAATGAATGCATTGGAATATTCAGCTTCTTTATCCACCCCTTCGAAAGCATGGCGTATCATGTAACAATTTTGAACTCTATGTGAGCCCTGTGCTGTCAGAAAACAGACAGTTGAAAACTCTCTGAACTCTTTGTGTTGCAAGCAACTAACCATAAAAGACTACCTTGTCATGACAAAATCTGACAACTGCTTCCACCCCCAACACACACACTCACACACATACACACACACAGGCACACACACACACACACACACATACACACAAACAGGCACACACACACATACACACAAACAGGCACACACACACAGGCACAAACACACACACAGGCACACACACTATTCATGATTAAAATCTATTTATATCCTGTACATGCTGCAACAGGAATAAATCTTAAAGACAATATTAAAGTAAACCCAGAAGGACAAAATATTATGTGTCAGTCTGCTTATGTGACATTAGTATAGTAGGCAAATTTTTGAAGAAAGGAAGTTCAGGGGAAGTTACCTGAGGCTTAAGGGAATTAAATGAGAAGTTATTGTTTAATTAGTACAAAGTCTCTGTTTGGGAATGGTAAGAAAAGTCTAAACATGAACAATATTGATGGTTGCCAAACACTGTGATTATATTCAATACATTTGAATTATAGGCTTAAAAATGGTTAAAATAGTAAATTCTAATGTATAATTTGGTACAATGAAAATGAATCAATCCAAAAGTCAGGCTACATAAAATCAACCAGATGCAAAAGATATATGTGATCTGACCCCATTTCAGTACAGTAAAAGTTAAACTAAGAAGGGAAGGCATAGTCTGAGGACCATGAGGCAGCTGCTTACGTTGCATTACTACTCAGGAAACAGAGAGCAATGAGTAATGCCCAGCTTTCATTTTCTTTTTTTCTTTTATGGAGTTGTGGACCAAAGCATGGAGAGTAGTAGAACCAGCAGTTTTTCTAATCTAGGTATTCCTTCACAGACATGCATTAAAGTTTAACTCTTTGTGAATTCAAATCTTATCAAGTTGATGGTAAATTTTAAATGTCACACTGATAGCATGCCTTTCTTTTGAATTCATCAAACCTTCACTATCCTCTCTTGGCAAATCGTTGTATTAAGCATTATGAGGCTTTAACATTAGCCAACATACCATCCCTGAGAAGTTTTAGATAGAGTGAAGGGGAAACAGTCACCTAAACAAACAACTATTTTAACATAAGGCTGACTGATGTCAGTGTCTCTTTAAAGACATACACAATGACTTTTTAAAGGCAAAAGCAATGATGCTCCAAAAAAATGAGTTTGAAAACGAAAGAGATATTTTTGTTTAATGGAATTAAGACTGTGCCCTTTAAGCTTTGTCTGAAATGATAAACTGGAGATAGAGAAAAAATAAATATCCCAGAGAGCAGAAGCAGCAGAAGCACAAAAGGATGAAATCATATGGAAGGTTTGAGAATCACTGAGAAATGCTGTCTGAGTTTAAAGCAGCAATCACCTCTAGAACATTATGTTAATATCACATAGTACTTTGCATTAACAAAGTGTTGGAATCTTGCAACGAGACAGCAAAGGTTATGAAATGGAGAGTGATGGCATCCAACTAGATGGGCTAGTATAAAAGCCTATTTTTCAAAATGAAAAGCCATGGCTCACTTAAAAATATGTGGTATCTATCAAAGGCATTTAGCTCCTTAATCAATTAACAGAGTAACAAAAAAGCTTCAAAGAGAAAAGAAACTTACAAATGCAATACATTTTACATAATGCATGAAAAATAGAATGTTGGTGTAAGATTGCTGAGTCACATTTAGAACTAGTTAAGAATACCCTAATGTTATTTGGAAGGGTGACAGTCTATTTTGTTCTTATTTACAAAGTGTAGATAATCTTATTTTAAAAGTAATCAAAACAATCATAGCTAACATCTATTGAATAGGAATATGATAGGCACTATGCTAGGAACATGGAGATTGGTCTACCTTGTTCTCTGAAGCAATGTTGGCAGAGAAAAGGTATATCTACATTATAAAAATAAGCAATTGATGACAGAAACTTTATTGTGATATAAATCATTTCATGAGTGTGAGACAAGGCCAAGGCATGCTCTAAGTTGTTATGAACCCCCTTTACCCCCATCACAGATCTGGAGTCAGCAATGAGTTCTCCATCCTAACCATCTCCCTTCAAGGCTGTGTTTTTCTTTTTTATGTTGTTTCCTTACTTTACACTTTTTGCTCTTTACAACCTTTCATCTAAGGCCTCAAAATATAACACTGTTGTAGTGTATACCCCTACTCTTTATAGAAGTTTAATTTGTTCTATCAATTATACAATATCAATTATACAAATATCAATTATGTTCCTTGAATCTCAACTAGCCTGTCTGCTGAATATCTTCTGTTACTACAATTTATCTTTAGGTAAAGAAAGGTCATCTGTTTTCGTATGTAAGGGTATATGGAATGCTGGAATGCTCAAGGACTGAGCTTTCATTCTTTAGTCTTTTGATGTCCCCTTATTATTTCCCCTCTCTCTTCTACTTCTACCAGACACCCACTCTCCATACAGGCCCCTTTCCCAAATGGATGACTTTTGGTTTTCCTGTGTCACTCATTTGTTTAACTGGGACTATCTATCTGACTATTGGATTGCAACTATCTATTGGAACCTGGTAAGGCTGTCAGTGGACACACAGCTGAAAGCGATGATCTCCCATTTCCTTGAATCTATCTGTGGGAAATATTTGAGCAGTGAGGTACAGAGCCCTAAGAGACCCTCTCTATTCAACCCTGACTCTTGATAGACCTGTACTCTAACAGACCCAACGCAGTCGCCTGCAGGTGTTGAAAATTCATGATTGTCGTGGGTATGTTTTATCCCTAAGATAGCATTTCCCAACTCTTAGTCCTATTTTTCTTTCTCTTTTCTTTTCCTGTTCCTTTGTCTCCAATACTGTCTGATCTTTGCAGAGGATGCTATGAATGTCTTTTAGGGTTGAACACTAGGCAATGTTTTATTCTTAGACCCTTATATAACTGGAACTGTCCATGTTGCTTGCAGTTCATTGGAAAAGAGGCTTTGTGGTTCAGGCAGAAAGTGGCAATTATCGATGGGTATAAACACACATATTTAGAAGGTAAGTCAATGATATGTCAGTTTAATTAAATAATAGACTTTACCTGCTAGGGCCAATGATCCCTAACTTTGAGCAGGTTTTCAACATTCACTATGGATTTGTTCCAGTGGAGTGTGCCTCACATCCAATGAGTGAGCAGTTGGTCTAGAAGGTATCATACTTTCTAGGATTCATAGCTGGGTGAGACAGCTGATGCCTTTTCTCACACACGGTCTTTTGTAACACCTTCAAGCACAGTGAAAACTAGCTGGCAGTTTGGAAGCTACCAGCTCAAGTAACTTAAATTTCTGACTGTTTCCCTTTCCTGCAGTTTTAATTTGTTCAGAATTATAACTTGTAGGTTTAAAGAGAAGAGAGAACTTTAAAAAAAAAAAGGACAATGTCTTTCTATGTATCTATTGTTGTCAGGGAACTCACTATGTAGACCAGGTCCAGAATGCTGGGATTAAAGGCATGTATCGCCATGCCCGGATTATAACTGTTTTGGTTGTAGTTGTTTTTGCTGATGGGACTTGTCAGCAGTTCTTTTCCAGCTGCTGTGTCAAAAACATCCTGACAAAACAGCTTAGGGGAGAGAGACTTTATTTTACTTCCCACTTCTCCATTTCAGAATATCATACCAGGGGACTCAAAGCGGTGGGAATTTATACTAGCTGGTCATCACGTCCAGAGGAAAGAGAAGACAAGTGAATGCATGCTCAGCTTGCTTTGAGTCCAGGGTCCAAATTCACAGTGGGCTGGGTATTCTCACATTGACTAACATAATCAAGATTATTTCCCACAGGGCCACTGTAAAGCAAGCCCCTACTGAGATTTTCTTTTCCAGGTGACTTTATATTGTATCAAGTTGACAATTAAAACTAACCAGCACATCAGCCTACCTCCCATTTTATCTTTTCTTTTCTCTCTCTTGTTATTGACCTCACAAAGCTATAAACAGCCGCGCTCTACAGATGTACTTTCCCAGAAGCAAACCAATAAAATGTATTTCATAGTATTGTAGAAAACTAACTGAGAAACACAAACAGGCAGGGTTTGTGTGTGTGTGTGTGTGTGTGTGTGTGTGTGTGTGTGTGTGTGTGTGTGTGTTCCACATCTTTTTTAAAAAATACAGATGCGGTGAGTCATTTTCACACAGGACTTTTGAGAACATTCAAGGGACCTTACTAATGATTTGCTAACAGTTTTACAGAGAGACTGAAAAGGAAACTGCCTTTGTTTGGTGGAGCGAAAGCACTTAGGGTGAGGAATGAAAAGAGCAGGCTGTTCTTGACATGACAGCTGATTGCTTTCATTCTCTTTAGCATACTATGATCCTATTTGCAAGGGGAGGGCTGTAAACTTGTTTCAGTTTTAAAGTCTTTCTAAGGGAAACCATGTATCTGGCCTTATGTATACCGTAGATTAGGTGGAAAATATGGCCCTAAAAAAAGAAGAGCTAAATTTTTACCAAATAGAGATTAAAAACAAATGTCCTAATTTGGCTAACATGACTTTAAGTTAATTTATCACACATTTTCTTTCTTTAGATGAGCTTAACTTTACTCACTTGACCTTAGAAAGTAAGGACTGGACTCTTTTTTTTTTGTTTTTGTTTTTGTTTTAGACTTGAGTTAGAGAATGAGTCAAATTAAAATGGGATCTAGCATGATCATGAGGAATTTGTAGTAGTAGATATATTTTTCCCATTTCACCTTCCAGATGATTGTGCTGTTTTCCCAAATGACTAGCTTAATGTTTCATAATATTCTCAAATTATTTTAAGCAGGTAAAATGACACTATTTCTTACAGAGATATGGAACTTTTGGAAGAAAAAGGCATTATTCAATTTTAAAATACCAATATGTTAACAACTAAACAATAAAAAATTAAGATTAGATACTGAGATCAAAGATATTTTTGTATGGAAGATTTCTATTTTAAAATACTTTTTACTTTCAAGAGATACATTTGATTTCCGTTCTATTGTTAAGCTACCTCAATGGAAAATATTTAGCAAGGCCCCATTACTGAAGACAACACCTACACAAGTCATGAAAAGTCAAGCTAGAACTTACATAGCTACATATCGGCTAGCATCTTTGATACAGGATAGTATTCTGTGCACTATCAAAACGGAAATGGAAAGACTAACACAGCTACAAACCTTTGGTTGATAATGGTGTCCTGCTTATAAGATATTCTACTGCAATGGGAGCACAAAGCTTGTGGGAGTAGCTAACCAATATCTCATTTAATTTAAAGCCCAATCAATGAACCTATATATGATGATGTTTTGATGACCAAGAACCTGAGACTAAATAGTCCACAGATCTAGGATGAAACCAAATAAGACTGGTCAATAAATAAATATGTAAGTAAATAAATAAATAAAATGAATAAAACACAGCAATAAAAATGAGTCCTAATGATACTCTGCCATATCATATTCATAGATAAATACCTTGTCTAGACACCACCAGAGAAGCTCCTCCCTGCAACAGATGGAAACAAATACAGAAACTCATAGCCAGACATTGTATATAGACTGAGAGAGATCTTAGAACAGTCATTCCTGATAAGATGTCTGCATCAAACTCCTCATCTTGAGGATTAGGGCACCCTACAGAAGATGGGGTAGAAACACTGTAAGAGCCACAGGGGTGGAGAATATCAAGGAAACAAGGCCCTCTAAATCAACAGAATTGGCATACATATAAACGCACAGAGACTGAGGCAGAATGCACAGGATTTATAGGATCTGTACCAGATGGAGTCCTAGAGCTTAAAGAAGTGTACACATGCTCCTATCCCTAACCCAGAAGCTATTTCCAAATTGATAAACACTTGCAAATGAAAAAATTAGTAGTTTCATTCAAGGCAGTCTCACCGAGGCAACAAACTACTCTTTTTTTTTTTTTTTTTATTAACTTGAGTATTTCTTATATACATTTCGAGTGTTATTCCCTTTCCCGGTTTCCGGGCAATCATCCCCCTCCCCCCTCCCCTTCCTTATGGGTGTTCCCCTCCTAACCCTCCCCCCATTGCCGCCCTCCCCACAACAGTCTAGTTCACTGGGGGTTCAGTCTTAGCAGGACCCAGGGCTTCCCCTTCCACTGGTGCTCTTACTAGGATATTCATTGCTACCTATGAGGTCAGAGTCCAGGGTCAATCCATGTATAGTCTTTAGGTAGTGGCTTAGTCCCTGGAAGCTCTGGTTGCTTGGCACTGTTGTACATATGGGGTCTCTAGCCCCTTCAAGCTCTTCCAGTCCTTTCTCTGATTCCTTCAACGGGGGGGTCCTATTCTCAGTGCAGTGGTTTGCTGCTGGCATTCGCCTTTGTATTTGCTGTATTCTGGCTGTGTCTCTCAGGAGCGATCTACATCCGGCTCCTGTCGGTCTGCACTTCTTTGCTTCATCCATCTTGTCTAATTGGGTGGCTGTATATGTATGGGCCACATGTGGGGCAGGCTCTGAATGGGTGTTCCTTCAGTCTCTGTTTTAATCTTTGCCTCTCTCTTCCCTGCCAAGGGTATTCTTGTTCCCCTTTTAAAGAAGGAATGAAGCATTCACATTTTGATCATCCGTCTTGAGTTTCATTTGTTCTAGGCATCTAGGGTAATTCAAGCATTTGGGCTAATAGCCACTTATCAATGAGTGCATACCATGTATGTCTTTCTGTGATTGGGATAGCTCACTCAGGATGATATTTTCCAGTTCCAACCATTTGCCTACGAATTTCATAAAGTCATTGTTTTTGATAGCTGAGTAATATTCCATTGTGTAGATGTACCACATTTTCTGTATCCATTCCTCTGTTGAAGGGCATCTGGGTTCTTTCCAGCTTCTGGCTATTATAAATAAGGCTGCGATGAACATAGTGGAGCACGTGTCTTTTTTATATGTTGGGGCATCTTTTGGGTATATGCCCAAGAGAGGTATAGCTGGATCCTCAGGCAGTTCAATGTCCAATTTTCTGAGGAACCTCCAGACTGATTTCCAGAATGGTTGTACCAGTCTGCAACCCCACCAACAATGGAGGAGTGTTCCTCTTTCTCCGCATCCTCGCCAGCATTTGCTGTCACCTGAGTTTTTGATCTTAGCCATTCTCACTGGTGTGAGGTGAAATCTCAGGGTTGTTTTGATTTGCATTTCCCTTATGACTAAAGATGTTGAACATTTCTTTAGGTGTTTCTCAGCCATTCGGCATTCCTCAGCTGTGAATTCTTTGTTTAGCTCTGAACCCCATTTTTTGATAGGGTTATTTGTCTCCCTGCGGTCTAACTTCTTGAGTTCTTTGTATATTTTGGATATAAGGCCTCTATCTGTTGTAGGATTGGTAAAGATCTTTTCCCAATCTGTTGGTTGCCGTTTTGTCCTAACCACAGTGTCCTTTGCCTTACAGAAGCTTTGCAGTTTTATGAGATCCCATTTGTCGATTCTTGATCTTAGAGCATAAGCCATTGGTGTTTTGTTCAGGAAATTTTTTTCCAGTGCCCATGTGTTCCAGATGCTGCCCTAGTTTTTCTTCTATTAGTTTGAGTGTATCTGGTTTGATGTGGAGGTCCTTGATCCACTTGGACTTAAGCTTTGTACAGGGTGATAAGCATGGATCGATCTGCATTCTTCTACATGTTGACCTCCAGTTGAACCAGCACCATTTGCTGAAAATGCTATCTTTTTTCCATTGGATGGTTTTGGCTCCTTTGTCAAAAATCAAGTGACCATAGGTGTGTGGGTTCATTTCTGGGTCTTCAATTCTATTCCATTGGTCTATCTGTATGTCTCTGTACCAATACCATGCAGTTTTTATCACTATTGCTCTGTAATACTGCTTGAGTTCAGGGATAGTGATTCCCCCTGAAGTCCTTTTATTGTTGAGGATAGTTTTAGCTATCCTGGGTTTTTTGTTATTCCAGATGAATTTGCAAATTGTTCTGTCTAACTCTTTGAAGAATTGGATTGGTATTTTGATGGGGATTGCGTTGAATCTGTAGATCGCTTTTGGTAAAATGGCCTACAGAACAAACTACTCTTAATGGTAAGGTACGTGTCAGCAGTAGCTGGCCAGTAAATAATCGATGGCATTTTTGGATGGTCATGTCTCAAAATGTTGTAATGAGCTTAAAAATCTTTTATTTTTAATTTTATTTTAACTTAATTTATCTTTTATTTTTATGTATTTATTCTCTCCCTTCCTCCTGCCTCCTCTTTTTATCCTACAGTTTCTTTGCATATATGTTATGTGTTCCATTTTGTGTTTTTATGGAATTCTAGAATGTATGGACAAATGGGCCTCTATGTCAATATCTGTTTCTTGTACCTTTTCTGGGGCTCCTTTTCTTCTCTTTGCTTGTTTTGTTCTATATTTTGTGTGTTAGTTTCGGTTTTATTTTATTTTACTATCATCCCTTGCCCATTTATTTTCTAAGGAAAAATAGAAAGGGAGTGGAGGCAGATAGGAGGCAATGTGGGGAGGAAATGAGGAAATTAGAGGGAGTAATGAATGTAATCAGAACATAATGTATAAAACAAATGTATTTTCAAAAGAGGGAAAATAATAAAAGTATTTTAAAAGTGAAAACAGACTGAGCAAGCCGTGAGGAGCAAGTCAGTAAGCAGAACTCTTCCATGGCCTCTGCATCAGCTCCTGCTGCCAGGCTCCTACCCTGCTTGAGTTCATGCCTTTCTTCAATGATCAACAGTGATGTGGAAGTATAATGCTAATAATCTCTTTCCTTCCCAGTTACTTTTGACCATGTGTTAATGTATCATTTATTCACCAGATATAATTGTTGTCTCATAGGTTTTTCTACTGAATAAGCTTACCCTATTCCTTCTTTCTGAACTCTGACTGCTTAGTTTAACTCAACTGTTTTGGCTCAAAACTCTTCTCCAAGCTG
Organism: Rattus norvegicus; assembly: GCF_021556685.1. Taxonomy (NCBI): domain Eukaryota; kingdom Metazoa; phylum Chordata; class Mammalia; order Rodentia; family Muridae; genus Rattus; species Rattus norvegicus. The sequence goes on along the minus strand of NC_141554.1, from coordinate 81,743,625 downwards.
ACTGATTCAAACTGGCTTCTCTCAGCTTCTCATTGAATTGGTCTGCTTGGCTTCTAATTAACTCTGGCACTTCGTTCTAATCCTCTGGCTCCTCTTCATTTTCTGGTGTCAGCTGCTTCTGTTGACTTGCACTGAATTGAATGACATCAGAAATGAACTCAAGTGCACTGCACTACACTGCATTCACTGCAATGACTCCCAACTGATGGACTGATTCATCTCCCAACTCATTGACTCCCAACTGACTGGACTCCCAACTCATTAAACTGAACTGACTGACAAACTGACTGCACAAAACTGAACTCTGAATTGAACTGAACTCCCTATCACTGCTATTAAATAGTCTCTCCTTTCCTGTCTCTTCTCCTGGGAGTTGGGTCTATCTTAACTCTGACTCATTCTGTCACTTTGCCTGTCCCTCAACTAAAGGTCATTGTTAGGGAGTAAAGGTATGTGGTGTGTCTACATTCCAGGCAGACCATGTCTATGTATGTGATCCCTGGCCAGAGCAACTACATTGCTTGATTAAAATTCTTCTACAATTAGTGTTTTATCACAGTGTTTGAAACACTAAGACGGTTATCCTCTTTCAGTTTCTGTCTGTTCCAAGAGTTGACCCTGAGCCACGGCCCCCTGTGCACAGACCCTGCTGGGAGAGAGCATATCTTTGAGGAGTGCTGCCAAACAGACTTACAGGAGTGTCAAAGCACTGTCAAAGACAAGACCAGCTAACACCAGAGACAATCAGATGGGGAGAGGCAAGTGCAAGAACACAAGCAACAGAAACCAAGGATACTAGCCATCTTCAGGACCCAATTCTCCCACCACAGCAAGTCCAGGATACCCCAACACACCAGAAAAGCAAGATTCTGATTTAAAATCACATCTCATGATGATGATAGACGACTTAAAAAAGGACATAAATAATTCTCTTAAAGAAATACAAGACAACACAGTTAAGCAGGTAGAAGCCCTTAAAGAGGAAACACAAAAATCGCTTAAAGAATTACAGGGAAAAAATCGAAACAGGTGAAGGAATTGAACAAAACCACCCAGGATGTACAAATGGAAATAGAAACAATAAAGAAATCACAAAGGGAGACAACCCTAGAGATAGGAAACTTGGGAAATAGATCAGGAGTCATAGATGCAAGCATCATCAACAGAATACAAGAGATAGAAGAGAGAATGGCAGGTGCAGAAGATACCATATAAAACATTGATACAACAGTGAAAAAATGCAAAACACGAAAAGATGCTAACCCAAAACTTCCAGCAAATGCAGGACACAATGAGAACATCAAACCTAAGAATAATAGATACAGAAGAGAGTGAAGATTCCCAATGTAAAGGGCCAGTAAATATCTTCAACAAAATTATAGAAGAAAACTTCGCTAATCTAAAGAAAGAGATACCCATAAGCATACAAAAAGCCTACAGAAGTCCAAATAGATAGGACCAGAAAAGAAATTCCTCCTGTCACATAATAGTCAAAACACCAAATGCACTGCACAAAGAAAGAATATTAAAAACAGTAAGGGAAAAAGGTCAAGTAATATATAAAGATAAACCTATAAGAATTAAACCAGACTTCTTAACAGAGAATATGAAAGCTAGAACATCCTGGGCAGATGTCATACAGACCCTAAGGGAACACAAATGCCAGCCCAGGCTACCATATCCAACAAAACTTTCCATTATCATAGATGGAGAAACCAACATATTCTATGAGAAAAAACAAATTTACATGATACATTTCCACAAATCCAGCCCTACAAAGTATAATAGATGGAAAACTCCAACACAAGGAGGGAAGCTATATCCTAGAAAAAGTAGGAAAGTAATCTTCTTTCAATTAATCCAAAAGTTAGCCACACAAACATAATTCCACATCTAACAACAAAAATAACAGGAAACAACAATCTTTGGTCCTTAATATCTTTCAACATCAATGGACTCAATTCCACGATAAAAATATATAGACTAACAGACTGGATACATAAACAGGACCCAACATTTTGTTGCATACAGAGACAAAGACAGACACTTTCTCAGAGTAAAATGTTGGGAAAAAAGTATCCAAGCAAATATTCCCAAGACACAAGCTAGAGTAACCATTCTAATATAAAATAAAATTGACTTTCAATAAAAATATCATAAAAGCTAAGGCAGGAACTTCATACACTTCAAAGGAGAAATCCACCAAGTGGAACTCTGAATCCTGAATATCTATGCTACAAATGCAAAGGCATCCACATTCATAAAAGAAACTTTACTAAAGCTCAAAGACACATTGCACCTCACACAATAATAATGGGAAATTTCAACACCCCACTCTCAGCAATGGTCAGATCATGAAAACAGAAACTAAACAGAGACACATAGAAATTAACAGAGTTTATAAACCAAATGGATTTAACAGATATCTGTAGAACATTTCATCCTAAAACAAGAGAATATACCTTCCTTTCAGCACCTCATGGTACTTTCCCCAAAATTCACCACATAATTGGTCACCAAACAGACCTCAACAGATTTGAGAAGATTGAAATAATCCCATATGTCCTATCAGATCACCATAAACTACAGCTGGCCTTCAATGACAATAAAAAAAATAGAGAAAGCCCACATACACAAGGAAGCTGAACAACACTGTACTAAATGATACCTTGGTCAAGGAAGAAATAAAGAGAGAGATTAAAGACTTTTTTAGAATTTAATGAAAATGAAGGCATAACTCTTGGGACACAGTGAGAGCACTGCTAAGAGGAAAACTCATAGTTATGAGTGCCTCAAAAATGCAACTGGAGAGAGCATAAATTAGCATATGCCTGAAAAGCTCTAGAACAAACAGAAGCAAATACACTGAAGAGGAGTAGCCTAGCAGGAAATAATCAAACTCAAGCCTGAAATCAACCAAGTGAAAACAAAAAGAACTATACAAAGAATCAAGAAAACCAGGAGCTGGTTATTTGAGAAAAGCAACAAGATAGATAAACCCTTTGCCAGACTAACTAGAGGGCATAGAGACAGTATCCAAATTAACAAAAATAGAAATGAAAAGACATTATCTAAATTAACAAAATCAGAAATGAAAAGGGAGACATAACAACATAAACTGAGGAAACCCAAAAACATCATCCAATCACACTACAAAAGCCTATGCTCAACAAAACTGGAAAATCTGGATGAAATGGACAATTTTTTAGACATGTATCAGGTACCAAAGTTAAATCAGGATCAGAAAAATCATCTATGCAGTTCCATAACTCCTAAAGAAATAGAAGTAGTCATGGAAAGTCTCCCACTCAAAAAATGCCCAGGATCAGATAAGTCTAGTGCAGAATTCTATTAGACCTTCATAGAAGACCTCATACCTATACTGTCCAAAGTATCTTACAAAATAGTAACGGAAAGATCACTACTGATTTCCTTCTATGAAGCCATAAGCATGCTTAAACTTAAACCACACAAAGATGCAATGAAGCAAGAGAACTTCAGACCAATCTCCTATATGAATATGATACAAAAATTCTCAATAAGATTCTTGCAAACCAAATTCAAAAACACATCAAAATGATCATCCATCACGATCCAGTAGATTTCATCCCAGGCATGCAGGGAAGGTTCAAAATAAAGAAATACATCAACATAATTCACTATATAAATAAACTCAAAGGAAAAAAAACACATGATCATCTCAATAAATGCTGAGAAAACATTTGACAAAATTGAATACCTTCATGATAAATGTCTTGGAAAGATCAGGAATTCAAAGCCCATACCTAAACATAGTAAAAGCCATATACAGCAAACCAGTAGCCAACATCAAGCTAAGTGGAGAGAAATGGAAGCAATCCCACTAAAATCAGGGACTAGACAAGGCCGCCCACTCTCTCCCTACCTATTTAATATAGGACTTGAAGTCCTAGCCAGAGCAATTAGACAACAAAAGGAGGTCAAAGGTATACAAATTGGAAAACAAAAAGTTAAAGTATCACTTTTTGCAGATGATGTGATAACACACTTAAGCGACCTAAAAATTCCACCAGAAAGCTCCTACAACTGAGAAACAACTTCAGCAAAGTGACTGGGTATAAAATTAACTCAAACAAATCAGTAGTCTTCCTCTACTCAAAGGATAAGCAAGCTGAGAAAGAAATTAGGGAAATGACACCATTCACAATAGTCACAAATAACATAAAATACCTCGGTGTGGCTCTAACCAAGCAAGTGAAAGATCTGTATGCCAAGAACTTCAAGTCTCTGAAGGAAGAAATTGGAGAAGATCTCAGAAGATGGAAAGATCTCCCAGACTCATAGATTGGCAGGATTAATGTAGTAAAAATGGTCATCTTGCCAAAAGGAATCTACAGATTCAATGCAATCCCCATCGAAATCCCAAGTCAATTCTTCACAGAGTTAGACATAGCAATTTGAAAATTCATTTGGAATAACAAAAAACCCAAGATTGCCAAAACTATCCTCAAGAATAAAAGAACTTCTGGGGGAATCATTATCCCTAACCTCCAACTATATTACAGAGCAATAGTGATAAAAATTGCATGGTATTGGTACAGAGACAGGCAAGTAGATCACTGGAATAGAATTGAAGACCCAGACATGAACCCACACACCTATGGTCACTTGAACTTTGGCAGACTGGCTAAAACCATCCAGTGTGGAAAAAAAAAACAGCATTTTGAACAAATAGTGATGGTTCAACTGGAGGTCAGCATGTAGAAGAATGCAAATTTATCCATTCTTATCACTTTGTACACAGATTAAGTCCAAGTGGATCTTGGAACTCCACATAAATCCAGACACACTCAAACTAACAGACAAGAAAGTGGGAAAAAGCCTCAAACACATGGGCACAGGGGAAAATTTCCATAACAGAATACCAATAGCTTATGTTCTAAGATCAAGAATCAACAAATAGGGCCTTATAAAATTGCAAAGTTTCTGTAAGGCAAAGGACACTGTCATTAGTACAAAAAGGCAACTAACAGATGGGTAAAATATCTTTACCAATCCTACATCTGATAAAGGGCTAATATCCAATATATACAAAGAACTCAAGAAGTTATATTCCAGAGAATCAAATAACCCTTTTAAAAATGGGGTTCAGAGCTAAACAAAGATTTCTCAACTGAGGAATGCCGAATGGCTGAGAAGCACCTATAGAAATGTTCAACATTCTTAGTCATCAGGGAAATGCAAATCAAAACAACTCTGGGATTCCACCTCACACCAGTAAATATGGCTAAGATAAAAAACTCAGGTGACAGCAAATACTGGCAAGGATGTGGAGAAAGAGAAACACTCCTCCATTGCTGGTGGGATTTCAAGCTTGTAAACCACTCTAGAAATGAGTCTGGTAGTTCTTCAGAAAATTGAACATAGTACTACCTGAGGACCAAACTGTACCCTGGACCTGAGGACTCCTGGGCATATACCCAAATGAAGTTCTAACATATAACAAGCACACATGCTCTCCCATGTTCATAGCAGCCTTATTTATAATAGCCAGAAGCTGTAAAGAACCCAGATGTTCTTTAACAGAGGAATGGATACAGAAAATGTGGTACATTTACATGATGGAGCGCTCCTCAGCTATTAAAAACAATGACTTCATGAAATCTTATGCAAATGGATGGAACTTGAAAATATCATCCTGAGTGAGGTAACCCACTCACAAAAGAACCCACATAATATGCACTCACTGATAAGTGGATATTAACCCAAAGGCTTGTACTACTCAAGATACAATTCATTAACCACATGAAGCTCAAGAAGAAGGAAGACCAAAATGTGGATACTTCAGGCCTTCTTACAAGGGGGATCAAAAATACACACAGTAGGAAGTACAGAGACCAAGTTTGGAGCAGAGACTGAAAGGCCATCCCGAGACCTCTTTACATGGGGATCCACCCCATATGCAGCTGGCAAACGCAAACAATATTGTGGATGCCAAGAAGTTGCATGCTGATAGGAACCTGATATAGCTGTCTCCTGAGAGACTCTGCCAGAGCCTGACTAATAAGGAGGCAGATACTTGAAGCTAACCATTGACCTGAGAACAGGTTTCTCAACAGAGGAGTTACAGAAAGGACTGAAGTAGCTGAAGGGGTTTGCAACCCCATAAGAAGAACACAATATCAACCAACCAGACCCCCTGAGCTCCCAGAGACTAAACACCATCCCAAGAGAACACAGGGATGAACCAATGCCTCCATCTGCATGTGTAGCAGAGGATGGCCTTCTTGAGCATCAATGGGAGGAAATGCCCTTGGTTTTGTCAAGGCTTGATGTCCCAGTGTAGGGGAATGTCAGGGTGGGGAGGAGGGAGTCGGTGTGGGTGGGTGGGAGAACACCTTCATAGAAGCAGGAGGAGGGGGTATGGGATAGGGGGTTTATGGATGGGAAACTGGGAAAGAGAATAACATTTAAAGTGTAATTAAACATTGCAAATAAAAAAAGAAATTTAGAAGTCCTTGCGTTTCTTTCTTGTGCTGAAAATGATAATATGAAAGATTTTCCCATTAATGTGAAACTTGCTCACATGTTTTATAGTATCTTTCCAGCTTGCCCATGCTAGAAAAGCCTTACAGTTTTATCTAGCCCTCCAGTTATTTTCTTTTCTGTTTTTAGAAAACAAATTTTAATTTAGAAAGTCCTTGAAATTTCTTTCTCGCTTTCTAAGTAATAATGTTATAATTCTTTCTGTTTTCTCTATGTTCACTCTGCTGTGAGCCAATGTTTAATATTACATTAATTTATTTAATCACATGTGCATGTATCATGGTGCCTATGTGGAGATTAAGGACAGCCTGTGGTAATTGGTTCTCTTCTTGACCTACATGGATCCCAGGGGTTGAGTTTGGGTCATTATGCTTGGTGGCTAGCACTCTTATGAACTATTTTTTTTGTCCCTAATTTCTTTTAAAGTAGTAAACTTTTCTTTCATGATTCTTATGCTATTTTCTATTTTCAGTTTGAAGTATTTGTCTTTGCTTTTATAAATAAGGAGAATGGCAAACTACTTTTTATAGTGTTTTGACCAACTCTGGACATTTTATAAGGTTACCAGTGTGTTTTCTGAAAAAAAATTACTATTCTCATTTCAATTATCTGCGTTGGAGTTTCTTGGAGGAAGGTATATTACATGTGAATTTCTGTAACAAGTTGTCTCATAAAATTTTCTGAATTTCATGGCTTAAATGAATTTGTAATTTGACTTGGTAAGCTATTCATTCTAAAAGTTCGGTTGGGTTTCTTTCAATATGTCTATCTTGTTGTCTACATTCTACGTTGTCTTCCTTACATCAGAAGGTGGTTTGTATTCTACTTGAATTCATTCAGAAATTTGTTTTATCCTCTTTCATCTTGTTAAACTGCCTTACCATTATTACTTCTAACTATCTAGTTTACTGACATTGGAATTCATAGAAAAAAAAGACAGTTACACAATGACAAATGGTTAACCCTTAAAACATATATACAAGCAATATTATATAGACTGAGCAGATTGCATTTATATGCTTAGGAATATATACACAGTGGCCTTTAAACTTTTTACATGTCATATTTATTCTTTTACCTTTTCCATGCTTACTCCATGCCTTCTCCCCTTCCATGTTTATTCTTTCAGCTGCATGACTGACTCCCTCACCTATATACATTTATATAAACATTAAAAGCTACAATCCACATGTGAGAGAGAACATGCAGTATGTCTATCTTAGCCCCACTACATCGATATAATCTAGTTCTATCCATTTTCCTGAAATTTTCATAAATAAGCAAATAAATTCCTTTCTGTAAATGTACTATATTCATTGTTCATTTATCCTTTGAGGAATACTAGGCTGGTTTCATTTTCTTGGTATTGTGAATAGAGCAGTAATAATCATGGACACACAACTATCTCTCCGTTAGGATGAAGAATGTTAGATTATGGACCTCTAGCACTTCTAGCTACCCCTTTCCTTTCCCCCCAAAATCAGGGCATACTATTGTATAGTACCTTGGGACAAAGACCTGAATGGTTCCTGCTATGACAGAGCACTTCTGCCTCAATGTATGTGGAGGGAAGTGAGTCAAGTTCTTTGCCCTTGCAACTGCAAAGATGAGTTTACTTTCCCAGCTAATAGCTGCCTCCATGCCCACTGTTCTTGGGACACTAGTATACAAGGTTTGTGTGGGTATACAAGAATTACTAAATTGTTTTCCCAAGTTGCATACTAGTTCAAATTCCCAGCAGCAATACATAGTGATTACAGTTTCTACACTCTCACTAACCTCTGTGTTCTATTGTTTATTGTAGAAGAACTAGAAATGGCGTCTCAGTATGGCTTCGCTTTGCATTTCCTATGGCTCAGGATCCTGCATACCTTTTCATGTGCTTAGTGAGCATCTAATGGCTATAGAATAATGGTTGTATTTACCTAATTTTCATTGTTATTATACTGTTAGTATTTATGAATAATTACCATGTAAAAGTTTTCCTTAGACTAGTCCCTAGTCTAGATTAGATACTTGAGGGATTAACATCAATTCCCTTTCTTTGGATATACATTATGCTTTCCTTTTGATGAAGTGCTTTTTCCCTACAGTACACTTCAACGAGTCTGAGTAAATCCAATTTTTTTCCAGAGAGGGGTAAGTATACAAAACAGACTAGGCTAACTAAATATTCTCCCCCATAATTTTTAATATAAAGACTCGTATACCTGAGTCTTGCTATTCGAGTCTACAGTACCACCACTACCACAGTCACTTGTTAATTTCCTGGTTCTGTGAGATACACACACACACACACACACACACACACACACACACACACACACATTTTTGTATCTGAGTATTTGGAGTTGGGATTTAAAGATGAGAGAGAGGATGCAATGCTTGTGTTTCTGGGCCTGGATTATCTCGCTTAATATGATCGTTTCTAGTTCATCCATTTACCTGCAAAGTTCATGGGTTCATTGTTTCTTTGCAGCTGAATAGTATTCCTTGTGTGCCACCTTTTTCATTATGTATCATTTGAAGGTCATTTTGCTCTTTATTTATTTCCATTTCCTGATATTGTGACTAGAGCAGCAATGAATATGACTGAGAAAATATCTATAAAGGAGGATGTTGAGTCTTTTTGGAATATGTCAAGGGATGGTATAGCTTTTTCTAGTTTTTAATGTTATATTTGTAGGAAATCTTCGGCACTTGTTTAAAAAACACATATTGGATTCTTTCGCACATATTTATCAAGTCCTTACACACCACAGTTCTTATTCTAGGCTATTTAATGGAGCCCTTCTAGGTGATGCTATTTAAAGATGGAGCCATTGCAAGATGATTTGGTTAGGAAGGCACTGTCCTAATGAACTAAGTGAGTGATCTCATAAACCATGCTCAGACCAAAAGAGATTTGACAGACTTCTTTCACTTTATTTGCAATGTGAGGTCACAACCAAATTGGCTATCCTGAGCTAAGAAATGGATCCCCAAAAGACACAGACTTTGTCTACAGCTTTATCTTGCACTTTACAGTTTCTACAACTACAAGGAATAAATTATGTTGTTTATGAGACAATTGGCATTTTTGCAGTTGTATAGCCACCACATGTGCTAGTATAATTTGTTTAGAAGAAATGAGTTAAACAGAGCAAGTAGGAGAAAATCGCAAAATTGAAAAATAATCAGGGCTAGTGTAACATTTGCCTAACATTCAGGGTCAAAATGTAATAATAATTAAAAAGATGATTTAGCTAAAGATGAAAAGATCAGAAAAGTAAAGAACAATTTTGCAGTGAAAGATTTTATTAGATAATTTGAATTCATTATGCAGGTCTAAAATACTTTTACTTCCCAGGAAACATTTCTTTTCCACTCAAATTAATTACTTATAATTACTTTTAAAAATGACACCCAAGAAATTTCCAGTTTTGTACATAAGTGGACCTGGGTCTCCATGGTCTCTCTCTGCTTTTGCGTAAAGCACTAAGAACAAATGACACAAAATCACTATAAAACTTGATTTAAAGGTAGGGCATATGGACTTTTGAAATAATAGTAATAGAATGGTAAGATCCCTGGGTTTTCATTTAGCCTTTCACATACATGCTGAACAAGGCCTCAAATAACTCATAATTGATAACCAATGCAGGTAAAATAAGCTTCAAGCTCAGGCCAAGGAGTTGGAGAAATGGTGATAAAAACAGAGAATTGTTCTGGCAATGCTTTCTACACTATAACAACAGCAGCAGCAACAACACCCCTACCACCATTGCAAGCCTCAGTTAGGTTGAAAAGGATCTCATTTCTTCCCTCTTTACTCCCCTGAAACAAACAGTTGTCCCATACACTGAGCTGGGATTGGTGGAATGGATTAAAGCAAAATGCATTTAATATTGTAGTATATGCCAGGGCAATGTCAGTGGGTTGTTGGGAGGAATGTAGTCTCTAATTCCACTTGGAGATAGAGAGCTACAACTTGTTAATGTGGGATTAAATGTATTAGCTATCTTTTGTTTGTTTGTTGACAAACTTACCTTAAATAAAAAAAAGTATTTATAATGACAAGAAAGGTATGGTAGCAATAGCGTGGGGCAGCTGGTTTACACTGTGTCCAGAGCAAAGAAGTACAGAGAGATGAATGCAGATGCTTAGTGCCTTCTTTCTTTGCATTCAGTCTGGAACTCAGCCCATTCATTCAGTTCATGCGATGGTCCCACTCAAAGAGTGGGTCTTCCCTTCTCACTTAAACCTCTCTGCAAACACTCTCCTAAATACATCAAGAGGTTTGTCTTCTCTGGGATTCGTTATCTAAACAAGTTCTAGTGTGAAAACTCTAATATTTCACAAAGCATGGTATTAACTATGCATGGGACTCTGACCTCATAGGTAGCAATGAATATCCTAGTAAGAGCACCAGTGGAAGGGGAAGCCCTGGGTCCTGCTAAGACTGAACCCCCAGTGAACTAGACTGGTGGGGGGAGGGCGGCAATGGGGGGAGGGTTGGGAGGGGAACACCCATAAGGAAGGGGAGGGGGGAGGGGTTGTTTGCCCGGATACCGGGAAAGGGAATAACACTCGAAATGTATATAAGAAATACTCAAGTTAATAAAAAAAAAAGGATTCATTATGAATAGCTGAAGGTTCTACCACATCTTGTTAGCTATGTACCTGTTTTTTTTGTGCCAGTAATACATATATATATATATATATATATATATATATATATATATATATATATATATATATATGAGATACCTATTGAGGTACAAGAATCGTACAGAAAACTAAATGGATTAGACCTAAAAGGAAATTCAAAATAATCAAAATACCAAACATGAAAAGCAAGAAAGAATGTTAAAAGCCACAAGGGAAAAAAACAAGTATCATATAAAGGCATCCCTACTAGAAGAACACCTGGATTCTGTTTGGAGCTTCTAAATGCCAGAAGGTCCTGGAGAGATGATCTACAGACTCTAAGAGTCCATAGATGCTATCCCAGGCTACTATACCCAGCAAAACTTTCAATTATAATAGAGACAATAAGGCATTCCATGATAAAACCAAATTTAAGCAATATCTATTTATAAACCCAGCCCTATTGAAGGCACTAGAAGGAAAACTCTAACCTAAGGAAGACACAAGGAATAAATAATCCCAGACCAGCAAATTAAGAGAGAAAACACACACATCACTACAAATGAACTCAGAGACTGAGGCAGCATGCACAGGGCCTGCACAGGTCTGCACCAGATGGGGTCCTAGTGCCGAAAGAAGTGGGCACATGCCCCATCCCTAACTCAGAAGCTATCTCCAATGGATAACCACTTGAAAAGGAACATTTAGTTTTCCGCAAGGAAGTCTCACTAAGGAAATAAACCACTCTTAAGGGTAGGCTGTATGTTCAGCAGTATACGCCCAACAGAAAATGAACTCAACGGAATCTTTGGAGGTTCTTTGTCTCCTAATGTCAAGTCAGGACTTTTCCTCTTTTTTTAAAAAAAATTATTTCAATTTTTATTTTATTTATGTATACATCCTTTTTTTCTCTTTTACCTACAGAGCCTTTGAGTATAAATTATGGCTTCCACTTTAGTTTTTTTGTGGTATTCCTGAGTGTGAAAGCAAGTGGGTCTCTACATCTATGTCCAATTCTAGTGCATTTTCTTGGACTTTTCCTTTTGCTTGTTTTGACCTATTCTGATGTGTTAGTTTTTATATCATGTTATATTATATGTTATATTATATTACATTATATTTAAAAAAAAGAAAACATTTTTGTTTATATTTTTTCCTTTTATTGAAAATGGACTTTGTTTCACACAATATATATCCTGATTACAGTTTTTCCTTAATCTTCTCCTTCCTCCAGCCCTCTCCACCTCCCCTTCCATACAGTTCCACTCCTTTTCTGTCTCTTACGAGAAAACGAAAAGGATTTGAAGGGATAATAGTAAAATATTAGATAAAAAAATCTAACAAACAAGAACAGGCCAAAAATAGACAGAGGAGCCAAGAAAAGACACAACACAGAGATACTGACACTCATTCACACATGCAGGAATCCTATAAAAGCTACCGAACTGGAAGCATCTATACATCTCTATAATTATCTATCTATCTATCTATCTATCTATCTATCTATCTATCTATCTATCTATCTATCTATCTATCTATTCACCTGCCTATCTATCTATCTATTCATCCAGAGGAACTATCGGGTAAAAAGAGAAAAAAATAAAAATAAGATAATCAAAAAATAAAAATAAGGCTCACCGCCCAGACAGGTGGGCATTCCTGAGACTCTTGAGGGAAGGAGAGACCGACAGTACTGCCCACCCCTGCCCACATGTCTGGCCCAAGAGGAAACTGTATAGGGCCTCTAGGAATGGAGGATAGGGGCACTCAAGCTACAGGTCCCCTGTGGTCCAGACACCCTATACAAAGCTTTAGTCCAAGTGGATCACGGACCTCCACATCAACCCAGATACACTCAAACTAATAGAAGAAAAAGTGGGGAAGCATCTCGAACACATGGGCACTGGAAAAAATTTCCTGAACAAAACACCAATGGCTTATGCTTTAAGATCAAGAATTGACAAATGGGATCTCATAAAACTGCAAAGCTTCTGTAAGGCAAAGGACACTGTTGTTAGGACAAAATGGCAACCAACAGATTGGGAAAAGATCTTTACCAATCCTACAACTGATAGAGGGCTTATATCCAAAATATACAATGAACTCACGAAGTTAGACTGCAGAGAGACAAATAACCCTATTTAAAAATGGGGTTCAGAGCTAAACAAAGAATTCACAGCTGAGGAACACCGAATGGCTAAGAAGCACCTAAAGAAATGTTCAACATCGGGTTGGGGATTTAGCTCAGTGGTAGAGCGCTTGCCTAGGAAGCGCAAGGCCCTGGGTTCGGTCCCCAGCTCCGAAAAAAAAGAACCAAAAAAAAAATAAAATAAATGTTCAACATCTTTAGTCATAAGGGAAATGCAAATCAAAACAACCCTGAGATTTCACCTCACACACCAGTGAGAATGGCTAAGATCAAAAACTCAGGTGACAGCAGATGCTGGCAAGGATGTAGAGAAAGAGGAACACTCCTCCATTGTTGGTGGGACTGCAGACTGGTACAACCATTCTGGAAATCAGTCTGGAGGTCCCTCAGAAATTGGACATTGAACTACCTGAGGACCCAGCTATATCTCTCTTGGGCATATATCCAAAAGATGCCCCAACATATAACAAAGACACATGCTCCACTATGTTCATCGCAGACTTATTTATAATAGCCAGAAGCGGGCTGGAGAGATGGCTCAGCCGTTAAAGGCTAGGCTCACAACCAAATATATAATAGCCAGAAGCTGGAAAGAACCCAGATGCCCTTCAACAGAGGAATGGATACAGAAAATGTGGTACATCTACACAGTGGAATATTACACAGCTATCAAAACCAAAGACTTTATGAAATTCATAGGCAAATGGATGGAGCTGGAAAATATCATCCTGAGTGAGGTAACCCAATCACAGAAAAACACACATGGTATGCACTCACTGATAAGTGGCTATTAGCCCAAATGCTTGAATTACCCTAGATGCACAGAACACATGAAACTCAAGAAGGGTGACCAAAATGAGAATGCTTCACTCCTTCTTTAAAAGGGGAACAAGAATACCCTTGGGAGGGAATAGGGAGGCAAAGTTTAGAACAGAAGCAGAAGGAACACCCATTCAGAGCCTGCCCCACATGTGACCCATACATATACAGCCACCCAATTAGACGAGATGGATGAAGCAAAGAAGTGCAGGCAGACAGGAGCTGGATGTAGATCTCTTCTGAGAGACAAAGCCAGAATACAGCAAATACATAGGCGAATGCCAGCAGCAAATCACTGAACTGTGAACGGGACCCCCATTGAAGGAATCAGAGAAAGGACTGACAGAGCTTGAAGGGGCTCGAGACCCCATATGTACAACAATGCCAAGCAACCAGAGCTTCCAGGGACTAAGCCACTACCCAAAGACTATACATGGACTGACCCTGGACTCCAACCTCATAGGTAGCAATGAATAGCCTAGTAAGGGCACCAGTGGAAGGGGAAGCCCTTGGTCCTGGTAAGACTGAACCCCCAGTGAACGTGATTGTTGGGGGGAGAGCGGCAATGGGGGGAGGATTGGGAGGGGAACACCCATAGAGAATGGGAGGGGAGGAGGTGGGGGATGCTGGCCTGAAAGGGAATAACAATTGAAATGTAAATAAGAAATACCCATGTTAATAAAGTTGGAGAAGAAAATAAAAATAAGATATATTTAAAGTGTACATAAAATAAATTTAATTAAATTAAAATATAAAAAGTAAAAAAAAAAGGTTAAAATAGGTCTGACATGACATAATGAGACAATGAACATCTGAAGACACCGTTTCCCCTGCAGGAAACTGAATTTTCATTTGCATGTTGTTATCAACTGGAGATAGCTTCTGGATTAGGGATGGGGTTATGTGTTCATTTCTCCTTTTAGCTATAGGACCCTATCTGATGTAAGCCTATGCAGGCCCTGTGGATGATTTGATTTCTCCACCTCTGCAAAGTCATGTATATTGGCCTTGTTTCCTTGGTGGCCTTCACCTCTGCCCTGGCACTTAAACCCTTTCTTTCTCCTCTTTTTCAGGGTGTCCTGATTCTCAAGATGAAGAATTTAATGGAGACAGGCTGAGTATTCCAAGGTCTCTCTCACTCTGCACAATATCTTGCTATGGGTCTCTCTGTATTGTTCCCATCTGCTGCAGAGTGCAGCTTCTCTGATGATGTCTGCACAAGGCACTGATCTACGAGTATAGCAAAATGTAACTAGGAGTCAATTTATTGATGCATTCACTTAGTAGAACAGTAGTTTTGTGGTTTACCCTAGGTCTCAGGGCTCTTAGTCTTAGGCTCTTAGTCACCTATGCAGCACCAAAACAAACAAAAAACGGACATTTTTTTTTATTAACTTGAGTATTTCTTATATACATTTCGAATGTTATTCCCTTTTCCGGTTTCCGGGCAAACATCCCCCTCCCCCCTCCCCTTCCTTATGGATGTTCCCCGCCCAACCCTCCCCCCATTGCCGCCCTCCCCCCAACAATCTAGTTCACTGGGGGTTCAGTCTTAGCAGGACCCAGGGCTTCCCCTTCCACAGGTGCTCTTACTAGGATATTCATTGCTACATATGGGGTCAGAGTCCAGGGTCAGTCCATGTATAGTCTTTAGGTAGTGGCTTAGTCCCTGGAAGCTCTGGTTGCTTGGCATTGTTGTACATTTGGGGTCTCGAGCCCCTTCAAGCTCTTCCAGTTCTTTCTCTGATTCCTTCAACAGGGGACCTATTCTCAGTTCAGTGGTTTGCTGCTGGCATTCGCCTCTGTATTTGCTGTATTCTGGCTGTGTCTCTCAGGAGCGATCTACATCCGGCTCCTGTCGGTCTGCACTTCTTTGCTTCATCCATCTTGTCTAATTGGGTGGCTGTATATGTATGGGCCACCTGTGGGGCAGGCTCTGAATGGGTGTTCCTTCAGTCTCTGTTTTAATCTTTGCCTCTCCCTTCCCTGCCAAGGGTATTCTTTTTCCTCATTTAAAGAAGGAGTGAAGCATTCACATTTTGATCATCCGTCTTGAGTTTCATTTGTTCTAGGGATCTAGGGTAATTCAAGCATTTGGGCTAATAGCCACTTATCAATGAGTGCATACCATGTATGTCTTTCTGTGATTGGGTTAGCTCACTCAGGATGATATTTTCCAGTTCCAACCATTTGCCTACGAATTTCATAAACTCGTTGTTTTTGATAGCTGAGTAATATTCCATTGTGTAGATGTACCACATTTTTTGTATCCATTCCTCTGTTGAAGGGCATCTGGGTTCTTTCCAGCTTCTGGCTATTATAAATAAGGCTGTAATGAACATAGTGGAGCACGTGTCTCTTTTATATGTTGAGGCATCTTTTGGGTATATGCCCAAGAGAGATATAGCTGGATCCTCAGGCAGTTCAATGTCCAATTTTCTGAGGATCCTCCAGACTGATTTCCAGAATGGTTTTACCAGTCTGCAATCCCACCAACAATGGAGGAGTGTTCCTCTTTCTCCACATCCTCGCCAGCATCTGCTGTCACCTGAGTTTTTGATCTTAGCCATTCTCACTGGTGTGAGGTGAAATCTCAGGGTTGTTTTGATTTGCATTTCCCTTATGACTAAAGATGTTGAACATTTCTTTAGGTGTTTCTCAGCCATTCGGCATTCCTCAGCTGTGAATTGTTTGTTTAACTCTGAACCCCATTTTTAATAGGGTTATTTGTTTCCCTGCGGTCTAACTTCTTGAGTTCTTTGTATATTTTGGATATAAGGCCTCTATCTGTTGTAGGATTGGTAAAGATCTTTTCCCAATCTGTTGGTTGCCGTTTTGTCCTAACCACAGTGTCCTTTGCCTTACAGAAGCTTTGCAGTTTTATGAGATCCCACTTGTCGATTCTTGATCTTAGAGCATAAGCCATTTGTGTTTTGTCCAGGAAATTTTTTCCACTGCCTATGTGTTCCAGATGCTTCCCTAGTTTTTCTTCTATTAGTTTGAGTGTGTCTGGTTTGATGTGGAGGTCCTTGATCAACTTGGACTTAAGCTTTGTACAGGGTGATAAGCATGGATCAATCTGCATTCTTCTACATGTTGCCCTCCAGTTGAACCAGCACCATTTCCTGAAAATGCTATCTTTTTTCCATTGGATGATTTTGGCTCCTTTGTCAAAAATCAAGTGACCATAGGTGTGTGGGTTCATTTCTGGGTCTTCAATTCTATTCCATTGGTCTATCTGTCTGTCTCTGTACCAATACCATGCAGTTTTTATCACTATTGCTCTGTAATACCGCTTGAGTTCAGGGATAGTGATTCCCCCTGAAGTCCTTTTATTGTTGAGGATAGCTTTAGCTATCCTGGGTTTTTTGTTATTCCAGATGAATTTGCAAATTGTTCTGTCTAACTCTTTGAAGATTTGGATTGGTATTTTGATGGGGATTGCATTGAATCTGTAGATTGCTTTTGGTAAAATGGCCATTTTTACTATATTAATCCTGCCAATCCATGAGCATGGGAGATCTTTCCATCTTCTGAGGTCTTCTTCAATTTCTTTCCTCAGTGTCTTGAAGTTCTTATTGTACAGATCTTTTACTTGCTTGGTTAAAGTCACACCGAGGTACTTTATATTATATGGGTCTATTATGAAGGGTGTCGTTTCCCTAATTTCTTTCTCGGCTTGTTTCTCTTTTGTATAGAGGAAGGCAACTGATTTATTTGAGTTAATTTTATACCCAGCCACTTTGCTGAAGTTGTTTATCAGCTTTAGTAGTTCTCTGGTGGAACTTTTGGGATCACTTAAATATACTATCATGTCATCTGCAAATAGTGATATTTTGACCTCTTCTTTTCCGATCTGTATCCCCTTGATCTCCTTTTGTTGTCTGATTGCTCTGGCTAGAACTTCAAGAACTATATTGAATAAGTAGGGAGAGAGTGGGCAGCCTTGTCTAGTCCCTGATTTTAGTGGGATTGCTTCAAGTTTCTCTCCATTTAGTTTAATGTTAGCAACTGGTTTGCTGTATATGGCTTTTACTATGTTTAGGTATGGGCCTTGAATTCCTATTCCTTCCAGGACTTTTATCATGAAGGGGTGTTGAATTTTGTCAAATGCTTTCTCAGCATCTAATGAAATGATCATGTGGTTCTGTTCTTTCAGTTTGTTTATATAATGGATCACGTTGATGGTTTTCCGTATATTAAACCATCCCTGCATGCCTGGGATGAAGCCTACTTGATCATGGTGGATGATTGTTTTGATGTGCTCTTGAATTCGGTTTGCCAGAATTTTATTGAGTATTTTTGCGTCGATATTCATAAGGGAAATTGGTCTGAAGTTCTCTTTCTTTGTTGTGTCTTTGTGTGGTTTAGGTATAAGAGTAATTGTGGCTTCGTAGAAGGAATTCGGTAGGGCTCCATCTGTTTCAATTTTGTGGAATAGTTTGGATAATATTGGTATGAGGTCTTCTATGAAGGTTTGATAGAATTCTGCACTAAACCCGTCTGGACCTGGGCTCTTTTTGGTTGGGAGACCTTTAATGATTGCTTCTATTTCCTTAGGAGTTATGGGGTTGTTTAACTGGTTTATCTCTTCCTGACTTAACTCCGGTACCTGGTATCTGTCTAGGAAATTTTCCATTTCCTGAAGATTTTCAAATTTTGTTGAATATAGGTTTTTATATTAAGATCTGATGATTTTTTGAATTTCCTCTGAATCTGTATTTATGTCTCCCTTTTCATTTCTGATTTTGTTAATTTGTACGCACTCTCTGTGTCCTCTCGTTAGTCTGGCTAAGGGTTTATCTATCTTGTTGATTTTCTCAAAGAACCAACTTTTGGTTCTGTTGATTCTTTCTATGGTCCTTTTTGTTTCTACTTGGTTGATTTCAGCTCTGAGTTTGATTATTTCCTGCCTTCTACTCCTCCTGGGTGTATTTGCTTCTTTTTGTTCTAGAGCTTTTAGGTGTGCTGTCAAGCTGCTGACATATGCTCTTTCCTGTTTCTTTCTGCAGGCACTCAGCGCTATGAGTTTTCTTCTTAGCACAGCTTTCATTGTGTCCCATAAGTTTGGGTATGTTGTACCTTCATTTTCATTAAATTCTAAAAAGTTTTTAATTTCTTTCTTTATTTCTTCCTTGACCAGGTTATCATTGAGTAGAGCATTGTTCAATTTCCACGTATATGTGGGCATTCTTCCCTTACTGTTATTGAAGACCAGTTTTAGGCCGTGGTGGTCTGATAGCACGCATGGGATTATTTCTATCTTTCTGTACCTGTTGAGGCCCGTTTTTTGACCAATTATATGGTCAATTTTGGAGAAAGTACCATGAGGAGCTGAGAAGAAGGTATATCCTTTTGCTTTAGGATAGAATGTTCTATAAATATCCCTTAAGTCCATTTGGCTCATGACTTCTCTTAGTCTGTCGACATCACTGTTTAATTTCTGTTTCCATGATCTGTCCATTGATGAGAGTGGGGTGTTGAAATCTCCCACTATTATTGTGTGAGGTGCAATGTGTGTTTTGAGCTTTAGTAAGGTTTCTTTTACGTATGTAGGTGCCCTTGTATTTGGGGCATCGATATTTAGGATTGAGACTTCATCTTGGTGGATTTTTCCTTTGATGAATATGAAGTGTCCTTCCTTATCTTTTTTGATGACTTTTAGTTGGAAATTGATTTTATTTGATATTAGAATGGCTACTCCAGCTTGCTTCTTCTGACCATTTGCTTGGAAAGTTGTTTTCTAGCCTTTCACTCTGAGGTAGTGTCTGTCTTTGTCTCTGAGGTGTGTTTCCTGTAGGCAGCAGAATGCAGGGTCCTCGTTGCGTATCCAGTTTGTTAATCTATGTCTTTTTATTGGGGAGTTGAGGCCATTGATATTGAGAGATATTAAGGAATAGTGATTATTGTTTCCCTTTATATTCATATTTGGATGTGAGGTTATGTTTGTGTGCTTTCATTCTCTTTGTTTTGTTGCCAAGACGATTAGTTTCTTGCTTCTTCTAGGGTATAGCTTGCCTCCTTATGTTGGGCTTTACCATTTATTATCCTTTGTAGTGCTGGATTTGTAGAAAGATATTGTGTAAATTTGGTTTTGTCATGGAATATCTTGGTTTCTCCATCAATGTTAATTGAGAGTTTTGCTGGATACAGTAACCTGGGCTGGCATTTGTGTTCTCTTAGGGTCTGTATGACATCAGTCCAGGATCTTCTGGCCTTCATAGTTTCTGGCGAGAAGTCTGGTGTGATTCTGATAGGTCTGCCTTTATATGTTACTTGACCTTTTTCCCTTACTGCTTTTAATATTCTTTCTTTATTTTGTGCGTTTGGTGTTTTGACTATTATGTGACGGGAGGAGTTTCTTTTCTGGTCCAATCTATTTGGAGTTCTGTAGCTTCTTGTATGCTTATGGGTATCTCTTTCTTTAGGTTAGGGACATTTTCTTCTATGATTTTGTTGAAGATATTTACTGGTCCTTTGAGCTGGGAGTCTTCATTCTCTTCTATACCTATTATCCTTAGGTTTGTTCTTCTCATTGAGTCCTAGATTTCCTGTATGTTTTCGACCAGTAGCTTTTTCTGCTTTACATTATCTTTGACAGTTGAGTCGATGATTTCTATGGAATCTTCTGCTCCTGAGATTCTCTCTTCCATCTCTTGTATTCTGTTGGTGAAGCTCGTATCTAAGGCTCCTTGTCTCTTCTTTTGGTTTTCTATATCCAGGGTTGTTTCCATGTTTTCTTTCTTGATTGCTTCTATTTCCATTTTTAATTCCTTCAACTGTTTGATTGTGTTTTCCTGGAATTCTTTCAGGGATTTTTGTGTCTCCTTTCTATGGGCTTCTACTTGTTTATTTATGTTTTCCTGGAATTCTTTCAGGGATTTTTGCGATTCTTTCAGGCATTTTTGCAATTCCTCTCTGTAGGCTTCTACTTGTTCTCCAAGGGAGTTCTTCATGTCTTTCTTGAAGTCCTCCAGCATCATGATCAAAAATGATTTTGGAACTAGATCTTGCTTTTCTGGTGTGTTTGGATATTCCATGTTTGTTTTGATGGGAAAATTGGGCTCCGATGGTGCCATGTAGTCTTGGTTTCTGTTGCTTGGGTTCCTGCGCTTGCCTCTCGCCATCAGATTATCTCTAGTGTTACTTTGTTCTGCTATTTCTGACAGTGGCTAGACTGTCCTATAAGCCTGTGTGTCAGGAGTGCTGTAGACCTGTTTTCCTCTCTTTCAGTCAGTTATGGGGACAGAGTGTTCTGCTTTCGGGCGTGTAGTTTTTCCTCTCTACAGGTCTTCAGCTGTTCCTGTGGGCCTGTGTCTTGAGTTCACCAGGCAGCTTTCTTGCAGCAGAAAATTTGGTCTTACCTGTGGTCCCGAGGCTCAAGTTCGCTCGTGGGGTGCTGCCCAGGGGCTCTCTGCAGCGGCAGCAACCAGGAAGACCTGTGCCGCCCCTTCCGGGAGCTTCAGTGCACCAGGGTTCCAGATGGTCTTTGGCTTTTTCCTCTGGCGTCCGAGATGTGTGTGCAGGGAGCAGTCTCTTCTGGTTTCCCAGGCTTGTCTGCCTCTCTGAAGGTTTAGCTCTCCCTCCCACGGGATTTGGGTGCAGAGAACTGTTTATCAGGTCTGTTTCTATCAGGTTCCGGAGGTGTCTCAGGCAGGGGTCCTGCCGCTCCTGGGCCCTCCCCCACGGGAGCCCAGAGGCCTTATACAGTTTCCTCTTGGGCCAGGGATGTGGGCAGGGGTGAGCAGTGTTGGTGGTCTCTTCCGCTCTGCAGCCTCAGGAGTGCCCACCTGACCAGGCAGTTGGGTCTGTCTCTCACCAGGTCTGGGAGCAGAGAGCTGCTGCGGGCCGGCATCCGCGGGTGTGGGACTTCCGGTAAACACAGAACGTGCCCGGTCCTAGAGAAATTCTGCTTCCGTGTGTCCCAAGCTCACCAGGCAGCTTTCTTGCAGCAGAAAATTTGGTCTTACCTGTGGTCCCGAGGCTCAGGTTCACTCGTGGGGTGCTGCCCAGGGGCTCTCTGCAGCGGCAGCAACCAGGAAGACCTGTGCCACCCCTTCCGGGAGCTTCAGTGCACCAGGGTTCCAGATGGTCTTTGGCTTTTTCCTCTGGCGTCCGAGATGTGTGTGCAGGGAGCAGTCTCTTCTGGTTTCCCAGGCTTGTCTGCCTCTCTGAAGGTTTAGCTCTCCCTCCCACGGGATTTGGGTGCAGAGAACTGTTTATCTGGTCTGTTTCTATCAGGTTCCGGCGGTGTCTCAGGCAGGGGTCCTGCCGCTCCTGGGCCCTCCCCCACGGGAGCCCAGAGGCCTTATACAGTTTCCTCTTGGGCCAGGGATGTGGGCAGGGGTGAGCAGTGTTGGTGGTCTCTTCCGCTCTGCAGCCTCAGGAGTGCCCACCTGACCAGGCGGTTGGGTCTCTCTCTCACCGGGTCTGGGAGCAGAGAGCTCCAGACAAATGTTTTAATAAAGATTCGACAATGCGCAGAAAGGGGCGTGCAGAAAATAGTTAAATTTTAATATATGATATTTGAAAATACTGTAAAGAATTCATTTGCTTCATCCAATTATGTGAAGGAGTTTAATGAGTGACAGGGAGATAGTTGCCTAATAGAAAGATAACAGGCAGGTTTTACTTATAGGTAATGAACTCCAGTCACTAGTCTGCATTAACAATGGATGAAGAGATAATTATTAAATGAACCAGGCCTGCAATCTAAAAAGTTATGCTTCTTTTTCTTCCCTATACCAGTGAACCAAAGTTTAGTTTTGCCTTAGAATTTGGATGAAGCCATTTTTTTAATTGGATGCTATCATTAGGTTCGTTTTTTTTAAAACTATTTATTGTGTTTTGTGTTTCTAAGTGCATGAGTTCTCAATCTTTTTTTTTCTTTTTCTTTTTTTTTTTTTTTTCGGAGCTGGGGACCGAACCCAGGGCCTTGTGCTTGCTAGGCAAGCGCTCTACCACTGAGCTAAATCCCCAACCCGCTCAATCTTTATTAAGAAGTCTATAGTCATTAGTGCTTTCTACACACTTAGTTACCTTGCTTGAAGCCAACAGCATTGCTTCCAGGGTTTATTCAGACTCCAGCCTTTTACTTTGTTACCTCTTAGCCCAAAGCTCCATAGCTTATGTGTACTCTTGCCTCGGCTCTTGACAAATCAGGCAAGTGTCTAGCCCATTCCTGGAATACAATTTAGCTCTTCTAGTCCAGCCTGTGTGCTTTACCACCTGACACTCCTCATCCTGAATAAACAGTTCAGTGGCCTATTGGCTTTGTCATTGTTTGCTTGCCTGGGAAGGAAAGATTTTTAATAGCTTCTACTGACGCAAAACGGAGCTGCCCCTGACTTCCTACACCACCAGACAAAGCTGATGGATACATCTCCCTTTGCAGTCCGTGAAGTGCAGATATGGCAAGCAGCTGGAATCGAAGATGAAGGACAGATTAGAGGAACTGAAGAACCACATTAACCACGGAACAGTCTCTTTGGAGTTGGATGACACCTTGATGTTTGACAACCATGCTTTTGAAAAGACTGAAACAAATACCATAGAAGAGTTTTTACAGGAAGTGGCTGAGCTGTCTCTGGCACTGACAGAGTTAGAAGGACTATCTCAGTTAATAGACAAGAAGCAGCAAGGTGTCCTGTGTTGTACCACAGAGGAGAGTGTGTTCAAGGAGAAGAACGAACTGAACATCATAAAGGCCTCCTTTGCTAGCCAAGCCCGACTCATCCAGCCTCAGCTGAGCACCATCCAGCATGAGTTGGCCACAGATTGTAAGTACTGGCGGGCTGAGCACCGCATTCGTCAGAGTCAGCTCTCTTTTCTCCTTAGTCACTACCGTGGCATCATCAGCCACCACTATGTCTGTGAGACTCAGAATATGGTCAGGCTGAAGGAGAAGATGGTGAGACAGGCTGACCTAGCTGGGGTGAAGCTCCAGGAAGAGGACCTGGAAAAACTGGTGGCTAACCCTGTGCCTCCTCAAATTGTCGGTCGTGATCTAGATGTTTTGAAGGCTAAGCAGGGTCTGGCTTTGGCTGAAGTACGTAACCAGCAGCTGCTGGACCTGGAGTGCCAGATCAGCGAATTGCGTACCATCTTCTTCCAAGTAGAAACATTCATTTCAGGACAGCAAGAGTTGCTGGATAGCATTGAGTACAACATTTTGCGCACCCAGGACTATGTTGAACAGTCAAATGAGACAGTGAAGAAAGCCCTTAAATACAAGCGTCAATCACGATTTTTGATGGTGATATCAACTGTTGCAGGTCTTTGTGCTTGTTGTACTTGCTTGTCCTGTATCACTGGGCCTTTACACTGATCAGGAAATATGTGTTCTGGTGTAGTGAATAACGCTGAAGTAAAAAGGTATTGTTTTGGTACGAAACTTTAAGATTGGCATTGCAAATAAATGGTTGGCAACATCTGTGCTGACCAATCTAGTGTGATTTGTCTGTTTCCTCAAAGCTAGCAAGCAATAAACAGACTATTTGACTGTGTTTTACCCATTGTTGTGCAATGTGTTACATTAAAAAAACTGTTTAAGTCTGGCTGCCTTTGGCAGACACCGTTGCTCAGGAGTTAATGTTTTCTTCCTTTTCTTTTATAGCTGTTTGCTTTAGGTTCCAGAATGATTAGTGCTTTATGAAAATATGTATATTCATTTCTAAGGGAATGGCAAACCAAAAAAATGGGGCATATTTCAATGACTTACTTTCTATTGCTGTCATTAAAACACCATAGGCAAGGCAACTTATAAAGCATTTACTTTAATTTGTAGCCAGTGGCTTCAGAGGGCTAAAGCCATGACCATCATAGTCATCAAGGTAGGGAACATGACAGCATGCAGATAGGGAGGCATGGGACTGAAGCGGTTGTTGAGAACTCACATCTAGAGAAACTACTGTATGGCAGGAAGAGCTAACTGGGAATGGCTGGATTTTTCAAACCTCAAAGTCCACTCTCAGTGACACACCGTCTCTAACATGGCCACACCTCTTCCAACATGGCCACACCTCCTACTCCTTCCCAAACTGTTTCACTAAATGGGAACCAAGTGCTTAAATATATGACTCTATGGGGATCATTCTCACTCAACTCCCATATACACTAAAACTTCAATATAGCAAACCAGGTGTGCCAGATGGTAAGGTGGGATGCACAGGATGCCAGGAAGAGGGAGATTGCAAAAATTGGTTAAAGGAGTATCAAAAACTTGAATTGAGAGAATTGATGATGGTGGGCAGGATGTTGAGGAAAACTCCAGAAAAGCAAAGCTCAAGATTATTTGAATGTTCTGTGTAAAGATAAAAAACAAACAAATAAACAAACAAACAAACGAACAAAACCCCCCCAAAACCCCAGAAATACCAAAAGCAGAAATGATGCTTGATTTGGAGCCTACCCAGTATCCTTAGCTCTACTGCCATCATAGTATTTTATTCTGGGGAGAAAATTCCCTAGTTTGTCTTTCCTGAAGGTTATCATATACTAGTAAGTAAAAACAAATGCTAATAGTATGTATGGAAGAAAATATGGAGTTCTAGACCAGAGGACTTTCTGTGATGGTAGATAGAAGTGGGCCGTGATTAAAGGAATTCATGCTCCATGGTCAGCATAAGGTTTAAGAATACTCTGCTTCATTTACTCAAGAGTGACTCAGGACCATGCATGAAATATCAAACAAGTCAGAAATTCTTTCTGATTTAAATAAATGATTTATACATTGAAAAGAGTTGATTTTTGTTTTCTAAGAAGCATTTCTTTATAATAGTTTCTAAAGAGAAAACAAACTTGTGTATTTGTAGCTTCCTGATTCAGGAGCAGGAACACCTATAATCAGAGCTTCCTTTTCTCTGAACTCCTGCATGACCTTTTAAAAATGTTACCAATCAGGAGAGTGTTGGCATCAGTGTTTTTTATTAGTTCAGTTAATGTCACTCATGTCTCACAAAGAAACTCATTTCAAAGGCAAAGGTTCTGATCAAATTAGAATAGTTTCAGCAATCCTTGTAAACACTAAAAATTAAATGGTGTATGAATTCAATGTGTATGAGTCTCTTTAAAGGATCATAAATATCTTTGGACAGACACGGTACAGTTTTGCAATACTTGTTGTAATACATCGTGCACTTGCTGGCAGGTGCCTGCCATTCAATTTTTAAAAATTGGAGCTGACTAATTAATTTTCTCCTAAATAATGAAGGTAAGCTTTCCAAAAATAACTCCAATCTTCCTTGTTGCTATTGTCCTAGACAAACTCTACCATCAGAAATATCAAGAAGCTGATGTTCACATATGTACACATTATTTGCACTAGAATGAATATTTTTAAAATTCATTATAATATGTTTACTTGCATTGTGTGTGTGCATTTAGCCGTGAAACATGAAGGAATTAATGAGATGATAATTAGTTAGCATGCTAAGTGTCATTTTTTCTTGTGGAGTTCTTGTTGATGAGCTTTTCCACTTATTTCCTTCTGAATACCTGTATGCTTTCATGCTTCTTACTATTATATCAGGGAGGATTATTGCTCTTTATTTATCCTGCCACTGACCTTGAGAATCAGCAGTGATGGATGAGATTTCTCTGTTTCTCAGAACCATAATTTCCCATTATTTCTGAAAATACTGTTACAGACTGTCTTAGTTAGGGTTTTATTGCTGTGAAGAGACACCATGACCAATGTAAGTTTTATAAAGAACAACATTTAATTGGGCCTGGCTTACAGGCTCAGTCCATCATCATCAAGGTGGGAACTTGGCAGCATCCAGGCAGGCATGGTGCGGGAGGAGCTGAGTTCTACATTTTCACCGGAAGGAAGCCGGGAACAGACTGAGCATTCGCAGGCAGCTAGGAGGAGGGTCTCCAAGCCCATCCCAATAGTGATACACTTCCTCTATCAAGGCCACACCCTCTAATAGGACCACTCTCTGGGCCAAGAAAATGCAAACCATCACACAGACCATTACAGTTACCACAAGGTTTTTAATTTCAGGGGGAAAAATGTGACCAGTATGTGAGTGTTTGTGCTTTGGGAGAGGGCCGTGGTGAAAGAGGGCTTTGGAAGATAAGGACCTAGGAGTGATTGCACACTTAAAGTAACAGAGTATAGGGATATTTTATGTGTGTACTATAATGTACAGGAAAATATCACAAATTTGTGATTTGACATATAGCAACGTGTCCTGTTTTTTTAATTTATTTTTACACTCCAGATTTTACTCCCCACTGAGAGTTCCACATCCCACATCTCCTCCTTCACTCCCATACCCCTCCTCCTGACTCCACAAGGATGTCCCTACCCCACCTACCGCAACAGACCAAACTTCCTGGGGCCTCCAGTCTCTTGAGGGTTAGGTACATCTTCTCTAACTGAGCGCAACCCAGCAGTCCTCTGCTATATATGTGTTGGGGGCCTCATATCAGCTGGTGTATGCTGCCTGGTTGGTGGTCCAGTATTTGAGAGATCTCAGGGATCCAGGTTAATTGAGATTGCTGGTCCTCCTATAGGGTTGCCCTCCTTAGCTTCTTTCAGCTTTTCCCTAATTCAACCAGAGGGGTCAGCAGCTTCTATTCATTGGTTGGGTGCACATGTCTGCATCTAACTCAGCTCCTTGTTGGGATTTTCTGAGGACAGTCATGATAGGTCCCTTTTTGTGAACACCCCATAGCTTCAGTAATGGTGTCAGGTCTTGAAGTCTCCCCTTGTGCTGGATCCCACTTTGGGCCTGTCACTGAACCTTCTTTTCCTCAGGTTCTTCTCCATTTCCATCCCTGCATTTCCTTCAGATAGGAAGAATTATGGGTCAGAGCTTTGGTTGTGGGATAGCAACCCCATCCCTCACTTGATGCCCTGTCTTCCTGCTGGAGGTGGATTCAATAAGTTCCATCTCTCCACTGTAGGGCCTTTCATCTAGGGTTTCCTCCACTTTGAGTCCTGAGAATCTCTCACTTCCCAGGTCTCTGGTATATTCTAAAGGGTCCTCCCAACTTCCTTCCTCCCAAGGTTGCCTGTTTTCATTTTTTTTGTGGCCCTCAGGGCTTCAGTCCCAGATTATGTTCCCCTCTCCCCCTCCCCCCCATTCCCTTTCCCTCCCCCTCCCCCTTGTGGTTGCTTTCTTCTCTCTTCCAAGGGGGACTGAGGCTTCCTCACTTGGGCCCTTCAGCTTATTGATCTTTTTGAGTTCTGTGGAAGGTATTTTGGGTATCCTGTACTTTTTGGGGAGCGGGGGGCTAAGTGAGAACATTCCATGCATGTCCTTCAGGGTCTGAGTTACCTCACTCAGAATGACATTTTCTAGTTCCATCCATTTTCCTGCAAAACTCAGGATGTCCTCATCTTAATAGTTGAGTAATATTCCATCATGTAAATGAGCCACATTTTCTGTATCCATTCTTCTGTCATGGGACATCTTGGTTGTTTCCAGTTTCTGGCTTTCACAAATTAGGCCGCTATGAACATAGTGGAACATGTCCTCCGGGGCATGGTGGGGCATCTTTGGAATATACTCCCTAGAGTGGTATTTATGGGTCTTTAGGTAGGTCTATTTCCAGTTTTCTGAGGAACCTCCAAATTGATTTTCAGAGTGGTTGCACCAGTTTGTAATCTCAACAGCAATGGAGGAGTGTTCCTCTTTCTCCACATCCTCGCCAACATGTGTTGCCACCTGAGGTTTTGATCTTAGCCATTCTGACTGTTGTCAGGGTGATTTTGATTTGCACTTCTCTGATCACTAAGGACTTTTGAACATCTCTTTAGGTGCTTCTCAGCCATTTGAGATTCCTCTATTGTGAATTGTCTGCTTAGTTCTATACCCCAATTTTTGATTGGGTTGTTTGGTTTTTTTGGTGGTAAGCTTCTTGAGTCCTTTATATATTTTGGATATTAGCCCTCTATTAGATGTGGGGATAGTGAAGATTTTTTCCCAATCTGTAGGGCGCCATTTTGTCCAATTGACTATGTCCTTTACCTTACAGAAGCTTTCCAATTTTATGAGGTTCCATTTATCAATTCTTTTTTTTCTTTTTTTCTTTTTTTTTTGGAGCTGGGGACCGAACCCAGGACCTTGTGCTCGCTAGGCAAGCGCTCTACCGCTGAGCTAAATCCCCAACCCCCCCCCCCCATTTATCAATTCTTGATCTTAGAACACGAGCCATTGGAGTTCTGCTTAGGAAATTTTTGCCTGTACCAATGAATTGAAGGCTCTTTCCCACTTTCTCTTCAATTAGATTCTGTTATAGTTATGTGTTTTGAAGATAATATCATTCACATTTCATAGATGAGTGAGTCGGTATCAAATGAGAAATATAAGCTGTCCTACATATTATTCCTGTCTAATTTTACTTAATGTATTTTTTATAGCATTGAACCACATAGGGTGCAAATTTTAGTAAAAAAGATTCTTCTGTACCTGGCCAATTCTACTGGATGTAAGAAAACATTTGACCTAAATTGGCCATATAAAACACACAGCTTGAATTCACAAACTACCATTTTCTCTTTCTTTTTCTCCTTTCTCTTTTTCTCTCTCTTAGTTTGTTTCTTTCCTTTCTTTCTGTCTGTCTTTGCTTTTTCAAGACAGGGTGTCTCTGTGTAGCCCTGGTCATTCTGGAACTCATTCTATACATCAGGCTTGCCTCAAATTCAGAGATCTGCCTCCCTCTGCCTCCCCATCTTCTGTGCTGGGATTAAAGGTGTGTGCCACCAACTGCCAGACCACAAATTGCCATATTCACAAATGAGTTTCTCTAAAGGCATTCAGATATCTGATCAAAGTAATTAGTGATGACAAATATAGCATGTGGTACCTTAATTCTCAGCAAACAGAAGCCTGGATTTGTACTTAAAGCATGAAAGCTGAGTCTCATCAGGCTTTGCTCATGCTGCTTAGAACTGAGTTGGTTTTTTCTTTGCTCAATTAGCACTAAATTAATCACATTTGATTTAGAAGTCCCAAGATGGAAGCAACATAAAATGAGTAGCCAATTCTTGTGGGAATGACTAAGGAAGGATTACATGTCAGTATTTGTGAACACAGTGATAGGAATAAGAATAATTTTGCAAGATCTTATATAATTGTGAGGGTTTGGGGAGAAGGTCTGAGACAGTTAATCAATGGAATTAACACTACAGTGGAAATAATGTCCTAGATTCTTTCTCTCTGTTACTTTCTTATCTGTGGAATGAAGGCATTATTGGAGATGATTACCAAGATCATTCCTAGCATATCTAACATTTTTCTCCATTATTGCTCCAAGAAGAGCATCCTCAAACAATTTTAAAAGACTTTGTATGTATACTTTATAATCAGGCTCTGTGGATGAATTTTGGGTTAGAGCAGTACTGAAAGTCTTGCAAAAACATTTTAAAATTTGAAAATACTTGGCATCTCAAAAAATATTTCACATTATTATCTGAATTCAAGAATGATTAGTGAATAAGAAGCTTTTTTTGTTTGATGCAATCCTATTTGCCCATTCTTGATATAATTTTCTGAGAGCTTAGAGTCCTTCTCAGAAAGTCCATGCTTATGTTTATTTACATTGAAGAGTTTTACCTATTACCCTCTGCCAGTTCAGAGTCTCAGGTCTCGAATTTGTTACAATTTGAATTGCTTTTTTGGGTACAGTTTGAGAAACATGTATATAATTTCTTTCCTTTTTCAAATGGCTCTAGCTCTCTAGTCTGTTGATATTGAGCTCTAGCATGCTATCCTTTGAAAAAGCGATCTGTTCTCCAATTGGTTTTTTGAGATCTGGTAAAAAACTACACGGCAGTGGCAGGTATGGTTGAGCTTGCCTGTGATCTTAGAATTTGAAGAGTGACGACTAGAGGGTCAGAAGGTTAAGGCTAGCCTGATCTACATAGTACTCTGCTTTAAAAATGCCCCAAATTAAGGTGTCTGTAGATGTTAATTTTCTTTCTGGATTTGTAAGTATATTCCTTTCATCTATATATCTGCCACTCTTTGTTTATGATCCTGGTACTAAAATATAACTGAGATTATATGTTGTGATACTGCCAACATTTCTTTCTACTTAGAATCATTTTGGCTATTTAGATAATTTTTGCCTCAATGTGGATTTTAGGAATTTTTTCTAGTTCTTCAATAAATGTCTTTGAAATTTTAACATTGTATTGAGCCTTTTGATTAATTTCAGTACAGTTATCTTCACAATGTTACTGCTATGATCATGAGAGGGATATCTATATTCCAGTATCTTCATTTTTTTTAATGTTAAAGACTCCATTGTAGAAATCGTTCACCTCTTTAGTTAGGTCTATTTGCAGGCACTATAAGGCTTATGTGCTACTGGCTACAGAACTCAGGGCTGTGTAGATGCTGCACTTTACCATTAAGCTGCATCTCCAACTGCTAGCTACTGTGGATAGAGTTGTTTTTATGTTTTCTTTCTTAGAAAATTTATTTTCACTATTCTACTAATTTTTGCATATTGATTTTTATTACCTACTTTGCCTCATTTAAACTGGTTAGGACTTGACCTGACTGAGGTGGAAAAAGAAGGCAGAAAGAATACATGCACAGGTATAGGGACAGAAAAGACAGGCTCTGCCTACTCTGAGGAGCATTACCAAGTACGCAGTGAACAAGAACCTCAGCATGCTTCTTATGTACAGCACAGGGGTGGGCACTGGCTTGTCTGGGTGAGAGGTCTCTGTAGGCAGACAGTCTTAGGTTTCAGTCATCTGGGAGGAAGAAGGTGCCATTGCTAGTTTTGGCACACAGATCAATCCTCTGTAACTCAGCAGCTCTTTTTACATTCACTCAAGGCTTCTTCCACTCACACACTATTACTTTGCTGAAGTTTCCTGCTGGACCTGAGAGTTTTTCTGGTGAAATACTTAGGATCTTATTTTTAGCATAAAAACATGCCATCTGTAAATATGGTTGGTTTTGTGGTTGTTGCTTTTTACTTTCCTATTTATATCCACATTTATTTCTCTCACACAACATATTGCTCTAAGATTTTGAGACCTGTATTGGTTGACTAAACATGGAAAGAGTGGGACCTTCTCTTCTTCCTGATTTTAGAGGAACTGCTCTCATTTTCTCCCATTTAGAATAGTGTTGGGTACAGAGTTGTCATATATAGCCTTAATTATGTTGAAATGAGTTCTTTCTGTTCTTCATGGTTTTTTTGTTTTGTTTTGTTTTTTTTTTTTAGTTTATAACAATTAAGAGATGCTCAACTTTATCAAAGACAAATCTGTTTCCATTGGGATAATTATTTGATTTTTGTCATATTCCTCATACTTATTGATGTGATTTATTAAACTGGTTGATTCTACATGTTGCATCATCTTTGCATGCTTAAATAGAACATATTTGGTCATGGCATATGACTTTCTTAACATATTTGTTTTGTATTTAATTGAAAACATTTGCCTCTATGTTCATGAGGGTATTTGGACAAGAGTGTCTTAATCATTCCTTTTTTTCAGTTTTTATGTAACTTTTAGCAGGATAATGCTAGATTTACAGAATAAGATTGGTACTGTTCTTTTCTACTTCATGAATGTAAGCTTGAAGAACATTGATCTTAACTCTTTTTTAAAGGTTTGGTAGAATATGGCACTGATTCTGTCCATTCATAGACTTTCCTTTCTTAAGATATTCTATCTCTCCATGAGTTTCATTACTTTTTATGAATTCATTTAAGTTTTCTATAGTTTATTGATTTACATTTTCCAAGTTATATTTTACAAATATATCTATTTCTATAATAGTTTCCAGTTTATTGGAAGATATACTTTCAATATATTTTCTAATGATGCTCTAAACTTCATTGGTATCTATTATAATGTTACTGCCTCCTTGTTTTATTAGTTTTTGTTTTCTTTTCTTTGCTTAATAGGCTCTATGACCTGTTCTTTTACTTTCATTTCATTAATTTACCCAAATCTTATTACCTCTTGCTGTTTTGGGGGTTCAATTGTTTATCTGAGACATTGGCGTTCATTGTTCAGCTAATTTAACATTTTTATGCTTTTTAGATATTAGCATTAATAACTATAAACTTTCCATTTGCAACTGCTTTTTTGCCATCTCAAAGTTTTGGTAACTTGTACTATTATTTTCATTTGACTGTAAGAAAATTTTGTTCTCCATTATTTCAATTACTCATTGGCCATTCAAGGACGTACTGGTTGACCCATAATTGTTTGTAAATTTTCTGTAATTTCTCTCGCTATTATTTGATAACTTTATTCCACTATAATTGCATAATATACAGAATTATTTCACTTTATTTTCACTTGGTAGTTTCACTTTAGTGTCTAAATATTTATCTATTTTAGTGAAATACCTATGAGCTGCTGAATGTGTTTCATTGATGTATGTGGTGGATATGTCAATGAATAATTTGCCATTATACTTGTGAAAATGGCAAGGAAAGACTGTTGATGTATGTCATCATATGTGTAAAGACTTTTCCAGTATGTGAAAGAGATTATGTTCAAAGAACAAGTATGATTTTATAACCAAGAAGCATATTTGAATGAGTGGTAAGTTGACAATTGTTAGCAAGAGTCACAAAGGAATTTTCGTTAGCAAAAAAAAAAATTTCGTTTATCTGACTTAGGATTTTGGCTGAATGCAGGCCAACCATACAAGGATGGACAATGAGAAGTTTAAATGAATATTGAGGACTGAAAATTCTCTCTTAAACATTAAGACTTTTTTTAAAGATAAAACTGGGCTAAGCAAGCACAGTCAATATAAATCCCATTTCAATATCTAGACAGGAAAAATCTGAGAGAAATATAATTAATATTTGGTCAAAGAGAGACTCTGTCAAATATTTCAAACAATGCTTGATAAATAACAACATTCTCTTCTGTACCAAATAGATATTTCCAACACTTTTTGAGAGGCTCTGCCAGAGCATGACAAATACAGAAGTGAATGCTTGCAGCCAACCACTGAACTGAGAAAGAGTCCCCATAGGAGGAGTTAGACACAGGATTGAAGGAGCTGAAGGGATTTACAACCCCATAAGAACAATAATACCGAGACCGGATAAACAGTTCTCTGCACCCAAATCCCGTGGGAGGGAGAGCTAAACCTTCAGAGAGGCAGACAAGCCTGGGAAACCAGAAGTGACTGCTCCCTGCACACACATCTCGGACGCCAGAGGAAAAAGCCAAAGACCATCTGGAACCCTGGTGCACTGAAGCTCCCGGAAGGGGCGGCACAGGTCTTCCTGGTTGCTGCCGCTGCAGAGAGCCCGTGGGGAGCACCCCACGAGCGAACCTGAGCCTCGGGACCACAGGTAAGACCAAATGTTCTGCTGCAAGAAAGCTGCCTGGTGAGCTTGGGACACAGGAAAGCAGAATTTCTCTAGGACCGGGCACGTTCTGTGTTTACCTGAAGTCCCACACCCGCGGATCCCGGCCCGCAGCAGCTCTCTGCTCCCAGACCAGGTGAGAGAGAGACCCAACCGCCTGGTCAGGTGGGCACTCCTGAGGCTGCAGAGCGGAAGAGACCACCAACTCTGCTCACCCCTGCCCACATCCCTGGCCCAAGAGGAAACTGTATAAGGCCTCTGGGCTCCCGTGGGGAAGGGCCCAGGAGCAGCAGGACCCCTGTGCCTGATACACCGCCGGAACCTGAAAGAAACAGACCGGATAAACAGTTCTCTGCACCCAAATCCCGTGGGAGGGAGAGCTAAACCTTCAGAGAGGCAGAAAAGCCTGGGAAACCAGAAGTGACTGCTCCCTGCACACACATCTCGGACGCCAGAGGAAAAAGCCAAAGACCATCTGGAACCCTGGTGCACTGAAGTTCCCGGAAGGGGCGGCACAGGACTTCCTGGTTGCTGCCGCTGCAGAGAGCCCCTGGGCAGCACCCCATGAGCGAACCTGAGCCTCGGGACCACAGGTAAGACCAACTTTTCTGCTGCAAGAAAGCTGCCTGGTGAACTCAAGACACAGGCCCACAGGAACAGCTGAAGACCTGTAGAGAGGAAAAACTACACGCCAGAAAGCAGAACACTCTGTCCCCATAACTGACTGAAAGAGAGGAAAACAGGTCTACAGCACTCCTGTCACATAGGCTTATAGGACAGTCTAGCCACTGTCAGAAATAGCAGAACAAAGTAACACTAGAGATAATCTGATGGCGAGAGGCAAGCGCAGGAACCCAAGCAACAGAAACCAAGACTACATGCCATCATCGGAGCCCAATTCTCCCACCAAAACAAACATGGAATATCCAAACACACCAGAAAAGCAAGATCTAGTTACAAAATCATATTTGATCATGATGCTGGAGGACTTCAAGAAAGACATGAACACACTTAGGGAAGCACAGGAAAACATTAATAAACAAGTAAAAGCCTACAGAGAGGAATCGCAAAAATCCCTGAAAGACTTCCAGGAAAACACAATCAAACAGTTGAAGGAATTAAAAATGGAAATAGAAGCAATCAAGAA
This sequence comes from Rattus norvegicus, assembly GCF_021556685.1. Taxonomy (NCBI): domain Eukaryota; kingdom Metazoa; phylum Chordata; class Mammalia; order Rodentia; family Muridae; genus Rattus; species Rattus norvegicus. The sequence continues at coordinate 81,708,037 of NC_141554.1, read as the reverse complement.
AGAACACATGGAAACAACCCTGGATATAGAAAACCAAAAGAAGAGACAAGGAGCTGTAGATACAAGCCTCACCAACAGAATTCAAGAGATGGAAGAGAGAATCTCAGGAGCAGAAGATTCCATAGAAATCATTGACTCAACTGTCAAAGATAATGTAAAGCGGAAAAAGCTACTGGTCCAAAACATACAGGAAATCCAGGACTCAATGAGAAGATCAAACCTAAGGATAATAGGTATAGAAGAGAGTGAAGACTCCCAGCTCAAAGGACCAGTAAATATCTTCAACAAAATCATAGAAGAAAACTTCCCTAACCTAAAAAAAGAGATACCCATAGACATACATGAAGCCTACAGAACTCCAAATAGATTGGACCAGAAAAGAAACACCTCCCGTCACATAATTGTCAAAACACCAAACGCACAAAATAAAGAAAGAATATTAAAAGCAGTAAGGGAAAAAGGTCAAGTAACATATAAAGGGAGACCTATCAGAATCACACCAGACTTCTCGCCAGAAACTATGAAGGCCAGAAGATCCTGGACTGATGTCATACAGACCCTAAGAGAACACAAATGCCAGCCCAGGTTACTGTATCCAGCAAAACTCTCAATTAACATTGATGGAGAAACCAAGATATTCCATGACAAAACCAAATTTACACAATATCTTTCTACAAATCCAGCACTACAAAGGATAATAAATGGTAAAGCCCAACATAAGGAGGCAAGCTATACCCTAGAAGAAGCAAGAAACTAATCGTCTTGGCAACAAAACAAAGAGAATGAAAGCACACAAACATAACCTCACATCCAAATATGAATATAAAGGGAAACAATAATCACTATTCCTTAATATCTCTCAATATCAATGGCCTCAACTCCCCAATAAAAAGACATAGATTAACAAACTGGATACGCAATGAGGACCCTGCATTCTGCTGCCTACAGGAAACACACCTCAGAGACAAAGACAGACACTACCTCAGAGTGAAAGGCTGGAAAACAACTTTCCAAGCAAATGGTCAGAAGAAGCAAGCTGGAGTAGCCATTCTAATATCAAATAAAATCAATTTCCAACTAAAAGTCATCAAAAAAGATAAGGAAGGACACTTCATATTCATCAAAGGAAAAATCCACCAAGATGAAGTCTCAATCCTAAATATCTATGCCCCAAATACAAGGGCACCTACATACGTAAAAGAAACCTTACTAAAGCCCAAACACACATTGCACCTCACACAATAATAGTGGGAGACTTCAACACCCCACTCTCATCAATGGACAGATCATGGGAACAGAAATTAAACAGTGATGTCGACAGACTAAGAGAAGTCATGAGCCAAATGGACTTAAAGGATATTTATAGAACATTCTATCCTAAAGCAAAAGGATATACCTTCTTCTCAGCTCCTCATGGTACTTTCTCCAAAATTGACCATATAATTGGTCAAAAAACGGGCCTCAACAGGTACAGAAAGATAGAGATAATCCCATGCATGCTATCGGACCACCACGGCCTAAAACTGGTCTTCAATAACAATAAGGGAAGAATGCCCACATATACGTGGAAATTGAACAATGCTCTACTCAGTGATAACCTGGTCAAGGAAGAAATAAAGAAAGAAATTAAAAACTTTTTAGAATTTAATGAAAATGAAGATACAACATACACAAACTTATGGGACACAATGAAAGCTGTGCTAAGAGGAAAACTCATAGCGCTGAGTGCCTGCAGAAAGAAACAGGAAAGAGCATATGTCAGCAGCTTGACAGCACACCTAAAAGCTCTAGAACAAAAAGAAGCAAATACACCCAGGAGGAGTAGAAGGCAGGAAATAATCAAACTCAGAGCTGAAATCAACCAAGTAGAAACAAAAAGGACCATAGAAAGAATCAACAGAACCAAAAGTTGGTTCTTTGAGAAAATCAACAAGATAGATAAACCCTTAGCCAGACTAACGAGAGGACACATAGAGTGTGTCCAAATTAACAAAATTAGAAATGAAAAGGGAGACATAACTACAGATTCAGAGGAAATTCAAAAAATCATCAGATCTTACTATAAAAACCTATATTCAACAAAATTTGAAAATCTTCAGGAAATGGACAATTTCCTAGACAGATACCAGGTATCGAAGTTAAATCAGGAACAGATAAACCAGTTAAACAACCCCATAACTCCTAAGGAAATAGAAGCAGTCATTAAAGGTCTTCCAACCAAAAAGAGCCCAGGTCCAGACGGGTTTAGTGCAGAATTCTATCAAACCTTCATAGAAGACCTCATACCAATATTATCCAAACTATTCCACAAAATTGAAACAGATGGAGCACTACCGAATTCCTTTAAGAAGCCACAATTACTCTTATACCTAAACCACACAAAGACACAAAAAAGAAAGAGAACTTCAGACCAATTTCCCTTATGAATATCGACGCAAAAATACTCAATAAAATTCTGGCAAACCGAATTCAAGAGCACATCAAAACAATCATCCACCATGATCAAGTAGGCTTCATCCCAGGCATGCAGGGATGGTTTAATATACGGAAAACCATCAACGTGATCCATCATATAAACAAACTGAAAGAACAAAACCACATGATCATTTCATTAGATGCTGAGAAAGTATTTGACAAAATTCAACACCCCTTCATGATAAAAGTCCTGGAAAGAATAGGAATTCAAGGCCCATACCTAAACATAGTAAAAGCCATATACAGCAAACCAGTTGCTAACATTAAACTAAATGGAGAGAAACTCGAAGCAATCCCACTAAAATCAGGGACTAGACAAGGCTGCCCACTCTCTCCCTACTTATTCAATATAGTTCTTGAAGTTCTAGCCAGAGCAATCAGACAACAAAAGGAGATCAAGGGGATACAGATCGGAAAAGAAGAAGTCAAAATATCACTATTTGCAGATGACATGATAGTATATTTAAGTGATCCCAAAAGTTCCACCAGAGAACTACTAAAGCTGATAAACAACTTCAGCAAAGTGGCTGGGTATAAAATTAACTCAAATAAATCAGTTGCCTTCCTCTATACAAAAGAGAAACAAGCCGAGAAAGAAATTAGGGAAACGACACCCTTCATAATAGACCCAAATAATATAAAGTACCTCGGTGTGACTTTAACCAAGCAAGTAAAAGATCTGTACAATAAGAACTTCAAGACACTGAGGAAAGAAATTGAAGAAGACCTCAGAAGATGGAAAGATCTCCCATGCTCATGGATTGGCAGGATTAATATAGTAAAAATGGCCATTTTACCAAAAGCAATCTACAGATTCAATGCAATCCCCATCAAAATTCCAATCCAATTCTTCAAAGAGTTAGACAGAACAATTTGCAAATTCATCTGGAATAACAAAAAACCCAGGATAGCTTAAGCTATCCTCAACAATAAAAGGACTTCAGGGGGAATAACTATCCCTGAACTCAAGCAGTATTACAGAGCAATAGTGATAAAAACTGCATGGTATTGGTACAGAGACAGACAGATAGACCAATGGAATAGAATTGAAGACCCAGAAATGAACCCACACATCTATGGTCACTTGATTTTTGACAAAGGAGCCAAAACCATCCAATGGAAAAAAGATAGCATTTTCAGCAAATGGTGCTGGTTCAACTGGAGGGCAACATGTAGAAGAATGCAGATCGATCCATGCTTATCACCCTGTACAAAGCTTAAGTCCAAGTGGATCAAGGACCTCCACATCAAACCAGACACACTCAAACTAATAGAAGAAAAACTAGGGAAGCATCTGGAACACATGGGCACTGGAAAAAATTTCCTTAACAAAACACCAATGGCTTATGCTCTAAGATCAAGAATCGACAAATGGGATCTCATAAAACTGCAAAGCTTCTGTAAGGCAAAGGACACGGTGGTTAGGACAAAACGGCAACCAACAGATTGGGAAAAGATCTTTACCAATCCTACAACAGATAGAGGCCTTATATCCAAAATATACAAAGAACTCAAGAAGTTAGACCCCAGGGAGACAAATAACCCTATTAAAAAATGGGGTTCAGAGCTAAACAAAGAATTCACAGCTGAGGAATGCCGAATGGCTGAGAAACACCTAAAGAAATGTTCAACATCTTTAGTCATAAGGGAAATGCAAATCAAAACAACCCTGAGATTTCACCTCACACCAGTGAGAATGGCTAAGATCAAAAACTCAGGTGACAGCAGATGCTGGCGAGGATGTGGAGAAAAAGGAACACTCCTCCATTGTTGGTGGGATTGCAGACTGGTACAACCATTCTGGAAATCAGTCTGGAGGTTCCTCAGAAAATTGGACATTGAACTGCCTGAGGATCCAGCTATACCTCTCTTGGGCATATACCCAAAAGATGCCTCAACATATAAAAGAGACACGTGCTCCACTATGTTCATCGCAGCCTTATTTATAATAGCCAGAAAATGGAAAGAACCCAGATGCCCTTCAACAGAGGAATGGATACAGAAAATGTGGTACATCTACACAATGGAATATTACTCAGCTATCAAAAACAACGAGTCTATGAAATTCGTAGGCAAATGGTTGGAACTGGAAAATATCATCCTGAGTGAGCTAACCCAATCACAGAAAGACATACATGGTATGCACTCATTGATAAGTGGCTATTAGCCCAAATGCTTGAATTACCCTAGATCCCTACAACAAACGAAACTCAAGACGGATGATCAAAATGTGAATGCTTCACTCCTTCTTTAAATGAGGAAAAAGAATACCCTTGGCTGGGAAGGGAGAGGCAAAGATTAAAACAGAGACTGAAGGAACACCCATTCAGAGCCTGCCCCACAGGTGGCCCATACATATACAGCCACCCAATTGGACAAGATGGATGAAGCAAAGAAGTGCAGACCGACAGGAGCCGGATGTAGATCGCTCCTGAGAGACACAGCCAGAATACAGCAAATACAGAGGCGAATGCCAGCAGCAAACCACTGAGCTGAGAATAGGTCCCCCGTTGAAGGAATCAGAGAAAGAACTGGAAGAGCTTGAAGGGGCTCGAGACCCCAAAAGTACAACAATGTCAAGCAACCAGAGCTTCCAGGGACTAAGCCACTACCTAAAGACTATATATGGACTGACCCTGGACTCTGACCCCATAGGTAGCAATGAATATCCTAGTAAGAGCACCAGTGGAAGGGGAAGCCCTGGGTCCTGCTAAGACTGAACCCCCAGTGAACTAGACTATGGGGGGAGGGCGGCAATGGGGGGAGGGTTGGGAGGGGAACACCCATAAGGAAGGGGAGGGGGGAGGGGGATTTGCCCGGAAACCGGGAAAGGGAATAACACTTGAAATGTATATAAGAAATACTCAAGTTAATAAAAAAAAAAAAAGAACAATAATACCAACCAACCAGAGCTCCCAGGAACTAAATCACCATCCAAAGAGTTCACATGGACAGACCCATGGCTCCAGCTGCATATGTAGCAGAGGATGGCCTTGTTGGGCACCAATGGGAGGAGAATCCCTTGGTCCTGCCAAGGCTGGACCCCCAGTGTAGGGGAATGTCAGGGCGAAGAGGCAGGAAAGGGTGAGTGATTGGGTGGGGGAAAAGGGATAAAATTTGAAATGTAAACAAAAAATATCCAATAAAAATGCATAAAACTTGTGTATATGGCTGTTTTGCCAACCTGTATGGATATATACTACTTTCATGCCTGGTGCCTTGGAAGCCAGAAGATGTGGTTTGATATCCTGGAACTGGAAGGACAGATGCTTTTGAAACACCATGTGGATTATGGGAAATGAAACCAGGTCCTTTGGAAGAAGAGTCAGGCTCTTTACTACTGAGCCATCTCTCGAGCCCCATTCATTGTAGCTTTAAAAATATTATGATTATCATCATTGTTTTTGTTGTTTTAGTCATCTTCATCTTTGTTGTCTTAGTTGTTGTCATCATCATCATCATCATCATCATCATCATCATCATCATCATGGAGGGGAGAGTGTCTGTGTAGTGTGAGTTCCTTAGTGTGTTCATGGAAATCAGGAAACATCTTTGTGAAATCAACTCTCTCCTATCTTTCTTTTCAGGAATTCCAAGGATCTAACTCAGAGGGTTGGAGTTGCACATGCAAGTGCCTTTACCCACCCTCAGCTGTCTTACTAGCCCATTTTGTAACTTTTTTGACATCTGCTCTCTGATGCTTATGGAAAGATTAAATGATTTGTTGATGGAGTTTGTAATTTCTAGATACATGGGTGGGAGAAAACTGGGTCTAATATTGATTCTGCCTCCCACTTCTCTAAATCCTTGTTTCCCATCAGTATAAAGGTAGCTTACTTTTCCCACCTGAACTGATAACCAGACTGCAGAGGTTATGAGCTCAAGGATTGAAGCAGCAAGTTCTGACAGGCTTGATCTGTCAAACTCAGGAAAGTCACCTCAGCCAGAATACTCCATGCTTAATTAGCTGTCATCACCATTCTGTCAGGGTTAGAATAGAATTCATCCCTTCTCAAACAGCAAGTGGGTAACAAAGAATGAATCATGATAGCTCACGATAAGGTAAATGTGAACCTTAAGCACAAATAGCATTCTTTATTCCTAGTTCATGTAAAGAAAATACAAAATGCCAGAATAGATGAGACTTCAGAGTAAATTAAAGAGCCAAAGATCAAGGCTACCTGAAAGGGTGAGATGAAGTATTGTAGATGTTGAAATTCAGAGTCACACCTTCCTCAAATCCTGGGCCAAAGGGGATGCATACTAGTGTTATTGTTGGCTGTGAGACCTGGAAATAGCCACTCAGATTCAGGACAGTCCTCAGGCACCTACATTCAGTGACTTCCCAGCTCTGATTTTAATTTGTTCATCTTTAAAAAACAGATAATCACACTTACCTTACAGAGTTGATTTGAAAAATAAAATCAACAAAAATTATGAAGCACTCAGAATAAACTGTCCATCAATTTTGTCTTCTTTTTTGCCGTCGTTTTTCATTTGAAAACAAAATCCTTAAATTTTCATAACTTTTGAAGTTATTAAACATTGCATTGTACGTGATATCTTAGCTCTCAGTGAGTACTTCTGTAATAATTTGACATTTTGCAACCTATTAAAGTTTTCCTAGATTGACAAATCTGCAGGACTAGGGCAGTTCAAGTGAGGCATTTTGAGTGCAGATTTTAAGGATGAATTTTAAAACAAAAAATTCCTTTATTGTAATGAATTCACAAATAACATCACCTAGATATAGGTAGTCACAAATAATGTGTCAGTTCTAAACACTATACATTTCAATGATCTTTTATACAATTAGAATTGCCGTTCTCTAGCCATGGAGATTTGCCTAGGGCTTTACACTTTCTTCATCAATTATACTTTTAATTTATACTTTAATATTTTGAGAATTTTGTACATCAATATTTTACTTACATTATTTCAACCCTTTCCTTCCCTTTCACCTGCTTCTGTGTTTCCTTTCAAATCCATGACCTCTTTTATAAGTATTATTGCACATACATACATTCATACATACATATACACATCCATATAACCTACAAAATCCATTTATCATTTCATGTTGCAAATATGCATGTTGGCTAAGGGCTGGCCCCTTGGGATTGGATAATCTAATTAGGGGGCTTGTCCTAAGAGAAAACTGATTCTTCCTCTTTTTAGTAGACATTGGTTACTTGAAACTCTTCATCTGGATCTGAGGCCCTGTGACATTCTCTTTGACTAAATTTGTGTGTCAACTATTGTTATAATGCAGACCTTATTTAGGCAACCATATCATTGAGATTTTATGGGTGATAGTTTACCTGTCAACTTCAGAAGACATTGTCTTCCTGCAGGCATCTTAGCCACCCAACTTTTATGGTCTTTCTACTCTTTCCTTTGAGGCATTCCCTGAACATGAGGAGTTGTATTGAAGATTGTACCAACTGGGATTGAGCAATCCATGATCACTTACTCTTTGCACGTTGACTGATTATAGACCTCTTTAATAGTGTTTATCTCTTAAAAAAAAACCTACCTTCTCTGATGATGGAGAGAGCTACACTTATCTATGGGTATAAGAATTAGTTTTAGAATACAGTTAGTATGCTGAATTAGAGAAATGACAGTAGTAGGTTCTCTTCTCATGTCTCTGACCTTTTCCAGGTATGAATTTCCTACTGAATGGGTCTTATGTCCAACTAGACAACTGTTGGCTACCCCAACGTGATCTGCTGTGATTTGGCAACAGCTGACTGTGAGAAAAATAAAATCAATTTTTAAAAACCTTTAAAAAAGTTGTGTCTTTTGGGAATAATGAATCCTTGAAAGCCTGTCTTGTATGTAGAGGTTAATGGCATGGTAAGTCCAAATGACTAAGCTTTGGTAACTCTATCATTTAGAAACCAAGAATTTAAGCATTTGGGCTAATAGCCACTTATCAATGAGTGCATACCATGTATGTCTTTCTGTGATTGGGATAGCTCACTCAGGATGATGTTTTCCAGTTCCAACCATTTGCCTACGAATTTCATAAAGTCGTTGTTTTTGATAGCTGAGTAATATTCCATTGTGTAGATGTACCACATTTTCTGTATCCAATCCTCTGTTGAAGGGCATCTGGGTTCTTTCCATTTTCTGGCTATTATAAATAAGGCTGCAATGAACATAGTGGAGCACGTGTCTTTTTTATATGTTGGGGCATCTTTTGGGTATATGCCCAAGAGAGGTATAGCTGGATCCTCAGGCAGTTCAATGTCCAATTTTCTGAGGATTCTCCAGACTGATTTCCAGAATGGTTGTACCAGTTTGCAATCCCACCAACAATGGAGGAGTGTTCCTCTTTCTCCACATCCTCGCCAGCATCTGTTGTCACCTGAGTTTTTTTTTTTTGAATTCTTTTTTTTTTATTAACTTGAGTATTTCTTATATATATTTCGAGTGTTATTCCCTTTCCCGGTTTCCGGGCAAACATCCCCCTCCCCCCTCCCCTTCCTTATGGGTGTTCCCCTCCCAACCCTCCCCCCATTGCCGCCCTCCCCCCATAGACTAGTTCACTGGGGGTTCAGTCTTAGCAGGACCCAGGGCTTCCCCTTCCACTGTCACATGAGTTTTTGATCTTAGCCATTCTCACTGGTGTGAGGTGAAATCTCAGGGTTGTTTTGATTTGCATTTCCCTCATGACTAAAGATGTTGAACATTTCTTTAGGTGTTTCTCAGTCATTCGGCATTCCTCAGCTGTGAATTCTTTGTTTAGCTCTGAACCCCATTTTTTAATAGGGTTATTTGTTTCCCTGCGGTCTAACTTCTTGAGTTCTTTGTATATTTTGGATATAAGGCCTCTATCTGTTGTAGGATTGGTAAAGATCTTTTCCCAATCTGTTGGTTGCCGTTTTGTCCTAACCACAGTGTCCTTTGCCTTACAGAAGCTTTGCAGTTTTATGAGATCCCATTTGTCGATTCTTGATCTTAGAGCGTAAGCCATTGGTGTTTTGTTTAGGAAATTTTTTCCAGTGCCCATGTGTTCCAGATGCTTCCCTAGTTTTTCTTCTGTTAGTTTGAGTGTGTCTGGTTTGATGTGGAGGTCCTTGATCCACTTGGACTTAAGCTTTGTACAGGGTGATAAGCATGGATTGATCTGCATTCTTCTACATGTTGCCTTCCAGTTGAACCAGCACCATTTGCTGAAAATGCTATCTTTTTTCCATTGGATGGTTTTGGCTCCTTTGTCAAAAATCAAGTGACCATAGGTGTGTGGGTTCATTTCTGGGTCTTCAATTCTATTCCATTGGTCTATCTGTCTGTCTCTGTACCAATACCATGCAGTTTTTATCACTATTGCTCTGTAATACTGCTTGAGTTCAGGGATAGTGATTCCCCCTGAAGTCCTTTTATTGTTAAGGATAGCTTTAGCTATCCTGGGTTTTTTGTTATTCCAGATGAATTTGCAAATTGTTCTGTCTAACTCTTTGAAGAATTGGATTGGTATTTTGATGGGTATTGCATTGAATCTGTAGATTGCTTTTGGTAAAATGGCCTTTTTTACTATATTAATCCTGCCAAATGAAACTCAAGACGGATGATCAAAATGTGAATGCTTCACTCCTTCTTTAAAAGGGGAACAAGAATACCCTTGGCAGGGAAGAGAGAGGCAAAGATTAAAACAGAGACTGAAGGAACACCCATTCAGAGTCTGCCCCACATGTGGCCCATACATATATAGCCACCCAACTAGACAAGATGGATGAAGCAAAGAAGTGCAGACCGACAGGAGCCGGATGTAGATCGCTCCTGAGAGACACAGCCAGAATACAGCAAATACATAGGCGAATGCCAGCAGCAAACCACTGAACTGAGAATAGGACCCCCGTTGAAGGAATCAGAGAAAGGACTGGAAGAGCTTGAAGGGGCTCGAGACCCCATATGTACAACAATGCCAAGCAACCAGAGCTTCCAGGGACTAAGCCACTACCCAAAGACTATACATGGACTGACCCTGGACTCTGACCTCATAGGTAGCAATGCATATCCTAGTAAGAGCACCAGTGGAAGGGGAAGCCCTGGGTCCTGCTAAGACTGAACCCCCAGTGAACTAGACTGGTGGGGGGAGGGCGGCAATGGGGGGAGGGTTGGGAGGGGAACACCCATAAGGAAGGGGAGGGGGGAGGGGGATGTTTGCCCGGATACCGGGAAAGGGAATAACACTCGAAATGTATATAAGAAATACTCAAGTTAATAAAAAAAAAAAAGAATACCAAAAAAAAAAAAAAAAGAAACCAAGAATTTGAGTGGAATGAGAAAGCTTTCTCTACTTTTTTTTTCAGCAAAGCTCGAATGAATAAGTTGAATACAGCTATATCCCTTCCAGTAAGTCACTAAATACTTACTGAGACCCTGCTATGTGAGACAGTCTCTGTTGGATAAACAAGGACTAATATAAACTGAAAATACACATCTATACAACCTTGTTAATTCAACAACAACTCATTCAGAATGAAAAGTATTTTGTGATGCTAAACTTAATTTGGGTTTGGAATTTGAACTTTGTTCTTAATTGTTGTGTTTCTGGAGTAGTTTTACCTCAAAGAATCATTTTCTAAGGGTACAAGAAATAAAGCACTTCTCATTTACAAATACTATAGTTAGTGGTAAAAATTGTATTAAAAAATCTAGGTTCGTGCTTATCATTTCTTCTCCATATTGCTGTTCATAGTAGCTTGAGCTCTGTTTACTCAGGGAAGTAATATGATGAAGGGTTCATAGGATCCTGGCCCAAGGTTGGCAACCTTCTAAAAGCTGTTGTTAGAGAATGAGATGAGGAAATATTGTTTTATTGGAAACAATTAGGCCTCTATTCACTAGGGCTTCTCCAATTTCTTGTTTAAAAAAAAGAAAAAGTTCTCAAATGTATGAAGGAAAACAAATGGTAAGAATGAAGATTCAGTGGGATGATTGGAAAAGGAAGTGAGTTGAGAATAATAGAATTAGTATGCATTTGGACAGTAAGGGACCTGGATGATTAGCTAGATCCATTTTCTTAATTTTATAGACACGGAAAATGATCTTAAAGATGGAAAATTTCAGACTGAGCACCTTCATTAAGTTAATGGAAAAGCTAGAAATCTAATTGCTCATACCTCATGATAGAATAATCTTTCCCTAAGTTAAACAATATCATAACTTTAGAGTTTTAAAAATTGAATCCCAGGTACAACAAAGAAAATATTTTTGGCAGGCAAATAGTTTAAAGCAATGAGCTTTCTGCAATGGGCAGTGGTGGGCAATGAATGAGCCAGACTGAGGAGCTTTGAATTATAGTCGAGGAATTGGACTTCCTGTTTTGTAGACAATAGTTCTTTGGGGCCGGGTGGTCTTTGAAGCCACTGAAAATAATCTGCAGTTTATAATAATCATTAACTTCCACACTTAATTTGCACAGATTTTTACAGCTTAATTCATATAATATTTACATATCTTCTACCTCTTTTGAACAAATGACTAGTAACAAATTTCTATAATATTTAAAGCAATTCACATTAATAAAAAGGGGAGATGTTGAGTTGTTCTTTATTTTCCCAAATAATAGAAGCTTACTAGACAGTATCCTTTTGGTGAATACAATACTGGTTAGAAGTTGTACTCAATATCTATCATCCTCAACAACACTTGAAATATTTATTGTTATAAATACCAAGTTGACAGAAATTCACATTGGCCATGTGGAAGTCAGTTTGCTGTCTGCTTAACTGGCCAGTTGGAACTTGTCATTTTCTACTCCCTTCATTACTAGAGCATTCTTCATTTGCCAAAGTATAATTACTTGAACTTTTCCTTTACTTCGTATTATTACCTATAATTTAACCATTTTAGCGATTTGAGCTAATACAAGTCTTAGAAATATAAATCTTCCAACTAAATTCTAGAGTTTACACTTCATTCACATCTTAGGGTAAGATAATTTATTCAGATTGTTTTTTTTTCCAATAATTTTCTGAGTTTAGCAAACTGAATGAATTAATAGGAGTTCATTGGAGAGAGGATCGGATAACATATTCTGCATTGAAAAATCAAGATGAAGATATTTAGAAGATATTGAAGATAGATCATTACATGAAGTACTGTTCAATGATAGATGGGGTTATTTAGGCAAGAAGTTCTGCTGAGATTGTATACCCTTGGGCATTCCACTATTCTATGAAATTAGTATATTTTCAGATTTATTATATTATTTATACTTATTTGGTTAAATAACCAAATAATTTCCAACTGAACTGTAGTTCCTTGACTGCAAAACTTATGGCATGTTGCTTCTTCATTGTCACCACCTAGGATGGGTTCTGGCACATAAGAAGCAGGCAGTAAATATTTGTCAGGTTAATGAATGAATGAAAAAGGAAGCTGGAAGAAGGCCAAACATTTTAATTACTTAAACTTTTCCAAGAGAACTTCTAGTCAGTCATTTTTTACGAAACCCTATTTAACACTTGACAGCTCTATTTAGTATAGCCTTATGCGTTTGTGAAATTTGGGGTTTCTACCATAGCAGCAATATACATTAATAAGAAATACTACACTAATCAGAAATACTATGTCTTCTACTCTCCACTCTGGCAAATAGTTCTATTTCCCTAAGGGGGCAGTTAGAGTCAAAATATATGTGGATGAGCAGTTAGTGGCTTGAATATTTTACGTTTTAAAAAACTTCATCATTGTTTTGACAATATTGAACTGAAGTGACTTTGCAATTTAGAGTCTTCTTCAAAGAAATCTATTCCAAACATCAACTTTGATCAACCTGTGAATGTCTCTAGAATATCTCTGTTTCTAACATACATGTTTCTAACATACAGCTAGATCCCCTCAGTGGGGAATATAAAATGATATTATATGAAGGGATGTGCTAGGATGGTTTCATTGCAAATTAACCTTTGAGATTTCAATGGTTCAACATAAAATGATAAAATTTGTGTCAGATTTTATGGCCACCCTTCTCAGTAACACTCTTCTACCATTTTCAAAGAGCTAGGCTAACAGAGGCTGTATCATGCTATGAAAACATTCTCTAAATACATCAGAAGAAATTTTGATAGACCCAGATGATGATTCTCAAGTACTTTGGCTTGGAGGTTAGTTTACATTAACTGATTATTTTCAGTTATAACTAGTATCAGTCTCACATGATTTCATATGGGTTTGTAAGGGAACACAAAGATGATCACTAAATATGTCCATGGTAAACACTTCAACTCTAAATGCAAGAGAGTTTCTGAGATTAGAAATAATTGTACTTTTATCATAGAGCAGGGAAGTGTAAAACATGTGCATGATACTTCTTAAGTTTCCATAAATCCAGGGAAACTTTTATATGAATTGGAAACACTTTTCAGAGACTCTGTGTTCAAAGTAATTAGAACCAAAGAAGTACCAGTAATGAGAATAAGGGCAGCAAAGGCTGGTTAAAGTTGTTGCCCCTCAGGTTAAACCTAGCATAGAAAATGATTCAGGGTCACCAATGGTTTATTTAGTGAAGAAAATAAAATTGAACATTGTCTACAAAATAATGGACAACTCTTCCTGATAATGAGTTTTAGGAATCAAAGTTCTTTGAGTAAATCTTTAGAATTTATGACCATGGTGAATCATGCCCTATTCTATCAAAAACTGAAGCAGAAAAATAATGTAAAAGAATTTCTTCTAGTCAGTCAAAAATTTTAGGATCCACCCTCAGTTTCCACATTAAGGTAAGTCTTGACATATAAGCAGATGGTATCCAAATAAATGTGTTATATTTTATCAGTTCTTTTCTGAATAACACAACGTATACGAATGTGTGCATTCATTGATTAATTCAACAAATATCTTTCATGAAACTGTCTTTCAGGATCTTATCATTAAGGGTACAATAAAATGTGTGTAATAAAAAGTGGGATATATAAATTGACACAGAGAAATGGAGGAACATGAAGGTTTATTTATTTTATAGTGTGTGTGTGTGTGTGTGTGTGTGTGTGTGTGTGTTCTGCCCACCTGCGTGACTATGCTCCAGGTGCATACAAAAGCCAGAAAAATGTCAAATCCCCAGGAATTGGAGTTACTGATGGCAATGAGGCAATGAGTAGGTGTTGGCCATTCAACTTGGGACCTCTGGAAGAGCACCCAGAGGTCCTAACCACTGAGTCATATTTCCAGTTCACATTAGAAGAGTTTAGACAATGAATCTTCATAATGTAAAATCTCAAGAAAGAATTTTGAGGAAAGAGATAATATTTCACTTGTTTCTTAAAGTTAAAAATATAATGTTTATAAATGGATAAGAATAATAAAGACTTAGAATAAAACAAAGTGTTGTATCATTATGGACTAAAAAAATACAGACTTAGAACTTGGCTTCTTGTGGTTTACAGAAATACTCATGTAAGAATACATGAGGGCCTGATAAACTTTACATAAAATCAAACAAAAATTTAAAAAGCATATTTTATTACTTTAAAAAATTCTCTCTCGGGGCTGGGGATTTAGGTAGATTCAGTGGTAGAGCGCTTACCTAGGAAGCGCAAAGCCCTGGGTTCGGTCCCCAGCTCAAAAAAAAATCTCTCTCTCTCTCTCTCTCTCTCTCTCTCTCTCTCTCTCTCTCTCTCTCTGTGCGTGCATGTGCACATGCATGCATGCATGTATGCGTGAGTGTGCAGGTGTCCATGGGGGCCAAAGGTGTTGGATTCTCATGTAGTTGGAGTTACAGGTGACTATGAGTCACATTAGGAACAAATCCCAGTTCCTCTGCAAGAGCAGTGTACACTATTAATCACGGAGCCATCTCCCAGCACAAATGAATTGGTCTTATCTGACCAATGAGTGAGGACATATTGCATTACCTTGCTTTGGTGAAATTACTTTTTCTTTTAAAGATAATTTTCATGTTACCTATGAAGTAATAGGTTTCACTAAAGCATTTTCACATGCACATGCTGTGATCTTCTTTAGCCTACTCTCTCCTTTCCCCTACTACCTCTATCACGCCATTCTAAATCTAAACCTAGACTGCATATGAGAGAAATCATGTCATAGCTGTCATTTTCAATATGGCTTTTAAAATGATCTCTAGCTTTATTCATTTCTTGAATGTGTCATTTCATTTTTCTTCATGGCAGAATAAAATTCCACTTTGTATGCATTTCATATTTTCATTATTCATTCATCTGTTGATGGGACTCTAGACTGGTTCCATTTCATAATAATTTTGAATTTTGCAGCAAGAAATGCAGATGTGAATGTACCTCTGTAGCTTGCTGATTTATAGTTCTTTAGATGTATATTCAGGTGTGATATAATTGGTTCATATAGCAGTTCTATTTTTAATTTTTTGATGAGCATGTACATTTACTTCCATAATGGCTACACTGAGTCCAGAAAGGGTATCAGATCCTGATGTAGGAACCAAACCTGGATCCTTTGGAAGAGCAGCAAGTGGTCTAAACAGTTGAGTCATCTCTTTACCCATTGGATTAGTAAAATTTGAATTCTAAAATGTGTATGATGAAGGCAATTTTAAAACCTTTGAGTGATAAATCACAAGCTATGGATAAGGGATCCTTCATTAGTCACAGCATGCTTATGAGTAAAATCCTTACAAAACTGGAGGAATTAGGATAATTTAATCAAAGATCTGTAAGAAAAGGGACTGCTAACCAATAGTACTATAGCTAGTAAAACTATCCTTCAAGAATAAAGGACAAATGAATGGAAACGTGAGTAAAAACTACAGAAGCTGATCATAATGAGACTGACATTAGAAAAGACTGAATTAAGTCCTATATCTGGAAGCAAAAGAAATTACTACCATGAAAACACATGAAATTATAAAGTCTACTAAAGCAATGTGCCAAAGAGAAATAAAAAATAATTAATTCTTTTCCATTGATGCAAACAATATTCTTACTAATTTTTTAATTTGAGGCTATATTAATACCTTCATTATATATTTAGAATTATAGTAATTAAATCTTATTAAATCAATAATACAGTGAATAATAGGAGAGCATAGGAACACACTCTTTAAAGCACAAGTAGCATATTAGGAAAGAACTGGACACAATTCAATAATTCATCAAAATCCTAGATAAATAAGAAAGAAAACAAAGAACACATTGTTAAAAACAGCCAGACCCCAAACACCACCAATAAAACAACAAGTATTAGTGCACTGATGCTTTCCAATAATAATCCACATGCACATGGTCTTAGTTACCCAATTCAAAGATATGGGATGAAAATATGTGCTTTTGTTTGTTTGTTTGTTTACTTGTTTTGTTCTGTTGAGTTTTTGGTTGCAAAAAGCTAATCTCATCAGCCAAGACATATACTGACCGAAACTAAAATTTGGAAAAATGGAATTACAAGAAAATTGTATCTGAAAGTAAGAGGAAATAGTCATTGATTTCTGCCAAAACATACCTTATACAAAAATCATCCGAAGGCGATAAAATGTTCACTATATAATGATGAAGGGAACAGTATACCAAGAAGGTATATATTCATCAAATGCCAGTGTATGAGATTTCATAAAATGCTATGTTGATTTCTTTGTCGCCCGTGATCTTTTCTGAGCACTTCATGAGTGAATCATGTATATGGTCTTTTGTGACTGAACTATGTCATGTATTGCAAAGTATTTCATGTTTATTTATGTTGTATTGTTCATTTTAAAAATAATATATGATGCACATGCATTTTTGTCACATGACGCGTTTGTGTAAGCCACTTGTATGAGAGTGTTGAATGTCTTTCTTAGTGGGTTCTGATTAGGGAGTTGTACCCTTTTTTTCTGACTGGTGTAGCTATTAAAGTTATCAGGTCTGTTTATTCTTGTATGCTTTTGATATGATCATACACCTATATTGTCCCAATTCACTCTTCTAAGTGTAAAGGATAGAATCCTTTCTACATCCTGGAATAAAGCATTCATCAGTCTGTAGCATGTGAGTTGTGCTGAATGGATATGTCTACCCAGTTCATATATCCACCAAGGTACAGAGGGGTTCGTCTTTAGGGTTCTGCACAACCTGCTTTGCACACTCTTCCATGTCTTGTAGCCTCTTATTATATGTATATATATATATATATATATATATATATATATATATATATATATATATATATATATATGTGTGTGTGTGTGTGTGTGTGTGTGTGTGTGTGTGTGTGTGTGTGTGTGTGTATTTATATTTATATATCCTTAATGCCCTCTTCCAACTTTAAGTGATTTGAGAGATGTCAGAATATATAGAAAATGGAAGGTTGACTTAAAGCTACTCCATGATGTAGTTTCCATGGTTTGCAATCATGATTGTGTTAATGATGCAGGTGCTTGGGGTTCATCTTGCTCAAAGTTACTCTACAGTGTGTGTAAAGCAGTGTTTTTTGTTTGTTTTGTTTCGGTTTGGTTTTCAGGCTGTGCATTGCCCTGTCCGACTCCATTTTATAAGTAGCTTTTGTCTCTAATTTGAGGGTGGAGGATGATTGAGCATATTTATGATTGTGCAGCACCACTCATGTAGAATGCACAGATAAATGATTTATTCCTGGGAGTAGAAATGGTGTCATCCTATAAGTTTATTAAGGGTGAATTGATATTATAGGAGCTCATTGATGTATCAAAATCATGTCAGGGAAACTAGGCCCTAGAACTTATCAGACATGCCAGACCAAGGAAAGAGTGGGTCTCTCTCACCTAGATTCCACAACGTGGATACATTTCACCATAATACCATCACCTGCACTAACCTGATATCTGATGAACAATGTGTGTTTCAAGGAGTGAAGTCACAATTGTCATTCTATATCCCACATTGGTATGTCATATGTGATATGAGAATTAATATATGTAATTCAGGTTAGACTAAAAGAACAAGCATTTACTGTGGCCAAATCACCAAGGTGAGGATCATTTGGCAAATTGCTGCCATTAAAACTCCTGCATATTGTAAATTTTTGGTTATCTAATGAATATTGATATTGAGGATAGATATAAATGACTTCCTCTATGTTTCTGGAACAGTGTGTTGGGGCACCTCACATATGCTCTGTAAGTAAGGCCAACAAACTTCATTGAACATTGCACACTGCTGGAATTAATAAGTACACATTTGTTTATATCATCTCAGGAAAAGTTAACACAACATGTAGCAATAAGCAGAGAAGTGTATATGTCTATGGTAAGATACAGTATTCTTTTGGTATATGGTATTCTCTTTTGTTTTGTTCTTGTCTGGTTTTGTTAATGGGATAATACTAGCTTTGTGGAATGAGTTTGGTATTGTTTCTTTTGTCTCTTTTTGCTGTAAAAGTTGAGGAGCACTTCTTTTTTAAACAAGATTTTTTAGGGGGTTGGGGGCAGCACCCCTCTCAGAGAAGAAGGGGAGTGGGGGATGGGATGAAAAACTCTGGGAAGTGGGACCAGGAGGGGGGAGCAATATTTGGAATGTAAACAAATAAAATAATTAATTTAAAAAGTTTTTCCATTTCTCTTTTCTTTTTCTTTTTTCTTTTTTCTTTTTTCTTTTCTCTTTTCTCTTTTCTCTTCTCTTCTCTCTCTCTCTCTCTCTCTCTCTCTCTCTCTCTCTCTCTCTCTCTCTCTCTCTCTCTCTTCTTCACTTTACATCCAGTCCCTTCCTCTCCACCCAGTCTCCCCCTCACACAGCCCCTTCCCCATTTTTTCCTCCCCTTCACCTCTGAGAAGGGAGAGACCTGACTTGATACAGACCCACCCACTGCAGGACTAGACACCTCCTCTCTCACTGAGACCAGACAAGACAGACCAATTAGGGGAACAGCATCTACAGACAGGCAGGCATCAGGTCAGGGATAGACCCTGATCCAGTTGTTCGGGACTCACATGAAGGTCAAGGTGCACATCTGCTACACATGTGTGGGAAGGTCCAGGTCCAGCCAGTGAATGTTCTTTGGTAGGTGGATCAGTGTCAGAGAGTCCCAAGGGTCCAGGTTGTTTGACACTGTTGGTCTTCCTATGGGGTTCCTATCCCCTTCAGGGCCTTCAATCCTTCCCAACTCTTCCATAAGGGTTTCTGACCTCTATCCAATGTTTGATTGTAGGTCTCTGCATCAGATCTGGGACTGGTCAGCTTGCTGGATGGAGTCTCTCAGAGGACAGTTATGCTAGGCGAGGAGCTGTTCTTTAAAGGTTTGGTGAAATTCAGCAGCAAATCTGCCAGGTCCTAAGATTTTCTTTTCTAGAAGAAGACATTTTCTTTTGAAATTACTTCTTCAGTGTCATTGCTCCTGAAGGGATTTATTCCCTTCTTTTAGTTTTTCAGGATTTTTTTTGGAATAGAAAATTTCTACCTACTCCTTAATTGTTCTCTAAAACTGTTTGGAATCTGCCATGGAGTTCTCTTCCCTTATACCTCCAACTTCAGTTATTTGCAACCCCCCTCCACACACACACTTTAACAAACAAACTGTGTGCATTGATGTTTGCCTGCATATATGTCTGTATGAGGCTATCTGATTCTTTGGACTTGGAGTTACAGACCATTTTGAGCTGCCACGAGATGCGGGGAATTGATCCCAGGGCCTCCAGAAAAACAGCTAGTCTATGTCACTGAGCCATTTCTCTAGCTCCATTCTCTCGTTTAAAAAAGTTATTTTAGTTAATGGTCTGTCAAGCTTGTTGCTTCTTTTCAAGCAATTAACTCGGTTGTAATTAATTCTATGTATTCAGTCATTCTCTAATTCATTACTTTCCTCTCAGACTGTATAATTTCTTGGTTTGGTTTGTAGTTTGCCAAGACAGTGAGGTGGATCATCAGGTTATTCATTGAACAACTCGCTGCTGTTTCAATGTAAACATTCATGGCTGTTAACTTTCCTTGTAAACTTGCCCTAGCTCTATCCCATCAGTTCCAGGAATTTGTCCTTTCATTTTCATTTGTTTCCAGGAACTTTTACATTTATTTGGTTTACTTTAACCACGCACTTGTCATTCAAGAGTGTGTTTTCTCTTTTCAAATATCTGTGTAATTTCTCTAACTTGGCTTTCCATTGATTCAAGATTATTTTATTATTATTGAATAATGCAAAAGAAATTATTTCATTTTTTTGTATTTGTTGAGACTTGCTTTGTACACTACAATTTGGTGCATTTTGGAGAAGATTCCATTGGCTGCTCAGGAGAATGTATATTTCACATATTTTCAATGGAATTTTCTATGAATACCCCATTAAGTTTATTTGATGTGTGTTGTAATTCTGAAAGTTATATTTTGTTGATTTTTAGTGTAGATTACCTATCTAATACTGATATTTTGGGGCTGAAATCACTTGCTATCATTGTCTTAGGTCTTTCCAGAACTTTTGTGCCCATTTCCAAAGTTTTTTAAATTTAATAGATTAATTTTTGTCTTTTGAATGAAAATACTTTTTTTCCTGACTCTTTTTTCATCCCTGGATCAGAAGCAGGCTGATGTGTCTAGACTGCCCTTAAAACCAAGCAGCTCAGGATGACTTCTTTTTTATTTATTCAAATAAACAAATTTACTTTTGAAATAGTTGGTATTATTTTAATTGTATTATCTTGAATTCCTTTCATTTATTTTATCTTTATAACTAATCTGACCTTATATACATTCTTTCTGTGTAGATTTGAATAATCATTTTTAAAGTTTTAAATTTCTGACTACTTTAATACTATAAATTTCTCACTCTACTTGATTATTTAGGAGGTCAATGTATAATTGAAAAATTTTAGACTTCCCTAGATATTTCATTTCTCATTTGTATTTAATAACTCTGTTTTACAGCATACTCTATCATTTTATTCATATATATATATATAAATTTTGGGGTGAGTTTTGAGACAATGTTTTCAAATTTAGAGTCATTTTGCCTCCACTTTTGAGTGCTAGAGTTTGTTATGATGTCCTGATAAACTGAGTTGTTCAGTAATGAACAACTCTTTAAAAAATAGCTTTGTTAATACTCGTCTTAATGTCCATTTTCTCTGATCTCAGTATAAATATGCTAGCTTTCTCATTCTATAGATGATCTCACTTTTAAAAATTGCCAGTCTATGAACCCCCAGTGAACGTGATTGTTGGGGGGAGGGCGGCAATGGGGGGAGGATGGGGAGGGGAACACCCATAGAGAAGGGGAGGGGAAGGGGTTGGGGGATGTTGGCCCGGAAACCGGGAAAGGGAATAACACTCGAAATGTAAATAAGAAATACTCAAGTTAATAAAAAAAATTGCCAGTCTATGTATATTATGCTTAGTTGAGATTAAATTCACTTTCTTTTTATTCCAGAGTTTAAGCACTCCATATTTGTGATGTATTTCTTATACAATGAAATTGTTGCTTTTTTAGGGGCTCTGTAGTTGGGTGAGAATGCGTGTCATCGGGATGGATA
Source organism: Rattus norvegicus (assembly GCF_021556685.1). Lineage (NCBI taxonomy): Eukaryota > Metazoa > Chordata > Mammalia > Rodentia > Muridae > Rattus > Rattus norvegicus. The sequence goes on along the minus strand of NC_141554.1, from coordinate 81,686,145 downwards.
AGACAAATGCTTAATAAGCCTTTAGGATTTTATGATTTGAGCAAATATATATGTTTAAGAATTATAAGTGACATTTTCATAAGATATTTTCACCTACTTTTCTGTTATGTGCCTGTAATGTAAAGTGTATTATGGGTGGCTTATATATCACTTCTCTGTCTGGTTATGTTTATTCATTTTATATCCTGAACCAGGAATTTCCTCATCTACCTTTAAAAAAATGTTGATTCATTGTTCAGAATTTCAGTCATGTAAAACACCTGTTTGTCATTTGAGAAAATACTTTCTTGTTAAACTTGGAATATAGATATATATTGTACTATGCATGCTTTCCAGATGAGGACTTCTGTATTTTCTCCAACTTCCTCCTGTGGGCTTAGTTCAGTAATCTTGATCAATTGTAAATACAGACATTTTACTAAGATAAATAGTGAAAGTGAGCTTTCACTAAAAAATTCCATCTCTGCTTTTAAAGGAAGAAGTTCAAATGCCTTCATTAACAAAATAAATAATAAATGGTTATGTATAGCCTAGACAGATGGCTCAATAGTTAAGAGCATTGGCTACTCTTTCAGAGAACCTGGGTTCAAATCCCATTACCTGCATGGCAGCCATCAATCTGTCCCTCCAGTCCAGGGGATCTGGTATCCTATTCTGACCTCTCTGGGTTCCATACATGCACATGGTACTTAGACATACATTCAGACAAAGCACCTATATGTATGAAAATAAACTTTAAAATTAATATAGTAAGAACATATTATTATATTAGTTAGGGTTTGGTTTTGTATGTTTTGCTTTGACCCAAAACCTTAAAAAATAATATTAATGGAAGAATTATTTAGTTTTAAGTACTTTCATGTTGTTATGACCAAAATGTCCTAAAGAAACATCCTCAAAAAGGAAAAGGTAGTAACTGGCTGACAGTTTTGGAGAGACAGCTTTGGCGCATTGTGAGAGGGAAGGTGGAATAGAGTGCTCTAGCTTGTGACTGGAAGAGCTTGTGATGGAGTCTGTTTACTTGCTGACATACCAGGAAGCAGAGAAAATTCTGAAACCAGAGGCCAAGCTATTACTTTAAAAGTTCTGACTCTGGTGACTGACTTCTGCCAACAAGGTCTCTTGTACTAAATGTACTATTAAACCCTGAAATACTGCCATCAACTGGATAAGGTATGTTTTATCACATTAACCTGTGGGCAACAGATTTAATCACGGCAGACTTATTTTGGCTTGTGGCATGTTTTGTTTTCGGGTTTGAAGTGAGACAGAGAATCATGGTGTCAGGGCATAATGGAATAGAGATGTTCACATTGTAGCATCCAGGCAGACAAAAAGGGAATAAGGAGAGTGAGGGATAAGACAATCCTTCAAGGGAAGTGATTTATTCCTTTAGCTAGCCCCTAACCCTTACAGCTTCCATGTACCAACAGTCTCTTCAATGATGGACACATCAGTGTGTGAATCAGACCAATCATGATCCAGTCATTTGTCTAAAGTTCCATCACTGAGCATCGCTACACTAGGGACTAAGCCTTCAATCTATAAATTTGTAGGAGACATTTTAGATTAAAGGCACAAAATAATAAGATACAATTGGGTGATGACAGTAGTATTGACTTAGTTATAAGTATATTTGCCTTTCCATATCCTTAATCCACTCACCCTAGCTGCGTGGTGTTTATCCAGAGCAATGTGCATGTGAAGGTAACATTTAAGATATATTTCTTCTGTCTGATTAACTTCAGGATGTTTCTAGCACAGTTAGCCAGCTGTTTCTAGTACTACAGGACAAGGTTTTGTAATTAAAGGCTATGAAGTCTTTTGAGGCAGGGCAATTCTTAAGTCATTAGTAATATATTTTGGAAGTGTTGGGAAATAGTCCTGCAATAAAGTGCATGTAAGAGAGACACAGAGTTCTTGTACCTGGAGTTCCTCCATGAACTAATCCTACCCTAATTGGTGTTTTCTTCCCAACTGCTAAAATTCTTGTGTTCATTTCCTGTCTTAATCTAGGTTGTGAGAAGCCAATACCTAAAGCACTCTGGCCTTAATTGTCTTCTCATCATCAATTACTCTTTCTGCCTTGTGAGCCCCCCCTTTTTAAAAATACTATAATCAAGTAGGCTGTACATTCTCAAATGTATCTGCAAATATTTTTGTCACACAGCAACAAATAAACATACATTGACTGACTAAATGAGTAAGGAAACAATCACATTTTGCAGTTGTAGAAGGATTTCTGGATAAATCTTAGAGTTCAACTGTGTGGATTTTATACATGGGAAAATATGACTGAGAAAAAGGCAGTGAATTTCCTATAATCATCTGTAGATTTGATAGGAGAGTGAGACTTCAAGCCTGGAGTTTTTCATCTTTTTTCTTATACCCTGTGTTACCTCTCTTGGTATTATGTACACCTGGAGAAAATAAGAGTCTTTAAGAAGAAAATAAATGGCATAGCATGTGTAACTATTTTGTAGGTTGAGACTGAAAAGGGTTTCACAAAACTATGAGATGATTTCATGTTATTTGTATATATCTGTCTTTGTTGTTTTCTGTGCTATATCACTTGTCAGATCCTGGAGATGGGCCATGTGGTCACTTTTACAATGATTTTGAATGATAATTCAGATGAAACTAAATGGATACCGTCTGCTGTTTCCAATGTTTGATATTCATATTATTTACATGTGTCTACTGAGTAGATTAGTCAACATTCTTGGCCTGATGACAAAGGAAAATGGTATAACTACTTCAGAAAACAGTCTGGCAGTTCTCAAAAAGCTATACAAAAATTACAAAAAAAATTCTCCCAAACAAAAAGAAGCAAGCAAACAACAACAAAAATTTGCCATATTGTCTGAAAATGATAAGATGAAAATGTGTGTCCACACAAAACCTTGAAAATAATTACTTTAACTTATTTTATTATTTGCAAAAGATGAGCCAATATAAATGACCACAAACTGATTCATGGATAAATAAACTGTGATATTTTCACACAATGGAACAATGTTATAGCCACTAAAATGGAATGAGTAGTGGGTCTTTTTCATCAAGTTCATAGGCTAATAATACCTTATAGCCCTCACTTCTTTCAATAGGCAGGCTAAATTAGCAACAATATAAACATTAAAATAGTTTTGTAAGGACACTATGAACTACATAACAAGATGTGGCAAGTAAGTAAATGAGTAGAAAAAAGTTGCACTCAACATTGCAGAAAATGTCATGGTAGTTTACTCAACTTTGCTCTAATTCCTCCTTGGTACAGAAAGGCACTATCGGGAGGTTCAAAGGCTCAATTCTTAAATCCTTCCCCAGGATAAAAAGGAAAGAGTAGAATTTGTTATAAATTCCTGGCAACACTCTTGTCTGGGAACTGCTAGGGGAACCAGACTCTGTCTTGCCTAACTTGGAGTGCTGATTAGGGTGGTTGCAAATGCTATCTGATACTATCGGTTAGACGGTTAGACGCTGCTGACAGAAAAGACAGGCACTGCTACAAAACAGCAAACTTCTGGGAAGCTGCAGACCTGAAGTGGACAGAAGGATGCAACAGTAAAACGCAGGAAACTCTTAAATCAAGATATTAAAAAACAGCTATGCTCAAGAGGGCAATAATAAAGCACCCAGGACTCAAGCAAGAAGAAACCCTGGGAAAGTTTGAAAGGACGTTGCACTAATCTTTGGCTGATTAGTGAAGGCCTTTCTGTACTTTAAATCAGTATACAAAAACTAGGAGAGTCAATGTTTTATCAGGTGACAAATTCTCCAGTAAAGATAAGAAAGCATTCAAAATAGGGAAATGGCTCATTCAAATCAACAAAGTGAATCTCCAGAAACAGAAACCAAAGAAACAGGGCTTGGAATTACTTCTGAAAAGACTATAAAACAACTGTCAAATACGAACTGAAGGAGAGCATAAACAGGCAAGTAAACAAAATCAATGCAACTGCATATGAACCCACTGAGAACACCACAAAGGAGATAGAATGTATATAAAGGAACCAAACAGAGACCCCGTAAATGAAGGCTGCAATAATCTAAGTGAAAAAACTTTACTGCAGGAGCTCAATAGGATACTTGATCAAGTAAACAACATAAGAGAAAGTGAACAGAGGTTACTGGAAATTCTAAAACCCAAAGCACACACACAAGAAAAGTAAGCAAAGCCTAGAGGAATATAATCAAACAGAGAGATATGCCGATCATAGGCACTCCAGGAGAAAGACAAGTGAGTGGGCACACATCTGAAGAAATCATAGCTGAATATTTCCCAGATTTAAGTAAGAGGCAGACATAGAAATACAAGAATCTCAATAAAGTCTAAGTGGGATGAATTTAAAGAGATCCACATTAAGACAAATAATAACTACATTGTAGAAAATAAAAACATAAGAGAATATTATTAAGCCAACAGGAGAAAAATAACTAGGTATATTCAGCCTTTATTAGAGTAGAAAGAAAATTTCTTAACAAAATCTTTGTCAACTAGGTTATATATCTGAAAGGAGGAAAACCGTCTGTTGGAAATTAGTAAGCAAAAGAAAGGAGAAATTAAGATGTTCCCAGATTTTAAACATCTGATAAATTTAATTATTTCTCAAGGAGAAGGGCTAAATGGAAACTCTAAAATTGAAGCAAAGTTTTTAGAGGGTGAAACAAAATAAGATGAAACAAACTCCAGCAAAATTACTAATATGGAAAAATACAAAAACCAAAATATTATAATTTTGATTCATAAATTTGCGTTGGCATTAAATAACATACAAAGGAATATAACTATTAATGTTCTTTCATATACAATATAAAAAGATGTAAAAACTGTGATATCAACAATTTAGAGTTTAAGGCAAGAAGCTACAAGCATTTAATAATCTTGTATATATTATCAAATTTTAAACATACCATGTTATAACTACAGGATAGTGTGTGCAGACCAAAAAGAAATGGAAAACATTTTTAAAAAAGAAATACTAACAAGGAATCTAACATGTTGCCACATAAAACTTTGTAAACACCATGAATTTTATAAAGCAGAAATGGAATTAAATAAGAGATATTAATATAAAAACCTTAAGGAAAGGGTTGGAGAGATGGTTCAGCAGTTAAGAACAAGTGATGCTTTGCTCTTGCAGAGGACCCGGCTTAGTTTCTATCACCCACATCAGGTGGTTCACAACAATTTGTAATTTCAGCTCCAAAGTATTCTATGTCTCTGGCCATGTGCATATAACAAAACTACATACAATTAAAACTAATAAAAACAAATGTTTAAAAATCAAAGTAAACGGCAGCAGCTCTCTGCTCCCAGACCCGGTGAGAGAGAGACCCAACCGCCTGGTCAGGTGGGCACTCCTGAGGCTGCAGAGCGGAAGAGACCACCAACTCTGCTCACCCCTGCCCACATCCCTGGCCCAAGAGGAAACTGTATAAGGCCTCTGGGCTCCCGTGGGGGAGGGCCCAGGAGCGGCAGGACCCCTGTCCTTAAGACACCGCCGGAACCTGAAAGAAACAGACCAGATAAACAGTTCTCTACACCCAAATCCCGTGGGAGGGGGAGCTAAACCTTCAGAGAGGCAGACAAGCCTGGGAAACCAGAAGTGACTGCTCCCTGCACACACATCTCGGACGCCAGAGGAAAAAGCCAAAGACCATCTAGAACCCTGGTGCACTGAAGTTCCCGGAAGGGGCGGCACAGGTCTTCCTGGTTGCTGCCACTGCAGAGAGCCCCTGGGCAGCACCCCACGAGCGAACCTGAGCCTCGGGACCACAGGTAAGACCAAATTTTCTGCTGCAAGAAAGCTGCCTGGTGAACTCAAGACACAGGCCCACAGGAACAGCTGAAGACCTGTAGAGAGGAAAAACTACACGCCCGAAAGCAGAACACTCTGTCCCCATAACTGACTGAAAGAGAGGAAAACAGGTCTACAGCACTCCTGACACACAGGCTTATAGGACAGTCTAGCCACTGTCAGAAATAGCAGAACAAAGTAACACTAGAGATAATCTGATGGCGAGAGGCAAGCGCAGGAACCCAAGCAACAGAAACCAAGACTACATGCCATCATCGGAGCCCAATTCTCCCACCAAAACAAACATGGAATATCCAAACACACCAGAAAAGCAAGACCTAGTTTCAAAATCATATTTGATCATGATGCTGGAGGACTTCAAGAAAGACATGAACACACTTAGGGAAGCACAGGAAAACATTAATAAACAAGTAAAAGCCTACAGAGAGGAATCGCAAAAATCCCTGAAAGAATTCCAGGAAAACACAATCAAACAGTTGAAGGAATTAAAAATGGAAATAGAAGCAATCAAGAAAGAACACATGGAAACAACCCTGGATATAGAAAACCAAAAGAAGAGACAAGGAGCTGTAGATACAAGCCTCACCAACAGAATTCAAGAGATGGAAGAGAGAATCTCAGGAGCAGAAGATTCCATAGAAATCATTGACTCAACTGTCAAAGATAATGTAAAGCGGAAAAAGCTACTGGTCCAAAACATACAGGAAATCCAGGACTCAATGAGAAGATCAAACCTAAGGATAATAGGTATAGAAGAGAGTGAAGACTCCCAGCTCAAAGGACCAGTAAATATCTTCAACAAAATCATAGAAGAAAACTTCCCTAACCTAAAAAAAGAGATACCCATAGACATACAAGAAGCCTACAGAACTCCAAATAGATTGGACCAGAAAAGAAACACCTCCCGTCACATAATTGTCAAAACACCAAACGCACAAAATAAAGAAAGAATATTAAAAGCAGTAAGGGAAAAAGGTCAAGTAACATATAAAGGGAGACCTATCAGAATCACACCAGACTTCTCGCCAGAAACTATGAAGGCCAGAAGATCCTGGACTGATGTCATACAGACCCTAAGAGAACACAAATGCCAGCCCAGGTTACTGTATCCAGCAAAACTCTCAATTAACATTGATGGAGAAACCAAGATATTCCATGACAAAACCAAATTTACACAATATCTTTCTACAAATCCAGCACTACAAAGGATAATAAATGGTAAAGCCCAACATAAGGAGGCAAGCTATACCCTAGAAGAAGCAAGAAACTAATCGTCTTGGCAACAAAACAAAGAGAATGAAAGCACACAAACATAACCTCACATACAAATATGAATATAAAGGGAAGCAGTAATCACTATTCCTTAATATCTCTCAATATCAATGGCCTCAACTCCCCAATAAAAAGACATAGATTAACAAACTGGATACGCAATGAGGACCCTGCATTCTGCTGCCTACAGGAAACACACCTCAGAGACAAAGACAGACACTACCTCAGAGTGAAAGACTGGAAAACAACTTTCCAAGCAAATGGTCAGAAGAAGCAAGCTGGAGTAGCCATTCTAATATCAAATAAAATCAATTTCCAACTAAAAGTCATCAAAAAAGATAAGGAAGGACACTTCATATTCATCAAAGGAAAAATCCACCAAGATGAACTCTCAATCCTAAATATCTATGCCCCAAATACAAGGGCACCTACATACGTAAAAGAAACCTTACTAAAGCTCAAAACACACATTGCACCTCACACAATAATAGTGGGAGACTTCAACACCCCACTCTCATCAATGGACAGATCATGGAAACAGAAATTAAACAGTGATGTCGACAGACTAAGAGAAGTCATGAGCCAAATGGACTTAACGGATATTTATAGAACATTCTATCCTAAAGCAAAAGGATATACCTTCTTCTCAGCTCCTCATGGTACTTTCTCCAAAATTGACCATATAATTGGTCAAAAAACGGGCCTCAACAGGTACAGAAAGATAGAGATAATCCCATGCATGCTATCGGACCACCACGGCCTAAAACTGGTCTTCAATAACAATAAGGGAAGAATGCCCACATATACGTGGAAATTGAACAATGCTCTACTCAATGATAACCTGGTCAAGGAAGAAATAAAGAAAGAAATTAAAAACTTTTTAGAATTTAATGAAAATGAAGGTACAACATACCCAAACTTATGGGACACAATGAAAGCTGTGCTAAGAGGAAAACTCATAGCGCTGAGTGCCTGCAGAAAGAAACAGGAAAGAGCATATGTCAGCAGCTTGACAGCACACCTAAAAGCTCTAGAACAAAAAGAAGCAAATACACCCAGGAGGAGTAGAAGGCAGGAAATAATCAAACTCAGAGCTGAAATCAACCAAGTAGAAACAAAAAGGACCATAGAAAGAATCAACAGAACCAAAAGTTGGTTCTTTGAGAAAATCAACAAGATAGATAAACCCTTAGCCAGACTAACGAGAGGACACAGAGAGTGCGTCCAAATTAACAAAATTAGAAATGAAAAGGGAGACATAACTACAGATTCAGAGGAAATTCAAAAAATCATCAGATCTTACTATAAAAACCTATATTCAACAAAATTTGAAAATCTTCAGGAAATGGACAATTTCCTAGACAGATACCAGGTATCGAAGTTAAATCAGGAACAGATAAACCAGTTAAACAACCCCATAACTCCTAAGGAAATAGAAGCAGTCATTAAAGGTCTTCCAACCAAAAAGAGCCCAGGTCCAGACGGGTTTAGTGCAGAATTCTATCAAACCTTCATAGAAGACCTCATACCAATATTATCCAAACTATTCCACAAAATTGAAACAGATGGAGCACTACCGAATTCCTTCTACGAAGCCACAATTACTCTTATACCTAAACCACACAAAGACACAACAAAGAAAGAGAACTTCAGACCAATTTCCCTTATGAATATCGACGCAAAAATACTCAATAAAATTCTGGCAAACCGAATTCAAGAGCACATCAAAACAATCATCCACCATGATCAAGTAGGCTTCATCCCAGGCATGCAGGGATGGTTTAATATACGGAAAACCATCAACGTGATCCATCATATAAACAAACTGAAAGAACAAAACCACATGATCATTTCATTAGATGCTGAGAAAGCATTTGACAAAATTCAACACCCCTTCATGATAAAAGTCCTGGAAAGAATAGGAATTCAAGGCCCATACCTAAACATAGTAAAAGCCATATACAGCAAACCAGTTGCTAACATTAAACTAAATGGAGAGAAACTCGAAGCAATCCCACTAAAATCAGGGACTAGACAAGGCTGCCCACTCTCTCCCTACTTATTCAATATAGTTCTTGAAGTTCTAGCCAGAGCAATCAGACAACAAAAGGAGATCAAGGGGATACAGATCGGAAAAGAAGAAGTCAAAATATCACTATTTGCAGATGACATGATAGTATATTTAAGTGATCCCAAAAGTTCCACCAGAGAACTACTAAAGCTGATAAACAACTTCAGCAAAGTGGCTGGGTATAAAATTAACTCAAATAAATCAGTTGCCTTCCTCTATACAAAAGAGAAACAAGCCGAGAAAGAAATTAGGGAAACGACACCCTTCATAATAGACCCAAATAATATAAAGTACCTCGGTGTGACTTTAACCAAGCAAGTAAAAGATCTGTACAATAAGAACTTCAAGACACTGAGGAAAGAAATTGAAGAAGACCTCAGAAGATGGAAAGATCTCCCATGCTCATGGATTGGCAGGATTAATATAGTAAAAATGGCCATTTTACCAAAAGCAATCTACAGATTCAATGCAATCCCCATCAAAATTCCAATCCAATTCTTCAAAGAGTTAGACAGAACAATTTGCAAATTCATCTGGAATAACAAAAAACCCAGGATAGCTAAAGCTATCCTCAACAATAAAAGGACTTCAGGGGGAATCACTATCCCTGAACTCAAGCAGTATTACAGAGCAATAGTGATAAAAACTGCATGGTATTGGTACAGAGACAGACAGATAGACCAATGGAATAGAATTGAAGACCCAGAAATGAACCCACACACCTATGGTCACTTGATTTTTGACAAAGGAGCCAAAACCATCCAATGGAAAAAAGATAGCATTTTCAGCAAATGGTGCTGGTTCAACTGGAGGGCAACATGTAGAAGAATGCAGATCGATCCATGCTTATCACCCTGTACAAAGCTTAAGACCAAGTGGATCAAGGACCTCCACATCAAACCAGACACACTCAAACTAATAGAAGAAAAACTAGGGAAGCATCTGGAACACATGGGCACTGGAAAAAATTTCCTGAACAAAACACCAATGGCTTATGCTCTAAGATCAAGAATCGACAAATGGGATCTCATAAAACTGCAAAGCTTCTGTAAGGCAAAGGACACGGTGGTTAGGACAAAACGGCAACCAACAGACTGGGAAAAGATCTTTACCAATCCTACAACAGATAGAGGCCTTATATCCAAAATATACAAAGAACTCAAGAAGTTAGACCGCAGGGAAACAAATAACCCTATTAAAAAATGGGGTTCATAGCTAAACAAAGAATTCACAGCTGAGGAATGCCGAATGGCTGAGAAACACCTAAAGAAATGTTCAACATCTTTAGTCATAAGGGAAATGCAAATCAAAACAACCCTGAGATTTCACCTCACACCAGTGAGAATGGCTAAGATCAAAAACTCAGGTGACAGCAGATGCTGGTGAGGATGTGGAGAAAGAGGAACACTCCTCCATTGTTGGTGGGATTGCAGACTGGTAAAACCATTCTGGAAATCAGTCTGGAGGTTCCTCAGAAAATTGGACATTGAACTGCCTGAGGATCCAGCTATACCTCTCTTGGGCATATACCCAAAAGATGCCTCAACATATAAAAGAGACACGTGCTCCACTATGTTCATCGCAGCCTTATTTATAATAGCCAGAAGCTGGAAAGAACCGAGATGCCCTTCAACAGAGGAATGGATACAGAAAATGTGGTACATCTACACAATGGAATATTACTCAGCTATCAAAAACAACGAGTCTATGAAATTCGTAGGCAAATGGTTGGAACTGGAAAATATCATCCTGAGTGAGCTAACCCAATCACAGAAAGACATACATGGTATGCACTCATTGATAAGTGGCTATTAGCCCAAATGCTTGAATTACCCTAGATCCCTAGAACAAACGAAACTCAAGACGGATGATCAAAATGTGAATGCTTCACTCCTTCTTTAAATGAGGAAAAAGAATACCCTTGGCTGGGAAGGGAGAGGCAAAGATTAAAACAGAGACTGAAGGAACACCCATTCAGAGCCTGCCCCACAGGTGGCCCATACATATACAGCCACCCAATTAGACAAGATGGATGAAGCAAAGAAGTGCAGACCGACAGGAGCCGGATGTAGATCGCTCCTGAGAGACACAGCCAGAATACAGCAAATACAGTGGCGAATGCCAGCAGCAAACCACTGAGCTGAGAATAGGTCCCCCGTTGAAGGAATCAGAGAAAGAACTGGAAGAGCTTGAAGGGGCTCGAGACCCCAAAAGTACAACAATGTCAAGCAACCAGAGCTTCCAGGGACTAAGCCACTACCTAAAGACTATATATGGACTGACCCTGGACTCTGACCCCATAGGTAGCAATGAATATCCTAGTAAGAGCACCAGTGGAAGGGGAAGCCCTGGGTCCTGCTAAGACTGAACCCCCAGTGAACTAGTCTATGGGGGGAGGGCGGCAATGGGGGGAGGGTTGGGAGGGGAACACCCATAAGGAAGGGGAGGGGGGAGGGGGATTTGCCCGGAAACCGGGAAAGGGAATAACACTTGAAATGTATATAAGAAATACTCAAGTTAATAAAAAAAAATCAAAGTAAACAAAAAACAAAATAAAATGTTCATAGGTTAATGCATCCTCATCGTATATTATTGAAATATGAGGATTAAGTTCCAATCTTAGTTTTAAAAATTATTTTTATTGGATATTTTTATTTACAATTCAAATGTTATCCCCTTTCCCCCACCCAACCACCCACCCCTTCCTGCCTCCCTGCCCTGACATTCCCTGACACTGGGGGTCCAGCCTAGGTAGGACCAAGGGCTTCTCCTCCCTTTGGTACTCAACAAGGCCATCCTTTGCTACATATGCAGCTGGAGCCATGGGTCTGTCCATGTGTACTCTTTGGATGATGGTTTAGTCCCAGGGTCCTCTGGTTGGTTGGTATTATTGTGTGAGGTGCAATGTGTGCTTTGAGCTTTAGTAAGGTTTCTTTTATAAATGTAGGTCCCCTTGCATTTGGAGCAGAGATATTCAGGATTGAGAGTTCATCTTGGTGGATGTTGCCTTCCATGTATGTGATGTGTCCTTCCTTATCTTTTCTGATAACTTTTTGTTGAAAGTCCATTTTATTCGATATTAGAATGGCTACTCCAGCTCATTTCTTGGGACCATTTGCTTGGAAAATTGTTTTCCAGCAAATGTTTACTCTTAGGTAGTGTTGGTCTTTGTCACTGAGGTGTGTTTCCTGTATGCAGCAAAATGCTGTGTCCTATTTATGTATCCAGTCTGTTAGTCTATGTCTTTCTATTGGGGAATTGAAGCCACTGATGTTGAGAGATATTAAGGAAGAGTGATTGTTGCTTTCTGTTATGTTCATATTTGGAGATTATGTTTGTGTGCTTGTCTGCTCTTTGGTTTGTTGCAAAACGATTAGTTTCTTGATTTTTCTAGGGCGTAGCTTGTCTCCTTGTGTTGGGCTTTACCATTTATTATCCTTTGTAGGGCTGGATTTGTAGAAAGATATTGTGTAAATTTGGTTTTGTCATGGAATATCTTGGTTTCTCCATCTATGTTAATTGAGTTTTGCTGGATATAGTAGCCTGGGCTGGCATTTGTGTTCTCTTAGGGTCTGTATGACATCTGTCCATGATCTTCTGGCTTTCATAGTCTCTGTTGAGAAGTCTGGTGCAATTCTGATAGGTGTGCCTTTATGAAAGATTCATTGTCTGGTGAAGACCCATTTTCTAATTCACAGAAACCAATGGTAAGGAAATGGAGAACTTCAACAATTCTAATAAACATCAACAGCAGAATTTACATTTTTGAAAGCACATGTGACACATTCTCTAGAAATTACCACATATTGTGACACAAAACAAGTTTAATGTGTGAGGGAAAGTTGGAAGCAAGTGACATAACTTTTGTATTTAGAATGGAATTGAATTAGAATGACACAGGGAATACTGAATTCCATATATAAGTAAAAATTTAATGATACAATTTTATCCAATATGTCAGTAAGTAGATTGAAAAGGAAACTAAAAAATATCAGACAAAAACACAATATATACTAAAATATATGCAATTCAGTTAATTCAGTTGTAAAAGGAAAATTCACATGCACAAATTATATAACTATTAAAAAAGAAAAAAACATAATCAGTCTCTCTCTCTCTCTCTCTCTCTCTGTGTGTGTGTGTGTGTGTGTGTGTGTGTGTGTGTGTGTGTGTGTGTGTGTACTATATCATTCGTGTGAAAGTTTGCATCCATGAATGTGTGGAGGCCAGAAGTTAATATCAGGTGATTTCCTTAATCACTACTGTATCTTGTGTTTTAAAGAAGGGTCTCTCACAGAGTGTGGAGTTCACTGTTTTGTCTATATAGATTTGCCATCACTTTCCTAGGCAGGGGCTACAGGTGGGTGTGCTGCCATAACTGGCTTTTGTGGGGGGTTCTGGAGATCTGGACTCAGATTTTCATTCTGGCAGAGCAAACACTTATACTGCCTGAGCCATTCTTATCATTATCCTTAAAACAAATTATCTTAAGTTATTAATTCTGTTCTCTTTTTTTTAGTCTGGCTAAGGAACTATTACAAATTATTTGATCAGAAAAACATCATAACACAATGCTCTTAATGCTTATTATGTCATGGAATTAAGCAATTATAGTGAGAATGACAAATCTCCACAAATAAAGTCCACTATGGATAAATTGTGAAGTAGAAATTATAAACATACCTATAGTTGTTATAAATATTGGGCCAATGCCCTAGTGACCTCTCATTGTTATCTTGACATAGCCTAAGTCATCTGAGAAGACCATCATTGATGAATTGCCTAGGTCATCTTTGCTAAGCATGAGTGACTGAGCTGAACATGCCAGCATGCAGTGTTCCTCCATGTTCCTGTCTTTATATGTTTCCCTGTGTTCCTGCCCTGAGTTTCTTCAGTGATGAACTGTAACCTGGAAGTGTAAACCAAATAAATCCATTTTCTTACAAAGTTGTTTCTGATCAGAGTATTTCATTAGAACAACAGAATGGACCCAGTAATCCAAAACTTGGGAAGAAAGGGTGACCAGGATGGAGTACCTTAAGTGATTATTTCTACCAAGAATTGAAAGAGGAATTACAACTGATCTTAAATAAGACCTTCCAAATATTGAAGAAGACTATGCTTTGAATATGGCTACTTCCACGATGAATCTATTTTTAAAGGCTTTATTATCAGTGTTGTACTGTGAGAGGATGACCCACATAGGGGAGGTGGAACCCTGTGGTAGGTTCTTAGATCACTGGACCTATGCCCTCAGATGGGAGATGGGAGGCCCAGCCACTCTCTGTTTTTACATCCTGTCTTATCAGACAAGCCTTTTGCTGTCCACCTAAGTCAGCTTTTCTTTACTGCCCATTAGAAGTCCCACCCAAAGAGCTTGGACTTGGACTTTAAACTCCAGAAATGTGGGTTATATGACACTTTTATTTTACAACTTAATCAGTTGAAGAATTTCATAGTGATATAAAGCTACAAATACAAAGAAAGTATGTTTCTCAATGAATTGTTTAATTCTTTACACTGATTTAAAGGCCCAAGCAAGCTGCTATATGAAAAGAAAGTATAATAGAACAATATTCTGGATGAATGCTGATGCAAACTACACCTAAGCAAGTCCAATTAAACAGTACATTAAGAAGACTGGATATAATTTAAAAATAATTATAAATTTTAACCATATTATGACATCAATTATATCTCATTTTTCATTTATACAGAGCTATTTTCAGCTCCTAAAACATACTCTCTCTCTCTCTCTCTCTCTCTCTCTCTCTCTCTGTGTGTGTGTGTGTGTGTGTGTGTGTGTGTGTGTGTATGTGTGTGTGTGTGTGTGTTTCATGAACATGAGTGTACAGGTGTACATGTCCTTTTGTGTAAATATGGAGACCAAATCACAACCAGAAGTGTTGTCCTCTATTGCTTTCTACCTTATTATTGTTTTGAGACAGGTTGCTGGGAGCATACCTTTTTGCCTAGGTTAACTGGCAAGCTAATTCCCTCAGTTTGCCTGTCTCTGGCCCTGCAATGCTGGGGTTATAGGCTTATGAAGCTGTACCAATGTTTCTACTGGTTCTGGTAATTAAAACTCAGGTCCCAGTGCTTGCAGAATGGAGCCATCACCTAAACATCCCACCATGCTTACTTTTGTTTTTATGACTTTGAATATACCAGGCCATCCATCGGAATTGTTCATCCACTTCCCCACTTCTGTTTCCTTCCTCTACTTTTCCTTGCACTTTCAAATTATTCCACAGGATTCAACTTAGTTTCTATTTTTCTTAGGAATCTTCCAGGATCTAACCAAAGAATAAATTGTAGATTCCTTTATGTTTCCTTTGTACCTTGATTTATGTCTGGTATTAGATTTACATCATGCCATCAAATCATCTACACAATCTCCCCCTTTTTCCCATGAAGATATACATTCTTTGGTGTGAGACACTGAAATATATTCATGTGCAAAGACAACAGAGATTTAGTTTATAGGAAAGAACTTTCCAATTATACATATTGTAGTCATGAGGATAATGGCTTTCCTTTTCAAGAAATTGTTAATATGATAGAGAGGGAGAACACTAAGGATCATTTTATAGCCCATACGGAAATGTGATACTGAAGAAACTTCGTGTGTGTGTGTGTGTGTGTGTGTGTGTGTGTGTGTGTGTATGAAATTTCAAAATCTAAATGGAGTCACCATATACTAGAGGATGCACTGCACTAACTAGACATCTTATGATACCAAGTAAAGACTCCAGTAACAGGAACATATTGAATGTAGTTGAATTTTTGGCCAAAGTGAATGTAAGAAAACTCTTTAATATTTCAAGCTATTTCTAAGGCTGTTGATTGCTCTCCACAAACTGATGGTGAGGTCCTACTGCTGAAGACAATAGTTATCTGTCTCATCAAACACAGAGAAGTCAAACTGATGCCTCATTATAGGCTTCACCAGTACGGAATAGCATTAATGGTACTGGAAGTTCTCTGCAGGATACCAGAGGATAAAGGTAATAATCAATTCAGTTATAAACCCTTTGACCTACAATGATTGCCCGCTTTTGATATATGCTGGTACACAAACATCATGGATGCACACGACCCCCTTCTGATTTGATATAAGGCCCATTCCATCAGAGCGATTCCATGCCTGACACTGCAGGGTGGCCAAGAAACTGAGACTAGATATACCACAGACATAGTGGAATACTAAATATTGTTCGGCTTGAAATGACTCCGAATCACATTTTGTTAGGGTTTGAGAATTGCTGAAGAATGATACCCAAGACTCAAATAGTATGCAAAAGCAAAGAGTGTTTATTCAGCTGAATTTCCTGCATGCAGTGTTCTCCCCATTTGGGAATGGAGACCCTTGGTAGACTTGCAGGCCCAACTTTTATTGTCAGTTAGGAGATTCCAGGGAGGGGGCAAGTGTCCTTTTACCTTGATTGGTTAGCTCTGTCTCTAGGGGTCTGACTGATTCTATAATTGGTTGGACTCTGGAGACTTCCCAGGGGCTTGTTTACTCATTCTAGGTACCTATTCTTACTTCAGGCCAGATGACTAGGTATTCTTGGATTGACTGCCTTTGGCTGTGGTTGGCTGACCAGAGGTTCCTGGATCTGAATTCTCTGTTCTTGGAAACAGAAACTTAAGCCTATTCTCCCAAACTGGTAGTGTGTAACCTGCCATGGAGTCAACCTGACTCTGGTTAACTCAGTCCTCTCAATTTTGTTATACCCATAGATCTGTGCCCCATAAACCATCACTATAGAAGCTTCTTTCATTAGATGGGAACTAATACAGAGACCCACAACTAGACAATATGCAGACAGTCCTAAATGACATGCCTTGATCACATTTTCCCCTCAGGGCTCAGGAACATATGCAGAAGAGGAGGCAGAAAGACTGTAAGAACAAGAGGTAATACATGACTCCAAAGAAACTATTCTCCACTATTCTCCACACACAACAAGACTGATACACACATGAACTCACAGAGACTGTGGCAACATGCACCGGGTCTGCACAGGTTCGAGCCAGATGTGGAAAGAGGAATGTGAACATGGCCTCCCACTCCTAACCAATAAGTTATCTGTAACTGGTACCTGTGTGAAAAGGAAGAATTAGTCTTCTCCAATGAAGTATCAATTGTGTATATTAACTAAACTTCAGGATAGTTCCCATGGCCAGAAATAGATGGCCAACACAAAATGAATTCCAAGGGCCTCTCCTCCTGTTGCTGTCAGGCAATGGAAGGGGAGGCCCTTAGTCCTGTGGAGGTTTGATGCCCAGCATAGGGTGATGCTGGAGGGGTGGGGTGAGAGAGTATGGGCGAGTGGGGGAACACCTTCATAGAGGCAAAGGGGAGGGAGGAGAGGGAAGTTGTGGGATGGGGAATTTGTGGAGGGATAACCAATCAGGAAGAGGGAAATCATTTGAAATGTAAATGAATAGCATGATTAATTTAATAAAGAAACACACACAAACACACACACACACATACATACACACACACACACACACAGAGAGAGAGAGAGAGAGAGAGAGAGAGAGAGAGAGAGAGAGAGAGAGAGATCTGTAAAATTAGAAACCAAAATATACAAGCAAAAAACGAATAAGATAAAAAAAACTGAAACAAAGCAATATCAGACAAAAAGGCTAGAAAAATAGTTTTTATCACTATTGCTGTACTATGGAGCAGTAGAATATAATTGAAGGCCCAGGGATAAACCCACACACCTTTGGTCACTTGATCTTTTTCAAAGAAGCTAAAACCACCCAGAGGGAAAAGGACAAGATTTTCTTTCAGGGTAGTCCCCATGGTCAGAAATAGATGGTCAACCCAAAATGAATTCAGTGTTTTTTTTTAATTCACATTTCTAATTTGTTTTTTAATGTGATTGTTTTATTTTTTAATTGGATATTTTATTTATTTATATTTTAAATGCTATACCTCTTCCCAGTTTCCCCTCTGCAAGCCCCCTATCCCATTCCCTCTCCCTGCTTTTATGAGGGTGCTCCCCCACCCAGCCAAGCATGCCCAACTTACCACCCTGGTATTCCCCTACACTGGGGCATCAAGACTTCACAGGACCAAGGGCCTCTCCACCCATTAATGCTAGATAAGGCGATCCTCTGTTACATATGCAGCTGGAGCTATGGGTCCCTCCATGTATATTCTTTTGTTGGAGGTTTAGTCCCTGGGAGCTCTGGGGGTCTGGTTGGTTGATATTGTTCTGTCTGTGGGGTTGCAATCCATCCCCTAACTCCTCCTTTTGGGTACCCATGCTCTGTTTGGTCTCTGAATGGCCTTTGAATAAGTCTCTGCTCCACTCTTTTCCCCTGCATTTCTTTTAGACAGGAGCAGTTCTGGGTTAAAATTTTGGCAATGGGTGGGTGGCTCCATCCATTAATCCGGGGCCATGCCTAACCTCTGGATATGGCCGCTATAGAGTCTCTCTCCGCTTTGCTGGGTATTTCAAATAGTGTCATCCTGGTTGGGTTCTCGGAGCCACTTGCTTTCCTAGTAGCTATCCCCGCTTCCCATTCTCCATTGCTACACACCTCTGTTCAATTTCCTGACATTCAGTACATCTCTCCAGTCTCCTCCCATACTGATCCTGCTCCCTTTTCCGTCCCCCTCCTCTCTTCCTCCCAAGTCCCTCTTGCCCTCCACTGACAGTGATTATTTTGTTCCCCCTTCTAAGTAGGACTGAAGCATCCACACTTTGGAACACTCCTCTATTGCTGGTGGGACTGAAAATTGGTACACCCACTCTGGAAATCAGTCTGGAGGTCCCTCAGAAAATTGGACATTCCACTACCTGAGGACCCAGCTATACCTCTCCTGGGCATATACCCAAAAGATGTCCCAACATATAACAACGACACGTGCTCTACTATGTTCATAGCAGCCTTATTTATAATAGCCAGAAGCTGGAAAGAACCCAGATGCCCTTCAACAGAGGAATGGATACAGAAAATGTGGTACATTTACACAATGGAATACTACTCAGCTTTAAAAACATTGACTTCATGAAATCCACAGGGAAGTGGATGGAACTAGAAAATATCCTGATTGAGGTAACCTAGACACAAAAGGACACACATGGTATGTACTCACTGATAAGTGGGTATTAGCCCCAAAACAGAGAGAGCCTGTGATACAACCCACAGACCATATGAAACTTAGGAAGGAAGGAAGAGCAAGAATAAATGTATTTGCATTCTTCTACATGGTTGACCTCCAGCACCATTTGTTGGAAATGCTATCTTTTTTTCCCAGTGGATGGTTTTAGCTCCTTTGTCAAAGATCAAGTGACCATAGGTGTGTGGGTTCATTTCTGGGTCTTCAATTCTATTCCATTATCTACCTGCCTGTCTCTGTACCAATACCATGCAGTTTTTAATCGATATTGCTCTGTAATATAGCTTGAAGTCAGGGATGGTGATTCCCCAGATTTGCTATCCTGTTTGTTTGTTTTTCTTTTTTTCTTATTCCAGATGAATTTGCAAATTACTCTTTCTAACTCTATGAAGGATTGAGCTGGAATTTTGATGGGGATTGCATTGAATCTATATATTGCATTTGGCAAAATGGCTATTTTACTATATTAATCCTGCCAATCCATGAGCATGGAAGATCTTTCCATCTCCTGAGATCTTCTTCAATTTCTTTCTTTAGAGCCTTGAAGATTTTGGCATACAGATCTTTCACTTGCTTGGTTAGAGTTACACCGTGGTATTTTATGTTATTTGTGACTATTGTAAAGGGTGTCATTTCCCTAATTTCTTTCTCAGCCTGTTTAATTTTTGAATAGAGGAAGGCTACTGATTTGTTTGAGTTAATTTTATATCCAGCCACTTTGCTGAATTTGTTTATCAGGCTTAGTAGTTCTATGGTGGATCTTTGGGGGTCACTTAAGTATACTATCATATCTTCTGAAATAGTAATATTTTGACTTCTTCCTTTCCAATTTGTATGCCTTTGATCACCTTTTTTTTTTGTCTGATTGCTCTGGCTAGGATTTCGAGTACTGTATAAAATAAGTAGGGAGAGAGTGGGCAGCCTGTCTAGTCCCTGATTTTAGTAGGATTGCTTCAAGTTTCTCTCCATTTAGTTTGATCTTGGCTACTGGTTTGCTGTTAGTCTGGGGAACTGTGAGAAATGCATTGCTTTTGTATATAGGTATTTTGTTACAGCAGCTTAAATAGAGGAAAATACTTGATAGATAGTCGGAGTAAACTTCTTTTGGCATTAATTTTATTGATGGGCCTTTGGCTAGAGTATTTATTGTCAATTAGCTAAAAAGAGAACATAATGTGTTGCATACTTAGGTTGCTATGGGCACTTCCGTGGAAAGGCCAGACTGAAGGTGTGAAGAATTAAGAAAACAATGATGTTTTGTGCCAGGTACTAAAAGAATAATGAGGATAATAACTGAATTTGAAATAAACATTATTCTTTTTTTTTACTGCAATCACAAAATCTTTTTTTTTTTATTAACTTGAGTATTTCTTATATACATTTTGAATGTTATTCCCTTTCCCGGTTTCCGGGCAAACATCCCCCTCCCCCCTCCCCTTCCTTATGGGTGTTCCCCTCCCAATCCTCCCCCCATTGCCTCCCTCCCCCCATAGACTAGTTCACTGGGGGTTCAGTCTTAGCAGGACCCAGGGCTTCCCCTTCCACTGGTGCTCTTACTAGGATATTCATTGCTACCTATGGGGTCAGAGTCCAGGGTCAGTCCATGTAGAGTCTTTAAACATTATTCTTAATAAGAGCTTGTTTGATGAAGTGGGACATTGTCACAGTCTCAAAAGTGTATACTGATGATTTAACCTACATTTGAATGGACCATAAAGATTTAATTTCCTTGTAACATATTTGAAAAATCCCTTAGGATGTTGCTGTCAAATTCTACTAGTCATCAGCACCAGTTTGTATCATAATTGAAGGCTTATAATGTTGTAAATGATATATCTATTTAGAAATGAAAAATAAAATATGAGAATAAACATTCATTTCTTTGTAAGGACTATAAAGAACCCTAAGTTGGTGTTTACTTCATAAATATTATTATTCTTTGTACATCAAAAGAATTAGTCTGGGAAGTCCCACACCCGCGGATCCCGGCCCGCAGCAGCTCTCTGCTCCCAGACCCGGTGAGAGAGAGACCCAATCGCCTGGTCAGGTGGGCACTCCTGAGGCTGCAGAGTGGAAGAGACCACCAATACTGCTCACCCCTGCCCACATCCCTGGCCCAAGAGGAAACTGTATAAGGCCTCTGGGCTCCCGTGGGGGAGGGCCCAGGAGCGGCAGGACCCCTGCCACAGACACCGCCGGACCCTGAAGGAAACAGACCAGATAAACAGTTCTCTGCACCCAAATCCCGTGGGAGGGAGAGCTAAACCTTCAGAGAGGCAGACAGGCCTGGGAAACCAGAAGAGACTGCTCCCTACACACACATCTCGGACGCCAGAGGAAAAAGCCAAAGACCATCTGGAACCCTGGTGCACTGAAGCTCCCGGAAGGGGCGGCACAGGTCTTCCTGGTTGCTGCCGCTGCAGAGAGCCCCTGGACAGCACCCCACGAGCAAACCTGAGCCTCGGGACCACAGGTAAGACCAAATTTTCTGCTGCAAGAAAGCTGCCTGGTGAACTCAAGACACAGGCCCACAGGAACAGCTGAAGACCTGTAGAGAGGAAAAACTACACGCCCGAAAGCAGAACACTCTGTCCCCATAACTGACTGAAAGAGAGGAAAACAGGTCTACAGCACTCCTGACACACAGGCTTATAGGACAGTCTAGCCACTGTCAGAAATAGCAGAACAAAGTAACACTAGAGATAATCTGATGGCGAGAGGCAAGCGCAGGAACCCAAGCAACAGAAACCAAGACTACATGCCATCATCGGAGCCCAATTCTCCCACCAAAACAAACATGGAATATCCAAACACACCAGAAAAGCAAGATCTAGTTTCAAAATCATATTTGATCATGATGCTGGAGGACTTCAGGAAAGACCTGAACACACTTAGGGAAGCACAGAAAAACATTAATAAACAAGTAAAAGCCTACAGAGAGGAATCGCAAAAATCCCTGAAAGAATTCCAGGAAAACACAATCAAACAGTTGAAGGAATTAAAAATGGAAATAGAAGCAATCAAGAAAGAACACATGGAAACAAACCTGGATATAGAAAACCAAAAGAAGAGACAAGGAGCTGTAGATACAAGCTTCACCAACAGAATACAAGAGATGGAAGAGAGAATCTCAGGAGCAGAAGATTCCATAGAAATCATTGACTCAACTGTCAAAGATAATGTAAAGCGGAAAAAGCTACTGGTCCAAAACATACAGGAAATCCAGGACTCAATGAGAAGATCAAACCTAAGGATAATAGGTATAGAAGAGAGTGAAGACTCCCAGCTCAAAGGACCAGTAAATATCTTCAACAAAATCATAGAAGAAAACTTCCCTAACCTAAAAAAAGAGATACCCATAGACATACAGGAAGCCTACAGAACTCCAAATAGATTGGACCAGAAAAGAAACACCTCCCGTCACATAATTGTCAAAACACCAAACGCACAAAATAAAGAAAGAATATTAAAAGCAGTAAGGGAAAAAGGTCAAGTAACATATAAAGGGAGACCTATCAGAATCACACCAGACTTCTCGCCAGAAACTATGAAGGCCAGAAGATCCTGGACTGATGTTATACAGACCCTAAGAGAACACAAATGCCAGCCCAGATTACTGTATCCAGCAAAACTCTCAATTAACATTGATGGAGAAACCAAGATATTCCATGACAAAACCAAATTTACACAATATCTTTCTACAAATCCAGCACTACAAAGGATAATAAATGGTAAAGCCCAACATAAGGAGGCAAGCTATACCCTAGAAGAAGCAAGAAACTAATCGTCTTGGCAACAAAACAAAGAGAATGAAAGCACACAAACATAACCTCACATCAAATATGAATATAACGGGAAGCAATAATCACTATTCCTTAATATCTCTCAATATCAATGGCCTCAACTCCCCAATAAAAAGACATAGATTAACAAACTGGATACGCAACGAGGACCCTGCATTCTGCTGCCTACAGGAAACACACCTCAGAGACAAAGACAGACATTACCTCAGAGTGAAAGGCTGGAAAACAACTTTCCAAGCAAATGGTCAGAAGAAGCAAGCTGGAGTAGCCATTCTAATATCAAATAAAATCAATTTCCAACTAAAAGTCATCAAAAAAGATAAGGAAGGACACTTCATATTCATCAAAGGAAAAATCAACCAAGATGAACTCTCAATCCTAAATATCTATGCCCCAAATACAAGGGCACCTACATATGTAAAAGAAACCTTACTAAAGCTCAAAACACACATTGCACCTCACACAATAATAGTGGGAGATTTCAACACCCCACTCTCATCAATGGACAGATCATGGAAACAGAAATTAAACAGTGATGTCGACAGACTAAGAGAAGTCATGAGCCAAAAGGACTTAACGGATATTTATAGAACATTCTATCCTAAAGCAAAAGGATATACCTTCTTCTCAGCTCCTCATGGTACTTTCTCCAAAATTGACCATATAATTGGTCAAAAAACGGGCCTCAACAGGTACAGAAAGATAGAAATAATCCCATGCGTGCTATCGGACCACCACGGCCTAAAACTGGTCTTCAATAACAATAAGGGAAGAATGCCCACGTATACGTGGAAATTGAACAATGCTCTACTCAATGATAACCTGGTCAAGGAAGAAATAAAGAAAGAAATTAAAAACTTTTTAGAATTTAATGAAAATGAAGATACAACATACTCAAACTTATGGGACACAATGAAAGCTGTGCTAAGAGGAAAACTCATAGCGCTGAGTGCCTGCAGAAAGAAACAGGAAAGAGCATATGTCAGCAGCTTGACAGCACACCTAAAAGCTCTAGAACAAAAAGAAGCAAATACACCCAGGAGGAGTAGAAGGCAGGAAATAATCAAACTCAGAGCTGAAATCAACCAAGTAGAAACAAAAAGGACCATAGAAAGAATCAACAGAACCAAAAGTTGGTTCTTTGAGAAAATCAACAAGATAGATAAACCCTTAGCCAGACTAACGAGAGGACACAGAGAGTGTGTCCAAATTAACAAAATCAGAAATGAAAAGGGAGACATAACTACAGATTCAGAGGAAATTCAAAAAATCATCAGATCTTACTATAAAAACCTATATTCAACAAAATTTGAAAATCTTCAGGAAATGGACAATTTCCTAGACAGATACCAGGTATCGAAGTTAAATCAGGAACAGATCAACCAGTTAAACAACCCCATAACTCCTAAGGAAATAGAAGCAGTCATTAAAGGTCTCCCAACCAAAAAGAGCCCAGGTCCAGACGGGTTTAGTGCAGAATTCTATCAAACCTTCATAGAAGACCTCATACCAATATTATCCAAACTATTCCACAAAATTGAAACAGATGGAGCCCTACCGAATTCCTTCTATGAAGCCACAATTACTCTTATACCTAAACCACACAAAGACACAACAAAGAAAGAGAACTTCAGACCAATTTCCCTTATGAATATCGACGCAAAAATACTCAATAAAATTCTGGCAAACCGAATTCAAGAGCACATCAAAACAATCATCCACCATGATCAAGTAGGCTTCATCCCAGGCATGCAGGGATGGTTTAATATACGGAAAACCATCAACGTGATCCATTATATAAACAAACTGAAAGAACAGAACCACATGATCATTTCATTAGATGCTGAGAAAGCATTTGACAAAATTCAACACCCCTTCATGATAAAAGTCCTGGAAAGAATAGGAATTCAAGGCCCATACCTAAACATAGTAAAAGCCATATACAGCAAACCAGTTGCTAACATTAAACTAAATGGAGAGAAACTTGAAGCAATCCCACTAAAATCAGGGACTAGACAAGGCTGCCCACTCTCTCCCTACTTATTCAATATAGTTCTTGAAGTTCTAGCCAGAGCAATCAGACAACAAAAGGAGATCAAAGGGATACAGATCGGAAAAGAAGAGGTCAAAATATCACTATTTGCAGATGACATGATAGTATATTTAAGTGATCCCAAAAGTTCCACCAGAGAACTACTAAAGCTGATAAACAACTTCAGCAAAGTGGCTGGGTATAAAATTAACTCAAATAAATCAGTTGCCTTCCTCTATACAAAAGAGAAACAAGCCGAGAAAGAAATTAGGGAAACGACACCCTTCATAATAGACCCAAATAATATAAAGTACCTCGGTGTGACTTTAACCAAGCAAGTAAAAGATCTGTACAATAAGAACTTCAAGACACTGAGGAAAGAAATTGAAGAAGACCTCAGAAGATGGAAAGATCTCCCATGCTCATGGATTGGCAGGATTAATATGGTAAAAATGGCCATTTTACCAAAAGCAATCTACAGATTCAATGCAATCCCTATCAAAATACCAATCCAATTCTTCAAAGAGTTAGACAGAACAATTTGCAAATTCATCTGGAATAACAAAAAACCCAGGATAGCTAAAGCTATCCTCAACAATAAAAGGACTTCAGGGGGAATCACTATCCCTGAACTCAAGCAGTATTACAGAGCAATAGTGATAAAAACTGCATGGTATTGGTACAGAGACAGACAGATAGACCAATGGAATAGAATTGAAGACCCAGAAATGAACCCACACACCTATGGTCACTTGATTTTTGACAAAGGAGCCAAAACCATCCAATGGAAAAAAGATAGTATTTTCAGCAAATGGTGCTGGTTCAACTGGAGGGCAACATGTAGAAGAATGCAGATCGATCCATCCTTCTCACCCTGTACAAAGCTTAAGTCCAAGTGGATCAAGGACCTCCACATCAAACCAGACACACTCAAACTAATAGAAGAAAAACTAGGGAAGCATCTGGAACACATGGGCACTGGAAAAAATTTCCTGAACAAAACACCAATGGCTTATGCTCTAAGATCAAGAATCGACAAATGGGATCTCATAAAACTGCAAAGCTTCTGTAAGGCAAAGGACACTGTGGTTAGGACAAAACGGCAACCAACAGATTGGGAAAAGATCTTTACCAATCCTACAACAGATAGAGGCCTTATTTCCAAAATATACAAAGAACTCAAGAAGTTAGACCGCAGGGAAACAAATAACCCTATTAAAAAATGGGGTTCAGAGCTAAACAAAGAATTC
Source organism: Rattus norvegicus (assembly GCF_021556685.1). Classification (NCBI taxonomy): domain Eukaryota; kingdom Metazoa; phylum Chordata; class Mammalia; order Rodentia; family Muridae; genus Rattus; species Rattus norvegicus. Next base: position 81,659,748 of record NC_141554.1, on the reverse strand, counting down.
ACAGCTGAGGAATGCCGAATGGCTGAGAAACACCTAAAGAAATGTTCAACATCTTTAGTCATAAGGGAAATGCAAATCAAAACAACCCTGAGATTTCACCTCACACCAGTCAGAATGGCTAAGATCAAAAACTCAGGTGACAGCAGATGCTGGCGAGGATGTGGAGAAAGAGGAACACTCCTCCATTGTTAGTGGGATTGCAGACTGGTAAAACCATTCTGGAAATCAGTCTGGAGGTTCCTCAGAAAATTGGACATTGAACTGCCTGATGATCCAGCTATACCTCTCTTGGGCATATACCCAAAAGATGCCTCAACATATAAAAGAGACACGTGCTCCACTATGTTCATCGCAGCCTTATTTATAATAGCCAGAAGCTGGAAAGAACCCAGATGCCCTTCAACAGAGGAATGGATACAGAAAATGTGGTACATCTACACAATGGAATATTACTCAGCTATCAAAAACAACGAGTTTATGAAATTCGTAGGCAAATGGTTGGAACTGGAAAATATCATCCTGTGTGAGCTAACCCAATCACAGAAAGACATACATGGTATGCACTCATTGATAAGTGGCTATTAGCCCAAATGCTTGAATTACCCTAGATCCCTAGAACAAACGAAACTCAAGACGGATGATCAAAATGTGAATGCTTCACTCCTTCTTTAAATGAGGAAAAAGAATACCCTTGGCAGGGAAGGGAGAGGCAAAGATTAAAACAGAGACTGAAGGAACACCCATTCAGAGCCTGCCCCACATGTGGCCCATACATATACAGCCACCCAATTAGACAAGATGGATGAAGCAAAGAAGTGCAGACTGACAGGAGCCGGATGTAGATCGCTCCTGAGAGACACAGCCAGAATACAGCAAATATAGAGGCGAATGCCAGCAGCAAACCACTGAACTGAGAATAGGTCCCCTATTGAAGGAATCAGAGAAAGAACTGGAAGAGCTTGAAGGGGCTCGAGACCCCAAAAGTACAACAATGCCAAGCAACCAGAGCTTCCAAGGACTAAGCCACTACCTAAAGACTATACATGGACTGACCCTGGACTCTGACCCCATAGGTAGCAATGAATATCCTAGTAAGAGCACCAGTGGAAGGGGAAGCCCTGGGTCCTGCTAAGACTGAACCCACAGTGAACTAGTCTATGGGGGGAGGGCGGCAATGGGGGGAGGGTTGGGAGGGGAACACCCATAAGGAAGGGGAGGGGGGAGGGGGATGTTTGCCCGGAAACCGGGAAAGGGAATAACACTCGAAATGTATATAAGAAATACTCAAGTTAATAAAAAAAAAAAAGAATAGAAATGTAAAATTAAATTTATGTAATGCAAAAAAAAAGAATTAGTCTTTTGCTAAAGAAAAATATTACTTTAATTCCACATAATTTTGTTGAATACATATCAGGTACTAGGAATACAGAGACAAAAATGAGATTATATCTCTTATATGTAAATGAATAGAATTTACACAGTGTTTTGGGAACACAGAGAAGGACCATTTTATTGAAAATACAGAGTTAAAGATATTTTCAAGGAGTATGTGGCGAAAGCTAAACCTCAGAATAAATAGCTGCGTTCTAGTCTAGTCAAGAGGAAGAAACAATGAGGATAAAGCTGAAGTGAAGTTCTGGAATATGGTATAACTGGGAGTCAAATATTTTCCTCATACCAGGGACAGTAAGCTTCAAACAGTAGCAATGTATACAGTGGATCACATATGTTTGGGCAGGTCTGAATTGTAGGAATGTAAACCTAGGAGTATAAAATGTGAACAAAAGCATCAAGGTGCAGGGGTTTTTCATGTGACAAACCATAGCAGTGTACTGACATTATAATTTTATATATTTCAAAGAAGAATAAATCTGCTAGTTAAGTTTGCAGAGGTGATAACAATGCCACAGTAACAGAATTCATATATATATATATACCTTTAAGTTCACTTCAACTCTCAAAACTACCAGACTAAAAATTGGCTAAGTTCTTCCAAGTTCTTACAAGACATATAAAATAATGAATGTAAATGTTGATTTTTATCATGTTATGTGGTTCTGGGATTACAAAGAAAAATTAACATATTGAAGATATAATTTTGGGGGAAATATTCTTTTAAGGCAACTTAATGAATGAGCATTCCCCTAAAGTACTTCTAAAAAAATCATCTAAATAAAAATGTAGAACATACATGTGCCAACAGTTTTTGCTCCGATTACATAATATAATAGAGATAATTTCTTCTCTAAAAGAAAAGAAGTTACAGCATCAGAATTAACAACACTTGAGAGTTGGATATGTTTGCACAATAAGATATATAATAAAATAGTAATTCATAGCAATAATATTGGTTGGTGACTGTGACTGAGAATTAAAAAAATTAATAATTTATTTATTCACTTTATATCCTTATTGTCCCCTACCATTTCCTTCTTCTCTTCCTAGTTCCACCCTTATAAATCTCTCCCTCTGTACAGGAGAGGAGAGTTATAGAGTGTTGTATTAAATATTTAATCTCAATCAAAGGTCTCTTTACTGCCTTTGAACATCCGGATCCCAGATAAAAGCCACACAAATTTTGTATTTATAATAAGCCTTTAAAGCACTAGAGCTGGGCAGATACCTACCTTCTAAGCTATTAGTATGTACTTCCCTATCAATAACTCGAGTTAAGTTGCCACGTTCCATCTGGGCCACTCTTAACTCCAATTGGCCTGCCTTTATCATTATGTTTTGTTTTGTTTTTGTTTTTTTTTCGGAGCTGGGGACCGAACCCAGAGCCTTGCGCATGCTAGGCAAGCGCTCTACCACTGAGCTAAATCCCCAACACTCTATCATTATGTTTTTATGATTCACCTATCCCATGGCATTTTCTCCTCTCTCCACATCATCTCTATTCTCCTCATACCAAGTCTGGGAACTGAAACCACACCTACTTGTCTATTGACCAGCTATTCAACCAATAGTTTTAAATTAAGGAACAAGGTCACATAGCATCACTTGGTGTGAGGATTCTCTTGTCCGTGCTGCAACCAGGTCTTGGGGACCAGTATTAACATTATAATACACAGCAAAAGAACAAACCTTAAATAACAAGGAATAGTCTCATAGGGTAGCTAGATGTCTAGATAATTGATATGTTATATATGGATATCTGTTTATTGTATAATTTATGAATAAATTGTTTTTCCCATCCACCTTTGAGATTTTCTTCTTTGATTTTGAAAATTGTATTGGTATTTTTTTTCTGTGTAAAAATATACATGAAACACTGTATGGTTCCTCACACATATAGTGCTTAGTAAATGCTAGTTAGTTGTTTCTAAGTAGAATTTGTCTTAGTTTAGAAATACTTCTTTTCACTTCCTTCTTATTTTAGAAAAGGTTTTTATAGCCTTTTATCTGAAAGAAGTTACTACTTGAGATAGTGAAAGATGCTTGTCAGGATTGTTCTTAGTATAGAGTGTATGTCTCAAGGTAAAAAGATGCAAGACAACACATAGCTTTTGTGTTCCTTCCCCAATGATTAACCTGTTGTTTCAACTCTTTTGGTATTGGTGTGTCATACTAGTCTCTATATTACCCAGGGATATAATGCAAAATAGACATAAGATGGGGAGAAAAGGGAGAATGAGTTATAAAAAGGAAAGGCTCATTTTTCCAGTTCCCAGAAGGAACTTTAGCTAACATTTTCATATAGGAAGAGAAAAACACATCCATTATTTTGCTGGGCTATGAATAATTGTATATAAAAGTTTACTAAGCTTGTCAATTAATAATAATAAAATTTTATGAATCTGTAGAAAATGACACTCATAATAATGATATAATTATGTTTAATAAATGATCTTAAACAACAGAACAAAGTAAAACTAACTAGAACTAAATTTTACATGCCTGTATTTTGGAGTAGTGAATTTCTGAATAGAAAGTGCTAGAATTTCATAAACTAAAATGCAGTTTATATTTAATTTTTTCTTGAATTTTGAACTAGACTCCAGAACATCTACGGTTTTAACAATATATAGTATTTTCATTTGATTTGGTTATTGTCTGTGGGGCAGATTTGGTTGCATATGTGTATGGTTTGATATTTGGAGCCGTTTATATGAGCAGAGAGAAAGAAATAGGCAGGCAGACAAACATGTATGCAGACAGAAAATAGCCTCATAATTCACTATGTCCCTTTAGAATACCAAAATTGCCAGTGAAACAATCCTTTAGGCTACTCTTTTCCACAAGTTTCATGAATGCTAATGAAAATAGTACTTCATGAGATAAAATTTCTTTCAAATGGGGGGGGGCTGAAGGTTGTTAAAGTGATTATTTTCATTAGAATTTCTATAACCTCCTTTTAAAATCAAGGATCACAAAATCTGAATGTTATTACGTTTTGAATTTTTATTAAGTAAGCATTTCACTACAGCTTTTTATATGAAAAAGAAACTATTAAAAAACAGAATTACTCTCTTAATGCTGAATATTTTTAAAAAGTCAGGTGAGAAGAGTTCACCATCTCAAAGATAAGGTTTATAAACAGTAATGATACTGTGAATGGCAGATGAGGAGCACAAAACCCCCTAAAATTATAAAATTGTAGAATGTTAGAACTGGGATGAATATTAGCCATTATATGGAATGCCTATCAGGAATATTTGAATTTTAAAAGAGGAAGGATTTCATAATTATTCAAAGACCTTCAAGCCCCGTAGGAATGCATTCACAATGCCTTGCAGAGATATCCCGACTTTGAAAGCTGCTACTTTTAGTGTTGACCTTCCAAAGCAAAGAATGAGGAGGAAGAAAAATGTTTCCATAGCATATGAAAAAATTCTTGAAGTCTTTTTATCTCCTGAACAAATTGCAGACAGAAAAGTAGAAGTAAATATGCAGAAGGAGGAAAGCACACAGCTCCTTTAAGGAACTGTGAATAACCATGTTTGCTTATGATAATGCAATGTCTTTAAGGGTGAGCACTCAGCGAGAAAATTTTAAAAATTCAAAAAAAAGGAGAGGGAGCATAGAGCTGTTAAATTACATGTGTAATACTGCCATGGTATCTATACATTATTATACATTTGTGCAAGTAAAATATACAATACTAAGAGAGAACTGTAATGTAAACTACAAATTTAGAGTGATAATGATCATGTGTCAGTGTAAATTCACCAGTTATAAGAAATGTGCTGCTTTGGTGTTTGATATTCATAATAGGGCAAGGAATGCATTTCTGTAGATAGAATATATGTGTGAAATGTTTGTAATTCTAGTTCAAAATAGTGTGTTACATTAATTTTTTCCTTAATACTATAAAATAAATCTGGGTGGTTTTATAAGGCAAAGAATCTTATTTAGCTCTTCACCTGGAATTCCAATCACTAACTTGGCTCTTGTTGAAAGCCTTGTGACAAGTGGTGTCATAATAGCAGGAATATCCATTATATCCAAGATATATGTATGTATCCATGTTAATATATGATAAAGGCATCAGGTCACAAGATAAGATGACTTTGAATACTGGGATCTTTAATGGGCACGCCTCCAAGTACCCCAAAGATCTAGTAAGTTCTCTAGAAGAATTTTAATCTAGCAACATGGCTGCTCTGGTAAGGAATCACATCTATATGTCTGTGTGATATGGCTGGAATATAGACATGCCTTAAATCCCAGGAGACAGAAGCAAGCAGCTCTCTGAATTCAAGGCATGCCTGGTATACATCAAGTTCCACGTAAGAAAAGCTTAGGTCTAGGCATGGTGGTACAAACCTTTAATCCCAGCACTCAGGAGACAGATGCATGCAGATCTCTGAGTTTTCGGCACTCAGTTGAGTTGAGTTAGTGAGTTCAGAGGCAGTGCAGTAGAGTGGAGTTGGTGGCAGGTCAGTTTGGGGAGTACAGAGGCAGATCTTACAGGAGCAGTTTTACCTAGACAGGTTGCAGAAAGAATATTCTAGTCACAGATGAAGACAGAATGACCCAGAGAATGAGAAGGAGCCAGAAGATTAGAACAGATTGCTAGAGTTAGAGGCTATGCAAAACAATTCAGAGAGAAGCTGAGAGAAGTCAGATTGAATCAGTTGCCTTGGAGAGGAGTTTGAGCCAGAGCAGCTGAGTTGAACCAGCCAGCCAGAGTTCAGAAAGTTCTAGAAAGGGTGAGTTTATTCAGCAGCAAGCCTCTGAGAAAACAATTAAACCAGGCAAATAAAAGTTACTTTTACACTCTATATCTTGATATGCAGCACTCTTCTCACTTTTACTTGAATTTTGTTTGTGTGCAAATCAAAGCACATCAAAAGTTTAAAGAAACACAATTTCAACTTTTGAAGACTTTTTTTCCAGAGGACTAGAAGAATCCTTATTTTAATGAATTAATTAGTTAATTAATTTTTATTTGTGTGGGAACTTTGGTTGGATAGATGTCTGTGCACTGTACATGTGCCTGTTGTTCTCAGATGCCAGAAGAGGGCATTGAATCCCCTAGAACTTGAGTTACAGACTCCTGTGAGCCTCCCTGTGTGTACTGGCAATTGGACCCAGGTCATTTGAAAGAGTACCCAATGCTATAAACTATTGAGCCATCTCTTCAATCCTGAAGTTTTATTTTTAATCACAAGAAGTCAGAATCCACGAGTTGGTGTTGATGTTTATGTTTTCTGTGAGAATTTTTGTATTCCTTTGTGACCAAAGCATAGTTAATATAGCTCGACACAGCATGCCTACACTGATGTGGGAAAGAATGAGGAAACATGAGGCTGAGGTGAGTGACTATTTTTTAGAAAACAGAGAAAAATTATGATCAACTATATGAAGACCTATTAAATTTCATTATGGAGTACTGGATTCCATGGCTTGATTTAGTCACAAGAGAGGCTGGAAAAACATTAAGCTGTATAACCTCTGTGGTGACTGGAAATAATACAAAAGTGGATTGGATTTGCTATTTAAAAGGTTATTTGCAGTGGTCTAAGTTTCTTTGCTTCAGGAATTTTCCCGTAGTGTATATTACCTAATTTCTTGAAGGTGAATAGAAACAGAAATATAGGATAAAATTTTGGAAAAATAAAATATTTAGGGATTGCTTATCATGGAGCACAAATCTGAAGTCATGGTTTTATGGGTTTATTTTGACATTATTTATTGGATTTTTAAAATTTACATATCAAATGTGATCCCCTTTTCCGGTTTCTCCTCCAAAAACCTGCTATCTCCTCCCTGCTTCTATGAGGGTACTCCCCCACCTACCCACCCACTCCTTCCCACATCCTCACCCTGAAAATCCCCTACACAGGGGGGTTCAGCCTTGGCAGGACCAAGGGTTTCTACTCCTATTGGTGCCCAACAAGGCCAACCTCTGCTACATATGCACCTGGAGCCACGGGTCTGTCCATGTGAACTCTTTGGATGGTGATTTAGTTCCTGGGAGCTCTGGTTGGTTGATATTGTTGTTCTTATGGGGTTGCAAACTCTTTCAGGTCCTTCAGTCCTTTCTCTAACTCCTCCATTGTGCTCCCTGTGTTCAGTCCAATGGTTAGCTGCAAGCATCCTTATCTATATCAGTAAGGCTCTGGCTGAGCCTCTCAGGAGACACCCATATCCAGCTCCTGTCACCAAGAACTTCTTGGCATCAGCAATAGTGACTGGGTTTTGTGGCTGCATATAGGATGGATTCCCAGGTGGGGCAGTAGCTAGATGGCCTTTCCTTCAGTCTCTGCTCCACTCTTTGTCCTTGTATTTCCTCCTGTGAGTATTGTTCTCCCTTCTAAGAAGGAATGAAGAATCCACATTTTGGTCTTCCTTCTTCTTGAGCTTCATGTGATCTTTGAATTGTTTCTTGGGTATTCTGAGCTTTTGGGCAATGACTTTATAAAATTCTTATGCAAATGGATGGAACTAGAAAATATCATCCTGTGTGAAGTAACCCGATAGCAAAAGAACATACATGGTATGCACTCATTGATAAGTGGATATCAGATCTGAAAGTCTTTTTTTTGTTGGTTTAGATTTTATTTGCTCTTTAATAACATGGTTGAAGAAAATACAATGACCTCATCAAATCTGTCTCCCCCCCACCCCACCACCACCTAGAAACATTGCCCTTCTGCGGACCTGAAGTCTTATATTGGAATTTTTACTGCTAAATAATGTGAAACCACTGATTTGAAAGGCAGGAAAACACAGAGAAAGAAAGGAAGGAAAGAGGAACAAAGAAATAAGGTGTAACTTATGAAGAATTGTAATTTAAGTTGAGAAGTTCAAGACATACCAATTCAGTCAGTGATGGGTAAAATTATTTTAAAATTTTCATCTGTACTGAGTATGTACAGAGTATTTCTTGTCATTATTTTTAATATTATAATATAACAACTACTTATGTAGTACTTACATTGTTCTAGGTATTATAAGTAGATGATTTAAAGCATGCAAAAATTCATGAAAGATATATGCACATAATATGCAATTTTATGTAAAGGACATGAACATCCTTAAATTTTGAAGCATAGAGGGGGCCTGGAACCAGAGGGCAATTCCATCATATGTTATGACTTTGGTTCTTATTTATCTGTCTGTCTCTCTCTGTCTCTCCCTCCCTCCCTCTCTCTCTCTCTCTCTCTCTCTCTCTCTCTGTGTGGGTGCATGTGTGTGTGTGAGTGTGTGTGTGTGTGTGTGTGTGTGTGTGTGTGTGTGTGAGAGAGAGAGAGAGAGAGAGAGAGAGAGAGAGAGAGAGAGAGAGAGAGAGAGAGAGAGATTGGAAAACATGTTGGCATGCTACCATATGTGTATGAAGTCATGAGATAACTTTGTACTGCCTATTCTCACCTTCTACTATGTGGGTCCTGAGGATCACACTCAGGTAATTAGGCATGGAAGCAACTACCTTTATCTGTTGAACCATCTCACCAATTCTGACTGTTTTGTTCTTTATAAATATTATTTTCTTTGATAAAATATGTATTGTTATTTTAAGTTAGAAAACTGAAAATAAAAAAGCCTAAGAATTTTCACAGAGCTACATAATTAGTATTTGTTTTCTAACAAAAGCATTCGCTTGAGGTCTAAATGACATATGCAAATTTATAAACACTTAATTGACACACCTAATGAATGTAAAAGTAAAAGCACATTTGTGAAGATATCGCTACTATCACGGCTATAAACATGACTGTGACATTGCAAGAATTTTTCTTGCCTCACTTATTATATTACTTCAGAATTTTTGATGGTAAGAACTGGAGTTATACTCTTAGCAAATTACTATACAATGTGTTATTAACCAGCAGTATGTTTTATTATAGACATCCAGAACGTATTTATCCTCTTAATGGAAAAATTTGTATCCTGTAAGCATCATTTGTTCAGCGCTTGAAATCTATAATTCTACTCTCTGTTCCTGTGACTAGGAGTATTTTATGATCCAAATATAGTAAGACAATACAGTATTTATATTCTTGTTCTGTTTTTTTCATAAAACATCATAAATTCTACGTATAGTCATAATCTTTTAAAGTGGGAAGCTTTCTTTTGTAAGACTGAATAGTACTTTATTTCATGTCTCTTCCATGAATATCTCTGCACTACAAATAAATATATTGTAGTTCATGACAAGGCAAGTCATAGAAGTTTTCATTATTTTGAGGTCATCTATCTGCCATAGGTTTGTTGTTTGCTTATTTGTTTATATTCTTTGAAGCCTAGAATTCTTTTTTGGGCATGTTTGTTTTTGTGGGGTCTTTTTGAGAAAAACTTTCTCTTTGTAGCCCTAACTGTTCCTCTGTAGAGAAAGATAGCCTGGTTCTAAAAGATCTTCCTGCCTTTGCCTCCCAATGCTGGAATTACTAGCATGTGCCACCACTGCCAGGCAAGCATTGTTTTTTTTTTTTGTTGTTGTTGTTGTTGTTTTTTCATCTTTATTAACTTGAGTATTTCTTATTTTCTTATTTACATTTCGATTGTTATTCCCTTTCCAGGTTTCTGGACCAACATCCCCCTAACCCCTCCCCCTCCCTTTCTCTATGAGTGTTCCCCTCCCCATCCTCCCCAAAATACCGCCCTCCCCCCAACAATCAGTTCACTGGGGGTTCAGTCTTGACAGGACCAAGGGCTTCCCCTTCCACTGGTGCTCTTACTAGGCTATTCATTGCTACCTATAAGGTCAGAGTCCAGGGTCAGTCCATGTATAGACTTTAGGTAGTGGCTTAGTCCCTGGAAGCTCTGGTTGGTTGGCATTGTTGTTCATATGGGGTCTCGAGCCCCTTCAAGCTCTTCCAGTCCTTTCTCTGATTCCTTCAACGGGGGTCCCGTTCTCAGTTCAGTGCTTTAATGATAGCATTCGCCTATGTATTTGCTGTATTCTGGGTGTGTCTCTCAGGAGAGATCTACATCCGGTTCCTGTCAGCATTCACTTCTTTGCTTCACTTATCTTATCTAGTTTAGTGGCTGTATATGTATGGGCCACATGTGGGGCAGGCTCTGAATGGGTGTTCCTTCTGCCTCTGTTCTAAACTTTGCCGCCCTATTCCCTCCCAAGGGTATTCTTGTTCCCCTTTTAAAGAAGGAGTGAAGTATTCGTATTTTGGTCATCCTTCTTGAGTTTCATGTGTTTTGTGCATCTACAGTAATTCAAGCCTTTGGTCTAATAGCCACTTATCAATGAGTGCATACCATGTGTGTTTTTCTGTGATTGGGTTACCTCACTCAGGGTGATATTTTCCAGTTACATCCATCAGGCATGCATTCTTATCTTTTTTTTCTCCATCTTTATTAAATTGGTTATTTCTTATTTACATTTCAATTGTTATTCCCTTTCCCGGTTTCTAAGCTAACATCCTCCTAACCCTGCCCTCTCCCCTTCTGTATGGGTGTTCCCCTCCCCATCCTCCTCCCCTTACTGCCCTCCCCACAACAATCACATTCACTGGGGGTTCAGTCTTGGCAGGACCAAGGGCTTCCCCTTCCACTGGTGATCTTACTAGGATATTCATTGCTAACCTATGCAGTTGGAGCCCAGGGTCAGTCCGTGTATAGTCTTTGGGTAGGGACTTTGTCCCTGGAAGCTCTGGTTGGTTGGCATTGTTGTTTATATGGGGTCTTAAGCCATTCAATCTCTTTCAGTCCTTTCTCTGATTAACAGGGGTACCTTTCTCAGTTCAGTTGTTTGCGGCTGGCATTCGCCTATGTATTTGCCATATTCTGGCTGTGTCTCTCAGGAGAGATCTACATCTGGTTCCTGTCAGCCGGCACTTCTTTGCTTCATCCATCTTATATAGTTTGGTGGCTGTATATGTATCAGCCACATGTGGGGCAGGCTCTGAATGGGCGTTCCTTCTGCCTCTGTTCTAAACTTTGCCGCCGTATTCCCTGCCAAGGGTATTCTTGTTCCCCTTTTAAAGAAGGAGTGAAGCATTTGCATTTTGGTCATCCTTCTTGACATTCATGTGTTCTGTGCATCTAGGGTAATTCAAGCATGTGGGCTAATAGCCACTTATCAATGAGTGCATACCATGTGTGTTTTTCTGTGATTGGGTTAACTCACCCAGAATGATATTTTCCGGTTCCATCCATTTGCCTATGAGTTTCATAAAGTCATTGTTTTTGACAGCTGAGTAGTATTCCACTGTGTAGAAGTACCACATTTTCTGTAATTCCTCTGTTCAAAGGCATCGGGGTTCTTTACAGCTTCTGGCTATTATAAATAAGGGTGCTATGAACATAGTAGAGCATGTGACTTTGTTATATGTTGGAGCATCTTTTGGGTATATGCCCAAGAGAGGTATAGATGGGTCCTCAGGTTGTGCAATGTCCAATTTTCTGAGGAACCTCCAGACTGATTTCCAGAATGGTTGTACCAGTCTGCAATCCCACCAACAATGGAGGAGTGTCCCTCTTTCTCCACATCATTGCCAGCATCTGCTGTCACCTGAGTTTTTGATCTTAGCCATTCTGACTGGTGTGAGGTAGAATCTCAGGGTTGTTTTGATCTGCTTTTCCCTTATGTCTAAAGATGTTGAACATTTCTTTAGGTGCTTCTCAGCTATTCAGCATTCCTCAGCTGTGAATTCTTTGTTTAGCTCAGAAACCCATTTTTTAATGGCGTTATTTGTTTCCCTGCCATCTAACTTCGTGAGTTCTTTGTACATTTTGGACATAAGCCCTCTATCAGTTGTAGGATTGGTAAAGATCTTTTCCGAATCTGTTGGTTGCTGTTTTGTCCTTAACAACAGTGTCCTTTGCCTTACAGAAGCTTTGCAGTTTTATGAGATCCCATTTGTTGATTCTTGCTCTTAGAGCATAAGCCATTGGTGTTTTGTTCAGAAAATTTGCTCCAGTGTCCATGTGTTCGAGACTCTTCCCCACTTTTTCTTCTATTAGTTTGAGCGTATCTGGTTTGATGTGGAGGTCCTGGATCCACTTGGACTTAAGCTTTGTACAGGGTGATAAGCATGGATCGATCTGCATTCTTCTACATGTTGACCTCCACTTGAACCAGCACCATTGGCTGAAAATGCTGTCTTTTTTCCATTGAATGGTTTTGGCTCCTTTGTCAAAATCAAGTGACCATAGGTGTGTGGGTTCATTTCTTGGTCTTCAATTCTATTCCACTGGTCTATCTGTCTGTCTCTGTACCAATACCATGCAGTTTTTATCACTATTGCTCTGTTATACTGCTTGAGTTCAGGGACAGTGATTCCCCCAGAAATTCTTTCATTGTTGAGGACAGTTTTAGCTATCCTGTGTTATTTGTTAATCCAGATGAATTTTCAAATTGTTCTGTCTAAGTCTTTGAAGAATTGGATTGGTATTTTGATGGGGATTGCATTGAATCTATAGAAGGCTTTTTGTAAAATGGCCATTTTTACTATATTAATCCTGCCAATCCATGAGCATGGGAGATCTTTCCATCTTCTGAGATCTTCAATTTCTTTCTTCAGAGGCTTGAAGTTCTTATCATACAGATCTTTTACTTGCTTGGTTAAAGTCACACTGAGCTATTTTATATTATTTATATTATGAAGGATATCATTTCCATAATTTCTTCTCGGCTTATTTCCCTTTCGTGTAGAGGAAGGATACTGATTTATTTGAGTTAATTTTATACCCAGCCAGTTTGCTGTAGGTGTTTATCAGGTTTAGTAGTTCTCTGGTGGAACTTTTGGGAACACTTAAATATACTATCATATCATCTGCAAATAATGATATTTTGACTTCTTCCTTTCCAACCTGTATCACTTTGATCTCCTTTTGTTGTCTGATTACTCTGTCTAGAACTTCAAGTACTATATTGAATAAGTAGGGAGAGAGTGGGCAGCCTTGTCTAGTCCCTGATTTTAGTGGCATTGCTTCAAGTTTCTCTCCATTTAGTTTAATGTTAGCTATTGGTTTGCTGTATATAGCTTTTACTATGTTTAGGTATGGGCCTTGAATTCCAATTCTTTCCAGGACTTTTATCATGAAGGGGTGTTGAATTTTGTCAAATGCTTTCTCAGCATCTAATGAAATGATCACGTGGTTTTGTTCTTATGTTTGTTTATATAATGGATCACGTTGATGTTTTTCCGTATATTAAACCATCCCTGCATGCCTGGGATGAAGCCCACTTGATCATGGTGGCTGTTTGTTTTGATGTGCTCTTGGATTCGGTTTGCCAGAATTTTATGGAGTATTTTTGCGTCGATATTCATAAGGGAAATTGGTCTGAAGTTCTCTTTCTTTGAAGTTTCTCTTTCTTTCTTTGTTGGGTCTTTGTGTGGTTTAGGTATAAGAATAATTGTGGCTTCATAGAAGGAATTCGGTAGTGCTCCATCTGTTTCAATTTTGTGGAATAGTTTGGATAATATTGGTATGAGGTCTTCTATGAAGGTCTGATAGAATTCTTCACTAAACCCGTCTGGACCTGGGCTCTTTTTGGTTGGGAGACTTTTAATGACTGCTGCTATTCCGTTAGGAGTTATGGGGTTGTTCAAATATTTATCTGTTCCTGATTTAACTTTGGTACCTGGTATCTGTCTAGAAAATTATCCATTTCCTCCAGATTTTCAAGTTTTGTTGAATATAGTCTTTTGTAGTAGGATCTGACAATGTTTTAAATTACCTCTGACTCAGTTGTTATGTCTCCCTTTTCATTTCTGATTTTGTTAATTTGGACACACTCTCTGTGTCCTCTCGTTAGTCTGGCTAAGGGTTTATCTATCTTGGTGATTTTCTCAAAGAACCAGCTTTTGTTTCTGTTGGTTCTTTGTATAGTCCTTTTGTTTCTACTTGGTTGATTTCAGCTCTGAGTTGATTATTTCCTGCCTTCTACTCCTCCTGGGTGTATTTGCTTCTTTTTGTTCTAGAGCTTTCAAAAGTGTGCTGTCAAGCTGCTGACATATGCTCTCTCCTGTTTCTTTCTGCAGACACTCAGAACTATGAGTTTTCCTCTTATTACAACTTTCATTGTGTCCCATAAGTTTGCGTATGTTGTACCTTCATTTTCATTAAATACTAAGAAGTCTTTAATTTCTTTCTTTATTTCTTCCTTGACCAGGTTATCATTGAGCAGAACATTTTTCACCTTCCATGTGTATATGGGCGGTCTTCCCTTATTGTTATTGAAGACCAGCTATAGCCCGTGGTGGTCTGATGGGACACATGGGATTATTTCTATCTTTCTGTATCTGTTGAGGCCTGTTTTATGATTGATTATATGGTCAGTTTTGGAGAAAGTATCATGAGGTGGTGAGAAGAAGATATATCCTTTTGTTTTAGGATAGAATATTCTATAAATATCTGTTAAGTCCATTTGGTTCATGACTTCTCTTAGTCTGTCTATGTCACTGTTTAATTTCTGTTTCCATGATCTGTCCATTGATGAGAGTGGGGTGTTGAAATCTCCTACTATTATTGTGTGAGGTGCAATGTGTTTTGAGCTTTAGTAATGTTTCTTTTATGTATGTAGGTGCCTTTGTATTTGGAGCATAGTTATTAAGGATTGAGAGTTCATCTTGGTGGATTTTTCCTTTGATGAATATGAAGTGTCCTTTCTTATCTTTTTTGATGACTTTTACTTGAAAATTGATTTTATTCGATATTAGAATGACTACTCCAGCTTGCTTCTTTAGACCATTTGCTTGGAAAGTTGTTTTCCAGCCTTTCTCGCTGAGGTAGTGTCTGTCTTTGTCTCTGAGGTGTGTTTCTTTAGGATGCAGAATGCTGGGTCCTCATTGCATATCCAGTTTGTTAATCTGTGTCTTTTTATTGGGGATTTGAGTCCACTTATGTTGAGAGATATTAAGAAATAGTGATTGTTACTTCCCGTTTTCTTCGTATTTGGATGTCAGATTATGTTTGTGTGCTTGTCTTCTCTTTGTTTTGTTGTAAGACAATTAGTTTCTTGCTTTTTCTAGGGTGTAGCTTGCCTCCTTTTGTTGGGCTTTATCATTTTTTCCTTTGTAGGGCTGGATTTCTAGAAAGAAATTTTGTAAATTTGGTTTTGTCATGGAATGTCTTGGTTTCTCCATCTATGTTAATTGAGAGTTTTGCTGGATACAGTAACCTGGGTTGGCATTTGTGTTCTCTTAGGGTCTGTATGACATCTGTCCAGGGTCTTCTGGCTTTCATAGTCTGTGGTGAAAAGTCCAGTGTGATTGCGATAGGTCTGCCTTTATATTGTACTTGACCTTTTTCCCTTACTGCTCTTAATATTCTTTCTTTGTTTTGTGTATTTGGTGTTTTGACTATTATGTGACAGGAGGAGTTTCTTTTCTGGTCCAATCTATTTGGAGTTCTGTAGGCTTCTTGTATGTTTATGGGCATCTCTTTCTTTAGGTTAGGGATGTTTTCTTCTATGATTTTGTTGAAGATATTTACTGGTCCTTTGAGCTGGGAGTCTTCACTCTCTTCTATACCTATTATCCTTAGGTTTGATCTTCTCATTGTGTCCTCGATTTTCTGTATGTTTTGGAGCAGTAGCTTTTTCCATTTTCCATTATCTTTAACAGTTGTGTCGATGATTTCTATGGAATCTTCTTCTCCTGGGATTCTTTCTTTTATCTCTTGTATTCTGTTGGTGATGCTTGTATCTACGGCTCCTTGTCTCTTCCTTTGGTTTTCTATATCCAGGGTTGTCTCCCTTTGTGCTTTCTTTATTGCTTTTATTTACATTTTTAATTCCTTCACCTGTTCGATTGTGTTTTCCTGTAATTCTTTCAGGGATTTTTGTGATTCCTCTCTATAGGCTTCTACTTGTTTATGTTTTCCTGAGTTTCTCTAAGGGAATTCTTCATGTCTTTCTTGAAGTCCTCCAGGATCATTATCAAATTTGATTTAAAACCTAGATCTTGCTTTTCTGGTGTGTTTGGATATTCAGTGTTTGCTTTTGTGGGAGAATTGGGCTACGGTGTTGCCATGTAGTCTTGGTTTCTATTGCTTGGGTTCCTGTGCTTGCCTCTCGCCATCAGGTTTTCCCTGGTTTTACCTTGTTCTGCTATTTCTGACAGTGGCTAGACTGTCTTATAGGCTTGTGTGTCAGTGGTGCTGTAGACCTCTTTTCCTGTTTTCTTTCAGCCAGTTATGGGAACAGAATGTTCTGCTTTTGGGCATGTAGTCTTTCCTGTCTACTGGTCTTCAGCTGTTCCTGTGGGCCTGTGTCCTGAGTCTACCAGGCAGATCGCTTGGAGCAGAACAGTTGTTCTTACCTATGGTCATGCGGCTCAAGTTGCTCATGGGGGGCTGCTTTTGAGCTCTCTGTGAGGGTGGCAACCAGGAGGGCCTGAGCTGAATTTTCCTGGAGCCCCCCGGGGTTCCAGATGGTGTTAGGTGATTTCCTCTGGAGTCAGAAATGTGGGCAGAGTGTAGTCTCTTCTGGATTCCCAGGCATGTCTGTACCTCTGAAGGTTTAGTTCTCCCTCCCATGGGAATTGGGTACAGGGAGCTGTTGACTGGGTCCCTTCAGATCAGGGAGGTGTCTGGACCGCAGAGTGCCCCTTGAGTGCCCCTATCTTCCTCTTCAAGCATTCTTATCTTAATAGTCTGCAGAATTATTCCTTTCCTGAATGACTTCTAGTAGGAAAGATATTTACTACTGAGCCTGGCTAGGTAATCCTTGGCATCTTGGTGCTTTTCTATGATTTTTTTCCTGCTCCACTCTGAGGGAAGCCTTAAAATTTGATACCTTTTTTACAATTTCACAGAACACCAGTTCTTTTGTTGAACAACTTCCATTTATTTTTCCTAGAACAGAACCTAGACATGTTCAAGGTATGAACTTCCTCTTACTGCAGTACAGCTCTGGTTAGTTGTCACAAAGATATATATAGATATATCTATATATCTATCTATCTATATCTATATCTATATCTATATCTATATATATCTTTAATGCAAGAGCTTACTCAATCCATGCATATGGATAAATGGGGTGCTGTCTCTTAGTAGCGTCTATGAGCTAAGGATGCAGTTGCCTTCTTTAGCCCATGATCTCCCAGATACTGTCTTTGCTTTGCTGACATATTAGATCCTTGTAATTGGACTCAGGTGTTCCCATGCAAGTTTTACAATACACCTTTTATTGAAAAATACTATTTCTGTTGGAGAATGGCTATGGAAACTCCTGTCACCTTGCAGATGTCACTCTATTTTGCACAATATTTAATAAGCTAGTCATACCTATTATGTTGGCCTGCATGAAGAATTCTTAACCTTGCATCTAAATCATCTACCCTTGGGTACAGATTGTTGTTTAATTTCTATATTTCTCTTAGTTTTCCACAAATATAATTTTCATGATTGTTGTAGTATTTAATACTTCTTGATTAATTGTTATGAAGCACATACAATGGTAAAAAAGTTGGGTTATTCTTGACAATAATTCTATTAGTGAGCCACCAGTGCTATCTTCATTTTAGAGCTTAAAAGTTTGAGATTTATAGAACTTCACTTATCTGCACGAAGTCATACTGATAATAAATGGTAGATTTTAACCTAAAGAAAGATGGCATTTTGGAATCCCCAGGTGTCCGAATTACCCTACAGAATATTGGTCTGAGAGTACCAGGTAAAATAGGACTACTTTGGGAGAAAAGTAGAGTTAGGGGTAGTTTGTGAATTATTTTGAAAGGCCATTTAAGGGTCTTAGGACCATAAGGTGCTGGGTAGAAATAAATTTATGAAGCATAAAATGCATACTGATGGATACGTTTTTCTTGCTCTGTCAAAATGTTCCATATCCCAAATGCTCAGCACACCAAACATACTCAAAGTTGGTTCTATTCTGATTACTTGTTCCATTTTTCTCTTTATTTTTTGGAAGACTCATGCTCTTTTAGTCACGAATAAATTTAATTTAATCAATAAAACAGAGAAATGTCTCTCATGCATCACTGATGGTTTACACCTGATGTGGGATAGATGTTCTCAAGAAATACTAATGTTGGGGTTGGGGATTTAGCTCAGTGGTAGAGCGCTTGCCTAGGAAGCGCAAGGCCCTGGGTTCGGTCCCCAGCTCCGGAAAAAAAAAAAAGAACCAAAAAAAAAAAAAAAGAAATACTAATGTCAGAATGGGTGTGCATAGTTTGTTTGTAGCTTCTGAGATAGAAATGAGGTCGAATTGTGGTGAGCTGTGATAGTCCTTTGGTCACCAGGCTCTCATTTCCTAGAACAGACTCCTTTTATTCCCGAATGGCCTTGCAAACTCTCAGATAAGACAGATAGATAAAAGTGTGTGAGTAAAGGCAGTAATTACAATGTGGAATGAAGGGCAGATCTTACTTGTCAGACCAGAAACACTAGGCAGATGATTTACATACTTTATCTTGGGAGCAGGTGAATCAGTTCAAAGTCCAATTAGAAACTCAGTCACTAGGGCTTTTTATTCGGCTCAGCGAGCTTCCTCAGCAATGCTGCTTTCATTTAGCTGTTCAAATCACAGTCTCTGCAGATGAGAAAGCTGCATATATTGGTTTTAAAAAGACAAGTACTTTAAAAAAACACATCTGTGGTAGTTTTTTTTTTTTTTGTTTTTTTTTTTTGTCCAATGATGTTTGATTCAAACATCAATTTGTTACAGGCAGAGCTAAGAGGACTATATGAAAACATTTCTATGCTTTTAATTTCTAACAATCTTGCTATTATTACACATGCAGGCTGGCAAAATCCAACTAAATCGATATTTAATTTTCTCAATCTAAGTTAGAGTTAGGCTTTCAGCTCCCAAGACAATTAATTATCATTCTGTTTATTCAGTAATTATTTAGTTATGTATGTCTTAAATTTGATCTTTGCTATTTAGCTAATGGAACAGAATGCTGAGAAAGTATTTAATGTCATTTTTACCATTCTATCTTCTATTCTTCTCAGAGAATACATTTTAAGAGTTAATTTAACAAGTTGTTCCCTGAGTGAGTGGTAACCCTGGAAATAAGAAACTTTATCATTGGAAAAAGAGGCTGTGAATTTTTGTAATTTAAAATTATCTATAGAACATAAACTGTTTAGAATGAAAATTACAAAATAGAATCACTGTGATGAAGACATATGCTATTTATTTATTTTCTGGAACCTGAGTCACTATGTTCAATAGAAACATAATTGCAGAGGTGCATATTTTCCATATGTCTGACTAGACTATATACAGATGGTATCAACTCCGGGGAAATACGATTTATAATAAAATAACTGAAAATGTAGCTGTTGAAAAGGCAGCAAGAACTTTGAAAAATACAGAAAATAAAGATCAAGAACTATGGCTACAGACTTTCAAACTTAAGATTCCAAAATAACTCTACCATTTTCAGCATCTTAAAAAAATAGTTCAGTTCTGTTCTGTTCATTTTGGTTCCACCTGAGGTCCTGGTTAGCTACATTAATTTCAGTAATCTGGCTCACAATTCTAGATTTTCAATTAGTACTATGAAGCATCCAGGGGAACAAAAGCCAGAAAGTATCTACAGATTGAATGTTTATTTTAATAAGTAACCCACGGTTCATATGTACAGGGAATTATGGGAAAGGCTAGAGAGAAGAGAAAGATCAAGTGAGGTAGAAACTTGACAGAATTAGAATCATAAATGGTAGGACAATGGAGTTTGAAATCAAATCAAGCTGTATTGAAAAAGCAAAAAAAATATAGGGACATTGAGCAAGTTCCTGGAGTCCCAGGCTAAAAAGCTGTAGTTTAGTAGTCAAATATAATCAAAGGGAAATATTTTCCTTGTATCTTCTAAAGTACTTTAAAGGGCTTCTACACTGTAACAAACTGCAAGTTTTCTCAGTTCTGTTTCCACATGCTGAAGCTTTTCAATCATCAACTTCAATGCCCTTAATTTTCTCAGAATCCTGTTCTTAGTTTCTTTTTTTATCTCTTTAATCTTTATGTGTGAGTGCCAGATAAACTACAAAATGTTGAGTTTAATTTTCATTTCCAATAAACAGCACACTATTTAGGGCAGTTTGTTCTTAATCTTCCTAAAGCTGCAACCATTTAAGCTTGTGGTGACTGCCTCAACCATAAAATTATTTTTGTTCTTATTTTATAACAGTAATTTGGCTACTGTTATGAATTGTAATGTAAATATCTGATATGCAGGATATCTGATACGTTACCCCCAAAGGGGTCTAGACACATAGGTTGGGAACAGCATATTTAGAGTATTTCTTACATGTTTTCTGGGATGTATAGGTACTTAAAAATTTTATAGTGGGTGGGGTGATACCCAGGGGGGCTCACCTTTCTCAGAGAAGATGGGAACTAGAGTGTGAGGGGGGTAGATATTGGGATGTAAGATGAATAAGTAAGTAAATTAGTGTAAACAAAATATAGTTTTTCTGATGTTCAAATTCAATTATAACTTGCTTTTAAATATCTGTATTGATCATATATGTACATGTGTGCTTATATGTGATATATATATGTGTATATATGTAGTTTTCCATCTGAATATAGTGACTCATCTTGCTATTTGTTGTATATGTCAATCAAACATCAACCAGTTGGATGTTTTACTATAATCAACATTACTGTATATTTCTCTACATATGTTCCTTTTACTGTTTGTAATTTATTTTATTTTGTGTGTGTGTGTGTGTGTGTGTGTGTGTGTGTGTGTGTGTGTGTGTGTGTACATACACATCCCACAGTGTATATGTGGAAGTCAGAGGACAACTTGCAGGAATTGATTTTCTCCTTCAACCATGTGATTTCTAGGAGTTGAACTCAGATTATTAGACCAGGATATAAGATGCTATCTTTTGAGCCATCTCACCATCCTGTTTTAATTTTTTTGTAAATCAGCATCTACTGTGCTGGATATCATTATGATATTTTTGAACAAAGTGCTCACTTTCTCCCTGAATCGCAAACCTTCCAGTTATCCCTGTTCTCCACTGATAACTTCCCTTCCAAGATAGTTTTTCTTTCATATTCCATCTTCCTTATTTACCCATCCTTCCTCATCACCTACTTTTGCCCTCTCTTTGTCTTATTTTAGATTTTTACCTTTTTCTCACACTTGGACCTAGTCACATATATGCATGTAAACATTATACTCTATGATTCATATATGAAGGAAGCCAGGTGGTTTCTTTCTGCATTTGGGGGTCACTTCAATTAATATGATGCTTTCTTGATCTACCCATTTTCCTGCAAATTTCATGATTTTATTTTCCTCACACCTAAATACAATTCACCTCTTTCTCTCTTTCCCTCTCTCCCTCCCACTTATTCATTCATCTGTTGGTGCACATTTAGGTTGGTTACATTTCCTAGTTGATTTGAACAGAGTACCAATAAACATGGATATGTTTTTATCTCTATGAAGGCCTTTGAATAAATATATGCTCAAGACAAGTCTAGTAGAGTCATCTGGTAGCTATATTTTTAATTGTTTCTATAAATCCACACTTATTTCCATAATAGCTACTTGAAGTGCATTGTCAGAAACACTGGAGAGTGAATAACATTCTCTCCAATATTAGTTGTCCTATTTTTTTGATGATGGACATTCTGATTGCTCATCCTTTCCTTTTATATTTGCAAAATTTTTAGCAATCAACTACTACAAAGTGTTTCTTTGAATGTAAGAATATGAGAAAACTCTAAGCTGTGGATAGAAAGAAAGATAAAAACTAGGATTTCCATACATAGCTATCATACCACTGAAGTTTGAGTAGTAGAGGACTAGAAAAATGTATGTTGACAGACTACTTTAGTTATGACATTTCAACTTTCAATTAAATTGTTTTGAGATCTAGTACCATCTCTAGAACTATAAAGAGAAGACTTAACCCACTTCTACAAGTCAAAATACGTACTGTAATCAGAGAAAACTCTTTGAGATTCTTGAGTCTCCATTTCCTTATGAATAAAGTCTAGATAGAATAAAAGAGTGAGGGAAGATAAGGACCAGCATGACTCTCTTATATCTCCACGATTATCAAAGCAATGTGTGACTTGTGATCTTAAGAAGTGGATGCTTGTATAAGCATTCTGCTCCACATACATCCGAAGGTTAGAAGAGGGCATTAGATCCCCTTACAAATGGTTAAGAACAAACATGTGGTGACTGGGAATTGAATGCAGGACCTCTGGAAAAGAAGCCAGTGCTCTTAACCTTAAAGGAGCTGAAGGGGTTTGCAACACCATAGGAAGAACCACATCAACCAACCAGACCCCACAGAGCTCCCAGAAACTAAACCACCAACCAAAGAATACACATGGAGGGACCCATGGCTCCAGCCACAGCAGAGGATGGCCTTATCGGGTGTCAATGAGAGGAGAGCCCCTTGGCCCTGTGAAAGTTCAATGCTCCTGTGTAGGGGAATGCCAGGGCAGGGAGATGGGAGGGTGTGGGTGGGTGGAAGGTTGAACACTCTGATAGAGGTGGTGGTAGAGGAAAGGGATAGGGAGATTCCAGAGCGGAAATCAGGAAAGGGGATAACATTGGAAATGTATGTAAAGAAACTATCCAATTAAAAAAGAAAAGAAGGTTCCCTGCACCCAAATCCCATGGGGAAGAGTGCTGAACACCCAGGAGTGCAGACATCCTGAGACCGCAGAACGGACTGCCACCTCTGCACACCTTTGCCCACATCCCTGTTCCAAGGGGGAAACTGCATAGCGCATCTGGACACAGGGATATAGGAAAAGATAGCCGCTGGTACCCATGGTACTGGTCTGTGCCCAGGACCAAACTGAACTGGCCAAAAAACTCCCTGCACCCAAATCCCGTGGGGGAGAGACCTGGACCCTCAGAAGTGTGGACACTTCTAAGAAGTCAGAGAATACCCTCTGCCCACAGTCCAGACCCACGAAGGAATTCCCTAGTGCCAACTGTGCCCCCTGGGTGCAAGAACTTAGGAGCAATCAGGGGTAGGACCCTTTGATTGATGCCTGCACCTAGAACTGGAAGACAGTCTCCAGGAGTGCCTGCACACCTGAGAGCAGAGGTAAGACCTACTTTTCTGCTTCCAAGTTACCTGCCTGGTGGATTCAGGACACAAAGAAGTAAAAGTCCTCTGAGTCAGGGCACTTCCTGTTTCTGGCTCTACCTGGAAGTGAATTGATACCATCCCACAGTTCCCTGCATCCAAATCCCATGGGGAATAGAGCTGAACACCCAGGAGTGCAGACATCCTGAGACCTTAGGACAATTCGATTCCTGCCCACATCTAGAGCTGAAAGACAGTCTCCAGGAGTGCCTCCACAACTGAAATCACAACACCTGTTCTCAGGAAAGGCTGAAAGAAAACAGGAAAACAGTTCTTCAGGAGTGCTAACACAGAGAGGCAAGTCACTTTCAGAAACAGCAAGACAAGCAAACACCAGAGACAACCCAATGGCTAGAGGCAAGTGCAGGATCCTAAGCAACAGAAATCAAGATTACTTCGCATCATCAGAGCCCAGTTCTCCCAACAAAGAAAGTACTAAATATGCAAACAGACCAGAAAAGAAAGATTTAGATTTAAAAT
This sequence comes from Rattus norvegicus, assembly GCF_021556685.1. Classification (NCBI taxonomy): domain Eukaryota; kingdom Metazoa; phylum Chordata; class Mammalia; order Rodentia; family Muridae; genus Rattus; species Rattus norvegicus. The sequence continues at coordinate 81,635,811 of NC_141554.1, read as the reverse complement.
CACATTTTTTGACAATGATGGAGGACTTTAAGAAGGAAAAAAGAACTCCCTTAAAGAAATGCAGGAAAACACAAGTAAACAAGAGGAAGACCTTAGAGAGGAAACACAAAAATCCCTGAAAGAATTACAGGAAAACACAATCAAACAGGTGAAGGAATTGAAAAAAAAAACCGTTCAGGATTTAAAAATGGAAATAGAAACAATAAAGAAAGCACAAAGGGAGACAACCCTGGATATAGAAAACCTAAGGAAGAGACAAGGAGTTGTAGATACAAGCATCACCAAAAGAATATAAGAGATAGAAGAGAGAATCTCAGGGGCTGAAGATACCATAGAAAACATCAACACAACTGTCAACGACAATGTAAAAAGGAAAAAAGCTCCTAGCCCAAACATCCAGGAAATCAAGGACACAATGAGAAGATCAAACCTAAGGATAATAGGTATAGAAAAAAGTGAAAACTCCCAACTAAAGGCACAGTAAATAAATTCAAATAAATTATACAAGAAAACTTCCCTAACCTAAAGAAAGAGATGCCCATAAACATACAAGAAGCTTATAGAACTTCAAATAGATTGGACCAGAAGAGAAATTCCTCCCATCACATAATAGTTAAAACAAAAAATGCACAGAACAAAGAAAGAATATTAAAAGCAGTAAGGGAAAAAGGTCAAGTGACATATAAAGGCAGACCTATAAGAATTACATCAGACTTCTCACCAGAGACTATGAAAGCCAGAAGATCCTGGACTGATGTCATACAGACCCTAAGAGAACACAAATGCCAGCCCAGGTTACTGTATCCAGCAAAACTCTCAATTAACATTGATGGAGAAACCAAGATATTCCATGACAAAACCAAATTTACACAATATCTTTCCACAAATCCAGCACTACAAAGGATAATAAATGGTAAAGCCCAACATAAGGAGGCAAGCTATACCCTAGAAGAAGCAAGAAACTAATCGTCTTGGCAACAAAACAAAGAGAATGAAAGCACACAAACATAACCTCACATCCAAATATGAATATAAAGGGAAACAATAATCACTATTCCTTAATATCTCTCAATATCAATGGCCTCAACTCCCCAATAAAAAGACATAGATTAACAAACTGGATACACAACGAGGACCCTGCATTCTGCTGCCTACAGGAAACACACCTCAGAGACAAAGACAGACACTACCTCAGAGTGAAAGGCTGGAAAACAACTTTCCAAGCAAATGGTCAGAAGAAGCAAGCTGGAGTAGCCATTCTAATATCAAATAAAATCAATTTCCAACTAAAAGTCATCAAAAAAGATAAGGAAGGACACTTCATATTCATCAAAGGAAAAATCAACCAAGATGAACTCTCAATCCTAAATATCTATGCCCCAAATACAAGGGCACCTACATACGTAAAAGAAACCTTACTAAAGCTCAAAACACACATTGCACCTCACACAATAATAGTGGGAGATTTCAACACCCCACTCTCATCAATGGACAGATCATGGAAACAGAAATTAAACAGTGATGTCGACAGACTAAGAGAAGTCATGAGCCAAATGGACTTAACGGATATTTATAGAACATTCTATCCTAAAGCAAAAGGATATACCTTCTTCTCAGCTCCTCATGGTACTTTCTCCAAAATTGACCATATAATTGGTCAAAAAACGGGCCTCAACAGGTACAGAAAGATAGAAATAATCCCATGCGTGCTATCGGACCACCACGGCCTAAAACTGGTCTTCAATAACAATAAGGGAAGAATGCCCACGTATACGTGGAAATTGAACAATGCTCTACTCAATGATAACCTGGTCAAGGAAGAAATAAAGAAAGAAATTAAAAACTTTTTAGAATTTAATGAAAATGAAGATACAACATACTCAAACTTATGGGACACAATGAAAGCTGTGCTAAGAGGAAAACTCATAGCGCTGAGTGCCTGCAGAAAGAAACAGGAAAGAGCATATGTCAGCAGCTTGACAGCACACCTAAAAGATCTAGAACAAAAAGAAGCAAATACACCCAGGAGGAGTAGAAGGCAGGAAATAATCAAACTCAGAGCTGAAATCAACCAAGTAGAAACAAAAAGGACCATAGAAAGAATCAACAGAACCAAAAGTTGGTTCTTTGAGAAAATCAACAAGATAGATAAACCCTTAGCCAGACTAACGAGAGGACACAGAGAGTGTGTCCAAATTAACAAAATCAGAAATGAAAAGGGAGACATAACTACAGATTCAGAGGAAATTCAAAAAATCATCAGATCTTACTATAAAAACCTATATTCAACAAAATTTGAAAATCTTCAGGAAATGGACAATTTCCTAGACAGATACCAGGTATCGAAGTTAAATCAGGAACAGATAAACCAGTTAAACAACCCCATAACTCCTAAGGAAATAGAAGCAGTCATTAAAGGTCTCCCAACCAAAAAGAGCCCAGGTCCAGACGGGTTTAGTGCAGAATTCTATCAAACCTTCATAGAAGACCTCATACCAATATTATCCAAACTATTCCACAAAATTGAAACAGATGGAGCCCTACCGAATTCCTTCTACGAAGCCACAATTACTCTTATACCTAAACCACACAAAGACCCAACAAAGAAAGAGAACTTCAGACCAATTTCCCTTATGAATATCGACGCAAAAATACTCAATAAAATTCTGGCAAACCGAATTCAAGAGCACATCAAAACAATCATCCACCATGATCAAGTAGGCTTCATCCCAGGCATGCAGGGATGGTTTAATATACGGAAAACCATCAACGTGATCCATTATATAAACAAACTGAAAGAACAGAACCACATGATCATTTCATTAGATGCTGAGAAAGCATTTGACAAAATTCAACACCCCTTCATGATGAAAGTCCTGGAAAGAATAGGAATTCAAGGCCCATACCTAAACATAGTAAAAGCCATATACAGCAAACCAGTTGCTAACATTAAACTAAATGGAGAGAAACTTGAAGCAATCCCACTAAAATCAGGGACTCGACAAGGCTGCCCACTCTCTCCCTACTTATTCAATATAGTTCTTGAAGTTCTAGCCAGAGCAATCAGACAACAAAAGGAAATCAAGGGGATACAGATCGGAAAAGAAGAGGTCAAAATATCACTATTTGCAGATGACATGATAGTATATTTAAGTGATCCCAAAAGTTCCACCAGAGAACTACTAAAGCTGATAAACAACTTCAGCAAAGTGGCTGGGTATAAAATTAACTCAAATAAATCAGTTGCCTTCCTCTATACAAAAGAGAAACAAGCCGAGAAAGAAATTAGGGAAACGACACCCTTCATAATAGACCCAAATAATATAAAGTACCTCGGTGTGACTTTAACCAAGCAAGTAAAAGATCTGTACAATAAGAACTTCAAGACACTGAGGAAAGAAATTGAAGAAGACCTCAGAAGATGGAAAGATCTCCCATGCTCATGGATTGGCAGGATTAATATAGTAAAAATGGCCATTTTACCAAAAGCAATCTACAGATTCAATGCAATCCCCATCAAAATACCAATCCAATTCTTCAAAGAGTTAGACAGAACAGTTTGCAAATTCATCTGGAATAACAAAAAACCCAGGATAGCTAAAGCTATCCTCAACAATAAAAGGACTTCAGGGGGAATCACTGTCCCTGAACTCAAGCAGTATTACAGAGCAATAGTGATAAAAACTGCAAGGTATTGGTACAGAGACAGACAGATAGACCAATGGAATAGAATTGAAGACCCAGAAATGAACCCACACACCTATGGTCACTTGATTTTTGACAAAGGAGCCAAAACCATCCAATGGAAAAAAGATAGCATTTTCAGCAAATGGTGCTGGTTCAACTGGAGGGCAACATGTAGAAGAATGCAGATCGATCCATGCTTATCACCCTGTACAAAGCTTAAGTCCAAGTGGATCAAGGACCTCCACATCAAACCAGACACACTCAAACTAATAGAAGAAAAACTAGGGAAGCATCTGGAACACATGGGCACAGGAAAAAATTTCCTGAACAAAACACCAATGGCTTATGCTCTAAGATCAAGAATCGACAAATGGGATCTCATAAAACTGCAAAGCTTCTGTAAGGCAAAGGACACTGTGGTTAGGACAAAACGGCAACCAACAGATTGGGAAAAGATCTTTACCAATCCTACAACAGATAGAGGCCTTATATCCAAAATATACAAAGAACTCAAGAAGTTAGACCGCAGGGAAACAAATAACCCTATTAAAAATGGGGTTCAGAGCTAAACAAAGAATTCACAGCTGAGGAATGCCGAATGGCTGAGAAACACCTAAAGAAATGTTCAACATCTTTAGTCATAAGGGAAATGCAAATCAAAACAACCCTGAGATTTCACCTCACACCAGTCAGAATGGCTAAGATCAAAAACTCAGGTGACAGCAGATGCTGGCGAGGATGTGGAGAAAGAGGAACACTCCTCCATTGTTGGTGGGATTGCAGAATGGTAAAACCATTCTGGAAATCAGTCTGGAGGTTCCTCAGAAAATTGGACATTGAACTGCCTGAGGATCCAGCTATACCTCTCTTGGGCATATACCCAAAAGATGCCTCAACATATAAAAGAGACACGTGCTCCACCATGTTCATCGCAGCCTTATTTATAATAGCCAGAAAATGGAAAGAACCCAGATGCCCTTCAACAGAGGAATGGATACAGAAAATGTGGTACATCTACACAATGGAATATTACTCAGCTATCAAAAACAACGAGTTTATGAAATTCGTAGGCAAATGGTTGGAACTGGAAAATATCATCCTGAGTGAGCTAACCCAATCACAGAAAGACATACATGGTATGCACTCATTGATAAGTGGCTATTAGCCCAAATGCTTGAATTACCCTAGATCCCTAGAACAAACGAAACTCAAAACGGATGATCAAAATGTGAATGCTTCACTCCTTCTTTAAATGAGGAAAAAGAATACCCTTGGCAGGGAAGGGAGAGGCAAAGATTAAAACAGAGACTGAAGGAACACCCATTCAGAGCCTGCCCCACATGTGGCCCATACATATACAGCCACCCAATTAGACAAGATGGATGAAGCAAAGAAGTGCAGACCGACAGGAGCCGGATGTAGATCTCTCCTGAGAGACACAGCCAGAATACAGCAAATACAGAGGCGAATGCCAGCAGCAAACCACTGAACTGAGAATAGGTCCCCTTTTGAAGGAATCAGAGAAAGAACTGGAAGAGCTTGAAGGGGCTCGAGACCCCAAAAGTACAACAATGCCAAGCAATCAGAGCTTCCAGGGACTAAGCCACTACCTAAAGACTATACATGGACTGACCCTGGACTCTGACCCCATAGGTAGCAATGAATATCCTAGTAAGAGCACCAGTGGAAGGGGAAGCCCTGGGTCCTGCTAAGACTGAACCCCCAGTGAACTAGTCTATGGGGGGAGGGCGGCAATGGGGGGAGGGTTGGGAGGGGGACACCCATAAGGAAGGGGAGGGGGGAGGGGGATGTTTGCCCGGAAACCGGGAAAGGGAATAACACTCGAAATGTATATAAGAAATACTCAAGTTAATAAAAAAAAAAAACAAAAAAAAAAAACAATGACTTCATGAAATTCATAGGCAAATGGAATGAACTAGAAAATAACATCCTGAGTGAGGTAACCCAATCACTTGGTATGCACTCATGGTAAATGGATATTAGTCCAAAAGCTCAAATTACCCAAGATGCAATCCACAGACTACAGGAAGCTCAAAAAAGATGACCAAAATGCAGATGCTCCCACTCCTTCTTAAAAGGGGAAAAATAATCATAGGAGGGGATATGGAAGCAAAGTTTAGAGCAGCTACTGAAAGAATGGCCATTCACAGCCTGAACCACACGTGGTATAGAGCCACCAAAACCAGGTAAGATTGATGAAGTTAAAAAATGCATGCTGAAAGGGACTGGATATAGATCTCTCCTGAGAGACACTTCCAAAAAGCCTGTCCAATACAGAGGTCAATGCTAGCAGCAAACCACTGAACTGAGAATAGGACCCCCTTGGGGAGAATTAGAGGAAGTATTGAAGGAGTTGAATGAGCTTGCAACCCCATAAGAATAACAATACCAACCAACCAGAGCTTCCAGGGACTAAACCACTACCGAAAGATTATACATGGACTGACCCAGGGCTTCAACTGCATATGTAGCAGAGAATAGCTTTGTTGGGGCACCAGTAGAAGGGGATGCCCTTGATCCTGCCAAGGTTGGACCCCCAGTGCAGGAGAATATTGGGAGTCAGTAAGGGGGATGGATGGGGGGAATACTCATATGGGGGAGGGGGAGGGCATGGGATGGGGGCTTGTGGACAGGATACTGGGAAAGGGAATAACATTTGAAATGTAAATAATGAAATATATCTAATAAAAGAAAAGAAAAGAAAAAAGTTAAAAGAGCTGAAAAAAAAAGAACATATCATTCTGAATGAGGTAACCTAGACACAAAAGAACACACATGGCATGCACTCACTGATAAGTGGATATTAGCCCAAAAGCTCCAATTACCCAAGATAAAATTCACAGACCACATGAAGCTCAAGAAGAAGGAAGACCAAAATGTGGATTCTTTAGTCCTTAGAAGGGAGAACAAAATACTCACAGGAGGAAATACAGGGAAAAAGAATGGAGCAGAGACTGATGGAAAGGCCATCCAGATACTGCCCCACTTGGGTATCCATCCCATATACAGACCCCAAACCCAGACACTATTGCGGATGCCAAGAAGTGCATGCTGACAAGAGACTGATATAGTTGTTTCTTGAGAGGCTTTGCCAGAGCCCTACTGATACAGATGAGGATGCTTGCAGCCAACCATTAGACTGAGTGCAGGGGACTCAATGGAGGAGTTGGAGAAAAGGCTGAAGTAGCTGAAGGAGTTTGCAACCCACTAAGAACAACAATATCACCCAACCATACCCTCCCCCCAACCAAGTACTCAGGGACTAAACCACCAACCAAAGAGTACACATGGAGGGACCCATGGCTCCAGCTGCATATGTAACAGAGGATGGCCTTGTCTGGTATCAATAGGATGAGAAGCCTTTGGTCTTGTGAAGGCTTGTTTCCCCAGTATAGGGGAATGCCAGGGTGGTGAGGTGGGAGTGGGTGGGTGGGAGTGGGAGACTCCTCATAGAAGCATAGAAGAAGTAGGGGGAATGGGAGCAGGGTAAATGAAGAAAGGGGATAACATTTGAAATGTAAATACATAAAATATCTGATAAAAAAAGTGTAGGACGGAAAAAAGGCAATGACGAATTGCAGCAATCATTGGACTATTTATGGATGACTTAATAAAATACAGAAATGATAAATGCTAAATTTATAAGGAAAATGGTGGACTTTAACCCAAGTAAGGAAGGAGAAATATATCCCCTCCTCCCCATCCTGAAAACAAACGGGAAAAGAAAAAGTCTGTACAAGCAGAGTATACAACCAGAAATGTGGAAGACCATGAGTTACACGAAGCAGATATTGGGAAATTATCCAATATTGACTGTGTAGTGTCACAATCTAGAAAAGTTGATGCAAAGTGGGAACAGATGCTGAAAAAAGTGGCAGTCAAATCACTGTCAGACTGAGACCAGGGAGAAGAGAGAATGTTGTCCTACTCCATTTCCAAACACCAATGCCTGCCTCTATCTCCAAATGACACAATACACACATACAGAGTTCATGTTAGCTGAGCTGAACTGCAGCTCGATAGGGCAAACACACTCAAGATAGGACTGAAACGCTGATAAATAGGCAACCTGAGTATATCCAGCTAAAATTCTAAACAAAAAAGTGGGCATTCCCTAATGCAGAGCTTTTCAACCTTCCTAATGCTGTGACCCGGTAATACAGTTCTTCATGCTGTGCTGAGCCCCAACCATGAAATTATTTTTGCTGCTACTTCATAACTGTAATTTTGCCACTGTTGTGAATCATAATGTAAATCTCTATGTTCTTTGAAGGTCTTAGGAGACCCCAAGTGGTTCACGGCCCATAAAGTGAGAACCACTGCTCTAATGGCATGCATGTTCATCTGGTTCTTTTTTTAAATTAATTTATTTATTTTTCCATCTTTATTAACTTGAGTATTTCTTATATACATTTCGAGTGTTATTCCCTTTCCCGGTTTCCGGGCCAACATCCCCCTAACCCTCCCCCCTCCCCTTCCTTATGGGTGTTCCCCTCCCAATCCTCCCCCCATTACCACCCTCCCCCCAACAATCCCGTTCAATGGGAGTTCAGTCTTGACAGGACCAAGGGCTTCCCCTTCCACTGGTGCTCTTACTAGGCTATTCATTGCTACCTATGAGGTCAGAGTCCAGGGTCAGTCCATGTATAGTCTTTAGGTAGTAGCTTAGTCCCTGGAAGCTCTGGTTGCTTGGCATTGTTGTTCATATGGGGTCTCAAGCCCCTTTGCCTTACCAAAGCTTTGCAGTTTTATGAGATCCCATTTGTTGATTCTTGATCTTAGAGCATAAGCCATTGCTGTTTTGTTCAGAAAATTTGCTCCAGTGTCCATGTGTTCGAGACTCTTCCCCACTTTTTCTTCTATTAGTTTGAGTGTATCTGGTTTGATGTGGAGGTCCTAGATCAACGTGGACTTAAGCTTTGTACAGGGTGATAAGAGTGGATCGATCTGCATTCTTCTACATGCTGACCTCCAGTTGAACCGGCACCATTTACTGAAAATGCTATCTTTTTTCCATTGGATGGTTTTGGCTCCTTTGTCAAAAATCAAGTGACCATAGGCATGTGGGTTCATTTCTGGGTCTTCAATTCTATTCCACTTGTCTATCTATCTGTCTCTGTACCAATACCATGCAGTTTTTATCACTATTGCTCTGTAATACTGCTTGAGTTCAGGGATAGTGATTCCCCCTGAAGTCCTTTTATTGTTGAGGATAGTTTTAGCTATCCTGGGTTTTTTGTTATTCCACATGAATTTGCAAATTGTTCTGTCTAACTCTTTGAAGAATTGGATTGGTATTTTGATGGGGATTGCATTGAATCTGTAGATTGCTTTTGGTAAAATGGCCATTTTTACTATATTAATCCTGCTAATCCATGAGCATGGGAGATCTTTCCATCTTCTGAGATCTTCTTAAATTTCTGTCTTCAGAGGCTTGAAGTTTTTATTGTACAGATCTTTTACTTGCTTGGTTAAAGTCACACCGAGCTATTTTATATTATTTGGGACTATTATGAAGGGTGTCGTTTCCCTAATTTCTTTCTTGGCTTGTTTGTCTTTTGTGTAGAGGAAGGTTACTGATTTATTTGAGTTAATTTTATAGCAAGCCACTTTGCTGAAGGTGATTATCAGGTTTAGTAGTTCTTTGGTGGAACTTTTGGGATCACATAAATATACTATTATATCATCTGCAAATAGTGATATTTTGACTTCCTCTTTTCCGATCTGTATCCCCTTGATCTCCTTTTGTTGTCTGATTGTTCTGGCTAGAACTTCAAGAACTATATTGAATAAGTAGGGAGAGAGTGGGCAGCCTTGTTTAGTCTCTGATTTTAGTGGGATTGCTTCAAGTTTCTTTCTATTTAGTTTAATGTTAGCAACTGGTTTGCTGTATATGGCTTTTACCATGTTTAGGTATGGGCCTTGAGTTCCTATTCTTTCCAGGACTTTTATCATGAAGGGGTGTTGAATTTTGTCAAATGCTTTCTCAGCATCTAATGAAATGATCATGTGGTTTTGTTCTTTCAGTGTGTTTATATAATGGAGCACGTTAATGGTTTTCCATATATTATACCATATCTGCATGCCTTGGATGAAACCTACTTGATCAGGGTGGATGATTGTTTTGATGTGCTCTTGGATTCGGTTTGACAGAATTTTATTGAGTATTTTTGCGTCGATATTCATAAGGGAATTTGGTTTGAAGTTCTCTTTCTTTGTTGGGTCTTTATGTGGTTTAGGTATAAGAGTAATTGTGGCTTCATAGAAGGAGGTAGCACTCCGTCTGTTTCAATTTTGTGGAATAGTTTGGATAGTATTGGTATGCGGTCTTCTATGAAGGTCTGATAGAATTCTGCACTGAACCCATCTGGACCTGGGCCCTTTTTGGTTGGAGACCTTTAATGACTGCTTCTATTTCCTTAGGAGTTATGGGGTTGTTTAACTGGTTTATCTGTTCCTGTTTTAACTTCAGTACCTGGTATCTGTCTAGGAAATTGTCCATTTCCTGCAGATTTTCAAGTTTTGCTGAATACAGGCTTTGTAGAAGGATCTGATGATTTTTTAAATTTCCTTTGATTCTCTTTTTATGTCTCCCTTTTCATTTCTGTTTTTTTTTTAATTTGGACACACTCTGTGTGTCCTCTGGTTAGCCTGGCTAAGGGTTTATCTATGTTGTTGATTTTCTCAATGAACCATCTTTTGGTTCTGTTGATTCTTTTTATGGTCCTTTTTGTTTCTACTTGGTTGATTTCAGCTCTGAGTTTGATTATTTCCTGCCTTCTACTCCTCCTGGGTGTATTTGCTTCTTTTTGTTCTAGAGCTCTTAGGCGTGTTGTCAAGCTGCTGACATATGCTCTCTCCTGTTTCTTTCTGCAGGCACTCAGAGCTATGAATTTTCCTCTTAGCACAGCTTTCATTGTGTCCCAAAAGTATGTTGGATCTTCATTTTCATTAAATTCTAAGAAGTCTTTAATTTCTTTCTTTATTTCTTCCTTGACCAGGTTATCATTGAGTAGAGCATTGTTCAACTTCCATGTATATGTGGGCATTCTTCCCTTATTGTTATTGAAGACCAGCTATAGCCCACCGTGGTCTGATGGGACACATGGGATTATTTCTATCTTTCTGTATCTGTTGAGGCCTGTTTTGTGCCCGATTATATGGTCAATTTTGGAGAAAGTACCTTGAGGTGGTGAGAAGAAGGTATATCCTTTTGTTTTAGGATAGAATGTTCTATAAACATCTGTTAAGTTCATTTGGTTCATAACTTTTGTTTGTCTGTCTATGTCTCTTTAAATTCTGTTTCCATGATCTTTCCATTTATGAGAGTGGGGTGTTGAAATCTCCTACTATTATTGTGTGAGGTGCAATAGTAAGGTTTCTTTTATGTAGATAGGTGCCCTTGTATTTTCAGCATAGATATTTAGGATTGAGAGTTCATATTGGTGGATTTTCCTTCAATGAATCTGAAGTGTCCTTCCTTATCTCTTTTGATGACTTTCGGTTGAAAATTGATTTTTGTCGATATTAGAATGGCTAATCCAGCTTGCTTCTTCAGACCATTTGCTTAGAACGTTGTTTTCTAGCCTTTTACTCTGAGGTAGTGTCTGTTTCTGAGGTGTTTTTCCTGTAGGCAACAAAATGCTGGGTTTTCATTATGTTTCCAGTTTGTTAGTCTGTGTCTTTTTATTGGGGAATTGAGTCCACTGATGTTGAGAGATATTAAGTAAGACCGATTTTTGCTTTCTGTTATGTTCATATTTGGAGGTCAGATTATGTTTGTCTGCTTGTCTTCTCTTTGTTTTGTTGCAAAGCGATTAGTTTCTTGCTTTTTCTAGGGCATAGCTTGTCTCCTTTTGTTGGGCTTTACCATTTATTATCCTTTGTAGGGCTGGATTTGTAGAAAGATATTGTGTAAATTTGGTTTTGTCATGGAATATCTTGGTTTCTCCATCTATGTTAATTGAGAGTTTTGCTGGATACAGTAGCCTTGTGTGCCATTTGTGTTCTCTTAACGTCTTTATGACATCTGTTCAGGATCTTCTGGCTTTCATAGTCTCTGTTGAGAAGTCTGGTGTAATTCTGTTCGGTCTGCCTGTATATGTCACTTGACCTTTTTCCTTTACTGCTCTTAATATTCTTTCTTTGTTTTGTGCATTTGGTGTTTTGACTATTATGTGACGGGAGGAGTTTCTTTCCTGGTCCAATCTATTTGGAGTTCTGTAGGCTTCTTGTATGTTTATGGGCATCTCTTTCTTTAGGTCAGGGAAGTTTTCTTCTATGATTTTGTTGAAGATATTTACTGGTCTTTTGAGCTGGGAGTCTTCACTGTCTTCTATACCTATATTCCTTAGGTTTGATCTTCTCATTGTGCCCTGGATTTCCTGTATGCTTTGGACCAGTAGTTTTTTTTTTTTCCATTTTACGTTATCTTTGTCAGTTGTGTCGATGATTTCTATGGAATCTTCTGCTCCTGAGATTTTCTCTTCCATCTCTTGTATTCTGTTGGTGATTCTTGTATGTACGGCTCCTTGTCTCTTCCTTTGGTTTTCTATATTCAGGGTTTTCTCCCTTTGTGCTTTCTTTATTGTTTCCATTTCCATTTTCAATTCCTTCACCTGTTTGATTGTGTTTTCCTGTAATTCTTTCAAGGATTTTTCTGTTTCCTCTCTAAGGGAGTCTACTTGTTTACTTGTGTTTTCCTTCATTTCTCTAAGGTAGTTCTTTATGTCTTTCTTAAAGTCCTCCATCATCCTGATCAAATGAGATTCTAAAACTAGATCTTGCTTTTCTGGTGTTTTTTGATAATTAGTTCTTTGGTGGGAGAATTCGGCTCTGATGGTGCCATGGTGTCTTGCTTTCTGTTGCTTGGGTTCCTGTGCTTGCCTCTTGCCATCAGGTTGTTTCTGGTGTTACCTTGTTCTGCTATTTCTGACAGTGGCTTGACCGTCCTATATGTCTGTGTGTCAGGAGTGCTGCAGACCTCTTTTCCTGTTTTCTTTCAGCCAATTATGGGAACAGAGTGTTCTGCTTTCAGGCATGTAGTTGTTCCTGTCCACTGGCTTTCAACTGTTCCTGTGGGCGTGTGTTCTGAGTCCTCCAGGCAGGTTACTTTGAGCAGAAAAGTTGGTCTTACCTCTGTTCTCGGTCCTGAAGTGGCTCCTCAGGGCTGGGTTTCAGCTCTCCGTGAGGGCAGCAACCAAAAGGGCCTGCCCCTACTTCTGGGTCCCTGTCTGCAGTGGACCTTGATGGCACTAGGTGTTTTCCTCTAGAGTCAGAAAAAAATTTTGAATTTTTTCTTAATAAATAAAATGTGTTTAATGGTTTTAAGTAGAAAAAAAATTTAGTTATGGCCTCATGGCCTTGGACATTGATATAAATGTAGGGGAAGGGTGAAAATTTATTATACTTGGAAAATCATAGGTGGTGTAGAGACCATAAAGCAGTGCTCTGTACTGAAGACTGGAAACTCCTAAGGGAGGCCTGACACCTACTGATGCCTGGGCAGAAATTCACCCCAATCAGTAATCTATTAAAACTGCACTGACTTTAAAAAATGTCAACAAAATGGTTCATTACAATATTCTGCTATACTTATAGACAGGAGCATAAAATAATCATCATCAGAAAGGTTTCTTCCAGCAACTGATGTAGACAGATATAGAGACCCACAGCCAAACATTAGGAAGAGCTCAGGGAACCCTGAACAAACTGGATAAGGATTGTAGGAGCCAGACGGGTCAAGGGCACCACAAGAAAACTCACAGAAACAACTACCTTGGGTTCATATGGTCTCGCAGAGACTGAACTGATAATCAGTTGGGAAGTTTGCATGGATCTGATCTAGGCACTCTGTTTATGTTGTGGTTGTGTAGCTTGATCTTCTTGTGGGACTTATAACAATGGGAGCAGTGGCTGTCTCTCACTCATTTGCTGAGTTTTGAAATCCTTTTCCTCCTACTGGATTGTCTTATCCAACCTTGATATGAGGGTGTGTGCCTGGTCTTATTGCATTTTCTTATGCTGTGTTTGGTTGAAATCCTCAAGAGGCCTGCTCTTTTCTGAAGGGAATAGAAGGAGGAGTAGATCTTGGGGGATAGGGGAGGTTCCGGGTGGGACTGAAAAGAGAGGAGGGAGGGGAAACTCTGGTAAGGTTGTAATACACAAGAGCAAAAGCAAAGAAGCAAACAAAAAATGCACTGAGACACTATATACCACAATGCGTAAAGAAGGTTTGATTTGGAGTTGCAAACAGCAGGAATTTGTTCCAGAAAATATTTCAGAGTGAACAGTGATGAAATATCCATGTCAAAAGGGAAGAGACATGAATTCTACAATATCTGTCTCTAATTTTCATCTTGCACTGGCTTCGAATTTAATCGCCTAACAGTGTTTTTATTGAAAAAATTCATACAATATATACTGATCACAATTTCCTTTGTACTAATTTTCTCAGATCGTTCCACCTCCCTTTCCTACACACCCAATTCCATGCCCTTTCTTTAGAAAAAAAACAGGAAAACAAACAAACAAAAAACAAACTGAAAAGCATAAGCAAACAAACAAGAAATACTCTCAGAGACACACACCCCATGAAAACACAAAGTTTTAAACCATAATTTACAAACAAAAGACCAATAAGATAAAAAATTGACCAACAAAGCAAGATGAGTAATTTTTAATAGGACATATATATATATATATATATATATATATATATCTATATATATATATATATATATATATATGGATTGCTTTGTTTTTGTATATTGTTCAACTATTTGTGGGGTTGTTCACTTTGTTTCTGTACCTATTCTATTGTGTTCTTTCTTACCCACAACCATACACTTTCAATCTCATCATTTCTTCATCACGTCCTATGCTTCTTTTAGTCTGTTTTCCTTAACAATATGTCAACCACATATTTGTATTTACATCCCTCCCTCTATTTTGTTTGTTGCTAAAATACTAATCCATAGTCAATAGCTTATTTTTCTTTCTCTCCTGCATTTAGTTACTGGTAGCTTAATCCGCACTATACTGTTCCTGTTCTTTCACACACCCCTGAATTTTCAGAGTTATAAATGGATTATTTTGAATTAATTAATGCTGCACCTCTTGCAGGCTTATCTATCATTTGCAGTTGCTACTGCAGAGTTGGCATTTTACTCTGATTGTTACTGGAGGTTGGGCCTAGTGTGCTGAACATGTGGCCGAAGTGGATAGTTACTGAGCTCCACTCCTAGTAGAGTGGAGGATGAATTATACCTCAGCCGTACTACAAAAAAGCTACATTCAAACATTATACATATGTCATCTGAAAGAATACAGTTCTGTAATTTTTAGCCAATGATCTTCCTTAGATGTATGAATGCCAACACAGAAATGTTGGAAATGTGAAAAACGAAGACAGCGTGACCAACCCAAAGATTATCAATTCTATAATGATGGATTCTAATGAGTATAAAAGAGATAACAACCCAAAAGCATTCTTTAAATTTAAATTTCAAATCTCCACAAACAAGTGAAGCAAAGATTTGGTTCATTACCAAGATAAACAGAATTGACAAAGCCTTAGGCAAACTAAGAGAGAGATGAGAACCCAAATTAATAATTTAGAGTTGCAAATGAAGGATTTACAGTAGAAACTAATGAAACTAAAAGGATCACTATGGCTTTCAAAATTTTATAGTAACATTTTAAAAGTCTAACAGAAGTAGATGAACGGAAAATGAAATGCACCTCCCCAAGCCCAGGGACAGATAGATGTACCGTTGAATTCTATCTGATACTTTAAAAAGACACATTAGCTGTTGCTCCTTAAAGCATTCCTTAAAATAGAATAGAACAGGAAAGAAAACAGCAGTCTCTTCAGATGCAGTACTTCTAATACCAAACCTGCATAATGGCACAGCAAAGAGGGAAAACTACAGACCAATTTTCTTGATGAACAAAGATGTAAAGTTCTTTTGTTCCGCTCATGTTTTAAAATTTAATTTTAGAAGATTTTATTTATTTTAATTTATACATATGGATGTTTTGCCTACATGTGTGTATATATATATATATATATATATATATATATATATATATATATATATGTTATGAGCATACCTGTTGGATTCCCTGGAATTAGATGCTTACAAATAACTATACGGGTGCTGGGAATCAAACTGGCACGTCTGGAAGAGTAACCAGTGTTCTTAATCACTGAGCCATCTCTATAACCCTAATGTAAAAATTCTTAACAAATGTGTGCAAATCAAACTCAACAAAACATCAAAAAGATTACTGACTATAATGAAATTGGCTTAACTCTAGAGTTATAAGGATGTCTTGACATACGCAAAACAGAACATGGTAGGGACAGAATGGGATTTTAATACGTAGAAAAGGTCAGTGATAAGCCAATGGGTAGGAAAAGTCAGAGGCTCTAAAGCCTGTTTTTGTTATTGTGCTAAATGGTCATACTGTCAAAGCACCTTCCAAATATTTAGTTTTAAACTCATAGAAATAATTTGAAAAATCATATTAAATCATGAACTGAGTAGTTAAATCAATTCTGAGCGAGAGAATCATGTTGGAGACATCACTGTACCTGATTTCTAGTTGTCCTGGAGAGTCCTAGTAACAAAGCCAGCATGATGTTGGCATGAAAATAGATACAAACACCAAAGAAGTGGAATATAGAGTACACAGAAATCATTCTACATAGCTACAACCCCCTGGTTTTCAAGAAAAGCATCAAAAATTAGCTTTGTATAAATGAAAGCCTTTTCAACAAATTGTGGTAGTGTTATTGGGT
Source organism: Rattus norvegicus (assembly GCF_021556685.1). Taxonomy (NCBI): domain Eukaryota; kingdom Metazoa; phylum Chordata; class Mammalia; order Rodentia; family Muridae; genus Rattus; species Rattus norvegicus. Next base: position 81,619,298 of record NC_141554.1, on the reverse strand, counting down.
AACAGAAGTAAACATGGGGAAACACTTGATGAAATATACATAGGGCCTTTCTGAAAAGGAAAGGAACTCACGAAATAAAACAATGAATTAACACATTCTAATATAAAGCTAAAAGTCTTCTGTTTGCCAAAAGAAACAATGAATCAAGAGGTAACCTACAGAATTAGAGAAAAACTTGAATAAGTATACATTTGGTAGTTGATCAAAGTCTGAAGCTAAGTAAACAAGAACTATCAAGAAAGCAAACAGCTCAATCTATATATTGGCTAGTTAAACGATGCAGCAGTTCACAAAGAGGAAATATAAATGGCCAATACACACATGAAAAAATGTTCAAGATCCTTAGGCACCAGAGAAATCCAAACTAAATTAGCATTGAGAATCCATTTCACTCTGGTCAGAATGGTTTTTATTTAGAGAACAAGTCACAAGAAATCCTGTATAGGAAGTGAAAAATTTGCACCCTTATACACTGTTGGTGGCAAAGATTTTGTATTCTTAGTTCATGCACTGTGGAAATCAGAATTATGGTTCCTTAAAAGCTTAAAAATACAACTATTATATGATCAAACCACCTTACATCTAGATAAATACTTGAAGGACCTAAACCAAGAGACCCGAGAGACACTTGTATATCTATGTCTATTGAAGCTCTAGTCACAATAGCTAAGTACTAGCTTAGACATTTGTGAACAGAAGAATAGACACAGAAAATGGGTTATACACATGAAACTAAATATTTTCAACCCATATGAGGAAAATTATTTTCTTTGCAGACAATTCGATGCACCTGGGATCATCACATTGAGCAAAATAAGTCAGATCCAAAAAGACAATTGTCACATGATTTCTTTCATTTGTGTATGCTTGAGGAGTTTACATAGACAATGAAAATGATTTGTCTATATATGCCATGAAAGTAGAAGCAAAACTGCTTGGTGTAACACTGGAGGTGAATGGGAAGGGGCAGTGAGGAGAAGGAAGAGGATATGGGATTGAAGATAATAAAAATAAATGGCATATTTATGATAATAAATTTATGAATTCCATAACTAAGTCTAATGTCCATATGCCAATAGAAACTGCCAATTTCCAAAATAAAACTATGGAATCTTGCTCTAAGACTAAAAGCCATTATTTTTTATTACCTTTATTATTATTATTTTGGATTTTCAAGACAGGATTTCTCTATGTCGTCCTGGCTGTCCTGGAACTCACTCTGTATAGCAGGTTGGCCTTGAACTCAGAGGCCTGCCTGCCTCTGCCTCCCAAGAACTGGGATTAAAGGCATGCACTACCACCTGTCCATTATTATTTTAAAAGTACCTTTATTATACTTATTTACTGTGTATGCTTGATTTTACGTAGATACTGTAAATTATGTGTCTATATGCACACACATTCCAGGATGCATGGAATGCCAGAGGAAAAACTGTCTAAGCACTATAACATTATAGAGTTCCTCAATTATTATTCCTCAATTATTATTATGTGAAATGGGTACCTTTAATACTAGACAAAAACAGAACTCACAACGTAGAAAATTTAAAGGCTCAAAAAACTTTATTGTCAGAACAATTAATTCATAGGCCAGGAAAGCATCTAGCTCATGAGAAAATATGTAAATATTAAGAACATTGTCAAAAGTATATAAGTGGCATAAATAAAGACCCTAAAGCTTTCAGGCTCTGTCTACATTCTCCTTCATAGAATTCTAAGGATTATAGATTTGGCAGATGGTTTATGGACCAAGTAAGTCTTCTAGGATGACATTGTAATTTCCCCTTCCATTGTTAAAATATTTCTCTATTTTCTTTTTTGACAGGTACTTTGTTTTTTAATTTTTGGAAGCTCTCTTTTCATTAAATTATTTATTTATTGCAGCCTCCCTCCTGGTCCTCAACTCACACAGCCCTTCCCTCCACCCTCTGAATAGAGGGAAGTACTCCCGGCTATTACCTCACTGACAGGCACCATTTTATTAAGAGCAAATTGTGATTACCAATTATTTCTCATGGCCCTTTTCTTGTCTTCCTCCTCCTCCTCTTATTGTTCTTGTTGTTCCTGTTCTTCTTCAAAATAAGTATTACTTTAATGATTTTTAAAGTTAATTGAACATAAGCAAAAAAAATACCAAAACCAAAAACTAAAACAAACAAACAAAACAAACCCCAAAACAAAAAACCCCACCCAACCATTGAAGATAAGCAACACAGAATCATTGTTCTTGTGTTTTCTTGCAAGCTTTTGTTTAGTAAGTTGTAGATTTGATTTATTTTGTTGTAGCTGATTTATAAAAGGAGTTTCTGCTGTGCATGTTAACCATACTTACAAGCAGTCATCATACTGAAATGTAGGTGGTCAATGCAAATCAGATGTAATGACTTTTAAAAATGTATATGTGTGTGTGCATGTGTGTGTGTATGAGAGAATGAATGAATGAATGAATGAGATGGAAGGAAGAGAGAAACAGAGAGAGCACATGTGTTTGTTGTTTTGTTTTATAAGACTGAGAAAGAAGATGAAGTTTTATGGGTATGGAGGGGGAGATCTAGGAAGAACTGGCAAAGATGAACAAGTGTAATAAAAATTTTGTATGCAATTCTCAAAAATAAAAACAAAACCTCGTCCTTTATGTTTCAATAGTAAATTATCGTGTAAACTCATCATATCTCTATAAAATGTCTTATCCTCCTTTGTAACAGCAATCAGTACCCAAGAAAATGCTGATGTGTAAAAGTAAAGGCTTTAGTTTTGATTATTATTACCTTAGAATCAGAAACTACTCAAAGCCTGGTTCCTTCACTCATTCATCTTTGACCGCTATTACGATTGTGACCACAAGGTGGCAGTAATGTAAATAGGCAGGTGGACTGCTGAAAACGGTCTATTAAGCCCTCTTATTTATGGTGTCAGAGCTGACTGTGTCACAGACTTAGCAAGCTGGAAACCCTGTGAAGCCCGTGAAAACTAAAGAAAGATGTTACTGCTACTGTATCATGTCATGCCTGTGACAATAGACTCTAGAAAGTACAGAGACAGAAGGTGCAGCGGTTTTTGTTTTTGTTTGTTTGTTTTCTTTGTACTAAGTTGGGCCCTCTGCCTCTGCTTCCTTCCCAGACATGAGCCTTGCAAATGCTATTCTAGTTTATTTCTTAGCGTCTGAGCCTCCTTCCTTGCTTCTTGATTAAGTAAAAGAACCTGGAGTTTGTTACTAAGATGCTTATCCTTTATTGCAGCACTCAGTGACAACTAAATTACAGTGCTTTACCTAAGGGAGTTGATGAGCATGGAACAGAATACTGAGAGATCAAAGATTCTGAAAATCATATTTATTGGCATATCATTTACAAATAATAGGAGCTAGTTTATTGAACAGTTGAGAGGGTTTTTTTTTTGGTATATTCATACAGGTATACTAGCATCACTAGAATCTAATTTTAGAACATTTTTATCACCCTCTAAACAAACACTATACCCATTAGCAGCCACACTCTATTTCTTATCAAACCATTTAGCTCTAGGCAACCACTAAAGTACTCTCTGTGTCTAGATATACATATAATGACATTTCACATAAATGGAGTAGTATAATATTTAACCTTTTGTCGTTGGTTCTTTTGACTTAGCATATTTCCAATGCTCATCATGTGGCAGCATGCTTCAGTGCATCATCCCTTTATACATCACTGAGTAACAATTCATTTGAGAGAGGAAAAAAAAACTCTTATTTGAAAACTCAGGGACATAATGATGAGAGGCAAAGCCAAACATGTTTAATAATTCATCATCTCGTGGACATTTGACTTATTACTATTTTGGCTATTATGAATGATATTATAATGAACATTTGTATACAATATGTTGAGTATATGTTTTAAGTTTCCCTAAAAGTAAAATTCTGGCACTGGGGTTGAAGAGTTGACTCAGCGATTAAGAACACTGGCTGCTCTCCCAGTGGACCTCAGTTTGGTTCCCAGCACCCACATAGTAGCTCATAAACACAGATAACTCCAGATCCAAGGTATCATATTTTCCTCTGGTCTCCATGGGCACCAGGCACACATTTTGTGCATAAAAACATATACAGGAAAAACACCAATACACATAAAATTAGAAAGGAATACACATAAAATTTTAAAAGAGTTCTGGTTCTTATGGTAGCTGTATGTTTAGCATTTTAAAGAGTTAGCACTCATTTTAGATGTGGCTGCACACTATCATCATTACCAGCAACTATATCTGAAGCTTCCAGTCATGCCACTTTTTTGTCAATACATGTTATCTATATTTAGAATGTTACTATCCTAGTAAATGTGAAGTGGTATTTCATTATAGTTAGGATTTACATTCACTAAATGACTAACAATGTTATGTATTTATGCACTTACTGGTGTTTTCATATTTCGTTTAACTTGTAAAAATGTACATTTACATTGTTAGTATATTTGAATACTTGGATTCTCTTTTAATTGCTGAGTTAGAGAAATTCTTTACAATATCAAGTTAAAGCAAACTACAACTTAAGTATAATCTCATATTACAACACTACTCAACATAGAAAACAACCTTAAAATTCAATAGAAGGGCCGTTGAGTTGGTACAGTAGGAAAGACACTTAGCATCAACCCTTTTTTCTCATTTTTAATGGATATTTTATGTATTTACATTTCAAATATTATCCCCTTTCCTGATTCCTCCCTCTTCCATTTACCCTCCCCCTGCTTCTATGAGGGTGCTCCCACTCCCACCTACCAGCTCCCACTTCCCTCCTGGTATTCCCCTATGCTAAGGCATCAACACCTCACAGGACCAAGGACTTTTCCTCCTACTGATGCTGGACAATGCCATCCTCTGCTACATATGCAGCTGGAGCCATAAGTGCCCAACAAGGCCATCCTCTGCTAAATATACAGCTGGAGTCATGGGTCCCTTCCTGTGTACTCTTTGGTTGGTAGTTTAGTCCCTGGGAGCTCTGGGGGTTCTGTTTGGGTGATAATGTTGTTCTTCCTATGGGGCTGCAAACCCTTTCAGCTCCTCAGTCTAACTCCTCCATTGGAGTTCCCATGCTCAATCTGATGGTTAGCTGCAAGCATCCTCATCTGTATCAGTAGGTCTCTGGCAAAGCCTCTCAGGAGACACCCATTTCAGGTTCCTGTCACCAAGCACCTCGTAGCATCAGCAATAGTTTCTGGGTTTGGTGTCTGCATGTGGGATGGATCACCAGGTAGGGCAATCTCTGGATGGCCTTCTTTCAGTCTCTACTCCACTCTTTGTCCCAGTATTTCCTTTAGACAAGAGCAATTCTGGGTTAAAATTTTGAGAAGGGTGGGTAGCTCCATCCCCCAACTGGGCTTCCTGCTTAACCTCTGGATTTGGTCTCTACAGGTTCTCCTTCCCCTTTGTTGGGCATTTCAGCTAATCTCATCCCTGTTGAATCCTGGGAGCCTCTTGCTTTCCTGGCATCTGGGACTTGTTGGTGGCTACCCCCAGTACCCCAGCCCCTATTGCTAAACACCTCTGTTCAACTTCCTGGCCCTCTGTATATTAACCCAGTCTCCTTCTGTACCTGATCCTCCCCAGTTTTCCTCCTCCCCCTCCTCTCTTCCTTTCAAGTTCCTCCTACCCTCTGCTCCCAGAGTATTTTGTTGCCCCTTCTAAGAAGGACTGAATCTGGGTTAGGGATTTAGCTCAGTGGTAGAGCGCTTGCCTAGGAAGTGCAAGGCCCTGGGTTTGGTCCCCAGCTTCATATGGTCTGTGAATTGATATTTTGTTACAAGGATAGAAAAGTAACTAAGACAGGAACTGAATACATTATGAGCTACTCAAAAATATTTCAGTGAGTGCATCCTGCAATGCTCATCCCAGAATTTTTAAAATAACAATTTATATGAAAAATCCCAGTGTGAGGTTTGAAACCACCTCACTATGAATTGTTGGCTAAGGAGTTCCCAAAGATCCTAAAACAATATATCCTACTGTTATTGCTCTCACTCACATATCTGAACTAAATGGCAAGGCCTTATTTCTGGAGATACTTTATATTTTCAGTACAGGACAGAGAATTTGAGCTGAACTTGCCCTAGAAGCTTCACTTTTGTTTTCTAGCTAGCATCATTCATTGTCCTGGGAAGTGCTATGGAGACTCCTGGGTTGAGTCATTGATAAGTGGTCTTTACCTAGCTGTGAATTCTGTCTGCTACTGTACCAACCGTCCAGAAGAGATATGCTTGGTGGTCCCATAGTGAGATGATTGTTTTAGGGAAAACTAGCCACTTTCTTTTTTCTTTTTTTTTCTTTTTTTTTTTTATTAACTTGAGTATTTCTTATATACATTTCAAGTGTTATTCCCTTTCCCGGTTTCCGGGCAAACATCCCCCTCCCCCCTTCCCTTCCTTATGGGTGTTCCCCTCCCATCCTCCCCCCATTGCCGCCCTCCCCCCAACAATCACGTTCACTGGGGGTTCAGTCTTAGCAGGACCCAGGGCTTCCCCTTCCACTGGTGCTCTTACTAGGATATTCATTGCTACCTATGAGGTCAGAGTCCAGGGTCAGTCCATGTATAGTCTTTAGGTAGTGGCTTAGTCCCTAGAAGCTCTGGTTGCTTGGCATTGTTGTACATATGGGGTCTCAAGCCCCTTCAAGCTCTTCCAGTTCTTTCTCTGATTCCTTCAACGGTTCCTATTCTCAGTTCAGTGGTTTGCTGCTGGCATTCGCCTCTGTGTTTGCTGTATTCTGGCTGTGTCTCTCAGGAGCGATCTACATTCGGCTCCTGTCGGCCTGCACTTCTTTGCTTCATCCATCTTGTCTAATTGGATGGCTGTATATGTATGGGCCACATGTGGGGCAGGCTCTGAATGGGTGTTCCTTCAGTCTCTGTTTTAATCTTTGCCTCTCCCTTCCTGCCAAGGGTATTCTTGTTCCCCTTTTAAAGAAGGAGTGAAGCATTCACATTTTGATCATCCGTCTTGAGTTTCATTTGTTCTAGGCATCTAGGGTAATTCAAGCATTTGGGCTAATAGCCACTTATCAATGAGTGCATACCATGTGTGTTTTTCTGTGATTGGGTTACCTCACTCAACTAGCCACTTTCTGATTGAGTTTGAGGCCCTTACTAAGAGGGAAATTATGTTCCTGGTACCGTAAATGTGATCAAAGCCCCATAACAGCAGAAGTCACAGACTTGGGGGAAATTAATTTCTGGTGCTTTTTTAAATGGTCATAAACAGCCTTTAAATATATATGCTTGTATCTATAAACTGATGTTTTAGCCAGATAAACTTTGTTTTGCTGGTGAGGATAGATAACTCAGAGATTCATAATTGATTCAAATACTGAGAGTAAGTGACTGCTGGGTGGTTAGTCCTGAAGAGGACATCTTTATCAATGCTTCCAAAGGCCACAGAACATCTATAAAGAGAAGATAGAAAGACTATAAGAATTGGAAGATGTGGAGGAGTACTATATAAACTATGTATCGGACATGGTCATCACAATTATGAACATACATTAGCTGTATGTACCTGAAAAGACCTGCATTAAAAAATATGTAAGAGAGGACATGCTCAGTGGTTAAGAATACTGGTTGTAGTGGAAGGGGAAGCCCTGGGTCCTGCTAAGACTGAACCCCCAGTGAACTAGACTGGTGGGGAGAGGGCGGCAATGGGGGGAGGGTTGGGAGGGGAACACCCATAAGGAAGGGGTGGGTGGAGGGGGATGTTTGCCCGGATACCGGGAAAGGGAATAACACTCGAAATGTATATAAGAAATACTCAAGTTAATAAAAAAATGTAAAAAAATAAAAAATAAAAAAAAAACAAAAACAAAAACAAAAAGAGTACTGGTTGTTTTTGCTGATGACCTGGGTTCAGTTCCTAGCATCCACATGGTGACTAAGCATTCCAGTTCTATATGACTCAACAGCCTCTTTTGGCCTTAGGGTACTGCATGCACAGAAATATGTGCAGGAAAACCACGCAAACACATAAAAAAATGATACAGGAAAATAGAAGGGTAACTGGTTAGGGTGAAGAAGATGATCAGGAGATGTGAGAAGTAGATGAGAGATGGTAATAATGGGTGGTAAATATGGTCATAGTCCATTATTCAAATTAATGAAATAGTCCTGCTGTGGATTGATGTCCCAGGGCAGGCTGGTATTCAAGGGAGGTAAGGTGAATGGGAGCAGGTAACACAGAGAGAAATTTGTGAGGGCAAGACTGTGAGAAGAGGAAGGAGAGTGGTATGGATGCACCTGGCATATAAACTGTAATAAATTTAATAAATAAATTTATAGAAAAAGAGAATAGAAAATAATCACAAAAATGATAAAATATGAAAAGAAAAAATGGATTTAAAAATAGTTCAAGAAGTATGATTCCCTTTTATTAGCTTATGTTTTTAATTTTTTATGGTGTCCTATCAGACACAAATTAAATCCTTACTACTTCTTTTGCTTTTGCATCGTATGAGAGGAAAAAGAAAGCATTGTCTTATCCTGGTCACTAAGATATAAGATGTGTGACTTTTTGTAAGTTTTATATTTTACTTATATACCTTTGTGTGTACATTGGTTGCATACATACAGAAGCTCATAGAGGCCAACACACAGAGAGTGGGATTCCTTTGGAACTGGGGTTTTAGGGAGTTGTGAGACACTTGCTGTGGGTGTGGAGATCTGAACTTGGGTTCTCTGGAAAAGTAGCAAAATACTATAACCACTACAGCCATTTTTCCAGGTCTCCTTCATTGTCTCCTATTGAATAATTTCCCTGGATATCAAATGCTAGGTTGAAGTTATTTTTATTTAGCACATGGGGCATGCTGTCTGATTCACTTCAGGACTATTAATAAGTAATGTTAATCTTACAAGGATTTTGTAAGTAAAAATCGTTTTCTCTTTAGTTTGGTGTTTTGATTGAGCATAATGTGAACTTTTATACATCTCCCTTACCTTATCTATCTATATATAGCTCATTGAACTACTGATCCCTAGGGTTTTTCCATAAAAAGAAGTTTAGAAAAAATACTTAGTTTAGAAATTTTTTTTCAGTATTCTTTTGTCTCTATTTTTTCCTCCTTGTAGAACTCCCAGTAGATCTACAGTAATAATCATGCTATCTCTAAGTCCCTGTTCATTTCACTTATTTTTTGATTTGTTTATTTTTTTTGCATAGGATAATCAAAATTGACCTATTTTCAATGTTGTTGACTCTTGTTTCCAACAGCTCACATTTCTATTTCAATTTGTCTGATTGTTTTTTGTTGTTGTTGTTGTGTTTTTTTTTTTAAGATTTAAGTTATCTTTGAACCAAGATGTGTAGTTTTTGGCAAAACTCTGCCAGGTGTTCTTTATTTGGACAGAAAATTTCTCATACTTTTGAAGTCAATTAAGATATATTTATCACTACTTGCTTGAAATATTTAAAGGACCTTGTTTTAAATATTTTGTCTATTCAAAAGAAGAGATAGATCTGCAGTTAACAATGTTTTGTCTTGCAGAGGACCAATCCATGTTTACAACTCCTGTTTCAGGGGATCCAACACTCTCTTCTGACTTCTGCACACAACTGTGTACATACACACACACACACACACACACACACACACGCACACACACACAGACACACACACACATATCACCACCACCACCACCACCACCACCACCACCACCACCACCACCACCGCCACCACCACTACCAACAAATCTAAAAATCTTTGTCAAGTAAGTTAAAATTTTAAACTTGCTTAAATGCCTTTTTCTCTTAGTATTATGGTTATTGTTAATTTTAAGCTTGACAGGATCTTGGATTTTCTGGGAGAAGGGCCTCTGGGTATAATTATGAAGGATAGTTTTGATTATATTAATTGATATGGGAAGACCCATCTTAATTGTGGTTGAGGCTATTCCCTAGGTAGGAAACCCTGGGATACATAGCTTGGTGAAAATGTGCTGAGTACTACCATACATTCATTTACTATTATTCTTTGTTCCTTGATTATAGATAGATAATCACTAGTTCTCTCAAGTTCTGGCTGTTGTGACATATGGCTATAATGGACTGACACTGATGGTTTGAGAAAGAATTGCTTCCCACAGGGTCATATATTTGCGCGCCTATTCACCAGCTAGTAAAACTATTTGAAAGGGTTAGAAGGATTAAGAGTGGCCTTGTTGAAGGAAGTGGGTCACTGTGGGTGGGCATGGAGGATTCAAAAGCCCATATCAAACTCAGTCCTGCTCTCCCTGACTGTAGATCAGGATGTAGCTCTCAATTACTTTTCCAGTACCATGCCTTCCATGCTTTCATGTCATTTCCTGTCATGATAATAATAGACTAAGACTCTGAAGCTGTAAGCAAGTCCCCAATTAAATTCTTTCTCTTATAAGATTTGTGGCCATGATGCCTTATCACGGCAATAGAACAGTGACTAAATTACCTGGAAATGTGAATCAGCATGATTCTTTTCCCCTTATGTTTCTTTTGTTTGGGTATTTTGTCACAACAACAGAAAAGAAACTAAGGTATTTGGCCTTTGTGTTTTTCTTAGATGTTTAATACTTTCTCATTTTATTGTGTTCTAAATAAAAATTATTATCTGGGAACTTTGCAAAACTAGTTTTCAATCCAGGATTAATTAATTTTATATTTTTGTTTCATTTCTTGTTTGTGTGGTGTTGTCTTGAAACTAGCCAGCAGTTACACCTTAAAGCCTTACTTTCTAGTATAAATCCTAAGCATGTACATAGCATATAAATATGTGCCTTCAGATAAATGTATGTGGTTGTGCAGATTACCAAAAATGTGTTGGAGCTCTTTAAATGTAATATAGATACTTCATTATTTATCATATTTCTGTTTAAGCTTTCTTCTGGTAATTGTTTTGGTTGATCCTACTTGCATTGATTCTTCAGGAAGATTAATTCTTTTTCTGATTCTGTTAGAGATGACATGAAAATTATGTTGAATTTCTCTGAGTAACCTCTAAATCATGTCAAATAAAGACAAGTTGTAGGGTTAAAATATTTCAGGTAGTGGCAAACAGGTCAAAATTTGGCAATGCTTTTTGGATAAGATTTTAATGGAACCTCATGTTTTACTCAAATCCTTTTAGTGGCTGCTCAAGTATGTGATTCTGAACAACTGAGGTTGCAAAACTACTGGTTTTCAAAAGTAATGTGGATATGACAAGAGGAGATGAAAATACCCCAAACACTCCCATATGTTGATCTTTTAAATTTTTTGTCTTATTTTTAATTTTTTAGTATTTGAGGATTTTATAAAATATATTTTACTGTATTCTTTCTCATCTTCACTTCTCAACTCCTCCTAGATCCTCCCTTTCTAACTCACTGAACTTTATATATTTTCTCCCTGTAAAAAACAAAGACAAAAGAGAAAAGCCACTAAAACATGGAGTTCACTTTGTGTTGGCCATGTATTGCTGATCATGGGGCTTGCCTTGAAGTGTGGTTGATGTACCCAGTGTCACTCTATTGCGGTAAACTGAGTAGCTATCTTAGTAACTATCATTTCTTTAAATATCTTCTTGCCCAGGAGTGGGAATTTGTTCTCACTTTCCCTCTCTCTTCCTTCAATAAATGATGTTCAAATTGTGGTAAGAATTTGAACAGTTTTCATGGTTATGAAAACATAGATTTTGACTATTTTGTTATTTCTTTACCTGGTGTTACTTGTGAACTCTGTATGAAAATATTTTTTGTGCCTTATTGTACCATTCTGGAAATACTTCTTTTAGGTTAATTGCTTGAAGTTTGAGAAAAAAAAATAGAGGTAACATCAGCAAGGCGGTAGAATAAAAATTTCCAGATCCTAATCCTCCCAAAAGACATGAATATAAGAATGATACATAAAAAGAATATTCCTGTGAGAAATCCAGAAATCAGTTAGAAAGTTGTTTGCATCCTGGGTGAATGTGAAACCAACTAGGAAGATTCATGACATTCTCTCGCACTAGCATCTTCTCCCTCCATTCAGAAAGATACTCTAAACTTATGCTTCAATCTTGGAGAAGGGAATCCATAAAATATATATTGACTGGTCTGACATTTAGGGAACTTGCCTAAAGACCACTAGTTCTCTTCCAATAGGAAAAATGACAAGAATATAGCTGCCAGGCTGATGACCTCAGAGAAGAAAGACAAAGTGTACCAGAGATTGCAGGACAAGAGATAAAAATAGGTGGAATTCTCATATCTCATCTTACTACAACATGAAGGCTGTACTCTCCTCAACACTAGGAACTCATGAATGGAAACCACAAAATGTCTTCACCTAAGATTAGAGACGGTTCCTTTAAGGAAAGGATTACAATGTTCACATTTTCTACTAGATCTGAGTCAAGAACTTCTTGCCCACAGGTTCTAGGGAAGAAGGAGAGGTGACTAATACTTAACATGAAGAAATAACAATAAAGAAACAAGCAAAACAAGTGAAACAAAACCCCATGCAAACAGGGAAGTGTGATATAGTTAAAGGAAGTTCAATATCTAGAAACTATAAAAATATAGAGATAAATGAATTTCCACAGAATTACTTCAAATTATCTCCATACTTATTCTTTGCAAATTAAATTTGCACACACACACACACACACACACACATACACACACACACACAAATGGTTAAACAGGTTAGGTAAGAAATTTATAATAATGGTAAAAGAAAACATACTGAAAGGAATAAAACCGAAATTTTAAAGAAAAGAAAGTTAAATTAACAATATCCATCAAAGAGACATGACAGTAGACAGAATGAAGCATAAAAAATAATCATTGATCATTGTAGAGAGCGGCGCGGCGAAACAAAGATGGCGCCTTGTCTGGATATAAACGACTTACTGCGCATGTGCAGGCTTGTCCCCTTGCTAGGGCTCCCTCTAGTGGTGAACAGCGGTACTGCACATGTGCGGTTTATGCACCAGGTGTCAGTTGACCGTTAATATGCTAATGAGGTGATTCATTCTCTGCCAATTCCTGGAGGACAAGTAGTGGGGTGATCCATGCCCTACCAATCCCTGAGAGATAATTAGCATACAGTTGTCTATATAAGTCGAGCGATTTTGCTGTTCGGGGTCCCTGTTCAGAAGAGCTGTAACACTAAGAAGAGCTGTAACACAGTAAAGGCTTGCTTGCAGAAGAATCCTGTTGCCGCGCGTCGTTCTTGCTGGCGGGACACTGGGCGTGCGACAGATCATGAAAACAGGCATTTGTTAAGTTATTGAATCAGGGGAGTAAAAAATGAAAAAAAAAAGAGAAACTAAAAGATATATGGGATCATTAAGCAGAATAATATACACATTATAGGATTTCCTGGAAACGGGATAAAGAAAGGAAGAACTTAATTGAGGAAAGGAAAGAAACTACTATAAAATTCAAGACACTCAAAAGATTCCAACTACGTGAGTCACATTGAAACCAGCCTGTCAGAAATAACACACAAAAAGAGAATCTTGAAAAAGAAACATGTTAGAAGACTGTACAGGAGGCAATAATGATTGTATTGAGATTTCTTAGAAGAAACAGTAGAGATTAAAACAGAGTGGAGTGATATATTAATGCATGGCCCAATTTGGTCATATCCTGAAGGATAATACAATTGACTTTTTTTATTCTTTAATTTTTTTCTACAGTCCAGATTTTATTCCCCTCCTCATCCACCCTTCACTGTTCCATATCCCTCCCTCCCCTCTCTCCAAGCGGATGTTCCCTTACCCCATGAGACCTCCTCACTCCCTGGGGTCCCAAGTCTCTTGAGGGTTAGGTGCATCTTCTCTGACTGAGTCCAGACCCAGGAGTTCTCTGCTGTATATGTGTTGGGGGCCTCATCTCAGCTGGTGTATGCTGCCTCATTGGTAGCTAAGTGTTTGAGTGATCCTAGGGACCAAGTTAGTTGATACTGCTGGTCTTCCTATAGGGTCGCCCTCCTCCTCAGAAGTTGACATTTCTGATTTAAGGCGAGGGATGGGGTCAAGCTAACGACTATAGTTGCTAGTCTGAGAAACAAAATAAAGCAAAAAAAAAATTAAAACTACAAAAAAGCCTTACAATTAATATCTTAAATGGTTTGTGTTCTTTTCAGAATTGTTAAGTTTCAACAAATGGTGAAAGTGTGGATCTCTATAACATTAAGATTTGATCTTGTAATGGCTAGATAAATTATGCAGAAGTAATTTTACAAATATCAAGGTACATTCTTTGAGAAGATGTTTAGCAAAACAAAATATACCCATACATAATAGACACACATAATTTATATATGTTTATGGAGATTCATTCTGCTAAAATTAAATGTTTTCAAGGAAATAAATACAGCTGGAGATAATTGTTAAAGTAACTCAGATTCAGAAATATATTTCATTGTTTCCTTTCATATATAAAATATAAATTTAGAATATAAGTATTTATTTTATATATTAATGAAAATAGAAGATAGAATATGGGCTGAATAGATTGGGTCTAAAAGAGGAGAATAAAAGAATGTCATGTGTGGAAAAAGTAATACAAATATTGCATGTTTTCTCACATATTATAAATCTATTATCTATTTATCTATTTATCTATCTATCTATCTATTTACTATATGAAAGCAGGATCAGAACTATTTGAGGAGAGAAAGAATATTAGGGGGAGGAAAAGGGGTAAAAGAGGGAAATAGACTAAATGTAAACAAAGTATGATGATTTATATGTATTAAAATGTTATAATGAAGTCTACTATCTTGTCTAAAAGGAGAGAATTTATATTGTATCTAGATGCTATATTTGAGTAGTATATTTTATTCATTTTGGTTCTTAGTCCACTTATTGCCACATCCAATAGAAAAGTATTTTCTAGAAGATATTTTTATCAGGGAGGACCACTGGGGCTCTTTTAGATTTTTATTATGATATAAAGGATTTTTTTTCCTCTTTTTTTCCGGAGCGGAGGACCGAACCCAGGGCCTTGCGCTTGCTAGGCAAGTGCTCTACCACTGAGCTAAATCCCCAACCCCGATATAAAGGATTTTAATACTTTGCATGTTTCACTCAGTATTGAATGTTTATTGTGTATTTACCATTTGTACCCAGACTTTTTGTACCCAGTTCCTCCACAAACTACAGAGAACATAAACTATGATAAAGATACACGAAGCATAGCACTACAAGAATTACTGCAGGAGATGTTTATAAGATGTGTACATTTTAACACCCCTACTTGGAATATCTCCAAGCCTCTTTCTTGAGCCCTTTTTCTTCGTGTGTTTTCTTAGGAGTTTATTGCAGAAACTGGACTATAACCAGAAATCATCTCCAGTTGGCAATTTATATTCTGGAACCATTACCCTATTGTAAGCAATCATGAGATTTGAAAAAAAAAGTCAGTAGCTTCTCCTCAATGATGTCTTGCAGACCCCTGGACTACAAGCCAGTAAAGAAGCATACTGTGTATGTTTTACCCTTTGGGACTTCTAGTGAATGTTTGTTTAACAACAGATGTCACTGTTTACTTGGTAAATATGAAGTCTTCTGCAAAATGTGCAACTAAATCAAAGTCCACTTTGGGACTGTTTTCAACTTTTAGAAAGATTACTTTATGCTTTTTTTAATTTATACTTTTATAATTTTGTAAACTTTATAATTGCTGCTTTTCCAAAGGCAGAGTCTCAAATCGCATGAAGTTACTATACTAAAGAAGCCTTGTAATGATAAGTTTCTCTCTCTCTCTCTCTCTCTCTCTCTCTCTCTCTCTCTCTCTCTCTCTGTATGTGTGTCTCTGTGTGTGATATTTCTAAAACCAAGTATAAAAAATATAAGAACACATTTATAATGGCTTTAATTTATTTTTACATGTATGAGAATCTATTCTTCTATATTGTAAGAAGTCAGATAAATGCTCCTTTCCATATTTAGAAGGTGAGAAGCTTCAGATAGACTCAATTATTTGTATTAATTAAAAATATCAGCACCAAGCCAGGCATAGGGTACACTCTTTTAACCTCACCATTCAAAAGACATAGGGATGTTGATCTCTGTAATTTTGAGGCCACTTTGATCTATATTGTGACTTTCAGACCATCTAGGGCTACATAGCAACGTCTTGAGCAAAAAAAATGTTGAAAAGAAACAAACAGAAATCCAAGAAATTATATATAGTTCAAAATATCATTAACATTTGATCAGGTTCTAAACTTATTTAGGATCCTCAATTTAAAACTAATAAATTGATTTTATTAACTTATTGAAAATATCTGATCACTACTAGAAGTATCAAAAAGGCAAGAGAACTGAAATTAGAAAATGGACAGCCCCATAACAATTGGAGTGGGGTCTGTCTCTGACTCTGTTTCTTGCCAATAGATCCCTTTCTCTCTATTTGAACTTGAGGCCTGGTTGGGCCTCAGTGAGAGAAGATGTGCTTAGTCCTCCAGGGACTTGATGTCCCAGGGCAGGGTGGTGCTCAAGAGGTGATTCCTCATCTCTGAGGAGAAGGGGAGATGGTAATGAGGGGAAGAATTTGTAAGTGTGGTACTGGGAGAGGAGGAGAGATGGGGGCTGTGATTGGGTTAGAAATTAAATAAATTAATTAATAAAAAAAGAAAAAGAAGATGGACAAACACCAAAAACGTCCAGAAAGCAGAAAAGACTGCCAAGAAAATAGGCACGAGAGTACTCTATTTATGAGACAAACATTGATGACTGAAAGCTAAGCATATGTCAGCACCACCACTGACGATGCCAGTAGACTTTTATAGTTACTCTACTGAATTGTGAATTCTAACACAAACACTGTAAACTACTCTCATTCTTTCAAGATTAAAGGTATCATACAAGAACAAACATATGCTTTGTCCCACCTTCATCACCTTTATTAGTGTGTGACTTTTATGCCCCTAAATAAAAGTGAAAATCCCAGATGTAGAAATGTGCCCAAATATTGTATTTTATTAAATGTAATATGAGCAGAGGAGTCAGCTTTTTCTTTTCAATAGTCCTTGAAGTCAAACTTGGCTGATATTATTTTGTATCTTTCCAAGCACATGGAAATAATGCTGTCTAGAAATTTCTATAGATACAACGACAGTGAATAGCAATTTCTACAGATGTATAGGAAGGCTGCTAGAATGAAATCAAGATTTGAGTCATCACCAAGCTGAATAAATAAGGTCAATTAATGTTTATAATATTGGCCAAGGCAAACTGATAGGGAGTCATAGTATCTGAGACATTTTAGAAAAAAAAAAGCCTGAAACATGAATAAAAGCCTGAATAAAAACAATGTTAAACTAAGTACTCAATTGTGGATGGCTCATCTATATCAACCTCCCATTGTCAGAGACTAAGGAAACTTTCAAGACAGGGTAAAGATGTAAGAATGAATAGACAAGAGGAGAGCTGTGAAATGATGACTTCTATATATGACTGCTTCATCCATTATCATACAGCAGCTGTAGTGATGTGCACAAGAGTGGCACAATATCAAGCCAGTAAATATTCCAGAATGGATGGTGGAGGGGCATCTAAGCCCCACTTTTATTGTACGAGCTACTGGAAGTTGATGGTTGTTGAAGGAAGGAGAGTCACTGTTCTTTGTGGATTTGGCTGCTGGTAGGTGGCTCATGTCCTAGTAAAAGATTATATAACTATCTCCATATGTGCATCACTAACTAGACTCCAAGAATTATTAATAATAGTAAAACAAAGGTAAGGAGCTCTAGGAAGAGTTGGAGGGACATAGTGGTGGATGGATATGTTCAACATACTAATGTATAAAACTTGCAGAGAATGCTATTCAATAAAGAGCAGAGAGTTTGGAATCAGATGAACTGTATTATAAAACATCATGGTAAAACAAAACAAAACAAACAAACAAACAAGCAAACACAGAAAGGAAAAACCACTATCTTCTAGAAGGAAATATTTATTTCTGCTTACAGTTCCAAATGGAAAATCTGTAATGGTAAGAGAAGTACAGCAGTAAATGGCCGGAGACAGAAGTTGACAGATCACATTTTAAACTGCAAACAGAGAGCAAATAGATAACTTCAAGTTCCATAAACTTTTAAAGACTGCCCCAGTGACAAGGCTCCTCCTCCAGCAAGGCTCGACTTCTTAAAGGTTCTATAACCTTCAGAAAAAGAGTGCTACCAACTGGGTCTCACATACTTAATTCCATAAACTCATGGCAGTATTCATTTAGTACAGCTTAAAAGGTCATAGACTATAATATTGTCTGAACACTGGTCAAAAGTTCAAAGCTCAAAGCATCTTTTTAGACTCAAGGCAATAATTTAGCCTCCTATTTAAAAAAATTACATATTTCCAACATAGAGTGGCATCTTTGACATCCAGGATAAAATAAGGCAGCGTATAGATTCAGCTATTACCTGGGACTGGGCAGAAGTCTCCCTGGCAGGGGGTGATGAAAATTTCCTAGGGGGTTGCAAGAAGCCAGTGAAAAATTGCTTTAGGGGCTGCAAAAGACAGGTTGAAAAGAAAGATAAAAGGGAAGAAAGAATCTCTCTCCCCCCCTCTCTCTCTCTTACACACACACACACACACACACACACACACACACACACACACACACACCCCACACACACTGGATGTATATGGATGAAGCAAACTTCAAAAGCTTATATGATCAAGCTCCTACAACTTTATTTTTTCTCCCACAGTTTATATATACCCCAGCAAAATCTTTCAAGCAGTACAAAAATTACATTGTGACTACATTCTATTTTTCTTTTAGTCAATGATTATTAAGAAAAACAGTATGTTTCTCCAATACCTTTACATAAAAACACCACTACATAGTACAGGTTAAAAATAAAACATCATTCCCAAGAACCCACATACATTTGTTACTAAGCAACTTGTTATAGATTAGCAAACTGTGAGCAAGTAAGGTAATTTTCTCAGCCAGTTTCTCTTACTGGCAGCCAGCAATTTGTGTTTAAAAGAAAGGATCAATTATTTTTATTATTTATCTTTAAATGTAATCTTATAAAACTCTTAAAAGAGTCACAAATCTAAATCCATATTTAAAAAAATAGTCATTTCTACTTTAAATCCCCAGAATGCACATCTACTTATCAGCGATTTTTATTAAATCATATCAGGAAGCTGAAGTTGTAAGTGGATCGAGGAAGTCAATCATCCCCTTGACTAAGAGCCCTTCTTTGCAAGAGAGAAATCAGCTAGTGCTGGTCCAGCTGCCATTATTCTTGTTTCCTGACCTTAAAAATATCCCTAGCTTTCTGAACTTCCAACTGCTCACTCAGTTTTTCTACATCAGAGCCACTAGCAAAAACATCTTAACCTAACTTCATTAAGAATTTATTTTCCCCAATTCTTTCTGAGGGTGACGGTCGTTGTTAACAGTCTATATCTCTAAGTTCTTTCCAAGAGTGGTGATTGAATCATGAATCTGCTCCAGCAGCAGTGCCTGAAAAAATGTCAAACACTAATATTGTGAGTGCCAATGTGAGGGGATGGACACCCCCTTAGAATTTTCACACAATTCTTAGATTAAGAGGGATGTGAAGGCAACAAGCAGAGGAAACTCCACAACATTATGAAGTCCTCAGAACATGTAGTCCTTGGAGCTCTGCCTCTCTGAGGCACATCCATTTTGTTTGTGCTAACAGGTGGGCAGCACTCCTTGTGTTCTAAAGCTGCTCCTCCTGAACAGCCCTCAACACCATTCCAAAAAGGAATGGGAGAATAGTTAGGAAGGATTTGTCAAAGCAAGACTGAAACTAAGCAGAGCAATCACCAAATTCTACAAGTCCTATGGCTGCAATTTGAATTTCAAGGGTCTTAGATGAGTTCATCCCTCCAACTTCTCTGCCTACAATAAACGTTTCTTTCTCAGAGTAGTTCTACTCCCTATATGCAGACATCCTTGGCAGCTATCTCATGGATCTGGCAACTTTAATATCTTGGAGTCTTTACTACCACCCAGGCTTCACCTTCACAGTGGGTCACATGGATTTTGCCCCTCAGAGTCTTCATGTAGGGATTCCCTTGTCCCATGCCTCAGTCTTGCAGCTTTAGTTCCTCCAAAGCCAGTACAACCTAGATATTGCTGCTCAGTTCTAGCATCACCCACATTAGCAGCCACGCTTGTATTTTGAAGCAGTTGTTTTCTAGAAGCAACCCCCCCCCCCAACAAACAAACAGACATCGAGGGGCTTTCACAAACTGGAAGCTTAGCTTGGGGGGGAATTTCCCTGTCTCCATTGTTCCAGTGCAGAGCAGGAGGTCTTTGTAATCGAGCTACTCTTTATAATGACTATACTTTCTCTTTAGCACATGCATTGGCTATAACATCAACCTTCCTAGTTTTCTCTCTGAACTGAACATTTTGCATTTCATTCTGACCTATTTGTTCTCTTTTATAGAGCAACTGGAAATGGAGGGAGATTATTAATTCTCATCTCCCCTGAGTAATGGCTTTCCTTCACCAAGGCACCACTTCCTAGGTTCCGTTACCTCTCCGAACAGTGCCATCAACCTGGAACCACGTGTTCACATACTTGAGCCTATGGGAAATATTTCTCATCCAATCCACCATATGGACATATGTTGACAGTCGATCATATTTGAAAAAGTACTTAACCCTTTTTGAATCTTGGATCCCTTGTGAGTCTTTTTTTTTTCTGGAGCTGGGGACCGAACCCAGGGCCCTAGCAAGCGCTTTACCACTGAGCTAAATCCCCAACCCCCCCTTGTGAATCTTTAAAATCCCTTTAAAGAAGGGATTATAGCATCCTATTTTGTTTGTTACACTTTAGTATTTCCTCTTACGGGTAGTGATTAAAGAGAATAACTTACATTTGCACATATTCTGGGTGCTTTTACTTATAAGTGACAAAATAACAGCCCCATATGACATAAACTTGCAAAGGATTATATTTCCTATAAAAATATGCCAAATATACTGCTTTATTTGGGACTTAATTTTAAGTCTCCCTACACTTGATAACTTGGTTTGACTTTGATTATAATCAAAACTTTAAGAAGAAACAGCCAAGAGGGAGAGGCTCTTGTGATACAATGTTTAGCAAAATCATGTACTTTACACACCTTCTTTTCATGAACTATGAAGACAATTTAAGAGACCTGGTGGTGTTGACGTAGAAAGATGATGTTCCTAGGGAGTATGTTTTAGATATGGTTACTACAAATGTGAGAAAGCACCATGACCAAAAATGAAAGGGCTTATTTGGCCTCTACTTTGATAGTGTAGTTCATCACTGAAGGAAGTCAGGACAGGAACTCAAACAGGACAGGAATGTGGAGGCAGGAACTGATGCAGAGGCCACAGGGGAGTGCAACTTACTGCCTTGCTCATGTCCCACTAAGCCTGTATTTTTATAGAACCCAGAACCACCAGATTAGGGATGGCATTACGCACAGTAGTTTGAGACCTCCCCTATCAATCACTATTTGAAAGAAAAATGCCTTACATCTTATGGAGGCATTTTTCTCAGTTGAGATTCCCTCCTTTCAGATAACTCTAGCTGGTGTTGGGTTGACAGAAAACCAGACAGCACAGATTTATACTTAT
This sequence comes from Rattus norvegicus, assembly GCF_021556685.1. Taxonomy (NCBI): domain Eukaryota; kingdom Metazoa; phylum Chordata; class Mammalia; order Rodentia; family Muridae; genus Rattus; species Rattus norvegicus. The sequence goes on along the minus strand of NC_141554.1, from coordinate 81,597,724 downwards.
TTGTGCCTGTGACAATAATGATATCTAACAGAAAGGTCCACTGAGCACTATACAACTTAAATAGTAAATTTTTGGGTTCACCTGCATCAGTCCTGAAGGAAAGGTAGAAGTGCCGTTAATTCTTCTCTAGGACCCAGAACTGTATAGTAGGAGAAGTAAAATAAGTGTTCTCTTCACCTTGAATAAAAATGGAAACTTTCAAGTGGATTTAAGTCTATATCTGGGTGAGACATATTATGATCTTTAGTGTGTCTAGGTATATCTTCTACCTTGGTTTGTATTGGGAATCTGTTAGGTATAAAGTTTTAGAGCCCTTTACCCAAGGGCATTGAAACTTTAATGTTCCAAGAATTTATAAGAATGTATATATGTGGCCATTTTATTGTCTATGGAAACTAGAGGAAAGATGACCATTTGCAGGTTGACTAGTTTTGCTTACTCTAGGACATCATTTTTATCAGAGACATGGTGATTAGTATCAATTGTCTGCTGAGTGCAAACAATGCTTGTGAGGCTGGTAAATTTTCTATTAGTAATACGTTGTCATATACAAATGTGGAACTAGAGTCCTTTACAGTTTTATAACTTTTTTGTTTTTTTTTTTCAAGACCATGTTTCTCTGTGTAGCCTTGGCTGTCCTGGAGCTCACTTTGTAGACCAGGCTGGCCTCAAAGAGAGTTATGACTGTCTCTGTCTCCCAAGTGCTGGCATTAAAGGCATGTGCCTAGTCTTTTATTTATTTCTTCTTTATTTATCATATTTTAGATTTTGATCCAGTTTGAGAACACTGTTATTTATAATATGAAGTAAAAGTCAAATGTCACTTTTGCCTGTGGATTGAGTCATTCTAGCACCATTTGTTGACCTGAATATTGTTTGCCCTACTGATTTCTCTTGATATCTTCACTGACATTCATTTAGCATTTGTACCACATTCTAATATTGGGACAGGTTATGCTCCTTTACATTTTCATTTCTTGTTATGGTGTTTGAAAGCATGCATAAATTTATGGATTGGTTTTTATATTTCAGAACAAAGGCTACTGAGTTTTTTGAAAGAGATTAATTTCAACTGAGAGTATCTGGGTTTGATACTCAGCCCCCACATGGGGGTGCACATTCACCTGTACCTCCAGTTTATCTTTTTTCTCCTTGTGTGCTAGACATGCAAGTTGTGCACAGGTATATATGCAGGGAAACACCCATACACACAAAATCTAGTAAAAATTTAAGGAAAAATTTAAAAAAATGTTTTATAATTTTCAGCACACAAACCTTTCATATCCTTAGTTAAAATTCTAGGTATGGTGTCTTGAATAAAAAAGAACTCTAGACTCAGGAATATCATAGTTCTTGGTCCCTAGTTGGGGGTGCTATTTGAAGAAGTTATGAGAAGGGGCAGCCTTGCTGGAAAAAGTATAAAACGAGGAGCTGGATTGAGAGTTTCAAGCCTCACCTCACTTCCTGTTCACTTTCTGCTTTCTACTTGCAGTTAAAGATGTGATTGCCAAGCTTCTTGCTCTTCCTCCCAGACCTGCAGCTCACTGCCATGTCTCTTCTACACCCTACTCGATTCTTGTCCATCTGGAATCATGAATACAAATTAACTCTCCCTTCTCTAAATGTTCTTTGGTCATGGCATTTTATCACAGAAATGTAAAATTATCAAATGTAATAACTGGTACTAAGGTTGTAGTGTTGTGAAGAACCTATATTATTTTTTACAGGAAAGTCAAAGACTGGAACTTTGGGCTGACACTGTAAGCAAAGCTAAATGGGCGACCTAGGAGGAGCCTGGAAGACAGTAGTGCCTAAAGCACAGGAGAGACTTGGCTCAAGAGCTTTCAGAGGATGTAAGTACCTGGATTTATCAGCAACTGGGCTAGATGCTATTTCTGTGATATTTTGGGAAAGTAACTGGATACTTTCTTTTCTAGTTCTAAGAGCTTGCCTGATCTTAAATGTAAAAGCAGTGGACTAATATTTTGTTGTTGTTGTTAGAGAAATTTTCAAGACAATATTATTTTAACTCTGTGGCATGGTAATCGCTGATAAAACTAATGCAGACATATAATGAAAACAAGAAAGTGGAACATAAAGAAATACAAAATATATGGTTTGGGGAGAAGAAGATCACTAGGAAGCTTAATGTTACAGTGAAGTTAAAATGCTGGAGAAGAGACTATAATTCTCTTTATAGGAATTTAATACCATCAAAGAATGGCTTGTCCTGCAAGACACCAGAGAGTGGGTATCAAGTAATTCCTGATAGGGAAATTTTCAAATTTTCTTTTACCATTGACTGTATTAGTAACATAGCATTTAATAAATGGCTTCCATTAGGTTGGAAAAATTTTTTTCTTGTTGTTGTTATTTCTAATTTGTCGAGTTAATTTTGTTAATTAAAGCAGAGTATCCAATCAATAAAAAAATTTAATCTGAATCAATTGGGGGTAATCACATGGTCTAGTCTTCCCTTTCAATAGTATCATGTATTCTCATTTATATTTATTATGATCAGCTATTCTTATATTCATAGAATAAATTTTAATGCTCCATGTTGTAGCTCCCTGTAGCTTTATTTGGGTTGAATTCTCTACTATGTTATGAAGGATATTTTTGCATATATTCTTAGGGATATTGGCTTGCAGTTCACTTTTCTAGGATTATTTTGGCATTGGTATGAATGGGAGCTAATTTAGGATGTGCTTCTATTTCTATTCTATATGTCACAAAACTCCACTTTAATATGCATTTTTATGTTTCTTATGTTATTTTTGGCATTGATCTGATTTTTTAACTCTTTATGTTATAAATGACTTAGAACATTATGTTTTTTATAGGGATTTGTAGCCATATATTTCTGCTAAGAATTGATTTTTGCTGAATGATATTAGTTTAGTAAGGATAATTTCATTTATACTAATCGGAAAGCATTTTGTGATCATATAATGTTTATAGTACTCAAAGTTCTAGCCAGGGCTATTAGACAATAAAAGGAGATCAAGAGGATACATATTGGGAAGGAGGAAATGAAGATATCATTATTTGTGGATGATATGATAGTATACATAAGTGACCCAAAATGCTACCAGAGAACTCCTACAGCTAATAAACAACTTCAGCAAACTAGGTGAATATAAAATTAACTATAACAAACCATTTATCCTCTTCTCAAAGGATAAATGGGCTGAGAAAGAAATGAGGAAAATGACACCTTTCATAATAGTTACAAATAATATAAAATGTCTTGGTGTAATTCTAACCAAGCAAGTGAAAGATCTGTATGTCAAAAACTTCAAGTCTCTGAACAAAGCAATCAAATAAGATCTCAGAAGATGGAAAGATCTCCCATGCTCATGGATTGGCAGGATTAACGTAATAAAAATGACCATCTTACAAAAAGCAATCTACAGATTCAAAGAAATATCCCTCAAAATTCCAACTCAATTCTTCACAGAGGTAGAAAGAACAATTCTCAAATTTATTGGAAATAACAAAACACTAAGGGTAGCAAAAACTTTTCTCAACAATTAAAGAACTTCTTGGGTAATCATCATCCATGATGTCAAGCTGTACTACAGAGCAATATTGATAAAAAGCACATGGTGGTACAGAGACAAGCAGGTAGATCAATGGAATAAAATTGAAGACCCAGAAATAGACCAATACACCTATGGTCATTTGATCTTTGACAAAGAATCCCAAACCATCCAGTGGAAAAAAGGACAGCATTTTCAACAAATGGTGCTGGCAACTGGCAGTCAGCAAGTAGAAGAATGCAAATTGACTTTTTCTTATCTACTCCTACAAAACTCAAGACCAAGTGGATCAAGGTCCTCCATATAAAACCAGATATGCTAAATCTAATACAGGAGAAAGTGGGGAAGAGCCTCAAACACATAGGCACATGGAAAATTTCCTGAACAGAACACTGATGGCTCATGTTCTAAGATCAACAATTGACAAATAAGAAATAAAATGTAAAAGCTTCTGTAAGACAAAGAATGCTGTCAATAGGACAGCAACCCACAGTTTGGGTAAAGACCTGTACCAACCCTACATCTATTAGAAGGCTAATATTAAAGAACTCAAGAAGTTAGACTCTAGAGAACCAAATAATTCTATTTAAAATGTTGATTTAAATCAAAGACATAAATTTAAAACATAAAATTCTCAATTGAGGAATCTCAAATGGCTGAGAAACACCTAAAGAAATGTTTAACATCCTTAGTCATCAGGGAAATGTAAATCAAAGCGACCCTCACCAATCAGAATGGCTAAGATCAAAAACTCAGATGACAACAGATGTTGTTGAGGATGTGGAGAAAGAGGAACACTTCTCCATTGTTGGTGGGATTGAAGACTGGTACAACCATTCTGGAAATCAGTCTGGAGGTTCCTCAGAAAATTGGACATTGAACTACCTGAGGACCCAGCTATACCATTGTTGGTCATATACCCAAAAGATGCCCCAGCATATAACAAAGACACATGCTCCACCATGTTCATAGCAGCCTTATTTATAATAGCCAGAAGCTGGAAAGAACCCAGATACCCTTCAACAGAGAAATGGATACAGAAAATGTGGTACATCTACATAATGGCATACTACTCAGCTATCAAAACCAATGACTTTATGAAATTCATAGGCAAATGTATGGAACTGGAAAATATCATCCTGAGTGAGGTAACCCAATCACAGAAAAACACACTTGGTATGCACTCATTGATAAGTGGATAATAACCAAAAAGCTCAGATTACTCAAGATACAATCTACAAATGATATGGAGCTTTAGAAGGAAGACCAAAGTATGGATGCTTCAATCCTACATAGAACGGCAAACAAAATAATCACAGGAGGTAGAGTGAGGGAAGGACCTTGGAGTGAGAGAGAATGGGGAGGAAAAAAAGAAAGGGACAAGATCAAGTACTGAAAGAGACAGAAGAGAAGTACAGAGAGTCAGGAAATTGAATAGAAATATGTAGAAGTGGGGGATGGGGAACTGGGGTTAGTCACTAGAAAGTTCTAGAAACCAGTTCAATGAGAGGCTCCCGGGATTCTGTTTTGCCCTCATCCCATTTTTGTTATCCTCTTTCTCTTCTCAGTTTCTGTTTTCATGTTTGTGACCTAATGAATTTAATTAAGGTTGCATTACCATTGAAGAAAATAGCACAGTACCTCTTTTCCCAACAATTAACTTCCAATAATTGCTTGGAGACAGACAAAGCTCCACCATACTAGCTATTAACTGCCTTTGACTCCTCATGGGGGTGGGGAACTTCATTAGCTCCGCCTCAGTACAAACTGTTAACTGTCTGTAACCCCTGTCCAGTACAAACTGTTAACTGCCTATAACCACTCAGGGAGGAGCAGGGCCTCTGGAACCCCTCCCTAATACAAACTGTTAACTGCCCATAACTCTACAGAGAAGAATCTGGCATCATGAGCTTCTCTTCACTCCCGAATGGAATGTTGTCAGGCTTAATCCTGTGTTGACAATTATAGCTCCTGAAATTTCAAGAATGGCCATGGCATGTTTGGCTTATAGTAGTTTTTAAATAAAAGCTGCTTGAGTTAATGGATGAACGCCCAAGTCCATTTTTAAAAATGTCTATACACCGAGCTTCACGTTGCTGGGCTTTGGTTTTTGATTGCAAGTATGCCCTGATTCTTTCCTCTTAGAATAGTTCACACTTCTTTTTTAGTTTTTACAGGGCATTACAGTTAGGAGACTGTAATTTTGGAGAGAATTTGAAATTCTCAGAATTTTAGAGAAATTTCTGGATATCTTAGAGTCTTTACTCCAGACCCACCAGCACCCTTGGACCTTCTAAAGTCCTCTTCTTTTCCCATTGACTACCAAGTTTTCTATTTTTCTTACAACCTAAAAGAAGATGGACCTATTCATTTCCTTGTGACATATTAATGTACCTTAAAGTGCTTATTCAATTTAAGTGACTACCTATTGACTCTATTGTCAAGGAATTTATGCTACCAAAATCAGTAGTTCTCATTTTACTTGATTTATTCTCAATATTTGAGTAGGCTTAATTACACCTTCCTAAAATTAGCCATACTTTGGCTTTTATGATTCTAGGATAGTGCTTCTCAACTTTCCTAATACTGTGGCCCTTTAACACAGTTTCTCCTGTTGTAGTGATCCCCAACCATAAAATTACTTTCGTTGCTACTTCTTAACTGTACTCTTGCTATTGTTATGAATTGTAATGTAAATATCTGAGAAGTGATCACTGTGAAAGAGTAGTTAGAACCACAAAGGGATCACAGGCTGAGAACTGTTGCTCTGTTTGGATTTGTTTCCTGCAGTTCTTAACACTTTATTTTCAGCCTTGTCTGAGGATCCATTATTTTTCTCATAAGTTTGACTTTCAGATTTCTTTGTTACTTCCCTTTGCACACACATGCAAATGTGTGTAGGTAAGTTTGCATGTATTTATGTATTTATATAGTCCAATTTGTGTTATCCATATATTCACAGGTAGACCCATGGAGTATGATAAACTTACCAGAGGCCAAACCTTACAGAAAACTGACTCACCCCATAAGTAATGACTACTCAGCTAGATATAGAGGCTTATGAACCTTTCTCCAACTCCATACTGACATTCTGGACTTTCTGAAAGCTCAGACCTTGGCAGTATTAATGATTTATACTTTTTATTTATATGGCTTTAATCGTATAATGCCATTTTATTTTAAGAGCAATTTATAAGATGTGCTATTTTAAAATTATTCTTAAAACTTGTAACTATTTCACTTCCAAAAATTTAAATTCTTAGAGAAACTAAAGCTCTATCCATCCTTATATTAAAGACAACTAATTGAAAATTAAAGGCTGACTTCGTCAGTTCTATACCGATCAATACTTATAAAAATGAAAGGAGATCTGAATTAAACAACCTAACAAGACATTACAAAGAGCAACAAAAGAAAAACACCCAAAGTTAGTACAAGAAAAAAATTAAAAATATCAGAGTAGAAATAAATAAGATGATATTAAGGAACAATAGAGATAACCAATGCTTTTATTTTGAAGACATAAATGAAATAAACCTTAATGTGACCATGAAAAACAGGGGAGACGCAAATAAACCCAGCTCAAATGAGAAGCTATTATACAAACATGATAGAAACAGACCATCATAAGAGACTGTAATGAACAAATATGAGTCAACACATTAGATAAAGAAAAATAAATTGTTATATATATATATATATATATCATGATGAAGTAATAGAAAATATGAATAAAACAATAAATGTATCATCTATCAGAGAAAAATGAAATCAGATGTTTACATGTTGAAATCTATCAAGTATTTAAAGATGAGCTAGTTATTCTGAATTTCTTCCAAAATTTTGAGAAAAATATGCTTTCAAACTTATTTTGGGGGACAGAATTGCCCTGATGCCAAAGCCAGATGAGAACATAGCAGGAGAATTGGAGGAGGGTATACATAGGGTGTTAATTAGTACTCAAATAATTTAATCAACCATTACTATGATCCCTTACCATGATCAAACAAGATATGTGATTAAATAAAACACTCATCATGAATGAAAAAATATGCAGTAGTACATGCAGAATTATGAGTGATAAACCATATTGACAGAATAAAGAATAAACAGTTTGTGCTTACCTTAATAGGTGAAAGATCTTATCCAGAGCTGGACCCTGCATGCTACTGTATGAACAGGACAAAAAGATGTGCCCCCTGGTACAATAACAATAAGAATGTTTTGGCAGGCAACTAGCTTCTCTTTGGAGTGTATATGAGCACCGCTCCACAGGAGGGAACTCATGGTTTGTTTAGTAAACATGGTTAAAATCAATGCCTAAGAAGATAAATGTCCTAAGGGAAAGCCTGTTAGTGTTTTTAAATATTGTTGTTATTAAATGGCATTCTAAATATTTATATCCATAGATTACTCCTGCCCCCAACCCTTGTCTGAGATGTTTCTTATTGCAGCAGATAGTGGTTAATGCCTAGATATGTTACTGTTCAAAATGCTGGGAACAAAGAACTGTGAGAGTGTAGCTGTAGTTGGGACCTCTATATCATGATCCTCCCTCAAGGTTCAGGGAACATGATGGAAAAGGAAGCAGAGAATGTAATATAAGGAGTAGTTTTGTGAAACGCTGTGCTGGATATGACATAACTTCTGCGTAGATGAATTCATAACAATAGTTATCACGGACAGAAGACCTCCTGTCCAAGATCAAGCAATATAAAATTGCCAGTATGGAATATGAAAAAGTTCCTGAAGACTCACTCGTAGCTCAAGGACTATTGACTATTGACTATTGACTAGTTGACTATGGAGTCAATTTTCTTTATAAGTGTGGCTGCTACTAGGTTCCCCACATCCCAGTGGATGATCCCACATTCATGTGTCTATGAGCAGCTGTAACTGGACTCGGTGGGTTTCAAAAGGAAATAAAGAATAGAACAAATTAGAAACAAGTGCAGCAGGTGCTGTCTCAGTCTCTCTTTCCTGTCATTGGATCCCTTCTTCCTACCTGGATTGCCTGGTTGGGAACAGTGGGAGAGGATATGCTTAGTCCTCCTGTGACTAGATGTCCCAGGGTGGGGTGTTATCCAAAGGGGGACTTCTCTGCAGATAAAAGGAGGGATAATGGGGGGAAGGATTTGTAAAGACTGGGAGGGGAGGATGGAAGTATGGTAGTGATTGGGGTGTAAAGGGAATAAAAATAAATTGATAAAAGTTATTATTGAAAAAAATTATAAAAGGAGGAGATGAAGTTGGGTGGGAGATGTGATGAAGGGTGGGTGTTGGAGGGAGAGTGAAGTGGTAGGAGTAATAGGTTAAGATGAATAGAGATACATTGCATGCAGTATAACAATTTCAAAAAAATAAAGAAAAAATAAACAAAAATTAAAGTTAAAATTTTACTCTGTATTTAAAAAACCCAACAAATTATAACAATTAACACCATATTCCATAATAACAATTTAAATATTTCCCCTCAATCTGCTCTTATAATTGAAGTATTGTCATTGAAGTACAATTTAGGCATTATTTGTTCTAGGTATTTAGTTTGGGTTCAATTAAGTACTGTTATTTAAGAACAGTAACATTTATTTTGGAATATGTGGTAATAGTTTTTTAAGATAGTAAAATAGCGGTTTATTGTAAAACAAGAACTAAAATTAACAATAAATCAGCAAGCAAAGAATACAAAATAAGTGTTACTTTTCATCGACTTTGGATTTATTTTGGTTTTTTTTTTTAGCATATAATTGGCCATACTGTTTGATTTACTAGAATTGCATCCTATGAATTCATGAAGTATTCATGAAGGATAGAATTGTCTTCATTTTTTTGAAATCTCTATTTGAGCTTTCAGTATGCAATGGTCTTCAGATTTTCGTAACAAAACCCCTTTTCTTAGTGAGTCCAAGAAGTTACCTCTTTCTTTGTTGAAAACTGATGGTCGTTTTGGATCAGGGGTCACTGGGTCTGCTGAATACTGGAATACAGATAGAGCCTGTGGGTTTGGAATGCTAGGTGATGCTGATTTCGGAAAAGAAAATAATGACTGCAGGGTAAAAGATTTTGCGGATTTCAAGCCTGAAGAATGTGGTGATGGTGGAGTCAGTTTTTCTGTTGATTGATCAATGTAAATGTTTCCTGGTGAAGGAATTGCAAACCTTGATGACTGTGAATCAAAACGTCTTGGAGAAACTGAATGTTTTGGTGAGTAAGTAGATTGACATCTTGCTGATGCTTGTAAAAAAGATTCAGGTAATGGAAATGGGCTTTGGTAAGTTTCTAGAGCTGAATGCCTTGGCAATGCTGCATTTGTTGCCTTTGAATAGGTTGGAAAAATGTATTTTGTTGGTGGTTGGTGTGAAAATCTTGGTGTTGATAGAACTGAAGATCTTGGTGAATTTGAAGCTGAAAGCCTTGGTGATTGCGGAAATAAAGGTCTTGAAGATAGATAATCTAAAGATGGTGGTGACTGTACAAAGGAAGCATGGACAAGTAGATCTGAAGCTTTACCATTTGTTTCAGGTCTTCGTAGGAGTATTGGAGAAGAAGGCAACATTCTTTCTAACACGCTTGTGTTATCTTCTTCCGGTGTATCATCCTCTATTATTTCCAAACATTCAGGAGGTGGTGGTGGAAATGGAAAGTCATCATTGTCTTCTTCAGTAGTTTTAACATCCACCTCAGGGCTAGTCTGGAAGAAGTTGCAAAGATGTGTGGCTGCTGAAGTTCTCAAAAGGGGTGATGGAATCTGTGTTTGGGAATGCATATCTGACGCAGAGCATTCTGTATTTGACTCTTTTAACACAGTTAACCAATCATGTGGTGATGGAGATGGTAGAAGTGATGCTGTTTGACTCACAGACATCTCTGGCTTAGCACGAATTTGGACTTGAGGCTGTAGGTTAATTTCTTTCTTTCCAACTCCATATCTGATATATGACTTTGGATTTTTCAAATATTTGATTTCTTTCCTCTGAGGACATGGAGGGCTGGCTAACACTTTTCCTACAGCTTGTGTTAGGGCCTTACTTATTTCATTAATTTGATAGGAGGAAAATGCAGAACATTCTGTTGTTAATGGGTTCACACGTGAATGAGATAGATCTGGGCAACTGGATGGGATGTGGTCCACAGTAATGTCATTTTCCATCGGAGTAATTTGATGGACATCTTTTGTTTCAAACGGATGATCTATATTCTGGTTCTTTTTCCCGAATATTTCCTGCACTTGTTCATTAACTCCAGCCACAAACGTTTCTTCACAAGCTTTATAGTAGTGTGAAATATCAGGAGTAGCTGCTAAATCCTGATTACTGTCTGCAGAGCAAGGACTCACTACATCTTGTTCACTATTTTGGCAACGTGGAATTGCTAAATCATCACTATCATCTTGGTAGTGAGGAAACTGTACATTTTCTGTATCTTCTTGGAAACTAGGAACTGGTGCAACTTGTGGATTATCTTGAGAATAAGGAGTAGACATATACAGAGATGATGTCTGCACACTAGCATCATGAGTTTCGCATATTTTAGCAGGTAATGGAATGAAAGGGTACTCTAGATCTGTTTGAATAGATGCACTTTGAGAAGATTTTGACTTCTTAGCTTGTAAAGGAAATTCTTTTTCTGTGTCCTTCACAGTGATGTTATTGTTTAACTTGATTACACGTTCCTGTAAAGTATCATATCTACAAGAGACCTTATCAACCTCTTTGGATAATGCCCCAAGTATGCCTTCAGCATGCTTATTTAGATTATCTACTTGTGTAGCTATATTATTTAAGGACATATGGATTACACGAACTAACTCATCCTGAACGTTTTGAGTCACCGGCAGATTGCTTGGATCTTCACCATCTTTCTCTTCATTTAGTGACATGTCTGTTCATTAAAGTTGTTTGGAGGTGCACTCTCACCTTACCATCTTTTAACCATCAGCACCATTTCTTAGACCCACAATAGTATTTGGAGGCAAGAGCCTTACCAGTAACGTATGACCCTGGTGGATATTGAGCTCATGTGAGGACAAGTGCTGCCTGCTGACTTCATGTTTTGATCAGTAACCTGGCAACGTACTAGAGTTTTCTGTTTGCGTCACAAGTGAGAGAACAATGCCTCCCAGTCTCAGCAACACACTTCTCTCTGCCATACTGTCTGTTGAGGCTACTTAAAAGATAGAAAGATACTATGGAGAGGAAAAGCTTAGTTTATCCCCTGATTTCTTAGTGTTTGTATAAAAATGTTTGAGGATAAACTGTTCTATAGTTTCCAAAATGTACTGGCATGAGTTTAAACACTGTCCGTTTCCTTTTGTGACTCTAAACTTGTCTTCCATTTGACATGAGTGAGACATATATTCTCACTTGTGTTGCTATATGTCTGAGTAAGACAGTTTCCTCCGCTGTGTTTTTTGTGCAGGAACTTATCAGTCAGCTTTGCCTTTTAAATAAAAATTTTAGAGTCATTTTATTTTACATTCACTGAAGATTATTTTTCTGAAACAGTAGCAGCCAATAATTTTCATGCAGTTAGTACTAAGGAAAAGCTTCAGTGCGGGGAGGAAAAGTGCTCTTAGCATGCTTAATCTTGAAGCAACCTACGAAGAACTCAAATTTCTTCTTTGTGAACATAGCTGGAATTAAACCACAGAGAATAATCACAAAAATCACTATAAAAATCTAAAATTTTGTTTCTTTAAAGGATACAACTCTTAAATATAGGTCAAAGCTTTAGAAAACATTTTGCAATGACATGCATTCATCATCAGTTAGATTCATCAGCAGTTGTGGGATAACCTGATGAAATAATTTCCTTCACCATTTTTTGGCCCAAAACAATGGGTTTTAGCTTTATACTTCCTCGTCAAGTACTGCAGTTAGCTTTATCTTTGACACTTCTTCTCAATCATCCATACTGCTCATTTTAACCCCAAATATATAGTTAATTGTATCCAACTCTTTTCACTAAAGGCCACTGTTATGTATGTCCCTACTAGCATGGCTATATCTGTTTAACTTGTATCTCTGACAATGTTGTATCCTCTCTAGTTTTATTCTCTATCATCATGCATGCTTGTATCTACAGCCCATCTATTCATGCTCCAAAGGGTTTTGTTGTTGCTGCTTGTTTGTTTTTAATGTACTTGCCTGGTGAGATGGGTTATCTGATAAAGATGATTGCTTCCAAGTTTGAGAACCTTAGTCCAATTCCTGGAATCCAGTTTGTGGAAACAGAATAGATTCTTGCAAGTTGTCCTTTATTCTCCATGATCATGATGAAATATCCAGACACACCCTGACACAGCCAGCCCTGCCTCCATAAATAAATAAATAAATAAATAAATAAATAAATAAATAAATAAATAAATTTTAAAAGAATTGAAAAGAACATTTAAAATTTATGGATATAATTTGGGGGTGAATGCCAACGTTAACTACATTCATTGGTTCAGCAATGACCAGTGGTGAACTACCTGGAAAACATTCAAATGCCTTGGTAAGAGTTGTGGAAGGATTTCAGACTCCAAATGTAATAGGAACTCCACAGTAAGACCAACAGAGTCAACAAACCTAGACCCTTGGGGCTCTTAGAGACTGAACCACCAACCAAAGAACATACACATCTGCTACATATGTGTAAGGAGGGACATAGGCCTCTCTGCACATATGTAGTAGATGTGTACCTTGGCCATCATATGGGCCATGAACAACTAGAGTGGGGGCTATCACAAAAGCTGTTGCCTGTCTGTGAGATATGTTCTTCTAGCTGGGCTGCTTTGTCTGGTCTCAGTAGGAAAGGATGTGCCTAGTCCTGCAGAGACCTGATATGCCAGGATTGTAGAATACCCAAGGGGGCCTTACATGTTCAGAGGAGAAGAGGAGGGGGAGGATGGGGGGAACAGGAGTCAGGGCAGTGAGCAGGATATAAATGAATTAAACATTAAAAAAATAAATAACCAACAAAACAACCATTGTTATTACTTCATTACCAAGCATGCTAAATATCCCTGGATCTAGGGACTATGAGAAAGAGGACATAGAGAAATTTATATTTCTTTTTTTTAATTTTTTATTTATTCATTTATTATATATAAGTACACTGTAGCTGTTTTCAGATACACCAGAAGAGGGCATCAGATCTCTTTACAGATGGTTGTGAGCCACCATGTGGTTGCTGGGAATTGAACTCATGACCTCTGGAAGAGCAGTCAGTTGCTCTTAACCACTGAGCCATCTCTCCAGCCCAAAATTTATATTTCTTAGAGATAAGTTGATATGCCAAGAAACAGGTATTTACCACATTTTAAGACAAAGGGCAATTAATTTTGAAAATTAATTAACTCTGTTAATTGCGATAGAGTTAGTGTGTAATTCATTGGAAATATACAGTGAAAATGTCTATGTTCATCTCTTTCACTGTGGGCCAATGATGCCTTGATGAAAACCTGAAATTTTAACATTATGGTTTTGAAGAAAATGGCAGTTTTGAAAATGGACAAAATTAAGGTTATATAGACTGACAGGTGCCATGAAGCCTGTAGTGAGGTGCCTGAAAACAATGAAAAGACCTAAAATTTCTCTTCAAACAAGAAGGAAAGACAGCTCTTAAACAGCAAATGGCTTACTTATAATGATGTTAGTAGATGTAACCTTACATTATGCTTTAGTATGTTTTGTCATTTTCCTTTTGACATTGTTTTCTGATTACAACCTTATATTATTTTCTTTTGATTTATTACACCAGTATATTCCTTTGTAAAATTATTTGTTAATATTTTGCTATAATATCATTAGGCAAATACATGTTCTTTCTACAGTCTATAAGAAACTCTTAAATTCAAAAGTTAAAATAATGAGGGCAGCAATCTTGTAAGAACTGGTAACTTGAAACAACTCTGAAAACTAGATACTATGTCTTCATCACTGCAAAATCTACATACTCAAATCTATGCTAGATTGTTTAAGTTATAATGATTTACTAGCATCATGATTATCAGGCACATCATGATAAATAGATGTTGCTATTTTATGCTAATCCCTGTAATGTCAGTCTACTGTCTTCTTTATCACTTGTGTAATTTGACATCTATAGTGATATCTCTCTTCCTGATTCCTAGCAAATGATTATCCTCTCAGCTCTAGGCCAAAAAGCCTCTCTTTCTCTCTTTTGATAATACAGGTTGCTACTTTTCATTCTTAGATATATATGGTCCATGTCCATTATCAGCATGCAAATTTTAGAAACTTTTAGAAAAAAAATTGGATCTTTAGAATCTATAACACCCAAGACTAAAGGTTTAAAGTCTCAGAGGGGGGAATGAAATAGAAAGAAAGGTAAAATTATGGGGATATGGGAATAGAAAGGAACTCCTCTTCCAGGAGTTTTGTTGAAGACTTTCAACAGCCAAGAAGCAAGAATTCTAACATATATCATATTTTCTAAAGTCTTTTTTCTTTCCCTAGTTATAAGCCTGTGAATTATATAGGATTCACACTAACAATATGCTGCACAAAACTAGTGACAACTGTTTTTATTGTCTCTCTTTATAATCCCACCAAGACATCTTTAGATAAGCATCAAAACAGAAGGGTGAAAATCTTCCTTACCAACATTTTCAGTCAGACCTTGTCACCAAAACTGAATGTATGCCTAATGCTAACATGCTAGGATGAAAGTCTCCCTTGAAAAGCCTATATCAACATAGGGCTATGTTTTATTCTTTCTCTAAGCATTTCTCTTTCTCTTAACCCTTGTGCTCAAAATCTGTTAAGTCAGTTTAATGGTTATGAAGTCTTATGAATCCTTACTCTCTCTGAACTTCTACCAACAGTTAACAGTTGTAGATGGAAGGACAGACATTTTCTTTAGTGCTATAGACTCTGGTAAATTGTTTGTGCTTCTTTACTTATATATCTCCATGAAAATGCGTGGAAGCTTAACTAAGTGTGTCACCAAAACAAGACATGAAATTAGAAAAGAGACAGGTTGGGAAGAGGAAGGATACCAGTGAGAGTAGGAAAAAAAGAAGAGATGGTGATGGGGGTGGATATCATCAAAATGCATTCTACACATGTATGAAAGAGTTATAATGAAACATTATTATAATCTATACATTACTAGTACAAAATAAAAAAAAAAATAAGATGCCACTCTTCTTTGAGAAGTTGGCACACCATGCTCTTGGGTGTGCTTTTATTTCTTGAGCATCTTTCCTTCTACCTTCAATAAAACTGAAACTCTGCCTCATATTGGGTAGACTTTAAATATCCTTTGAAGCCAAAAATCCTGGAGTTACCTGACTTGTGATTCCTAAAAACAGGAAAGACTTTACCACTGACAGGTGTTTCATGTCTAATCAATGGATGGAGTGTGGTGCTTGGGGTTTTGTATATGTAGTAGTGCTGAATTATAGTGGTATAATTAGTTTTAAATAAATTTGTAAAATATTGTAAAGTTAATATGTAGTTTGAAACGTTATAATAGATCATTACAAATATATTAGATATTGCAAAATTATCTAGAAAAAAATAAAATTGTCAATTTCTCATACTTCGGGGAATCACAATCCCTGGCCTCAAGCTCTACTACAGACCAATAGTGACAAAAATGCATGGTATTTGTATAGAGACAGACAGGTTGATCAATGGAATAGAATTGAAGACCCAGAAATAAAACCACACACTTATACACACTTGATCTTTGACAAAGAAACCAAAAATATACAGTGGAGAAAAGAAAGCATCTTCAATAAATGGTGTTAGTCTAACTGGCTGTCTGTATGTAGAAAAATAAAAATAGACCCATATTTTGTCACCTTGCAAAAAACTCAAGTCCAATGAACCAAGCACCTCAACATGAAACAAGATACACTCAATCTAATGGAAGAGAAAGTGGGAAAGAGCCTTAAAATCATTGGCAAGGAGGAAATTTTTTTTTATTAACTTGAGTATTTCTTATATACATTTCGAGTGTTATTCCCTTTCCCGGTTTCCAGGCAAACATCCCCCTCCCCCTCCCCTTCCTTATGGGGGAAATTTTCTAAATAGAACTCCAATGGCTCATGCTCTAAGATCAAGAATTGATAAATGGGATCTCATGAAATTGGAAACTTCTGTAAGGCAAAGGATAGAGTCAATAAGACAAATCAGCAACCTACAGATTGGGAAAAAAATCTTCACTATCCACATCAGATAGAGGGCTAATATCCAAAATATATAAAGAACTCAAGAAGCTAACCACCAAAACACCAAACAAACCAATAAAAAAAATGGGGTATAGAACTAAACCAAGAATTCAAACAGAGGAATCTGGAATAGCTGAAAAGCACTTAAAGAAATGTTCAAAGTTTTAGTGAACAGAGAAATGCAAATCAACACAACCCTGAGATTCCACCTTATACTAATCAAAATGGCTAAGATCAAAATCTCAGGTGACAGTACATGTTGATGAGGATGTGAAGAAAGAGGAACACTCCTCCGTTGCTGGTGGTATTTCAAGCTGGTACAACCACTCTGGAAATCAATTTGGAGGTTCCTTAGAAAATTGGAAATAGATCTACCTGAAGTCCCAGCTATACCACTTCTGGGCATATACCCAAAAGGTGCTCCATCATGCCACAGGGGCACGAGTTCCAGTATCATCATAGCAGCCTTATTTGTGATAGGTAGAAGCTGGAACCAACACAGATGACCCAGGACAGAAGAATGGATACAGAAAAATGTGTTTCATTTACAGAATGGAGTACTACTCAGCTATTAAGAACGAGGACATCCTGAGTTTTATAGGCCAATGGATTCAAAATAGACAATATTATTCTGAGTGAGGTAAGTCATACCCAAAAGGACGTGCATGGTATGTACTCACTAATAAGTGGATATTAGCTTTTTAAAAAAGTACAGAATACCCAGGATACAGTCCACAGATCTCAGAAACCTTAACAAGCTAACGGGCCCAAGTGAGGATGCCTCAGTCCCACTTGGGAGGAAGAAAAAACCAACCACAAGGGAGTGGGAGGGAGGAACCTTGTAGGGAAAGGGGACAAGGGTGATTGGGTAAGAGGGGAACATGATCTGGTATCGGGTTGGGGGAAAGGACTGAAGCCCTAAGAGAGAACAGAAAGAATGGAACAGGCGACCTTGGCAGGTAGGGTGTTGGGAGGACCCTCGAGAATTTACCAGACACGAGGGAGGTAAGAGACTCTTAGGACTGGGGGGGGGAGGGGCACTAGATGAAATGCTCTACAGCGGGGAGAGGGAACTTTTAGAGCCCACCTCCAGTAGAAAGATGGGGCATCGAGTGAGTGATGGGGTTGCTATCCCACAGTCAAAGCTTTGACCCATGATTGTTCCTGTGTGAATGAACTGCAGGGATGGAAATGGAGAAGAGCCTGAGGAAAAGATGGTCCAGCTACAGGCCCAAAGTGGGCTCAAGCTCCAGAGGAGGGCAAAGGACCTAACACTATTACTATTACTATTACTATTACTATTACTATTACTATTACTATTACTATTACTATTACTATTACTACAGATTTTATTCCCCTCTTGGCCCACCATCCAACTGTTCCACAACCCACACCTAATTCCCATGTCCCCTGTCTTCATGAGGATGTTTCCACCCCACCCACTCCACCAGACTTCTAAATATCCTGGGGCCTCCAGTCTCTTGAGGGTTAGATGCATCTTCTCTGACTGAGGCCAGATCCTGCAGTCCTCTGCTGTATATGTATTGGGGATCTCACATCAGCTAATGTGTGCTGCCTGGTTAGTGATCCAGTGTCTGAGAGATCACAGGGTTCCAGCTTAATTGAGACTGCTTGTCCTCCTACAGGGTTACCCTCCTCCTCAACTTCCTCCAGCCTTGCACCAATTCAATGAGAGGAGTCAGCAGGCCATTGGGAGGGTGCACATATCCTCATCTGACTCTTTCAACTGCTTGTTGGGTCTTTTGGAGAGCAAACATACTAGGTTCCCTTTTGTGAATTCACAGCTGAGGAACGCCGAATGGCTGAGAAGCACCTAAAGAAATGCTGGCGAGTGCTCATGGAATGGCAGGATTAATATAGTAAAAATGGCCATTTTACCAAAAGCGATCTACAGATTCAATGCAATCCCCATCAAAATACCAATCCAATTCTTCAAAGAGTTAGACAGAACAATGCAATCCCCATCAAATTCTTCCCAGAGCTAGAGAGAACAATTTGCAAATTCATCTGGAATAACAAAAAACCCAGGATAGCTAAAACTATCCTCAACAATAAAAGGACTTCAGGGGGGAATCACTATCTCTGAACTCAAGCAGTATTACAGAGCAATAGTGATAAAAACTGCATGGTATTGGTACAGAGACAGACAGATAGACCAATGGAACAGAATTGAAGACCCAGAAATGAACCCACACACCTATGGTCACTTGATTTTTGACAAAGGAGCCAAAACCATCCAATGGAAAAAAGATAGCATTTTCAGCAAATGGTGCTGGTTCAACTGGAGGTCAACATGTAGAAGAATGCAGATCGATCCATGCTTATCACCCTGTACAAAGCTTAAGTCCAAGTGGATCAAGGACCTCCACATCAAACCAGACACACTCAAACTAATAGAAGAAAAACTAGGGAAGCATCTGGAACACATGGGCACTGGAAAAAATTTCCTGAACAAAACACCAATGGCTTATGCTCTAGGATCAAGAATTGACAAATGGGATCTCATAAAACTGCAAAGCTTCTGTAAGGCAAAGGGCACTGTGGTTAGGACAAAACGGCAACCAACAGATTGGGAAAAGATCTTTACCAATCCTACAACAGATAGAGGCCTTATATCCAAAGTATACAAAGAACTCAAGAAGTTAGACCGCAGGGAGACAAATAACCCTATTAAAAAATGGGGTTCAGAGCTAAACAAAGAATTCACAGCTGAGGAATGCCGAATGGCTGAGAAACACCTAAAGAAATGTTCAATATCTTTAGTCATAAGGGAAATGCAAATCAAAACAACCCTGAGATTTCACCTCACACCAGTGAGAATGGTTAAGATCAAAAACTCAGGTGACAGCAGATGCTGGTGAGGATGCGGAGAAAGAGGAACACTTCTCCACTGTTGGTGGGATTGCAGACTGGTACAACCATTCTGGAAATCAGTCTGGAAGTTCCTCAGAAAATTGGACATTGAACTGCCTGAGGATCCAGCTATACCTCTCTTGGGAATATACCCAAAAGATGCCCCAACATATAAAAAAGACACGTGCTCGACTATGTTCATCGCAGCCTTATTTATAACAGCCAGAAGCTGGAAAGAACCCAGATGCCCTTCAACAGAGGAATGGATACAGAAAATGTGGTACATCTACACAATGGAATATTACTCAGCTGTCAAAAACAATGACTTTATGAAATTCGTAGGCAAATGGTTGGAACTGGAAAATATCATCCTGAGTAAGGTAACCCAATCACAGAAAAACACACATGGTATGCACTCATTGATAAGTGGCTATTAGCCCAAATGCTTGAATTACCCTAGATGCCTAGAACAAATGAAACTCAAGACAGATGATCAAAATGTGAATGCTTCACTCCTTCTTTAAAAGGGGAACAAGAATACCCTTGGCAGGGAATAGAGAGGCAAAGATTAAAACAGACACAGAAGGGACACCCATTCAGAGCATGCCCCACATGTGGCCCATACATATACAGCCATCCAATTAGACAAGATGGATGAAGCAAAGAAGTGCATGCCGAAAGGAGCCGGATGTAGATCGCTCCTGAGAGACACAGCCAGAATACAGCAAATACAGAGGCGAATGCCAGCAGCAAACCACTGAACTGAGAATAGGACCCCCGTTGAAGGAATCAGAGAAAGAACTGGAAGAGCTTGAAGGGGCTCGAGACCCCATATGTACAACAATGCCAAGCAACCAGAGCTTCCAGGGACTAAGCCACTACCTAAAGACTATACATGGACTGACCCTGGACTCTGACCTCATAGGTAGCAATGAATATCCTAGTAAGAGCACCAGTGGAAGGGGAAGCCCTGGGTCCTGCTAAGACTGAACCCCCAGTGAACTAGATTGTTGGGGGGGAGGGCGGCAATGGGGGGAGGATGGGGAGGGGAACACCCATAAAGTAGGGGAGGGGGAGGGACTAGTGGGATGTTTGCCCGGAAAACCGGGAAAGGGAATAACACTCGAAATGTATATAAGAAATACTCAAGTTAATAAAAAAAAAAAAGAAAGAAATGCTGGAGAGGATGTGGAGAAAGAAGAACACTGCTCCATTGTTGGTGGGATTGCAGGCTGGTACAACCATTCTGGAAATCAGTCTGGAGGTTCCTCAGAAAATTGGACATTGAACTACCTGAGGACCCAGCTATACCTCTCTTGGGCATATACCCCAAAGATGCCCCAACATATAAAAAAGACACATGCTCCACTATGTTCATCGCAGCCTTATTTATAATAGCCAGAAGCAGGAAAGAACCCAGATGCCCTTCAACAGAGGAATGGATACAGAAAATGTGGTACATCTACAGAATGGCATACTACTCAGCTCTCAAAAACAACGACTTTATGAAATTCGTAGGCAAATGGATGAAACTGGAAAATATCCTGAGTGAGGTAACCAATCAGAGAAAAACACACATGGTATGCACTCATTGATAAGTGGCTATTAGCCCAAATGCTTGAATTACCCTACATGCACAGAACACATGAAACTCCACAAGGATGACTGAAATGCGAATGCTTTAAAAGGGGAACAAGAATACCCTTAGCAGGGAATAGGGAGGCAAAGTGTAGAACAGAGGCAGAAGGAACACCCATTCAGAGCCTGCCCCACATGTGGCCCATACACATACAGCCACCCAATTAGACAAGATGGATGAAGCAAAGAAGTGCAGGCCGTCAGGAGCCGGATGTAGATCGCTCTTCAGAGAGACAGCCAGAATACAGCAAATACAGAGGTGAATGCCAGCAGCAAACCACTGAACTGAGAACGGGACCCCCGTTGAAGGAATCAGAGAAAGAACTGGAAGAGCTTGAAGGGGCTCGAGACCCCATATGAACAACAATGGCAACCAACCAGAGCTTCCAGGGACTAAGTCACTACCCAAAGACTCTACATGGACTGACCCTGGGCTCCAAACTCATAGGTAGCAATGAATAGCCTAGTAAGAGCACCAGTGGAAGGGGAAGCTCTTGGTCCTGACAAGACTGAACCCCTAGTGAACGGGATTGTTGTGGGGAGGGCGGAAATGGGGGGAAGATTGGGAGGGGAAAACCCACATAGAAGGGGAGGGTGAGGGTGAGGGGTGAGGGGGATGTTGGTCTGAAAACCAGGAAAGGGAATACCATTTGCAATGTATATAAGAAATACCCAATTTAATAAAGGTGAAGAAAAACTTATTTTGTTCTATTTAACTTGATTTAGGTTTTGTGACTGACTTCCAGTTGACTCATCAAAGTCTGAACTGCCCTCCAATTAGATGTCCTTTCACTTTTTTAAACCTCATTGCTTCCTTCTACAAATTAACCTTACTCCATTGTTGGGGATTAAAGTCTCTCTTCATAATGTCTGGCTGTGGGTCTCTGTATTTATTCCCATATCCTACAGAAGGAATCTTCTCTGGTGCTAATTTATGAGTAAAGCATAGATCTTTAGGAGTCCTCTTTTTACTTTTTGTTTAGACTAGTAGTATTTTGTTTAACCCTAGGATTCTGAGCTACCTTAGCTCTGACTCTTATTTACCAAGTAGCATCGCTTATGGACTGGGCCTTAAGTCAAATGAGACATTGGTTGTTTACCCAGCGTTGTACCACTATTGCCCTAATGTATTTTGTAGGCAGTACATTTGCTCAGCCATGGTCATTGCAGATTTATTCATGATAGCTAGAAGCTTCAAACAACCTAGTTGTCTCTCAACAGGAGATTGGATAAAGAAAATATGGTACATTTACAAAATGTGGATTTACTTGGATATTAAAAAAAATCATCATGAAATTTGCAAGCAGATGGATAGAACTAGGAAAAAATCCTTAGTGATGGAACCCAGAACGATAAATATGCTTTGCATTGCTTTTATGTGGATATTTTAGGTTTTTAAACTTATTTTTTATTTTACTTTATGCTTATGGGTATTTTCTCTGGGCATCTCTGCTTGCCTGGTTTCCACAGAGGCCAGACAAGGGAGTTGACAATTTTGTGTTGTATTTGTCCTTGTAATCTAGTGGGCTGTGATAGTTCCCTGCATATAATGGTCACCCAAATATTTGCCTTGGGAATGAGTGAATTGATTAATAAACTTCTCAAATTAAAACATGAGACTCTTATAAATGAGTACTACGTCACATCATTTTACTCATTCTCCACACTTCATATTTATCCCCTTTATACATTTATGACCACTTCTTTAATTATATTCTCCAAAGACTCCATTTAGTATTTCTCATTTGTACATGTGTGTAAGGTTGAGCAGTTATTAGGGATTAGAGAACCTGTCAGTGAACTTGTCCCTAGAGAATTCTGATTTTCTGACTCAGTGGCAATTGATTGATCATCTGTAGTTCTTCATCTAGAGATGGGCATCATAAAAATTTCTCCAAATATGTTGGCATGCCAGCTGGTCTTGTTTTATATTTGTAGATTTCCTGTTATGTCTAGGGGCCATTATCTAGCAGAGGGCATCTGGCTTTTACACTCTTTTTGTCTCCTTTAGCATGATTTTCCTTAAGCTTTAAGCATAAGGGTTATGATGTCTATGTTTCAGTTGAAATGGGACATGCCACAGTCCTTTTTTGCATTTTGACCAGTTATGGGTCTTTGTCATAGTCTGCATGTGTTGGAAGAAACAGCTTCTTTGCTGAGGGGTGAGAGCTTCATTTATCTGTAAGTATAAGGATCAGTATTTAGAATATAGTCAGGTATTATATTGGTTTAAGAAAGGGGCAGTAACTAGTTCTCTTGTAGGTCCTTTTAAGCCACTGGTAGTTGGCTAAGCTAAGAGTATTAGGCATGAATTCTCTTTTGATGAGAAGTCCTCAAGTCCAATTAAATGGCTGTTGGTTATTCCCAAAATATTTCACTATTGCTGATGACTTCCTAGGCTTGCCATTGTGGTTATTTGTAGGCTTTAAAGCTGAGGATAATTGATCGCCTTTCTCCCTTATTAGTTTGCACAGCACTTTCTTTCTTTTTCTTTTTTTTTATTAACTTGAGTATTTCTTATATACATTTCGAGTGTTATTCCCTTTCCCGGTTTCCGGGCAAACACCCCCCTCCCCCCTCCCGTTCCTTATGGGTATTCCCCTCCCAACCCTCCCCCCATTGCCGCCCTCCCCCCAAGAGTCTAGTTCACTGGGGGTTCAGTCTTAGCAGGACCCAGGGCTTCCCCTTCCACTGGTGCTCTTACTAGGCTATTCATTGCTACCTATGAGGTCAGAGTCCAGGGTCAGTCTATGTATAGTCTTTAGGTAGTGGCTTAGTCCCTGGAAGCTCTGGTTGCTTGGCATTGTTGTACATATGGGGTCTCGAGCCCCTTCAAGCTCTTCCAGTTCTTTCTCTGATTCCTTCAACGGGGGTTCTATTCTCAGTTCAGTGGTTTGCTGCTGGCATTTGCCTCTGTATTTGCTGTATTCTGGCTGTGTCTCTCAGGAGCGATCTACATCCGGCTCCTGTCGGTCTGCACTTCTTTGCTTCATCCATCTTGTCTAATTGGGTGGCTGTATATGTATGGGCCACATGTGGGGCAGGCTCTGAATGGGTGTTCCTTCTGTGTCTGTTTTAATCTTTGCCTCTCTCTTCCCTGCCAAGGGTATTCTTGTTCCCCTTTTAAAGAAGGCAGGAAACATTCACATTTTGATCATCCGTCTTGAGTTTCATTTGTTCTAGGCATCTAGGGTAATTCAAGCATTTGGGCTAATAGGCACTTATCAATGAGTGCATACCATGTATGTCTTTCTGTGATTGGGTTAGCTCACTCAGAATGATATTTTCCAGTTCCAACCATTTGCCTACGAATTTCATAAAGTCGTTGTTTTTGATAGCTGAGTAATATTCCATTGTGTAGATGTACCACATTTTCTGTATCCATTCCTCTGTTGAAGGGCATCTGGGTTCTTTCCAGCTTCTGGCTATTATAAATAAGGCTGCTATGAACATAGTGGAGCATGTGTCTTTTTTATATGTTGGGGCATCTTTTGGGTATATGCCCAAGAGAGGTATAGCTGGATCCTCAGGCAGTTCAATGTTCAATTTTCTGAGGAACCTCCAGACTGATTTCCAGAATGGTTGTACCAGTCTGCAATCCCATGCACAGCATTTTCTAATACTGTGAGAGCTCATCTTTGTGGAGAAAACTTCATGGAGAAATCATCGGTTCAGCTCAATTCCTCCATGGAGGACATGCTTTTTTTTTTAAGAGAGTCGAAATAACAAGGAATTTTAGTCTGCTTGGACACAAAGAAAAAGGAATAAAGAGGATGTTTTTAAAGACCTAGGAGGGAAGAGGTAAAAAGTATGTTTAATCAAAGTCAGATTAGATTGATTCCAGTCATAGCACAGGGCTATGCAAATTCCTTGACAGAAAACAGAGCATAGTTTACTCCATATTTGTTTTTTTCATAATTACTGGCAGTGAAACATAGTCCACATTCAGAAAAAAATTAAAAGCAAAAACATTCACATAGTTAGATATCAGGATCCGAGACATTGTCATACCACTGTGAGCTGTTTCTTTGTTTCTTGTCATAGTGAATGTCACATTTTTCTAGCAAAACAAAACAAAACAATATGGAGAACCTACTCAAACTTCAAAATTATATTTTACTGCCATCAAGTGGTTCACTTGCTTGCTTTCTAAAATAACTTTCTGAATAAAATAAATGACTACTTCTATTACTAATTGTCCTAGGAGGGTACCATATGCAAGGTCCCAAGGGAGTGAAAATTTTCTTCACCCCACAATCACCTCATCTGACAAAAGGACCTCCCCATGCTGTTTTTTGATCATTATTCTGTATATTATGACATTTATTTATTTATTTATTTATTTATTTATTTATTTATTTATTGGTTTGTTCTGAAAGGAATATCCACAGTGCTGGCCATACTAAAAGTGTTTAACTTCTGGGCTCTAGTGATGCTCCTTTCTTAGCCCATTGTTAGATGTGGCCATACTTTAGTATGGCCAGCTCTGCTCCATGTAGTACAGAGATGCAAATGCTTTCAGGATAGTGAGAGAGGGCTACTATAGATTGTGTTCTTCAATGACCAGAACCACTCTTAATGTTTTCCCCCAATATGGGTTACAGGGTATGGAACGTACACGTGTATATGACACACATGGGTGCAAACATGCACATCACACCTGCACACACAAATATTTTTATGCATACTTTCCTACTTTCATATATGTACAGTGGTTAAATAACAATAACAGGCAGACATTTGTGACAGACAAAACTTCTGTAACAATCACTTTTATGTGACTGATCAATATAACAATGATTAGGATGAGGAAAGCAAGCAACTGTTTTCTTGCCTATGAAGTTCTATCTGTTTGTCAGCAACATATGTCTACCCAAGAACATAGCACAACATAGCCTTTCTGCAATGAAGTGGTGGGTATTGTGCTCTGTCTCTTAAAGTAACAGAAAAAAGACAAAAGTAATTTTACATTATTTACAAGTAAATATTATTCTGCATTCTTTTATAGACTGTTTAAGATTTGTCATGAGAGATACATCCTTTCTACTACAAATTCTTCTGCTCCTCAGTAACTATTAGTGGCTAATAGAACTAAACTTGAATATGAGCCAAAAAATGTTTAAATTCTTTAAGTACAGTGATTCTTGTTTGCTACCAACCAATTTAAGTCATTGAAAAACTATTTGTGTCCACTAAAATCCTTGGGTGCTCCAGTCCACAGGCATCATCAGAGGGTTTATTTCATTCTCAGTGTGAACTGGCCTTAACAGTTATTGACAGAACAGTCCTCAGGTGTTCTTCGGGCACGTCCTAGATTAGAAAAGAGGCCAAGCTTTTTTTTTTTCATGTCAGGGACTGTGGCTGAATTGCCCTGTCTGTCTGCTTTGCCTTTGTCTTAATGTAAAGTGGTTGAGAGTAGCTTCACTCTTCAGCACTCTGAACGTCCACTAAGATTGGACCATCTTCCTCGCCCTATCAGCTTTATAACAATACTCTTATGTTCCACGCTGAAACATAAAATGTATTCCACACAGTAAGAATTGGGGGGCAGTTACTCTTGAACTGCTGATTAGGGAATCTTATTAAAGACAGGCAACATGAGTGACCATAGGCTCCAGAGCCTTCTCTGAGAGCATGTCTATAGATTTGTATGTGCACACATGTACTATTTCTCCCTAGAGGAATACTATAAATTCTTGCCTTCACTAGTTCTAACTTTCACAGCAGCTGTCTACAGTCAATGCGTGGTAGTGTTACAGGATGCAAATGAGAAAATCAACAGTGTCTTAGTCAGCAAACCATTGTTATTTAAGGAGTCAACATGAAGGCAGATTTGTCATATTTCTTTTTTATTCAGTTTAAAATAACTTTTAATTAGCTTACAAAACTTGAGTTTTCATTGCAATGTTTTCACATATGTAAGGAAATATATATATATATTCTTATTTGACCCCAGCTTTCCCACGCTCTTTTCCTCCCCACAAATAGTTTATCATTCATTTTGCATGACATATATTTCATTACTTTCTCTTGGTTCTCACCCCAAAATTTACATAAATAAACCTCTTAAAGTAAAAGATAGATTAGGTAATTTACAAAATCTGCTCAATTTTCATCTGTTTCGGGAGACTCTGAAACTTAGGTATTTTCGAGACAGGATCTCATCTAGAACAGAATAGCCTTGAGCCTACTGTGCAGCCCAGGCTTTGACCTTTTGACCCTCCATACTAGCTTTCTCATTATTAATTAATACCTACACAATCATAGTATTTCATAAATGGTTTTCTAGAAGACATTTAATGTGTAAATTATGTTTTTAAAATTATTCAATGCAGTAATAAAACTGATAATAGGAAGCCAAATAACAAGTAAGAATGGGCAAAATGATCACAGTACTAGTAATATCAGATACCTCATATCTAACAAGCCTGGTCTCCAATTTGATAACTAGTTAATGTTGCTAGTTTATAAGCTACCAACTTCAACACGAGGAGGAAGCTTGATATTACTACTCTCAGTTCTCATTCTAGCAATGCTTTAGGCTACAGAGCAATTCACCAGATTCCTTTTGCTTCCTTAACTATAAAATGGCAACTAATTGTTAGGTCTTTACTCCAATATAGACTAGAGTAAGAAAACTACACATCAGTTCAATGGAAGACTCATTAAAAGAAATTAAAATCCCCCAAGCAACTTGTTCCATTTTGATCTTCATCAGGTGTATCCTTTTGTGTCTTATTTTATTTCTTCCTACTTTGAACTTACCTTTTTTGAAGTTAATGCTACTTCTCTCGATTGTTAGTATCTCAATGTACTATATTATTTCAAAAAGAAAGTAATCTAAATGAATAATTGGGGCTTTAAAGAAACCCACCTGAGACTACAGATGGATGAAGTAATAGTTGCATTAATCAATATACATAAAGAATTGAAGTTTTTGAGTGTTCTATTGTGTGACTATTCTTTATCACAAAATTGTCAAACAAATGCTCTATATTTACAAGGGTGGACTCATTTCATTTCAAAGCATGAAAACTAGATATATAGATATAATCCAGCTTCTAATCTTGACTCTCAAAGGTTATATCCAAACTAGTAATCTTGGATGGCTCTAACTAATACTATATAGTACTATCTATTATCAGTATTATATACATACTATGTATTATCTATATACAGTATTCCTATTATCAGGTTTATTACCACATTGAATAATTTTAAAAAACATAATTTACACATTAAATGTCTTCTAGAAAACCATTTATGGAATACTATACAGTCTTAATAAGTAAATGACAGCACTTATTATTATTGAATTACTACATTGTTTAACTGTATAATTCTCATTTGTAAATGAGTTGTATTTGGGGGCTTATTGAGAAAATCTTACTTTGTAGCCAGGCAGGACTAGAATTAACTTTGTAGCTCACCCTGGTTGGAAATTCATGGTAATCTTCCTACCTCTGGCTCTGAGTGCTGGAACTATAGGTGTGTGTCCCAAGATTTGTCATCTTTCAACCTGCATGTGGGTAGCACCTGCCAGCTAGGCAGACACACATTACGCTCGAGTGCTTAAGCTTGCCAGTCACTTTGGCTAATTTATTTTAGACTCACTTAAAATTTTGAATTATTACCTGTAGATGGATTTCACCCTTTATTAGTTTTTTCTCTGCAAATTTCATCTTAGGCCATTATTTTGTGAAGATGTTTTCTGAAACAATATAAAACAAATCATAGGTATTTTTAAAACAATTTCCTAACCTGTTTTTGATTCATAATTTGTGGTAGTAATCTATTCAAATGGAGTGGCAGAAGCCACACTTGAGTCTTAAGAGCAGAAAGAATCTGAATCAAGCATCGCTGTTGTTCCACTCCAGCTGACTAATTTCTCACTATGAGAACAACTATGTTCAGAGGGTATCCTCCAGCCCAGTGAGACCTGATGTGAGTGTCCTGAGGTCAGGGAGAAAGAGCATGAGAGTGACTGTGGCAAGACCTTGTGCCTGCACCGTTTAGCAGTCCTATGTAGACTTTTCCAAAGACTTGAACTTGCAATTTAGAGGAAAAGAATGAGATCTGAAGTTAGTAAATATTACATGCATGTTTTCTCTATTCCCACTCTGCTGTCAGCACTGGAACACTGGATTGGGTGCCTTGTTGCTTGCCTTTAAAATGCTTTGAGCTGGGTCCTAGGTGCATTTGGGTAATGCAGCCTTTTCTGCTGTTCAAACACTGAATGGGGATCAATTGTATTGATATACCTATTCTTTGCTGGGGAGGGTGGTCACCCATGACTGAGGAGTGATTCAAACTGAGGGACCATTGTGATTCATATTACAGTATTTTAAAACTAACTTCCCTCTTTGGGATAGTATTAACATGCTTTTTCTTGCCTTTATGTTTTCCTATAATATAAGTCCTCTCTACACATAGCATCATAGTAAAAATGAGTAAAAGATACATACTTACAATAGTTTACATGTGTCATATAGAGATTATCTGAGGTGCATGAGCATTACTCGAAAGTCTATGATTCCAATAAATTGGAAGAATATGCCACTTAGCAACTCAGAAGATCTATAATTTACCCTGATAGGAACAGGTCATATTCAGTACCTGGATGTCTAGAGCATTTAACATCCACATGTTATTAACATTTGAGATTAACATGAAATTGATTCGACATAACACCGAGTAAGCTGTAATGTTTTATATAGGAAATGTCAGGTGCCTGATAAATTTTCCTCACCAAGTGGAACTGAAAGCAAGCTGGTCAGAAAAAGATTGCCCTTGTATCAGCTGGTTTCTGAAGCCTAAGGAGATTGTTCTCATCTCTGAGGTCCTGCAACTCTGACTCCAGTGTTCTGAAACAAAGTTGGAGACTCACTAAATAAAAGACACTAGAACCCCAAATTGGAATAATGAAAAGTTTAGGTCAAAGAGATAAAATAAAAACAGCTATTGGGCATGAAAAATGGCTGTAAGAATTTAGTTACAAGTACTACACAAAAACATTTCACCACATGCAGATAATGCAATAGTACAATAGGAAGCCAGCTCATGTACTGATCAAGCAAGCCCTCTCACCATATAACAAAAATAATTTAGATGCACTTATTTGTACGGAATTGTCATATATCTTTACCATTTGTCACAAAACAGGAAAAAACGGCATATTACTTAGCAATAAGTTCTCTTTTTCTTCCCCATGTACTGATTTCTGCATCAACTGTTCAATTTTCACTTGGAAAAAATGTAACTACTGATTCTATTTGCTTGGTTTCTATACATCTAAAAATGCATCATGGAGTATAGATAAAATAAAAATAAGGGATTTTTTTACTTGGTTTCTGATTTCATAAAACATAGAGAGGGGATGGCTGTTAAAAGAAAGAGGAAAGTTCTCATCTGACTATATGCAGAGCATGACGCTGTGAAAGAGTTGTGTAAAAATATGCCCTAGTGCTTTGGGAGCTTCAGCATACAGAAACTAGCTTCAAATAGTATTAACTGCCTCCCCACGCCTGTGTTCTAATATATTTACATTTCTTTCAGTCTCTTTTTACATCACTAAAGCAAATGGCATGATCTCAAATATTAATTAAGGATATCTGAACCTTGTAACTTCCCTATTTCCTACCAAATACAAACAGACATGTAATGCCCAGCAAACTAGGGGTGAAGATCCAGGATATTTAGATTATTTTAATAAAATCTTTGAACAGCAAATATAAAAAAGAAAAATAAAATTGTAGTTCTTGTTTTGTGTTTCTCCCAGAATATATTTTTCTTATTCTTTGGTTGATATTCTTTTGGGCAGCAACTTCTGCCAAGGCAGATCGCTACCTTGTCTGCTTTCCTGAAGACACCACAGCCTGAAGGCATCCCAGGAGTTCCACTGCATGTAGGGTCACAGCTTGACTGCTTCTCTGTAGACTCAAGAATCTGAAGGCCTCCTAGGAGATCTACTGCAGCCAGGGCAACAGATCAGCAGCTTCTATACCCCTATGAAGACCCCACAGACCGAAGGCCTCCCAGAAGAGCCACTGTAGCCAGGGCAACAGGTTACCAGCAAACATGCCCCTCTGAAGACCCCACAATCCGAAGGTCACACAGAAAGTCTACTACAGCCTGTGTCACAGCTCTACTAGGAGACTTGAAGCAATCCAGGGCTACAAGAGGCAGGCTCCAGACAGAGACACCCAGACCAGCCAATATTAGGAATAACCAGAATTGGAGAGGCAAGCTCACGATCATAAGCAACAAAAGTCAACATACTTTGGCATCATCAGAACCCAGTTCTCCCACCACAGCAAGCCCTGGATACATAAACATACCTGAGGATCAGGATGATGACCTAAAATCCTATCACTTAAAGAAATAGAAGAAGTCATTAAGAACCACCCCACCCCAAAAATAAGAAGCTCAGGGCCATATGACTTTAGTGCAGAGTTCTACCAGACCTTCAAAGAAGACCTAATGCCAATATTCCTCAAACTATTCCATAAAACAGAAGCACAAGGAATACTACCTAATTCATTCTATGAAGCCACAATTACTCTGACACCTAAACTACACAAGGACCCCACAAAAAGAGAGAACTTCAGACCAATTTGCCTATGAATATTGATAACACTCAATTATTGAGTGAAAAATACTCAATAAATTTCTCACAAACTGATTCCAAGAACACATCAAAGTCATCATTCACCATGATCAAGTAGGCTTCATCTCAGGGATATAAGTTTGGTCCAATATATGAAAGTACATTAATGTAATTTACTATATAAACAAACTCAAAGGAAAAAAAAAACACATGATCATCTCCTTAGATGCAGAAAAAGCACCTGACAAAATACAACCCCACTTCATGTTAAAAGTATTGGAGAGAACAGGAATTCAAGGTCCATTTATAAACAAAGTAAACACAATTTACAGCAAACTAACAGCCATTATCAAATTAAATGGAGAGATATGTAAAGCAATCCCACTAAAATCAGGGATAAGACAATTAGTTAATATAGTACTCAAATTTCTAGCTAAAGCAATAAGACAACAAAACCAGATAAAGTGTATACAATTTGGCAAAGAAGAATTCAAGGTATCACTATTTGCAGATGATATGATAGTATATATAAGTGTCCCCAAAAATTCTACCAGAGAACTTCTACAGCTGATAAACAACTTCAGCAAAGTGGCAGAATATAAAATTAACTCAAATAAATCAGTAGCCTTCCTTCATACAGACAAAAAATGGACTGAGAAAGAAATTAGGGAAACAAAACCATTCAAAATAGACACAAATAACATAAAATATCTTGGGGTAACTCTAAGCAAACAACTGAAATATCTATATGACAAGAACTTCAAGTCTCTCAAGAAAGAAAACAAAGATCTCAGAAAATGGAGAGAGCTCCCACGATCATAAATTGTCATAATTAACATGTTAAAAATGGCCATCCTACGAAGAGCAATCTAGAAATTCAATGCAAGCCCCATCAAAATCCCAACACAATTATTGAAATACATGGATTTCATCTAATACATCTAGAAAAGTATAAAAACCCAGAATAGTCAAAACAATTCTTACCAATAAAATAACTTCTGTGGGAACCACCATCCCTGACCTCAAGCTATAATACAGAGTAATAGTGATAAAAACTGCATGGTATTAGTAGAGAGACAGACATAATGATCAATGGAATAGAATTGAAGACCCAGAAATAAAACCACACATTTACAGACACTTGCTTTGAAAAAGAAGCCAAAAATATACAACCAAAAAAAGAACGCATCGTCAACAAATGGTGGGTCTAACTGGCAATCTCTATGTAGAAAAATGAAAATAGATCCATATTTGTCACCTTGCACAAAGCTCAAGTCCAAGGATCAAGAACCTCAAGATAAAACCAGATACACTGAATCTAATAGAAGAGAAAGTGGAAAAGAGCCTTGAACTCATTAGCACAGGGGGAAATTTTCTAAACAGAACTCCAATGGCTCAGGCTCTAAGATCAAGAACTGATAAATGGGACCTCATAAAATTGGAAAGCCTCTGTAAGGCAAAGGACATAGCCAATAGGACAAATCAGCAACCTACAGATTGGGAAACAGTCTTCACTAACTCCACATTGGATGAAGGGCTAATATCCAAAATCTAGTAAGAACTTACCAAGCTAACTACCAAAAAACCAAACAACCCAATCAAAAAATGGGGACTAGAACTAAATAGAGAATTCACAATAGAAGAATGTTGAATGGCTGAGGAGCACTTAAAGAAATGTTCAAAATCCTTAGTCATCAGGGAAATGCAAATAAAAATGATCCTAAGATTCCACCTTACTCCAATCAGAATGGCTAAGATCAAAAACTCGGGTGACAACACATGGTGGCATGGATGTGGAGAAAGAGGAATGCTCCTCCATTGCTAGTGGGATTGCAAACTGGTACAACCACTCTGGAAATCAGTCTGGCAGTTTCTCAGAAAATTGGAAATAGATCTTCCTGAAGTCCTAGTTATACCAGTACTGGGCATATACCTAACAGATGCCCCACAATGCCACAGGGGCATATGTGTTCATAGTGGCCTTATTTGTGATAGCCAAAAGCTGGAAACAACCCAGGTCTCCCACAAAAGAAGAATGGATATTGATAATGTGGTTCATTTACAGAATGGAATACTACTCAGCTATTAAGGAGGACATCATGAGTTTTGCTGGCAAATGAGTGGAACTAGAAAATATTACCCTGAGTGAGGTAACACAGACCCAAAAGGATATGCATGCTATGTACTCACTAATATGTGGATATTAGCCAAAAAAATGTACAGAATTCTCGGATTAAAATCCACAGAACTCAAGAAGGCTAACAAGCAGAAGGGCCCAAGTTAGGATGCCTTAATCCCACTTCGGAGGGAGAAGAAAACAGAGAATGGGTAGAGGGAGGGAGGGACCTGTCTTGGTCTTATGCAGCTGTTTTTCAGGCAACCAAAGCTTTTGTGAGCTCTTGAATCCTGTAATGTCTAGAAGACAGTGTTGGGTTTTGTTTGTTTGTTTGTTTGTTTGTTTGTTTGTTTGTTTTTGCCAGTTCATTCTTACCTCTGTCTCTTATGATTTTTCTGACCCCTCTTCTGAGATGGTCCCTGACTGTGGACATGTGTGATATCAATGTTCCATTTGTAGCTGAGAACTTCTTTGACATTAATTTTCTGCACTTCAGCAAGTTATACGTTTCTGAATTAACTTCTGTCTATTACAGAAAGAAACTTCTTTGAGATGGTCTGAGAGATGCAATAATAGAGATATACATTTAGGAGACAGTTTAATTCTATGTCAATTTAGCAAAAATATAGTTGTAGGATTACCTCTGGGGCTTGTGAGCTTCCTACTGTTATTTCATGGCCACATTTACAGTTCTAAGCATGTGTTTTTTGCCTGTGGAATAGACCTTAAGTAGAAGCAGAAAGTGATTGGTTACTCCTATAGTATTCAAGCTCAATTGTGTCCATGGATCTATCTTGCAGCATTAGTCATTAGTTTAATTCGGAGTTCACATCCTACTAGTTGACATAATATCTTCCAGTACTATGAAAACTAGCCAACAGGGAGGAAACTTCCTGGCCAGCAAGAACTTAAATATTTTCATTTCCTGTGACCAATACATGTAGTGTCCTTAGCATTATTGTCTTACCCTCAAACTGTTGTGGGCAACCAAGAAAAATGTCAACAGCTTATATTCTTTTTTGGGGGGTTCACTGCTGAACAACTACTTCAGGGGACAAATCCCACAATTTACTTTGGGCTTTTTTATTTGCATATTGCTTCTGGGATGAACACAATCCCCTGTATACAGTAACCTCAATTAAACTCTTATGACTACATATTATATAGTAGTTTTTCATATGGAGTTTTTCAAATGTCCTTAGGAATATCTACCACCTCCTTTTATAGCACCAGCTACATTTCTCATCACCTGTTCTTGTTGGCTTTTCTGATGCTATGACAAAAACACTGACCCAAATCATCTTGGAGGAGGAAAGTTTTCATTTGGCTTATCATTATTGCTGATGCCAAGAAGTGCATGCTGACAGGAGCCTGATATAGCTGTCTCCTAAGAGGCTTTGCCAGATCCTCACAAATACATAGGTGAATGTTCACAGCCAACCACTGGAGTGAGAACAGGGTCCCCAATGGAGGAGTTAGAGAAAGGCCTGAAGTAGCTCAAGGGGTTTGCAACCCCATAGGAAGAACAACAATAGCAACCAACCAGACCTCCCAGAGCTCCCAGGGACTAAACCACCAACCAAAGAGTACTCGTGGAGGGACCCATGGTTCCAGCACGTATGTAGCAGAGGATGGCCTTAACCACTGATCGGAGGAGAAGTCCTTGGTCCTGCCAAGGCTGGAACCCCCATTGTAGGGGAATTTCAGGGTGGGGAAGTGGAAAGGGGTGGGTGGATGGGTGAGCGAACACCCTCATAGAAGAAGGGGGAAGTTATCGGGGCTTATGCATGGGAAACTGGGAAAGGGGATAATATTTTGAATGTAAATAAATAAAAAAATTCAATAAAAAAAGAGAAATCAAAGGAGGAACTCAAAGCAGGAACCTGGAGTTAGGAAGCAAAGTGGAGACCATGGAGGAACACAGTTTACTTGCTTCATCTACAAGTGTTTTTCACCTTGCCTTCTTCACAACTTAGTACATCCTTGTTTATTTACAACCTAGGACCACTTTCTCAGGGTTGACGCTATCCACAGTGGGCTGGACCCTCCTATGTCAGCCATTAATCAAGAAAATCCCTCCAAAGACTTTCCAGAGTCCACTCTGTTTGAAGCAATGCATTAGTGAGTGACAAAAAATAACCCGAGTCCTCTTTTTATGTTTTTATCTCACTGGGTATAAGGAATGCTGCTCATATGCATATATGTGAGGTTGTTCACTGAAACATAGGTCACCCACCAAGGGTCATAAATCTGAAAAAAAATTACTTGCCCTTCTTCAACAAATATCAATTGCCAATAGCTAGCAGTGGGACCTGATGAGCTTAGCCCCCACTTGCACAAGATTCAAGGAACACAGAGGAAGAGGGGGACAGAAAGATCATTGACTTTTTTAATAATCATAATTTAAAACATTCATAAATAATTTTACCCCAAATTATATTCTTAAAAATTGTCAGAAATTATTTATAATATATCATAATTTCTTGGCTCTACCATGCCATATTGCTATTATTATTTTAAGATTTGAACATTTGATGACTCTTGTATTTCCATCAATTTTATTAACATATCATTCTATGTGTGCATGAGACAGAGAGAAATGGAGAGAGAGAGGAAGAGAGAGAGAGAGAGAGAGAGAGAGAGAGAGAGAGAGAGAGAGAGAATCTCATTATATTATATAGTCCTAGTGGACTGAATCTCATTATGCTCTAATGTATAATATTAATCAAACTGTCCTTACACACACAAATATATGTGCGTCTGCTTTCTCAGTGCTGGTTTAAAGGTACACACTTTCATGCTTGGCCACAGGACAGTTTTCTTAATTTGCGAATTCATCCTGTAGACATGTCTTAACATTTTGGTTATTCAGTGTTGACTTTAGTTCTAGCTGGGATCTCCATAATTCTTTAGAGCTCAGTAAGTAATTTGACACAGAGATCACTATTAAATTCAGAAAGAAACATGTCTCTGTGGCTTATTCAAGGTTGGGGCCGTAGCAACTTAAGCAGGTTGGTTTAGATAACAATGAGTGTATGAAACTCATTACTTTGATACTTCTATAGTGTTTTTTTCAGTCACAGTTTATGCTGGCTCAACTAATGAAAGGGTCTGTTACATTGCACCACTAAGAAATGTTGTTCTGGTACATATTCTCTGACGAGTTACTGGTATGGGTTCTGATACTGCACAGGGGATGTGACAATAGGAATTGAAACATTTTTTCTGTTGTACTCCACTCTATTATAGCAGCAGATTATGGTTAAACTAGGTATAGATGTGATAATGCAGTGAGAAGAAATGGAGGCAGGGCTGGAGAAACTAAAATGTTCCTATCTGAGGCTTTTGCCAGTGATTTCTGGGAGTGAAAATGTATGTTGGGCTAGGGGCACTGTACAGTTATGCTCAGGGTGAGTTTATGGCTGGATACAGGATTTTTTAGACTACCTTGTTCAATTGTAATACTTACCTAGGAACAATACTGTAGTCTGGCAAAGTTTTCTGCCCAATCATATAAGGTACTATACTCAGAGGGACAGTGACCACTAGAGTCATAGAGTCACACACTTTCTTTCAGTATGTCTGTGTTCATAACCAACCTGCCCTTGGATTAGGAGGAAGTGTTATTAGTAACTATATTTGTATATAATGTAATTATGTCTTCAGGATTGCAATGACGTGTCTACACATTGCTCGCCATATACTTGTTCTCAGTGAACAAGCTGCCTGATTCTCTTATAAAAATTGATTTTTCCCAGTTTCCTTCAGTGTCACAATGCTCATCCTCTACAGTGCAGGCAATTGATACGACTGAGTTATAGTCTATGCTGGGCAGCATTAGGTTCACAAAGCAGCTAAACATATCCTTGAGACAGTGCAGCAAAACTGTTTGTGGAGTACTAGAGGTCATGATATGCTAATGTTTTTAAACCCTAAGTCATCCCAAATTTAGACAAAAGCTCTTGTCAAGATTATAGTAGCAGGGTGGGTGAAGAACTGGGGATAGTCACCGGAGAGTCCCAGACACCAGAGAAACATGTGGCTCCCTTGATCCAATGGAAGCGGAGGACAGAATCTGTGGAGACCACCACCAGTAGATGGGCATGGCCCCTGGTTGAGGGATATGGCCACCCACCCATCTCAAAGTTTTTTTTAATCCAGAAATGTTCTTGTCCAAACGAAGAACAGGGACAAAAAAATGGAACAGAGATGGAAGGAAGGGCCAACTGGGGACAGCCCCACCAGAGGATACATCATGTCTGCAGACATGATATCCAACACCATTGCTGTGGTTGAGGGGTGCTGGCAGACAGGAACCTAGCGGAGAGGTTCCTGAGGAGATCAGGACATGCAGATGCAGATGCTTGGAGTCAAGCATCAGACTGAACTCAGGGAACCTGGTGGAGAAGCTGGCGAAGGATGGGAGAAACAGAGGGGGATTGAAAAACAATATAGGCTGGCCTGACCATCCAGTTCTCCCAGAGTCTAGATCTCCAACCAAGCAGTGTACGTACAGGGATCCATGGCTCCAGATGCATATGTAGAAAAGGATGACCTTGCCTGACAGCAACAGGAGGGGAGGCCCTTGGACCTGGGGAGGTTTGATGCCCCAGAGTAGGTGGATGCTGAAGTGGTGGGGCAGGAGTGTGGGTGGGTGGGGGAGCACTCTCATACAGACAAAGTGAAGGGAGGAGGGCAGATGTTGGATGGGGTGGGGGAATGAGTGGAGGGGTAACCAGGAAATGGGATATCATGGATGGGGAGGTTGTGGAGAAGGTAACTGGGAAGTGGGATATCATTTGAAATGTAAACAAATGGAATGATCAATAAAAAAGATTATTCTTGACCAAGAAACCCTGAATTTCACTATTAATTTATATGTGATGATTTTCCAAAGCAAGATTACTGTGTACTTTTAAGGTTACTTATCTGAACAATGTATATTCCAAAAAGAATATGAGGCTTCCTAGTAGCGAGGTTATTAGTATCTACACTAATAAAATTTTGGTATTTTCTCTTTCCAGTTTATCCTCGAAAAAAAAAAAAAAAAGGAATATTCCCTGCCGTATCTATGGAGAAGTGGTGGCAGATGTTCAAATATGTTTTTCTTTGTGTGCTTTTGCCTCGGGTCTCTCTCCGAATCTCAAACGTTTCATCCATTTACTCATTCCCGTTGCTCTTCCCTGGTCACTCATTTAATGTGTAACTACACACCTGTCACCCTTGTTACTTGTGGAAGTGCTTTTGCACATCTCCGTTCAGGCATTTTGAAATACATGTTGATGTGCAATTTCACCTTACTGTTATCAGATGACAACTTCTGTAAAAATTGAATTTACATTAAATGTGAGGAGCTTTAAATGGCTCAATACTAGAGAGTATTTGATGTTCGCATATAAAAAATAATGTGTATTGCATTGTTGCTTAGTAATTTCTCCTTTAGGTAATAGATTTGGTGTATTTACTTACTTTGTTCATTTCATTCTTTGTGTCTTAATTATTTGTTCTATGTATGTAAAGTTTGAAAACACTAACAATTTTGGAACTAGTTTTGGCAGACTCTTATTTGCTTCCCTTTATTTTTGTGTTATGATGCTGGCTAGATGGGTTTATGATTTTTATAGTTCAGGATGGAAAATCTCTTCTATTATAGTAAAAATCCCTACTCTTACTTAATATCACTTTCTGTTTTAAAGTCAGCTTTATCTGCATTAGAATAGTTATAGTCAGTCCTTATTCAGAGGTTTGATTTCCCCCATTTTCTCATCTTTAATCTGTATAAAATTTTAATACAGAATATCTACTTCGGCCAATACACCTTTAAATAATATTTTAAAAACTTCATCTGCCAGTTGATTTTTTGATATTATCATTTAATCCATTTTGACATAATGATACTACTTGCCTGTTTCAATTTTAGTTGACATTTTGTTGTCCTTCTAGGGATCAAAGCCAAGGCTTTGCACATATTCCACCTCCCACAGAATCTTAGCTTATCAAAATATTCAGATTTTGGCTACATTCTAGTGAAATGTAAAAAAAAAAATTACTTCCACAATGCTGCATTCCTTCTTTTTATATTATTAATTTTATGCATATATCACAGGAATATCATGTTTTGTTTAATTTCATACTTTGCAAATGTAAGCTACTTGATCAAAGACACTCAGCTTTGAGAAATGAGGCAGTGAACAAGCCTCAATACATTTACAAGGGTTTTTTTTGTTGTTGTTGTTTTTATATATTAAAATGTTTTATATGTTAAAATGGCAGACATTTTGGTATAGAAGCCAAAATGAAATAAAATACCTGTAATTTCTTTTCATATGAGAGAACATTTTTTAGCATTTATTACACAGTGGATCTGACTACACTTTTTAAAATTGTGTTTATTCAGGAACATTGTTAATGATTTTGGAAAAGCTTTGTTAGATTCAGTACTCTTGTTTGTTTTTTTTTTTTGTTGTTGTTGCAGTTGTAATTTGGTTGTTTGTTTATTTGATTGATTGGTTATTCTGGTTGGTTTTCATTTAATATTCATTTCTGGTATTTATTTATGATAAGAAGCAAACTGCAATCTTACTGCAATACTTTATACGTGATTTTTGTGACATGTCTTTGTAGTGTTTGAACATAATTATAACTGTTTTAGATACATAGTATGCTTAGATTGTCTTTGAATCCATTTCTTTTGACTGCTGCTTTTAAGGTTAGGGTGATATTTCCTGTTTCCTGTCTCAAATGTTTGGAGAGAAACAAACATTTATAAAGTATACTGAAACCAGTTTAGAACCTGACATCCCTCCCCTTGGGGTTTACAGTTCTTGATTGCTATTTGTGTCTTGTTCATTTAGTAACCTGAATATTTTTATGGAGTCTCAAGTCCATCATAGATGGCTCTACTTTTACCTCAGCTTTCTTTGCATCTTTCCATCATCTCATATGCATTTTGGTCATTACATCTCTGTTTCATACCATAACCAGCCAGGAGCCTCCACTAGTGGCTAGTTTATTTCTTAATGCTTTTAGCATTTTCCCTTTCATAAACTGGTCACTATCTCTTTTAACTGAAGGTGGGAGTTTCGTTTTTGTTCTGTTTTTTTTTTTCAGTTGAAAGGTGGTGTTCCATCTTTACATAGAACCTTGTCACTTAACAGTTTCCTTGCTTCTAGCTATTAAAATGCTGTTTCTATGGATTTCTAAAGTAACCCTTCCCTAATTGCATTTGAAAGTCATGGAGTCAGTGCTCCATGATATAATCCAAATAAGGTGAGGTCTGATTCAGTGCTTTCCCTGACTCCGTGAGAGTATTTTGTTATCCTTTCTCTGGATTCTATTTCAGAATGTTCTAGCTGATTTATCATATTTCTTGGTGATACGTGTATTGGAGAAATAACTTCTCACTGCATAGTTTTTAAATTTTGAATATATGTTTTCTTAAGGAAAATAGATAGGTTTTATTTAGGAGCCACATATTAAATTTGGAAAGCAAGGTGAAATCAAAAGACAAATGATTTTTGTGATTGGTTGTTCATTTTCCCAGAAGCAATGATCATGATAATTATATTTCTTGAAGAACTCGAAAATACATGCTAAAAACAGAAAGTTCATGAGAGAGCAAATTTCAAAACTGAAATAAAGGCTTTCTGACTCTCCATCTGGAATATCTAAAGATTGGGAACATTTAAATATTTTTATTTTACTTTATTGAGAATTCCATGCATGCATATTCAG
Source organism: Rattus norvegicus (assembly GCF_021556685.1). Taxonomy (NCBI): domain Eukaryota; kingdom Metazoa; phylum Chordata; class Mammalia; order Rodentia; family Muridae; genus Rattus; species Rattus norvegicus. The sequence goes on along the minus strand of NC_141554.1, from coordinate 81,556,031 downwards.
AGTTACTATTGCTGTGATGAAACACCATAACAAAAAGCAAGTTAGGTAGGAAAGCTTTGATTTGGCTTACATATCCCGAATCATAGTCTATTGAGGGAAGCCAAGGCAGTAACTCAAACTGGGCAGGAACCTGAAGGTAGGAGCTGGATAAAGAGACCACGGAGGAGTGCTGATTACTGACTTGCTTCCGAATATCCCTCGGCCTGCTTTCTCATAGAACCAAAGACAACCAGCCCAAGGATGGCACCACCACAAAAGGCTGGGCCCTACCCCTTCAATCACTAATTAAGAAAATGCCCCACAGGTGTGCTTCCAACCTTATCCAATTTTATGGGGGCATTTTCTCAATCCAGGTTCCCTCTCCTTTGATGACTTTATCTTGTGTCAAGTTAACATTAAACTAGCCAGGACAGTGATTTTATATGATATTAGGGGATATATAGACATTTAGTTTCATTGGTATATTAAGAGAGGTGGATGTTCCAGTAAAGAAGGTTTATTCATAATCACCTTTGAATACAGTATAGAATTTCAAGGAGTATATTCATTTATTCCCATAGGTATATTATTGATACAACTCTGCAATATATGTGTAAATATTTAATAAAGTACATAACATGTTAATGACACACATAAATGCCATTTGTAAATAATTTTAGATATATTGAAGTCACAAAAGAAGATACCTTATTTAGGGTTTGTATTGCTGCGATGAAACACCATGATTAAAAAGCAAAGGTAAGAAACGGTATATTTGGCCTATATTCATCATTGAATATAGCACAGCAGTATTCATCATTGAAGGAAGTCAGGACAGAAACTCAACCAGGGGCAGAACCTGTAGGCCAGAGATGATGCAGAGGCCAAGGAAGGGTGTTGCTTACTGGCTTGACCATCATGGTTTGCTCAGCCTTTCTTAAAGAACCAAGTACCACCATTCTAGAGATGGCACCACCCACAATATGCTGGATCCTCCACCACAATCACTAATTGAGAAAATGCCCTACAAACTTATGCATTTACAGCCTGAGCTTTTGGAGTCATTTCCTCAATTGAGTTTCCTTTCTTAGATGACTATCATCTAAATTTTGTGAAAAACTAACCCACATACAGTGAGCATATGCATAATGCATATAATGTGTCTTAATCAAGTCTAATCCCTATTCCCTCCCCTACATTTCCTCCTCTATCCCTATTGTACTGGCTGGTTTTGTGTGTCAACTTGACACAAACAGGAGTTATCACAGAAAAAGGAACCTCAGCTGGGGAAATGCCTTCATGAGACCCAGCTGTAAGGCATTTTCTCAATTAGTGATCAAGGTGGGTGGACTCAGTCCATTGTGGGTGGTGCTGTCCCTGAGCTGGTATTCTTGGGTTCTATAAGAGAGCAAGCTGAGCAAGCCAGGGGAAGCAAGCCAGTAAGTAACACCCCTCCATGGCCTCTGCATCAGCTCCTGCCTCCTGACCTGCTTGAGTTCCAGTCCTGACTTCCTTTGGTGATGAACAGCAATGTGGAAGTGTAAGCTGAATAAACCCTTTCCTCCCCAACTTGCTTCTTGGTCATGATGTTTGTGCAGGAATAGAAACCCCAACTAAGATACCTCTCATCACTATTTTCTCAAAATTTAATGTTTCTTTTAAAAATTCATTTATTTTAATTAAAAATTTCATATAATTTTGATTTCTTCCTCTCCCAACTCCTCTGAGAGCCTCTCCACCATCCTCTTCTGATTCTTGAATAGAATCAGAAATTGGTTGTTTATTCTTATATAATTTATGACAATATTACACTAGTGGAATATGTTGTCAGGCTAGCCATTATTATAGTAGAAGTTAGCAGCAATGCTATAAAGCACAGAACTTCTAATGATCTTATAAAGATTGGAATTAAGCCTATATAATCTACCATTTTAACTTTGCATCGTATGTGAATCTTGAACAAAGTGGGAATTCAAGTGCTATAGAAGGGGTAAATAGGAAGCTCTAATAGTCCCTGCTTATACCAGGAGAAGCTGAAATATTTTCAGGTAAAGATGATTATAAGTTGCACAGGCCCTGAATTGTTTGGTTGGAAGGCAGGGTCACACTGATGCATTCTGCTCTATCAATATTCAAGACAAAAATCATAAGTTCTTTCACTCAAGTTGTTGTTTGTAGTGGTTTGCTCCCTATAGTCTCTGGTATTTGAATACTTGATGCCTAGATGGTAATGCTATTTGAGGGTGCTTAGGAAAAGAAACTTTGCAGAAGGAATTATTCAATGGGGGCTGGCTTTAGAACTAAAATGATAATTCTGTTATAGTTATGTATTTGTGCCTAACCTAATCATAATCCGAGAGTTTCTTTCTCTGCTCACTGATGGGAACAGATACGGAAACCCACAGACAAAATTGAAGTTCTCCTTTGAGTCCTATGAATGGTTGTCAACTTGACTACATCTGGAATGTACTACAGTCCATAGTTGGAGGGCTCATCTATTATCTAGATCTTGAGGCTGGAAGATACAAGTTTTTACCTGGATCTTGGCATGGAGATCTTAAGGCATAGTGACCATGAAAAGTTTAGGCCCAGGCAAGGTAGTATATGCCTTTAATTCCCAGGGACTGAGGAAAGGAGATCTCTGAGTCCAAGGTCAGCCTGGAATAAAGCAAGTCCCAGATTCAGGCATGGTATACAACTTTAATCTGGGCCCCACCTTCTGCTGAAGGCCTACATAAGGACAGTGGAAGAGGGAAGGTTCACTCTTCTTCACCTGCTTACACTTACTTGCTACCACATCTGTCAGGACCTACTTCTTCAGGATTCCAGCTTATACAAACCAGCCAAAACAACTAGCCACATGGGACTGAGCAACTACTGGATTCTTGGACTTCCCATTCGTAGCTGCCCCTTGCTGGGTTATTTGGAGTGCAGACCATAAGTCATTACAACAAATTCCCTCAATATACAGAGAGACATTCTATAAGCTCTGTGACTCTAGAGAACCCTGACTAATACAGGTCCTTTCTCCTGGAACTAGGAGAACTCTGTAGAAGACGAAGACAGTGAATTGTAGAATTCCACGGAGTCAAGGAAACCAGGATAACAAGGCCCATGAGCAGGGATCATAGAGGCTCACAGAGACTGAAGCAGCAAACACAGAGACTGCATGTGTCTGAGATAGGTCCTCTGTGTATACATAATGGTTATGAACCTTGGTGTTTTTGTGGGACTCTTATCAGAGAGAGTTAGAGATCTCTTGATTTTTTTCCTGCCACTTTGACACTTTCCCTCCTTCTTGGTGGCCTTGCCCAGCCCTGATATTAGACATTGTGCCTAGAGTTATTGTAACTTGTCACCCTGAGTTCAGTTGATATCTCTGGGAGGCCTGCTCTTCTCTAAGGGAAATGGAGGAGGAATGGATCTCAAGGAGAGGAGTTTCTGGGAGGAAATTGAGAGGAAAGGAGGGAGGGAAAACTGGACAGGATTTATTGTATGTGAGAAGGATAGATAGATAGATAGATAGATAGATAGATAGATAGATAGATAGACAAATAATAGAACTAATATTTTACTTTTTATTTTGAGACAAATTCTCATGATGTAAATTGAGAGGAAAGGAGGGAGGGAAAACTGGACAGGATGAATTATATGAGAGAAGACTAGAAGACTAGATAGATAGATAGATAGATAGATAGATAGATAGATAGATAGATAGACAGACCAGACAGGCAAAGAGACAGATGGATAGATAGACAAATAATAGAACTTATATTTTACTTTTTATTTTGAGACAAATTCTCATGGTTTCCAGGCTTGCCATGGATTGCTTATTCTCTTGCCTTCACCTTCCAAATGTGGGATTACAGGTATTTGGTGCAATACCTACCTTTTTATCTAATTTAATTTAATTTTTTTTATTTTAGTTGTACACAATAAAATCTTCCAGGAACTCTAGAATACATGCAAGAGACAAAAGCTAAAAATACATAGGATAGGATGAGATAAGATGAAGTCTCAAATTGATCACTGAAATTATAGCAGATATTTTCTCTGTATTAGATAAAGAAGTAGATATACAATCACAAGAAATGTTTAGAACACCAAGTACATGTAACTAGAAAGAATCTCTTTATAAAACATCATAATTATGATATCAAAATAAAAAGCATAGAGAATAGGTTAAAATATGTAAGAAAACTACCAAGAAGCATAAAAGAAAAATATCAGAAAAACAGGCTATAAATACATGAGGAGACCTTATTCAAATCATTTGTGTATTGAGTTCTCATATATACTAAGACGACATAGCTCCCTTTAAATTCAAGCAAGAATAATGGGACCACATTTGGAATTTGTATGAGGTGTGATAATAGCCAAGAGTTGAATTAACAGAAAATAACAATTTGGGTAAAAGGGAGAAAAAATATATATGTATGTATATATGTATATATACATTTGACCAACTGGAATTTGTAAGGAAAATGTTATTTGACAAAACTACTAAGAATCCCAATTTAACCACACGAGAAAAAGCTACAATGTGAAAGTTCTATGGGATGATTATTTATAGTGTTTGGATTGAATCTGGGGCTTTGTGCATGCATGTTATGCAAGCAGTCTGCCAAGGAACTATACCACCAGCCCAAATGGAATACCCTTTCAACAGTGATAAACTGTGCATTCCAAGAAGCCCAATGTGACTTGGTTATTGTCCACAATATGTGATTGGTTACTAACAGTAATGTTTATAACTTTGGAGGGGATAAGAAAATGGTCTCAGTAACCCTTGTTTTGTGGTCTTAGAATGTATGAATACTCTTTGATTATACTTTGTATTTAACTATCTGTGAGGCAGAAGACTTAAGAGTTTGTTTGACCTTAAGGTGGACTCTTAAATACCTCGGTAAATAGGTTATATTACATGTGTACATGGAAGCATTTGTTGGCCAAGTAATCTTGTGCTAAGATAAGTGGCTGATGCTTGAGCATAGTATATTCTCTACCACATTGCTTTATTATGGGTATGCTGGCTGAGGGATGGAAGGCAGAAATAATCTCTGAAGTACCATAACATACTGTAGTTGGTATTGCCCAGTTTGTACTCTGTGGACTCCTATTATTATTCATTACATTAATCTCATAAATTTTTCTGGTAGACCCAGTATCATAGGAAGGAGAATATCAGCCACTGTCACAGTATGTGACAGGGTTCTGAAGACTGAGTGCTTAAGACCTGTGTGAGCCTCTCTTGCTGAGAGGGTTGGATAGGCAGCCAGTCACTTTCTGAATGTTGGCATGAGATCGAGAGAGGTGATTTCTTTTACAGGAATCTTTGAAGCAAATAATGACCATTATGTATGGTCAAAAGACTTTTGGATACAAGAAGATTACTGTCAAGTTTTACTTGGCAGCACTATTTATAATAATCATTGATCCCTTTTTTTTTAAAAAAAGCAAACTCTCTAAAGGAATAAGCCATCTTCAAATCTCAGAAATTTCTGAAAGACATTAGACTTGAATTCCTGTGGTGCGGGTATCAGATGAATCACTAGGTAATATGTAACCTGTGTTCTTTTAGAAAAGTAGACTTTGTTCAAAAGTTAGGTACATATACTGTGATTCAACACTGTTGCTGTACTTCATGGATGGACTGGAAAACTATGAGGGATACCTTTGTAGCCTGTAGTGGTGTGACTCAGAGGAGTGTTGAAAGGAACACTGAACAGAGCAGGTTGGCAAAAGGTTTAGAACAACATATTTGCTGCTTGTTAGTTGAAGAGAATCACTAATTTTAGGAACACTGGTCCTAGGTAGTTAAAATTTAGGGCACTGAGCTATATACCCAGCCTCCACATAAACCACTTTTTTTTGGTAGTTTGAGATAGGTTTTCTTATAGCCTAGGCTGATCTGAGACTTGGTATATAACCTATGACGACATTGAACTCATGGTTCTCCTTTTTCTACTTCCCAGGTTCTTGAAATCACATCTGCTTAAACACTTTTGTCAATTTTGTTTGTTTTGGTTTTTTTTTGGGGGGGGCAGGGTCTTATGTGATGAAAGTTTGTCTCAAATTTTGTACAATGCTCCTTCCTCTGTTTCTCAAGTAAACGTGATTTATAGGTGTGAGAATCAATACTAAGCTCTTTGTGTCTATATTATAGTATCTATATTTTTGTGTCTCTATTTAGTAAACACTTAAAGATTATTGAGATTATTGGGGCAAATGTCTTTAAATGTGATGGGATGCCCAGGTACTATAATTTGATCCTTCTTATAATTAGTCCCACGAACTTTGTGAGTTGATGCAGTTACAAACTTATAGCTGTAATGTCTTGAAGAGACTCAAAGATCAGTTAGAACTATAAATATTTTGTTATACTTCTTGGTTATACAGTTTGTTTATTCTGAGGTTGAAAACCGTGTTGTCTGGCATTGAATTCCTGATTTCAACTGATCTACCTTCAGCCTAAGTAGCTTGCCCTATGGACAGGCATGATCAAACCCAGCTTAGTACATACATTAGTGTGATCATTTTGAATTTACCATAGCATCTAATTATCAAAAATAACATTTATTCAGTTACTTATAAAATTATGCACCATCCATACTATATTTAAGTGTATAGGTATATGCAGTTTATTTATGTAGGGATGTTTATAAAGTAATAAGTAACCTAAAGCTCAGATTGTACTTTTTAAACCTAGTGTTTGAAATTAAAGTTCAGTTCCCTTTCCATGTTGTACATTTGTAGTCATCTGAAACAGCAGTATGGGTAGTATATGGTTTATATATCCTTGGCCCAGGGAGTGAGGGTATTAGGAGATTGGCCTTTTTGGAGTAGGTGTGTCAATGTGGGTGTATGCTTTAAGACCCTCAGCCTAGCTGCCTGGAAGTCAGTCTTCTCCTAGCTGCCTTCAGATGAAGATGTAGAACTCTCAGCTCCTCCAGCACCTTGTCTGCCTGGATGCTGCCATGCTTCCTGCCATGATGAAAATTGACTGATCCTCTGAACTTGTGAGCCAGCTTCAATTAAATGTTGTCCTTCTAAGAATTGCCTTGGTCATGGTGTCTGTTCACAGCAGTAAACCCCTAAGACAGGAAGGATTCAGCAGCTACCTTCTCTGGCAGCCATTATCCTCTGTCCAGTGTCATAATAGATCTCACCATGGTCTGGACTGGCACATTTAGAACGAGGAGGGCAGCATCATTTGTGAGACCTCCTGCACAATCTGCATGGCCCAGTGCTGTTAGATAGGCATTTAAATTTTTCTGTAGCATGATAATCATAGCAGTCTTTTCAGTGAGTGTGTCAGGGTATCCCCTTGGAAGAAATCATCATTAATGTAATGCTATAGCTCTATTCCTGGAGAAAAGCAGATATCCTCAAGAACTTATACAAAATAATTGCGTCTGGTGACAAAGTTTCAACCATACATCATGGACAGCCTAGAAAAGGTGGGCTGTCTCTTTGGAGGTGTAGCAAACTGCAACAGGAAAACTGTTAAAGGCTGTACTGGACAATGCAAATTTGTAAAATGATGATATTTACTATTTTGAATGGAGCCACCAATGCCAGTGATATTGGATAGTGGGTACAGACTCCTCCATGTACATCACCAATCAGAAGAGGCACTATTTGTATAGGTAGGCATGTATATAAATGGATAATTTGTGAGGATAATCAACCTTTATTCAACCTTTTATTAGTTTTAAACTAGTAAACTACTGGAACATGTCTTAAGATTTAATTTACACAATTAATTGAAAGATTGTGAGATCTTATTTTATTAAGTCAGTTTGTAAGTGGTCAACTCACATTATTTTTCTATCATCTTGGCTTTCCAGAGAACATTTCACAGCAGTGTATATTGGGACAGTGTACTTTACTTAAGACAGGGAGGAATGAGCATTCTCAGTGTATCTTACTTAGTTATCTCAACTTTCAGAGGAAGCATAGGCTTTAAATTTAGTCCAGGTGTAACTGTAATCTGAACCTCAAAAAGACTGACTTCATTGAAGGTATAGATGAGTAACTATACATTTATCTTGTACATTGAAAAAACACAACTGATGCTTTTTAAACTTTTTCTGCTTTACTAAGTTATTACTATATAATTTAATATACAGATTATGAATTTCCTGCTGAATACAAGTATGTACTTTCTTTAAAAGTTACTTCTGAATTATGGCTATGAAGATAATTTATCGTGTGTTACTATTAAAATGGTGTATGCCTATATTGGCTTCCCATTTGTATTTTCTAGTGATTTGTTTATTGTAAACAAGGTGCAGTGAAACCACAAAAACACACCAGTCTGTTGGTAGAAAAAGAGTGTCTTACTCAGGGTTCTCTAGAGGTACAGAACTTATGGAATGTCTCTTTGTATATTGAGGGAATTTGTTGTAATAACTTATGGTCTGCACTCCAAATAACCCAGCAAGGGGCAGCTACGAATGGGAAGTCCAAGAATCCAGTAGTTGCTCAGTCCCATGTGGCTAGTTGTTTTGGCTGGTTTGTATAAGCTGGAATCCTGAAGAAGTAGGTCCTGACAGATGTGGTAGCAAGTAAGTGTAAGCAGGTGAAGAAAAGTGAACCTTCCTTCTTCCAATGACCTTATGTAGGCCTTCAGCAGAAGGTGGGGCCCAGATTAAAGTTGTATACCACCATGCCTGGATCTGGAACTTGCTTTATTCCAGGCTGAACTTGAACTCAGAGATCTACTTTCTTCAGTTTTTGGGAATTAAAGTCATATACTACCTTGCCTGGGCCTAAGCTTTTCATAATCACTATGCCTCAAAATATCCATGCTAAGATCCAGGTCAGAAACTGTATCTTCCAGCCTCAAGATCTGGAGAATAGGTGAGCCCTCCAATTCTGGATTGTAGTTCATTCCAGATATAGTCAAGTTGACAACCAGGAATAGTCATTACAGTCCATCCCTTGTCAACTTGACACAAATAATATCTCATGTCCAAATGAAAGAATAACAAGTCTAAATATGCCTAACATGGTATAAAACTATTCCTCTTACAATTCCAAATGCATTTGTAAATTTACAATAGGTCAATGTTCCTTGGGAACATTCTTTTAGGATCTCAATTTAAATACCGATTGATGTTAAAGAAATTGGAAGAAAGCACGAATAGCTACACAAATGTGTTCTTAACAAAATAAAACAGAAGCATTCATATTACTTTATAATCCTTGTTTCTGCACCTGGTCATGTGGCCTTAGCTGGTATTTATAGCTACCTTCCTCTACTGCCCATTCTGTGTTTCCTGTACTCTCTTCAAGCCCCTCAGCAGGTCTTGGGTCTTTTCCTGGAGGAGTGGCCCATACCTTCGTTCCTGATGGGTCTGTGTCCTTTGTCATCTTGCTTGGACTAGGCTGTTGTAGTTTCCCATTGACTTTTATCACAGGACATGAATAGTACTAAGAGATGCCCTAAGGGGATCTCCTGCACTCCAGACATAATCCTCCTTACCTCCATTGTGGTGAGGCAATCCAATTTCTCCATGGTAATCTAGATCTATCACACCTCCCAACATTGTTTTTCCTTTTTTAGCCCATTGGTTGAAAGGCATTAGAAGCCCGAAATGACCAGGTGGAAGTCTGAGCCTCCAGTTCAATGGAATGTTTATTGTAGCTCCTGGTAGGAGCTCTTCCCCCTCTAGAACCTAAACTTCTAGGTCAGCAGAACCTAAAGTTGTGGAGGTAGGAAGCAAAATTTTCCCTAGAGGGTCACTAGGAATGATAGTGAATAGACCTATTTCATTTTCCACTCCCTGATTCCTGTACCCATGGATCCTGGCTATGAAAGAAACCGTACCATATATTGGACACTGATTCAAAGCATATACTGCCTTCTGAAAAACTCTGCCCCAGTCCTCCATGCTGCTCCCACCTAATTGGTACTGTAACTGTGTCTTCAAAAGGTCATTCTTTCTATCAGACCAGCTGCCTCAGGATAATGGGGAACATGGTAAGATCATGTGGATTCCATGATCATGGGCCCACTTCTCTGGCTGTAAAATGAGCTCATTGGTCAGAAGCAATACTGTGTAGAATACAATGATGATAGATAAGACATTCTCTAAGTCCACAGATGGTGGTTTTAGCAGAAGCATTATGTGCAAGAAGGCAAATCCATAACCAGAATAAGTATCTACCCTGTAAGAACAAAATGTCTTTCCATGGTAGTCAACCAGCTACCAGGTTCCTGGCTGGTCACCTTGAGACTCAGTCATATCTGGGGCTCAGTGTTGGTCTCTGCTGTTAGCTGACCTGGCATTCAGCAGCAGCTGTAGCCAGGTCAGCCTTGTTGAGTAGGAGTTCATTTCGTTGAACCTAAGCAGAACCCCGATCTCTGCCACCATGGCTACTTAGTTCATGTGCCAATTGAGCAATGACAGGGATGGCTGGAGAAAGAGGCTGACTGTCCATAGAACAGGTCATCTTATCCACTTGATTACCGAACTCCTCCTCAGTTGAAGTCACCTTTTGGTGAGCATTTACATGGGACACAAGTATCTTCACATCCTTTGCCCATTTGGAGAGATCCAGCCACACATTTCTTCCCCAGATGTCTTTTCACCAATTTTCCAATCATTATCTTCCCAAGTCCCTGACCATTTAGCGAATCCATTGGCTACAGCCCATGATTCAGTGAACAATCATACATCTGGCCATTTCTTCCTCCAAACAAACTAATACCATGTGTACTGCCTGAAGTTCTGCCCACTATGAAGATTTCCTTCACCTGTATCTTTCATGTTTGCTCCAGAAAGAGGTTGTAATGCTGCAGCTCTCCATGTATGGGAGGTGCCTGCACAATGTGCAGAGCTGTCAGTAAACCAGGTCTTAGTCTTCTCTCTTTTAGTCAGCCAATCATAAGTAACACCCCATGACACTATAGGTGCAGGCTTGGAAGCAGATGGCATTGTACCAGGAGTAGAAACCATAGGCATTTGAGCAACATCATGTAACTTGCTTTGTGCCTTCATGACCTGCTGTGGCCTGATCACATATGCACCGCTTCTATTTGATAATAGACTGCTGCTGTGCATGTTCTAATTTATGACTTGGAGGGTCTGATAACACTCAACTCATGATGGGCAGTTCAGGTCACATGGTAACTTGGTGTGCTATTGTCAAACATTCAGTTTCCACTAAGGTCCAATAGCAGGCCAAGAGCTGTTTTTCAAAGGGAGAATAGTTGTCTGCAGAGGATGTTAGAGCTTTGCTCCAAAATTCCAAAGGCCTCTTCTGTGATTCACCTACAGGAGCCTCCAGAGGCTCCAAACAGCATCTCTATTTGCCACTGACACCTTAAGTACCATCAGGTCTGCCAGTTCATATGGTTCAAGTGTTAGAGCAGCCTGCTCAGTGGCGTGAACCTGTTTCAGGCTCCACACAAAGCTAGTATATCTATGGGAAAGCAATTGCACTTTATGTGAGAGTCAATTTTGGTGAGGGACTTTGAGTTGATAGGGCAGTTTGCGTGTAACTATAGCCATTTTACTTGTGGCAATTGACCATTGAGACAGAGAAGGATGGCATTATTGACAAACAGAAATGTACATTACTTGATTTCTAAAGAATGCTGACCTGAGGTTTCTCTCTATCTGACAAGAATCATTTTGTTTAATTGATAAGAATATGACCTGAAATAGCTAAAATAATCCTGTACAATAAAAGTACTCCTGGAGTTATTACCATCCCTGATTTCAGGTGGTACTAGGGAGGAGTAATAACTGCATTGTTTTTGTATAAAAAGACAGATTGATCAATGGAATTGAATGTAAGACTCAGAAATAAACCCACACACCTATGGACAATGATATTTGATAAAAGTTAAGATTATACCATGGAAAAATGAAAGCATCTTCAACAAATGGTCCTCGTCTAACTGGATGTTGCCATGTTGAAGAATGCAAATAGATCCCTATCTATCACCCTGCAGAAAACTTAAGTCCAAGTGGATCAAGGACCTCACATAAAACCAGATAGATTAAACCTGGTAGAAGAGAAAGTGGGGAATAGTTTTTTATGAATTGGCACAGGAGACAAGTTCCTGAACAGAATGTCAGTCACACAGGCACTAAGATCAACAATTAATAAGTGGGTGGGACTGCATTAAATCGAAAAGCTTCTGTAAGGACATAGTCAATAAGACAAAGCAGTGACCTACAGAATATGAAAATTCTTTACCAACACATCTGTCAGACAGCTGACTTTCTGAATATATAAAGAACTCAAGAAACTAAACATCACCAAACCAAATAAATGGAATATGGAGTTGAACAGAGAATTCTCATCAGAGGAATCTCTAATGTCCCAGAAGCATTTAAAGAAATGTACAACATCCTAAACCAGCAGACAAATGCAAATAAACATGACTCTGAGATTATATCTTGCACTTTTCAAAATGTGTAAAATCAAAACCACATGATAGTTTATGGTGACATGGTTGGGAAGTAAAGGGAACACTACTCCATTGCTTGTGAAAGTGCAAACTTGTATAGACACTTTAAAAATCTATTTGGCAGTTTCTAAATGAGGGGGTACAGTGGGGGATGCTAACACACAGAACAGGGCTCCCTCTTCGCAAAGAAGGGGGTTGAATGGGGGAGGATCAGTGTGATAAGTACTGGGAAGAGAGGGAGGCTGATATTGGGTTATAAAGTGAATAAAAATTAGAGAAAAAAGAAAATTGTGACTTGATCTACCTCAAGACCCAGCTATACCATTTCAGGGCATATACCAAAGGACATTCTACCATGCCATAAGGATTTTTAGTCAACTATGTTAATATCAGCTTTACAACAGCCAGAAACTAGAAACAACTTAGAAGTCCCTTAAACAAAACATGAATAAAGAAATTGCTGTACATTTACACAATGGTGTATTGCTCAGCTATTAAAAACAAGGATAGCATGAAATTTTCAGAAAAATGGATAGACCTTGAAAAGATCACCCTGAGTGAGGTAACACAAACCCAGAAGACAAACATGGTATGCCACAACCCACAGACCCAAAGAAGCTAAGTAACAAGGAGACTCAAAGGGATGAATGAATCTCACTGAGGATAAATAAAATAGACATCATGCATGAACTGGGGGGAGGGGATTAAAGGGATAAAGGGTGAGAATAAGAATAAAAGGGATTGGATGGGGGAGAGGGTGGAGAGAGGGACAAGCTAGAAACCTGGGGGAATGGAAACTCCCAGAAATCTATGAGAGTGACTCTAGCTAAGACTTGTAACAATAGGTTATATGGAGCCTGAACTGTCTATCTCCTGTAGCCAGTTAAGACTTCTGATGGAGGGGATTGGGACAACAACCCATCCCCAAAACCTTCTACTCAGAATTCTTACTGTCTATAAGATGGTATGGGGTAAAGATGGAGCGCGAACTGAGGGAGTGGCCAACCAATGACTGGTCCAGCTTGAGTCCCATATCATGAGAAGGAGCCCACCACTGAGACTGTTAGTGACATTCTGCTATATTTGCAAAAAAGGAGTCTAACATAATTGTTATCAGAGAGGCTTCACCCAGCAATTTATAGAATCAGAGGCAGAGATCCACAGCCAATCATTAGGTGGAGTTTGGGGAATCCTATGGAAAAGGGGAAGGAAAACTTTTAGAAGCCAGAGGGGTCAAGGAGAGATCCACATAATCCACTAACCTGTGTCCATAGGGGCACACAGATACTGAATACCCAACCAGGGAGCCTACATGGGATATACTCAGGTCCTCTGTAAATATGCTACAGTTGTGTAGTTAGTTCTTCATGTGGGACTCCTTACAGTGGGAGCAGAGGTTGTTTTTGACTCTGTTGTCTGCCTTTGGGACCCTTTCCTCCTACTGGGCTGCTGCATTTAGCCTCAATAGGAGATGATATGCCTAATCTTACTGCAACTTTTTACACCAGAGTTGATAGCCATGGGAGGCCTCCACTCTTCTGACAAGAAACAGAAACAAAAGAGTGGATGTGGGGAGAATAAAAGGGGAGGGAGGACTGGGAAGAGAGAAAGGAGGGGAAACTATGGTCAGGATGTAAAATTAATAAAAATAGAATCTGACCTTGGCTGGGCCTGCCACCTGAAGACATTCTAGCAACACCGCCCAATTTGGGAGGTTTGTGACCTAATACTTATAAATTGGCAAGTAGTCTAGAGGAGCACTGTGTCCCCTACATATGGTGTTTGCTCAGTAATTAAAGTTCAAAATTTATCATTTTTGTCAATGGACATGAGGTCATTAGAGCAGCAGGATTTTTCCTTTGTAATTATTTCTTTCACATTCACTAGTGTTGTAAGTCGCTTATGTGACTCCCATCCCTGACTCCTGACTTTTAGCTTCAAAGTTGCAGGTTTTCCTTGATCTTCCTGGTTCCTAAGGGGAAAAGCAGGAGAACAAGGTAGTTGCCTCCTGAAGATAGAACCTTTCCTGTGACCCTTGCCCCAAAATGACAGAGTTTAAACAGTATTACCTCTCCATATCCATTTAAGGCAAAATATCAAGAGTAACTTAAACATCTAGGTGGAATATAGAATATGTCCTGTGAGTCATTTGATGGCTGCAGACACTGAGACAGGCCAGCTGCCCCGAGTGACAGAAGACACCCAAAAGAATGCCTGTGGCGAGCAAGTATGTGCTGAAGTGTTGGGAGAGAAACAGCTGAATGGTTTGTACATTGTGGAGAAAGGAGGAACTGGAAACACAAGGGTGGTGAGGAAGAGCCTAGTGCAAGAAGCCTGTGCTGCCACCTGAGGTCATGGTGAGGTCCTGGCTGGTCTTGCTGCTGAGGGACATGTCTGGGTCTATGGCTCTGGAGCATCAATGGTCTCTGTTTCCCATGTTACCACCAAAGGCCATGTGGACTTCTCTAGTATGGGCTTCTTCTTGGGTCCATTTGATGTCCAAGGGCTGTAGAGAACTGGCCCTAACCCTTCCCAGTTGCAACATTCAGAATTGGTCCTGGTGGTGAGCATGTGGGAGAGGGCCCAGCACTTCACTAACTATGGTGCTCTGGAGGGTTCTCTGTCCTTATTGTCTCCCCCAGCCTGCATGTCTGGGCAGGATAGGCCTATGAGAAATCTGGCCCTGGTGTTATGGGAGTGGGAGAATTGGTGAAATGAACACCTCCACTATCATCCAGGTCCATGCCTAGATTCAGGGCTTTTGAGTTGTCTCATCCTAGCATCTATGCCATCTATGGACTGCTAGATGGCATGGAGGGGCAGGTCCTACAGATTCAAACTTGCAGGATCTCTATTAGACAGGGCAACAAGATATGAATGGAGACCTGGTTAGGATCCAGTATTGTTACTGTAGCAGAAGCCAGTGGTCTTGAATCAGACCAATGACTAATTGCAATGAACATTTGCAAGATGTATGGGCAAAAGTGTACACTGTGTGACATGTTATAATACGCACAACTTCTGCAGTAAGTTTTTTTTAATTATTTATGTTCTTCCTTTTATTTTTGTTTCTTTTGTAGGGCAGTTGTATGGGTACAGAGCAGATATGGAGGGACAGGAAGATTAATGAAATTGAGGCACATGATCTGAAAGTCACAAAGATTTGTAGGCATATTTTTTTGCCATCTACCTTTAATAAGGGTAGCCCACCACCCAGCAGAGATTGTAGAAGATCAAAGTTATTGGGATACAGGGAAAGTGGACCTGTTCAGCAGTTCTTTGGGAGTGAACTTGATCTTCTTGGTCAGCAGTTCAGTCCCTTAGCAAGACCAAATATGATGTAGCAGCTACAGACAAGTCCTCTAGGCAGGCAGGCACCAGGCATTAACCAGCAGCCACAGTCCATTCCTTTCAGCAAGCAGACACGAGGCAGCTGTAGTTCAATCCTGAAGAAACTGCCAGGCTTATCAACAGGCCTGAGGCATGGCCAATGAAGTGGCAAGCTACTGCAGGAAACTGGAGAGCAGTTTTTGGGCTAGTTTCTTTTAATGTCAAAGTTATCACAAGTGGAGCTCAACAATTCTATGTAAGGTGAATGCATACCTGTCTTTAGTGAAGAATAGCAAGGTGGACCAAACCAAAGCTCAGTCAAGTCCCTGTCTCTTTCTGTGGAGTCATATTTATACTCCTCCATCAATTGTCCTTTCTTGTGTCTGCTATATCAAAACATCCTTTCACATGTGTCTGCTTCAGGAAAAACACTTTGACTTGTTTGCTTTAGCAAGGCATCTTTTCACCTGCGTGCCCCAGCAAAATATTTGATATAACTTTCCAAAGAACTCAAAATTTCCACTTCATATCCCACTTTTTTTTAAAGAATTGTTCTTTTTTCTGTCATTAGCAATATATTGTAGGACTGTAAATTGGTACAACCACTCTGGAAATCAGTCTAGAGGTTTCTCAGAAAATTGGACATAGTACTACCTGAGGACCCAGCATACCACTCCTGGGATTCCAACCAAAAGACGTTCCACTATGTTCATTCACAGCAGCCTTATTTATAATAGCCAGCAGCTGGAAACAATCCAGATACCTTTCATCAGACGAATGGATACAGAAAATGTGGTACATTTACACAATGGAATACTACTCAGCTATTAAAAACAATGACTACATGAAATATTTAGGCAAATGGATGGATCTAGAAAATATCATCCTGAGTGAGGGAACCCAGTCACAAAAGAATACACATGATATGCACTCACTGATAAGCTTGAAATACTCATGAAACAATTCACAGATCACATGAAGCTCAAGAAGAAGGATGACCAAAATGTGGAAGCTTCATTCCTTCTTAGAAGGGAGAACAAAATACTCATGGGAAAGAAATACAGAGACAAAGAGTGGAGCAGGAACTGAAAAAAGGGTCATCCAGACACTGCCCCACCTAGGGATCCATCCTATATACAGCCACCAAACCCAGTCACTATTGCTGATGCCAAGAAGTGCTTGCTGACAGGAGCCTGATATGAATGTTTCCTGAGAGGCTTTGCCAGAGCCCTACCGATACAGATGAGGATGCTTGCAGCTAACCATTGGATTGAGCACTGGGACCCCAATGGAGGAGTTAGAGAAAGAACTGAAGGAGCCAAAGGGGTTTGTAGTCCCATAGGAAGAACAACAATATCAACCAGCCAGAGCCCAACCCCCAGACTAAAGCAACAACCAATGAGTATACATGGAGGGAACCATGACTTCAGCCAGATATGTAGCAGAGGATGGCATTGTCTGGCATCAATAGGAGAAGAATCCCTTGGTCCTGTGAAGGCCTATTTCCCAAGTGTAGGGGAATGCCAGGGTGTTGAGGTGGGTGTGGGTGGGTGTGAATGGGAGCATCTTAATAGAAGCAGGGAAGAATGCAAGGAGAGGGGGAAAGGATAACATTTGAAATATAAAAACAAAACAAAACAAAACAAAAACAATGGGGGAAATCACAATCCTTGACCTCAAGCAGTATTACATAGCGATAGTGATAAAAACTGTGTGGTATTGGTACAGAGACAGGCAGGTAGATCAATGGAATGGAATTCAAGACCCAGAAATGAACTCACACACCTATGGTCACTTGATCTTTGACAAAGAAGCTAAGACCAGCCAGTGGGGACAAAAACAGCATTTTCAATAACAAAGGCGCTAAAACCATCCAGTGCAAAAAGAATAGCATTTTCAACAAATGGCGTTGGTACAACTGGTAGTCAGCACATTTTAGAATGCAAATTGACCCATTGTATCTCCTTGTATAAAGCTCAAATCCAAGTGGATCAAGGAACTTCACATAAAACCAGATGAGCTGAATCTAATAGAAGAGAAGGTGGCAAAGAAGTTCAAACATATTGATTGTGACAGGGGAAAATTTCCTGAACAAAAGACCAACAGTGTATGCTCTGAGATCAAAAATTGACAAATGGGACCTCATAAAATTGCAAAGCTTCTATAAGGCAAAGGACACTGTTAATAGGACAAAATGATAATTCACAGATTGGGAAAAGATCTTTACAAACCCTATATCTGATAGAGGACTAACATCAAAAAATGTACAAAGAACTCAAGAAGTTAGACTCCAGAGAACCAAATATCCTTATTAAAAATGGGGAACAAAGCTAAACAAAGAATTCTCAGCTGAGGAATACTGAATGGCTGAGAAGCACTTAAATGTTCAGCATCTTTAGTCATCAGTGAAATGCAAATCAAAACAATCCTGAGATTGCACCTTAAATAAATCAGAATGACTAAGATCAAAAACTCTGGTAACAATAGATGCTGGCTACGATGTGGAGAAAGAGGAACAGTCCTCCATCGTTGGTGGGATTGCAAGCTGGTACAAACACTCTGGAAATCAGTCTGGCGGTTCATCAGATATTAGACATAGTACTACCTGAGGACCCAGCTATACCACTCCTGGGCATACACCCAAAAAATACACGAACATATAACAAGGACATATGTTCCACTATGTTCACAGCAGCTTTATTTATAATAGCCAAAATCTTCAAACAACCCAGATTTCCCTAAACAGAGGAATGCATACAGAAAATATGATATTATTTACAGAATGGAGTCCTACTTAGCTATTAAACATAATGACTTCATGAAATTCATAGGCAAATGGATGGAGCAAGAAAATATCATCCTGAGTGAGGTAACCCATTCACAAAAGTACACACATGGTATGCACTTACTGGTAAGTGGATATTAGCAAAAAAGAAGCTCGGACTGCCCACGATACAACTCACAGACCATATGAAACCCAACAAGTGAGAAGATCACACCAAAGTGTGGCCACTAGAGTCCTACTCAGAAGGGGGAAGAAAATAATTTCAGGGAAGTAGAGGGAGAGAGGGCTATGGGAGGGAGAGAAGAGGGGGATGGAAAAAGGGTGCCAGTTCAGGTATAGGAGGAGATGGGGGAAAAGTACAGAGGGTTAGGGATTTGAAAGTAGATATGTAGCAGTGGGGGAGGGTACCTGAGGATAGTCACTAAAAAAGTCCCAGATGCCAGAGACCCAAGAGGTTCTCAGGATCCAATAGGGAGGACATTAGCCATAATACCCAACAAAGGGGAGATAGAACCTGTAGAGAACATATTCAGTGGATAGGTATGGCCTCTGATTGAGGGATGGGCCACTCACCCAACTCAAAAGTATTAATCCAGAACTTGTCAAAAGGAAATGCAGGGACAAAGAGTAGAGCAGAAACTGAAGGAAAGGCCATCCAGATTCTGCCCTATCTGGAGATCCATCTCATATACATACAGCCACCAAACCCAGACACTATTGCCAATGCCAAGAACTGCAATACATATATGTACATATATGTCTCTACAATACATATATGTAGATGTACACAGTTAAACATTGAACTGAGCGCCATGACACCAATGGGGAAGTTAAGGCAAGGACTGAAGGAACTGAAGTGGTTTGCAACCTCATAGGAAGAACAATATCAACCAACTAGATTCCCCACAATGTACCCAAGGACTAAACCACCAGCCAAAGAGCACACAGGGGGTACCCAGGGCTCCAGATGGATATTTAGCAGAGGAATGCCTTATCTGGCATCACTGGGATGGTGTGTCCCTTCACCATGTTAAGTTTTGATGATTCAGGGTAGGGAAATGCTAGGGTGCTGAGGCAGGAGTGGGTGGGGGAATGGTAGGGGGTAGGGGCCTTGTGGAGGGGAAACTAGGAAGGGGAAATAACATTTGAAATGTAAATAAACCCAAAAGATGCCTCAACATATAAAAGAGACACGTGCTCCACTATGTTCATCGCAGCCTTATTTATAATAGCCAGAAACTGGAAAGAACCCAGATGCCCTTCAACAGAGGAATGGATACAGAAAATGTGGTACATCTACACAATGGAATATTACTCAGCTATCAAAAACAACGAGTTTATGAAATTCGTAGGCAAATGGTTGGAACTGGAAAATATCATCCTGAGTGAGCTAACCCAATCACAAAAAGACATACATGGTATGCACTCATTGATAAGTGGCTATTAGCCCAAATGCTTGAATTACCCTAGATGCATAGAACACATGAAACTCAAGACGGATGATCAAAATATGAATGCTTCACTCCTTCTTTAAAAGGGGAACAAGAATACCCTTGGCAGGGAAGAGAGAGGCAAAGATTAAAACAGACACAGAAGGAACACCCATTCAGAGACTGCCCCACATGTGGCCCATACATATACAGCCACCCAATTAGACAAGATGGATGAAGCAAAGAAGTGCAGACCGACAGGAGCCGGATGTAGATCGCTCCTGAGAGACACAGCCAGAATACAGCAAATACAGAGGCGAATGCCAGCAGCAAACCACTGAACTGAGAATAGAACCCCCGTTGAAGGAATCAGAGAAAGAACTGGAAGAGCTTGAAGGGGCTCGAGACCCCAAAAGTACAACAATGTCAAGCAACCAGAGCTTCCAGGGACTGAGCCACTACCTAAAGACTATACATGGACTGACCCTGGACTCTGACCCCATAGGTAGCAATGAATATCCTAGTAAGAGCACCAGTGGAAGGGGAAGCCCTGGGTCCTGCTAAGACTGAACCCCCAGTGAACTAGACTGTGGGGGGAGGGCGGCAATGGGGGGAGGGTTGGGAGGGGAACACCCATAAGGAAGGGGAGGGGGGAGGGGGATGTTTGCCCGGAGACCGGGAAAGGGAATAACACTTGAAATGTATATAAGAAATACTCAAGTTAATAATAAAAAAAGAAATGTAAATAAAATAACCAATACAAATGAAAAAAATCTCTTCCTCATGTTTATGGGTAGTTCAACCCTATTAAGTTCTCAACTTCACCATGTGCTCGTCTGGTTCCACACAGGAAATTCACTGGACACTTTGTCTTATTTGTGTTAATTTACCAAATCCTATAAATGATGTGTAAACCTTCTGAAGTGGCCAATTTGGATTCCAAGACTTTGGAGAATGTATACTAATATCAGCTTCTCTACTTACCAACCCCCCTTTTTTTCTGTTTAAAATTTCAGGAAACATTTTACACATACATGTGTTTTTCTCTAGGGAAGAAGTGGAAGTAGTAGTCACAGGCTATTACCATCTTCACTTTTTTCTTTTTTTGGATATTTCTTTATTTACATTTCAAATGTTATTCTCTTTCCTGGTTTCCTGTCCAGCCCCCTATCCTCCCCATCCCCTTCTTATATAAGGATGTTCCCCTCCCCATTCACTCTCCGTTCCCCCCCAGATATTCCCCTACACTGGGGGTCCAACCTTGGCAGGACCAAGGTCTTCTCCTTCCATTGGTGCCCAGCAAGGCCATCCTCTGCTACCTATGCAGTTAGAGCTATGGTTCAGTCCATGTATATATAGTCTTTGGGTAGTGGTTTAATCCCTGGGAGCTTTGGTTGGTTGGCATTGTTGTTCTTATGGGGTTGCAAGCCCCTTCAGCTCTTTCAGTTCTTTCTTTAATTTCTCCAACAGGGGTCCCATTCTGTTTTCAGTTCAGTAGTTTGCTGCTAGCATTCACCTCTGTATTTGACATGCTCTGGCTGTGTCTCTCAGGAGAGATCTATATCCAGTTCCTGTCAGCATGAACTTCTTAGCCATTCATTTGTACCATTAATTTGTTCTCTGATCATTGATCATTTTTTTTCCAGAACACTTGTTTCCCAGTGCTCCCAAAAGCCCATGTTCATTCACCAGGAGCAGCCTTGTCTTGATGTAAGGAAATAAAAACTGAGCAATTCTATCCCCTTCTTCAATTTTGCATCTCCCCTTTTCACATTTACCATGGTTTTTATTTCTCCCTTCTGATTGCCTCTATACCTTGACATACAATAAATCGTTGAGAAGTTAATCCACTTCTTCCCAAGATTATTTTCACTGTCCCAGAGGTTAAGGGACTGTCTACACACCAGTGGTTAACTTTTACATTATCCTTAAAAGTTGAATGCTATGAGTTACCTGTGGCCATATCCAAAGCTGCACTTCCTTTTGTAGCATGTATAATATCAGAAATACCTAATTTTCTTGCCTGCTTGGTACCTCCTCATTTACCAAAGGGAAACAGCTCATATTGTTTGCTTCAGGGCCTCAAGCTGACAGGCCCTTAGGTTCATTTCTTGATGGTAAGAGGTTTCCTAATACATTTTAGACCAGCACTCTTTGACCAATGTTTGTCCTTTCTACAGTGGCTGCAATAGCCAGAGAGCCTTTGTGACTTTGTTACCAGAACCTGCTTTTCTACGTTATCATTACTGAATTCTCTAGAGTCAGTGTATCTGTTATTTTGAGCTCTGAATCTTTTAGCCTTACAATTTCTTTGGAAGTGAACAAATCGACCACAATTAAAACATTGAGCATTTTCATCTGATATTTCTAGCTATGATTTCCCCTATAATATTTGCATCATACTCCTGAGAACCAATACCAATTGTTTCCTATATTCATTCACTGGGGCTCCACATGCTTTCAATGGTCTGATTGATCTCTTACATTCAGTGTTTGCATTCTCAAAGGCAAAGTATTTCTATCAATGACTGCCTGGTTTCAGAGATTGATATGACTTTATTCACAGTTGAGCTCAACCTCTATAAGAATTCTGTACAAACTTCTCCAGAGTCCTGTATTATTTTAGTAAAGGAGGTAGATTTTTCCTCCAGGATCCTCAACCAAATTCTAAGCTCTTAAAGTGACAACATGACATTGTT
Organism: Rattus norvegicus; assembly: GCF_021556685.1. Taxonomy (NCBI): domain Eukaryota; kingdom Metazoa; phylum Chordata; class Mammalia; order Rodentia; family Muridae; genus Rattus; species Rattus norvegicus. Next base: position 81,533,378 of record NC_141554.1, on the reverse strand, counting down.
CAATTACACCTTCATCAGATCGGATTTAGTTTTGTAAGTCTACATAATGCCCTTCACCAAGTAGCTGGCCTTTAGTAACATTTATTCCTCTTGCTAAATTATGTTGTGCTAGTTTTGTGGTTTCATGCCTCCACAACAAGCATTGTAATTGTAGACCAGCTTCTAGAACAGCTGATAACCATCCCTTCCAATCTTGAGAGACTACCCTATGCTGTGTAGCTCAGTTACTTAGCATATTGTGACAAAGGAAGAATGTAAGCCATACAAAATAGATTCTTTAAAATGCTCTATATCTAGCATTTCTGTTGGTTGCCAGGTCAGCTCATTATAGGCAGACCATTAGCAGGCATAAGCTGCACAAAGACTGGGAGGCTGAAGATGCCAAACAAATCCTCTGGTGGTTCACTCAGATGTACATTAACCCTTTGTGTCTGTGACACCTCCTGCCCTTCCCAGTCCTTTGTATCACTGAGATGATCTGGGCCCCTGGTAGTGGAGCCCGGTGGGGTGGCACTTTACCTTTCAGCCTATTTTCTGTACATTTTCGTGTTCATCCTGCAGTACAGTCCCTATTTCATTCACCAACCTGAACTCTATTCTCCCCCTGGCTCTTTTTTCTTTCTAAGCATTTCAACCTCTAGTCGCACACTCTATGTGTATAGCCGACTATGCTATCTTTTCTAGCAGAAGAGAATTGAGTGAACGTTCTGAGTTTTCAGCTTTCCCTCCAAACTTTTTCAGAAAAGTATATGTAAACACTACAAAGCAAAACCAGAAAACCCTCTCCAGGAATACAGTAGGAGTCCACTCAGAGGCAGTAGCTGTCATTTTGCCAATTTCCTTAAGTAACATTGCTAACCCTACATAATTAACTTTTGCTCTACCCACATTAGAACCAGAGTTAACCATTATGCCTAAGTGGTGCCACCTGTAGGCATCAAATTTTTGCAATCTACCTTTAATAAGGGCTCAACTTTTCTGTAGCCCAGCACCCGGCAGAGGTTGTGGAAGATCAAAGTTACTGGGATACAGGGAAAGTGGACCTGTTCGGCAGTAGTACTTTGAGAGTGAACTTGAACTTCTTGGGCAGCAGTTCAGTCCCTTAGCAAACACCAAATATGATTTAGCAGCTACAGACCAGTCCTCTAGGCAGGCAGACACAAGGCATGAGCCAGAAGCTACAGTCCAGTCCTTTCAGCAGCAGACACAAAGTAGCTGTAGTTCATGAAGAAACTGCCAGGCTTGCCAACTGGCCTGAGACAAGACTGCTGAAGAGGCAAGCTACTGCAGGAACCTTGAGAGCAGTTTTTAGGCAAGTTTCTTTTAATGTCCAAGTTATCACAAGTGGAGCTCAATAATGCTATGTAAGGCAAGCAAATATATTCCTGTTTTTATCAAACAATAGTGAGGTGGAGCAATCCAAACCAATGCTCAGCATTCATCTCCCACTGTCTGTGGGGTCATATTTATACTCCTTAATTAAACATCCTTTCATGTGTTTGCTATATTCAAACATCCTTTCACCTATGTCTGCTTTAGGAAAACATTCTTTCACTTGTTTGCTTTAGCAAGCCATCTTTTCACCTGTGTGCCCCAGCAAAACATCATTTGATATAACTAATTTTCTAAAGAACTAGAAATTTCTACTTCAAAGAATCAATAAAAAGTTTAAAAACGTATTTCCTGTCTTGAGACATCCACCTAACAACCTCCTAGTGTTTCCAGGGTTTCCTCCTCCAGTGGGTGATGGCTTCCGTTTGTGGGTCCCACTGTATCCAATGCTAGGCAGCCTCTGCCTTCTCCAGGGGGACCCAGTGGATCTCAGGTGGTTTAGGTCAAGCCATCCACCCCTAATGCACACAGAGCAGGATCCTTGTACAAGGTCCCTAGATATTCTGAGCACAGAACACTGCACAAGCCTTTTCCATCCTGTGACTTCCGGCTCCCTGGGGCAGGGGTGAGGTTGAGGAATTTCTGCCTTTTAATTGGAAGCATTAAGTCTTTTGATACAGAGGGTGTGATGAGCAGGGAAGGCATTGATTGCTACAGTGGCCAGTGAGGACCTTGTCCCCCTAGTGAATGTGGCTCTCCTACTGTGCCAGGCTGAAAATTCTAGCCTAATCTGGCCCCTCAGCAAGTTGGTGGGTGCTCAGGATGTGAGTCCCTCTCTTGTAACCTACAAGTCCTTCCACCAGCCTATTCTCTACCTGACAGCTCCTTACCAGAACTCACCCTTTTCCCCTGTGCCTCTCTGGAGCAAACCATTGCAGCACAGACAGAACCCGGAGAACAGACTCAATTTAACTCTACTAGCAGCTCCATTACAAAATGACCAATACTACCCATGGTCACTCTTTTGGGATATGAACCCTGGAAATTCTTGAGTCTTAGAGTATTTGGTTGTGGACAATATCCTTGGGACTCTTACATGACCTTTGTCTGGTTTATTTTTTACCAAGATAGTCACTGACTAAGAAAGTCTCCACCAGGAGAGTGACTTTGCATTTTATCACTCTGCAGTGTCAATCAGTGTCAGTCAATCATGACACAAGAGAGGAAATGCAAAAAAAACAACCAAACAACAACAACAACAACAAAAAAACCAGATAGACACATACATGAAACAACAGTATCTTTTACCTCAAGTCTTAGAAAAAAAAAAGACAGTAGTAAAGCACACTTGATCAACTGCTCAACCAGTGGGCAGGAAACAAGACAAAATAACAGTAAAACTAAGTAGGCATCAACTACATGGTTTCACACTGTCTGAGAAGTCCTTCTTTTGGCTTATATGCACAGTGGATGCCAGGTATGGATGTGTTCAGAATGGCCAGATAGCTTCTGAGCTGTCCCAAAGAGACATCCTGAGCATGCTGCAGTGCAACAATGTCTTTGTATAAGGCAGCTATCTGGATGGATAACACTGAAACTCTGAAAGGAAACAGAGAGGTAAAAATTCTATAAGGTTACTAATGCCTGAGAGAGGTCAATTTACGCTTAAAGTGAAAACCAAGCAGCAATTGCAATTATACAAATGTAATTATAATAATAATTCACTATAATTCACTCATTGGTTAGTTCGCACAACTTCTAAATATAAGCTTATGAAATTAACCTTGTACAAATGCAACAGATAAGGGAAAAAAGTTAACCTCAGCTCTGGAAAAAAAAAGAAAGAAAAGAAGAATGTTCATTTTGGCTCAGTATTTCAGAGCTTCAAATACCTGGCTGGTCAGTAGCTGATTTGGGACTGTGGTGAGGTAATAGTGTAGTACAGCCAGAAGACTGAGAGGCACTGTATCCTTTTAAGCATATATTCCCAATCACCTACATCCCTTCAGTAGGCATCCTGCGCCGGGCAGGCCTAAGTTCTTAACTCTATATAGTTGAAGAGGAGCTTGATCAGCTCGTATTCTTCCCTCTTTCCCAAAGTGCCACTATGTATCACTATGCTGAGCTACTTCACAAATTCTTCACAATTGCTATTCTTTGTCCAAACTTTAAAGACTTTTTTTGTACAATTTGGAATGTTAAATAGACCCTGCAAATATCTTTTAGAAAGCACCATGATGTTAATTTGGTGCAAAATAATGTTTGAATTTGAAACTTCATTATTATCATAAAATTTCAAACACTCTTATTTTTAACCAGGTAAAAAAATAATAGGAAAATTGAAGCTGATTTGCTGAAGAAACGCTGAGCAAGTATTTTGCAACCTTCCGGACTCACCTGAAATTTTCTATTTCAGAAGTGGTGTCATTACAAGATATCAACCACTGTTCTATGGAACTCTTGCATGATGTCACTACCCCAGTGGCATTGGTAATAACTCTCTTGTGTATGTTTATACAAATCACAAAGACACAACTCTTACTTTAAGATACGTTAAAATGTCTTACTATACTTGATGGCTCATGACTCAAACTATACAATCTACAGGAGACAGTCACTTTACAGAAAACAATTCATACCTTTTAGAACTGAATGGCATCTCTTCTGGAGTGTTGTTAGCTCTAAAGATGACAAGTTCAAAACAGGATAAGAACATAAAAATGTAGCTAATAATTTTGGCCTTTGATGGTGAGTTTACTTTGCATTTAACGGTGGCTTTGAACATCCAAGTTAAAAGCACACTTCATTTTCCAAATGGAAGACCACCTGACACCATCCCACAGAGGAAAATCTGAACAACAAACTTTAATTAAAATTACTTAGTCTTCTATTATTGCAAAATATAAATGAAACAATTAACTTAAGTGCTTGCATTTCCATTTTGGCTCATATTTTCAGAAGTTCAAACCCATGGCAGGTTTGTCCCTGATTCGGGCCTCTGGTGAAATAACAGCATAGCACGGAGTGTTCAACTCATAGCCAGTTCAACAGAGGAGAAAACAATTACCAACTTATCTGAAAGATAGTTAACAAAACAAAACCAGGAAAAAAAAACCTTTGAAGTGCTCATAACTACAAAGAGTTTAAAAATTCAACATTTGTTTTTCAAGCTCTGAGTTCTTTTTGCTGTTTATGTGAAACGGGTGCATTCCATTCCATTGCTCCAAGTTGTACCTAAAAATGCTAAGATTTCTGATGTGAAAACAGGTATGTCAGAAACAGTACAGCTTATAATGATTCCACGTTTTCTCGAACTCTTCTGGAAGATTCGGTTCTGCAAAGGCCTTCTTACGGTCTGTCCTGCCATAATAACTGTAGCAAGTCACTTTGAGAGGAGACCTTAATAAAGGCAGCAGACCACCCTGCATCCCCTACTGTACACCGGACTTGTAGATTATGAAAGTCCTTCAGCAACTGTCCACTGCTTGTGATATCTATTTGACAGACTGCAGCAAAGCACATCGTTCTCTTGAGAAATGTTTCTCTATGTCCAGTGCTTGCATTTCTTGAGACTCAGATAAATGTGATTTTCAGTGGATTAATATATTCAATGTATGCATTAGTACTCATAGACTCCAGTACTAAAGACATACCAGTGCGCATAAACTAAGACACTAGTCCACAACTTCCTTGGTGTTCTCTTCACTTGAAGGGCCTGGCTGTGGAACAGCAGCGGGTTTTGGTGTTTGCCCACGGTTTTCTTTATAGAATTCACGCCTCTGCTTTTTTTCCTTTTCCTCTAGACCTGACACTAATTTGTACACTATGTTTTGTAGTTGTGGATCCATCCTCAAGTTATTATGAGGTTTGGCCTCGTGCACTATAATGTTGCACTTTGGACATCTGTTGCTATGTTCAAAATGTTTTACAATGCAGCTTTTACAGAAGGTATGAAGACACTCTGTAATGGTTGCTGCATCTATTAAGTAGCCTTTGCAAATAGAACAGGAGATGTATGGGATCATCTCTGAGAGAGGAAGGAGGCGCTCTTCCTGGTCAGACTCGACTGCAGCCTTTTCTTCTGCCTTCCCCTCTCCCCCCTCAGGAGGCTCGGATGCCAGGCATTCCTGAGTTCCCATGCTTGTACTGGAGGACTGGTCCTCCTTGCCAGATGGGGGTGCTATGGTGCCTGCAGGAGGCAAATCCTGGCGTGCAGGCCACAAAGCCTCCTTTGCTCCCTCTGCCCCCTGAGCTCCCTGAGCTCCCTGAGGTCCCTGAGCTCCCTCTGGTTTGGCAGCATCCAGTACACCTTCTTGGGTCTCTGGGCTGCTCTCCACTACTGGTTTAGCAGGGGACAAACTGGGTAAAGGCATGGCCAGATTTGAGTGTAAGGCAGAGTCCAGAAGTGAGGCAAAGGTGAGAGATAGGTCAAGATATGGAGGCAAAGAGATTGAGACCTTTAATTAGGCCCGAAGGAAACCTGTCTGCGGCGACACTGAGATGTGATGTGATGCGATGCGATGCGAAACCAGGTGATGGTGAGGCCAGGTGAGGTGAGGTGAGGCTCGGCGAGGCCCGGCGAGGCTCGGCGAGGCCAGGCGAGGAGAGGCCGAGGCCGAGGCCCGGCGAGGCCGAGCGAGGCCAGGCAAAGCGAGGCCGAGGCGAGGCCCGGCGAGGCCAGGCGAGGAGAGGCTGAGGCCAGGTGAGGCAAGGCGAGGTGAGGAGAGGCGAGGCCCGGCGAGGCCAGGCGAGGAGAGGTCAGGCGAGGAGAGGCCGAGGCCGAGGCAAGGCGAGACGAGGCGAGGCAAAGCGAGACCAGGTGAGGCGAGGCCAGGCCAGGCTAGGCGAGGCCCGGGGAGGAGAGGCCGAGGCTGAGGCCAGGCGAGGCGAGGGCGAGGTCGAGGCCAAGGCGAGGCGAGGCCCAGCGAGGCTAGGCGAGGCGAGGCCCGGTGAGGCCGAGGCCGAGGCGAGGCGAGGCCCGGTGAGGCCGAGGCCCGGCAAGGCCAGGCGCGACCCGACTCTGAGATGAGATCACCAGGCAAGATCAGGAAGCAGGGCAAAATCTGGAGACCAGACTAGACGAGATAAGGCTGGAATCTGAGACGAGACAGGCGAGGTGAGACGCGACCTGGGACCCGAGGCCAGACCGGGAGTCCAGCAAGGCAAGACTAGGGGTCCAGTCTGGCCAGACCCTGGTCAAGAGGAGACTGGAAGTCAGGCGAGACGAGACTAGACGAGAGGAGATGTTGACGCAGCGAAACTGAACCCCAATATCAGGAAGTGAGGTAAAATCAGGAAGCAACGTGAGACTGGGAGGCGCTTAGAGGCTCGTGGTGGCACGGAGGGACGAGACCAGGAAGTTAGCCAGCAGAAAGTGCATCACAGGAAATACTTACAGGGAAGGCAGGATAACACTAGGAAAGAAGCCAGGGGGCGCCACAAGGCTAAATCGAGTCACCATGCAAGGCGAATCCCTGAAGTGAGATAAGAACAAGACGTGCATAATTCAAAGTGAGATGATGTACAATAGGAGAGTGAAGTGGCAATAAACAAAGAGTGCAGCCAGGCTAAAAAGATGGTGGAGGAAGCAAGTCCGAGAGAGGCTGAGGTGGGTAGTGGTGGACACCAACAAGCAGATAGGAGAGAAGTGAGGCAGCCAAACCAAAGTGGGGAATTTGCAGAGGTGGCTGGGAAACTGGTCATCTAAGAGAATGACTCTGGTGCCTGCCAACAGATCCCCTTCCCTTTTTTTTTTTTTTCGGAGCTGGGGACCGAACCCAGGGCCTTGAAGCTTGCTAGGCAAATGCTCTACTGCTGAGCTAAATCCCCAACCCCCAGATCCCCTTCCCTTAACCCGACTGCCTGGTTGGGCCTCAGTGGGAGAGGATGTGCTTAGTCCTATCGCGATTGGATGTCCCAGGGAGGGGTGGTACCAATAGGATGCTTCCCCCTTTTGGGGGAGGGATTTGTAAGGTGGAACTGGGGCCTCCGGATGTAAAGTGAACAGATAAAGGAAGAAGAAAAAAGTTGCAGCGCATGCAAAGGCAGGCAGATCTCTGAGTTTGAGGTAAGCAGGGGTCTACAGAGTGAGTTGCAGGAAAGCCAAGGCTACACAGAGAAAGTGATTCAAACAGCATAAGAACAAACAAAGCAACAAACCAAAACAACACCGACCCACCCCCCCGCCCCGAAAAAGAAAAAAAAAATGCAATCTTTCAGCAGCTGACTTTTAAGGAACCTCACTCAATTTTCCTTTTCAAGTGCTTCATACTCAGCAGTAGCTTTTAAAGAACTACGAAAATCCTGTTGCAGACTAAGTATAGTTTCTGTAGTGTAATAGGCACATTGCATTTATTTATTTATTTATCTGTGTATTTATTTAATGTATACACACATATGTGGACATGGGACTTGTACCATTGTGGAGGTTACAGAGAAACTTGGGAGTTTTTTCTTTTCTTTTACCTTGTGAGTCCAGGTAATAGAACTCAGAGACTTTTAGGGAGTCTTGCTAGTCCCCTACTAACATTGTGTTTATCTAGAACACTGAGCTAGATCCCATGTGATGATGCATTAGGAATAATAAAGATCTCTGTTTCAGCACCATATATGCCTTCTTATAGCAAATTACATTCATTCAATAATTATTTCTGCTGGAAAATAGAAAATTTCTGTTTTGAAACATATTCTATGAAGAACAATCTGTTACCAAATGAGCAGGAATCCAACTGCTTGCTATTTTATCTCCTTCCTCCTCCTTCTGACTTTCTCTTCCTTTCTCTCTCCCTCTCTCTTCCCTTCTCTCCCCTTTTCCCTTCTTCTCCCTGTTGTTGGTTGTAGTATGATGATTATTATTATGTATATTTTGTTATTTTTTATGGTAATGGAAACTAAATCTAGGGTCTTGGCCATGCTCAGCAAGCAGTCAACCATTGAACCATATCCTCATTTTTACCTTTTATTTTGAGATACTTGACAGGACACTTTACATTCCAGAAAGTTGCAGGATATCTTGAGTAAAATGGGGTAGGATGTAGACAAGATAAGTGTTTTCTCTTCCCCACTCCTGTTTGATTAAGCATTCTGCCTCTGAGTCTAAGATGTGATTGAAATAGGAACCCTCAGGATTAGAATTTTTCTGGAAAATTTTAAGCTGGAGAAGTGACTAGGTACCTGCCTACAGGAGACTTAGCACTAGTGGAATGACTCATCATCCAGGAATCTTCCTATCAATTCTAATAATTTTGGTTTCCTGATGAATCCACATAATGTATATATCCTTTTTTTCATCTGTTCTATAAATTTCAATGCCTTTATGAGTTATATGGGAAAAGAATGAGGAGGATTGATCTCTTCCTGAGTTCTGAATAGAACTGTAAATAACCCTTTGATGACTTTTGGTTTACTGTAATGTGATCTCTGTTCCCCACTGGATGTAAGAAAGAACCCTAACATAGCCAAGGTAACTGATGACTCAGGATGCTGTACCCATGGCACCCTTGGAATGGGGACGTGCCTACTCTCATAGAACACTCAGACTGACATTAGATTGGTCACACAAGGGGCTCAGAAATATACTTTCCTCCTACTCAACAGGGTAGACCTAAAGCAACCATGATAGTGTTCCAACACTCATCAGTGCTGCCTGTCCACTGAACATGCTCACTAGTCAGGCCTCTTCCAAAACAATTGTATGTAAATTAAACCTCACAATTAATTCAGAAGAGTTTTTTAAAACTCAATTCATCTAGTCAGTGTAAAGGGGGATGGTACCCTCAGGAGGTGAATCTCTGGATCTATGTAATTACCTCAGATTACATTAGCACGTATAGAAAAGTCAGCTTGCAAGTTGTGAATTTAGGAAGTCATATCAATTCCCAGCAACTACAAACAAACAAACAAAATACCAAAGGTGTTAGCTGTCACAATGCAAGTCTATAGCAGCACTGAAAATGATGCTTACTAGGAGAAAGGGTCTTGATATTATGATTGGCCCTTGAAGTGAGAGGGAGAATATTAACAATGAATATATATAATTATAAAAATTATATAATAAACACAACACATACGATATTATGTATCATCATTATACAATAATTATATAATAAACACATTACATATAATATGTATTTTATGTAATATAATTATGTAATCTATATAATTTATATATAATATATAATATGATTACATAATTTTGTCTTATACTATAGCTCAGAGTATCCTGGAACTCAATTTATAGACTATTTTGATCTCAAAATCTTGGCAATTCTCCTGTCTCAGCTTCCTGAATATTAGGGCATATGGGGGTGGGGACCACTGTACTTACTTTACTGTGCTGGTTAGTCTTATGTCAACTTTACTCAAGCTAGAGTTATCTGAAGGGAGGATTCAACTTTAAGGCATTTTCCTGATTAGTGATTGATGGGGGAGGCTCCACTCCATGGTTGATAGTGCCATCCCTGGGCTCGTGGTCCTGGGTTCTATAAGAAAGCAGGCTGAGAAAGCCATGGGGACCAAACCAGTAAGCAGCACTCCTCTATACCATCTGTAGCAGCTCTTGCCTCCAGATCCCTGCCCTCTTGGAGTTCTGTGCTGATTTTCTTCAATGATGACCCATGCAGGGGAAGTGCGATCCAAATGAACTCTTTCCTCCTCAACTTACTTTTTGGTCATGGTATTTCGTTGTAGCAATATAAACTCCAACTAATTGCTTTCAGTTCTGATTTTTTTTGTTTTTTGAACTGTAGGATATTTACAATCTGGATATTTACCCTTGTCAGATACACAGTTTTACAAATACTTTCTCCCTTTCTGTAGGTTGTCTTTTCCGATGGTTGTTTCTTTGTGGTATAGAATACTTTTAGTTTGATATAATCCCCACTTGTCTATTTTTATTTTGTTTCCTGTGTGTTTGATTCTTGTCTAAAAATCCCATATCCCTTGTAATATCCTGTGACCACCCCCTCTGCTACTTCTGTCATCCAGGCCTTACATGTAAATGGCTTTAATCAGTTAACATTATTTTGCATGTGGTTCTCTACTTTCCCTGGCACCATTTCTTATAAAAGACTCTTCACCAATGTATGTTTTTGCTTGTTGATTCATATTTTTTCCTTTTACCTTCTGCATTTATTTGCTTGTTTTTGTAATATAGGGAACTGAAGTAAAGGCTTCATGCATATTAGTTAAGACCTTTAACAATGAACTATATTTTTATGTTAAGTAAGAAAATAAAGAAAAAAGCCGACAGCAAATGCCTTTCAGGAGAAAGGGCCTCGAAATCAACATGCATACAAATGCATATATATAATATATATACACACAGACACACAGACACACAGACACACAGACAGACACACACACACACACACACACACACACACACACACACACACACACACACACTCTAGGGCCTTAAAACAAAAAGGCTTCCATTTAAGCCCAAGAATGGACTTTCATTAAGAGGAATAGCTTAAAGTAAGAGTAAGATAAGGAAAGAAAGAAATGTAACCTTCATCAGAGGGAAGGTAGAGTGTGGTTGAGGTCAGAGGAGCCATTAGAGAACAAAAACATCCTTTGAGAACTCTTTAGAGAATGTCCCCCAAAACAAAGGAAATACCTGGATTTTATCTGTTTTTCAGGGGCTGATGGTAGTTTTACACCACATGATTTATTCTGAGATAGTAGAAGTGACACAGAGCATGGAGGAACCAGGTACCATACATTAAGAGCTGTTAACCAGAGCACAGAACATCCTGTTAACTTCCTGTCCCAGGGAGAGAGTTGAAATGACTATGGCCTGATTTCTTCCAGCTGTGATATCTGGCCTCTGAGCTTCTTAAAGTGCCAGGCCCATGTCTAACACACCCCCTTTTGTTTGTTTCTTCATGAGATAGGGTCTTGTTAATGTCAATGTAATAAACACAGATCTCTCATTATGACGGTAAAAGATAGTTTACTATGGAGTGAAATATGATTAACCATATCCCAGAAACACAGATTCTGGCTTCCCTGGATGGCAGCAGTTTCATAAAGTTTTATAGTAATAGAGCAAAGAAAGTCATAAAAGATATAGGTAGACCGAGATACATTATTAGTAGGCTATGGATGGACTTGCAACATTCCAACCTCTCCACAGTCACTGACATTTTAATTAGTTAATCAGTTTAAAAGAAGCTTTGGTGTAAGGTATAGTTTCTTTCCAGGGAAATTTCATTGACTCTTCCCTACTCCTGATGAATCACATTTTGTGCATATGGAAACTAAATATTCTTTTAAAAATGCTTCCTGATGGCTATGAAGGCTAATTCCTATGATCTAATATAAATAAGGCTATGCAATAGGCAGGAAAGTAGTTGTCAGAAGAGTAGTTGGCCTAGTTTGCTTCTTTGTTGCTGTGATTAAACACTAATCAAAACCCATGTAAGGGAGGACAGGGTTTGTTTTTGCTTACACATTAAAATTCATTGAGGGAGGCCAAGGCAACAAATAAAGTACAACAGGTATCTGGAGGCAGGAACTGAAGTAGAGGCCATGGAAGAATGCTGCTTACTGACTCACTCCTGACTTCTACTCAGCTACTTTTTATACAACCAGGCCCACCTGTCATCTTACATTAATTGGAAATCAAGAAAATGCCACACAGACATGTTTACAGGCCATCTGATGGAGGCAATTCAAGTGAGGCTCCCTCTTACATCTGTCAGGTTAACAGCCAAAATTAGCCATCAAACCAGGAAAACAATCAAAGAACCAACTCCCAAATCATAACATCAAAATCTACTAATCATTTTAATCTAGGCTTGATTTTTTTAATCTTCTATATCTGACCTAACATTTATATGTAACATTTAATATGAGTACTGCATGTTAAATTAAGATACTTGAGAACAATCTGGGCCTGGAGATACAGCACAGTGGTTCTGAAAACTTACTGCCCTTTCAGAGGACCTAGACTCAATTCCCAGAACCCACATCACGCAGGGCGAACTGCCTGTAACTACAGTTCCAGGGTATTGACACTGTCTTCAATCTTTGTGGACAACTACATCACAGTGCACATATATCTACTCAAACATACACATAAAATTAAAATAAATCTTTTTAAGGAACACAGTCTGGACTTGTAAAGTGAAAAGTGGCACCTTAACCAACAAAAGCATTTTTACATGTGTCACCATACTCCTTCACCATGCATGTTTCCTGCCAATGTGGATGGTCATTTGGATTGCATGAAATATTTTATTTTATATTTGGAGTAGTTAAGATAATCTATTATTGTGCAGTTTTAGCTTTTTCTTTTGGCCACTTTGATTTTATATTTGAAAGCTCATTTCAATGGCTAGCTCTGCATATTTAGGAAATATTGTTCTTTCATGGCTAAATATTATTACTATGCATATTATCTAAGCCCATATTTATGGATAGTACCTTGATTGTGTTACCTTGGTCTTGTACAATATTTTGGTTGGGGGAAGTAAATGGATAGTTACATTATAGAAGAGCTCAGATAAAAATATGATATTTTTTAACCAAATTGTTGTTTTCCACATACCAAAATACTAAACAGAGGTAGAAACAAGAGGCTAGACTAGAGAGAATTCAAGATTCCCTAGGTTTTGTAACCATAACTGAATCTTATTCTAATTTTAAAGCCAGAGAAGGATATGGGATTCCACTAGGACTTGTTTTTTAATATGCCTCATCTGTGCTCCATCGGGAGAATATGAATATTATTAAGTATTTTTCTACTCCTGCTTGACTTTGCAACAGGACACTATAAATAATGAATAAAAAATCAGTTCTTAGGCATAAAATATCATAAATATTGTAGAGGTTAAATTCCTGTATGATTTGATAAAAAGTGTTAACTCAAATCTTTCATTATCTCTAATAAGTAAATGGGGATAAATTTACATTAATTTTGAAGTGTGGTTTCCTTTTGGAAATTAATGTTCACATAAACTTGCCCAGAGTAGCCTTGAATTTGTGATTCTTCTAAATCACTGTTCAGAGTAGCTGTGATTACAGGCCTGTTCTGCCAGACCCTGTTAGTGTTTTTAATGTCTTTGTTGAATATCAGTTGGCTGTAGATGTGGACGTTTATTTCTAGACATTTCTATTCCATTGCTCTATGGTGGCATTTTCATGCCAAGACCATGCTGTTTACTAGAGTTATAGTAATATATTTTGAAATCATGTAGCATTATACCTGCAGTTTTGCCTCTTGTTCAATATCTCTTGTTTCGTTATTTAATTGAAACTCTTTTTCATTTTTCATTTTTCCCACTACACCACTCCCTCCCCTCCTCCCAACCCCTCTACTCCACCTTCCCTCTTCCTCAGATCCACTCCTCTTCTGTTTCCCTTCAGGAAAGAGCAACTTTTTTGAAAATCCATCAAGAACATTATTGACATTTTAGCCTAGATTTCACTGAGTCTGTAGAACAAACACTTTGGCAGTGAGGGTGGTTTCAAAAATGCTGGATATCTCCCCACTTTTCAGTTCTTCTACATTCTTTTTTTTAATGGTGTTGCATTTCACTGCTTTTTTCTATTTTTTAAATTTTATTTTTCATGGATATTCTATGTTTTTGTATTTCAAATGTTATCCCCTTTTCCCACTTTCCCATACCCCGTACCCCTCCCCCTGCTTCTATGAGGATGCTCCCACTCACGCCTGCCCACTCCAACCTCAATGCCCTGACATTACCCTATACTGGGGAAATGAGCCTTCACAGAACCAAGGGCCTCTCCTCCCACTGATGCTCACAAGGCCATCCTCTGTTACATATGCAGCTGGAGCCATTGGTCCCTCCATGTATACTCTTCGGTCGGTGGTTTAGTCCCTGGGAGCTCTGGTGGGGCCTGGTTGGTTGATACTGCTATTCTTCCTATGATTTTGAAAAGCCCTTCAGCTCCTTCAGTCTTTTATCTAACTCCTGCATTAGGGTCCCAGTGTTCAGTCAAATGGTTAGCTGCAACCATCCTCATCTGTATCAGTAGGGCTCTGGCAGAGCCTCTCAGGAGACATGTATATCTGGCTCCTGTCATTAAGCACTTCTTGGCATCAGCAGTACTGACAGGGTTTAGTGGTTACATATGGGATGGATCCTGAAGTAGGGCAGTATCCAGATGAGCTTTAATCAGTCCCTGCTCCACTCTTTGTCCTGGTATTTTCTCCCTTGACTATTTTGTTCTCTCTTCTAAGAAGGAATGAAGCATCTACATTTTGGTTTTCTGTCTTCTTGAGCTTCATATGATCTATGATTTTTTTGTTGGGTACCAAGCATTTGGGCTAATATCCACTTATCAAGGAGTATATACCATGTGTGTTCTTTTGTAACTGGGTTAACTCACTCATTATGATATTTTCTAGTTCCATCCATTTGCCTAAGAATTTCATGTAGTCATTGTTTTAATAGCTGAGTAGTACCCCACTGTGTAAATGTACCACAGTTTCTGTATCCATTCCTCTGTTGAAGGGCATCTGAGTTGTTTGCAGCATCTGGCTATTATAAATAAGGCTGCTATGAACATATTGGAGCATGTATCCTTGTTATATGTTGGGACATCTTTTAGGTGTTTCCCCAGGAGTGTATAGCAAGGTCCACAGGTAGTACTATTTCCAATTTTCTAAGGCACCACCAGACTGATTTTCAGAGTGTTTGGACCAGTTTGCAATCCCATCACCCATGGAAGAGTGTTCCTCTTTCACCACATCCTGGCCAGCATCTTCTGTCAACCTGAGTTTTTGATCTTAGCCATTCTGACTGGTGTGAGGGGGAATCTCAGGGTTGTTTTGGTTTGCATTTTCCTAATGACTAACGATTTTGAACATTTCTTTAGGTGCTTCTCAGCCATTCAGTATTCCTCAGTTGAGAATTCTTTGTTTAGCTCCATACCCCCTTTTTAATAGGTTATTTGATTCTCTGGAATCTAGCTTCTTAAGTTCTTTCTATATATTAGATATTAGCCCTCTATCAGATATAGGGGTGTTAAAGACCTTTTCCCAATCTGTTGATTGCAATTTTGTTGTTTTGACAGTGTTCTTTGCCTTACAGAAATTTGCAATTTTATGACATCCCTTTTGTCAATTCTTTTTTTTTTTCTTTTTTTTTTTCAGAGCTGAGGACCGAACCCAGGGCCTTGCGCTTGCTAGGCAAGCGCTCTACCACTGAGCTAAATCCCCAACCCCGACAATTCTTGATCTTAGAGAATAAGCCATTGGTGTTCAGGAAAATCTCCCCTGTGCCCATGTGTTCAAGGCTCTTCCACACTTCAATTCTGTTTATTTCAGTGTATCTGGTTTGATGTGGAGGTCTTTGATCTACTTGGTCTTGAGCTCTGTACAAGGAGATAAAAATGGGTGAATTTGCATTCTTCTACATGCTGACCTCCTGTTAAATCAGCACCATTTGTTGAAAATGCTATCTTTTTTCCATTGGATGGTTTTTAACTTCTTTGTCAAAAATCAAGTGACCATAGGTGTGTGGGCTGATTTCTGGGTCTTCAGTTCTATTCCATTGGTCTACCTGCCTGTCTCTGAATCAAAATCATGTAGCTTTTATCACGATTGCTCTGTAATACAGCATGAAATCAAGGACGGTGATTCCCCCAGAAGTTCTTTTATTGTTGAGAATAGTTTTTGCTATCCTGGGTTTTTTTGTTATTCCAAATGAATTTGCAAATTGCTCTTTCTAATTTTATGGAATAATGAGTTTTAATTTGATGTGGATTGCATTGAATCTGTAGATTGCTTTCGGCCTGATGGCCACTTTTACTATATTAATCCTGCTAATCCATGAGCATGGGAAGTCTTTCCATCTTCTGAGATCTTCAGTTTCTTTCTTCAGAGCCTTGAAGTTCTTGTCATACAGATCTTTCACTTGCTTGGTTAAAGTCATATTGAGGTATTTTATATGATTTGGGACTATTGTGAAGGGTGTCATTTCCATAATTTCTTTCTCAGGCTTTTTATACTTTGAGTAGAGGAAGGCTACTGATTTGTTTGAGTTAATTTTACATCCAGCCACTTTGCTGAAATTATTTATCAGACTTAGAAGTTCTCTGGTGGAATTTTTGGGGTCCCTTATACTATCTTATCATCTGCAAATAGTGATATTTTGACTTCTTCCTTTCCAATATGTATCCCTTCGACCTCCTTTTGTTGTCTGATTGCTCTGGCTAGGACTTCAAGAACTTATATTGAATAAGTAGGGAGAGAGTGGGCAGCCTTGTCTAGTTCCTGATTTTAGTGGGATTGCTTCAAGTTTCTCTCCATTTAGTTTGATGTTGGCTACTGGTTTGTTGTAAATTGCTTTTAGTATGTGTATGCATGGGCCTTGAATTCTGTTTTTTTCAAGACTTTTATCATTTTGTCAGATGCTTTCTCAGCATCTAATGAGATGATCATGTGTTTTTTTCCATTTGAGTTTGGTTATACAGTGAATTAAGTTGATGGATTTCTGTATATTGAACTATCCTTGCATCCCTGGGATAAAACTTATTTGATCATGGTGAATGATAATTTTGATGTCTTCTTGGATTCCAATTGAGAAAATTTTATTATTTTTGCATCGATATTCGTGAGGGAAATTGGTCTGAGTTCTCTTTCTTTGTAGGGTCTTTGTGTGGTTTAGGTTTAAGCATAAATGTGGCTTGAAAGAACAATTTGGGTAGTGTTCCTTTTGTTTCTATTTTGTGGAATAGTTTGATGAATATTGGTATTTGGTCTTTGAAGGTTTCATAAAATTCTATACTAAAACCTGGTCCTGGGATTTTTCTTCTTTTTTTTTCTTTTTGGCAGACTTTTAATGACTGCTTCTATTTCTTGAGTTCTGGTTATGGGACTGTTTAGATGGTTCGTCTGATCCTGATTTAACTTTGGTACCTGGTATCTGACTAGACAATTGTCCATTTCATCCAGATTTTCAAGTTTTGTTGAGTATAGGCTTTTGTAGTAGGCTCTGGTGATTTTTGAATTTCCTCAGATTCTGTTGTTATGTCTCCCTTTTCATTTCTGATTTTGTTAGTTTGGATACTGTCTCTGTGACCTCTGGTTAGTCTGGCTAAGGGTTTATCTATCTTGTTGATTTTCTCAAAGAACCAGCTCCTGGCTTTATTGATTCTTTGTATAGTTCTTTTTGTTTCTACTTGGTTGATTCCAGCCCTGAGTTTGATTATTTCCTGCTATCTACCTCTCTTGGGTGAATTTGCTTCTTTTTGTTCTAGAGCGTTCAGGTGTGCTTTCAAGCTGTAAGTGTATACTCTGTCCAGTTTATTTTTGGAGGCACTCAGAGGTATGAGTTTTTCTCTTAGCACTGCTTTCATTGTATCCCATAAGTTTGGGTATGTTATACCTTCATTTTCATTAGATTCTAAAAAGACTTTAATTTCTTTGTTTATTTCTTCCTTGTCCAAGTTGTCATTGAGTAGGACATTGTTTAGCTTCTATGTATATGTGGGCTTTCTTGTTTTGTTGATATCGAACACCAGTCTTAGTCCATGGAGATCTGGTAGAATACATTGGGTTATTTCAATCTTCTTGTATCTATCGAGGCCTGCTTTTTGACAAATTATATGGACAATTTAGGAGAAAGTACACGAAGTCCTGAGAAAAGGGTATTTTTTTTTAGGATGAAATGTTTTATAGATATCTGTTAAATCCATTTGGTTCATAACATCTGTTAGTTTCACTGTGTCTCTTTAATTTCTGTTTCCTTGATCTGTCTATTGATGAGAGTGAAGTATTGAAGTTTCCCACTATTATTGTGTGAAGTGCAATATGTGCTTTGAACTTTAGTAATGTTTAGATTTTTTCTTTGATGAGTATGAAGTGTCCTTCCTTATGTTTTTTGATAACTTTTGGTTGAAAGTCAATTTTATTTGATATTAAAATGGCTATTCCATCTTGTTTCTTTGGACAATTTGCTTGGAAAGTTTTTCCCAGCCTTTTACTCTTAGTTAGTGTCTGGTTTTGTCCCTGAGGTGCATTTTGTGTATGTAGCAAAATGCTGTGTCCTGTTTACATATCCAGTCTGTTCGTCTATGTTTTTTTTTAAATTGGGAAATTGAGTCCATTAATATTGAGACATATTAAGGAATAGTGATTGTCTTTTCCTGTTATTTTCGTTGTTAGAGGTGGAATTATGTTTGTGTGTTCTCTTTTGGTTTCAAGGAGATTATATTCTTGCTTTCTTGTACACTGTAGTTTCTCTCCTTATGTTGGAGTTTTCCATCTATTATACTATGTAGGGCTGGATTTGTAGAAAGATACTGTGTAAGTTTGGTTTTGTCGTGGAATATCTTGGTTTCTCCATCTATGGTAATTGAGAGTTTTGCTGGATATAGTAGCCTGGGCTGGCATTTGTGTTCTCTTAGGGTCTGTATGACATCTGTCCAGGATCTTCTGGTTTTCATAGTCTCTGTTGAGCAGTGTGGTTTAATTCTGATAGGTCTGCCTTTATATGTTACTTTACCTTTTTTCTTACTACTTTTAGTATTTTTGTCTGTGTTTTGTACATTTGATGTTTTAACTATTATGTGATTGGAGGAGTTTCTTTTGTGATCCAATCTATTTGGAGTTCTGTAGGCTTCTTGTATGTTTATGGGCATCTCTTTCTTTAGGTTAGGGAAGTTTTCTTCTATGATTTTGTTGAAGATATTTACTGGGCCTTTAAGTTGGGAATCTTCACTCTCTTCTATACCTATTATCCTTAGGTTTGATCTTCTCATTGTGTCCTGGATTTCTTGTATGTTTTGGGCCAGTAGCTTTTTCTGTTTTACATTATCTTTGATGGTTGTTTCAATTTTTTATAGTATCTTCTGCTCCTGAGATTCTCTCTTCTATCTCTTGTATTCTGTTGGTGATGCTTGTGTCTATGACTGCTGATCTCTTTCCTAGGTTTTCTATATTCAGGGTTGTGTCATGTCAGAGTTGTCTCCCTTTATGCTTTCTTTATTGTTTCTATTTCCATTTTTAGATCTTGTATGGTTTTGTTCAATTCCTTAACCTGTTTGGTTGTGTTTTCATGTAACTCTTTAAGGGATTTTTGTGTTTCCTCTTTAAGGGCTTCCATTTGTTTACCTGTGTTGTTCTGTATTTCTTTAAGGGAGTTATTTATGTTCTTACATTCCTCTATCATAGTCATGAGATGTGATTTTAAATCCAAGCCTTGCTTTTTAGTTTTCTGTGGATATCCAGTATTTGCTTTGGTGGGAGAACTGATGGTGCCAAGTAATCTTGGTTTCAGTTGCTTAGGTTCTTATGCTTGTCTCTTGCCATCTGGTTATCTCTGATGTTAGTTGGTCTTGCTACCTCTTAGTGGAGCTTGTTCCTCCTGTGGGTCTGTGAGCCTGTGATCTTAGGAGTGAGAGCATTCCTGGAAGACTCTCTTCAGGCAGGTTTTGTGTCTGGAGGGCTGTGGTACTCCCTTAGCTCTAGGCACAGTTGGAGAATGGAAGGTCCTTTTGCAGGTTGCCCTGCATGCTCCTGGCAGGTCTCTCTTTGGATACTCAGTGGAAAGAAAATAGGGTCCCACCTGTGGGCTCCGAGCTTAGTAGGGAGATCACTCCTGGCAGATCAGCTCTCTATGGGCAGGTTTTTGGTCTGTGAACTGTGGGACAGCCCCAACTCTGGGCCTACATTTTTTTATAATCTACATTATAGACATTTACATTTCTGGTTATATTTATTTATAGATACTTTACACATATAAAACGTAAATGAGATTGTGTTCTTGAATTTCATTTTGGATAACTCCCTTTTGTCATACAGCAATTCAACTCATTTTTGTATGTTCATTTGTGCTTTAGCGTATAAATTTGCTCAGTTGATTTATTATTTCCAAAAGTTTTTGTTTCACTTTGTTTTGGAGACAGCATCTTCCTATATTGTTTAGGTTGTCATCAAACTCATGCTTTCCGTGCACCGTACTTGTGAGGTGGTGTGTAAGTAATGAGATTACAGGCATGTGCTACCAAGCACATCATCTAAGAGTTTTTTTTAAAATGTAATCTATATACAGAATCATACACTCTTCAAACAATGATTATTTCACTTCCATTTTTCTAATCTTAATGTATTTTATGACTTTCTCTTGATGGATCACACTTTTGTATTTTTCTCTTGTATTAATTTCTGCTCTGATCTTTAGTTTCTCTTTCTTTGCACCAACTTTGTTTTTTTCTGTTCTTATTTTCTCCTTCCTTGACATGTAGCAATAGTGTTACTTCAATGAAAAAGGGCTTCCGTTTAAAGACTCATTTAAAACTGGATGTGGTGGTACACTCCTGTAACAGAAGGTAGAAAGAGGAGGATCCAGAGTTCAAGGCCTGATTTGGCTACATCAAAACCAAACAACCACATAAAATAATAACAGGGCTAGTTAGGGCTACCTTTTAAAGTAGTCAACCCGGAGGAACTGAGTTGTATTCCTGTGATACAGATGCTGCAAAGGAAAAAAGCTTACATTCAAAAGTTGTCCTCTGACCTGTATGAACAAGCCAGTGCCAGAGCATGCCAACATATATACATACACATTTGCATACACACCCAAATGACTGACTGAATGAATAAGTAAATAAGCAAATAAATAAGTAAAGGTAATTTGGGCTGTAAAGATGGCTTAAGGGTTAAGTTGCATATTGTTCTTGCAAAGGACATTCATTTAAGGATCTAACAAGTTCCTGCGACTCCAGTTCCAAGGGACCTAGTTGCTCTTGTCTTCAAATAAGTATTCAAAACTGGAAAAGATAATGATTTTATAAAATAGAGTGCTTCAAATGTGACTTTGGCTTTCCTGTCGCCTGGATGTTTTCATTCTTTAATAGATTTCAGATATTGAATGTTAATACCTATTTGAATGGGTTTTCTACTGAGTTAGCATTCTCCTGTCCTTCTTGTTTACCAACATCAACTTAACTATATTAATGCTGTCCCAAAGTATCTTTTCTCTTCTTTGCACTTTTCCAGTGTATTTAACAGTAGCCTTTCTGCAGTCTCTCTGACAGGTTTTCTCTGTATTGTCCTCTCTCCTACTGATGCTTTTGATCACATTATCAAGTCCTCTCCAAATATGTATTCAGGTCAAGGATTCTGTTCCCTGCCCTCCCTCCCTCCCTCCCTCCCTCCCTCCCTCCCTCCCTCCCTCCCTCCCTCCCTCCCCCTCCCTATTCTTCCCCTTTCTCCCTCCATTCCTCCATTTCTCTCCCTCTCTCTTTCCCTCTTCTTCTCCCTCTCCCTACCTCTCTCTGTGTGTGTTCCAGTGTGTCTGTTGCTCTCTCTCTCTCTCTCTCTCTCTCTCTCTCTCTCTCTCTCTCTCTCTTTCTCTCTCTAAAGATCTCATGTAGCCCATGTTGCCCTCAATTTCCCTATATAGGCAAAACTGGCCTTGAACTCTGGTCCTCCTGTCTCTATCTTTTACATGGTAGAATTATTGATGTGTACCACCAGGCCTTTTGTTTAATTTTTTAAATTGGTTCTATCTCTCTTTAAAAGTCTCTGGTACATAATTGAATAATTTCTCTGTTTTGTTGAAGTTCATTAAGTTTCCTTGAAACATCTACTTTAAATTCCTTACCTGATAATTTGTCCACAAGGATTACTATCAGAACTGTTTCTTTTCTTCCTTTTGACCATTAAGGTGAGGATGTTAGGGTTCTCTGAATGTTCTTTATGCTAGTTGATGGGAGACATTGTTTTTTCATTAAAGGATTAAGTATTTATTCTCTTTTTAATAATCTGGTTTTCATTATGACTGTCCTCTAAGCAGACTGCCTGTTTTCTCTGTGTCTGTAATCACATATCATCCATTTAGCCACTGAATTGGTCCCTAAGGGTATGGGTAGGCTATTGGTGCATTGTCTCTGCTTTGACACTAGAGTGTGATTCAAGTGCAGGCTGGCCCCATATTTGTGGTTTATGTGCTATATACCGTAACTTGGGGTGGGTAGAGGCTTGAAAAGAGAAATACATCATTCTAGAAGTCTACCTGAAGTTGAGATTGTAGCAGACTCCCAGGCAGCCTCTTGTCTGAGATGGGGCATTACCCAAGGCAGTGATTTTTCTTGTCCAGATAGAACCTCTAGTAGAAACCAGCCTCACACTACTATCCCGGTTTATAGTCTCAAACACTTCAATGATGTGTCACATACTCTGAGCCCACAGCCACTGTGATCTGCCCAGCTCTGGGTTGGGCAGAGGCTGTCATGGCTAAGGGCTATGTATTCAGATGTGCTTGGGATCCAAGTGTGTAACATTGTAACCAGCAACACTTGTTGCTCTCCACAATACATGTTTGATATATACTGGTGCCACATATTCCTACTTGGTGAGGAGGCTGTTTCAGTGTTCCATCTGTAGGTAGTAGACTGGGTCTGGGGCCTGTGGGGTCTACACAGTGCTAGACTTCATCAGGCTGCCACTAATTTCCAAGGCAACCAACAACTTACTCTTACTGCCTTCTCCTAGCCACAGTGAGGGATGCTTACTCTGTTTGAACTGTGTTGTCTAAGATGGTGATGCTGTTCATGAAAGTAATCACTTGGTCACGTAGGCTCATACTAAATTAGGTCATGCCTAGGCCTTAAGAGATATGTAGATCTGCTCAGTGTGAGGGATATACTGAGCTCTACATTGATTGTTGTTTCATGAGATGCAGTCTCTGCTTGGTTCTGAGAAAGGTCTAAAAGTTTCCACCTGGGTACAGTGACCGGAGGAAAGCTGTGTGGGCTGAGGTTGCAGAAGAATGCTGGAGAAAATCCCTGGCTGCCAATTAAGTCATACTGTAGCCTCCACAGACCCTGAAACCTGAGAAATGTTCAATGCTCATGTTTTATAGAGACCAGATATATATGTACCCAGGTCCACTGAAAGACTAGCAGACCTAAATTCGAGGCAGGGTTAGAATCTTCCTTAAACCTCTGGCACATTTCCCTTGCTGCTGCTGAATCCCTTGCCAGGGTGGCATTAAGTTTCAAGGCAAAGTCCTACTATCTTTTGTGTCCTGTACCCTTGTGGATAGAGCCCTACTCTCTCTTTGCTTCCTGAGCAGTGGAGTGTGTGAAAGAGGAAGTCCTTTGGCCTCTGAACCAGAACAGTGGAAGTAGTTTACTCAAGCTGGGATCCAGAGCCTGGACATGGTTCCTTCTTTCCCAAAGTGGGAAGAGTCTCTCTTCATCTTGCTTGGAATTGGAGAAAGGTAGATTAGAAGGATTCTTTTCTTCTTGGCTTCTTTAATGAGGCCTTTTCTTATTATGAACCTGAGATAAGGTACTGTTACTTTATGCTTCCTTACTTCTTGTGGAGTATTTTGTGTGAGAAATTTGTTCAGATAGGTACCCAATGGGAAGAGATTTCCTGGGACATCTTTCTGAATCACAGCTTACTCTACAGTCTAAACATGCTCTTTAAGAGTTAATTTATACACTAACTGGACACTTTATCTAATATTCTTTTGATTTCCCTGAATCTAGGCCTCGATACTTATGATCGTTACAACTAATTGAAGGAATTTCCCTTTATGTGAGCTTTGTGAAAACATGTATATAAAAATATTCTCCACGATTAAGTTGAACAAAACTTAGTGACCTGTGCCCTTCAGTGTCTTGCTAAGTTATCATCAACGTCAACTGGTATTAAAATAAAAGAAACCGGTCCTCACTATGGCATGCAAATCACAAATACTGGTTCTTGCCAACTTTCCCACTGTGCGATGGTAATAGTCAAGCTATTTTTTTAGGCAAAGTCTTTTATGAATCCATGGCTGTCCTGGAGCTCACTCTGTAGACCAGGCTGGCCTTGACCTCAGAGATCTGCCTGCCTCTGCCTCCTGAGTGCTGTGATTAAAGTCTTGCACCACCACCGCCCAGAAGCAATATCTTGTACTATCCATAGTACTACAATTGCAAAATATTCTACCTATCATTTTTTCTCCAGAAATTACAGTCTCCCCCCCCCATACTATGAGAAAAGAAAATTGCAAAGATGTCAGATGACTTGTATGTCAGCTTCAGATATTTTCCTTATATATCTCTTGGTGAGATTGTTATGAACAATTTGAGCAAATTCTTGAGGTCCATTGTTTTCTTAATTGAATGCCCTAATAAATGTCTACCTTAAATTATTTATGACTACAGCAGCTCATAAAATTCTTTCATTTTTGACAGAAATTAAGGTGATTTTATTCCTAGAGCTCAAGCTTCTTGATTCTTTGCAGTCTTCCTTTCCTTGTCCTAACCAACCCTCCCAGTGATGGGCAGCTACACTATGTTTATTCTTTAACTGAACATCTACTGGTTAATCTTAGCTATGGCCAACTGCATGCCAAAGAAGGAAGCTTTCCAATCTATTTCGTACATTTCTTCTGTGAATCCTATAAGAAAGGACTATCACTCTACCATGTTGGCTTTATCTCTTCCTGCCATGATACTGTCAGTCTGTTTGTCTGTGATATTAGTCTCTTATATTTCATGAATCTCTTATAGAAAATCTCAGTGTTCCCCTTCCTCCAAACACAAAAGCTCCTAACTTTTGTTCCAACCAAAGCATGTACTAGAATCTTTGACTTTAATCCCTGATTTTCTTCTTTTCTACCCTGCTGTACCTATTCAAGGAGGGAAAAGGAAAGATAAAAGGAAAGAAAATTTTAAAAAGGAGAAAAACTAGGAGTGGTGGTGTACACTTTTAATTCTCACCCCCAGGAAGAGAGGCAGATGTCTGTGAGTTTGAGGCCAGTGTGATCTACAATAGTGAGTTCTAAGCCAGCCAGAGTTACATAATGAGACCTTGACTCAAATAAATAAATGCATAAATAAGGAAACAAATAAAAAGAAATAGAGAGAATGGGGAGAAGATAAAGAGAAGAAAGACAGAAGTAACTAACAGAAGAATACAGAAGGTCAGGCTTGGTGGTTCCAGCCTGTAACTGCAGCACTTAGAAGGAGGATCAGAAGTCCAAGGTCATCATTGGCTTAATATTGAGTTTGCGGCCAGCCCATTTTCAAAAGACTGATTCAAAAAAACAAAAAAACAAACAAGCAAACAATTAGATAATCCTTCCCAAAAGAAGGAAATAATGCAAAGACTAATGAAAAATTAGCAGCAATATACCTCCAGGGGAAAATGCTTGCATCAGAAATCCTGCCTGTGGGTCCTCTAGTAAGTGGGATGTGCCAGATATGAAGGTGGCTGTGGGTTATAGCTGAGGTCTGTTTTATTTCCTATATTTTCAACCTATCAGGCTGGTGCTTTGAGCAAGGTGAGAGCTATTGCTCCTGTGAATATAAATAAGAGCTCTGAGGGGGAAAGCTTTTCCACTTTTAAGTCTTTACAGCTCTGCTCAGGCTGGGGTGGGAGTTGGGGGTTGCCCTGGAAGTGTTACAGCTCTGCTCCAGAAGAGGAAGGTTTCTCCACTGCAAGCAGTACAGATCTGCTCCTGTGGGGTGGGGGTGGGGTTCCCCAAAGGGTTACAGCTCAAAAGGGCAAGCTAACCTGGCAGTAAGAAGCTAAGGGATACCACAAAGTCACACCACACAACAAATCCCAGAAAAGGGAACCCAGCAGGGTGGCTGCCTCTGCCAGTGAGAAGCAACAGAGATCTGAGCACAAGATAATGTTTATATAGCAGTTCTGGGGGTAGAACTTTTCAGAGTGAGCATTGGTAGGTTTTTTTATGTCCTGAACTTGGTCTTTTTACTCTGTAGGGTTGAGCACTTTGCAGCAGTTGCAGAGTTTTGTGGGTGGAGGTCCTCAGGGAGGGGCCTGGCCACTTGAGCACTTCAAATGGCTTATGAAGATATCTTGTCAGTCATTGGACCACTTTCTTTGCAGAGGTTTCTGGGTTTTGCTTTATCAGAGCTGTTTTCAGCACCCTAGAGCTTCTCCGCATTGAGATATGGGAATCTTCAGTGATTCCAAAGGGGGCACTTATTTGTGTACCTGTTTGTGTGGGAAACAGTAAGCCAGGAATAACCCAGAACATGCTCAAGAGTTGATGGAATATATCACTTAATAGGGCACTAGATGAGGTGAGCCCAGAACCTAAACAGCTGACCTGCCTCATTCTCAGGCTTAACTTTCTCCAGAAAGCCCAGACCACAAATTGCACTCCTTCCACCTGTAACAGGGCCCCAGAATTTAGCAGGTCCCCAGACCTTAGCAGAACTGACTCCATGATGGGAGTATTATTCAAGCTATAAAGCTCAGCAAGTCAATATTGTGGATGCCAAGAAGTGCATGCTGACAGGATCCTGATGTATCTGTCTCCTGAGAGGCTCTGCCAGAACATGACAAATACAGAGGCAGATGCACGCAGCTAACCATTAAACTGGGAACGGGTTCCCCATTGGAGGAGTTAGAGAAAGGATTGAAGGAGTTGAGGGGGTTTGCAACCCCATAAGAACAACAATACAAACCAACCAGAGCTCCCAGGGACTAAACCACTACCCAAAGAGTACACATGGATGGACCTATGGCTCCAGCAGCATATGTAGCAGAGGATGGCCTTGTTGGGCATCAGTGGGAACAGAAGGCCTTGGTCCTGCCAAGGCTCGATGCCCCAGTGTAGGGGAATGCCAGGGCGGGGAGGTGGGAGTGAGTGAGTGGATGGGTGAGGGAGCACCCTCATAGAAGCAGGGGTAGGGGGCAGGATAGCAGGTTTCTGGAGGGGAAACCAGGAAAGGGGATAACATTTAAAATGTAAATAAAAAATGCAATTAAAAAATCAAAAAACAAAACAAAACAAAAAACAACTCAGCAAGTAGATAGCATTACCTGCCAAAAGCAAAACAAAGACTTAATCCATCAAAGCCTATATAGTTCTAGAAAGTCTCTAAACATACTAACTTTGCTTTTTGGCTTCTGTAGTTCTGCTTCTTTTTTTTTTTTGGGTTTTTTTTTTCTTTTTTTTTTCTGGGGCTGGGGACCGAACCCAGGGCCTTGCACTTCCTAGGCAAGCGCTCTACCACTGAGCTAAATCTCCAACCCCTGTAGTTCTGCTTCTTGATAACTGTTCTTGCAAACTGAAGTATGTCAATTAAGGGTATGATTTTTGTGCTAACTCACCCTTAGAAAGACTCAGTTCTACACCGGGATCTTAAAGACTTAGAGAAGTCACAGGCCAGCTAATGAAAACGTTCTATTGGCTTATACCCATGTCTGAGCAGTTATCTCTGGTTGATACCCCACAATATCTCCTCGACATAAAGTGACACAGAATTGGCTCCAACCCTGATGATTTCTACATCCGCAACTTGCTTATGTCTTCCAACTCATCTGTACTGGCTGGTTTTGTGTGTCAACTTGACACAGGCTGGAATTTTCCCAGAGAAAGGAACCTCCCTTGTGGAAATGCCTCCATGAGATCCAGCTGTAAGGCATTTTCTCAATTAGTGATTGGGTGGTGCCAACCCTGGGTTCTATAAGAAAGCAAGCTGAGAAAGGCAGGAAAAGCAAACCAGTAAGCCTCTTCATGGCTTCTGCATTCACTCCTGCATCCAAGTTTCTGTCCTGACTTCCTTTAGTGATAAACAGCAATGTGGAAGTGTAAGCTAAATAAACCCCTTCCTCCCCAACTTACTTACTTCTTTGTTATGATGTTTGTGCAGAAATAGAAACCCTGACTAAGATATCTGTTCTGTGTAGGACCATGTCCCTCTCCATGAAATGTCTCTTTAGGCATTCCTTATTCAGGCATGCTGGTAAGGTGTTTTAGTGAATACTGAACAGCAATTGTTCTGTGTTTACAGGTTTCTAGGATCAGCCTCTGTAATGGGTCATCTCTGCAGGTGGTTCCTGCCTGTAGCAGCATCTTTTTTTTTTTCTAGATTTTGTTGTCTACAGCAGCTATGAACTTGGCTTTTCTGTCCACATTAACTTCCTGCTTCCTTTCTTTTCTGTGTGGGTAGGTTGTATCTTGCTTGTCAGCAGTGATTTTAATTTTGACTCTCTAGTTTGGAAATGAAGTGGGTACTTTCCTAGGATCCACTGAGCAGTTTAGGTTTCCTAAGGGTCAGGATTGTCAGACTTGGAGGAGCTTTCCACAATTCCTCTTTCTTGTTGAAATTCCTCAATTGTGTAGGTTTCTATTTCTTTTAAACAGAATGACTGTGAACATCTGGAAAGGTGATAACTGTAGTGTGCTTCCGTGGGGTATAGTTGGTTTCTTTGTACCTTTAACCCAATTTCAGGTCTGTCAAACTTTTTTTGTTTGTTTCTACTGTTGTCACTGTTTTTGTTGTGGTATTTGAGATAGTGTCTCCCTGCAGACTCCAGACTGGCCTGGAACTACGTAGATCAAGCTGACCTTGAAAATACAATGTTTTCTGCCAAAACTTTCTGACTTTCTGTATGAAAATATTCTGCCAATATTTCTAAAAAGCAAAACTCAAACTTTCCATGTGGAACCTTTTATTTTACTTTTTATTTTTTAAAAATTTATTTATGCACTTTACAACCAAATCAGCCCCTCCTTTCCTCCCAGTACCCCCACACAGAAGTCCTTACCCCACTCCACTTTCCTCTTTTCTTTAGAGGGAAGCCCCACTCTGGGTGTCATGCACCCCACTGATCCTGCTCCCAACCCCCAACCCCCGTCCCTGCACATCAAATTGCTGTAGGACTAGGGACATGCCCTCCCACTGAGGTCAGACAAGGTGTTTCATTTAGGAGTACTAAGGGATCCATAGGCAGACAGGCAACAGGCTCAGGAATAAGCCCTGCTCCATTTGTACAGGGACCTGCATGAAGATCAAAGTGCTCATCTGCTACATATGTGCAAGGGACCTAGGTCCAGCCTGTGCTGGCTTTTTGGTTGATGATTCAGTCTCTGGGAACTTTCAAGGGTCCAGGTTAGTTGACTCTGTTGGTCTTCCTGTGAAGTCTGTGTCTGTGTCCTCTACAGGTCCCTCAATCCTTCTCTCGACTCTTCCATAAGACTCCCGACCTCCACCTAATGTTTGGCTGTGAATCTCTGTATCTCTTTCCATTGGCTGCTTGGTGGAGCCTCTCAGAGAACAGTTATGCTAGGTTCCTGTTTGCAAACATAACAGAGTATCATTAAAAGTGTCAAGGGTTGGTTCTTGCCCATAGGATGGGTCTCGATTTGGGGCATTCATTGGTTGGCCATTCCCCTGCTCTCTGCTCTATCTTTTTCCCTGCACATCTTGTAGGCAGGGCATGTTTTGGTTCAAAGGTATTGTGGGTATGTTGCTGTCCTTATCCCTCCACTGGATTTCCTGCCCACAGGAGGTAGCCACTTTAAGATCCATATTCCCTACTTCTAGGAGTCTTAGCTAGAGTTGCCCTCATAGCTGCTCTGGGGCCTTTCCCCAAACCAGATCTCTGACACATCCTAGATTGCCCTCTTACCAATCTCCCTTTTCTCTCCCCGGCTCTCCCTATATAGGATCTTTGCCCCCCTCCCCATCCCCTCTTCTACTCAGTTCCCTTCTTTGATCAAACTCTCATATCTATTTGGTTTCCCATTCTGAGAATGAGTCACCTTCCCTTGGGCCATCTTTGTTATTTGACTTCTTTGGGTCTATTGATTATAGCATGGTTATCCTGTATTTTATGGCTAATATCCACTTATAAGTGAGTATATGCCATGCATTTCCTTTTTGGTCTGGGTCACTTCACTCAGGGTGATATTCTCAATCCCATCCACTTGCCTATGAAATTCATGATGCCCCTGTGTTTAATGACTGAGTAATAGTCTTAATGAACCACATTTTCTTTATCCATTCTTCAGTTGAGGGACCAAGAATTGTCACCTTCTGGCCAGTACTCATTCTCTTCTGTCTCTAATTTGTCCCTTCTGCCCCCTTGCTGTTAAATCTGATGGAATTCACTGATCGTGAGAGCCTTCATGCATCCAGAGTGCACAACTTGAATGTAGATAATACTAAACCCCAACTTGTAGATGTTCTCCACATAGGGTCAATTTACTAGGTTGGCTTCTTGTAAAGACAGATGTTTGAGCTTCTTTCCAACCCCTTCCAGTGTTTGCAGAAAATTGCTAAGGAGTATGGTCTATCTCTGTCACACATTCAGGCTGAATAGATCTGGCATACATCAGATAATCAAAGTTTCCATTGCCTACAAGGAAGGAACTCTGCCATGTCCTCTGCTGTGGCACACAGAGTACAGAACTTCCCATCTGTGCCGTTCCCTTCTGTCAGCTATCTGAGGACACTTTATTGTCCAGGGAAGTGCTTCTCTCAGGGTTTAACTTGCGTATGTTTCCATGCCTCCTCAGAAGCAAGATGGTGTATGGAGGAAGATGTTTTGCTTTGAGACAGGCCTTCACCATGTCATTCAGTCTGAACTTGAACTAGAGTCCTCCTGTATCAGGCCTTCTAGTACCCAGATTGCCAGCATGTGCCACCACGAGGAGCTCTTGCACCAGTCTTAGTTAACTTTGGTTTTTAGATGCCATAAGTGCTGTTTCTATTTTCCTTTCAAGGTCATTGGAAAGATGCCAATCTGCACACTAGTGTCTCTGTGGTTACCTGTGTCTTCACTCACATTCCTTATAGTGTTCCTTCCTTTCTCTGATGGTGGTGCCTCTTGAGGTTTGTGCTCCTATGTTCCTCTGGTGTCACTTTTTTATAAGAAATAAATTGCTACAGTTCGTTTTCAGTATGAAGCATACTTGCAGATCATTAACGTGACTTAGAGATGAGCAAGGATTACTAGGCCTGTTTCTCCCTTGGCTGATTTCTGACACCCGTTTCTCTTAGAACTCTGAGAGTTGAAGATATAGAGACAGTCTTCTAGAGATCTAGCCTACATCAGAAAAGAGGGCAGTCTGAAGCTGCAAATTATTCACTCAATAATGTTTTGCACCCTAAAACTATAGAGTGGGGGAATTGGAAAGGGAGCTAAGCTGGATTGTGAATTTCTAAAGTCTACACTTATGAGGAAAAAAGAGGACAGAAACTTTAGAGATCAGGGATTTTAAAAAGCAGTGTTTTACACTAAATCAGGATGATAACCTCCTCCTCTTCCTCTTTCCATCGTTCCTTTCTTCATTTCTTCATTCCTTCATTATTTCTTCCTCCTTCAACCCTACTTCTCCTATGCTGATATCCCTTTCAACAGAATGGCATTTAAAAATAGTTGAATTTCACTAGTCTCTTAAATTTGTTATTATAGAGTTGGAATTCTCTTTCTCAAACATTTAAGTTAAGCAGCAGGAGAGTGGCAATGGACAGGGCTACAGTGACCAGGGAAGAATATCAGTGGGTCTAGACAGTCACCGTTTGAGCCTTGACTCTGGCTCAGGCTCTGGTTGTCACAGAAGTGCCTCCACTGCTCTTGATCTTCTTCAACCTTTATTGTGCTTCTGCATGTGTGAAGCTGGGACAAATGTCTTAGTGCACAGGACAGACTCCTGCTCCTCCCTCACCTCAGCCAGATCACTGGTCCTTACATGAGTATGATTTGACTCCGAGGTTTGTAGAATGCTAAGTTCTTACACTTCTGACAAGCCAGAGGGCCATATCCAATCTTTAGGATTTTTCTGGTATGGCAAACATACCTAACTTTGAAAGGCCCTTCATCACATCTCCTAAATGACACTTGGAGCCTGATAGTCAAATGTATGGTTTACTGCTACATTAAGAAGCCAGGAATCCTGGCCCTTACCCCAGACTGACAAGCATGTAGAATGCATGTACTTCAAAAGGTGAAGCTCTTCAGACATGGAGACAAGAGGAACTAGAGTTCATCATCGTTGTTCGATAAATATGGCCACAAAAATAATTGTAAAGTCTGTGAGAATTTCTTACTTGAGTATCATATTTACATAATTTCTACTCTTCACTTTACCTCTCAGAGTCTTTCTATCCCCTCTCAAATTCATAATCTCTTTATCAATATTCCATACATACATATGCTCACTCTGCATAATATATTCCCTTAGTGAGTGCATTCAGTGTTACTTAGATGTACATGTATTTAGCACTGACAACTTGTTATTGGGAGTCACAGAGGTGACCCCTGAATAAGTCTGATTCTTCTTCCTGTAGCAGCCATTAATTGCCTGTAGCTCTTCAACTAGGTATGGACTTGTGAGGCTTCCTGCATCCATGTCATTGTGCCAGTCTTGTTCAATTTTGATATTTCATAGCTGCTGTTTCCCTGTAATATACATTGCAATGGACATCCCGGTCTTCTGGATCTTGATATATTTCTTCCCCCTCTTCCATGAGAGCCTTGAACATTTGGTGCAGGGGTCATACCATGGGTGAATCAAATAGAGTTACATACTCATCATCAGTTCTCTGCATTTTGACCAGTTGAGGATGTCTGTGGCAGATTCTATCAGCTGCAAAAAGATGCTACTTTGACAGATGGTGGGAATGACTTTGATTCATTGGTATAAGGATATATTTATTTATATTGCAGTTAAAAATGATACTAGTTTTGACAGTAGTAGATATTCTTCTGTGGTCCACAGCCTCACCAGCTGTGTGTAACTGCCTGGATTTATAGTACCAGACATTTATTCCCTTCTATTGAGCAGGCCTTAAGTCCAGTTAGCTATTGGTTACCCACAAGATGTAAGTGCCAGCATTGTACTATTGATCTTATTGGGCCAATCATTGTTGTAGTTCATAGCCTTTACTGTTAAGTATGACGATTGATTATTTTTCTCTCTTGGTAGCTTGTACAGTATCTCTGATATTATGAAAGTTATTCTATAGCAAAACACTTCCAGATCAGCTCTGTTGTGATTTCTTCGAAGTTCTCTGTTTAAGTGAATAGTTCCCTCAATAATAAGGACTTACTTTCAAATCCTCGGCAGCAATCAAGGACAACAGCAGTAGCTTATATTGTTTAGGGAGTCTCTTGATGTCCCCTAGCCAAGAATTAAAACAGAGGTTTCCTATGCTTGGCAATGGAATTTTTGTTAGATAGATTATGGATCTTGAGATGAACTTTATCACCTCTTGTGGCAGAGATTCATTTAAGCTACACATACACTCACTCACTCACACACACACTTTGGTTATTTTAAAGTAAGCTTAAAAATAAGTTTCATTATATGGCTTTTAAAAACATCCATAGTGTTATTTATCCCTTCTCTCTTGCTCCTTCTCCCTTTGTATTATGCTACCTCTTACCTCCCCTTCTAATGAGATATGTGTCTTCTAGAAATCATAATTTGGGTTTCAAATTAATTTTGAATGAAATATATATATCACGTGCCAGGAGGGACTATGGCTTTAGATGGTTGTGAACCACCAAGTTGGTCCTGGGACTTGGACACAGGACCACCACTGGAATAACAGCCAGTACTCTAATCATTGAGCAGTCTCTATAGCACTTAGTTTAATAACTTAAAAGCTAGCAGTGGTATAGTAGACTTTCTTTAATAACTGTAATCAATGACCAGCTTCGCAACATATCCCTAAGGTTCATGCAACATTTTCATTCATATCTTGATGGTAACATAATGATCTCTTCTTCTATCCACTATGCAGCAAATGTCAGGGTTTCAGTTTCATTTCTAACTGAATAAAATTCCATTATGTATATGTGTAACATTTATCCATTCATCTACATAGTTTTCTAGAGTAATTCTGCTTCCTACATATTGTAAATAGTGTAATAGTAAACATAGGTATGAAAATATCTCTGATATATTTGATTGATTTTATTGGATGTATCAAAGAAAGGTATAGCTGGGTCAATAGCTGTATTTTTAGTTTCATTTTTTTCATACCCTTTTCTATAATGTCTATACCAGTTTACATACTTACCTACACTGTATTGTCATTTGTTAACTTGATGGAATCTACACCGATTGGTGGAGATATAATCTCAAAGCAGTTTTAGCTAGCATTTAACTGATAGGTAAAGATGGTAAGGTCAGTGACATTTATTGGTAATTTTTATTTGCTCATTTGAAAAAATTTCTACTCAATTCTCAACTCATAAAATGATTGAATTATTTGTGGTTTTGTTCTTTGAATTTCTACATTATTCATAATCCTGAAGAGAAGCTTTATATTTGATGTACAGTTAGCAAAGATTTTTTTCCCTATTCTATAGACCGTATTTTTTTCTTCTGATAGCTTACTTTGCCATGCAGAAACCTTTTAATTTAATCTAATCCATTTTCTTTTCAATTCTTGGTGTTATTTCTTATGCTGCTGCAGGTAATTACAGCTGCTGGAATTTTGAGCACATGGACGCTATGTTATTTATGGAAAACAGTATTGTACAGCATTCCAGATAAAAGGTAGGTATGCTTTAAAATTTTTGTGAATTTATTTGAATATTTTTAAATCATAGGCAATTGATCAGCTACTTTAAGCATCAATCAAGTATATTTTAACATTTTCTCATTTTTTCTTGCAAATTAATTTTATCAATACATTTTTAATCATTTTAAATTTAGGATAATAACTGTATAGGGAATGTTCTCCTTTATAGAGATTTTACATCAATAAATTGTAATATGATTCAATATGTTTTAGAAAATCTGCATATTAATTTTTAATTATTTTTCCAACAAAACACCAAATTTATCAAAACTTTGGCATAATTATATTTTCCTGCCACATCAGCCTCTACTCCCTAAATATATTAATGACTAATTAATAGCATCCAAATGTAGTGCTTTTGCATGAAGAATGAGAGAACAGCTTTCATGCTCTTAACCTGTAACAAATCATTTTACAGTCCATCACAACATCTAGTGAGACCCAGAAATACACTTGAGAGCCTGTTCTAGAAATAGAATCCCCTTAAGTGCTTTTGTAGCTATTCTGAATCAGTTTGCTCTGTTCACAGAAAAATCCTCAGTGTACCATCTCACACTTATTTTCTCACGGGAAAACTGTGGACACAACAGGGTGGTTTTCAGCTGTAGAAGTCCACTGAGAATGAGGGTTTTCTAAAATGAGCAAGGCAGTACAATTATAACTTTAAGATCATAAGACTTAAACCCAGGAGGTTATTCCAGTATTTGAATTTGAGCAATTATTACCCACTGCATGCTAAGTGTGGGTGAAGTTGGGGCAGATGAACCTGGAAAATATCTTAAATATCTGTATAAATGGGTAGGATGGCTGGAGGAGGCTTGAAATCCAGAGTATCTCAGATCTAGACATATGAACACTTACTCACTTGCATTAGCCGCAGGAACTTAAATGGGTTGCTTATCTGCTCTGTGTCTTCATATTATTAAACACAAGGTCACACAATACTTAAATCACATTTATTTTACAAGGTAGAAATTCTAATGAATATATAATGTTCTAGATTGAGTTAGTGGACATCATAATCTCTCCATAAGTGTTGGCTATTATTATTATGTCGAACGTTCTTGGAATTATCATTGTGCTTCCTTCTACTTTTTGGAAAAGTGTTATTCTCATTAGGTGTAGATTTTACAGAGACACCCTAGAACACAGAGAATACAATATTTTTTTAAAGAGGGAAACAAACACAGATTAATTCCATTTCTCATGAAGGCAGCGAGTGCTTCTGTGATGGCCACAGGTGTGGAGCTATCACAAGATTTTGAATAACTTTCCAGTGTCTTAGTCACTAATAATAATGAGTTCTGTCCCTCAGCATCATGTCACTGCTATATTTTCAATTTATGAATTTTAGAATTTCATACAGGTACTCTATTTTCTTTTTTTTTTTTTTTGCAAACCATCACAATTTATAATGAGATGAACATGGGTTTTTTCTTTGAGTTTGTTTATACAATGAATTACATTTATGGAGTTACATATACTTTACCATCCCTGCATTCCTTGGATGAAACCTTCTTTTTTTTTATTATTATTAACTTGAGTATTTCTTATATACATTTCGAGTGTTATTCCCTTTCCCAGTTTCCGGGCAAACATCCCCCTCCCCCCTCTCCTTTCTTATCGGTGTTCCCCTCCCCAACCTCCCCCCTTGTCCCCCTCCCCCCAACAGTCTAGTTCACTGGGGGTTCAGTCTTAGCAGGACCCAGGGCTTCCCCTTCCACTGGTGCTCTTACTAGGATATTCATTGCTACCTATGAGGTCAGAGTCCAGGGTCAGTCCATGTATAGTCTTTAGGTAGTGGCTTAGTCCCTGGAAGCTCTG
Source organism: Rattus norvegicus (assembly GCF_021556685.1). NCBI lineage: Eukaryota > Metazoa > Chordata > Mammalia > Rodentia > Muridae > Rattus > Rattus norvegicus. Next base: position 81,496,946 of record NC_141554.1, on the reverse strand, counting down.
GTTGCTTGGCATTGTTGTACATATGGGGTCTCGAGCCCCTTCAAGCTCTTCCAGTTCTTTCTCTGATTCCTTCAACGGGGGTCCTATTCTCAGTTCAGTGGTTTGCTGCTGGTATTCGCCTCTGTATTTGCTGTATTCTGGCTGTGTCTCTCAGGAGCGATCTACATCCGGCTCCTGTCGGTCTGCACTTCTTTGCTTCATCCATCTTGTCTAATTGGATGGCTGTATATGCATGGGCCACATGTGGGGCAGACTCTGAATGGGTGTTCCTTCAGTCTCTGTTTTAATCTTTGCCTCTCTCTTCCCTGCCAAGGGTATTCTTGTTCCCCTTTTAATGAAGGAGTGAACCATTCACATTTTGATCATCTGTCTTGAGTTTCATTTGTTCTAGGCATTTAGGGTAATTCAAGCATTTGGGCTAATAGCCACTTATCAGTGAGTGCATACCATGTATATCTTTCTGTGTTTGGGTTAGCTCACTCAGGATGATATTTTCCAGTTCCAGCCATTTGCCTACGAATTTCATAAAGTCGTTGTTTTTGATAGCTGAGTAATATTCCATTGTGTAGATGTACCACATTTTCTGTATCCATTCCTCTGTTGAAGGGCATCTGGGTTCTTTCAAGCTTCTGGCTATTATAAATAAGGCTGCAATGAACATAGTGGAGCACGTGTCTTTTTTATATGTTGGGGCAACTTTTGGGTATATGCCCAAGAGAGGTATAGCTGGATCCTCAGGCAGTTCAATGTCCAATTTTCTGAGGATCCTCCAGACTGATTTCCAGAATGGTTGTACCAGTTTGCAATCCCACCAACAATGGAGTAGTGTTCCTCTTTCTCCACATCCTCGCCAGCATCTGTTGTCCCCTGAGTTTTTGATCTTAGCCATTCTCACTGGTGTGAGGTGAAATCTCAGGGTTGTTTTGATTTGCATTTCCCTTATGACTAAAGATGTTGAACATTTCTTTAGGTGTTTCTCCGCCATTCGGCATTCCTCAGCTGTGAATTCTTTGTTTAGCTCTGAGCCCCATTATTTAATAGGGTTATTTGTTTCCCTGTGGTCTAACTTCTTGAGTTCTTTGTATATTTTGGATATAAGGCCTCTATCTGTTGTAGGATTGGTAAAGATCTTTTCCCAATCTGTTGGTTGCCGTTTTGTCCTAACCACAGTGTCCTTTGCCTTACAGAAGCTTTGCAGTTTTATGAGATCCCATTTGTCAATTCTTGATCTTAGAGCGTAAGCCATTGGTGTTTTGTTCAGGAAATTTTTTCCAGTGCCCATGTGTTCCAGATGCTTCCCTAGTTTTTCTTCTATTAGTTTGAGTGTGTCTGGTTTGATGTGGAGGTCCTTGATCCACTTGGACTTAAGCTTTGTACAGGGTGATAAGCATGGATCGATCTGCATTCTTCTACATGTTGCCCTCCAGTTGAACCAGCACCATTTGCTGAAAATGCTATCTTTTTTCCATTGGATGGTTTTGGCTCCTTTGTCAAAAATCAAGTGACCATAGGTGTGTGCGTTCATTTCTGGGTCTTCAATTCTATTCCATTGGTCTATCTGTCTGTCTCTGTACCAATACCATGCAGTTTTTATCACTATTGCTCTGTAATACTGCTTGAGTTCAGGGATAGTGATTCCCCCTGAAGTCCTTTCATTGTTGAGGATAGCTTTAGCTATCCTGGGTTTTTTGTTATTCCAGATGAATTTGCAAATTGTTCTGTCTAACTCTTTGAAGAATTGGATTGGTATTTTGATGGGGATTGCATTGAATCTGTAGATTGCTTTTGGTAAAATGGCCATTTTTACTATATTAATCCTGCCAATCCATGAGCATGGGAGATCTTTCCATCTTCTGAGGTCTTCTTCAATTTCCTTCTTCAGTGTCTTGAAGTTCTTACTGTACAGATCTTTTACTTGCTTTGTTAAAGTCACTCCGAGGTACTTTATATTATTTGGGTCTATTATGAAGGGTGTCATTTCCCTAATTTCTTTCTCGGCTTGTTTCTCTTTTGTATAGAGGAAGGCAACTGATTTATTTGAGTTAATTTTATACCCAGCCACTTTGCTGAAGTTGTTTATCAGCTTTAGTAGTTCTCTGGTGGAACTTTTGGGATCACTTAAATATACTATCATATCATCTGCAAATAGTGATATTTTGACGTCTTCTTTTCCGATCTGTATCCCCTTGACATCCTTTTGTTGTCTGATTGCTCTGGCTAGAACTTCAAGAACTATATTGAATAAGTAGGGAGAGAGTGGGCAGCCTTGTCTAGTCCCTGATTTTATGGGATTGCTTCAAGTTTCTCTCCATTTAGTTTAATGTTAGCAACTGGTTTGCTCTATATGGCTTTTACCATGTTCAGGTATGGGCCTTGAATTCCTACTCTTTCCAGGACTTTTATCATGAAGGGGTGTTGAATTTTGTCAAATGCTTTCTCAGCATCTAATGAAATGATCATGTGGTTTTGTTCTTTCAGTTTGTTTATATAATGGATCACGTTGATGGTTTTCCGTATATTAAACCATCCCTGCATGCCTGGGATGAAGCCTACTTGATCATGGTGGATGATTGTTTTGATGTGCTCTTGGATTCGGTTTGCCAGAATTTTGTTGAGTATTTTTGCGTCGATATTCATAAGGGAAATTGGTCTGAAGTTCTCTTTCTTTGTTGTGTCTTTGTGTGGTTTAGGTATAAGAGTAATTGTGGCTTCGTAGAAGGTATTCGGTAGTGATCCATCTGTTTCAATTTTGTGGAATAGTTTGGATAATATTGGTATGAGGTCTTCTATGAAGGTTTGATAGAATTCTGAACTAAACCCGTCTGGACCTGGGCTCTTTTTGGTTGGGAGACCTTTAATGACTGCTTCTATTTCCTTAGGAGTTATGGGGTTGTTTAACTGGTTTATCTGTTCCTGATTTAACTTCGGTACCTGGTATCTGTCTAGGAAATTGTCCATTTCCTGAAGATTTTCAAGTTTTGTTGAATAAGTTTTTGTAGTAAGATCTGATGATTTTTTGAATTTCCTCTGAATCTGTAGTTATGTCTCCCTTTTCATTTCTGATTTTGTTAATTTGGACGCACTCTCTGTGTCCTCTCGTTAGTCTGGCTAAGGGGTTATCTATCTTGTTGATTTTCTCAAAGAACCAACTTTTAGTTCTTTTGATTCTTTCTATGGTCCTTTTTGTTTCTACTTGGTTGATTTCAGCTCTGAGTTTGATTATTTCCTGCCTTCTACTCCTCCTGGGTGTATTTGCTTCTTTTTGTTCTAGAGCTTTTAGGTGTGCTGTCAAGCTACTGACATATGCTCTTTCCTGTTTCTTTCTGCAGGCACTCAGCGCTATGAGTTTTCCTCTTAGCACAGCTTTCATTGTGTCCCATAAGTTTGGGTATGTTGTATCTTCATTTTCATTAAATTCTAAAAAGTTTTTAATTTCTTTCTTTATTTCTTCCTTGACCAGGTTATCATTGAGTAGAGCATTGTTCAATTTCCACGTATATGTGGGCATTCTTCCCTTACTGTTATTGAAGACCAGTTTTAGGCCGTGGTGGTCCGATAGCACGCATGGGATTATTTCTATCTTTCTGTACCTGTTGAGGCCCGTTTTTTGACCAATTATATGGTCAGTTTTGGAGAAAGTGCCATGAGGAGCTGAGAAGAAGGTATATCCTTTTGCTTTAGGATAGAATGTTCTATAAATATCTGTTAAGTCCATTTGGCTCATGACTTCTCTTAGTCTGTCTACATCTCTGTTTAATTTCTGTTTCCATGATCTGTCCATTGATGAGAGTGGGGTGTTGAAATCTCCCACTATTATTGTGTGAGGTGCAATGTGTGTTTTGAGCTTTCGTAAGGTTTCTTTTACATATGTAGGTGCCCTTGTATTTGGGGCATAGATATTTAGGATTGAGAGTTCATCTTGGTGGATTTTTCCTTTGATGAATATGTAGTGTCCTTCCTTATCTTTTTTGATGACTTTTAGTTGAAAATTGATTTTATTTGATATTAGAATGGCTACTCCAGCTTGCTTCTTCTGACCATTTGCTTGGAAAGTTGTTTTCCAGCCTTTCACTCTGAGGTAGTGTCTGTCTTTGTCTCTGAGGTGTGTTTCCTGTAGGCAGCAGAATGCAGGGTCCTCGTTGCATATCCAGTTTGTTAATCTATTTCTTTTTATTGGGGAGTTGAGGCCATTGATGTTGAGAGATATTAAGGAATAGTGGTTATTGCTTCCCGTTATATTCATATTTGGATGTGAGGTTATGTTTGTGTGCTTTCATTCTCTTTGTTTTGTTGCCAAGACCATTAGTTTCTTGCTTCTTCTAGGGTATAGCTTGCCTCCTTATGTTGGGCTTTACCATTTATTATCCTTTGTAGTGCTGGATTTGTAGAAAGATATTGTGTAAATTTGGTTTTGTCATGGAATATCTTGGTTTCTCCATCTATGTTAATTGAGAGTTTTGCAGGATACAGTAACCTGGGCTGGCATTTGTGTTCTCTTAGGGTCTGTATGACATCAGTCCAGGATCTTCTGGCCTTCATAGTTTCTGGCGAGAAGTCTGGTGTGATTCTGATAGGTCTCCCTTTATATGTTACTTGACCTTTTTCCCTTACTGCTTTTAATATTCTTTCTTTATTTTGTGTGTTTGGTGTTTTGACTATTATGTGACGGGAGGTGTTTCTTTTCTGGTCCAATCTATTTGGAGTTCTGTAGGCATCTTGTATGCCTATGGGTATCTCTTTTTTTAGGTTAGGGAAGTTTTCTTCTATGATTTTGTTGAAGATATTTACTGGTCCTTTGAGCTGGGAGTCTTCACTCTCTTCTATACCTATTATCCTTAGGTTTGATCTTCTCATTGAGTCCTGGATTTCCTGTATGTTTTGGACCAGTAGCTTTTTCCGCTTTACATTATCTTTGACAGTTGAGTCAATGATTTCTATGGAATCTTCTGCTCCTGAGATTCTCTCTTCCATCTCTTGAATTCTGTTGGTGAGGCTTGTATCTACAGCTCCTTGTCTCTTCTTTTGGTTTTCTATATCCAGGGTTGTTTCCATGTGTTCTTTCTTGATTGCTTCTATTTCCATTTTTCATTCCTTCAACTGTTTGATTGTGTTTTCCTGGAATTCTTTCAGGGATTTTTGCGATTCCTCTCTGTAGGCTTCTACTTGTTTATTAATGTTTTCCTGTGTTTCCCTAAGTGTGTTCATGTCTTTCTTGAAGTCCTCCAGCATCATGATCAGATATGATTTTGAAACTAGATCTTGCTTTTCTGGTGTCTTTGGATATTCCATGTTTGTTTTGGTGGGAGAATTGGGCTCCGATGATGGCATGTAGTCTTGGTTTCTGTTGCTTGGGTTCCTGTGCTTGCCTCTCGCCATCAGATTATCTCTAGTTTTACTTTGTTCTGCTATTTCTGACAGTGGCTAGACTGTCCTATAAGCCTGTGTGTCAGGAGTGCTGTAGACCTGTTTTCCTCTCTTTCAGTCAGTTATGGGGACAGAGTGTTCTGCTTTCGGGCGTGTAGTTTTTCCTCTCTACAGGTCTTCAGCTATTCCTGTGGGCCTGTGTCTTGAGTTCACCAGGCAGGTTTCTTGCAGCAGACAAGTTGGTCTTACCTGTTGTCCCGAGGCTCAAGTTTGCTCGCGGGGTGCTGCCCAAGGGCTCTCTGCGGCGGCAGCAACCAGGAAGACCTGTGCCGCCCCTTCTGGGAGCTTCAGTGCACCAGGGTTCCAGATGGCCTTTGGTGTTTTCCTCTGGCGTCCGAGAAGTATGTACAGAGAGCAGTCTCTTCTGGTTTCCCAGGCTTGTCTGCCTCTCTGAAGGTTCAGCTCTCCCTCCCACGGGATTTGGGTGCAGAGAACTGTTTATCCGGTCTGTTTCCCTCAGGTTCAGGCGGTGTCTCAGGCAGGGGTCCTGCCGCTCCTGGGCCCTCCCCCACGGGAGCCCAGAGGCCTTATACAGTTTCCTCTTGGGCCAGGGATGTGGGCAGGGGTGGGCAGTGTTGGTGGTCTCTTCCGCTCTGTAGCCTCAGGAGTGCCCACCTGATCAGGCGGTGAGGTGTCTTTCCCACAGGGTCTGGGAGCAGAGAGCTGCTGCGGGCCCGGGATCCGCGGGCGTGGGACCTCCGGCAAACACAGGACGTGCCTGGTCCTAGATGAACTCTGCCTCTGTGTGTCCCGATCTCACCAGGCAGCTCTCTTGCAGCAGACAAGTTGGTCTTACCTGTGGTCCCGAGGCTCAAGTTTGCTCGCGGGGTGCTGCCCAAGGGCTTTCTGCGGCGGCAGCAACCAGGAAGACCTGTGCCGCCCCTCCCGGGAGCTTCAGTGCACCAGGGTTCCAGATGGCCTTTGGTGTTTTCCTCTGGCGTCCGAGAAGTATGTACAGAGAGCAGTCTCTTCTGGTTTCCCAGGCTTGTCTGCCTCTCTGAAGGTTCATCCCTCCCTCCCATGGGATTTGGGTGCAGAGAACTGTTTATCTGGTCTGTTTCTTTCAGGTTCCGATGGTGTCTCAGGCAGGGGTCCTGCCGCTCCTGGGCCCTCCCCCACGGGAGCCCAGAGGCCTTATACAGTTTCCTCTTGGGCCAGGGATGTGGGCAGGGTTGGGCAGTGTTGGTGGTCTCTTCCCTCTGCAGCCTCAGGAGTGCCCACCTGATCAGGCGGTGAGGTATCTTTCCCACAGGGTCTGGGAGCAGAGAGCTGCTGCGGGCCGGGATCCGCGGGTGTGGGACCTCCCCAGGTACTCTATTTTCACACCTAACCTCCTCCTCCATTCACCTCACTCCATCTCAAAGTCATGAGCCCTTTAAGCATTACTTCTTATGTATGTGTACTTATATAAATACAACCTACTGAACCCATGTAGTGTTGCCAGTATATACACGTGTTTAGGGAGGACCATTTGTGATAGGATAACCTATTAAGGAGCTTATCCTTGGAGAAAACTGATTCTTCCTCTTTCAGCAGCAATTGCTTGCCTACAGTTCTTCATCTAGGTCAGTGGTTCTCAACCTGTGGGTTGTGACTCCCTTGTGGGACAAATGTCCCCTTCACAGGGGTCACATATCAGATATAGAGCATAACAGATATTTACATTATAATTAATAACAGTAGCAACATTACAATTATCAAGTAGTAATTTTATGGTTGGTGGTCACCATAACATGAAGAAAATATTAAAGGGCCACAGCATTAGGAACTTGAGAACCACTAATCTTTGTGGTAGGACCTTGTGACACTTCTCTCACTACATTGGCATGGTAACCAGTGTTATCAATTTTATGTCTTGTTTAGGAAACTATAATTGTTGAGATTGAATGGGTGCAGCTTCCCTGTCATGTCTACAAGATACTATCTAGCATCAGAGAGCTGTGGCTCTCTCACTCTTTATAATGACTGGTCTGGCAAGATAGCCCCAATGTTGCAATACCTTTATCTTTGGCTAAGCAACAGAGATCTAATTGGATTTAAGGCCTATTTCTAGATCCTAGAGGAGAAACAACTACTGTCACTATCCTAAATCAACATATATAACTTTTCTGTATTCTAAATATGTATCCTTATAGCCAGGGATAAGTGTAGCTCTTACCACCTCACCTTGGTAAAATTCTTGAGTGCCATGGCTTGGTTATGAGGTTGTGCTTTTCAGCCCTCTTCTCCATTCCTATCCAGCCCCTTATGTGCTTTTCACCTCTCTTTCTGGGATATTCTTTGAAAGAGAGAGATATATGGGTATCCCATGTGAGGCTGAGCACTGAACATTCACTATACCAGTATTGAGCTTTTTCATTAACCATGATTCACTGCAAAGAGAAGCTTCTTTGATGGAAGCTAAGAGCATCTCTAGTCTATGATTATAAAAATAAATATTTGGGAGGCAAATTGATATATGTCCATTTAGCAAAAGTAGTGGGTTTACCTCTTGTGTCTGTGACCTCTGCCGCTAAGGACCTTTGTTTGGCAAGGTCCATAATATCAGACATGAACTCCCTCCTGTGAAGCAGGCCTCAGATCCAATCATAAATCAGTTGGTTACGCCTCAGAGTAGTTATATCATTATTGTACCATTAGGCACATTTGGCTTAGAATCTTAGAGTTTATATTGCTATGATGAAACACCATAACCAAAATGCAAGTTGGGGAAGAAAGGTTCATTGGGTTTACACTTCCACATTGAAGGAAGCCAGGGCAGGAACCAGGAGTCAGGAGCTGATGTAGAAGCCATGGATGGGTGCTTCTTACTAGCTTGTTCTCCATGGTTCATTCAGTCTGTTCTTTTATAGAAGCCAAGACTACCTGCCAGAGATGGAACTACCCAAAATGGACTGGGCCCTCCCCATCAATAACTAATTAAGAAAATACCTTATAGCTAGATTCTTAAGCATTTTCTCAATTAAGATTTTCTCCTTAATATAACTCCAGTTTGTGTGTTAAGTTCACATAAGACTAGCCAGTACATTAGTATTTTAGTACATAACTTCAAAAACTGGGAAAAACTGTTGCTGATGGTTTTCCTTTTTAGCTTCTTACATAACAACTTCCAGCATTGCAAAAGCTAGTCTGCAAGGAAGAAGCTTCCAGCTCAGTTACAGGATGTTTTCTCTGTATTCTGTCATCAAGGTGTGTGATGCCTTCAGCAATAGAATCTTCACCATCCATCTGGTGGGCAACCAAAGCCAGGGGCTATAATTTGGTAGCTTTTGAGACTTTGGGTGTATTCATGGCCAACAACTTCTAGGAAGGTATCTCATCTTTATCACTGGAATTTGCATTTAATAACTCATGGCTTCCTGGATTGACATTAAATACCATGCATTATACTGTGGTTCAAGCTCTTGTTTAGACTATGAGTTTTGATAAGCTTATAAAGTTAGCACACTGATGCATTTCCTCATATGCCTTTAGGTTTGATTAAGACTCCTTGGACAGTTCCGTTTGTCCTCCATCCTCTCTGCCTTCTCATTAAACCTTGCCAACTTCAATGCTCCCTCCATCTGTCTTCATAGCCTATGTGGACTATTTTACCCACACTTGAAAGGCCTTCCATTTCCCCTTCTACATGTTGTTTCTTGCTTCTGAATATTTACATACATTATAATCTAAGCAACATTCTGAAATACTGGAGCTCTGTGACACATATTAGAGAGAGAATGTGTGACATTTATTTGATTTTCTCTTTCTGAATTGCCTTCATCAGTAACATTTTCCCAGTTACATATATTTTCCTGTGAATTTCATTAATTTTATTTTTATTATAGCCAAATAAAATGCCATTGAATACATGCACCACCTTTCTATTATTCACACATCAGTTAATAGATATTCAACAAAATTAAAGCTATTTTGAGACCCTATCTCACTCCAGTTAGATTGGTGAACATCAGAAAATGCTGGTATGAATCTGGGGTGAGTGGAGTCCTTATACATAGAGGTTGTGCAAACACTTTAGAAATCAGTCTGAAGGATTTTCAAGAAACTCGAAATAAACCTATCCTATGACCAGGCTCTAGTACTTCTTAGCATATATTCGAAGAATTCTGTACCCTGTAACAGAGGTACTTGCATACCCTTGCCCACGGCTCCTCTATTTGAAATAGCAGACTAGATGGCCAGTAGAAGACAAATGAGTGAAGTTCAACCATGTTTATTGGTTTTTTTGTAATCTTGTTAAAATAAATGAGTATCAACTAATGTTCATGTTTAGAATATATTTGTCTGTCAACTGAAACCATATTTTGTCTGTGTATTTAAAGGAATTGCAAAAGTCATTAAATTTGTCTGATGAGAAAGTATAATAAAATTTATTTAATTTTTAAAAGAAGAAAATATGATATATATGCACAACAATCTTTGTGTGTATCATGAGAAAGAAAAATCAGTGTATTTGCAGAAAAATGAGTTAGGAATAGAAATGACATAATTAAATAATTCAGACACAGACAAATCATACACGTTTTCTCTTATGAAGACTGCATTTAAATTGTGTGTATGTGTGTGCATTTGTATAATATGTGCATGTCATGAAAATATAAAAGGGATCATTAGAAGGAAGCAAGATCTAAAGGAGGGGAAAATCTAGGATAGTGAAATACATGGTAGGTAAAAGTAGGAGAGGCAGCATTAGGTAGTCACAGGAGATAAGGACGTGAGGGAGGGTTGGGATGGAGGACATTGGAAGAGAAAACAATATGACATATGTGTGTGCTTAAATGTATGGTGAAGTTCATTACTTTGTGTATTAACCTTTAAAACTAAAAGAGTATTCTAAGCTGTCTCAAAAAAAGCTCTGAAATTTAAAATCCCTCCATTTTATAAAATTGTTTTTAAAGCTGTATAATGTCATATCATATTTGCATACTCCCTGTAAATATTTATTTTACCATAACTAACAGGTAATAAGATTAGTTAATAATAAAATCATTTAAAAATCTGTCGTCCAATCTGATGGGCAAAATGTACCTTATTGTTAAAGGTAAAAAGTGCTTTGATTACTAATGATGATAAACACTAAGAAAAGAGGACTTTTTTTTCTACTGGGGAATTTCTCTATTGTTTACTGACTTATAAATAATGTATTAAAATTCAGTTCCTGCCACTACCTAAATACTATACATGGACTGACCCTGGACTCTGACTCCATAGGTAGCAATGAATATCCTAGTAAGAGCACCAGTGGAAGGGGAAGCCCTGGGTCCTGCTAAGACTGAACCCCCAGTGAACTAGACTATGGGGGGAGGGCGGCAATGGGGGGAGGGTTGGGAGGGGGCACCCATAAGGAAGGGGAGGGGGGAGGGGGATGTTTGCCCGGAAACCGGGAAAGGGAATAACACTTGAAATGTATATAAGAAATACTCAAGTTAATAAAAAAAATAAATAAATAAAATACAAAAAAAATTCAGTTCCCATGGAAAAATATATTACAAACATTTTATTTCAATGTTGTTCCATTCTATTTCATACAGCAATTTTACTGCTGTAAGTAGGTGGGCCAAAAATGTCAGTGTCATCCTTCATACTAAAACTGAAAAAAAACTTGTCTACCTTCTGTATTTGTTAACTTGTTTAATTCTAAGCAGAAATCTGTCACTGACACTGAAGCTTGCAACAGTTGGCATGGTTACCTGAATTTGAGTATATAAAGTAATACAAGTATTATGAAAAGTCAAACTTTCAGCCCTTTGATAATGGACTAAAGGAAATGAGCTAATTATAAATATTGAGTCATTCTTTTAAACAAGTTCATGATATGAACTTATTTAATTAAGGGAGCATCTACTGAAGATGGTACATGACTATGCCAATTTATAAGGTTATGCGGAGGAAACTTGATTTAAATTAGTGACCTTCGGTTATGAGTAAGGTCATTTTTAAAGATTTTTAAAAATTGTTGATTTATTTATGCTCCAAAATGTTGCTCATAGTATTCATCTATTAAAAATGTTTTATAAAATTAAATTATGATATAATGGATTTCATTGTGAAGTTTTCAGATATAATTTGTTTCTGTTGACTCTCTCCCCACATTTCCCTCCCCTGACAATCTTTCTCAGATTGGTCCCCTTCCTGTCTTACTAGGCCTCCTTCTACTTTCACGACATATGCTTCTTATCAGTCTTTTTTCAGTCTTTTCTTCCTCTTTGTCAACCTTTTCTTTTTCACTTCTTGTGGTCCTCTGGGTAGAATGGGATGGGATCTAAAGCAGATGTAACTTGCATAGTTTCTGATGGGTAAGAATGTTGAAAACTTTTGGTAGGATACTCGTTCTAAGATGATTTATGGCTATTGTATTTTGTAAAAATAGGATTTAATTTATCTATTCTTTGAAAATCTCATACATGAATACAATGTATTTTGGTATATCATTACTCTTACTAAACACCCTTCCGTTTTATTCCAGACTGTCCTATGTCCTTACTCAAAAATCATATTTTCATTTTCTTTCTTTCTTTCTTTCTTTCTTTCTTTCTTTCTTTCTTTCTTTCTTTCTTTCTTTCTCCCTTCCTTCCTTCCTTCCTTCCTTCCTTTCTTCCTTTGTTACCTCCCTCCCTCCCTTCTCTCTCTCTCTCTCTCTCTCTCTCTCTCTCTCTCTCTCTTTCTCTCTCTCTCTCTCTCTCTTATAATCTACTGTGTTCATTTAGTGTTTCGTATATATATATGGTATAGGGTTGTCTATTTGAGCATGGGTAACTTTCCAGTGACCAAACACACAAATAGAAAAATGACTGCTCTTCACCCAGTAGCAATCAAGTGCCAGTAGCTCCTCAACTGGGAGTGCATCTTTATGAGTTCCTCCTGTATAAATGATGGGGTGTTGATTGGATTAATATTACAGATCTTAGGTTAGCAACCACAGCTATCATGTACTTATGAGTAACAGAGTCCTGTCATGCCCAGAATGCACTATTTTGCAATACTGCTCCTTGACCTCTGGCTCTTACAATATCTCTGTCCCCTCTTTTTTGTTGTATAGAATCTTTAGGGTTTTAATAATAAATTCTAATTGTACTTAGATGAAAATCATAAGCACTGTGATTCACTGAAACTTTTCATGCTTGAAGGACTAACATAACTCTTTTTTACATAAAATATCTCAGGAAATGCACCTAATATGATTTTTAGGAGAAGAGTGTTGAAATACCTAGAAGTAATAACAATATTTTGAGCTCAGCAGTAGTTCAGAACCTACATTTTCAGTACTTCAGTGCATATCTCACTTGAGAGAATATGTTGAAAAAAAACAGTCAAGAAATCAAAACACAGAGAGAAAGAAAATATGAAAATGGGATAGTATTTTTGGTTAAGAGACTTCAAAGTGATTAGAATCTATCAGTAGAGAAAAGTGAGGTGGCACAATGCTATGAGATTTTGTAAAGAATGGTACATGATATTCTATAATGGGTAGGCTAGTATTTTCAAGTGAATTTTCTTTAGAACAAGAACAGTAGCTTCCCAATGGTGTAAATGGTATAAATTCTTCCCTTAAAATTCATGTTGCATATAAATTATTAAAAACCCCAAAGCTTCTTCACAACAAGCTATATAATGGGGAGTGAAGAAAAAGCTCATCGAATAAGAGAAAACATAACCAACTGCCTATCCAACTGAATATAAAAATCTAGATTATACAAAGAACTACAGAACTTAAACACCAAGAAAAATCAGGCCTAATGAATGGATAGATAGTTGTGAAAATTTGAAATGTAAACATTATTCTATCATTTTCAGATTTTAGCATTGAATCTTTAGACATGTGAGCTTTATTTGAATATGCATGGATATTAGGAAATTACTAAGGGAAGAGTGCAAGAATGAACAGGTATAAAGGTAAAAGAGGAATTATGGAACAGGAAGGGGTCAATTATAGTTGGGGGTGAAGGGAGAGCAGGGTATACAAGGGAAGCTAGATGGGATAAATATCACTAATATAGAAACCTAGTACTACTATAGATACACACACACACATACACACACACACACACACACACACACACACACACACACACACACACACGTCAAAATAATGGAGTTATCATATAAAAGGGCAACAGTGCCACCACTAGACACTACAGCATGACAAATCAAAAGCCTAGTTCCAGGAATGGGTTATTTCTTTTAGAGCTGTGGGCCAGTAAGGTTCCAAAGACTCCAACATTACAGACTCTCCCCAGTGTTCTCAGTTACCCTTCAAGACTTATCTATATGGCTGTATTGCTAATGAGACCATGTATTTGAGTCATTGAACATGGAGAAATGCTGTGGTCAGCACAGTTGTGGGCATTACAGAGACATGGAATGGAGGATTATGTCAGAGACAGAAAATTCTGGGTTGACATCAAGAGCTTTGATTTTTTTCCCACTGCTGTTTATATAGTGTTAAGCTAGCTAAACATAAAACAGCAAAGCAGAGCTGTACCACCTACTTATCTGAACCCACTTATCTTTCTCCTCAACATCCCTGGCGACATCATTGTCTTCTTTTGCCCCAGATGGCATTCCTTCTAGGCTTTATCTCGTGTCTGTAGTTTTCTCCAGTAAGTCATGGGGCCACATGAGATCAGTGTTTGTGCCTAGGAAAGAACTGCAGACCATATAGACACTGACACTGCCACATTTCTGATTTTGTAATATCACAAGACACAAACAGCTCTTTCTTGGGCAATCAATCTTCTCTATCCAGTCTTTGGATGAAGAGGCAGCTAGATTGTTGTCTTGTTGTACCAACTCACAGTATTTACTAACCTGGATGGAATCCAGAAAAAGCCTGTAGCAGAAAGCACAGATGTGGAGCCTAGGATCCAAGTTATAAAGGGAACTAGATTCAGATCTTGGCTCTGTCTTTACATATAAAAAATGAGTTTGGATCAAAATTTCTTGGTTCATGTGATGTTTTTCTGTAGTCAGGGTAAAATTGAGAGAAACGAGTTTTTTTTTTTTTTGAGCTTTTCTTTAATTTTAATTTACTGCTTACACAATCTTTTTTTTATTGGATATATTTTTTACTTTTATGGGGGTTCCTGTCCATTTGCCCCCCCTATTCCCTCCCCCTCCCCCATAAGGATATTCCCCCACACACCCACTTACCACCCCCAACATTCCCCTGCACTGGGAGTCCAATCTTGGCAGGGCAAAGGACTTCCTCTTCCACTGGTGCCCAACAAGGCCTTCCTCTGCTACATATGCAGTTGTTGCCCTGTATCCATGTATAGTCTTTGGGTAGTGGTTTAGTCCCTGGAAGCTCTGGTTGATTGGCATTGTTGTTCTAATGGGGTTGCAAGCCCCTTCAGCTCTTTTAACCCTTTTTCTAATTTCTCCAACAGGGGTCCTGTTCTCAGTTCAGTGGTTTGATGCTAGCATTCGCCTCTGTATTTGACATGCTCTGGATGTGTCTCTCAGGAGAGAACTGTATCCAGTTCCTGTCAGCATGCACTTCTTAGCTTTATCAATCTTATCTAGTTTTGGTAGCTGTATATGTGGGGCAGACTCTGAATGGCCGTTCCTTCAGTCTCTGCTCTAAACTTTTTCTCCATATCCCCTCCTATGGATATTTCTGTTCCCCCTTTTAGGAAGGACTGAAGCATCTGCATTTTGGTCATCCTTCTTCTTGAGCATCATGTGGTTTGTGAATTGCATCTTTGGTAATTTGAGCATTTGGGCTAATATCCACTTATCAATGAGTGCATATACCATGTGTGTTTTTCTGTGATTGAGTTACCACACGCAGGGTGATATTTTCTAGTTCCATCCATTTGCCTATGAATTTCATGAAGTCATTTTTTTGATAGCTGAGTAGTACTCCATTGTGTAGATGTACCACATTTTCTGAATCCATTCCCCTGTTTAAGGACATTTGGGTTCTTTCCAGCTTCTGGCTATTATAAATAAGGCTGCTATGAACATAGTGGAGCACGTGTCTTTTTTATATGTTGGGGCATCTTTTGGGTATATGCCCAAGAGAGGTATAGCTGGATTCTCAGGCAGTTCAATGTCCAATTTTCTGAGGAACCTCCAGACTGATTTCCAGAATGGTTGTACCAGTCTGCAACCCCACCAACAATGGAGGAGTGTTCCTCTTTCTCCGCATCCTCGCCAGCATCTGCTGTCACCTGAGTTTTTGACCTTAGCCATTCTCACTGGTGTGAGGTGAAATCTCAGGGTTGTTTTGATTTGCATTTCCCTTATGACTAAAGATGTTGAACATTTCTTTAGGTGTTTCTCAGCCATTTGGCATTCCTCAGCTGTGAATTCTTTGTTTAGCTCTGAACCCCATTTTTTAATAGGGTTATTTGTTTCCCTGCGGTCTAACTTCTTGAGTTCTTTGTATATTTTGGATATAAGGCCTCAATCTGTTGTAGGATTGGTAAAGATCTTTTCCCAATCTGTTGGTTGCCGTTTTGTCCTAATGACAGTGTCCTCTGCCTTACAGAAGATTTTCAATTTTATAAGGTTCCATTTGTAGATTCTTGATCTTAGAGCATAAGCTACTGGATGGTTTTAGCTCCTTGTCAAAGATCAAGTGGCTATAGATGTATGGGATCATTTCTGGGTCTTCAATTCTATTCCACTGATCTATCTGCCTGTCTCTGTACCAATACCATACAGTTTTTTATCACTATTGCTCTATAAAACTGCTTGAGGTCAAGGATGATGATTTCCCCCAGAAGTTCTTTCATTGTTGAGGATAGTTTTTGCTATCTTGGGTTTTTTTTGTTATTCCAAATGAATTTTCAAATTGCTCTTTTTCTTGAAGAATTGAGTTGGAATTTTGATGGGGATTGCATTGAATCTGTAGATTGCTTTTGGCAAAATGGCCATTTTTACTATATTAATCCTGTCAATTCATGAGCATTGGAGATCTTACCATCCTCTGAGATCTTCAATTTCTTGCTTCAGATACTTGAAGTTCTTGTCATACAGATCTTTCACTTGCTTGGTTAGAGTCACACCAAGATATTTTATGTTATTTGGGAATATTGTGAAGGGTGGTATTTCCTTAATTTCTTTCTCAGCCTATTTATCCTTTGAGTAGAGGAATACTACTGATTTGTTTGAGTTAACTTTATAGCTGGACACTTTGCTGAAGTTTTTTTTTTAAAGGAAAAAAATAACAGTCAAACTTTATTCCAAGGTCTGCAAACATTCAGACTAATCAAAGTGGTACTGTAATTTCTTATAATACATCGATAATACAGTTTTTGAAGTCTAGAGAATTAACTAAGCCCTAAACCACATACCATATAATTCCAAAGTAACAACTGTTAACAATGTGACATTAGCCATGAACATTACTTAATGAGGACATAATTAACAAGCTATTCTTACTTAAGGCTTCCTTTTAGTGTAGAATTTCCAACATCAAAAATTCTATTTTGAAGGCTAAGGAGGTTGCTCAGTCATAGAACACATTCACAGGGCTGCCCCAGCAAATCTCTCGCCATTCAACAACTAATTCAACGCACTGATGAGCCCAAAGCAATTGGTCGCCCAATGTCAACCTTCTGCCAGCATAGGCAACTCAAGCCAATTCAGTGAGAAACCAGGAGATATAAAGATACGCGGCTAAAACTTTCTCCACTTCTGAAGCTGCAAAGGCTTTAGATGAGTATTAAATTATATTTAAGTACTTGGTCATAGAGAACTATTTTTACTTTGAAAACATAGGACCACACTGTTAAAAAAAAAAAAAAAGACAGAGCTGGGTTGGGTAGGAACTGGCTGGGTCCGTTTCAATTCCAAGCAAGTCTATAAATACAGCTTCTTTTATTTTTCTTAAAACACAAAGCATACTTGCACCTGACCACCACTTAGTTTTGAGCAGAACGGCACACCCACAAGCAGTCTCTAGGCCACATGGTTGTCGGATATGCCAAATGGGAAGAAAATAAACCAAAGTCATAAAAAGAGCAAAAACATCTATTCTTCAAAAAGGCGACACATAGACGTCATATGGCTTAAAAAAGTAAAGGGGGCCAGGAGCCTTGCTCAGTGGTCACACTTGCCCACCATGTAAGGCACTGGGTTGGATCCTCAGTACTGTGCAGAAAAGCCCTGGTGCGGGGCCATCAAGGGCACTTCAACCTGAAGTTAACTCCACACAGAGCATTAGGACACTACCAGGAAGTGACCGCATAAGGAATGAGTGACTCACGGCTCATGAAAGTTTGAAGGACTGTAAAAATATATTAATGCACAAAATAATAAAAGTAACTCTAGATTTCCCTCCTTGGCTAAGCTGTGTAAGTGGTGCGTTTCCTGGAAAGCGTCTGTTCAGCAGTACATGCTTGTCAGGCTTGCCAGTGCCAGCACACATGGTCACAGGAACTATGGCCAGTCCTCATTTTCCTTAGTAACTTGCTTTTCCACCCACACTCACAGACTTTATTTTCATTACAAGACACTAGCTTTCTAGTGCTACATTTTAATCAACACATTACATTTAATGCCTTGATTTCTGAATGAATCTTTTTCTATGCAACATGATGGAGTTAACTGCTGGAGACCTCTTGACAGCTACAAGGAAACACTTGATTTAAACTATGATCAAGATGAGACTGTATCAGAAGCACTAAGACACTAGTGGGTGGACAGGTACGAGACTTTTCATCAGTGGCCATTCATAATTTTGCTTTTAGAAACTTGGAAGAAATTGTCATCTTTGAGTTTCAAATGTTCTGGTAAATCCAGTTGTTTT
The DNA here is from genome assembly GCF_021556685.1 of Rattus norvegicus. NCBI lineage: Eukaryota > Metazoa > Chordata > Mammalia > Rodentia > Muridae > Rattus > Rattus norvegicus. The sequence continues at coordinate 81,478,765 of NC_141554.1, read as the reverse complement.
TTAGCTTCTTCAATATCACCTTGAATCGCAGAAATAAGTGACTCTAAAGAATCAAAGTTCTTTTCAGGTCTGAGGTAGCCAACAATGGCCACATTGAGAATCTCCCCATAAAAGTCCTCTTTGAAGGTATGGATGATATGGGTTTCCATGGACTTCTTCACATTCTTGTAGTATGGATTCCATCCTATGCTCACCACCATTTTATGGACCTCTCCACTCCCAACGCTGGCCCAGCCGTAATAGATGCCAGTGGACACATCAGCTGGAAGATTGTCTACTACTTGTTCAGGAAAATTGGCTGTGGGGATGCCCAGTTGCTTGGAGCCGCGGCCGAAGCCACGCACCACCTGACCTCGGCAGAAGAACGGCAGGCTCCTCATGACGCTGACCTCCGAGGACGCGGGCTGCTCCTCGCTCCGTGCCTGCGACGGAGCCGCCGTGAGTGCGGCACTCCCGCCCGGACCAGCCAGGGATTCCGCAGGAGCTGGGCCGGCGGAGCAGAACACCCGCCGCTACCACACCCGCCGCTACCGGTGCCTGCCGGCAGGACAGCCGCCAGCCGCCAAGAACCCAGCGGTCTCCTTTGCTGAAGTTTTTTATCAGGTGTAGTAGTTCTCTGGTGGAACTTTTGGGATCACTTAAGTATACTATCATATCATCTGCAAATAGTGATATTTTAACTTCTTCCTTTCCAATTTGTATCCTTTTGACCTCCTTTATTGTCTGATTGCAGTGGATAGGACTTCAAGCACTATTGAATAAGGAGAAAGAGAGAGAGAGAGAGAGAGAGAGAGAGAGAGAGAGAGAGAGAGAGAGAGAGAGAGAGAGAGAGAGAGAGAGAGAGAGAGAGAGAGAGCAGCCTTGTCTGATCCCTAATTTTAGAGGGATTGCTTCAAGTTTATCTCCATTTAGTTTGATGTTAGCTACTGGTTTGCTGTATATGGCTTTTACTATGTTTAGGTATGGGCCTTGAATTCCTGACCTTTCCAGGACTTTTATCATGAAGGGGTGTTGAATTTTGTCAAATGCTTTTTCAGCATCTAATGAAATGGTCATGTGGTTCTTATCTTTGAGTTTGTTTATATGGTGGATTACATTGATGGATTTTCATATATTGAACTCTACCTGCATCCCTGGGATGAAGCCTACTTGATTATGATGGATGATTGTTTTGATGTGTTCTTGGATTTGGTTTGCCAGAATTTTATTGAGCATTTTTGCGTCGATATTCCTAAGGGAAATTGGTCTGAAGTTCTCTTTCTTTGTTGGGTCTTTGTGTGGTTTAGGTATAAGAGTAATTGTGGCTTCATAGATGAATTTGGTAGTGCTCCATCTATTTCTATTTTGTAGAATATTTTGGACAGTATTGGTATGAGGTCTTCTATGAAGGTCTATTAGAATTCTTCCTTAAACCCTTCTGACCCTGGGCTCTTTTTGTTTGGGAGACTTTTAATAACTGCTTCTATTTCTTTAGGTATTATGGGTTTATTTAGATGGTTTATCTGTTCTTAAGTTTGATACCTGGAATTGGTCTAGAAAATTGTCCATTTCCTCCAGATTTTCCATTTTTATTGAACATAGGCTTTTGTAATAGGATCTGATGATTTTTGAATTTCCTCAGATTTTGTTGTTATGTCTCCCTTTTCATTTCTGATTTTGTTAATTTGGATACACTCTCTGTGCCCTCTTGTTAGTCTGGCTTTATCTGGTTTATCTTGTTGATTTTCTCAAAGAACCAGCTTCTGGCTTTATCAAATCTTTGTATAGTCCTTTTTGTTTCTACTCGGTTGATTTCAGCCCTGAGTTTGATTATTCCTGCCTTTTTTTCTTTTTGTTCTAGAGCTTTTAGGTGTGCTGTCAAGCTGCTGATATATGCTCTCTCCTATTTCTTTTTGCAGATACTCAGAGCCATGAGTTTTCCTCGTAGCACTGCTATCATTGTGTCCCACAAGTTTGGGTATGTTGTATCTTTGTTTTCATTAAATTCTAAGAAGTCTTTAATTTCTTTCTTTATTCCTTCCTTGGCGAAATTGTCATTGATTAGAGCATTGTTCAACTTTCATGTATAAGTGGACGTTCTCTTGCTATTGTTGTTATTGAAGACCAGCCTTAGTTTGTGGTGATCTGATAGTATGCATGGGATTATTTCTATTTTCCTATATCTGTTGAGGCCTGTTTTGTGACAAATTACATGGTTAGTTTTGCAGAATGTACCGTGAGGTGCTGAGAAAAAAAGCCTATACTTGTTTTAAGATTGAATGTTCTATAAATATCTATTAAGTACATTTGTTTCATAACTTTTGTTAGTTTCTTTATGTCTCTGTTTAATTTCTGTTTCCATGATCTGTCCCTTGATGAGAGTGGGTGTTCAACTCTCCTACTATTGTTGTGTTAGGTGCAATCTATGATTTGAGCTTTAGTAAGGTTTCCTTTATGAATGTAGGTGCCCTCGCATTAGTAGCATAGAGTTTTAGGATGGAGATGTCATCTTGGTGCGTTTTTCCTTTGATGAATATGAAGTGTCCTTCCTTACCCTTTTTGATGACTTTTGGTTAAAAGTCAATTTTATTCGATATTAGAATGGCTACTCCAGCTTGTTTCTCCAGACCATTTGCTTGGAAAGTTGTTTTCCAGCCTTTTACTCTGAGGTAGTGTTTGTCTTTGTCTCTGATTTGTGTTTCCTGTATATTGCAAAATGCTGGGTCCTCTTTATGTATCCAGTATGTTAGTCTATTTCTTTTTGTTGGGAAATTTAGTTTATTGATGTTAAGAGATATTAAGCAATGTTGATTGTTGCTTCCTGTTATTTTTGTATTTTGAGGTGGAATTATGTTTGTGCTGCCTCTTCTTTTGGTTTTCTTGCTAGGAGATTACTTTCCTGCTCTTTCTATGGGGTAGTTTACCTCCTTGTGTTGAAATTTTCCATCTCTTATCCTTTGTAGGGCTAGATTTGTAGAAAGATATTGTATAAATTTCATTTGTCATAGAATATTTTGGTTTCTCCATCTATGTTAATTGAGAGTTTTGCTGGATACAGTAACCTGGGCTGGCATTTGTTTTATCTTATGGTCTGTATGACATCTGTCCAGGATTATCTGGCTTTCATAGGCTCTGGTGAGAAGTCTGGTGTAATTCTTGGAGGTCTGCCTTCATATGTCACTTGACCTTTTTCCCTTACTGCTTTTAATATTCTTTCTTTGTTTTGTGCATTTGGTGTTTTGACTATTATGTGATGGTAGGAATTTCTCTTCTGTTCCTACCTATTGTAGTTCTGTAGGCTTCTTGTATGTTTACGGCCATCTCTTTCTTTAGGTTAGGGAAGTTTTCTTCTATACTTTTGTTGAAGATATTTACTGGCCCTTCACTCTCTTCTATACCTATCATCCTTAGGTTTGATCTTTTCATTGTGCCTGGATTTCCTGGATGTTTTGGACTCGGAGCTTTTTGTGTTTTACATTATCTTTGATGTTTGTGGTGATGTTTTCTATGGTATCTTCTGTCCCTGAGATTCTCTCCTTTTTTTCTTCTATCTCTTGTATTCTTTTGGTGATGCTTGCATCTATGACTCCTGATCTCTTCCCTAGGTTTTCTATCTCCAGGGTTGTCTCCTTTTGTGCTTTCTTTGTTGTTTCTACTTCCATTTTTAAATCCTGGATGGCTTTGTTCACTTCCTTTACCTCTTTAGTTGTGTCTTCCTATAATTCTTTCAGGGATTTTATTGTTTCCTCTTTAAGGGCTTCTATTTATTTATTTGTGTTTTCCTGTGTTTCTTTAAGGGAGTTATTTATGTCCTTCCTAAAGTCCTCCATCATCATCATCATCATCAAATGTGATTTTCAATCAACATCTTGCTTTTCCAGTGTGTTTTGATATCCACTATTTGCTTTGGTAGGAGAACTGGGCTCTGATGATGTCAAGTAATATTCGTTTCTGTGGCTTAGGTTCCTGTGCTCGCCTCACCATCAGTTTGTCTCTGTTGTTAGCTTCTCTTGCTGTTTCTGAGAGTGGCTTGGCCCTCCTGTAAGCCTGTGTGTCAGCGTGCCTGTAGACCTGTTTTCCTGTTTTCTTTCAGTTCTTTCTGTGAGCAGAGTGCTCTGCTCTCAGGTGTGTAGGTGCTCCTCGTGACTGTGTTTCAGATCTTGATGGAGGCAGAAATCAGAAAGGTCCTGCCCCTTGCTGCTCCTAGGTCCCTGGGCCCAGGGGCCACAGGTCTCCCTAGGCAATTCCCTCTTAGTTTGGGAATGTGGGCAGAGAGTAGTCTCCTCTGTTTTCTCAGGAGTGGCCACATTTCTGTGGTCTAGCTCTCTCCTGACAGGATTTTGGAGAAACAGTTTTTTATGTTTAAAGGATGTTTTCTTGGCAAGTTACTCTTGAATCATTTAATTCTTTATTCCTCTTTTTTGTTTATGTATTTGAGTTTTTCTAACAAATTAACTATAAAAAATGTCATGGGCCATATAGAGCCTGAAAAATTATCTATGTAAACATGAACAATTTTTTTTATTAACTTGAGTATTTCTTACATACATTTCGAGTGTTATTCCCTTTCCCAGTTTCCGGGCAAACATCCCCCTCCCCCCTCCCCTCCCTTATGGGTGTTCCCCTCCCAACCCTCCCCCCATTGCCGCCCTCCCCCCATAGACTAGTTCACTGGGGGTTCAGTCTTAGCAGGACCCAGAGCTTCCCCTTCCACTGGTGCTCTTACTAGGATATTCATTGCTACATATGGGGACAGAGTCCAGGGTCAGTCCATGTATAGTCTTTAGGTAGTGGCTTAGTCCCTGGAAGCTCTGGTTGCTTGGCATTGTTGTACTTTTGGGGTCACGAGCCCCTTCAAGCTCTTCCAGTTCTTTCTCTGATTCCTTCAACAGGGGACCTATTCTCAGTTCAGTGGTTTGCTGCTGGCATTCGCCTCTGTATTTGCTGTATTCTGGCTGTGTCTCTCAGGAGCGATCTACATCCGGCTCCTGTCGGTCTGCACTTCTTTGCTTCATCCATCTTGTCTAATTGGGTGGCTGTATATGTATGGGCCACATGTGGGGCAGGCTCTGAATGGGTGTTCCTTCAGTCTCTGTTTTAATCTTTGCCTCTCCCTTCCCTGCCAAGGGTATTCTTTTTCCTCATTTAAAGAAGGAGTGAAGCATTCACATTTTGATCATCCGTCTTGAGTTTCGTTTGTTCTAGGGATCTAGGGTAATTCAAGCATTTGGGCTAATAGCCACTTATCAATGAGTGCATACCATGTATGTCTTTCTGTGATTGGGTTAGCTCACTCAGGATGATATTTTCCAGTTCCAACCATTTGCCTACGAATTTCATAAACTCGTTGTTTTTGATAGCTGAGTAATATTCCATTGTGTAGATGTACCACATTTTCTGTATCCATTCCTCTGTTGAAGGGCATCTGGGTTCTTTCCATTTTCTGGCTATTATAAATAAGGCTGTGATGAACATAGTGGAGCACGTGTCTCTTTTATATGTTGAGGCATCTTTTGGGTATATGCCCAAGAGAGGTATAGCTGGATCCTCAGGCAGTTCAATGTCCAATTTTCTGAGGAACCTCCAGACTGATTTCCAGAATGGTTTTACCAGTCTGCAATCCCACCAACAATGGAGGAGTGTTCCTCTTTCTCCACATCCTCGCCAGCATCTGCTGTCACCTGAGTTTTTGATCTTAGCCATTCTCACTGGTGTGAGGTGAAATCTCAGGGTTGTTTTGATTTGCATTTCCCTTATGACTAAAGATGTTGAACATTTCTTTAGGTGTTTCTCAGCCATTCGGCATTCCTCAGCTGTGAATTCTTTGTTTAGCTCTGAACCCCATTTTTTAATAGGGTTATTTGTTTCCCTGCGGTCTAACTTCTTGAGTTCTTTGTATATTTTGGATATAAGGCCTCTATCTGTTGTAGGATTGGTAAAGATCTTTTCCCAATCTGTTGGTTGCCGTTTTGTCCTAACCACAGTGTCCTTAGCCTTACAGAAGCTTTGCAGTTTTATGAGATCCCATTTGTCTATTCTTGATCTTAGAGCATAAGCCATTGGTGTTTTGTTCAGGAAATTTTTTCCAGTGCCTATGTGTTCCAGATGCTTCCCTAGTTTTTCTTCTATTAGTTTGAGTGTGTCTGGTTTGATGTGGAGGTCCTTGATCCACTTGGACTTAAGCTTTGTACAGGGTGATAAGCATGGATCGATCTGCATTCTTCTACATGTTGCCCTCCAGTTGAACCAGCACCATTTGCTGAAAATGCTATCTTTTTTCCATTGGATGGTTTTGGCTCCTTTGTCAAAAATCAAGTGACCATAGGTGTGTGCGTTCATTTCTGGGTCTTCAATTCTATTCCATTGGTCTATCTGTCTGTCTCTGTACCAATACCATGCAGTTTTTATCACTATTGCTCTGTAATACTGCTTGAGTTCAGGGATAGTGATTCCCCCTGAAGTCCTTTTATTGTTGAGGATAGCTTTAGCTATCCTGGGTTTTTTGTTATTCCAGATGAATTTGCAAATTGTTCTGTCTAACTCTTTGAAGAATTGGATTGGTATTTTGATGGGGATTGCATTGAATCTGTAGATTGCTTTTGGTAAAATGGCCATTTTTACCATATTAATCCTGCCAATCCATGAGCATGGGAGATCTTTCCATCTTCTGAGGTCTTCTTCAATTTCTTTCCTCAGTGTCTTGAAGTTCTTATTGTACAGATCTTTTACTTGCTTGGTTAAAGTCACACCGAGGTACTTTATATTATTTGGGTCTATTATGAAGGGTGTCGTTTCCCTAATTTCTTTCTCGGCTTGTTTCTCTTTTGTATAGAGGAAGGCAACTGATTTATTTGAGTTAATTTTATACCCAGCCACTTTGCTGAAGTTGTTTATCAGCTTTAGTAGTTCTCTGGTGGAACTTTTGGGATCACTTAAATATACTATCATGTCATCTGCAAATAGTGATATTTTGACCTCTTCTTTTCCGATCTGTATCCCCTTGACCTCCTTTTGTTGTCTGATTGCTCTGGCTAGAACTTCAAGAACTATATTGAATAAGTAGGGAGAGAGTGGGCAGCCTTGTCTAGTCCCTGATTTTAGTGGGATTGCTTCAAGTTTCTCTCCATTTAGTTTAATGTTAGCAACTGGTTTGCTGTATATGGCTTTTACTATGTTTAGGTATGGGCCTTGAATTCCTATTCTTTCCAGGACTTTTATCATGAAGGGGTGTTGAATTTTGTCAAATGCTTTCTCAGCATCTAATGAAATGATCATGTGGTTCTGTTCTTTCAGTTTGTTTATATAATGGATCACGTTGATGGTTTTCCATATATTAAACCATCCCTGCATGCCTGGAATGAAGCCTACTTGATCATGGTGGATGATTGTTTTGATGTGCTCTTGAATTCGGTTTGCCAGAATTTTATTGAGTATTTTTGCGTCGATATTCATAAGGGAAATTGGTCTGAAGTTCTCTTTCTTTGTTGTGTCTTTGTGTGGTTTAGGTATAAGAGTAATTGTGGCTTCGTAGAAGGAATTCGGTAGTGCTCCATCTGTTTCAATTTTGTGGAATAGTTTGGATAATATTGGTATGAGGTCTTCTATGAAGGTTTGATAGAATTCTGCACTAAACCCGTCTGGACCTGGGCTCTTTTTGGTTGGGAGACCTTTAATGACTGCTTTTATTTCCTTAGGAGTTATGGGGTTGTTTACCTGGTTTATCTGTTCCTGATTTAACTTCGATACCTGGTATCTGTCTAGGAAATTGTCCATTTCCTGAAGATTTTCAAGTTTTGTTGAATATAGGTTTTTATAGTAAGATCTGATGAGTTTTTGAATTTCCTCTGAATCTGTAGTTATGTCTCCCTTTTCATTTCTGATTTTGTTAATTTGGACGCACTCTCTGTGTCCTCTCGTTAGTCTGGCTAAGGGTTTATCTATCTTGTTGATTTTCTCAAAGAACCAACTTTTGGTTCTGTTGATTCTTTCTATGGTCCTTTTTGTTTCTACTTGGTTGATTTCAGCTCTGAGTTTGATTATTTCCTGCCTTCTACTCCTCCTGGGTGTATTTGCTTCTTTTTGTTCTAGAGCTTTTAAGTGTGCTGTCAAGCTGCTGACATATGCTCTTTCCTGTTTCTTTCTGCAGGCACTCAGCGCTATGAGTTTTCCTCTTAGCACAGCTTTCATTGTGTCCCATAAGTTTGGGTATGTTGTACCTTCATTTTCATTAAATTCTAAAAAGTTTTTAATTTCTTTCTTTATTTCTTCCTTGACCAGGTTATCATTGAGTAGAGCATTGTTCAATATCCACGTATATGTGGGCATTCTTCCCTTATTGTTATTGAAGACCAGTTTTAGGCCGTGGTGGTCCGATAGCACGCATGGGATTATTTCTATCTTTCTGTACCTGTTGAGGCCTGTTTTTTGACCAATTATATGGTCAATTTTGGAGAAAGTGCCATGAGGAGCTGAGAAGAAGGTATATCCTTTTGCTTTAGGATAGAATGTTCTATAAATATCTGTTAAGTCCATTTGGCTCATGACTTCTCTTAGTCTGTCGACATCACTGTTTAATTTCTGTTTCCATGATCTGTCCATTGATGAGAGTGGGGTGTTGAAATCTCCCACTATTATTGTGTGAGGTGCAATGTGTGTTTTGAGCTTTAGTAAAGTTTCTTTTACGTATGTAGGTGGCCTTTTATTTGGGGCATAGATATTTAGGATTGAGAGTTCATCTTGGTTGATTTTTCCTTTGATGAATATGAAGTGTCCTTCCTTATCTTTTTTGATGACTTTTAGTTGGAAATTGATTTTATTTGATATTAGAATTGCTACTCCAGCTTGCTTCTTCTGACCATTTGCCTGGAAAGTTGTTTTCCAGCCTTTCACTCTGAGGTAGTGTCTGTCTTTGTCTCTGAGTTGTGTTTCCTGTAGGCAGCAGAATGCAGGGTCCTCGTTGTGTATCCAGTTTGTTAATCTATGTCTTTTTATTGGGGAGTTGAGGCCATTGATATTGAGAGATATTAAGGAATAGTGATTATTGCTTCCCGTTATATTCATATTTGGATGTAAGGTTATGTTTGTGTGCTTTCATTCTCTTTGTTTTGTTGCCAAGACGATTAGTTTCTTGCTTCTTCTAGGGTATAGCTTGCCTCCTTATGTTGGGCTTTACCATTTATTATCCTTTGTAGTGCTGGATTTGTAGAAAGATATTGTGTAAATTTGGTTTTGTCATGGAATATCTTGGTTTCTCCATCAATGTTAATTGAGAGTTTTGCAGGATACAGTAACCTGGGCTGGCATTTGTGTTCTCTTAGGGTCTGTATGACATCAGTCCAGGATCTTTTGGCCTTCATAGTTTCTGGCGAGAAGTCTGGTGTGATTCTGATAGGTCTGCCTTTATATGTTACTTGACCTTTTTCCCTTACTGCTTTTAATATTCTTTCTTTATTTTGTGCCTTTGGTGTTTTGACAATTATGTGACGGGAGGTGTTTCTTTTCTGGTCCAATCTATTTGGAGTTCTGTAGGCTTCTTGTATGTCTATGGGTATCTCTTTTTTTAGGTTAGGGAAGTTTTCTTCTATGATTTTGTTGAAGATATTTACTGGTCCTTTGAGCTGGGAGTCTTCACTCTCTTCTATACCTATTATCCTTAGGTTTGATCTTCTCATTGAGTCCTGGATTTCCTGTATGTTTTGGACCAGTAGCTTTTTCCGCTTTACATTATCCTTCACAGTTGAGTCAATGATCTCTATGGAATCTTCTGCTCCTGAGATTCTCTCTTCCATCTCTTGTATTCTGTTGGTGAAGCTTGTATCTACAGCTCCTTGTCTCTTCTTTTGGTTTTCTATATCCCGGGCTGTTTCCCTGTGTTCTTTCTTGATTGCTTCTATTTCCATCCTCAATTCCTTCAACTGTTTGATTGTGTTTTCCTGGAATTCTTTCAGGGATTTTTGTGTCTCCTCTCTATGGGCTTCTGCTTGTTTATTTATGTTTTCCTGGAATTCTTTCAGGCATTTTTGCGATTCCTCTCTGTAGGCTTCTACTTGTTCTCTAAGGGAGTTCTTCACATCTTTCTTGAAGTCCTCCAGCATCATGATCAAAAATGATTTTGAAACTAGATCTTGCTTTTCTGGTGTGTTTGGATATTCCATGTTTGTTTTGATGGGAGAATTGGGCTCTGATAGTGTCATGTAGTCTTGGTTTCTGTTGCTTGGGTGCCTGCGCCTGCCTCTCGCCATCAGATTATCTCTAGTGTTACTTTGTTCTGCTATTTCTGACAGTGGCTAGACTGTCCTATAAGCCTGTGTGTCAGGAGTGCTGTAGACCTGTTTTCCTCTCTTTCAGTCAGTTATGGGGACAGAGTGTTCTGCTTTCGGGCGTGTAGTTTTTCCTCTCTACAGGTCTTCAGCTGTTCCTGTGGGCCTGTGTCTTGAGTTCACCAGGCAGCTTTCTTGCAGCAGAAAATTTGGTCTTACCTGTGGTCCTGAGGCTCAAGTTCGCTCGTGGGGTGCTGCCCAGGGGCTCTCTGCAGCGGCAGCAACCAGGAAGACCTGTGCCGCCCCTTCCGGGAGCTTCAGTGCACCAGGGTTCCAGATGGTCTTTGGCTTTTTCCTCTGGCGTCCGAGATGTGTGTGCAGGGAGCAGTCTCTTCTGGTTTCCCAGGCTTGTCTGCCTCTCTGAAGGTTTAGCTCTCCCTCCCACGGGATTTGGGTGCAGAGAACTGTTTATCTGGTCTGTTTCTTTCAGGTTCCAGCGGTGTCTCAGGCAGGGGTCCTGCCGCTCCTGGGCCCTCCCCCACGGGAGCCCAGAGGCCTTATACAGTTTCCTCTTGGGCCAGGGATGTGGGCAGGGATGAGCAGTGTTGGTGGTCTCTTCCGCTCTGCAGCCTCAGGAGTGCCCACCTGACCAGGCGGTTGGGTCTCTCTCTCACCGGGTCTGGGAGCAGAGAGCTGCTGCGGGCCAGGATCCGCGGGTGTGTGTGGATTGCTTTATTAAGGTTAGGCTAATTTATAATAACTCTTTTGGTTAATGTTAGGACAATGCCATAGCAAGAAGAGGAAATATGAAGCATCTAGTCATTGGAAACTTGGTTTAGATAAGGAAGTAACAGGTTACATTTGTGAAAGCTTACATCTGAACTTGTGTATCCTTTATCATGAAGTCTGTGAGAAGGGAAAACTGTCTCTGTTTTTGATAAGAGATGTAGTAGTCTTAACTAGCTACCAAATTGACTAATGAGCTAATATAATGGTGGATTGCTTTGGGGTAAGGAGCTAAAGGTCTGTTTTTCAGTTTGTCAAGTTTAACTGTCAATATAGACAAAAATATTAGAAGAATAATTTATAATCTAGGACTCATGCATTAGTTAAAATAACATAGGGTGGTCTATAGTCCACTACCTACAGTTCCCAGGTCCCTGTGGTCTCCATTGCAACTTGGGCAGAGTCAGTCTGGGCATCAGGCCCAGAAGACAAAAAGCTTTTTCCTCTGTAGTAGGTACATGTGAGAAATGAGAAATTTCCCAACTTGACTTAGGCAATATGAGGCATTTAACTCTCTGGATATATTGTCTACAGTGTAGGCCAAACCCTGGAAGCAAGCAAGGCAATAAAGCAGTGTTTCTCAGTGGTTATCATACTACAATCTTGTGGTGGTGCCTATATCTTCTTGGAGGCTTGGTGGTGGGGTTACTGTTAGGTTTTGGGAGTCTCTGTCATAAACTTAAACATTTAACTTTACTTTTAGCAAAATTTAGACAAGATTGAGAACAGTATCTATCAAGCATATCTGAGTTAGACAAACTGTGTTTGTTTAATTACTGGTTTATGAATGTATATAGCAAATAAAGAGAGCACACTGTGATTTAATGACAGTAGCAAAAAAAGGGGGGTACTTCTTTTTAACTGTTTAGAATCATTATTTACCAAAGCAGCGTAGAACTAAAACCTTATCTTAAGGTTAAGTCACTTCGACAGGCTGTACTGCTAAAGGCAGGGAATGGGGAGATTGGCCAGAACAAAGATGGCACTGAAGCTACAGCATAGCCACATGACTGCCTTTAGGTAAGATGGCATTGAAGCTATAGCTCTTTCCTCCTCTGGAAGAAAGTCATATGTTGTACCTTAGAATGGATTTAGCTGTGTATCTTAGAATGGAGCAGAAGCATAGCAAAGACAACTATTCAGAAGGATCTAAGTGTCTAAGTGTGAGAGGTGCTAGGCTCTGCTTGGCTGTGGGCAGTGGCCAAGGCCTGTGCCTGCTTGGCTGACCAGAGTACTGGAAAGGGGCATGGGACAGAGAGCAGCTTTCTCTCTGCATCCTGGCAACTCTGCTCAGATGGGAGAGCAAGTGCAATCTGGAATTCAGGGTGGTGCTGGCCAAGAGCACTGGGTAGCAGGGCTGAGTGAGCAGTGGCTGAGGTTTTGGGAGGTGCTGGAATGCTGTAGCTGCTAGGTGTGAGCTGGGTGCAAATGGGCAGGGTGAGGTGAGAGGAGGAGAGTCTAGGCAAGAGCTAGTGCCACAGCAGAATCATGGGCCAGGGAACCAGAGGAAAGACCACGCAGTAAAGGATAGCCTATGAATCACTAGCAAGAGAGTTGTAAAAGTTTCTTTTTAAACTGCCAGTTAAGTGGCCATGTAGAGATATTGCTTAGTGGATAATAGGACCAAATTTAGCCTGTGAATCAGACCGGGAGGTGTAGCTGTGAAGACATTCCCTCTGGGTAAAAGTAGGAGGAGCTAGCGATTTGTCCATTCCTGTATCAAATACATAGCGAAGGCTGCAGGCAGCCAAACCAGATCACCAGGTCATTACAAAGTGAACTGGGGGCTGAGATCTGGGCCAGTGCCCTGAGCAACAGCAGGAGAACAGTTTATCTAGTTCCAGCCTAGGATTTTTTTAGGAATAAGAGAGAACTGCTTCCTAGAGTGCTAGGAGGAGGTCATCCAGGGGTAGATGTTCCAGAAAGAAGGTTCAGTGAGAAGACCAGTAATAAAGATTGAATACTTCTGTCTTCAAGGAAACCACGGGTTAGCTTCAAACTCAAAAACACTACCTTGTGACCAGGGGACATTTAATCTGACCAGTGGGGGGAGGGAGTTTACCAATTCACTGGTGTTTGGGTAGATATGTCTAGCAAGCCATCCAATTGGCTGTAATTCCATGTGGCAGCAGGAAAGGTGAACCTGCAACTTTCTTAATCTGAGTTATGGTACCAAAGTTGTGTTTTATAAAAAGAAAAAGGAAAGATCCAGGAATATGTTTGGTAGAGGTGCAATATGGTGAAGTGGAAGGGGGTGCCTCTTGCAGGCCTGTGCTAAGGCATCCCATTCCACTTAAGGCCCCAGCCAGTCCATCGATATTGTATAAAATAGTTTATTTAGGTCATGGCAGGGGGGTGAGGGAGTGGAGTCAGAGAAAGGCAGAGAGAGAGTGAATGAGAGAGAGAGGGAGAGGGAGAGAGAGAGAGAGAGAGAGAGAGAGAGAGAGAGAGAGAGAGAGAAAGAGAATAAAGGAATAGAGGTCAGACATGAAGACATAAGAGAGGGGAGAGGGAAATGGGGAGAGAAGAAAGAGAGAGGGAAGAAATTAAGAGAGTAAGAGAGTGAGGAGGGGGCAAACAGCTCCTTTTATATTAAGTCAGGCATACCTGGATGTTGCCAGGTAACTGGGACACAGCCTAGAAAGAATGCTAACAGTTGTCCTTTATCCCTGCCCCTCCCCCACCCAGGTCCCTTCATCCCTCTGCCACCAGTGATTATTTCCTTCCCTCTTCTAGGTGAGATCAAAGCCTTCATAGTTAGGTATTTCTGCTTGTTAAACTTCTTACAGTCTGTGGGCTATATCCTAGGTACTCTGTATTTTTTGGCTAATATCTATTCATTAGTGAGTACATACCATGCATATCCTTTTGGGTCAGGGTAACCTCATTCAAGATTATATTTTCTAGTTCCATCCATTTGCCAGCAAAATTCATGATTTCCCCATTTTAATAGCTGAATAATAAATACTCCATGGTGTAAATGTACCACATTTTTGAATCCATTCCTCTGTTGAAGGGCATCTGGTTTCTTTCCAGCTTCTGGCTATTATAAGTAAGGCTGCTATGAACATAGTGGAGCATATGTCTTTGTTATATGTTGGGGCATCTTTTGGGTGTATGCCCAGGAGTGGTATAGCTGGGTCTTTAGGTAGAAGTATTTTCAGTTTTCTGAGGAACTGTCAGATTGCTTTCTGGAGTGGTTGTACCAGTTTGCAATCCCACCAACAATGGAGGAGCGTTCCCCTTTTTCCACATCCTTGCCAGCATGTGCTGTCACTTGAGTTTTTGATCTTAGCCATTCTGACTGGTTTGAGGTGGAATCTCAGGGTTGTTTTGATTTGCATTTCCTTGATGACTAAGGATATTGAATATTTCTTTAAGTGCTTCTTGGCCATTTGAGATTCTTCTGTTGTGAATTTTTGTTTAGCTCTATACCTTGTTTTTTTAAACAGCAACTTCTTTACCTTATTCATGCTTCTGTTTTACACTGTTTCCTACATTCTGCCAATCCTCAGGAACAAATGTTCTCCTCATGAACACTATGGGTTATGTTCAATATTAGTATCTAATCACCCTGATTAATTTTAATTCCTCTTATCTTTGACATGTAATTAAGTGGAGAGGCATAATCTCCTCAACACTTTCTGGATTTCCCATGTTCTTGGGTTCTTACTGGTTGTGAATAAGTGTGTTCTCCAAGTTTACACATTCCTTGGTCTAAACATACATTGGTTGAATTATGAGGAGATTAGATGGGCTACTGTCAGGCCCTATGTTAGGTACCATTTACTGTGGCAATCACAGGGACCTAAAAAGGAGGTAATGGTAAACAGAAAGACAAGATTCTGGGTTCACTTCAAGAATGAACATTTTTTTCTCATTGCTGTTTATATATTGTTTAGCTAGCTACTAGAAAGCACAGCAAGCAGAGTTTGATCTAATAGTACCTTTCACCTATTTAACTTAGTTCTTCCTTCTGAACTTCTCTGCTGCCATGGCCTTCTTTTGGCTCAAAGGACATTTCTCCTAGGCTTTATGTTGTGAATTAGTTTTCTCAGTCAGACATGGGTCACTATCTTTGTCAGGATTTGTGCTGAGGGAAAAACAAACAAACAAACAAACAAACACGAAAAACTTCAGACCATCTGGAGCCCATGAGAGAAGTTAAATTGGAACTGACCTGAAAACTATAGGCACTAGCCTAATTGGAATATTTATGTCACACCCTTTTATCCCAAGGCTCTGGGATCATTGTAAAAGAAGGGGCAAAAAGAATTTAAGACACAACAGTAGTGAATGACTGTGTCCTCTAGACACAGCAGAGCAGTTGCACATAATGAGCTCACAGGGGTTGTGACACCAGGCACAAAAGTCTAAGCCAGACAAATCTCATTATGGAGAGGGAAATCTGGCATGAAATTCCATCCTTATATAAAGAACTGTTGGTAAACTTTAATTCTTAGCTGCTGGGAGAGGAAGGGTCCATATTCTCTAAAACTATACCCCTGATAAGTAGACCACACTCCAGTGTAAGGCCTTACATCCAAGATTATTTCTGCAGTATAATTGGTCTTGATGCAAAAAAAAAAAAAAAAAAAAAAAGGAAACAAAGGATCCAAAGCAGGGTAGGGAGGTAATAGGAGGAGTAGATCCTTGGAAGCATTGGCAGAGGAAGGTTGAATATGATGAAATCACATATGAAATGCCCAGGAATCTGATATAAGATTACTTATTATTACATTTGTTTATTTCTATAGTTATACATTTTAGTGTTTGGTTGCACCTCTCTGAAAAATCATCAAGTAATTGAGGGTTAAGGAAATATGCCTCTTTAATATAAGTAATTATGAAAGAATTAAAGTTCTTTGCTAAGTGTCAACTCTTCTATGTTTGCAATATTGTTACTGGTAACTCCATATTAGTAGGTCTTGTCTACCAATTATATTTTGATCTCAAGCCTGAAAATAATTTCTTATATTCTGTGTTAAAATTTAAGAAACTAATGTGGTACAGGCAAATCAATAAGTATTGTACTTATTTCACATTTGATGGGTTTTATGTCATCCTCTTATATTATTTGAGATAATCAACAGTACTTAGTGTCACAGAATGAAAGGTATTATGAGTTATCCAATTCAAGGAGTTGTCACATTTCCTTCTTTCATTTGAAGAGAATCAATTTTCATCACTTATCTTACTATAATGATCCTATGCCAAACCCACCTTTGTGCACAGGATATGACATTTATGCATTGTGTGGGATACAAGAAGAGATTACTCATCTCTAAATAAGCAGGAGGAATCAACATCAATGTCACAGGTAATCAGAATGTTGCAATCCTCTATTTATCCCTAAATTTCTCTTAGTTTTCAGTGACAATATAATTTTTAACATTTCATTTCTTCTCTGGATTAAGCAGTCCCTCTTGAAATGTCATTTTTAACCTTTATTTACTGATTTAGGGTTTGCACACACACACACACACACACACACACACACACACTCATACTCATCATGGTTGAAGGTTAGTGAAAGCCAAAGAACATTTCTGTTTTCCATCATCTGGATTCCAGGTATCAAACTCAAGGCATCAGCTTGGTGGCAAATGCCTTTATTTCATGACACATCTTTGAAATAACTTTTATACTTACTTATTAACATATAGTGCTTCTATTGTCCATATTTTGATATCATGAAATCAACAAATAATTTTTATATACCACTCAGCGCTCATTTAGTGAAAAGTACAGCTCCATGAAATGTATACTGAACAATTATATTTTCAATCATTCTGTATTTTCTCTTTAAAATTATGTTCTTTCTTTATGAACCAGGTTAGATATCATTTCTTTCATAACCCCCTCATCTCTTCACTAAGCAAGTTATTTAAATTCATTTTTACTATTAGAATGGAAATCTTCAAGAGCAGAAAGTATGGGCCATCAATCTTTTTCCCCCTTCCTTAATCAGGTACACAGGAAGTAGTAAATGAGTCAGGCTTGGTGACACAGGCATTTAATTCTAGTACCAAGGAAGCAGAGGCCATTAGATCTCTGAGTTTGAGGCCAACCTTGTCTATAGAGCGAGTCTAAGGACAGCTATGGCTATACAGAGAAACTCTCTCTTGAAAAAAAAGGGTAAAATATAGTAAATATTTCTTAATGTATGGTAGCTATGGGATAATTAATTATAATTCATTGCATTTAGTCATTATGAGAGAAATATTATACTTAATATCAATAGCTATTTTCAGGCCACAAGTCATTTAATATTCAGTGAATACATGGAATGCTTTTAGTACTATTCTGGATGTTTGAGGGGTGCAGGTGAGGAGGATGGCATGAAGAAATCTGCCAGGGAGGACTGGAAGGGTACAACATTCAGGATGTACATAGATAAAATAATTAATAAAAGTAAAGTAAATAAAATTACTTTCTGGCCCTGGTATTTTGTGGGTGGGTTGGGAGACTTCCCATGATTGCTTCTATTTCTGTGGGGGTTATAAGTCTATTTAAGTTGTTATCTGATTTTTACTTAACCTTGGCCTATCTCAAAAAATTTCCTTTTCTTGAAGATTTTCTAATTTTGTAGAGTACGGGTTTTTAAAGTATGACATGATTCTTTGGATATTCTTGGTGTCTGTAATGTCACCTCTTTTATTTCTGATTTTGTTAATCCCTTTTAGTTACTTTGGATAAAGGATCTTGTTTTTCCCAAAGAACCAATTCTTTGTGTCATTGATTCTTTGTATTGTTCTCTTTTTCTTCTTTTTATTGATTTCAGCTCTCAGTTTAATTATTTCCTGCCATCTACTTTTCTTGGGTGTGCTTATTTATTTATTTTGTTCTAGAGCATTCAGACATGCTGTTAAGTTGCTTGTATGAAATCCCTCCATTATAGAATTGAAGACCCAGAAATGAACCCACACACCTATGGTCACTTGATTTTTGACAAAGGAGCCAAAACCATCAAATGGAAAAAAGATAGCATTTTCAGCAAATGGTGCTGGTTCAACTGGAGGTCAACATGTAGAAGAATGCAGATCGATCCATGCTTATCACCCTGTACAAAGCTGAAGTCCAAGTGGATCAAGGACCTCCACATCAAACCAGACACACTCAAACTAATAGAAGAAAAACTAGGGAAGCATCTGGAACACATGGGCACTGGAAAAAATTTCCTAAACAAAACACCAATGGCTTACGCTCTAAGATCAAGAATCGACAAATGGGATCTCATAAAACTGCAAAGCTTCTGTAAGGCAAAGGACACTGTGGTTAGGACAAAACGGCAACCAACAGATTGGGAAAAGATCTTTACCAATCCTACAACAGATAGAGGCCTTATATCCAAAATATACAAAGAACTAAAGAAGTTAGACCGCAGAGAAACAAATAACATTATTAAAAAATGGGGTTCAGAGCTAAACAAAGAATTCACAGCTGAGGAATGCCAAATGGCTGAGAAACACCTAAAGAAATGTTCAACATCTTTAGTCATAAGGGAAATGCAAATCAAAACAACCCTGAGATTTCACCTCACACCAGTGAGAATGGCTATGATCAAAAACTCAGGGGACAACAGATGCTGGCGAGGATGTGGAGAAAGAGGAACACTCCTCCATTGTTGGTGGGATTGCAAACTGGTACAACCATTCTGGAAATCAGTCTGGAGGTTCCTCAGAAAATTGGACATTGAACTGCCTGAGGATCCAGCTATACCTCTCTTGGGCATATACCCAAAAGATGCCCCAACATATAAAAAAGACACGTGCTCCACTATGTTCATAGCAGACTTATTTATAATAGCCAGAAGCTGGAAAGAACCCAGATGCCCTTCAACAGAGGAATGGATACAGAAAATGTGGTACATCTACACAATGGAATATTACTCAGCTATTAAAAACAACGGCTTAATGTAATTCGTAGGCAAATGGTTGGAACTGGAAAATACCATCCTGAGTGAGGTAACCCAATCACAGAAAGACACACATGGTATGCACTCATTGATAAGTGGCTATTAGCCCAAATGCTTGAATTACCCTAGATGCCTAGAGCACATGAAACTCAAGACAGATGATCAAAATGTGAATGCTTCACTCCTTCTTTAAATGAGGAAAAAGAATACCCTTGGCAGGGAAGGGAGAGGCAAAGATTAAAACAGAAACTGAAGGAACACCCATTCAGAGCCTGCCCCACATTTGGCCCATACATATACAGCCACCCAATTAGACAAGATGGATGAAGCAAAGAAGTGCAGACCGACAGGAGCCGGATGTAGATCGCTCCTGAGAGACACAGCCAGAATACAGCAAATACAGAGGCGAATGCCAGCAGCAAAGCACTGAACTGAGAACAGGACCCCCGTTGAAGGAATCAGAGAAAGGACTGGAAGAGCTTGAAGGGGCTCGAGACCCCATATGTACAACAATGCCAAGCAACCAGAGCTTCCAGGGACTAAGCCACTACCTAAAGACTATACATGGACTGACCCTGGACTCTGACCTCATAGGTAGCAATGAATATCCTAGTAAGAGCACCAGTGGAAGGAGAAGCCCTGGGTCCTGCTAAGACTAAACCCCCAGTGAACTAGACTGGTATGGGGAGGGCGGCAATGGGGGGAGGGTTGGGAGGGGAACACCCATAAGGAAGGGGAGGGGGGAGGGGGATGTTTGCCCGGATACCGGGAAAGGGAATAACACTCGAAATGTATATAAGAAATACTCAAGTTAATAAAAAAAAAAAAGAAATCCCTCCATTATTTTTAACATAGGTACTTAGTGCTGTGAGCTTTTCTCTTATCTCTGCTTTTATTGTGCCCCATAAGTTTGGGCATGTTGTTCATTGATTTTCATTGAATTCTAGGAGATTTTTAATTTTTTTCTTTATTTCTGTCTTGATCCATTAGTCATTCAGTAGTAAGCTGTTCAATTTTCATGAGTTTGTTGGCTTTCTGATTTTTTTTGAAGTTCAGCTTTAATGTATGATGGTTTGATAGGATTCAGTGAGTTATTTCACTTTTCAGTTTTCCTGTATCTGTCATGACTGGGTATGTGAACAATTTTGGAGAAAATTCAATGTAATTCTGAGAAGAAGTACAATATTCTTTTGTGTTTGGGAAAAATGTTCTGTAGATAGGTTAGGTCCATTTGGTTTGTAATGTCTGTTAGCTCTAGTACTTCTCTGTTTAGTTTTTGTATGGATAACTTGCTCGTTTCTGAGGATGGTGTATTAAAGTCTCCCACTTTCAGTGTCTGAGGATCAATGTCTAGTAACATTCACATTTATTTTACAAATGCAGCTATCCTTGCATTCAAGGCACAGATGTTAAGAATTAAAATGTGGGGCTGGAGAGATGGCTCCAGCCATCTATGGTTAAGAGCACTGACTACTCTTCCAGAGGTCCTGAGTTCAAACCCCAGCAACAACATGGTGGCTCACAACCATCTTTAATGAGATCTGATGCCCTCTTCTGGTGTGTCTGAAGACAGATCCAGAGTACTTACAAAATAAATAAATAAATCTTTAAAAAAAGAATTAAAATGTCATCTTGGTGGGTTTTTCCTTTAGTGAGTATGAAGTGTCCTTCCAGGTTTTTTTTTTTTTATTAATTTTGGTTTGAAGTCTACTTTGTTAGATATCAGAATGGATACACCATTTGCTTGGAAAATCTGCATCCAACTCCTATGTTGAATATATTATGTTGACTAGGAAATATATATATATATATATATATATATACATATACATATATATATGTGTGTGTGTGTGTGTGTGTGTGTGTGTGTGTGTGTGTGTGTGTGTGTCTTCTTTTTCCTCTCTGGCCTGTGTTTAGCAGGAAGCCTCCACTTGAGTTGGAGACTACATTTCTATTAGCGTATATGACCTTTGATCCACCAGGTAGTCTCTGCCCATACTGGAGGCTCATATATAAAGAGAGAGTGGATTGGGTATAGTGTCAGAGTAGTATGAAGAGAGTGGAGAAAGCCTGTGGGTGGACGGTCCATCTAGAGATCTGGAGGCCAGTGTTGCCTCTGGTCTAGCAGTGAGATTCCACCTCAGTTAGGGGCTGGGATGTGGCAATGAGGAGGGGAGGGTGATCAAGATTACTCCAACAGTGACAAACTTCCTTCCTTCCTACTCTAGCAATGCCACAGCTCCTAATAGGGCCATACTCTATGGGTCAAGCATTTAAACACTAGTCTGTGGGAGCCATACCTATTCATACCGCCACAGGAATAGTGTCAGAGAGTTGGTACCAAGCATGTCATGTTGTTGGCCTGGGGGTATGTCCTATGGTTATGCAGGGGTTATTTGCCTGAGTTGGATGCTGGGGCATAGTGATTAGGAGGGGAGGCACAACTAAGAATCAGGTTTGTTGGGAGTTAGAGGGTGGGGAGTGTTCACTGGTAGGCAGCATAACTGGACTTTTGACAGGTGTGACCTGTAGTTGGTCTAGAGATGTCCGACCTAGGGAATCAAGTCAGGAAGATTTCCATGGTGGCTGGCCTACCTGGACTTCTGGCAAGTACGACCTGTGGTTGGGTAGGGGATGTCTGCTCAAGAGTGACTAGGAAAAAATTATTTATGATTTTTGTATCATCTAAATATATATGTAAAATAAAGTTCAATAGAAAGATGTGAGGTAATTTTAAGTTTAAATTTATTTTCTCTTTTGATATACATGTATTTATTTACTCCTTTAGAGTTTCATACAATGTGTTTTGATTATATTTCCTTGCCAAAGTCTTCCCAGATCCACCCCTCTTCCTTACCCATCCAATTTTGTGTCCTTTTCTTTTAACTAATCATGATCAATTTGTGTAGTCTATATACTTTTGGCTAGATGATACTATGTGAGAATATGATTTACTGATGAGGGTTTCACTCAACTAATAATTGCCAATAGGTTTCTAGGTTGGGGTAAGGAGATTTCATGTCCAACTCCCATCTCCATGATGGGATTTTATTTTAATTGAGTTAGCATGCACATTAAGTTATTGACAACCACAGTTCACATTATTTTCTATTATGATTACATTGAAAAATCCATGTACTCTATTAAGTTCATGGAACTGTTTTATGTTATTTGTATACAACATTGTAGAATCAGAATAGTTTCCATTTGTATACACATTTACTATTATCAGTGAGTTTTAATTTTTCATATGCTCCTGTGATTATTATTAGAATTTCATTTCAATTTGAAGACTTCCCTATAGCATTTAAAATGTATGTCTAGGGGCGAGAATTTACTCTCTTAGCTTTTACTCATCTACAACAATCTTTTAACTCTATTTAATTTTTGTGTTGCTAGGAATGTAGAGTAGTGTGCTGAAGTAAGTGAAGTGTTGTGAAGTTGAATGCAAATAAATATTACTTATCTTTTTTGAAGAGATCCTCTGCTAATTGCCTACTTCCTTTCTCATGAAAGACTTCACTCTGTTTCTAGGACAGGCCACTGACATGACCACCTATTGAGTGCTAGATTTTCTTCTTTTCTTCCCATGAGAACTCTCTGGGCTTTTCAGGTTTTTCATACTGCAGAGTTGTGCTTTTTTCTCATCATTTTTCTCTGGTGTGATACACTGACGTGCTGGAAGGTTGGGCTCAGTTTACATATATACATATGCATTTTATTTATAATCCTAGGGAATGAGCTTAGAGCCTTACTTGTGATTCTTCAATGAGATCCACATTTTTAAATTTTTTTTGAGGTTATAATTCAATCACATTATTTCTGCCATCTTTTTCCTTTCTTCAAACCCTTCCATATACCCCTCCTTACTTCCTTTCAAATGAATGACCTCTTCTTTCTGTTCTTTTCTTTCTAAATTTAAAATAGATTCTTCTCTCATACAATACATTCCAGCCAGTTTCCCCTCCCTCCACTCCTTCAAGTTCCTGCCACCTCCCCTCTCCTCCATATCCACTCCTTTTTCATTAATTGGTTTTACACATAGAAATAGTATTTCCGGCCTGGAGAGACAGCTCAGTGGTTAAGAGCACCGACCTGCTCTTCCAGAGGTCCTGAGTTCAATTCCCAGCAACTACATGGTGGCTCACAACCATCCCTCTTCTGGTGTGTCTGAAGACAGCTACAGTGTATTCATATAAATAAAATATTTTTTTTAAAAAAGAAATAGTATTTCCTAAGGAAGGGCATACTAATTGGTTGTCCAATGCCAAATGCTCATCCCCCAAAACATACATACATTCACACACACACACACACACACACACACACACACACACACACACACACACACACAATGTTGTACAGACTGAACAGGTTTTATTTGTGTTTAGGAAGATTCCAGATCAACCTCTACTTCTTTCCTAAAGTAAGAGAACTTTTAGGACTATTCATTTATTCTTACAGACTCTCGCTTTTGCTGGTAGTCCTTAATTCCTTTAATGTGGACTGCAGAGACACATGGTTCATGTTTCATTTCTCTCCTGTTCCTTTGAGGGAAAGTATTAGGATTATCCTCAGCTTCTCTTTCTCCTGTAGCATCATGTAGACTAGAGAGGGCTGATGTCTCATTTCCCTAGGGAAGTACATTGGAACTCTGGGAGAATTTGTGTCAACTTTTCTGTCCATTTCTTCTTCAGAACTATCAAGATTGTGACCCTATTTGAAATCTTTCAAAGCTATGCAGAATACTGAAAGCCTCTAACCCTTGTCATTATTCTTATTTGTCCTCAGGCAGTTTAATTATCCTGTGTGCATCAGCATTCTGAGTGAGGTGCAGCAGAAATACATGGATCTTTCCTAAATTTCTCTAAGTGACTGGAGATACCAGATTTATCCTTTTGTTGGTGCTTTTCATGAATTGACATAGAGTATTCCACCATCAGACTCTCAGTCTTCAAGTAAAAACACTTGCCATTACCCATGTCTATTTTGTTCCACCATCCATTCTGTATCAGACTGGCCACTAAATGTTAATAATTAAATTTCTTGAAGTTTTTACTTTCGGTTTCTACTCCCCAAGTCTCTAGCTCTTGTGTTTTACTTATTCAGTTGCTACTGAATATACCATGCTAAGTCTCCAATCATCACAATATCTATTATGTTAATAGATAACATATCCCAAGTACATGCTGTGAGGGACTGTCTATTAAGAAATGCATGTATATCACTTTAGTTACCACAATGAAACAATAAGCTAGGTATTACAGTAATTCCCTTTTGTTGGATACAAATATGAGACAATAATTAACCAAGTGATTAACCCAGAATAAATTACCATGTAAGTGGCAAAACTAGAATGAATTACAACAGCCTTGTTAACATTATATTTATTTTTCTTCTTCAATACATTATATCCAACCACACTTTCCCTTCTTTCCAGCCCTCCCAGTCCCCCCAACAAATCCCCTTTCCCCCAGATCTACTTCTCCTTCATTTGCCTTCAGATAAAACTTTAAAGTCATGATACCACATCTAACCTTAAAATTACTTGTTATTTTTATATCAATTTCAGATTAATGTTCAAATTACTTATTATTATTCAAACATATATCATTACCTAGTCAAAATTTTCATCCTCATCGCTTGGTGATTTCTCACAGGAAGCCAATAAGTTTCATCAGTACTAAATATATTTTTAAAAATCACATTATCATTCGCTCGCAAAACTTCATGATTTTGTACCATCATTTTATTTGGTAAAATATCCTCAGTTCCCATATTCCTCTCTATCTTAACTCTTCTCCCATGACTAAATTCTACTTAATTTTGGAAATCTCACATATATATTACTTTTTAAAAGATAGCTTTCTGATTCAACATAATATGTTCAAATAACTTGTTTAGGAACTCATCTCACATAAAATCTTATTTAAAATTATTTTATTTATTTACATTTTACATGTTGCCCCCCTTCTTAGTCCCTCCCCCTGGAGTTCTTCAACCCTCCCCCTTTTCTGAGAAGGTGTTGACCAACCTGACCATCAATCCCCCCTATATCCAACCCACACCACCTGATCTCCTCCAACCCCATATCCCTTTTCCCTGGTGCATTAAGTCTTTAAAGGATTAGGTGAATCTACTCCCACTGAGGCCAGACAAAGCAGTCCTCTGATACATATGTGCTGGAGGCCACAGACCAGCCCATGTATGCTCTATGGTTGGTGACTTAGTCTCTGGGAGCTCCCAGGGGTCCGGGTTAGTTGACACTGTTGGCCTTTCTATGGGGTTGCATCCCTTTAAATTCTTTCAATCCCCCCCCCCAAACTCTTCCATAAGATTCACCTTCTTCAGTCCAATGTTTAGCTGTTAAGCATATGCATCTGTCTCAGTTAGCTACTGTAGAGCCTCTCAGAGGACAGCCATACTAGGCTCCTGTCTCCAGGCACAACAAAGCATCAGTAATAGTGTCAGGGTTTGGTGCCCCCGTGTAGGATGGATGCCAAATTGGGTCAGTCACTGGATGTCCTTTCCTTCAATCTCTGCTCCATTTTTCCCTGTATTTCTTTTAGACAGGAACAAATCTGGGTCAAAATGTTTTGAACCTGGGTTGGTAATCCCATCCCTCCACTGAAGACCCTGTTTATATACCGGAGCTGGTCTCTTCAGATTCCATCTCACCAGTGTTGGGGATTTTAGCTAAGGCCATTCCCATTAAGCCCTGGGAGCCTCTCATGTCCCAGGATTCTGGGACTTTCTCGATGTTGCCCCTGTTCCCCACACCTAGAAGCTGCATAATTCCATTCATTTTCATGGCCCTCTGGGTTTCTCTACTGTCTCTCCTGATACCTGATCCTGCCCTTCTTTTCCATTCGCCCTCTACTCTCCCACCGAGGTCCTTCCTTCCCTCTGCTTTAGTGATTATTTTGTTCCCCTTTCTAAGGGGAATTGAAGCATCTTCACTTTGGCCTTCCTTCTTTTTAAACTTTTTAAGGTTTATGGGTTGTGTCATAGGTATTCTGCATGTTTTAGCTAATATCCACTTATCAGTGAGTATATACATGCATGTCCTTTTGTGTCTGGATTACCGTAATGAGGATGATATTTTCTAGTTCCATCCATAAGAATATCAAGGGGATAAAAATTGGAAAGGAAAAGGTCAAGGTACCACAATTTGTGCATGATATAATAGTATATAATGGTATATAATAGACCACAGGGAGACAAATAACCCTATTAAAAATGGGGTTCAGAGCTAAACAAAGAATTCACAGCCAAGGAATGCCGAATGGCTGAGAAACACCTAAAGAAATGTTCAACATCTTTAGTCATAAGGGAAATGCAAATCAAAACAACCCTGAGATTTCAGCTCACACCAGTGAGAATGGCTAAGATCAAAAACTCAGATAACAGCAGATGCTGGCAAGGATGTGGAGAAAGAGGAACACTCCTCCATTGTTGGTGGGATTGCAGACTGGTACAACCATTTATTTATAATAGCCAGAAGCTGGAAAGAACCCAGATGCCCTTCAACAGAGGAATGGATACAGAAAATGTGGTACATCTACACAATGGAATATTACTCAGCTATCAAAAACAATGACTTTATGAAATTCATAGGCAAATGGTTGGAACTGGAAAATATCATCCTGAGTGAGGTAACCCAATCACAGAAAAACACACATGGTATGGACTCATTGATAAGTGGCTATTAGCCCAAATGCTTGAATTACCCTAGATGCCTAGAACAAATGAAACTCAAGATGGATGATCAAAGTGTGAATGCTTCACTCCTTCTTTAAAAGGGGACTAAGAATACCCGTGGCAGGAAATAGAGAGGCAAAGATTAAAACAGAGACAGAAGGAACACCCATTCAGAGCCTGCCCTACATGTGGCCCACACATATACAGCCATCCAATTAGACAAGATGGATGAAGCAAAGAAGTGCAGGCTGACAGGAGCCGGATGTAGAGCGCTCCTGAGAGACACAGCCAGAATACAGCAAATACAGAGGCGAATGCCAGCAGCAAACCACTGAACTGAGAATAGGACCCCCGTTGAAGGAATCAGAGAAAGAACTGGAAGAGCTTGAAGGGGCTCAAGACCCCATATGTACAACAATGCCAAGCGACCAGAGCTTCCAGGGACTAAGCCACTACCTAAAGACTATACATGGACTGACCCTGGACTCTGACCTCATAGGTAGCAATGAATATCCTAGTAAGAGCACCAGTGGAAGGGAAAGCCCTGGGTCCTGCTAAGACTGAACCCCCAGTGAACTAGATTGTTGGGGGGAGGGCGGCAATGGGGGGAGGATGGGGAGGGGAACACCCATAAAGAAGGGGAGGGGGAGGGATTAGGGGGATGTTTGCCCGGAAATTGGGAAAGGGAATAACACTTGAAATGCATATAAGAAATACTCAAGTTAATAAAAAAATATTTAAAAAAATAGTATATAATAATGACCTCAAAATTTCTACCAGAGAACTCCTACAGCTGATAAATAGCTTCAACAATGTGGCTGAATATAAAATTAATTCAAACAAACCAGTACCCTTCCTTTATTCAAAGGATAAATGGGCTGAGAAAGAAATTAGGGAAACCACCCTTCACAATATGCACAAATAACATCAAATATCTTGGTATAACTTATCCAAACAAGTGAAAGATCTGTATGTCAAGAACGTTAAGTCCATGAAGAAATAAATTTGAGACCTCAGAAGGTGAAAAGATCTCCCATATTCATGGATCAATAGAATTAACTTACCAAAAGCAATCTACAGACTCAATGCAACCCCAATAAAAATTCTAACACAATTCTTCACAGATATGGAAAGAGAAATTTTCAAGTTCATATGGAAAAACAAAAACTCAGGATAGCCCAAACAATTCTCAAAAATAAAAGAACTTCTGAGGGAATCATCATCCCTGACTTCAAGCAGTAGTGATAAAAACTGAATGGTATTGGTACAGAGACAGGCAGATTGATCAATGGAATAGAAGTGAAGACCCTGAAATAAACCCACACACCTATGTAAACTTGATCTTTGACAAAGATACCAAAAATAGACAGTGGATGAAAGGAAAGCTTCTTCAACAAATGGTGTTGGTCTAACTGACAGTCCACAGGTGGAAGAATGCAAATTGATCCATGTTTATCACCTTGAACAAAGTTTGAGTCTAAGAGGATCAAGGACCTCAACATAAAACCAGATATACTGAGTCTAATAGAAGAGAAAATGGGAAATAGTCTTCAATGTAATTTTTTATTGGATTATTTTTCATTTATATTTTGAATGTTATTCCCTTTCACATTTTCCCAGATATAAGCCCCATATCCCTTCCCGCTCCCTTTTTCCTCTAAGGGTGTTCCCCTGCCCATCCCATACCCACTTACCACCCCTGACATTCCCCTACACTGGGGGTCCAACCTTGGCAGGACCAAGGGCTTCTCCTTCCATTGGTGCCCAACAAGGCCATACTCTGTTACATATGCAGTTGTAGCCATAGGTCTGTCCATGTATAGTCTTTGTGTAGTGGTTTAGTCCCTGGAAGCTCTGGTTGGTTGGTGTTGTTCTTATGGGGTTGCAAAACCCTTCAGATCCTTCAATCATTTCTCCAACTCCTCCAACTGGGTCCCGTTCTCACTTCAGTGGTTTACTGCTAGCATTCCCCTCTGTATTGGATATGCTCTCATGAGACAGCTATATCTGATTCCTATCAGCATGCACTTCTTAGCTTCATCCATCTTATCTAGTTTTGATGTATGTGTACATACACATACATACACACACACATGTGGGGCAGGCATTGAATGGCCATTCCTTCAGTTTCTGCTCTAAACTTTGACTATGATTCTTGATCATAGAGCATAAGCCATTGGTGTTTTTTTCAGGAAAATTTCTCCAGTGCCCATGTGGTCAACACTCTTCCTGACTTTTTCTTCTGATAGTTTGAGTGTATCTGGATTCATTTGGAGGTCCTTCATCCACCTGGACTTAAGATTTGTACAAGGTGATAAGAATGAATCACTTTGCATTCTTCTAAATGCTGACCTCCAGTTGAACCAGCACCATTTGTTGAAAATGCTGCCTTTTTTCCATGGATGGATTCAGCTCCTTTGTCAAAGATCAAGTGACCATAAATGTGTAGGCTTATTTCTGAGTCTTCAGTTCTATTCCACTGATCTAGCTGCCTGTTTCTGTACCAATACCATAAAGTTCTTATCACTATTGTTCTATAATACTGCTTGAGGTCAGGGATGGTGATTGCCCCAGAAGTTCTTTATTTTTGAGGATAGTTTTTGCTATCCTGGTTTTTTTGGTTATTCCCAATGAATTTGTAAATTGCTCTTTCTAACTCTCTGAAGAATTGAGTTGGAATTTTGATGGGGATTACATTGAATCTATAGGTTACTTTTGGCAAAATGGCCGTTTTTACTATATTAATTCTGCCAATCCATGAGCATGACAGTTCTTTACATCTGCTGAGATCATCTTCAGTTTCTTTCTTCAGAGATTTGAAGTTCTTGTCATACAGATATTTCACTTGCTTGATTAGAGTCATAGCAAGGTATTGTATATTATTTGGGATTGTTTCTCAGCCTGTTTATCCTTTGAACAGAGGAAGGCTACTGTTTTGATTGAGTTAATTTTATACCGCGATACTTGGCTGAAGTTGTTTATCAGGCTTAGTAGTTCTCTGGTAGAACTTTTGTGGTCACTTTACTATCATATCATCTGCAAATAGTGATATTTTGACTTCTTCCTTTCCAATTTGTATTCCTTTCACCTACTTTTGTTTTCAGGTTGCTCTATCTAGGACTTCCAAGTACTATATTGAATACATAGGGAGAGAGTGGGCAGCCTTGTCTAGTCTCTGATTTTAGTGGGATTGATTCAAGTTTTTCTCCATTTTCTTTAATGTTAGCTACTGGTTTGCTGTATATGGCTTTTACTATGTTTAGGTATGGGCCTTGAATTCCTGTTCTTTCCAGGACTTTTATCATGAAGGGCTGTTTAATTTTGTCAAATGCTTTTTCAGCATCTAATGAAATATTCATGTGGTTTTTTTTCTTTGAGTTTGTTTATATAGTGGATTACATTGATGGATTTCTATATATTGAACATCCCTTCATCCCTGGTGTGTAGCCTACCTGATCATGATGGGTGATCATTTTGAGTGTGCTTGGATTCACTTTGTGAGAAATTTTTTGAGTATTTTTGTGTCAATATTCATAAGGAATGATGTTCTGAAGTTCTCTTTCTTTTTTGGGTCTTTGTGTGGTTTAGGTATAAGCATAATTGTGGATTCATAGATGGAATTGGGTTGTGCTCTGTCTGTTTCAATTTTGTGGGATAGTTTGGACAGTATTGGTATGAGGCCTTCTACGAAGGTCTGATAGAATTCTGCACTAAACCCATCTGGTCTTAGGCTGTTTTTGGTTGGGAGATTTTTAATAACTGCTTCTATTTCTTTTGGAGTTATGGGGTTGTTTAGATGGTTTATCTGATCTTGATTTAAATTTTGTAGGTGGTGTTTGTCTAGAAAAATTTCCATTTTCCCCAGATTTTCCAGTTTTGTTGAATATAGGTTTTGTAGGACATTTTGAATTTCCACTGATTCTGTTGTTATTTCTCACTTTTCATTTCTGATTTTGTTAATTTGGGTATTGTCTGTGCCCTCTGGTTAGCCTGCCTGAGGGTTTATATATCTTGTTGACTTTCTCAAAGAACCAGGTCCTAGTTTTGTTGATTCTTTGTACAGTCCTCTTTTTTTCGACTTTGTTGGTTTCAACTCTGATTTGACTATTTCCTGCCTTCTACTTCTCTTGGGAGTATTTGCTTGTTTTTGTTCTAGAGCTCTTAGGTGTGCTGTCAAGGTGCTTATTATGTATGCTCTCTCCTGTTTCTTTTTGGAGGCCCTCAGAGCTATGAAT
The DNA here is from genome assembly GCF_021556685.1 of Rattus norvegicus. Lineage (NCBI taxonomy): Eukaryota > Metazoa > Chordata > Mammalia > Rodentia > Muridae > Rattus > Rattus norvegicus. The sequence goes on along the minus strand of NC_141554.1, from coordinate 81,447,887 downwards.
TTTCCTCTTAGTACTGCTTTCATTTTCTTCCATAAGTTTGGGTATGTTGTACCTTCATTTTCATTAAATTCTAAGAATGCTTTAATTTCTTTCTTTATTTCTTCCTTGACCAAGTTGTCATTGAGTAGAGTGTAGTTCAACTTCCAAGTGTATGAACGCTTTCTGTTGCTTTTGTTCCTATTGAAGACCAGCCTTAATCTGTTGTGATCTGATAGGATGCATGGAATTATTTCATCTTCCTGTATCTGTTGCAGCATGTTTTGTGGCCTATTATATGTTCAATGTTGGAGAAGGTACCATGAGGTTCTTAGAAGAAGGTATATTCTTTTGTTTTAGGATGAAATGTTCTATAAATATATGTTAAGTCCATTTGGTTCATAACTTCTTTTAGTTTCTCTACTTCTCTGTTTAATTTCTATTTCCATGAACTGTCTGTTGGTGAGAGTGGGATGTTCAAATCTCCTTCTATTATTGTGTGAGGTGGAATGTGGGATTTGAGCTTTAGTAAGGTTTCTTTTATAAATGTAGGTGCCCTTGTATTTGGAGCATAGATATTTAGGATTGAGACTTTATTTTGGTGGATTTCTCCTTTGATGAATATAAAATGTGCTTCCTTATCTTTTTTGATGACTTTTGTTTGAAAGTTGATTTTATCTCAATATTAGAATGGCTATTCCAGTTTGTTTCTTTGAACCATTTGCTTGGAAAATTGTTTTCCAGCCTTTTACTCTGTGTTTGTGTTTCTGTCTCTGAGGTGTGTTTCCTATAGGCTGCAAAATGCTTGGTGGTCCTCTTTTCCTATCCAATCTGTTAGTCTTTGTCTTTTTATTGGGGAGTTGAAGTAAATTGATGTTAAGAGAGATTAAGGAATAGTGATTGTTGCTTCCTGTTATTTTCTTTCTTAGAGTTGGAATTGTGCCTGTGTGTCTCACTTCTTTTGGTTTTGTTACAAGGAGATTGCTTTCTTCCTTTTTCTAGGGTGTAGTTTCCCTCCTTCTGTTGGAGGTTTACATCTATTATACTTTGTTGGCCAAGATTTGTAGAAAGATATTTTGGAAATTTGGTTTTGTCATGGAATATCTTGGTTTCTTCATCTATGTTTATTGAGAATTTTGCTAGATATAATAGCCTGGGCTGGCATTTTTGTTTTCTTAGGGTCTGTATGACATCTGCCCAGGATCGTCTGGCTTTCATAGTTTCTAGTGAGAAGTTTGGTGTAATTCTTATAGGTCTGCCTTTATATGTTTAGTTGACCTTTTTTCTATACTGCTTTTAATATTCTTTCTTTGTTTTGTGCATTTGGTGTTTTGACTATTATGTGACAGGAGGAATTTCTTTTCTGGTCCATTCTATTTGGAGTTCTGTATGCTCCTTGTATATTTATGGGCTTATCTTTCTTTAGGTTAGAGAAGTTTTCTCTAATTTTATTGAAGATATTTACTTGCTCTTTAATTTGGGAATCTTTTGCTCTCTTTTATACCTATTACCCTTAGGTTTGATCTTCTCATTATGTCCTGGATTTCCTGGATGTTTTGTGTAAGAACTTTTTGCATTTTACAATATCTTTGACAGTTGTGTCAATGATTTCTATGGTATATTCTACTCCTGAGACTCTCTCTTCCAACTCTTGTATTGTGTTTGTGATGCTTGCATCTATGATTCCTGATCTCTTCTCCACAGTTGTCCTCTTTTGTTCTTTCTATATTGTTTGTATTTCTACTTTTATATCCTGGATGGTTTTGCTGAATTCCTTTACCAGTTTGGTTGGTTTTTCCTGTAATTCTTTAAGGGATTTTTGTGTTTCTTCTTTAAGGGCTTCTACTTGTTTACCTGTGTTGTCCTGTATTTCCTTAAAGGTATTATTTATGTCCTTCTTAAAGTCCTCCATCACCATAAAACATGATTTTAAATCTAAATCTTGCTTTTCCAGCATGTGTGGATATCTAGTATTTGCTTTGGTGTGAGAACTGGGCTCTGATGATGCCAGGTAGTGTTGGTTTCTGTTGCTTAGGTTTCTGTGCTTGCCTTTTGCCATCGAGTTGTCTCTGGTGTTTGCTTGTCTTGCTGTCTCTGACTGGCTTTATCTTCCTGTAGGCCTGTGTACCAGCACTCCTGCAGACCTGTTTTCTTTCAGCAGAACAAAGAGTTCTACTCTCAGGTTTATAAGTGCTCCTGGCAATTGATTTTCAGCTCTTGGCACAGGTAGAAACCTGACCAGTCCTGTCCCTGACTGCTTTTAGGTCCCAGAGAGTTCAGATGGCCTTAGGTGATTTCCTCTTGGTTCAGGAATGTATGCAGAAAGTAGTTGTTTCCTCTGAGCTCTCAGGAGTGTCTGCACTTCTGAGGTTTCATCTCTCTCTCCCCCATGGGATTTGGGTGCTGGGAGCTGTGTGACAGGTTCAGTTCAGTTCTGGGCACAGGCAGAAACCAGCAGGTTCCTTCTTGCTCGCTGCTCCTATATTCCTGTATTCAGAGGTACTATGCAGTTTCCTCCTGGGTTAGGGATGAGGGCAGTAGTGGGCAGAAGTGGTGGTCTGTCCTGCAGTGGATTGTCTGCACTTCTGGAAGTTCAGCTCTCTTCCCCCATGGGATTTTGGTGCAGGGAGCTGTGGGTTTGGAACTCATGAACTCTTAAATCCTATATTTTGCTTTCATATTTACACCTGCTTACTATATGGGCTGCATAAATGAATGAATGAAAAATGAATTGAACCTTTTGACAACTGTTAGTCACTACTTGTTCAAAAATTTAGCCGAGAAATATAATGAACATTTATCCAAGTTTTTGAAACTTCAAACTACTGTATTCTATATTTATAGCTACTTTTGTTTACTTTTGTTAACTTTAACAGGAATAAATGTCATTCCTTCTTCATAGGCTAGAGGATTCTTTTATTTTTTTCTTTTGAAAAGAAAGGATGGTGTATAGGATAAACCAAGATTTCCAGGCTGCACAGCTTGAGTCAGGTTGAAATTTATTTATCTGAGGTGAGGAGACTCTCCCATTGTTAATATTCCTAAAAGTTCTGCAGGGAGTGATAAAAGTACAATTTTTGTGAGTTGTAATGCAGACTGGGCTGGGTATTTTGGTTTTACACACATCTTTGTATGATCCATGTTCCTGTAACTAACCCCAATAAACTCCTGGATTCACCAAGTTACACTTTCATAAAGTTGATATTATACTGTTTGATGGATCACCTATCTAGAGTAGTAGATATTTGTTTATGTATCCCCAGAAAATGTCACACAAATATTACTTTCTATAATCTTTTTTCAATAAATATATCTTGATATCTATTTCAGAAAATACCATAGAGTCATAACATTCATAAATTTTGTTCAGAGACAGTAGATCCTATAAATATCTCTTGAAGGATTTACGAGTAGCTCTCTGCATTATATATTTATTCTGGCCCACTATATTTCATTTGTTTTTGGAGTCACGTACAAATGTCTAATTGTGAAGAGTCAGACTGTTTCTTTTGGAGCAGACCTTGTAGTAATTTAAAGTCTTTCTAGCCACAACGAGTCACAGGTATTATTTTTATTATAACTTTAAGAACTTTAAAAAGTGTGCATGATGTTCTTTATCCCAAGAGAAACTACTGCTTTTAAGCCTAGTCTATTATCTAAAGAAATATAAAATTACTTGTTTATTTTACTTGCCTTTTGTATCTTGTGTTTTCCATTTCTCTTGGGAAAGTATTCCCTTTTAACTCTCCCACAGTATTTACTGCATTATTATTTTTAACCTTTCCTGTGAGTTTTAGAATCTAGTTTTTAAATCCATCAAAATGATTATCTTTATTTCGTCTTCAAAATTGACCTCCAAGTTCACTTTCTGAATTCTGTCTCCAAAAAAAATCAATTGTATACACACAGAATTGGGAACATGTGAATTTAACAACACTTCATGCTGGAAAACAACCTGAGGGTTGAGTAGAGTGTGATCTCAAAATGAATCAGAAGTGACGTATATACTTAGAAAAGAGAGCTAATGCAATCTTGGTCTACATTAGCAGAAGTAATAGTGTTTAGCCTTCAGGCAGTAATTGTCCTATTGTACCTTGTGCTATGGTTTAGGCCAATATTAAGGAGAAGATTATTGATAAATTAAAACATGCCCAGAGGACGGCAAGTCAGCAAGTATGGGGTATGAAAATACTACTATACAAAAATATCTGGATTTGTCATTACCATTTAGATTTAGTTTTAAAAGGTCTGAGTCTATGTGTCAAATAGGGAATATGATGAGTAACATGAATATAACTTCATTAGTTTTTACAGCTTCAGACAGTTCGTAGCAACACAGGTAATTTATGTGAACAAACGGAAAACACATTTTACTTCAAAACTTTGGAAGCTCATCAAGACCTAGGTAGGATCATGTGTATAAATGATTGTTTTGCTGACTGGTGTTGAAAGAATGCTGGAGTAGTCATGAAAATGTGCTTTGGCACTAGTACCCTCAGCTACATTTTTGTTATAATCCTATAAAAAAATCATTGCTTTTCTGTAGGGTTTTATACCATTGCCCCTACTCCTTAAATTAAAGATTTAAAGTATCTTAATTTAAAGATACTGGCTTGCTTGGTCAGAGCCCATTTAAGGCTTCACACGACAAAGATACCAAGTGAAAACTTTTAACAGTTTTTTAACATTTATAAAATAATAAGCACTATATAAGCACTGTTTAAGGGTTACTATAGCTGTGATAAAATACCATGACCAAAAGCAACTTGGTGAGGAAAGGAAGTATGTTATCTTACAGTAGTTTGTATTTTATTATCCAGGGAAATAAAGGCAAGAACTCAAAAAGGAATCTATAGGCAGGAACTTATGCAGAGACCATGGAAGAATGCTGCTTACCAACTTGCTCGTGATGGCTTCCTCAGCCTGTTTTCTTATAACAGTTAGAATAACCAGTTCAGGAATGGTACTTCTTTCTACCATGGGTCGGGTGCACCCAATCAATCCCCAATCAAAATAATTCACCACAGACATAAGACATATGTGCCTGCAGACAAATCTTACGGTGATATTTTCTTGAGTGTCAAACTGACATAAACCAGCCAGCAAAGCACTAAGTGAAATTGATAACTAGACAAATAACTGTATGGAATAACAGTAGAGGATATTATTATACTGAGTAAGAATGTAGAAACTACAACTCCAAAATTACTTTATTTAGCTTAATTTTGTGGTTATACATGTTCTAGAAGCACAAAAGTTCACACTTCCCACCCCTACTACCCAATTAGGGTACATAGAGTTCTAGGTCAACAAATCTCCAAATGATGACCTATCAGGAACTTAGAAAAACTGACTATGTTCAAGAAAATGAGATGCTATTGCTTTGGTCCCCTAACTTGTAGCCTTAATTGCATATATTATAAGACTATGTGTAAATCAGTTTTATGACTTCAACTGTGATTAAAATGACATGGTTTGACCATATCACTCAAAACCTCTCTACACTGATATTCTCGAAAGAGAATTTATTTGCTTTATTTTTGCTTATTACTTGACATACTTGACATATTGTGACTTACAGACACAAGTTTTTCGTCAACTATATAAAGTCCACTTGCAAAGATGGCAACTTGATCCAGTTCAAGATGGCAAAGATCCAACTTGAAAAATAAGAGGAATAGCTGATCATCCCTAAACCATACCTTAAATTGTACTCCCATATAGTTTAAAAAATGTCGATGAGTCTGCTAAGCAGTAAATGTCTCTCACATGTAAAATTTCTTGGCTTCATTTAACTGTTTATTTGATTACCTTGTATTATTTCTAAGAAAATTATTTTCTTCTTTTCATGAAATCATGAAAGGAAATCCTGATGAATTTTTATAGGTCATTCCTTAGAATGCTCCTGAATCACTTTAACATATGAATTACATAAAACAATGACTATATTTATATACCTTTGTAGACTAAACACAGGCAGAGGCTCAGTATGGTTCAACATTGAGTCTTTGGTTTTACTTGCCCTCCCAGAGTCTGAGGAGTCCAATATCACAACATATTTTAAAGACATTTCCAATATACCAGTGGACCTCAGTAAATTACATAAAAAGGTTTTCATACACGCACACACATACACACGCACATGTGCACACATACACAGGTGCTTGTGTATGTGTGTGTGTTTATGTGATTGATTTGATAGATAGATAGATAGATAGATAGATAGATAGATAGATAGATAGATAGATAGAAAATATTGATTGGAGAGATCATTTTTAAGGCCAAAGATGAAGTTTAAAGAAATGGTTAGTTATTTATATTTCAAGTCTGCTAAAACTTCCTAAGAATAGTTGACTTCAATGTTTAAAATTTATATTTAAAGTTGTTTTGTTAAATTTCAGTACTATTAATAATATTTTGAAAATTCTTTTGTCTGATTATGGTAGGGATTCGTTTTTTGACATAACTACCAATCAACAAATGAATGAAAAAGGAAACTGATACACACTTTTACTTATTTTTCTGTGTTGGAATTCAAACACTGTGCTCAAGGGAACTTAGAAAAGAAATCATTAAATTGGCTTGCCATTTCAGGTGATTTGAGTCCATGACAGGAAAAATGGAACCATCTGAGAGGGTACATCTTGATCTGTAAGCCTTGAGAGGGACAGTGGAAATAGTGTGAGTCTTTTGAAACTTTAAAGCCCACCCCTAGTGACATGGCTCGACCAATAAGGTCATCTCTCTCTTTTTTTTCATCTTTATTAACTTGGGTGTTTCTTATTTACATTTCCTTTTTATCTTTATTAACTTGAGTATTTATTTACATTTCAATTATTATTCCCCTTCCCGGTTTCCGGGCCAACATCCCCCCATTCTTTCTCCCTTTCTCTATGGGTGTTCCCCTCCCCATCCTCCCCCCATTACCGCCCTCCCCCCAACAATCACATTCACTGGGGGTTCAGTCTTGGAAGGCCCAAGGGCTTCCCCTTCCACTGGTTGCTCTTCCTAGGCTATTCATTGCTACCTATGAGGTTGGAGCCCAGGGTCAGTCCATGTATAGTCTTTGGGTAGTGGCTTAGTCCTGGAAGCTCTGGTTGGTTGGCATTGTTTTTCTTTTTTTTTTTCTTTTTTTATTATTATTTTTTTTATTAACTTGAGTATTTCTCATATACATTTCAAGTGTTATTCCCTTTCCCGGTTTCCGGGCAAACTTCCCCCTACCCCCTCCCCTTCCTTATGGGTGTCCCCCTCCCAACCCTCCCCCCATTGCCACCTTCCCCCCATAGTCTAGTTCACTGGGGGTTCAGTCTTAGCAGAACCCAGGGCTTCCCCTTCCACTGGTGCTCTTACTAGGATATTCATTGCTACCTATGGGGTCAGAGTCCAGGGTCAGTCCATGTATAGTATTTAGGTAGTGGCTTAGTCCCTGGAGGCTCTGGTTGCTTGACATTGTTGTAATTTTGGGGTCTCGAGTCCCTTCAAGCTCTTCCAGTTCTTTCTCTGATTCCTTCAACGGGGGACCTATTCTCAGTTCAGTGGATTGCTGCTGGCATTCGCCTCTGTATTTGCTGTATTCTGGCTGTGTCTCTCAGGAGCGATCTACATCCGGCTCTTGTCGGTCTGAACTTCTTTGCTTCATCCATCTTGTCCAATTGGGTGGCTGTATATGTATGGGCCACCTGTGGGGCAGGCTCTGAATGGGTGTTCCTTCAGTCTCTGTTTTAATCTTTGCCTCTCCCTTCCCAGCCAAGGGTATTCTTTTTCCTCATTTAAAGAAGGAGTGAAGCATTCACATTTTGATCATCCGTTTTGAGTTTCATTTGTTCTAGGGATCTAGGGTAATTCAAGCATTTGGGCTAATAGCCACTTATCAATGAGTGCATACCATGTATGTATTTCTGTGATTGGGTTAGCTCACTCAGGATGATATTTTCCAGTTCCAACCATTTGCCTACGAATTTCATAAACTCGTTGTTTTTGATAGCTGAGTAATATTCCATTGTGTAGATGTACCACATTTTCTGTATCCATTCCTCTGTTGAAGGGCATCTGGGTTCTTTCCATTTTCTGGCTATTGTAAATAAGGCTGCGATGAACATAGTGGAGCACGTGTCTCTTTTATATGTTGAGGCATCTTTTGGGTATATGCCCAAGAGAGGTATAGCTGGATCCTCAGGCAGTTCAATGTCCAATTTTCTGAGGAACCTCCAGACTGATTTCCAGAATGGTTTTACCAGTCTGCAATCCCACCAACAATGGAGGAGTGTTCCTCTTTCTCCACATCCTCGCCAGCATCTGCTGTCACCTGAGTTTTTGATCTTAGCCGTTCTCACTGGTGTGAGGTGAAATCTCAGGGTTGTTTTGATTTGCATTTCCCTTATGACTAAAGATGTTGAACATTTCTTTAGGTGTTTCTCAGCCATTCGGCAGTCCTCAGCTGTGAATTCTTTGTTTAGCTCTGAACCCCATTTTTTAATAGGGTTATTTGTCTCCCTGCGGTCTAACTTCTTGAGTTCTTTGTATATTTTGGATATAAGGCCTCTATCTGTTGTAGGATTGGTAAAGATCTTTTCCCAATCTGTTGGTTGTTGTTTTGTCCTAACCACAGTGTCCTTTGCCTTACAGAAGCTTTGCAGTTTTATGAGATCCCATTTGTCGATTCTTGATCTTAGAGCGTAAGCCATTGGTGTTTTGTTCAGGAAATTTTTTCCAGTGCCCATGTGTTCCAGATGCTTCCCTAGTTTTTCTTCTATTAGTTTGAGTGTGTCTGGTTTGATGTGGAGGTCCTTGATCCACTTGGACTTAAGCTTTGTACAGGGTGATAAGCATGGATCGATCTGCATTCTTCTACATGTTGCCCTCCAGTTGAACCAGCACCATTTGCTGAAAATGCTATCTTTTTTCCATTGGATGGTTTTGGCTCCTTTGTCAAAAATCAAGTGACCATAGGTGTGTGCGTTCATTTCTGGGTCTTCAATTCTATTCCATTGGTCTATCTGTCTGTCTCTGTACCAATACCATGCAGTTTTTATCACTATTGCTCTGTAATACTGCTTGAGTTCAGGGATAGTGATTCCCCCTGAAGTCCTTTTATTGTTGAGGATAGCTTTAGCTATCCTGGGTTTTTTGTTATTCCAGATGAATTTGCAAATTGTTCTGTCTAACTCTTTGAAGAATTGGATTGGTATTTTGATGGGGATTGCATTGAATCTGTAGATTGCTTTTGGTAAAATGGCCATTTTTACTAAATTAATCCTGCCAATCCATGAGCATGGGAGATCTTTCCATCTTCTGAGGTCTTCTTCAATTTCTTTCTTCAGAGTCTTGAAGTTCTTATTGTACAGATCTTTTACTTGCTTGGTTAAAGTCACACCAAGGTACTTTATATTATTTGGGTCTATTATGAAGGGTGTCGTTTCCCTAATTTCTTTCTCGGCTTGTTTCTCTTTTGTATAGAGGAAGGCAACTGATTTATTTGAGTTAATTTTATACCCAGCCACTTTGCTGAAGTTGTTTATCAGCTTTAGTAGTTCTCTGGTGGAACTTTTGGGATCACTTAAATATACTATCATGTCATCTGCAAATAGTGATATTTTGACCTCTTCTTTTCCGATCTGTATCCCTTTGATCTCCTTTTGTTGTCTGATTGCTCTGGCTAGAACTTCAAGAACTATATTGAATAAGTAGGGAGAGAGTGGGCAGCCTTGTCTAGTCCCTGATTTTAGTGGGATTGCTTCAAGTTTCTCTCCATTTCGTTCAATGTTAGCAACTGGTTTGGTGTATATGGCTTTTACTATGTTTAGGTATGGGCCTTGAATTCCTATTCTTTCCAGGACTTTTATCATGAAGGGGTGTTGAATTTTGTCAAATGCTTTCTCAGCATCTAATGAAATAATCATGTGGTTCTGTTCTTTCAGTTTGTTTATATAATGGATCACGTTGATGGTTTTCCGTATATTAAACCATCCCTGCATGCCTGGGATGAAGCCTACTTGATCATGGTGGATGATTGTTTTGATGTGCTCTTGAATTCGGTTTGCCAGAATTTTATTGAGTATTTTTGCATCGATATTCATAAGGGAAATTGGTCTGAAGTTCTCTTTCTTTGTTGTGTCTTTGTGTGATTTAGGTATAAGAGTAATTGTGGCGGCTGCCGCTGCAGAGAGCCCCTGGGCAGCACCCCACGAGCGAACTTGAGCCTCGGGACCACAGGTAAGACCAAATTTTCTGCTGCAAGAAAGCTGCCTGGTGAGCTTGGGACACACGGAAGCAGAATTTCTCTAGAACCGGGCACATTCTGTGTTTACCGGAAGTCCCACACCCGCGGATCCCGGCCAGCAGCAGCTCTCTGCTCCCAGACCCGGTGAGAGAGAGACCCAACCGCCTGGTCAGGTGGGCACTCCTGAGGCTGCAGAGCGGAAGAGACCACCAACACTGCTCACCCCTGCCCACATCCCTGGCCCAAGAGGAAACTGTATAAGGCCTCTGGGCTCCCGTGGGGGAGGGCCCAGGAGCGGCAGGACCCCTGCCACAGACACCACCGGACCCTGAAGGAAACAGACCGGATAAACAGTTCTCTGCACCCAAATCCCGTGGGAGGGAGAGCTAAACCTTCAGAGAGGCAGACAGGCCTGGGAAACCAGAAGAGACTGCTCCCTGCACACACATCTCGGACGCCAGAGGAAAAAGCCAAAGACCATCTGGAACCCTGGTGCACTGAAGCTCCCGGAAGGGGCGGCACAGGTCTTCCTGGTTGCTGCCGCTGCAGAGAGCCCCTGGACAGCACCCCACGAGCAAACCTGAGCCTCAGGACCACAGGTAAGACCAAATTTTCTGCTGCAAGAAAGCTGCCTGGTGAACTCAAGACACAGGCCCACAGGAACAGCTGAAGACCTGTAGAGAGGAAAAACTACACGCCCGAAAGCAGAACACTCTGTCCCCATAACTGACTGAAAGAGAGGAAAACAGGTCTACAGCACTCCTGACACACAGGCTTATAGGACAGTCTAGCCACTGTCAGAAATAGCAGAACAAAGTAACACTAGAGATAATCTGATGGCGAGAGGCAAGCGCAGGAACCCAAGCAACAGAAACCAAGACTACATGGAATCATCGGAGCCCAATTCTCCCACCAAAACAAACATGGAATATCCAAACACACCAGAAAAGCAAGATCTAGTTTCAAAATCATATTTGATCATGATGCTGGAGGACTTCAGGAAAGACCTGAACACACTTAGGGAAGCACAGGAAAACATTAATAAACAAGTAAAAGCCTACAGAGAGGAATCGCAAAAATCCCTGAAAGAATTCCAGGAAAACACAATCAAACAGTTGAAGGAATTAAAAATGGAAATAGAAGCAATCAAGAAAGAACACATGGAAACAACCGTGGATATAGAAAACCAAAAGAAGAGACAAGGAGCTGTAGATACAAGCTTCACCAACAGAATACAAGAGATGGAAGAGAGAATCTCAGGAGCAGAAGATTCCATAGAAATCATTGACTCAACTGTCAAAGATAATGTAAAGCGGAAAAAGCTACTGGTCCAAAACATACAGGAAATCCAGGACTCAATGAGAAGATCAAACCTAAGGATAATAGGTATAGAAGAGAGTGAAGACTCCCAGCTCAAAGGACCAGTAAATATCTTCAACAAAATCATAGAAGAAAACTTCCCTAACCTAAAAAAAGAGATACCCATAGACATACAGGAAGCCTACAGAACTCCAAATAGATTGGACCAGAAAAGAAACACCTCCCGTCACATAATTGTCAAAACACCAAACGCACAAAATAAAGAAAGAATATTAAAAGCAGTAAGGGAAAAAGGTCAAGTAACATATAAAGGGAGACCTATCAGAATCACACCAGACTTCTCGCCAGAAACTATGAAGGCCAGAAGATCCTGGACTGATGTTATACAGACCCTAAGAGAACACAAATGCCAGCCCAGATTACTGTATCCAGCAAAACTCTCAATTAACATTGATGGAGAAACCAAGATATTCCATGACAAAACCAAATTTACACAATATCTTTCTACAAATCCAGCACTACAAAGGATAATAAATGGTAAAGCCCAACATAAGGAGGCAAGCTATACCCTAGAAGAAGCAAAAAACTAATCGTCTTGGCAACAAAACAAAGAGAATGAAAGCACACAAACATAACCTCACATCAAATATGAATATAACGGGAAGCAATAATCACTATTCCTTAATATCTCTCAATATTAATGGCCTCAACTCCCCAATAAAAAGACATAGATTAACAAACTGGATACGCAACGAGGACCCTGCATTCTGCTGCCTACAGGAAACACACCTCAGAGACAAAAACAGACACTACCTCAGAGTGAAAGGCTGGAAAACAACTTTCCAAGCAAATGGTCAGAAGAAGCAAGCTGGAGTAGCCATTCTAATATCAAATAAAATCAATTTCCAACTAAAAGTCATCAAAAAAGATAAGGAAGGACACTTCATATTCATCAAAGGAAAAATCAACCAAGATGAACTCTCAATCCTAAATATCTATGCCCCAAATACAAGGGCACCTACATATGTAAAAGAAACCTTACTAAAGCTCAAAACACACATTGCACCTCACACAATAATAGTGGGAGATTTCAACACCCCACTCTCATCAATGGACAGATCATGGAAACAGAAAATAAACAGTGATGTAGACAGACTAAGAGAAGTCATGAGCCAAATGGACTTAACGGATATTTATAGAACATTCTATCCTAAAGCAAAAGGATATACCTTCTTCTCAGCTCCTCATGGTACTTTCTCCAAAATTGACCATATAATTGGTCAAAAAACGGGCCTCAACAGGTACAGAAAGATAGAAATAATCCCATGCGTGCTATCGGACCACCACGGCCTAAAACTGGTCTTCAATAACAATAAGGGAAGAATGCCCACATATACGTGGAAATTGAACAATGCTCTACTCAATGATAACCTGGTCAAGGAAGAAATAAAGAAAGAAATTAAAAACTTTTTAGAATTTAATGAAAATGAAGATACAACATACTCAAACTTATGGGACACAATGAAAGCTGTGCTAAGAGGAAAACTCATAGCGCTGAGTGCCTGCAGAAAGAAACAGGAAAGAGCATATGTCAGCAGCTTGACAGCACACCTAAAAGCTCTAGAACAAAAAGAAGCAAATACACCCAGGAGGAGTAGAAGGCAGGAAATAATCAAACTCAGAGCTGAAATCAACCAAGTAGAAACAAAAAGGACCATAGAAAGAATCAACAGAACCAAAAGTTGGTTCTTTGAGAAAATCAACAAGATAGATAAACCCTTAGCCAGACTAACGAGAGGACACAGAGAGTGTGTCCAAATTAACAAAATCAGAAATGAAAAGGGAGACATAACTACAGATTCGGAGGAAATTCAAAAAATCATCAGATCTTACTATAAAAACCTATATTCAACAAAACTTGAAAATCTTCAGGAAATGGACAATTTCCTAGACAGATACCAGGTATCGAAGTTAAATCAGGAACAGATAAACCAGTTAAACAACCCCATAACTCCTAAGGAAATAGAAGCAGTCATTAAAGGTCTCCCAACCAAAAAGAGCCCAGGTCCAGACGGGTTTAGTGCAGAATTCTATCAAACCTTCATAGAAGACCTCATACCAATATTATCCAAACTATTCCACAAAATTGAAACAGATGGAGCCCTACCGAATTCCTTCTATGAAGCCACAATTACTCTTATACCTAAACCACACAAAGACACAACAAAGAAAGAGAACTTCAGACCAATTTCCCTTATGAATATCGACGCAAAAATACTCAATAAAATTCTGGCAAACCGAATTCAAGAGCACATCAAAACAATCATCCACCATGATCAAGTAGGCTTCATCCCAGGCATGCAGGGATGGTTTAATATACGGAAAACCATCAACGTGATCCATTATATAAACAAACTGAAAGAACAGAACCACATGATCATTTCATTAGATGCTGAGAAAGCATTTGACAAAATTCAACACCCCTTCATCATAAAAGTCCTGGAAAGAATAGGAATTCAAGGCCCATACCTAAACATAGTAAAAGCCATATACAGCAAACCAGTTGTTAACATTAAACTAAATGGAGAGAAACTTGAAGCAATCCCACTAAAATCAGGGACTAGACAAGGCTGCCCACTCTCTCCCTACTTATTCAATATAGTTCTTGAAGTTCTAGCCAGAGCAATCAGACAACAAAAGGAGATCAAAGGGATACAGATCGGAAAAGAAGAGGTCAAAATATCACTATTTGCAGATGACATGATAGTATATTTAAGTGATCCCAAAAGTTCCACCAGAGAACTACTAAAGCTGATAAACAACTTCAGCAAAGTGGCTGGGTATAAAATTAACTCAAATAAATCAGTTGCCTTCCTCTATACAAAAGAGAAACAAGCCGAGAAAGAAATTAGGGAAACGACACCCTTCATAATAGACCCAAATAATATAAAGTACCTCGGTGTGACTTTAACCAAGCAAGTAAAAGATCTGTACAATAAGAACTTCAAGACACTGAGGAAAGAAATTGAAGAAGACCTCAGAAGATGGAAAGATCTCCCATGCTCATGGATTGGCAGGATTAATATGGTAAAAATGGCCATTTTACCAAAAGCAATCCACAGATTCAATGCAATCCCCATCAAAATACCAATCCAATTCTTCAAAGAGTTAGACAGAACAATTTGCAAATTCATCTGGAATAACAAAAAACCCAGGATAGCTAAAGCTATCCTCAACAATAAAAGGACTTCAGGGGGAATCACTATCCCTGAACTCAAGCAGTATTACAGAGCAATAGTGATAAAAAGTGCATGGTATTGGTACAGAGACAGACAGATAGACCAATGGAATAGAATTGAAGACCCAGAAATGAACCCACACACCTATGGTCACTTGATTTTTGACAAAGGAGCCAAAACCATCCAATGGAAAAAAGATAGTATTTTCAGCAAATGGTGCTGGTTCAACTGGAGGGCAACATGTAGAAGAATGCAGATCGATCCATCCTTATCACCCTGTACAAAGCTTAAGTCCAAGTGGATCAAGGACCTCCACATCAAACCAGACACACTCAAACTAATAGAAGAAAAACTAGGGCAGCATCTGGAACACATGGGCACTGGAAAAAATTTCCTGAACAAAACACCAATGGCTTATGCTCTAAGATCAAGAATCGACAAATGGGATCTCATAAAACTGCAAAGCTTCTGTAAGGCAAAGGACACTGTGGTTAGGACAAAACGGCAACCAACAGATTGGGAAAAGATCTTTACCAATCCTACAACAGATAGAGGCCTTATTTCCAAAATATACAAAGAACTCAAGAAGTTAGACCGCAGGGAAACAAATAACCCTATTAAAAAATGGGGTTCAGAGCTAAACAAAGAATTCACAGCTGAGGAATGCCGAATGGCTGAGAAACACCTAAAGAAATGTTCAACATCTTTAGTCATAAGGGAAATGCAAATCAAAACAACCCTGAGATTTCACCTCACACCAGTGCGATTGGCTAAGATCAAAAACTCAGGTGACAGCAGATGCTGGCGAGGATGTGGAGAAAGAGGAACACTCCTCCATTGTTGGTGGGATTGCAGACTGGTAAAACCATTCTGGAAATCAGTCTGGAGGTTCCTCAGAAAATTGGACATTGAACTGCCTGATGACCAGCTATACCTCTCTTAGGCATATACCCAAAAGATGCCTCAACATATAAAAGAGACACATGCTCCACTATGTTCATCGCAGCCTTATTTATAATAGCCAGAAGCTGGAAAGAACCCAGATGCCCTTCAACAGAGGAATGGATACAGAAAATGTGGTACATCTACACAATGGAATATTACTCAGCTATCAAAAACAACGAGTTTATGAAATTCGTAGGCAAAGGGTTGGAACTGGAAAATATCATCCTGAGTGAGCTAACCCAATCACAGAAAGACATACATGGTATGCACTCATTGATAAGTGGCTATTAGCCCAAATGCTTGAATTACCCTAGATCCCTAGAACAAACGAAACTCAAGACGGATGTTCAAAATGTGAATTCTTCACTCCTTCTTTAAATGAGGAAAAAGAATACCCTTGGCAGGGAAGGGAGAGGCAAAGATTAAAACAGAGACTGAAGGAACACCCATTCAGAGCCTGCCCCACATGTGGCCCATACATATACAGCCACCCAATTAGACAAGATGGATGAAGCAAAGAAGTGCAGACCGACAGGAGCCGGATGTAGATCGCTCCTGAGAGACACAGCCAGAATACAGCAAATATAGAGGCGAATGCCAGCAGCAAACCACTGAACTGAGAATAGGTCCCCTATTGAAGGAATCAGAGAAAGAACTGGAAGAGCTTGAAGGGGCTCGAGACCCCAAAAGTACAACAATGCCAAGCAACCAGAGCTTCCAGGGACTAAGCCACTACCTAAAGACTATACATGGACTGACCCTGGACTCTGACCCCATAGGTAGCAATGAATATCCTAGTAAGAGCACCAGTGGAAGGGGAAGCCCTGGGTCCTGCTAAGACTGAACCCACAGTGAACTAGTCTATGGGGGGAGGGCGCTGGGGGGAGGGTTGGGAGGGGAACACCCATAAGGAAGGGGAGGGGGGAGGGGGATGTTTGCCCGGAAACCGGGAAAGGGAATAACATTCGAAATGTATATAAGAAATACTCAAGTTAATAAAAAAAAAAAAAGAGTAATTGTGGCTTCATAGAAGGAATTCGGTAGTGCTCCATCTGTTTCAATTTTGTGGTATAGTTTGTATAATATTGGTATGAGGTCTTCTATGAAGGTGTGATAGAATTCTGCACTAAACCCGTCTGGACCTGGGCTCTTTTTGGTTGGGAGACCTTTAATGACTGCTTCTATTTCCTTAGGAGTTATGGGGTTGTTTAACTGGTTTATCTGTTCCTGATTTAACTTCGATACCTGGTATCTGTCTAGGAAATTGTCCATTTCCTGAAGATTTTCAAGTTTTGTTGAATATAGGTTTTTATAGTAAGATCTGATGATTTTTTGAATTTCCTCTGAATCTGTAGTTATGTCTCCCTTTTCATTTCTGATTTTGTTAATTTGGACGCACTCTCTGTGTCCTCTCGTTAGTCTGGCTAAGGGGTTATCTATCTTGTTGATTTTCTCAAAGAACCAACTTTTGGTTCTGTTGATTCTTTCTATGGTCCTTTTTGTTTCTACTTGGTTGATTTCAGCTCTGAGTTTGATTATTTCCTGCCTTCTACTCCTCCTGGGTGTATTTGCTTCTTTTTGTTCTAGAGCTTTTAGGTGTGCTGTCAAGCTGCTGACATATGCTCTTTCCTGTTTCTTTCTGCAGGCACTCAGCGCTATGAGTTTTCCTCTTAGCACAGCTTTCATTGTGTCCCATAAGTTTGAGTATGTTGTATCTTCATTTTCATTAAATTCTAAAAAGTTTTTAATTTCTTTCTTTATTTCTTCCTTGACCAGGTTATCATTGAGTAGAGCATTGTTCAATTTCCACGTATATGTGGGCATTCTTCCCTTATTGTTATTGAAGACCAGTTTTAGGCCGTGGTGGTCCGATAGCACGCGTGGGATTATTTCTATCTTTCTGTACCTGTTGAGGCCCGTTTTTTGACCAATTATATGGTCAATTTTGGAGAAAGTACCATGAGGAGCTGAGAAGAAGGTATATCCTTTTGCTTTAGGATAGAATGTTCTATAAATATCCATTAAGTCCATTTGGCTCATGACTTCTCTTAGTCTGTCGACATCACTGTTTAATTTCTGTTTCCATGATCTGTCCATTGATGAGAGTGGTGTGTTGAAATCTCCCACTATTATTGTGTGAGGTGCAATGTGTGCTTTGAGCTTTAGTAAGGTTTCTTTTACGTATGTAGGTGCCCTTGTATTTGGGGTATAGATATTTAGGATTGAGAGTTCATCTTGGTGGATTTTTCCTTTGATGAATATGAAGTGTCCTTCCTTATCTTTTTGATGACTTTTAGTTGGAAATTGATTTTATTTGATATTAGAATGGCTACTCCAGCTTGCTTCTTCTGACCATTTGCTTGGAAAGTTGTTTTCCAGCCTTTCACTCTGAGGTAGTGTCTGTCTTTGTCTCTGAGGTGTGTTTCCTGTAGGCAGCAGAATGCCGGGTCCTCGTTGTGTATCCAGTTTGTTAATCTATGTCTTTTTATTGGGGAGTTGAGGCCATTGATATTGAGAGATATTAAGGAATAATGATTATTGCTTCCCGTTATATTCATATTTGGATGTGAGGTTATGTTTGTGTGCTTTCATTCTCTTTGTTTTGTTGCCAAGACGATTAGTTTCTTGCTTCTTCTAGGTTATAGCTTGCCTCCTTATGTTGGGCTTTACCATTTATTATCCTTTGTAGTGCTGGATTTGTAGAAAGATATTATGTAAATTTGGTTTTGTCATGGAATATCTTGGTTTCTCCATCAATGTTAATTGAGAGTTTTGCAGGATATAGTAACCTGGGCTGGCATTTGTGTTCTCTTAGGGCATTGTTTTTTATATGGGGTCTCAAACCCCTTCAAGTTCTTTCAGTCATTTCTCTGAATCCTTCAACGGGGGTCCCGTTCTCAGTTCAGTGGTTTTTGCTGGCATTTGCCTATGTATTTGCCATATTCTGGCTGTGTCTCTCAGGAGAGATCTGCGTCCGGTTCGTGTCAGCCTGCAATTCTTTGCTTCATCCATCTTCTCTAGTTTGGTGGCTGTATATGTATGGGCCACATGTGGGGCAGGCTCTGAATGGGTGTTCCTTCTGCCTCTGTTCTACACTTTAACTCCCTATTTCCTCCCAAGGGTATTCTTGTTCCCCTTTTAAAGGAGTGAGGCATTTGCATTTTGGTCATCCTTCTTGAGTTTCATGTGTTCTGTGGATCTGGGGTAATTAGAGCATTTGGGCTAATATCCACTTATCAATGAGTGCATACCATGTGTGTTATTCTGTGATTGGGTTACCTCACCCAGGATGATATTTTCCAGTTCCACTCATTTGCCTATGAATTTCATAAAGTCATTGTTTTTGGTAGCTGAGTAATATTCCATTGTGTAGATGTACCATGTATCTCTTAATACTTCCTAAATAGTTCCACCAACTGTGAACAAAGTATTTAAACATGAGCCTGTGGGTGCCATTCTCATTAAAAACCACCAAATTCCACGACCTGGCCTGCATAGTCTCCTGGCTTTATCATTGAGAAAATTCATTTATTTAGTCCAACTTCAAAAGTTTCCATAGTCTTCCACAGTCACAGACCAATTTAAACTGTAAGAAGTCATAAGAAAGGTAGTTAAAGACAAATGCATAGGCTATGATTTTAAAAATAGACAAATGGTGTTATATCAGGACAGTTTAAAAACAGACTAATATATATATATATATACTCCCTTAAAGAAGACATTAATATGGCTAATTTTCTGAAAATTTAATTAATTCACTAATCATCAGGGATATACTATCAAACAAAAGTATCAAATCATAAAATATACCAAATTCTGGCAAGGAAGTGAAAAAGGAAATTCACATATTATTTACAGGAATGTAAAGTAGGACAATCAGTTATTCTGGAAAACACTTTGGAGATTGTTCAAGAAGTAAAGATTAGCACAACTACCATTTCATGCAGAAATTCTACCGGATGTAGTTCTAAAGGAGATGAAATCAAATTAAAATATAGTAGTAATTCTGTTCATTTGTTAAAGCTATGCTACAAAGTTATTGTAGGTTCACATCATTGAATGCCTGGATAAAGAAAAAAAATATTACATATGATGTAATACTATCCTGCTTTTTAAATAATGAAAACCTGACATTTTAAGGAACATAATCCTTAGGAACTGGAGGTTATTATACCAAGTAAAGTAAGCCCAACATAGAAAGACAAATGCTGCACATTCCCACTGATTTAGTGGAAATTAAAATCCTAATTTCATTGATGAATAGAAGAAAGAAGCATGGAACATAGAAATAATTTTGATAAGAGAAGGATTTATTTCTCTTTTGCAAAATGCACAGTAGGGTGACTATTGACTAAAAGAATCTATAATGTATTTCAAAATGACTAGAAAGGGAGTCCATACATTTCTCAACACAAAATTTTTTAGTACCTGGAGAAAGGGAACACTCCTCCATTGCTGGTGAAATTGTTACCAGGCACATCTACTCTGGAAAACAGTTTGGCAGCTCCTCAGAAAATTGGAAATAGTTCCACCCAAAGATCAAGCTATACTGCTCCTGGACATATACCCAAAATATGTTCTCCCACACAACAAAGACACGTGCTCCAATATGTTCATAGCAGTCTTATTTGTAATAGCCAAAATCAGGAATCAACCCAGATATCTCTCAACCAAAGAATGGATACAGAAAATGTGGTTCATTTACACAATGGAATACTATTCAGCTATTAAAACAAGGGCATTATGAATTTGTATGCAAATGGATGGAACTAGAAAATATTATCCTGAGTGAGGTGACCCACACCAAAAAGAGTAAACATGGAATATACTCACTGGAAAGTGACTATTAGCCAAAAAATATAGAATACTTCAGGATACAACCCACCGAGAGTAAGAAGATTAATAAGAAGGAAGGCCCAAGTGAGGATGCTTCAATTCCACTCAGAAGGGGAAGCAAAATAATCATGGGAGGAAGTGGGAGGAAGGGATATGGGGAGAGAGGAGAGTAAGGGGATAAGGGGGACAGGAGGAAGCCCAGAGGGCCAGGAGAATACATGGGAATATGCAGCTTCTGTGGGGTGGGAGGTAGGGGAGCCCTCTAGAATATTCTAGAGACAGAGATGTGAAAGACTCCCAGGACTAAATGGGGATGATACTAGACAAAATGCCAAAATGTGAGAGGGAACTCAAAGAGTCAACCTCCAGTAGATACACAGGGCCCCCAAGTGGAGGGACAGGGATATACCAAACCACAGTCAAAATTTCTGACCCAGAATTGTTTCTGTTGAAAAGAAATGCAGGGATAAAAATGGAGAAGAGACTGAAAGAAAGGCTCTCCAGTGACAGGCCCAACTTGGGATCCATCTTATGTGGGAGCACCAAAGCCTGACATTATTACAGATATTATTGTGTATTTAATATACAGGAGCCTAGCATTGTTGTCCTCTGCACTACAATCTGCTGAAACAGATGTACTTACACCCAACCATAAGACTGAAGTCAGAGGCCCCTATGGTTGAATTGGAGGAAGGATTGAAGAAGCCGAAGGGGAAGGTGTTCTGATAGGCAGACCAGCAGTCTCAACTAACCTGAACCCCTGGGAGATTCCAGAGACGGACCCCCTACCAAGCAGCTTACCTGGGCTGGGCTGAGACTCCTGGCACATATATAGCAGAGGACTGCCTCATCTAGTCTCAGTGGGAAAGATGAGGCTAATCCTTGAGAGACTTGATGCCCCAGGGAAGGGGATATCCATGGGATGGGAGAAAGTAGGAGCACCCTCTAAGAGGCAAAGGAATAGGATAAGGAACAGTGGGAGGTATTACTGGAGGGGGGCAATTTAATGGAATGTAAATAAATAGTATGATTAATAAAAATTGTCTTACTATTAGAAAAAATTAAAATGCTTATCTTTATTTTTATTACACATGGTATCTAGATATCGAATTATGTTGTATCTCATAAAGACATGATAATATTATGTCTCTAAAAATAGAAACAATACAGGTGCTTCCAGTTTACATCTATCCCACTAGTGACCCTGTGCCACAGCTCTCTGTACCAAGATACCACCAGGTGAGAACTGGTCACCTAGGAGTGCTGACACACAGACTTACAGGAGGGTCAAGACACTGTCAGAGACAGCAAAACAACCTAACACCAGAGATAACCAAATGGCAAGAGACAAGTGCAAGAACCTAAGCAACAGAAACCAAGGCTACTTGGCATCATCAGAAACAGATTTCCCAGCAAAGCAAGTCCTGGATACCCAGTACACTAGAAAAGCAAGATTCTGATTTAAAATCATATCTCATTATGATGTCAGAGGACTTTAAGAAGGACATACATAACTTACTAAAAGAAATACAGGACAAAACGGGTAAACAGATAGAAGTCCTTAAAGAGGAAACAAAAAAAATTTCTTAAAGAATTAGAGGAAAACACAACCAAACAGGTGAAGAAATTGAACAACACCATCCAAGATCTAAAAATGGAAATAGAAACAATAACGACATCATCAAGGGAGACAAACATGGAAATAGAAAACATAAATCTTGGAGATAGAAAACATAAAAAGAGATCAGGAATCATAGACACACACATCACCAGTAGAATACAAGAGATAGAAGAGAGAATTTCAGGAGCAGAAGATACCATAGAAAACATTGACAGAATGGTTCAAGAAAATGCAAAATGAAAAAAGCTCCTAACCCAAAACATCCAGGAAATCCAGGACACAATGAAAAGGTCAAACCTAAGAATAACCAGTATAGAAGAAAGTGAAGATTACCAAGTTAAAAGGCCAGTAAAACAAAATTATAGAAGAAAACTTCCATAACCTAAAGAAAGAGATGCCCATAAACATACAAGAAGCCTAGAGAACTCCAAAAAGATTGGACCAGAAAAGAAAATCCTCCCGTCACATAATAGTCAGAACACCAAATACACAAATCAAAGAAAGAATATTAAAAGCAGTACAGGAAAAAGATCAAGTATCATTTAATGGCAGACCTATCAGTATTTCACCAGAATTCTCACCAGAGACTATGAAAGCCAGAAGATCCTGGGCAGATGCCATACAGACCCTAAGAGGACACAAATGCCAGCCCAGGCTACCGTATCCAGCAAAATTCTCAATTACCATAGATGAAGAAACCAAGATATTCCATGAAAAACCCAAATTTACACACTATATTTCCACAAACCCAGTCCTATAAAGGGTAATAGATATAAAACTCCAACACAATGAGGGAAATTGCATCCAAGAAAAAGCAAGATCTCAGAAGATTGAAAGAGCTCCTATGCTCATGGATTGGCCGAGTTAGCATAGTAAAAATGGCCATCTTGCCAAAAGTAATCTACAGATTCAATGCAATCCCCATCAAAATTCCAACTCAATTCTTCATAGAGTTATGTTCTGGGGCCAAAGTTAGTGGTGCCTTCATCAATAGGTTCTTACCATGTAGTTTTAATTCCATGAAAATATTTTAAGTTTTATTTTGAAATTAGTTTATGAACTACTGTGTTTTTATAAGGCCTTTTGATATAACCATAGTTTTGGTTACCCTACATCTCCAAAATTTTCTGACTCTCATGTCTCTATTAATCTTTTAACTAAGTATGTACCTTTTCTGTCATTTCACATGTATTTTACTACACGTTTAATTTTACAAAGCTGACTTGAAGATAGTCATATGAGTTTTAGCACTCTTCCTTTGTTTTAGTCTTCCCTTCCTTCCTTTGCTGCTCTTCATTCTCTGGTGCCCTCCCTTGCTTAAGCTTTTCTGCTCTTAGGATTCCAACTCTCTATGTTTTACATATAATCTGTTATCTTCTCTTCCTTAATATGTTCCCCAATAGACCTCTATCTAGTTTCCTAGTTTGCAGATGTGCTTGTGCTCCAACTTAAACCCATAACAAAAGATTTGAAACTAGGATTACATTCAGCTTTTGTCTTCCTAGGATTGTTTCCTCACTCAGGAAACTTCCATGATTTCTTTTTTCTTTACTGTTCAGTATTATTTCATTGTGTATATGTAGTATATTTTTCTTAGACATTCATCTGTTGAATATCTATGTTGGTTCCAATTTCTAGCTATTTTGAGCAGAGTGGCAATGAGTATGGATAGACAAATATCTCTTTACTAGGATATAAAATCTATTGGCTGTAGGCCCAAGAGTTATCTTTTTATATGCATTATTAATATACTTTGATGGTAGTCACCTCTTTAATTACTATCTATTAATTCTACTCCCTATCCTACTTGTCATGTTATTTTCCAAATTGTCATTCTTGTGTATTCACTTAATTTTTAAAAATCTAGAATCTTAATAGAGAAAAATCTGATATTTTTCTTAGCTACTCTAAGCATCCTCAGTGGCTCCAAAGGGTGTTAATGTCTGTGATGATAAAGACTATAGTGATTTTCTGTTCTCCATTTTTGTCACCGAGAGACTAATAGCTGAAGGTATCCTTTTTGATGCTGAGGTTAGTTTGTGGGTAGCATCATGTTAATGGCTATATTATTTTCTGGTGAATTGTACCTACATTTTGATCTGAAGCCAAACTCTGAAGCATAGGCTAGCATGAAATGACTATAGCTATATACTTTGGCAGCAAAAGCATTTTTTCTATGAGTCAGTTTAACCTGTTCCTTTTATTGGTAACTTTTGGCCAAGTGTGAATATTTCTGGAAGAAAAAGAAAACCAGGATTATAATTGAGGACAGGGCTATTGCTCTGTAAATCTTGACACAAATCTACCTGTATTGCTTCATAGTCTATGGTATATGATCTCAGACAGGGACCATGGAATCAAGCACTACTGCACAATTTTGCAACTAACAAAAGCAACCCCAGGGTCCAGTGCATGAGATAGTTGTTTAGTGTCAATGGTTTCAATTTCTGAGTTATGCATGTTCATGGAGTAATGGTAGCACACATGTTTGGAGTGAAACTTTGTGTAGAGAAACCACAGTTGTACTACTTCTAATAGTGAGGGGTGCTTTTTGCAGCCACAAAGATATAATATGAAACACAAACGTGTTACGGAATGGGTGTAGACTCTGCCTTTGATGAGCGACCCTATTTCTTGAGCATTGGTGCAGATATTTGAGGCTCACAAACTGGTACATATTTCAGGGAACAAAGTACAGGCACACTCTGAGTGGCTAAAGCTTCATGAACCAAAGTCAAAGAAACTTCCAATTTAGATGATATATTTAGTTTATCTTTATAGTCTCCAAAAGTTGAGAGGTCTTGAGTTGTTCAAAGTCTTCTGAGAGTCAATGTTATTCTTTATTGCCAGCTTCTTTATAATACAAAAAAATCAATGTTACATATTTTCTGCATATAATGACATAAAATAATATTTCCACTTTAAATAATTCAATACTAAAATAACAAGGAAAGACCATACCAGAATAATATTGAACACAGTAAGTCTAACACCCAACCCTATAGCTTCATATCCTGACTTTGTAACTGATGCTAGCATTGTGAGGTTACAAAGAGGTTTGGGCACTCCATTTCTTCAGTCATGCCACCTTCCTGCAACTCTCCTCAACAGTGATCCCATGTTTCTGTCCTAGCCAACATCCAGAGGTCTATAGTTCAAATTAGGCTTTGCCTCAATAGTCTCACAAATGGCCTCCTTTCTGAGAAGCCTGACCATGCCACACATTATCTATTCCAATCAGCTTTCTTGATCACAGGTACAAGACCACATAATTCTGCAGCTTTGTGTTTTGATTCCTGTGAAATCAGAACAAAGTAGACAATACTGTCAAGTTCTGCTACATCTCAAGATGTAGTCTGATCCCCCTCTGATATAATTGCTGAGTCCTCTATAGAACTTGTGTGGTGAACTTGTACACAAATTTCCTTAATTTATTTTGTCTTCAGCAGAAAATTTATTCAGTGTTAAGTTCAGGCTCTCTTATTTTAAATTAATTTTTATTTTCACAAGATAGAGTCATGGAAAGGCAGAATCTTTCCTTCAAGACAACTTTCCCATTGTTTTAGGGATGAAGATATATATTTCTTTTTGATGAAAAAAATTCTTTTACACTCATAAAAGTTTTGTCTGTACCACCCATGTCTGACATTTTAAATTAATACTAATTTCCTTGTCAATACACAGTATATTTTATCTTTCTGTTCTATTTCACTGAAATTCTGAATAAAAAAAATTGAGCAGTGAACTTGCCATACACTAACAGTATGTGTCTTGAAATTTCCTCTGGTAAAGATATCAAACCCACTTTTGAATTCATACTTATTCGGGCTATATTTATATCATATTTTATTCAGTTACACTGGAATGGATTTAGGTTTCAGTATCAATAGAAATGCAGAAAATATGCAAACATGAAGCTTGAACAATACATTTTGAATGATTTGTGACTATAGAAATGGACAACTTATGGATTTAAAAATTCTTACTAGTGAAAATGAGCACAGAATTTAGCAGACTTGGTAATGTTCTACTAAAATTATTCTAAGACAGTTCAAAGATTTTGATTCTCAACAATAAAAATCAGAAAATCAGAAAGATATTATTCTGTATCCCAAGTTCTTAGAAAAACAAGAACAAGAAAATCTCAAAATGAAGAGAAATGTTAAATATAAGATAAAATTAATAAAATGGATAATAAATGCACAGAAGGAAAGATCAATTGAACAAATAGTTGACACTTTCAAGGGCTAAACTAGATTGAAAAATCTGAGCCAAGGAAACAAAAAGGGGAAAAGAAATATGACAGATTATTAAAAATAGATGTGAAAAAGACATTACAAGAGATATCCCTGAAATCCATATATTTATTATGCAGTATTTTGAAAACAAATGCTATGATAAACTGGAAAATATAGAAGAAATATATGTTTAAAATATTTGAGTGTGTTTGTGTGTGTGTGTGTGTGTGTGTGTGTATTCATGTACAGATGTTCATGTTTAGACATGGAAGGCAAAGAGAGATCGCTTAGAACTGGAATTATAGGTGCTTATGGGGTACCCAGCTTGTTATGTGTGCTGGGATCCAATTTTTCACTTATCATAATTGTACCCTGAACATGTATGCTATAAAAATTGCTTCAGAATGATTAATTTAGCTTCTCTGGGTATGTGGACTGTAGCATGTTTGTCTTTTACTTTATAGCTAATATCTACTTACAAGTGAGTAAATATCATGTTTGTCTTTCGGGGTGTGGGTTACGTCACTCAGGATGATTTTCTTCCAATTCCATCCATTTGTCTGCAGATTTTATGATGTCACTTTTTTAAAACAGCTGACTAATACTCCATTGTGTAAATGTACCACACTTTCTTTATTCATTTACATGGAGATAATTGTATCTATGTAGAAAGGAGAAATAGAATAGATTTTGTGAGTGAAATAGGGGGATGTGAGCTTGGGAACAGGAAGGATCAGGTGGTAGATGCAGAGGGAGGGAGAAAATACTAGGAGAAATGACTAGATTTGGGGGTGAGGTGGAAACTGTGTAATGGAAAACATAGAGTCTACAAAAATAATCTTAACAGACTCCTAATGCGAGACACAGCCTGTACTACCCATCTTCTGTAACCAGGCAAGGACTCAAGTGGAGGATTGGGACACTAACCCAACCATAAAACCTTTGACCTACAATTTTTCCTACCTGGGACTAGAGCCTAGCACAATCTTCATTAAACAGATGAGAGAGACTTCATCCAGCAATTGATGGGAGCAAGATGTAGAGTAAAACAATAGGCGAAGCTCAGGGAGTTCTTCAGAAGAGAGGGAAGAAGGTTCTGATGAGTCAGGGACACCAAGAAAATGCACCTCACAAGATCAACTGACTGGGAACTTCCGAACTCTAGAGATCAGGGAGCGTGTAGGTGTCTGAGCTAGGTTCTCTGCATATGTTATGGCTGAGTACCTTCTGAGAATTTGAACAGTAGAAGGGGTGCTATCCCTGATTCTTTTGCCTACTTGGGGGACACGTTTCCTCCTCCTGGGTTGCCTTGTCCATCCTGAATGTGATGGTATCTGCCTGGTCCTATTGTAACTTGTTATGAAAAGTTTGGTTGATGTCACTGAGGGGCCTATTTTTTTCTGAGGGCAGTCAGGGAGGTAGATCTTGGGAAGAGGGAAGGTAGGGTTGGGGAGACTGGGGGTAAGGGAAAACTGCCATTTGGATGTAATATATAAAAGAATAAAAATCATTTTTAAAGGTTAAAAATACCTTGATTCATTTGGCGGTGATTTTGTACTATGAAAGACAGGAATTTAGATGTGTGCTTCCTCAGATGAATATCCAATTTCCTCAGCACACGTTGTTGTAATTGTAAGGTTTATTTTTCGTACCTTTTTGAAAATGAAACTCACTGGACATATATTTTGTGCCTTTTATATTCTACATTGATATATGTGTTTGTGCTTGTGTCAATACTATGCTGTTTTGATATTAAGGATTTGTATTATAACTTGAAATCAGGTGTGATGATACTTCAGTTTTATTCTTTTTGTATAGGGTTTCTTTGACTATCTGTGTTTTTTTCTGTATCTATATCAACTTGAACACATATATGTAGCATATTACAGTGACATTGAAATATTACTGAGGATTGACATTAATATGTAATGCTTTTTGGTATTGATGTCATTTTTAGTGTTAATGCTTTCAAACCATGAACATAGTGCATGCATTTGTATTTCCAATTTTGAATGTTCAGTAAGGAATTCTTTCCCTTCCTTGTTAGATATATTCCAGGATATTGTTTTGGATGCAAATATGAGGAAAATCACTTCTATGAACTATTTTCCTGAATGTTTCTTTGGTATGTAGGAAAGACTCTGAATTTTGTATGTTCAGTTTCTACCCGGCTATTTTTCTGAAAGCATTGATTAAGTTTACTAGGATTCCTGTGGTTTCTCATATATAAAACCATATCATCTGCCAAGAAAGATACTTTAATTGTTCAAAAGAAGATAAACTTAGAAATATCTAAGTAATATTTTATTTCTGCCATGTAAATGTTGATGTACATTTATGTATTTTTCATAATTTAAAATACTATAACATATGTTCAATTGTATTCTGTTTCATTGGTTTGACATAAAACTATTTATATTTATGGTACAAAGATTTATAAAGTTACAAATTCAACTTATTTTATATTTTTAATTTTTCTATATTCTTAGAATTTTATACATGCTTTGCATCTCTTTCCTGCTATTTTCTGAAAAAAATAGCTGTAAGGTTTCTATGGCACTTACATTTACTATTCTGTAATCCATGTTAATGATTTTATCCCTTTAGTTATAAGCCCAACATTTTGATAATAGTTTCTACAATATACCTTAAATGTATTTAGATTTAAAAAATTGTCTCTTGAGTCCCAAACCCGCGGATCCCTGCCTGCAGCAGCTCTCTGTTCCCAAACCCCGTGGGAGAGAGCCCTCACCACCTGGAAAGGTGGGCACTCCTGAGACTGCAGAGCAGAAGAGACCACCAACTGCCCACCCCTGCCCACATCTCTGGCCCAAGAGGAAACTGTATATGGCCTCTGGGTTCCCTTGGATAAGGGCACAGCAGTAGCGGGTCCCCTGCATCTGAGACACCGCCTGAACTTGAAGGGACCAACTGGATAAAGAGTTCTCTGCACCCAAATCCCGTAGGAGGGAGAGCTAAACCTTCAGAGAGGCAGATACGCCTGGGAAACCAGAAGAGACTGCACTCTGCAAACAGTACTGATTCCAGAGGAAAACACCAAACGCCATCTGGAACCCCGGTGCACAGAAGCTCCCGGAAAGGGAAGCACAGATCTCCCTGGTTGCTACCCCCGCGGAGAGCTCTTAGGCAGCACCCCACGAGCAAACTTGAGCCTCAGGACCACTGGTAAGACCAACTTTTCTGCTCCAAGCGACCTGCTTGGTGATCTCAAGACACAGGCCCACAGGAACAGCTGAAGACCTGTAGATAGGAAAAACTACACTCCCGAAAGCAGAACACTCTGTTCCCATAACTGGCTGACAGAAAACAGGAAAACAGGTCTACAGCACTCCTGACACACAGGCTTATAGGACAGTCTAGCCACTGTCAGAAATAGCAGAACAAAGTAACACTAGAGATAATCTGATGGCGAGAGGCAAACGCAGGAATCCAAGCAACAGAAACCAAGACTACATGGCATCATCGGAGCGCAATTCTCCCACCAAAGCAAACACAGAATATCCAAACACACCAGAAAAGCAAGATCTAGTTTCAAAATCATATTTGATCATGATGCTGGAGGACTTCAAGAAAGACGTGAAGAACTCCCTTAGGGAAACACAGGAAAACATTAATAAACAAGTAGAAGCCTACAGAGAGGAATGCAAAAATCCCTGAAAGAATTCCAGGAAAACATAAATAAAAAAGTAGAAGCCCATAGAGAGGAGTCACAAAAATCCCTGAAAGAATTCCAGGAAAACACAATCAAAAAGTTGAAGGAATTAAAAATGGAAATGGAAGCAATCAAGAAAGAAAACATGGAAACAACCCTGGATATAGAAAACCAAAAGAAGAGACAAGGAGCCTTAGATACGAGTTTCACCAACAGAATACAAGAGATGGAAGAGAGAATCTCAGGAGCAGAAGATTCCATAGAAATCATCGACTCAACTGTCAAAGATAATGTAAAGCAGAAAAAGCTACTGGTCGAAAACATACAGGAAATCTAGGACTCAATGAGAAGAACAAACCTAAGGATAATAGGTATAGAAGAGAATGAAGACTCCCAGCTCAAAGGACCAGTAAATGTCTTCAACAAAATCATAGAAGAAAATGTCCCTAACCTAAAGAAAGAGATACCCATAAGCATACAAGAAGCTACAGAATTCCAAATAGATTGGACCAGAAAAGAAACTCCTCCCGTCACATAATAGTCAAAACACCAAACGCACAAAATAAAGAAAGAATATTAAAAACAGTAAGGGAAAAGGGTCAAGTAACATATGAAGGCAGACCTATCAGATACACACCAGACTTTTCGCCAGAGACTATGAAAGGCAGAAGATCTTGGACAGATGTCATACAGACCCTAATAGAACACAAATGCCAGCCCAGGTTACTGTATCCTGCAAAACTCTCAATTAACATAGATGGAGAAACCAAGATATTCCATGACAAAACCAAATTTACACAATATCTTTCTACAAATCCAGCACTACAAAGGATAATAAATGGTAAAGCCCAACATAAGGAGGCAAGCTATACCCTAGAAGAAGCAAGAAACTAATCGTCTTGGCAACAAAACAAAGAGAAGAAAAGCACACAAACATAACCTCATATCCAAATATGAATATAACAGGAAGCAATAATCACTATTCCTTAATATCTCTCAACATCAATGGCCTCAACTCCCCAATAAAAAGACATAGATTAACAAAGTGGATACGCAACGAGGACCCTGCATTCTGCTGCCTACAGGAAACACACCTCAGAGACAAAGACAGACACTACCTCAGAATGAAAGGCTGGAAAACAACTTTCCAAGCAAATGGTCAGAAGAAGCCAGCTGGAGTTGCCATTCTAATATCAAATAAAATCAATTTTCAATTAAAAGTCATCAAAAAAGATAAGGAAGGACACTTCATATTCATCAAAGGAAAAATCCACCAAGATGAACTCTCAATCCTAAATATCTATGCCCCAAATACAAGGCCACCTACATACGTAAAAGAAACCTTACTATAGCTCAAAGCACACATTGCACCTCACACAATAATAGTAGGAGATTTCAACACCCCACTCTCATCAATGGACAGATCATGGAAACAGAAATTAAACAGAGACGTAGACAGACTAAGAGAAGTCATGAGCCAAATGGACTTAACAGATATTTATTCAACATTCTATCCTAAAGCAAAAGGATATACCTTCTTCTCAGCTCCTCATGGTACTTTCTCCAAAATTGACCATATAATTGGTCAAAAAAGGGGCCTCAACAGGTACAGAAAGATAGAAATAATCCCATGCATGCTATCGGACCACCACAGCCTAAAGCTGGTCTTCAATAACAGTAAGGGAAGAATGCCCACATATATGTGGAAATTGAACAATGCTCTATTCGATGATAACCTGGTCAAGGAAGAAATAAAGAAAGAAATTAAAGACTTTTTAGAATTTAATGAAAATGAAGGTACAGCATACCCAAACTTATGGGACACAATGAAAGCTGTGCTAAGAGGAAAACTCATAGCTCTGAGTGCCTGCAGAAAGAAACAGGAAAGAGCATATGTCACCAACTTGACAGCACACCTAAAAGCTCTAGAACAAAAAGAATCAAATACACCCAGGAGGAGTGGAAGGCAGGAAATAATCAAACTCAGAGCTGAAATCAACCAAGTAGAAACAAAAAGGACCATAGAAAGAATCAACAGAACCAAAAGTTGGTTCTTTGAGAAAATCAACAAGATAGATAAACCCTTAGCCAGACTAATGTGAGGACAGAGAGAGTGTGTCTAAATTAACAAAATCAGAAAAGAAAAGGGAGACATAACTACAGATTCAGAGGAAATTCAAAAAATCATCAGATCTTAATATAAAAGCCTATATTCAACAAAACTTGAAAATCTGCAGGAAATGGACAATTTCCTAGACAGATACCAGGTACCAAAGTTAAATCAGGAACAGATAAACCAGTTAAACAACCCCATAACTCATAAGGAAATAGAAGCAGTCATTAAAGGTCTCCCAACCAAAAAGAGCCCAGGTCCAGACAGGTTTAGTGCAGAATTCTATCAGACCTTCTTAGAAGACCTCATACCAATATTATCCAAACTATTCCACAAAATTGAAACAGATGGAGCACTACCGAATTCCTTCTATGAAGCCACAATTACTCTTATACCTAAACCACACAAAGACCCAACAAAGAAAGAGAACTTCAGACCAATTTCCCTTATGAATATTGACGCAAAAATACTCAATAAAATTCTGGCAAAGAGAATGCAAGAGCACATCAAAACAATCATCCACCATGATCAAGTAGGCTTCATCCCAGGCATGCAGTGATGGTTTAATATACGGAAAACCATCAACGTGATCCATTATATAAACAAACTGAAAGAACAAAACCACATGATCATTTCATTAGATACTGAGAAAGCATTTAACAAAATTCAACACCCCTTCATGATAAAAGTCCTGGAAAGAATAGGAATTCAAGGCCCATACCTAAACATAGTAAAAGCCATATACACCAAACCAGTTGCTAACATTAAACTAAATGGAGAGAAACTTGAAGCAATCCCACTAAAATCAGGGACTAGACAAGGCTGCCCACTCTCTCCCTACTTATTCAATATAGTTCTTGAAGTTCTAGCCAGAGCAATCAGACAACAAAAGGAGGTCAAGGGGATACAGATCGGAAAAGAAGAGGTCAAAATATCACTATTTGCAGATGGCATGATAGTATATTTAAGTGATCCCAAAAGTTCCACCAGAGAACTACTAAAGCTGATAAACAACTTCAGCAAAGTGGCTGGGTATAAAATTAACTCAAATAAATCAGTAGCCTTCCTCTACACAAAAGAGAAACAAGCCGAGAAAGAAATTAGGGAAACGACACCCTTCATAATAGACCCAAATAATATAAAGTACCTCGGTGTGACTTTAACCAAGCAAGTAAAAGATCTGTACAATAAGAACTTCAAGACTCTGAAGAAAGAAATTGAAGAAGACCTCAGAAGATGGAAAGATCTCCCATGCTCATGGATTGGCAGGATTAATATAGTAAAAATGGCCATTTTACCAAAAGCGATCTACAGATTCAATGCAATCCCCATCAAAATACCAATCCAATTCTTCAAAGAGTTAGACAGAAAAATTTCCAAATTCATCTGGAATAACAAAAAACCCAGGATAGCTAAAACTATCCTCAACAATAAAAGGACTTCAGGGGGAATCACTATCCCTGAACTCAAGCAGTATTACAGAGCAATAGTGATAAAAACTGCATGGTATTGGTACAGAGACAGACTGATAGACCAATGGAACAGAATTGAAGACCCAGAAATGAACCCACACACCTATGGTCACTTGATTTTTGACAAAGGAGCCAAAACCATCCAATGGAAAAAAGATACCATTTTCAGCAAATGGTGCTGGTTCAACTGGAGGTCAACATGTAGAAGAATGCAGATCGATCCATGCTTATCACCCTGTACAAAGCTTAAGTCCAAGTGGATCAAGGACTTCCACATCAAACCAGATACACTCAAACTAATAGAAGAAAAACTAGGGCAGCATCTGGAACACATGGGCACTGGAAAAATTTCCTGAACAAAACAGCAATGGCTTATGCTCTAAGATCAAGAATCAACAAATGGTATCTCATAAAACTGCAAAGCTTCTGTAAGGCAAAGGACACTGTGGTTAGGACAAAACGGCAACCAACAGATTGGGAAAAGATCTTTACCAATCCTATAACAGATAGAGGCCTTATATCCAAAATATACAAAGAACTCAAGAAGTTAGACCGCAGGGAGACAGATAACCCTATTAAAAATGGGGTTCAGAGCTAAACAAACAATTCACAGCTGAGGAATGCCAAATGGCTGAGAAACACCTAAAGAAATGTTCCACATCTTTAGTCATGGTAATGCAAATGCAAATCAAACCAACCCTGAGATTTCACCTCACACCAGTGAGAATGGCTAAGGTCAAAAACTCAGGTGACAGCAAATGCTGGCGAGTGTGTGGACAAAGGGGAACACTCCTCCATTGTTGGTGGGATTGCAGACTGGTACAACCATTCTGGAAATCAATCTGGAGGTTCCTCAGAAAATTGGACATTGAACTTCCTGAGGATCCAGCTATACCTCTCTTGGGCATATACCCACAAGATGCCCCAATATATAACAAAGACACTTGCTCCACTATGTTCATAGCAGCCTTATTTATAATAGCCACAAGCTGGAAAGAACCCAGATGCCCTTCAACAGAGGAATGGATACAGAAAATGTGGTACATCTACACAATGGAATATTACTCAGCTATCAAAAACAATGACTTTATGAAATTCAAAGGCAAATGGTTGGAACTGGAAAATATCATCCTGAGTGAGGTAACCCAATCACAGAGAAACACACATGGTATTACCTCATTGATTAGTGGCTATTAGCCCAAATGCTTGAATTACCCTAGATGCCTAGAACAAATGAAACTCAAGACGGATGATCAAAATGTTTATGCTTCACTCCTTCCTTAAAAGGGGAACAAGAATACCCTTGGCAGAGAATAGAGAGGCAAAGATCAAAACAGAGACAGAAGGAGCACCCATTCAGAGCCTGCCCCACATGTGGCCCATAAATGTACAGCCATCCAATTAGACAAGATGGATAAAGCCAAGAAGTGCAGGCCGACAGGAGCCGGATGTAGATCTCTCCTGAGAGACACAGCCAGAATATAGCAAATACAGAGGCGAATGCCAGCAGTAAACCTCTGAACTGAGAATAGGACCCCCGTTGAAGGAATCAGAGAAAGAACTGGAAGAGCTTGAAGGGGCTCGAGACCCCAAAAGTACAACAATGCCAAGCAACCAGAGCTTCCAGGGACTAAGCCACTACCTAAAGACTATACTGACCCTGGACTCTGACCTCATAGGTAGCAATGAATATCCTAATAAGAGCACCAGTGGAAGGGGAAGCCCTGGGTCCTGCTAAGACTGAACCCCCAGTAAATCAGATTGTTGGGGGGAGGGCGGCAATGGGGGGAGGATGTGGAGGGGAACACCCATAAAGTAGGGGAGGGGTAGGGATTAGGGGGATGTTTGCCTGGAAACTGGGAAAGGGAATAACACTCGAAATGTAAATAAGAAATAGTCAAGGTAATAAAAAAAATTGTCTCTTGCTTTTAAAATGTTAAGCTTTTCCCCTTTATCATAAATTATACATTAAACTTTCCCATTTAAACTATGTATGTATATACCTCAGTGCCAATAATATTTTCATTACTATGCAAACTTCCCTGTTTTACCTCCAGTATATTTCATCATCCTAGAGCATTATTTTCTACTCACTAACAGTTCCTAAACTTACAACTGAGAACAACATCCTGTTTTTTTTCATAATTTTGTCTTATTAAATGAAATAATACAGTATATGTCTTTGTGTGTCTAAACAATTCCCTTTAGCATAATTTCTCCAAGGGTCATCCATGTTGTAGTATTCATGTAGGATCATTATTTTAATGCAGAGAAATATTCTATCGGATAACTACACCATTTTCTACAATTATATACTCACTTATGGACAAGGAAAGTTTTTCTACTCTCAGTTAATGTACTTGTTTGTACCATGTAGTTTTTACTACTCCACTTTAAGCTCTGGGTAGACCATGTTACCATCCATAGCCAGGTTCCCTCCTATCTGTGCATGAAACACACACACACACACACACACACACACACACACACACACACACACACACACACACACACACCTTTGATATCCTTTAGCTCAATAGCCAGGCTCTTTTAAACTTTCCTTGATTATCTCACACCCTTATTTCTACTCCCAGCTCAGTACTCTAAATCTACCCTCAACTTCAGTTGCTCAGTTACCTTGTCCTTGTTCAAGTCCCTAAATCTGCCCCTGGCTTAATTATGTTTCTAATATCCAACCTGCTACCCCAAGCCCAGTTGGGGAAGTGGGTGGTGGTCATGTTGCATGAGATCTCATGGCTAAAGCTCCTTCTCCCCTACAGCATGGCAGATACTCTTTTCCTTCCCTGTATCAGCTAGCCAGCTTATGGGAAAACTTGAAGTCCCACCTATTCTGCCTAGCTCATTGACCTCTAGCATCTTTATTGACTGATTAAGAACCAATTGGGAAATAGGACCTTTAGTGTTCAGTGATCAGTGCTCTGATCAAATTATCCGTACTACCCTCTATACTTGTTAGATTTTAATTTATGCAAATATGGCAGTGATAACTGAGAAGTAGTATTAACTTCTAATTTTCATTGTGACTGAAATACTCAACAGAAACAATGTAGGGGAGCAAAGACTTGTTTTG
The DNA here is from genome assembly GCF_021556685.1 of Rattus norvegicus. NCBI lineage: Eukaryota > Metazoa > Chordata > Mammalia > Rodentia > Muridae > Rattus > Rattus norvegicus. Next base: position 81,411,141 of record NC_141554.1, on the reverse strand, counting down.
GTTCTTGCTATCAGAGGGTTCAGCCTACTGTGTCAGGGAGCGTATGATGGAAGAGCAGGTTAAACTTGTAGCTTGAGATACATTCAGTCTGCTAACTTTTACTTTTTTTTCTTAGAACCTCCAGAGTATAAGATGATGGCACCACCCACCTTCAGAGTCTATCTTTTCCTCTTAATTGGTCATTTTGCAAGTGACCTCAAAGATATAACCAGAGGTATGTCTCCTCATCATCTTAGTAATTATAATTTCAATCAAGTTGAAATGAAAATTAACTGTCACAAAGGTTAATGCCATTGAAGTTTTTTTACAGTTTATGCTTCCTAAGGTAGAATACTATTTCAGTAAAGGGCATGTTGTAATCACAAGATGGTTGTCAAAAGATAGAAGGAAGAAAAGATGAAAGCCTAACCAATAATTGCTCCTGTTTTAACTGTATTCCCAAGCATTAGTCCATTAGCCATCCAGTATAGAAAACTTCTATTCATTCTATATTGGTTTATTTTATTATTTTCTCTAACAAAATACCAGAAGCAATCTAAAGGGGAAAAGATTACTATGCCACTGAAGATTTGAGGGATTATTTGTGTGCATGGGTTTGACTTTAGAACAAGTTAGTAACAACCTCATGGTAGACATCAGGAATGTGCAGAAGGAAAAAATATCACATCATCAGGAAGGAGCCACTTCATTGATAATACAAAGTCTGGAGGTTTGGTGGAGCTAGCTGGAAAATATCCAAAATATTAGGAAGAAAATATTTGGGGATTTTTTGATTAAGGTTCAGAAAAGGAAAATACTAGAGACGTAGTCCCAAACAGAAATGAGGGTTTGATTAGAAATTGGAGGAAAAGGACACCCCTGTTGAATTTAAGTGTGCTATGTCTATAACCTAAAACATAATGCTAAAATTATGAATGATGAACTAGTTAGATTTACAAATAATATCTCAAAAAATGAATCATTTAGACTTTGGTACTAGGATTGTGGGTCACTTTTTGTCAGATATACAGAGATCCTCAGGACAAACTGAGAACTTGGAAAGTTGACAGCTTATCTTTTCATACATAATTTAGGCAGGAGAATGTGGTAGACTAACCCCTTTAAAAAGAGATTATCACATATAACAAGTATCTATGTGCTACTTAGCAAAAGAATTAGAAATATGTCTTGAGCAATCTTCCTGTGTCCTTATCATATGCTCATAGGCCTACAAAGTAAATTTTTCATGGAACCTCAGATTGCTCTCATTGCGTTTGGACAACTTTAGGATTTGTTTTCTTTTGTTCAGCCAGAAATTCAGATTATAGCTACAGCTATGATTCAAGGCAGCTTGGGCATAGTTTCTTCCAGTGGTAGATCATTTTTCTATTTATAAGGTGCTCTTTTTTTCAGATGTATAAAATATTAGTATTATAGGGTCATGGAGGCTTCTGTAAAGATCTCAAAAGAAACGCCTATTAGACGTAGAAGAATTTTTTTATACTGGATGGCTAATGGATTGATGCTTGGGCATACATTTCCCATAGGAGCTCAAATAATATACTACGTTTCCCTGCTACACTGGTTGCCATTAACATGAAGGCCCAGTAAATAGCCACGAAAGAGTAGAGTCACAAAAACAGGGTTGTCAAAGCCCTTATAAGCTTTTTGCCCCACTATGTGTAAGATTCTGGCATAAGACTTTGAAAATTGAATATCTGTGCTGCTAATTTTTAGACTTCCTTTGGGCTGGTTACTTCTTTTTCAATTTGCTTTTGAGACAGTAACCTAGATAGACCTAGAACTTGTTATATAGCCAAAAGGAAATCTTGAGCTAGTTAACTTTATGCTTAGGTTTCTTCAGTATTGTCATTTGAAGTGTCTTACAATATGTTACAGATATACACTCTATACCCAGTTATTTTTATTCTTTTTTTTGTCTTCTTATTTCTTTTTTTGGAGGGTGCCAATCAATGCATTTCACTCATTATTATTTTATAATTTGTTTTTGATAATATATGTTACCACCCCCTTGTATTCCCTTTTTCTTTTTTCACCAAAAGTAATAGCCTAGACATGAAAGTGTTGAAGAGAATTGTGGTAAGTATTTTGAAGGGTAGCTCTCCACAATTGAGGGCTTCTGGTGGGGATGCAGATGGGGAAAGACTCAAATTTTCCTTAAGGGGCTGATTACTTGGTATTCAACCATATTCTCCAGTGAGTATGTGTGTAACACAAATTTAACTTGCTTTTTTATTTGATTCTTTTTTTGTGGAGGAAGGTCACAAGGGTCATGCATGGACCTGGGGTTACTAGGAAGTGAGTGCGACTAGGGGGTATGATATGAAATTCCAAATAATCAATAAAAATGTTATGAATAAAAGGAAGAGTAGTAAATATGAGGAAAGCAACTGATACAAAATTACACATCTATAAAGTCGATTTATTAGAAGAGAGAGACTTATTTCCATGGCTGACTGGATTGGGCCTTGAGATGGGAAAGCATAAATACGGACAGTACATCAAACCAGTGACAGCATGACAAGCATTTGAAGGGACATAGGGACTCCTTTAAAACCAGGAGAGAAAATTTCTCATCCCTTATCAAAGAAATTTCTTTGTATAACAGATAGAAATCATTTTTAAAAGCCACAAATATTCAAAATTGAGAGAATAACACTCCACGGAGTACCTAGTCCCAGTTAGTAAATCTCCAACATAGCCTCTACACCTAAGGCTCAGGGAGCATTGAAGAAGAGAGGTAAAAAGATTATAAGAGCTAGAGGATAGTGACAGCTACTACGTGATTATATCTTCTACATAGGAGAGCTGGCAATCTATATCCAGGAAATCTCTACAGTATAGTTGCCTAAATAAGACATTAAAATAACAATACAGTTGGTATGCAAATATAGAGGGCAAAGATATCTCAGGAAACCATCCCTTTGTGAAGAGCTACAGGCCATCAATGACTGTTGGGAGAGTCCACCTTCTTCACAGATGCTCCCCTACCCCCAAATTGGTTATCTTATAACAAGTGGTCAACCTGAAAGCCACGCATACAAGTAACATTAAGTGGTTTCAGCAAGTTTATTTATATATTTGTTATCACACACTTATATATAATAATCATAACTAAAGAAGAGAGTCTATGCATTTGAGAGGAAAGGGAGTAGGGGAAACATGGAAAGAATTGAAGGAAGGAGAGGGAGGGGAGAAGGTTGTGAAGTTAGTACTCACATATGAAATTATGTAAAAGTAAATAAAAAATTAAAAGATATATATTACAATAAAAGGGTAAGAGAGATAGATGTCATCATCAATATAACAGTGAGCTTCAAGGGAAAACAGAACTTTCAGAGAAATTCCCTGAATGAATGAAATATTCTGGCTTTTATTAGCTTGGGGGTTAATAGGATTTTCCACATTACATGTCTTAGTTTGGTGTAGTCTATATTTTAAAGGCCAGGTATTGGGCAGGATAATAAACTTATATTGCAAGTAGAAGAAGGAGCTTATCAGCCTTTGAAAACTCTCTGTTCCAAAGAGAGAACTACAGAAAGGTGTGGCCTGATTTTTCTAGAATGTTAGAGCTAGTCTCCTGGTTTCAACAGCCTCTGAAAGAGGTAGGTTTGTGATCTAACATTAGAGTTAGATATTGACTATTGGTAGAATTGATGCATTTTGTATTATGTAATGGAGATGAACCATGGAAGGCCAAGTACAAAATTGAAAATGGTCCTGTTGCCCTGCCTATCACAAATGTAAAAGACAACAATGACAACAGGAATTGAATTTCTGAGCTGTGTTTTGTTCAGAAAGCCAGCAATCTGAGAAGACAGATTTGTCTTTCATGACATCCTTAGCCAGAAAATTATATAGGGAGAGAAAACAAAGGCGGTGACTCATTTCAACATGTAGTCTTGCCTCTCTGGTTAGATGATCAGTCTTGTCTTTGAGATTGTGTGTTGTGACTGTTCCTACCATTTCCTCTTTGTCACTAGGAAAAGATTCCATTTGAACCAGTAATTTGGATGGCAACTGGTCTGAAGATTAACCCAGAACGAACTATTTACAATGTTTGCATGTAGATTCCTTCTTCCAGTGTGTTCTTACAATATAGAATATTTAGTATCCCTGTCATTGTTCCTCTATCAGAATCTCATGCTTTGGGTGTAATTTAAGTGTGCTACTGTGTCTCCAGCTGTTTATGTATTAGGGCATGCACCTCTATTGTGGCACTGCTGAGGGATAGTTAGATTTAAAACCTGTTGCCTAAGGGTCTAAGTCACTGAAAGGAGCACCTTTCAGAAAAAAATAAGGTAGTTCTCATTGGATTGATTAGACTTCTCATGTCTTGTAAAAACAAATTGTTGTAAAAGAGATCCAGAGCCCTATATCACTTCCTGGCTTGTTTTGTGATGGAATCTCCATCCTAACATGCTGTAATTGAGAGCTTTCCCACTGTCTTCATAAGTTTCCAAAATAAGAACTGAGAATTATATGTAAATAAATGCTTAGATCTGTTCCCTGGACGAGCTCATATCTTAATCACCTATTTACTTTATTCTAAGTTCAGTCTCTGCCTGGTTACCTTGTCCTCAGTTTCATTCAACCATCTTCTTCTGTGTCTGGGACAAATCTCTCTGCACTTGACTCAACCCCAGAAATCCTCTCTGTCAACTGGCACTTCCATCTCCCTGTTTTCTGCCTAAGCTAATAGGCCAAGAACATTTTATTGACAGGGAAATATTTTTTACAAATTTTATAAAAGATTATTTCTACAACATGCAATCTGTCACGAAATCATTTCCAGATTTGATGGCCATTCCCTTGAAAACTTGTATGACTGCAATTACTATGTTATTTTATTAGAGAAATAGTAGTGGGTTTTCTCCTAGGCCCATGACCTATCTAGTCTGAGGTGCTTGGCCACTTTGTCAATGTTAAGTATGTATGTAAGGTAAGGTGTGTGAGGTCCATTTCATAGAGTGGATGTTAAATACAATTAAGAAGTGGTTAGTTATTCCTATAACATTCATGCTGTTATTGCACCAGTATATTTTACAGGGAAGTAATTGTTGTAGGTGATGGAGATAGCACTGGGAAATATTTTGTCAACCACCCTTCTATAGTAAATTGCATGGTACCTGCAGAAATGGTGTTGAAGATTCTAGTTGAGCAGCAGCTCAACTTCTCCACATTTCATGATGTAAGTGTATCTTTAGCAATAAGGTCTTACTATCAGGTTGTGGAGAGCAACAAATAACCTTGGCCAAGTTCTCTCCAATACTCTATTGAGTCCTATTTATACCCTCATATCCTCCATGTGCCTTGCCACTGTATGGGTCTTGCCTCAGCACATATCTTGCTTCAGCACACGCATCCAATAAGCTCAAGTCCATGGAAGTGGCAAGAAACTACCATACACCACCAGAGGTTTTTAGTGTCTCTCTCTCTGGATTCCGGACAAATGCAGCTAAGTATGCAAAGTAAGGCAGACCAGTACCTGTGCATTGTTAGCAAAGAATCCTTCATCGTATGCCATTTTACATGCTGACTTTAGCAGAACATCCTCTCTGTTGTGTCTGCTTCAGCAAAATGTTCCTTCACAAGTCTGCTTTAGCCTTTCACCTGCGTCCATTTCAGCAAAAAGGTTCAACACGTGCTTACCACAGTAAAACACTGTCCAACTGACTTTCCAAAGAACCCTTAGGTTTCTACTTAAATTTGTTCCTGCCTTTGTCTTCCAAGTATTGAGATCAAAGGCCTAGATTCATTTATTTTCTATGTACCCTAGAAAAACATCAATTCCCATTTCTTTCACCCTTTGGAGATTAGTATCTATGTGGCCAAATATCCTACACCCCATTATGCACCATAACACTATACTCTATTTCCTCTTTCTTAGGAGATCCATTTCTATCATCCTGGTTCCTTACTAGGTACTTAACTTCTGTGGTTATTCCAATTATAGCATTCATATAGAAAGTACAAAAGCTAATATCTACATATAAATAAAAAACATGCAACATTTGTCTTTTGGAATTTGTGTCACCACACTCAGGTTGTTTCTAGCTCAGTTTACATGAAAATTTCACAATTTTGTTTTTTATATCTAGTAATGTTCTTTCATGCAGATATACTGGTTTCTATTAAAAATTTATGTCAATGAACATCTAGGCTGATTCTAATTTCTGACTATTATGAATAGTGCAGCAATGAACATGGATGAAAAAGTATCTCTGTAGTGAAATATAGGGCCCTTTGGATATATGCCTGTGGGGTTTGAATGAAAATGGCCCCATAGGCTCAAGGGAGTAGCACTATTAGGAGGTGTGGCCTTGCTGGAGTAAGTGCAGCCTGTTTAAAGGAGTGTGCAACTGTGGGTGGGCTTTGTAGTTTCAAATGCTCTAGTCAGCCCAGTGTTATTATCTCTTCTTGCTGCCTTCAGATCAAATCTCAATTACTTCGCCAGGACCATATCTTCCTGCATGCTGCCATGCATCCACCCATGGTGACTATGGATGGAACCTTTGGTTGCAAGCTAGCCTACAATTAAACACTTTCCTTTAGAAGGGTTGCCACGATCATGGTATCGATTTACAGCAATAGAAATCTTAACTAAGACACTGCCAAAGCATAGCTATAGTTTGATCTTGACTTAGATTGATTTCCCAGCATCTCAGGAATCTGTATACTGATTTTCATAGTGACTATACAAGTTTGCACTCCTACCAGCAATGTATAACGTTCCCCCTGCCTTGTGGACATCAGAATGAATGGGGTAACATTAAATCTCAATGTAGTTTTGTTTTACATTTTCCTGTGTACTAAACATGTTGAAAATTGATTCAAGCATTTCTCAGATATTTCCGTTTTATTTTTCTTTTTGTTCTACACCCAAGGTTCAAATTGGATTATTTGTTTCTTTATTCATTTTAAAAATATTTTGGGTGTTTCTTTTAAAAGTAGGAAGCTAACTTTATTCAAAGGAAGCAATAGTGTAGATTAGAAAAAGGATACACTATCGAAATTGACAGTAGGCCAAGGTGAGTAAAGGCCCTAGGCGGTAGCTAGGGGTGTCCTTTTTCTAAGTCTAAAAGAGGAAGTTTTGTTACTTTAGACATCTGTTCTTTTTAAATTTTATTTTCTGTGGATAATTTATGTATCTACATTTCAAAAGTTATATATTCTAGATATTAATATTCTATTGGATTTATAGCTTGTAAAAATAATTTCCCATTCTGTAACTTGCCACTGTCTTAATGATAGTATCTTTTGCCATGTGGAAGCTTTTCCATTTCATGAGGTCCCATCTTATTACATTTTGATCTTAGTGTCTGTGCTAATGGTGTTCTGTTCAGAAAGCCTTATTTTATGCCAAAGAGTTCAAATCTGTTTCCATCACATTCAACCTTATATCGAGGTCTTTGATCCATTTGGTGTTGAGTTCTTAGCACGATGATAAGTATACAACTATTTGCATTGTTCTGCACACAGACATTTACTTTGATCAGCAACACTTGTGGAAAGATGCGTGTTTTATCTAGTGTGTCCTTTTTGATTCTTTGTCAAAAATCAGGTGTTCATAGGAATGTGAAATTATAACTGGATCTTGAATCCATTCAATTAATTGATCAAAGTGTTTTTATGCTAATACCATGGTGTTTTTATTATTGTAGCTTTGCAATATGCCTTAAAATATGGGATGTGATGTTTCCAGTACTTCTTTGACTATTTAGTATTGTTTTATATCTCTAGGATGTTTTGGGGTTTCCATATGATATTGAAAATTGTTTTCTTAAATTTATGTGAAGAATTATGTTGAAATCTTTACATTGAATCTGCAGATTGCTTTTGGCAGGATAGCCATTTTCACAATATTAATTCTACCAATCTACGAGCATGGGAAATATTTCTATTTCTATTTTCTGAAATATTTCTTCTTCAGTTTCTTTCTTCAATGTCTTAAAGTTTTTATCATATAAATCACTAACTAATATTTTTGCTCATTTTATATCCTGCTACTTTACTGAAAGTGTTTAACAAATGTGGACATTTTGAAGACTTTTATGTATACAGTATTGTATCATTTGCATTTCAACCTCCTTTCTTATATTAGTCTCCCTCAGTAATCTTATTGTTTTGCTAATACTTCAAGTAGCATAGTGAATAGGTGTGGTGAGAGTAGACATCCTTTTCTTGTTCTTGATTTTAGTGAAATGTTTTGAGTTTCTCTTCATTTAGGATGATGCAGACTGTAGACTTACTATAAATTGTCTTTGTTATGTTAAGAATTCTTTTCTCAGTCTCTCCAGGATTTAATCTTCATTTAACTTTGGTAGGTTATGTATATCAGTAAGTTAATCTGTTTCTTTTATGATTTCCTGTTTGGTGATGTTTATCATACTCTTATCTGAGTGGAATAAATACATCAGTGATTAACTCTGAATACCCAATAATACATTAGTGTCACATTAAAGAAAGGAATCAAAGCACTTTTCCTTGATGTCACTTAACTGAGAGCCCAGATTTAAAGTTTTTACCTCATGTTCCCTGTCTTTTGTCCTCTGTTGCATGATTCTGAATCCATGCCTGCCCAAACGCTGTCTTGTGAGTCTGTCCCTGCTCATATCTGTGTGTGTGTGTGTGTGTGTGTGTGTGTGTTTCTCTGTGAATGCATTTGTTACTGTGTGGGTCTGTTCCTTATAAAATAAAAATTTTCTGTCTTTAGTGAAAAGAATAGAAAGTATCTTTTCGTGAAAGAATGGGATAAAAGAAATTGTTAACAGGGCACTGCAATCATCAATCTTTATCAATGAATATTTAAATATCGTTTTCAACATTTATGGTAGATACTTGTTTTAGAAGATTGTTTCCAACCTCTATTTGTCTTCGTCAGGGGCATGAAGGAAGATTACAGTTATACCTTAGCTTATTTTGTAAACAGTGATTATATGGCAAATATAAGATTGGTTCTTATATTTTTATCTTAAATGCTGATTAAAGAAACAGGCTGAGTACATAGTAGACTATTAATTTTGTCTTGAAGGACCTCAAGTTGTATTCCTTTCCATATAGGTGATATGACACTATTTCTTCAATTTAATAGGTTGTACTTAATAGTCTTACTAGTGTTCTATAAGACAAATATTAATTTTGAAAAGGTCTAGTTTATTGATTTTTTTACTTTTTTGGCATAAAAAATCATGCATGATATATTTCTCTCAATTTTTCTTATAAATATAATTTTCATCATTGTATTTCAATTTTTACCTGTTAGAGTTTATATAAGATTTATTAGTTGCTTTTCTCACTGCTATGATAAAATAACTAACAAAAGCAACTTAAGTTTATTTTGATTCATGGTGCTACATTCTGGCTACCATTCTGTGGGCTTCTTTATTTCTTAAATTGCTCTGGAAAAATCTCTCATAGGTGAGTATAAATTTAGTCAATCTAGTCACTGAAGATTAACCATTATATAAGGAAATCATCCAAAATCATTCTTTGTGTACGCATACAAAATTTTTGTAGCACCATGTGTTAAAATTTCTGTCATTCCTTGCTGAATGATCATGGTACATTTTTATGTTTTTAATTACCCATATATGTACTATTTTATTTTTGTAGTCTTATTTGTTCATTGTTTTATATATCTCTTCCTGCTATCATCATACTATTAGAAGTAATGTAGCTTTGAGTAAGTTTTGAAATCAGGAAAGGTGAATGATTTTTTTTTTAGGATATACTATTGAATGACATACATGCTATTTTTCTTTATGTGTCTTGGTTATTTTTTCATCATAATATGTTGTATATGTTGCCACATGAGTATGGTTCAATGGACATAGAATGAAGAAACTTGATTTTATATTCAAAAAATAGATCGCTATGTCATATAGTAGCAAAATTTTGATAAATCCTTGTATTAGTTTTCAGAATGGCTGAATTAGTATGTATTTCTACTAACAGTTTCATATTCTCTACATGCCTACTACCATTCATTACCAAATTCGTTTTGATAATAGCCATTTTAATGTGTTAAGTGATACCACATTCTGGATTTTCTTTTTGTGTATGCTTAATGGTTGTTGATTTACTTAATTGTATCTACTTCATGGATACGTTTTAAACTTTAGTATATGAAGAGATTGAAGGAGATGAGGGAAACAATATCAACTATGACTTCTCTTCCTCTACTAAAGTTTGAAATGTGTCCATGATGAAGTAAGCACACAGATGGTAATATTGGTCCATAACACTGGGACAGCTTAATAGAATTTATTCTATGGACAACATATTTTAATGAATCTGAGTCAAAATGACTATGTGTTTGTGTAAGCTGATTTTTGGCATGGCCACTCATTCATCTAGTGAGAAGGGAGACCTTTGGAATTTAGATATTTACAAATCCAGAACCTTCATAACTAGTCATTGAGAAGACACTGTGAGACTGATGAATAATCAGCCTTAAATGGAATATCTAAATCACAACTCCTCCTTCCAAGTTCCTGAGATCTTTATAGAAAGTATTATAAAAATAGGCAAATGGATAAAACTATAAAAATCACCTTGAGTGAGGTAACCAAAAGTGTGAAAGACAAATATTGTATGTATTTAATTATAAATGAGGGGTTGGGGATTTAGCTCATTGGTAGAGCGCTTGCCTAGGAAGCGCAAGGCCCTGGGTTCGGTCCCCAGCTCCAGAAAAAAAAAGAACCCCAAAAAATTATAAATGAATGTTAGCAAATAGACTCAGAGAGGTTAGGTAAAACAAAGGTCTAGGGCTGATGTGGATCTCTCTGGGAGGGGAAAATAAAATAGATTTTGCAAGTCAAGTGGGAGCAGGTGGGGACAGGAGTCAGGGGGCCTCACATTTGGGGAGATGAGGTGGAGGGAAAGAGTGTAGACAGAGATGGCTAGAATTGGCAGACTTTTGCCAGAGGTTGGGGTGGGGTGAGGTGGAAACCTAGAGCAATAGAAACTTCCTGAATGTATGAAGGTGATACTAAGGAGGACTCCTAATAATGGAGGATACAAGTTCTCAAGTGACCACCTCTTTCTGAGAGGCAAGGCTTCCGTGGTAAGACTCGGTTGTATTTAGTTGAGTTTATGGCCAAGGGATTCCCATGGAAATCCCCTAAACAACCAAAGCTGCTATTAATACTAAGGGCTGTTCTGCCTAAACTGACTCAAGGGCCCCATGACCCTATGACTCACTGACAGTAAAGAAGTGCATCTGGTGCTTACATGGTGCCTTCATATCTGGATTCTAGGGTCTGTGGTGCAGGAAGGTATTCTAAAAGTGACAAAAAGAGAAACAAACAAACAAACAAACAAAATGTATCCATAAAATAACTGCCAATGATATTTTGCTATATTCATAGATCCATGTTTTATTCAGTCATCATCAGAGACTTCCTCCAGCTCCAGCAGCAGATAGAAACAGATGTAGAGACCCACAGCCAGACATATCACACACACACACACACACACACACACACACACACGAACGCAAAATGAGGGGGAAGAGGGAGGGGGAGAGTATGTCTAAATGGGTGATCTCCTTGTGATCTCTTTCTCCTCCCCTCATAGCTAAGGCAATCCTGTGAAGATTGTTAAGAGCCAGAGGGGATGGAGGACACATGGAAAAAAGGTCCTCTGAATCAACTAAACAAGGATCACATGAACTCAGAGACTGAAGCAGAGAGCAGAAGACCTACACAAGTGTGTACCAGGTCCTGTGCACATATATTATAGATATTAACTTAGTATTTTTATGTGTCTGCTAACTTGAAGAATGAGTGTCTCTGACTCTTGGGCCTGGTTTTGTGACTTTTTGTTGCTGTGTCCAGCTTCAATATGATAGTTCTTGCTTCATACTATATTTTATTTTTGTCATGGTGGTTTGTTATCTCTTAGAATCCTCTTTTCTTCTTTCTTTCTCTCTCTCTTCCTTCCTTCCTTCCTTCCTTCCTTCCTTCCTTCCTTCCTTCCTTTTCTTTCTTTCTTCACTCCAGATTTTATTCCCTTCCCATTCCACCCCTCCTCTGAGAGATCCATATCACATCCCTCCTCACTGCCCCCCTGCACTCCCCCCATATCTCCACAAGTATGTCCCCACCACACCTACCCTACCCACCCCATCAGACCTCTAAACTCCCTGGAGCCTCTAGTCTCTTGAGGGTCAGGTGCATCTTCTCTGACTAAACCCAGATCCAGCAATCCTCTACTGTATGTGTGTTGGAGGTCTCGTATCAGCTGGTGTATGCTGTCTGGTTGGTGTTCCAGTGTCTAAGAGATCTCAGGGGTCCAGGTTAATTGAGACTGCTGGCCCTCCTATAGGGTTACCCTCCTCCTTAGCTTTCTCCATCTTTTCCCTAATTCAACCACAGGGGTCAGCAGCTTCTGTTTGTTGGTTGGGTACACATATCTGCATCTGACTCTTTCAGCTGCTTGTTGGGTCTTCTGGACAGCAGTCATGGTAGGTCCCTTTTTGTGAATGCCCCATAGCCTCAGTAATGGAGTCTCCCCTTGAGCTGGATCCTACTTTGGGCCATGGAGGAGTGTTCCTCTTTCTCCACATCCTCACCAACATGTGTTGTCATCTGAGGTTTTTGATCTTAGCCATTCTGACTAAGATTTGCATTTCTCTGATCATTAAGGACTTTGAACATTTGAGATTTCTCTATTATGAATTTTTGTTTTAGTTCTATACCCCATTTTTTGATTGGGTTGTTTGGTTTTTTTTTTTTTTTTTGGTTGTAAACTTCTTGAGTTCTTTATATATTTTGGATATTAGCCCTTTATCAAGTGTGGCTTAGTGAAGGTATTTTTTTCCCAATCTATAGGATGACAATTTGTCTTATTGACTATGTCCTTTGCCTTACAGGAGCTTTTGGGTTTCATGAAGTCTCATTTATCAATTCTTGATGTTAGAGTATGAGCCATTGGAGTTCTGTTTAAGAAATTTCTCCCTATGCTAATGAGTAGAAGGCACTTTTCCACTTTTTCTTCTATTAGATTCAGTGTATCTGGTTTTATGTTGAGGTCCTTGATCCACTTGGACTTGAGCATTGTGCATGGTGACAAATATGGGTCTATTTTCATTTTTCTACATACAGACAGCCAGTTAGAGAAACAGCATTTATTGCAGATCCTTTCTTTTTTCCATTATATATTTTTGGCTTCTTTGTCAAAGTAAGTGTGTGGTTTTATTTCTGGGTCTTCAATTCTATTCCATTTATCAACCTGTCTGTCTCTGTACCAATACCATGCAGTTTTTATCACCATTGCTCTATAGTAGAGCTTGAGGTGAGGGATGGTGATTCCCCCAGCTGTTCTTTTATTGTTAAGAATTGTTTTCGCTATTCTGGGCTTTTTGCCTTTCCAAGTGAATTTGAAAATTGTTCTTTCCATGTCTTTGAAGAATTGTGTTAGGATTTTGATGACGATTGCATTGAATCTGTAGATTGCCTTAGGTAGGATGACCATTCTTACTATGTTAATTTTGTCAATCCATGAGCATGGGAGATCTCTCCATTTTCTGAGATCTTCTTCAATTTCTTTCTTCAGAGACTTGAAATTCTTATCATACAGATCTTTCACTTGTTTGGTTAGAGTTACCCCAAGATATTTTATATTATCTGTGGCTATTGTTAAGGGAATTGTTTCCCTAATTTCTTTCTTAGTCTGTTTATCATTTGTACAAAGGAAGGCTACTGATTTATTTGAGTTAATTTTATATCCGGCCCCTTTGCTTAATTTGTTTATCAGCTGCAGAAGTTCTCTGGTAGAATTTTTGGTATCACTTATGTATACTATCATATCATCTGCAAATAGTGATACCTTTAATTCCTCTTTGCCAATTTGAATCCCTTTGATCTCTTTTTGTTGCCTTATTGTTCTAGCTAGCACTTTGAGTACTATATTGAACAGATACAAGGAGAGTTGGCATCCTTGCCTTGTCCCTGATTTTAGTGGGATTGCTTCAAGTATCTCTCCCTTTATTTGACATTGGTCGTTGGTTTGCAGTAAATTGCTTTTATTACATGTAGGTATGGGCCTTGGATTCCTGATGTCTCCAATACTTTTAATAAGAAGGGGTGTTGTATTTTGTCAAATGCTTTTTCTGCATCTAAGGAGATGATCATGTGATTCGTTTTCTTTGAGTTTGTTTATATGGTGGATTATGTTCATGGATTTTTGTATATTGAACCACCCTTACATCCCTGGGATGACGACTACATGATTGTGGTGAAAGATGGTTTTGATGTGTTCTTGGATTCGGTTTGCTAGAATTTTTTTTTACTTTTCTTTATTCTTTTATTGGTTATTTTTATTTACATTTCAAATGCTATCCCTTCCCCCACCCAACCACCCACCCCTCCCTGCTTCCCCCTGACATTCCCCTACACTGGGGGGTCCAGCCTTGGCAGGACAAAGGGCTTCTCCTCCCTTTGGTGCCCAACAAGTCCATCCTCTGCTATATATGCAGTTGGAGCCATAGATCTGTCCTTGTGTACTCTTCGAAAGTCAGTTTAGTCCCTGGGAGCTCTGGTTGGTTGGGATTGTTATTTTTATGGGGTTGCAAGCCCCTTCAGATCCTTCAATCCTTTCTAACTCTTCCTTTAGGTACCCCATTCTCAGTTCAATGACAGGCTGCAAGCATTCATTTGTGAGAATTTTATTCAGTATATTTACATTGATATTCATAAGCGAGATTGGCCTGAAGATCTCTGTTTTGGTAGGGAACTTGTATGGTTTAAGTATCAGAGTAATTCTGGCTTCATAGAATGAATTCAGTAGTGTTCCTTCTGTTTCTATTTTATGGAATAGTTTGAGGAATATTGGTATTAGGTCTTCTTCGAAGGTCTTATATAATTCTAAACTAAATCTATCTGGCCTTGGGCTTCATTTGGTTGTGAGGTTTTTAATGACTTCTATTTCCTTATGGGATATGAGAATGTTTAGAAAGTTTACCTGTCCTTGATTTAACTTTGATATGTGGTATCTGTCTAGAAAACCACATATTTCATCTATATGTTCCAGTTTTGTTGAGTATAGGCTTTTATAGTAGGATCTGGTGATTTTTTAAAAATTTCCTCAGTTTCTGTTGTTATTGTCTCTCTTTTCCTTTCTGATTTTGCTAATTTGCATACTGCCTCTGGGCCCTTCAGTTAGTTTGACTAGGGGTTTATCTATCTTGTTGATTCTCTAATAAATGACAGAAGATAAATCTGGAAGTGAGAAGAGGTGAGATAGAGCTAGGAGATGTAGAGTTAGGAGGAACCATAATCAGGGTATTTTGTATGAGAAAAGAATCTATTTTCAATGAAGTGGGAAAATAATGGAAAAAAGTCTGTTACCTTCAAGTTGTATTGGTTATTTTTCATGTTATAGACTTTTGAATTAAATTACATTATCAACAAACTCAGTAATCATTAAAATATGATGTCCTCAGAATAAATTCTATTAAGCTCAACCTTCATTGTGGGCCAATATTACCATCTGTGTGCTTACTTCATGGATGAATTTTGAGCTTTAGTAGAGGAAGAGGAGGAATCGTAGTTGATATCATTTCCCTCATCTCCTCTAATCTCTTTATATATTAAAGTTTAAAATGTATCCATGAAGTAGATACAATTAAGAAAATCAACAACCATTAAGCATACACAAAAAGAAAAACTAGAGATGACAGATGACTACAAAATCATAGTGTTTTCTGGGCACAGCAGGGCATATGTACACATGAACTTAAAGAAGTTGTAAGAGCACGCACATGATATATATTAGACCAAATCCTGTCATGGACAGGGAAAGTGAGCATTGTGTCCCACCCATACTTAAGGAGAATTTGTAATTGATAGCTTCTGAGATAGAGAGAAAGAGAAAGAGAGAAAGAGAGAGAGAGAGAGAGAGAGAGAGAGAGAGAGAGAAGACAGAGACAGAGACAGAGACAGAGACAGAGAGAGAAAGTTTCCTTTTAGAGTGTGACCCCAGGTAAGTCAACTATCGTCTAGGGGAAGGCCATGCATATAAAAGTATATGGCATTATAAATTGTATTTGGTGGATTTAAAATATTTTTAAGAGGGCAAGAATTTGGGTGGGTTGGGAAAGAGGGCTAATCTGGAGGAGTTGGGCAGGGTGTGAATATGATCAAATACTCTGTACCATTTGAGTTAATTCTGAGTCAGGCAACCCAGGCACAGAAAAACAAACGTTGTATGCTTTATCTCATGTTGATGTCAGCTTTCAATATTTAGATATATTTGCTTTATTTATAGTAGCTATATAGTTAAGGAAATTACTAAGGGGTCACAGAGAAGAGCTCTTGAGGGAGGGGACATAGAAAACACTGGAATAAAGGGTTAAAAAGAGTTTTGGAACTGAATCAGATAAATTGTTGTGAGGAGGGAGAATAGTGTAGATTAAGAAAACTGGGAGGTAAAATATCCTGAAGATTTTTCGTAAGAGTAATACTTAGACCTACTAAGTAGAATCTTCATAAACTATATCTATGCACATATATTAAAAATGTACAGTAGAGTTATCCTGTAATGAAACAATAGTTTCTCTATTAGATACCAGAGGCCAACAATAAAATGCTTAGTCCCAGAAATGGGCTATGTCTTTTGGATTTGTTAGCCAATGAAATTACAAAGACCTCCAAACATTACAATTGCATTTGCAATATCAATAGCAATTGTCCTGGGTAATCCCCAGATTTTGACTGTGAACTTGTAATAGCTTATTGCTGAAGACACTACATATTTGAGTCTTTGAACATGAAGAAATCAAGCTGGTACTGACGTGGACGTTTCTCCTCTATTGTCTAGCTTTAATAATGCTGAAAGTTATATATATATATATACATATATATATATATACATATATATATACACATATATACATATATATATATAATACTGGAGGATAAAAAGAATCATCAATCATATGTAATTGTTAAAATTGGAAGCTACAATATTAATTGGCTTGCCAATACATTCCCACTGATGCAATAGTGGCACAAACATTATGGGGGTATCCATCTACTTTATAACTGGATTGAAGTCCCTCTCTATAAGAAGAAATGCACACATGGCACTTTTAATGGGCTAAGAACCTATGGCCAGAGAGATTATAGGTCCTAGAAGAAACCTACTACTATTATGTTGCTAAATGAATGTAGTATTAAAATGACTCCAAATGACTTAGTGTTATTTATACCTATACATTGCTGCACTTTTCAGTCTTCATCTGAGAAGTTTCTATTTGTACTAGACGTTGATTAACATGGTATCCCACAACTAACAAGGTACAGAGAAAAAACACTACTGAATTCTCAGCCAGACCAAATCCCACCATGTGGCAGGAAGGGAAGGGGATAGATCTGGAAACTGGTGGGGAACAAAAGATAAATATGATCAAAACTCATTGTACAACATTCTTGAAAGAATAGTTTTTAAAATATTAAAAACAAAAAAGTACAGTGTGTGACATTGTCAAAGAACAAATAAAGATGAAAAAAGATTCAAGGTCTTGTGTCTATTATTTTACTTTAAATCCTCTTCTAAAAGAGGCTATCCACTGTGACATCATTGTGCTACACAAATGTCACTGGCCCCTTCTCCAATGTCTGTTTGCTGTGCAGTTTGCAATCCTCCCATCATGAATAGTATTTTTATAGAATGCCACACTGTTTGCCTGGGGAGCTTTCTGACACTTTTCTAGTACAGCTCTACTAAAGGGACTCGAGGGGTGGATTTATTACTACTACTACTACTACTACTACTACTACTACTACTACTACTACTACTAACCACTTTTGTCTAGTACTTTATGTGATGGCTCACTGTTCATTTTCCAAATCTAAAGTTCAATATTTCTGGATTTCATCTGTCCTATAAGAATCTACTGCTTACCATTGAGTTCCCTTGCCTTTCCTCATCAGCTACTTTTCCCTGTAGCCATGCTTCTGATGTTTTGTTTCAGATTCATGAAAATGCAAGGGAGTTCTGAGTGCCTCTAATCCACCAGCTTTCCTTTCCCTAAGCCACAATTTAGAGAATTACTCATTCTCTGGGTATCTCCCATGTGTATGCAAAATTTCCATGTAAAAACAGGCTTCATTTACTTTTGTTAATCTGTTTTTACATGGGCCCTAGACCATAAATCTAAGATGGGTAGGTGGAAAATTGTTTTTTTTTTGTCCTCTCCTACAAATAATTCATAATAAACAATACTTTGATCTAACTACTTCCCTTCTATCCATGGCACAGTTTTCCACCTTAATTCTGTTTATTTCATTACTTTAACATGTTTTTGAAATACTAAACTTTTAGAAAATATTCAGTGCATAATGGGACAAGTTATCATTCATTCTTCATTAATATTTATTTACTGTTTGTTTCTGAAAAATTATTTTATTTCTTTGTCATAGCAACATATTAGGACAAATGATTCTACAAATATTATAATAAAACAGTATGTCCCTAGCTTCTAAATTTCTTTTTCTCTGAGGCATCACATTTGTCTTTTTCATCAATCTTATAATCATTTCCTTGTGCCTTTTTAATATTTTCATTGATATTTTTTATTGTTTTGGTTTTGATACTTTATTTAATTTCAACCTTGATATAGACAAATTTTGTTTCATTTTCTCCATTTACAATAATTCTATATTCATATACTGTATTTTAAATATTTAAATAATTTTCTGTATATTTGTACTTGGTCATCTAAAAAAAATCTGATTACAATGACTACCCATCTTTTCGGTACATAAATACTAAGTTTAAAGATCAAAACAGTTCATGTCCTTCATGCACGCTAAGAAGCTAACAAGCACATAATCATACCTCATGTATCTGGCCGATACAAACTGGAAATAATACTTTTATCTGTTAATCATCCTAAGGCCAGATGAATGGTCACTAGAGAATAACACTATAGCTCAAAGTCCTCAAAAATTATTCAAACTAGTCAACACTGAAGTGCTTCCAGTGCCCTGCCTTCCTTCCTCTAATGAAATCCAATAAAGGTTGTGGTCTAAATATTCTTCTTGCTTCTTTTTCTGTCTCTTGACAGCTCTTGTATCTCCTGCATTATATTATATATAGGATTTATTTCCTTCTTTACCTATCTATAGGCTTATAAGCATAGAAATTTTTTCTTCTTTTTTTCTCAGTTTCTCATCTGTTTCCCCTTGTAGCAACATTTACAAACTGACATAACATTGCAGAACACATATTATTTTCATATTTCTACCCCTTCAATAACTTTATACATCTCTCCAAATTCCATCTTCTTTTCTCTTTACAACTTAAGACTACAGAAAGATAACATAAGCCCATTAAATTCCCATGGTGTGCTATCTTTTGTAATTTCTAGTTCCTTCGGTCTCCCTGCTAAAACTACCATTGCTATGATCAGTTTAGTTTTGCCATTTATTGGAACCCAGATAATATCATCTCTAAACTAAGGTTTGTTTCACATACCATTTGAGCATTATATTCTGCCTGAGAAATGTGATACAAAAGATATTAACTTTTAAAGCTAAGAATCAGAGTCCCTAGATTTTTCTCATGTTCCTCTTCCATACACACAAGATCTATAGAATGTCCTTATCTGCATTAAGACCAGACTGCCTTAACAACTGCACCATTACCTTCTAAGCCATCCTTGAAATCTTAGCATCTGTCTCAGAAATGAAGTGTGAGGAGTATAACCACTCCTAGATATCCATCACAGAAAGGGAGCCTGAAATCAGTCTGCCACAGCACCCATGTGGAGAGCTAAATATGGTGTGATGATTAATCTTGACTTTCTACTTATATTTAGAATTACCATGGGAAATAAACCTCTGTGCATGGCTAGGAGGGATTATCTAGATTGGTTTCATTAAGCTACAACTCTTTAGGCAGATGTTTAAATCTTAGTAGAGTTTGAAAGTATAGAGACAGGTCCATTTGTAACTATCTCAGTGTTGTGTTTACTTTCTTCTTTAATACACATGGGAGACATCCATAGCTAGAGCATAAGTCATTCCAGAGTTTACTTTCAGGTAGCATTGGGGGTGTGCTAGAACCACTTGCGTAGCCCAGATACAACAAGTGGGCAGCCAAAGGCTATGGTATACAATCTAGGGGAGTGACTAAAATACAGAGACTGGGTTTAAGGATCCTAAATCTTATCCTTGTGCCACAGATAAGTGCAGTTACCACTCCTTATCAAAGAAGTCTCTGTTCACAGTATATGGAGAACATCACTGAAAAACCACAACTGTATAGTGCAGAGATCAACATATCGTGCAGATCTCAGTCCCAGAGACTACATCTACATCAGAGCTTCTGCACTTATGGCTCAGGGAGCATCATGGAAGAGGTGTTGGAAAGATTTAACAGCCAGAATAACTGGAAGTCTACTTCAAAATAGTCTCTTTTGTACATGCTGCCTAAACAAGACCAGGGCAATGGCAATATCAACGGGCATATTAACATGGAAAAGGGAAAATTTCAAGTTGTCCTACTCCTAGACAAAGAATTAGGCAAAGTAGGCAACTAATGACTACTGAAAAAATGAGAAGAAGAAAGAATATCCTGAACAGAGGACAAAGTCAGGGAATAATAGATTCAAGATAAAAAATAAAAAAAAAATTGCCACAGCCTTCATGCCTTATGGCTCTTGGGAGTATAAGCCCCTTATTGGTTGCTCAGTAACTGCCCCATGACTGTATACACAGAAACAACACAAACAGAGTCAGTTGTGTGTGTATGTATATATATTATATATATATTTATATATATTTGTGTGTATGCAAATACATATATATTCATATGTATGCATATGTAAAAATCATAACGAGGCTACCAGCTTGAGAGTGGGGTGGCATATAGGACAATATTGAAGGAGGATAGCTGGGGGCATGGGAGGGAAGAAAGATGATGGAATTTTACTTTATTTAAAGCATATTAACAATAAAATATAACAATAGCAAAAGGAGAAAAGATACTACTAGTAAACACCTGACACTAATTCTGTATAGGGTAATCATCAGCATAAATCATAAAAATGATAAAAACCAAAACATTCAACTAACCCTGACCCAAAGTCATGTAGTTAATTATATTTTAAGAGAACTGCAAAGAAGTTATTCATTGTTTTCACTCTAATGTTTCATGTAGTATTCATACTTCATTTTATATTTTTCAAAATATTTTTTGTTTTTATTTTTAGTTCTGATTTTACCCTTATCTACTTTTTAACTTACCTACTTTTTAATGCACTTTTCCATGATTGCATCATTTTTTTGTCTTTTTCATTTTCTTTCCTTTCTGGAAGTCATGTTTCTCAATATTTACCTTTACTATAATTTTAATGATATTTTGATTGCATAGGTTTTTATCTTTTATGTTGTTTGCTTTTATTTCTTTTATTCATTATATCTATCAAATCTTAATCACATATATTTTATTACAGATAATTTTTCACTTTTCCTTTTTATTGTTTCTTTCATCTTCCCCTACTTTCTTCTTTGACTTAGCCTTGATTAGCCTGCATTATTTATTTTCCTTACCATATTGATCTAATTTATCTTTTATATCTACCCCAAATATTTTTAACTTCATAGCACACTACATGTTCTGACATTTTCTATTCTATGATTTTCTCTCTCTGAATTGATTCCTAAAGAGTGGGTGCTTTCTAAGAAGATTTCTTTTTTATTGGATATTTTTTATTTACATTTCAAATGTTATTCCCTTTCCTGGTTTCCTGGACATAAGCCCCCTATCCCATCCCCGTTCCCCTTCTTCTATAAGAGGGTTCCACCTCCTGAACCATCCCCTTTCCACCTCCTGGCCCTGACATTTCCCTACACTGGGGTGTCCAGCCTTTTCAGGACCAAGGGCTTCTCCTCCCATTGGTGCCCAACAAGGTCATCCTCTGCTACATATGCAGCTGGAGCTATGGGTCTGTCCATGTTTACTCTTTGGGTAGTGGTTTAATCCAGTGGAGCTCTGATTGGTTAGTATTGTTGTTCTTATGGGATTGCAAGTCCCTTCAGTTCTTTCAATCCTTCCTCTAACCCATAACAAAAATTAAATGTTGTGTGTATATATCTTAGGCATTGATTATTTACATCATTTGAATCTGTGAGGATTCTTTTCAATGTTAGAGATTTAACCCAGGACCTTGTAGCAGATCAGTACTCTACCACCAAACTCTATGCCAGGCCCTGAGTGCTTCTAATAATTATTCTGTTGGAGTAATAGGACCATGAATGAATGACTGTACTGATTTGGTGTCATTGTAGCAAGAATATTGTAAAGGTTATTACGATGCTTTAATATGCCATTAATTACCTAATGAGCTTATTTTCTGATGTGATAAATTAATATACTTAGACTTATACTTGGACATAAGAATTTGACATATATAATCCTTAATCCCTTGAAGCCAAATTATATGGCTTTAGGGTAAGTTGAAAAACTTATACAGTAAATAACCTTTTGAATAGCTAATTGGGATTGCGACAAAAGTAAAACTTCAAGTATAATGTTGTTAATTAGTAAGTGGGAATATATTAAGACAGAGTTGTATACATTTTCATTAAGTTATTGAGGATTTCTTTTCTCCAAAATAATATATTTCACATTTACAGAGGCAGAAATTACCTGCATCTCTTGAGACCAAAAGTAAAACAGTGTTACTTTAGCCTTGATTTTTCAAGAAGGTGACAAGTAGACAGAGTTACAGTCAGCTATGAGTTACGGAGCATGGTTGTTGGGTACTCAACTTAAGTC
Source organism: Rattus norvegicus (assembly GCF_021556685.1). NCBI lineage: Eukaryota > Metazoa > Chordata > Mammalia > Rodentia > Muridae > Rattus > Rattus norvegicus. The sequence goes on along the minus strand of NC_141554.1, from coordinate 81,388,350 downwards.
CCATAAATATGCATCAAGTGCTCTTAACTCCTGAGCCATCTCTCTACCTCTAAACTTGCATGACTAATGAATTAGTAATCACATGCACAGAGGCCTCATTTTAAAACAGGAACCTAAATGTTTATTCACAGATGTTTCCAACTTGAGAATTTTTCTTTTTTAAATTGGTTATTTTATTTATTTACATTTCAAATGTTGTCCCCCTTCCAGGTCTCCTCACTGCAAACCTCCCATCTCATCTCCCCTTTGCCTATAAGAGGGTGCTTTTTCAGTGAAAAGAAATGTATGCTAAACTTTGCACGTGAATGAACAGTTTTTTAAAAGTACTTTTATTTTAATTATGCATAAATGTGTGCGTTTTGGAGAGTTTTCTTCAGTCCTCATAACGACCAGAGGAGGGATTCAGATCTTCAGGAACAGGAGTTATAGGAAACAATGGAGCCATACAATGGAGTTCCTGAGAACCAAACTTTGGTACTCTGGAAAAACAGTGATTATTCTTCACTGCTGTGCCCTTTATTTCATCTCTTAATATACAGTTTTAGAAATTGTTTTGTAAAACCTTCTCAATAGCCTGAAACTTTAAATTAATGGGGCATAAGTTTCTGAATCATATTAGCTTATGTGATTAACCCGGTGACTATAAATGGATTTATTTTTACAGTTAATTTGCCTTTGTTAGTTTCTCCCAATAAATCCTAGAAAGGTTTGTGTCTAAAATTTCTAAAGCCAGTAGTTCTCACTTTACTTGTTGGTGTGATAGATATTTTCTTAGTCAGGGTTTCTATTTCTGCACAAAACATCATGACCAAGAAGCAAGTTGGCAAGGGACAGGTTTATTCAGCTTACACTTCCACATTGATGTTCATCACCAGAGGAAGTCAGGACAGGAACTCACACAGGGTAAGAACTTGGAGGCAGGAGTTAATGCAGAAACCATGAAGGAATGCTGCTTACTGGCTTGCTTCCCCTGGCTTGCTCAGCTTACTTTCTTATAGAATCCAAGACCACCAGCCCAAGGGTGCCACCACCAACAACCTGCTAGGCCTTCTCCCCTTGATCACTAATTGAGAAAATGCCTTATTTTTGAATCTCTTGGAGGCATTTCCTCAAGGGAGGATTCTTTCTTTGTGGTAACTCCAGCTTGTATCAAGTTGACAAGCAAAACCAGGCAGTAAAGATATTAGCTATTCTTTTTGGTTAAAATATTCATATGATCCCTTATGGGATTTAAATAGTCTTCCATGCTAGTTTCCTTCTTTTATTTCTAATCTTTTTTTTAAATTTCTAATTTTTTTATATACAGTCATGTCTGGAATTTTTCTAGCTCTTGGTTAGCTGTTAACATTTAGTGTATCTTAGGGCTCTGATTTTGGCTTTCAACTAAATTAAACTACAACCTTTGTTATGTTCAATGAGCCTCAATACTTTGATAATTTTTAAAACATGGTATACCTTTATTTTAATTTGATAAACTTTGTTAATTGTAAATGTTTTGTTTTGAAAAATATTAAACTTGTGTAAATAACTTAATCACCTATCAAATCTATTATTGTTAAAATACGCCATCAAAATATTCTCCAAAGCATGCAAATAAAATTCAGAAAATACCAGAACCGTCTCTTTATATGAACCATGTTTATATGCATATATATATATATCCATATATATACTAATCAGAGCTTGTGATTTCACACAAGTAATAGAGACAGATACAGTGAAATTTTTTTGTCAAAAATTTATTGATATATGAATATCTACAAAAATTTTATAGTATAATTTTTCTTTAAATTTAACTTTTAAGAACAATCAGTACTAACGCTTAGGTTTTACTTATTTAACAAATTATACCAATAAGAAATTTGTATTTTATGTTGGTATGTGGCATTAATTTTCTTGAAAAACCTAGAGAAGTAATGGGTGAATTCTTCTAAAAAGTAGAACACTGGAAGTAGGTTACTATCATAAAATGACAAAATAATATTTTCATTCATTTATATGTATTTTTATCTATAAAATCAACTTCACTGTTCATATTATACATCATAGATTTTTGGTGTTTTGGGACCCATCCTCATTTTCTTGAATCTTTTTTTTGATACACAATGATTTGTGGTTTGAATCATTTCCTTAATATTTTCACAGAACCTTGCTTTCTAGTAATTGGTGACACAGTTAACTGAAATTGCTTTAAACCAGTGCCAACTACAGTTGTTGGAGATGTGGAGCTGATAAGCACCTGAGTCTTTGAGTCATAATTTTATGGTGATTATGCAAGAGGAAGCAATGGATGTAGATTGACATTTTTATTGATTTTTAAGCTTAAGAAGCTAGATTATAATTTAATCAAATGATTAGATGATTGTGCAGTCTTTTTGATGGTGGAATTGAATACCTTGATAATTGTTAAATAGAATTCTTAGATGAATGTGCACCAGAATGACCGAATAATTGGCCAACTGAATATTTTGATACTTGTGTAGATGAATGCCTTGGTGATAGAACTGAAAATACTGTTTGTGGGAATGAAGGCATTAATCTTGGTGTAAATGATCTTTGTAAATTTTCGGGATTTTGGCAATGGTGTAGTTGAAAAAAAATAATGGATTAAATGAACATGTTTTTGTTGACAAAACAGAAAACCTTGGTGATTTTATGAGTCGAAAATGTGATGCTGATGGAAATGAAGGCCTTGCAAACTCTAAAACTAAATATTGGCTTTCTCTGTGAATGAAATTTTTAAAAATAGACTAGTTGAATATGCTGATGATTATATAATTGAAATACAGCTAGTTAGGTATATAAGTATATTTATTTCAATTTTGGAAGTGGTTACAGAGGAGATTTGCAACATGTACTGATCTTCATCTTATGGGACTATATAACCCGGTGTTAGCTTAAAAGGTATATCTATCTTTCCTAAGTCTGGTTTTAAAGAAATAAAATTTGTGTAGTAGTTTTCACAAAGTCAATTGGTGGTTTTGCTTTTAAAGCTTTTAAAACAGATGATAGAAGCTGAGCTGGGAGATGTACAATTAGAGGAAGATTTGTTTCCCTGTGCAAAAAAGTCAGACAAATTATCCATCCCCCAACCCACGTGTTTGTGTTTGTGTGTGTGTGTGTGTGTGTGTGTGATATGTGGTATGTGTTCATGTGCGTGTGTGTGTGCGTGTGTGTGTGTGTGTGTGTGTGTGTGTGTAATTAAAACTTGATGGATCCGGTTCTCTCCTTACACAATATGGATCAATTTCAAATTGCCAGGCTTGACAGGAAGCAACTCTATTTTATAACCCATTTTGCCACCCTTCAACTCCCCTTTGAACCAGTGAGGTGGTAATGGAAGCTAGTCTCTTTTAACATGTGCTTGATGTTGGCATTGCAGCCTTCTTTCCATGTCAAATTGACATGGGAAAAGGCTTTTTTGAGGTCACCAAGATCATATTTTGACAGATATAGGTAAATGTTTTCTACAACTATAGTTAAAATTTTCTTTATTTCATTAGATGGAAAGGTGTAAATTGAAGAGCTTGGTCCATACACTGAGAGATCTTACCAAAAGCAATTGGAATATGATTTCCTGAAATGTATCCATCAACTGGTATTGAAGCTTACCTTCTGCTTCACTGTAATAAACTATGCTTCTTTCTGTCCTCAAGTTTGTTACTCTTTTTTGTGAGTTACAAGTATAATCTGTTCTTTATAACATTAAATGAAACACAGAGAGATTGGAAAAATAATTAGAATCTTGTATAATTTTAATAGTAAAAACAGGAATATTGAGAGGTAATGCCTGTATTGAAATTTCTTGTATTTCACCCTTTTAAGAAGTAGTAGCTTAGAGAAGTATACAGTTATGCTTCAGTAGTGTTACTTACACTCTTTAGTTTATAATTCCTTAGTTCAAAAGGATAATCATTCATAGGAATCCTTGTGAAGAATTTTAGTTAATTGGATTAAAAATTCTCATAAACCTTGAATCTTAAGCCTATTAGCCTCTTTGGATAGTTCCCCAAATATAACTCCTTTGTGTTTATTAAGATTACTTACTTGGATAGCTATGGTTTTTAATATATGATTTAAATAAATTAATTCATCCCCCATTGATCACTAATTAAGAAAATGCCTTATAATCAGATCATATGAGACATTTTCGCTATTGAAGCTCCTTCCTCTTTGATACCTCGTTTGTGTCAAGTTGACATAAAACTAGGTAGTACAACTGAACTCTTGTGAACTTGACAAACACATTACTTTTCAATTAGAACCTTTCCTTTTTCCATTATCTCAAAGATGGAATATTAACATTATAATAAAACACAATTTTAAAAGTCTCATGATCCTTACAGATTCAAACACATTAATAATTTAGTCTCTTTAAAATATCCAATCTCTTCAAATAGCCAACATCTATTTTTAAAGTACAAGGTATTTCAGTTGTGGGCCCCTGTAAAAATCAAAATTAAGTTAAATTCTTTCTTCAGGAGGGAATAACCTAGGCACAGTAACAATCTGAACAGAATAAAAGTGAACTCCAACAAGTAAATAACCCCACGTCCAATTAATTATCTGGGATTCATTCATAATATTCTGGGATACTTCTAGGGATTTGGGTCACTTCTCTAATTCTGCTTTCTTCAGCAAACAGTCTCTCCTCTAGGCTCCTGCTGACTGCAGTCTATAGCTGATAAACTTCTTGGTAGTCATCCCATGATAGTGGCATCTCCAAAAACTGGTAGCGTTCCTTGGGGCAACAGGGCATCAATTTTGCCATAGTATCTCCTTGGCTCTATTCAGAGACTCCAGCCTTGCCACACAGAACCAAACCTCAGCCACTCTTGATGACTCTTTGCCTTCAAAACCAGCACAACATGACACTTATACCACAAGTTCAGCTACCGGCATGAGGTAAAACCTTGGTCTTTTCTGGAACACAGCTTCTATGTGCTGACTCCCAGGAAAGACTTGCCAAAGATTCCACTTCAGCAATGCTGGTCTTCTCCTAATAACAATTAATTTCTCAGCTCTAGCTTTGCATCATCATGTATCCCAGCAAAAGAACAATTTCACCTGGTATCTTGTTTATCACCAATGATTCTTCATCCACAGCTAATTAGAAACAGAAAATCTTTCTTTGTGTGTGTGTGTGTGTGTGTGTGTGTGTGTGTGTGTGTGTGTGTGTGTGTGTTATACTCTTTCTTTATTGGATTTTTTTAAATTTACATTTCAAATGTTATTCTCTTTCCTGGTTTCCGGGCCATAAGCCCCCTATCCCACACCCCTCCCCTTCTCCTATAAGGGTGTTCCCCCTCCCCAACTACCCACTCTTCCTGCCTCCCCCGTTATTACATTCCCCCCACTGCGGGGGGGGAACTCCAGCCTTGGCAGGACTAAGGGCTTATCCTTCCATTGATGCCCAACAAGGCTGGCTGGAGTCATGGTTCAGTCTATGTGTACTACTTGAGTAGTGGTTTAGTCCCTTGGATCTCTGATTGGTTGGCATTGTTGTTCTTATGGGGTTACAAATTCCTTCAGCTCTTTCAATCCTTTCTCTAACTCCTCCAGTGGGGACCCTGTTCTCAGTTCAAAGGTTTGTTGCTAGCATTCACCTCTGTATTTGACATGCTCTGGCTGTGTCTCTCAGGAGACTTCTATATCAGGCTCCTGTCCGCACGCACTTACTAGCTTCAGCAATATTATCTAGTTTTGGTCACTGTATATAAATGGGCTGTATACCCAGGTGGGGCAGGCTCTGAATAGCCATTCCTTCAGTCTCTGCTCCAGACATTGTCTCCATATCTCCTCCTATGAATATTTTTGTTCCCCCTTTTAAGAAGGACTGAAGCATCCACACTTTGGTTGTCCTTCTTGAGCTTCACGTGGTCTGTGGATTGTATCTTGGGTAATTTGAGCTTTTGGGCAAATGTCCACTTACCAGTGAGTGCATACCATGTGTGTTTTTCTGTGATTGGGTTACCTCTCTCGGGATGGTATTTTGTAGTTCAGTCCATTTGCCTATGAATTTCATGAAGTTATTGTTTTTGATAGCTGAGTAGTACTCCACTGTGTAGATGTACCATATTTTCTGTATCCATTCCTGTGTTTAAGGGCATCTGGTTTCTTTCTAGCTTCTGGCTTTTATAAATAAGGCTTCTATGAACATAGTGGAGCATGTGTCTTTGTTGTATGTTCAGACTTGAGAGTTCCTCATGGTGGATTTTTCCTTTAATGAGTAGGAAGTGTCCTTCCCCATATCTTTTGATAAATTTTGGTTGAATGTTTATTCAATATTAGAATCGCTACTTCAGCCTTTTTCTTGGAACCATTTACTTTTAAAAAAAATTTCAGCCTTGTACTCTGAGTTAATGTATGTTTTTGTCACTGAGGTGTGTTTCCTGTAGGCAGCAAAATGCAGGGTCTTGTTTACATAGGTGGTTAGCCTATGTCTTTTAATTGGAGAATTGAGTTCATTGATGTTGAGAGATATTAAAGACCAATGATAGTTTGTTCCTGTTATTTTTGTTGTTAGGGGTGGTTTTATGTTTTTATGGTTCTCTTCTTTTGGGTTTTTGAGAGATTATTAATGTCTTGGTTTTCCTTAGGTATAGTTTCTCTCCTTGTATTGGGTTTTTTCTTCTATGATCTCTGTAGGGCTGGGTTAGTGGAAGAGATATTGTTTAATTTTTTTTCATGAAATGTCTTGATTTCTTTATCTAAGGTAATGAGAGTTTTGCTTGGTATAGTAGCCTTGGCTGATATATGTGTTCTCTTAGGGTCTCCATGACACCCATCCAAGATCTGGGTTTTAGAGTCGCTGTTGAGGAGTCTGGTGTATTTCTGACAGGTCTGCCTTTATATGTTACTTGGCCTTTTTTTTTTACTGCCTTTAATATTCTTTCTTTGTTCTGTGTAATTAGTGTTTTGATTATTATGAGACAGGAGGAATTTCTTTTCTTGTCCAATCTATTTGTTGTCATATAGGTTCTTATATATGTACAGCCATCTCTTTCTTTAGGTCAGGGACGTTTTCTTCTATGATTTTGTAGAAGAAGTTTTCTGGCTCTTAGAATTAGGAATCATCATACTTCTTTTTTTTTTAAATTAACTTGAGTATTTCTTATTTACATTTTGAGTGTTATTCCCTTTCCTGGTTTCTGGGCAAACATCCCCCTAATCCCTCCCCCTCCCCTTCTTTATGGGTGTTCCCCTCTCCATCCTCCCCCCATTGCCGCCCTCCCCCCAACAACCACGTTCACTGGGGGTTCAGTCTTACCAGGACCAAGGGCTTCCCCTTCCACTGGTGATCTTACTGGGATATTCATTGCTACCTATGAGGTCAGAGTCCAGGGTCAGTCCATGTATATAGTCTTTAGGTAGTGGCTTAGTCCCTGGAAGCTCTGGTTGCTTTGCATTGTTGTTCATAAGGGGTCTCGAGCCCCTTCAAGCTCTTCCAGTTCTTTCTCTGATTCCTTCAACGGTGGTCCTATTCTCAGTTCAGTGGTTTGCTGCTGGCATTCGCCTCCGTATTTGCTGTATTCTGGCTGTGTCTCTCAGGAGAGATCTACATCCGGCTCCTGTCGGCCTGCACTTCTTTGCTTCATCCATCTTGTCTAATTGGGTGGCTGTACATGTATGGGCCACATGTGGGGCAGGCTCTGAATGGGAGTTCCTTCTGTCTCTGTTTTAATCTTTGCCTCTCTATTCCCTGCCAAGGGTATTCTTGTTCCCCTTTTAAAGAAGGAGTGAAGCATTCTCATTTTGGTCACCCTTCTTGAGTTTCATGTGTTCTGTGCATCTAGGGTAATTCAAGCATTTGGGCTAATAGCCACTTATCAGTGAGTGCATACCATGTGTGTTTTTCTGTGATTGGGTTACCTCACTCAGGATGATATTTTCCAGTTCCAACCATTTGTCTATGAATTTCATAAAGTCGTTGTTTTTGATAGCTGAGTAATATTCCATTGTGTAGATGTACCACATTTTCTGTATCCATTCCTCTGTTGAAGGGCATCTGGGTTTTTTCCAGCTTCTGGCTATTACAAATAAGGCTGCTATGAACATAGTGGAACACGTGTCTTTGTTATATGTTGGGACATCTTTTGGGTATATGCCCAGGAGAGGTTATAGCTGGATCCTCAGGCAGTTCAATGTCCAATTTTCTGAGGGACCTCCAGACTGATTTCCAGAGTAGTTGTACCAATTTTCAGTCCCACCAGCAATATAGGAGTGTTCCAAAGTGTGGATGCTTCTATGCATCAGATGATGCCCTGTATTCTGTTGGTGATGCTTATATTTATAACTTCTGACCTCTTTCCTATGATTTCTGTCTTCAGAGTTGCCTCCCGTTGTGATTTCTTTAAGGTTTCTGTTTTCCCTTTCAGATTCTGGAGTTTTCCTTCACTTCTTTATTGTGTTTTCCTTTCTTTCTTCTTTCTTTCTTTCATTGAATGCCCCCCAAATCTACAACACTAGATCTTTCCCCTCCCTGGAACCCCAATTCTCTCGACGGTTAGGTGCATCTTCTCTGACAGAGTCCAGACTTGGCAGTCCCCTGCTGTATATGTGTTGGGGGCATCATATCAGCTGGTTTATGCTGCCTGATTGATGTCCCAGGTTTGTTGAGACTGCTGGTCTTCCTTTAGGGCCCCCTCCTCCTCAGTTTCTTCTAGTTTTTCCCTAATTCAACCACAGGGGTCAACAACCTCTGTCCATTAGTTGGGTTTAAATATCTGCATCTGACTCTTTCAGCTGTTTGTTGGGCCTTTTGGGGGACAGTCATGATAGGCCCCTGTTTGTAAGCACACCATAGTATCAGTAAAGGTGTCAAACCTTGGGGCCCACCCTTTACCAGGATCTCAATTTGGGCCTGTCACTGGACGTCCTTTTCCTCAGGCTCTTCTTCATTTTTGTCCCTGTAGTTAGGGATTTTTGTGTTTTCTCTTTAAGGCCTTCAAACCATTTACCTGTACTCTCTTGTATTTCTTTATGGGACTTAATTATCTCCTCCTGAAGGTCCTCTACCATCTTCATGAGATGGGATTTTAGATCAGAATTTTGCTTTACAGGTATGTTAGGGTATCTAAGGCTTTCTGTGGCAGTGAAACTGGGTTCTGATGGTGCCAAGTGGCATTGGTTTCTGGTACTTATATCCTTGTGCTTTGCCTTTTGCCATTTTGTTATTTGTGGTGTTAACTGGCCTTGCTGTCTCTAACTGGAGCTTGTGCCTCCTATGAGCCTGGATGTGTTGGACCTTCTGGGACTCAAGCTGTCTCTGTGTGGGGGAGGTAGTCTGTAGCACTGGCTTTGCCCTAGGCAATGTATTGAGGCCAGGTATTGTGGCAGGGGTTGTGTCTCCCTTTTGAGCCTAGTTATGATGAACCTCCTGGGAGTCAAGCTGTCTCTGGTTGTGGGTATGGGTGGATACTGGAGCACCTGATCTCCCCTGGAATGCAGTTGTAGAATGGAAAGATGATGTGTCTCTGGTAGAGTGGATAGATCCTGCATCTGATGGGCCCCATAGGAGTCCCATTTAGGCCAGGTATTGGGGTGGGGGCTAAATTGTAAGCCTGGTTAAGACAGAATTCCTGGGAGTCAAGCTGTCTCTGAGTATGGATATTGGAGCTGGTTGGCTATTCTTAGTAAGAAAAACATTTCATTTGGGCTGGCATACAGTTTCAGAGGTTTAGTCCATTATCCTCATGGTGGGAAGCTGACAGTATACAGACAGCCATGGTGCTGGAGAAGGAAATAAAAGTTCTATATCTCGATTGGCAGACAGCAGGAAGAAAGAGTAACAGTGGACCTGGCTTGAACATTTGAAACCTTAAAGCCCACTCCCAGTGGCACATTTCCTCCAAGAAGATCACCCCAAATTCAATAAGGGCACACCTAATAGTACTAATCTCTATGAGATTATGGGGCCAATTTTAGGCAAACCACCATATTCTACTCCCTTGTTCCCATAGACGTGTAGCCATATTATAAAGCAAAATACATTTAATCCAACTTCAAAAATACCCAAAGTGTATAACAGTCTCAACCCTCTTTCAAAAACCAAAATCTCTTCTGAGATTTATGCACTCTATTAACTAGTACTATATAAAACAAAAATAAAAAAAAGTAGATCACATACTTTCATTATACAATCACAAGACATATACCATTCCCAAAAGGTGGAAAGGGAGCATAATGAGGAAATAGTGGTCCCATACAAGAGTGAAAACCAACATGGCAAACTCCAAACTGCTCTATATCTGATGTCAAAGTGCTCTTCAGATTTTCAACTCCTTTTAGCTTTGCTATCTGCAATATACTCCTCTCTATTGTTTTGGTTCCACTCCCTGTTAGCCACTTTCCTTGGCAGGTATACCATGATTCTGCTATCTCTAACATCTTGAAGTATCCAAAGCAATCCAGGTTTCGCCTTCATAGTTTCACACAATTTCCTCTCTGGGCCTCATGGATGGACCTCCTAACATATGCCTCAACTTAGGACCTATCCATAATCTCTTGATAATTTCCTTGACTTTACAGCCAGAACCATGTGACCAAACCCATCAAATTTTTATGCTTTCCATGAGTGGAGCATGGTCCCCCGTTTCAAACAAATTTTCACCACCTTCCTGTTTTTGATGGTTATTTTCACTGCCTAAGTTTGGAACTTGCTCTGTATACCAGAATGATCTTGAACTCAGATATGCTTGCCTCTGACTCAAGAGAGCTGGACTTAAAGCCTTCACCATCACACCCAGCCTGAATCTTTTCTTTAATTTCACAAGTTGGAAGCATGGCTGAGTGGAGTCTTGCCCTGAGAGCACAACTTCCTTTATTGCATTTAACATCAGGCTTTTGTTTAACCTTTGATCATCTTGAACACAGGGCTGAGTTGCATTCCACTTCCTGATGTCCCTTTTCTCCTCAAACTCTACATTTTTTCTTTTTTTCACTGCTCAGCTTGTTCCTTTTCATCATAGATCTGCATAAGAGTGAACACTCATAACCACAGGGCAGAATCAATACTAGGCTGTTTTGACATTTCCTCTGCAAACACAATGAATCCAAAACTCTTTGATTTAGCTTCAGGCAGACTTTTTGTGCAAGACCAAAAAGCAGATACATTCTTGTGAAAATATCAATGTCACTGTGGTAAAGGGAAATTCATTGATCATCTTTGCTTGCACCACTTTACCCGGTGGAGTGGAACATTTGTTTTTTCAATCCTGGCCTTTGGGTTTGGGTGGTTTTGCCAGTTTGTGTATTGGAAGGTTTTGGTTTTGAATTTGGAATTTGGAGCTACTGTTTAGTAAAGCCCAACCCAGAACTTTAAATATGCTACGCACAGAGTTATGCTTGAGCCCCTACCAGATTATTTTTTTTAAATCTACATTATATGGTAGATTATTGGTAAATTTGGTAGCTCAACAATTAAACCATCCTCCCCCAATTAAATGAGGATCCTTTAGGAATCAAAGACTTGAAAAGGCTGTTTGTATGCACATTATCAGGATACCCAAATGAAAGGAGCAGCCTGAGAACTCTGTTTGCTTCCTCTCTTATCAACATAACTTTTTGTGAAATTAAAGAAAAGATTCAGGCAAAATGTTTTTTTTCTTCTTAAAAATTTATTATCACATATCTTCATATATATATATATATATATATATATATATATATATATACACACACACACACACACACGCACATACATATATGTTTATACCATGGGTAGGAGCCACACATGTATTGTTGCAGTGTTTGTTTAGAAGTCAGAGGGAAAAAGAAAGAAGTCAGAAGACAACTTTGTGTAGTCAGTTCACTTGTTCCATTTTTACATGGATATTAGGGATTGAACACATGTTGTCAAACTTTGCAACTAATGATTTTATCATTGAAATGTCAATGGTCTCTTCTTTTGAGACATGGTCTCAGGTATCCAAGGCTGCCCTGTAATATACTTTGTAGACAAGCATGACCTTAAAATCCTGATCTTCCTGCCTCCACTTCCAGAGTGCTGAAACCAAAGGTTTATACTACCTAACTTGACTAAATTTCTTTAAATGTTCAGATTTTTAAATATTAATATCATAATCCAAGTTCTATGGCAAGTAATGTAATGAAAATACTTTCAGAAACACTGGGATCCTAATTTGACGAATAAACATAAAAAGCTAAAACAAAAACACCACGGCATGTTTTCAAAATATTCTACCCTGAAGTCTTTCTGCAAGATGTTTCTTTTACCTATGAGATTACCCAGTTAAAACTCCAACAGATTTTGTTACTTACAAGTTTGTTAATGCTGAAAGTTTACTCTCATCTCATAAATCAGTAATGTTTTTAATGGGACATAGATCAATGAATCCAGACAATGCTTTCACTTGAAATAGTGAAAAATTAGCAAAATAACACTGGTAGAATTGCTTTAACACAAAGTTGTCACAAAATTTCAATATGCACATAAATACATTATTTGTGTATCACAATAAAGCAAGATAAATAGAGTTATAACTCTATTTGGTACAGACTTGGACACAAGTAAAATGTTCATGTCCATTTTTTAGCTTTTATGCTAAAAGACCATGAACATACTATACAACACAGTATTATGTTTTCATAATGAGATGTTAGTATTATATACTCAAAAACAAACAGTTGCTACAACAAAGAAACAAAAATCGTATGGCGTGGTACAACATTTCAAAGTATTCTTTTTTTCTTTTATTGGATATTTTATGTATTTATATTTCAAATGTTATCCTCTTTCCGGATTTCACCTCCAGAAACTCACTATCTGCTCCCTGCTCCCCTGCTTCTATGAAGGTTCTCTCCCACCTTCCCGCCCTGACATTCCCTTACACTGGGGCATCAAGCCTTCACAGGACCAAGGGCCTCTCCTCCCACTGATGCCCAGCAAGGCAATTCTTGGCTGGCTACATATGCAGATGAAGCCATAGGTCCACCCCTGTGTACAATTTGGATGGTGGTTTAGTCCATGGGAAGTCTTGGGGTTTTGCTTGGTTGATATTGTTGTTCTTCTTATGGGGTTGCAAACCCCTTCAGCTCCCTCAGTCCTTTCTCTAACTCCTCCATTGTGTACCCCATTTTCAGTTAAATGGTTGGCTGCAATAAAAAGACATAGACTAACATACTGGACAGGTAAACAGGATCCAGCATTTTGCTATATCCATGAAACACACTTCATTGACAAAGACAGACACTACCTCAGAGTAAAAGGCTGGAAAAAATGTTTCCAAGCAAATGGTCCAAAGAAACAACCTGGAGTAACCATTCTAATATCCAGTAAAATCAACTTTCAACCAAAAGTTGTCAAAAAAGATAAGGAAAGACACTTCATACTCGCCAAAGGAAAAATCTACTAATATGAATTGTCAATTCTGAATATCTACCCTCAAATGCAAGGGTACCCATAATCATAAAGGAAACTTTACTAAAATTCAAAGCACACATTGCACCTCACACAATAATAGTGGGAGACTTTAGCACCCCACTCTCAGCAATGGAAAGATGAGGGAAACAAACTAAACAGAGATACAGTGAAACTAACAGAAGTTATTAACCAAATGGATTTAACAAATATCTATAGAACATTTCATCCTAAAACAAAAGAATATACCTTCTTCTCAGCAGCTCATGGTACCTTCTCCAAAATTGACCATATGATTGGTCAAAAAACAGGCATCACCAGGTACAAGAAGATTGAAATAATCTCCTGCTTCCTATCAGATCATCACGGAATAAGGCTGGTCTTCAATAACAACAAAATTGACAAAAAGCCCACATACTCATGGAAACTGAACAACACTCTATTCAATGATATCTTGTCAAGGGAGAAATAAAGAAATTAAAAGACTTTTTAGTAATTAATAAAAATGAAGGTACAACATACCTTAATTTTTCCAAATTTATAGTACACTTATAGCTCTTAGTGTCTGCAGAAAGAAGCTGGAGAGAGCATACATTAGCAGCTTGACAGCACACCTGGAAGCTCTAGAATACATAGAAGTGAATACACCCAAGAAGAGTAGATGGCAGGGATTAATCAAACTCGGGGCTGAAATCAACAAAATAGAAACAAAAAAAATAATACAAAGAATCAACAAAACCAGGAGCTGGTTCTTGGAGAAAATCAATAAGATAGATAAACCCTTATCCAAACTCAAAAGGGGACACAGAGACAATATCCAAATTATCAAAATCAGGAATGAAAAGGGAGGTGTAACAATGGAAGCAGGATATTTAAAAAATAATCAGATCCTACTACAAATGTCTATACAGAACATAACTGGAAAACCTGGATGGAATGGATGATTTCCTAGACAGATAAAAAGTACCAAAGTTAAACCAGGATAGATAAAGGACCTAAAGAACCCCTTAACCCCCAAGGGTATAGAGCAGTCATTAGAAGTCTCCTAACCAAAAAAGCCCACAATCAGAAGGGTTTAGTTCAGAATTCTATCAGACCTTCAATGAAGGCCTAATACAAATACTATTCAAACTATTCCACAAAATAGAAACAGAAGGAACACTACCCAATTCGTTCTTTGAAGCCACAATAATACTTATGCCTAAACCACACAAAGACCCTACAAGATATTTAGACAAATTTCCCTTATGAATATCAATTCATAGGGAGTTGAGGTAGGTGTGGGTGGGTAGGAGGATGAGCATCTTCCTAGAAGCAAGAGGAGGGAGTGTGGGATGGGAGAGCAGGGAAAGGGGATAACATTTGAAATTTAAATATATAAACTATCGAATAAAAAACAGAAGTACCTTAACATAACAAAAATAAAAAAATCTGAAAAATTACTCAATAAAATTCTTACAAACTGAATCCAAGAACACATAAAAACAATCATTCACAAAAAAAAAAAAAACAATCATTCACCACAATCAAGTAGACTTCATCCCAGGAAGGAAGGGATGGTTCAATAAATGGAAATCCGTCAACATAATCCATTATATAAACAAACTCAAAAGAAAAAACACACGATCGGATCGTCTCATTAGCTGCTGAGAAAGCATTTGACAAAATCCAACACCCCTTCATGATAAGTCTTTAAAAGTCAGAATTTAAGGCCCATACCTAAACATAGTAAAAGCAATATACAGCAAACCATTAGCCAACATCTAAACAACAGCTAAATGAGAAAGTTGAAGCAATCTCACTAAAATCAGGGACTAGACAAGGCTGCCCACTCTCTCCCTACCTATTCTGTATAGTACTAGAAGGCCCAGCCAGAGCAATTAGACAACAAAAGGCATTCAAAGGGATACGAATTAGAAAGGAAGAGGTCAGCCTGTTTTGTCCTTTGAGTTGAGAAAGGTTACTTATTTGTTTGAGTTAATTTTATACCCAGCCACTTTGCTGAAGTTGTTTACCAGGTTTAGTAGTTCTCTGTGGAACTTTTGGTGTCTCTTAAGTATACTATCATATCATCTGCAAATAGTGATATTTCGACTTCTTCCTTCCTTTAGTTTTGTAATGTAATTCCTGATCTTTCCAGGAGTTTTAAGGTGTGGAATTTTGTCAAATGCTTTTTCAGCATCTAATGAAGTGATCTTTTGTTTTTTTTTTTCCTTTGAGTTTGCTTAGTGGATTACGTTGATGGATTTCTGTATATTGAATCATTCCTGCATCCCTGTGATGAAGCCTACTTGATCATGATGGATGATCATTTTGATGGGTTGGATTCATTTTGTGAGAATTTTATTGAATATTTTTGCATCAGTAGGGAAATTGGACTGAAGTTTTCTTTGTTGGGTCTATGTGTGGTTTAGGTATAAGTGTAATTGTGGCTTCATAGAAGGAATTTGATAGTGCTCTGTCTGTTTCTATTTTGTGGAATAGTTTGGATAGTATTGGTATGAGGTCTTCTATGAAGGTCTGATAGAATTCTGCATTGAACCCATCTGGTCCTGGGGCCTTTTTGGTTGGGAGATTTTTAATAACTGCTTCAATTTCATTAGGAATTATGGGGTTGTTTAGATGGTTTATCTGATCCTGATTAAAATTGGTACCTAGTATTTCTCTAGAAAATTGTTTATTTCCTCCAGATTTTTCAGTTTTGTTGAATATAGACTTTTGTAGGAAGATCTGATGTTTTGTTTTAATTTCTTCAGATTCTGTCGTTATGTCTCCCTTTTCATTTCTGATTTTGTTAATTTGGATGCATTCTCTGTGACCTCTGGTTAGTCTGGCTAAAGGTTTATGTAGCTTGTTGATTTTCTCAAAGATCCAGGTCCTGGTTTTATTGATTCTTTGTATAGTCCTTTTTGTTTCTACTTGGTTGACTTCAGCCCTGAGTTTGCTTAGTTCCTCCCTTCTACTCCTCTTGGGTATGTTTGCTTCTTTTTGTTCTAGAGCTTTTAGGTGTGCTGTCAAGCTACTAATGTATGTTCTCCCCTGTTTATTTTATTTATTTATTCTTTGGAGGCACTCAGAGCTATGATTTTTTCCTCTTAGCACGGCTTTCATTGGGTATGTAGTGCCTGCATTTGCATGAAATTCTAAAAAGTCTTTAATTTCTTTATTTCTTCCTTCACCAAGTTATCATTGAGCATTTTTAACTTCCATGTATATGTGTGCTTTCTGTCATTTTTGTTGTTATTGAAGACCAGCCATAGTCTGTAGTGATGTGATAGGATGCATGGGATTATTTCAATCTCTTTGTATCTGTTGAGGCCTATTTTGTGACCGATTATACAGTCACTTCTGGAGAAGGTAATGAGAGGTGCTGAAAAGAAGATATATTCTTTTGCTTTAGGATGAAATGTTCTGCAAATATCTTTTAAGTCCATTTGGTTCATAACTTTTGTTAATTTCTCTATATCTCTGTTTAATTTCTGTTTCCACGATCTGTCCATTGATGAGAGTGGGGTGTTGAAATCTCCTACTAGTATTGTGTGAGCTGCAATGTGTACTTTGAGCTTTAGTAAGGTTTCTTTTATGAATGTAGGTGCCCTTGTATTTGGAACATAGATATTTAGGATTGAGAGTTCATCTTGGTGGATTTTTCCTTTGGTGAATATGAAGAATCTTTCCTTATCTTTTTTGATAACTTTTGGTTGAAAGTCGATTTTATTCAATATTAGAATGGATACTCCAGCTTGTTTCCTTGGACCACTTGCTTGGAAAATTTTTTCCAGCCTTTTACTCTCAAGTAGTGTCTGTCTTTTTCTCTGACATGTTTCCTGCATGCAGCAAAATGCTGGGTCCTGTCTGTCTCCAGTCTGTTAGTCTATGTCTTTTTATTGGGCAGTTGTGTCCATTCATGTTAAGAGATGTTAAGGAATAGTGATTGTTGCTTCCTGTTATTTTTGTTGTTAGAGGTGGAATTCTGTTTGTGTGGCTCTTTGCTTTTGGTTTTGTTGCAACTAGATTTCTTTCTTGCTTTTTCTAGGGTGTAGTTTCCCTCCTTGTGTTGGAGTTTTTCATCTATTATCTTTGTAGGACTGGATTTGTAGAAAGATATTGTGTAAATTTGGTTTTGTCATGGAATATCTTGGTTTCTCCATTTATGTTAATTGAGTTTTGCCTAGGCTGGTATTTGTGTTCTTTTAGGGTCTGTATGACATCTACCTAGGGTCTTCTGGTTTTCTTTGTCTCTGGTGAGAGTTCTGGTATAATTCTGATAGGTCTGCCTTTATATGTCACTTGACCCTTTTCCCTTACTGCTTTTAACATTATTTCTTTGTTTTGTGCATTTGGTGTTTTGACTATTATGTGATGGGAGGAATTTCTTTTCTGGTCCAATCTATTTGGAGTTCTGTAGTCTTCTTGTATGTTTATGGGCATCTCTTTCTTTAGGTTAGGGGAGTTTTCTTCTATGATTTTGTTGAAGATATTTACTGGCCTTTTAAGTTGTCAGTTTTTACTCTCTTCTATACCTATTATCCTTTTCATTGTGTCCAGGATTTCCTGAATATTTAGTGCTAAGTGCTTTTGGCACTTTACCTTAGCTTTGATGGTTTTTCGATGCTTTCTAATGTATCTTCTGCCTGATATTCTCCCTTCTCTCTCTTGTATTTTGTTTGTGATGCTTGCATCTATGACGCCTGACCTCTTCCCTGGGTTTTCTATCTCCAGGGTTGCCTCCCTTTGTACTTCCTTTATTGTTTCTATTTTCATTTCTAAATCCTGGATAGCTTTTTCCATTTCCTTCACCAGTTTGGTTGTTTGTTCCTATAATTCTTTAAGGGATTTGTGATGGTTTGCATATGCTTGGCCCAGGGAGTGGCACTATTAGAACTTATCACCTTGTTGAAGGAAGTGTGTCACTGTGGGGGTGAGCTTGGAGAACCTTCTCCTAGCTACCTAAGGATGCTCAGTCTCTTCCTGGTTTCCTTTGGATGAAGATGTAGAACTCAACTCCTCCTGCACCATGCTTGCCTGGATGCTGCCATTCTCCTGCTTTGAAGATAATGGACTGAACCTCTGAACCTGTAAGTCAGCCCCATTAACTGTCCTTTATAAAACTTACATTGGTCATGGTGTTTGTTAACAGCAATTAAACCCTAAGACAGGATTCTTTAAGATATTTTTGTGTTTCCTCTTTAAGGGTTTCTATTTATTTACTTGTGTTGTCTTTTATTTCTTTAAGGGAGTTATTTATGTCCTTTTTAAAGCCCTCCATCATCATCATCATCCTCATCATCATCATCAAATATGATTTTAAATCCAGGTCTTGCTTTTCCTGTGTGTTTGTATATCCAGTAATTGCTTTGATGGGATAACTGGGCTTTGATGATGCCAAGTAGTCTTGGTTTCTGTTGCTTGGGTTCCTACACTTGCCTCTCACCATCAGGTTGTCTTTGGTGTTGGCTTATCTTGCTGTTTCAGACAGTGGCTTGACCCTCCTGTAGGCCTGTGTGTCACACTCATGTAGATCTGTTTTCTTTCAGTTAGATCTGGGAAAAGAGAGCTCTGCTCTCAGATGTATAATTGCTCCTGGCAACTGGCTTTTCACTCTTGGCATAGGCAGCAACCCAAAGGGTTTTGCCCCTGACTGCTCCTAGGTCCCTGTGCCCAGAGGGCACAGAAGGCACTAAGTGATTTCCTCTTTGGTCAGGAATGTGGGCAGAAATTAGTTGTCTCCTCTGAGTTCTCTGAAGTGTCCAAAATTCTGAGGGTCCACCTCTCTCCCCCATGGGATTTGGGTGCAGGGAGCTATGGTACAGTTTCAGTTCAGTTCCAGGCACAGCCAGGAACTGGAAGTGTTCTGTCCCAGAGGACTTCTGCCTTTGTGTGTCCTGGGCCACCAGGCAGGATGCATGGAGCAGAAAATTTGGTCTTATCTCTGCTCTCAGGTGTGTAGGCGCTCTTGGTGACTGGCTTTAAGCTCTCAGCCCAAGCAGAAACCCAAAGGGCCCTACCCAAGTCTGCTGCTAGGTCCCTGTGCCCAGGGGACACAGATGGCACTAGTTGATTTTCTCTTGGGTCAGGAATGTGGGCAGAAATTAGTTGTCTCCTCTGGGGTCTCAGGAGTGTCCACAATTCTGAGGGTCCAGCACTAGCCCCCAGGGGATTTGGGTGCAGGGAGCTATGGTAACAGTTCAGTTCAGTTCAGGGCACAGGCAGAAACCAGCTGGTTCCTGCAGCTGACTGCTCCTATATTCCTGTATCCAGAGGCATTATGCAGTTTCCTCTTGGGCCAGGAATGTGGGCAGAACTGGGCAGAAGTGGGCCAAAGTAGGCAGAAGTTGCAGTCTGTCCTGAGGTCTCAGGATTGTCTGCACTTCTGGGAGTTCATCTCTCTCCCTCACATGATTTGGGTACAGGAAGCTGTGGGATCTGTTCAGTTCAGTTCTGGGCACACCCAGAAACAAGAAGTGTCGTGTCTCAGAGGACTTCTGCCTGTGTGTGTCCTGGGCTCACCAGGCAGGTCACTTGGAGCAGAAAAGTTAGTTTTACCTCTGCTCTCAGGTGTGTAGGTGCTCTTGGTGATTGGCTTTCAGCTCTCAGTGCAGGCAGAAACCCCAGTGGTTCTGACCCTGACTGCTACTAGGTCCCTGTGCCCAGGGGTCATAGATGGCACTAGGCGATTTCCTCTTGGATCAGAAATGTGGACAGAAAGTATTTGTCTTCTCTGGGTTCTCAGGAGTGTCTGCACTTCTTGCTGAGACATTTCTTAAGCACGGCAATTTTCTGTTTTTGTTGGGCTACAGAAGTGCCTTCAGGTTGTTTCTCTAATTAGATCTAAGCCCGTGATAAGTATTAGTCCTGTTACAACAACTGTTTATGTTTGAAGGAAAGTTGCCGCCATATACAATGATGATGCCGCTGATATTCTCACTTTCACCATTTTCCATGTAGTAAAGAGAACTCCTTAGATGAGTATGAAGACAGTCTCCAGTCTGCTTTATTCCATTTCCAATGCTAGTGTCCTGTGCTATATCTTAGAATTGCTTTCTTATCCTTGTTAGGTTCTAGTGCCAGTTACTTCTAAATGGAGGTATTTATTTTTGCTCTGCTTCTTTTGTGGTGAATGTGGGCACTTCTACTCAATCCTATCACCAACTACTTTATCCAGAAAACAAAATTTGCTTTGTTTACAGTTTTGGTGACTGAAAGTCCAAACAACACAACAATGGTTCTGATGAGCCCTTCTAGCTTAGCCCTTCTTTGCAATTTTCATTATGACAATAGTAGAGACAAATGGCAAGACAGAATCAGATGGCAAGACAGGAAGCCAGCATCACCACAGGGAGAGGCTAGTCTTGTTCTTTTTATAATAATACTTATTAAAGTAAAATTAACTCATTTTTAAGACCTTTATTATTTGCTTTTTTGGGAAATGGGTTCTGTCTTTTAAAGGTTTTAGAATTTTTTTAAATCATCCCACTTGGGACTAAATACTTAATACATGGAAACTCAGGAGATGAAACATATTCAAGTGAGAGCACACCTGTTGAACATGAGTAATGTAGACTTGTTAGAAGGTTGTGGTCATAACCCAGCAATGGTGACAATTTTTGTGCTAGGGTAGTAATATTGATAGATGTGGCAAGAAGTGGTTCTATTCAAGATATGTTTTAAAGAGAAGAGTAGGTTTGAAGCAGAGGATGTGGAAGAAAATGAAAAGCAATTCTAGGCAGGGTCTAAAGTTCTGGAAACAACTTGTAATATTATATGTAGAAGAGATTACAAACTGGGCTGAATGAGAAACACTTGGAAGAGGGCACAGAGAATAAGCATCTCCCAACTTATAAGAAAAAAGAATGTACACTTGCAAATAATGGATAATGAATTATATAACAAGACAGAAATGTCATATTTAAAAGTATTAAATAACATAAAATAACAAAGATGTATTGTGTTATGTTGTTTTTAATGGGGTAAAATCATCATTTAAAAACCTAAGGCGATGTATTTGAAACAACAATGATACATTGTTAACTAATGCAGTTAGTTACATGGGAACTCAGATTCTACTGGGAGAGATGACAAAATCAATTAAATAAATCAATATATAATTACAAATGTTCCAAAGTGCCATGAATAAAATTAGGGCTGGTAAATGCCTAGGTGTTTTGAAGGGAATATGTTATCTGCCAAGGAAACCCTTTGTATGGATGTTATATTTGAAGTGAATCTTAATGAGTCAGAGATGTCTAAGAGGAAATGACTATATAGATGAAAGTAAATGCTTACATAACAATGAAGGAAAGCTCCAGTAACAAAATTCATATCTGACCAGTAGAATTCAGATGCAAATATTTTAAAAATAAATGACAATAGTCGTCAGAAATAACCTGTAATAAATGTCTGAGATAATTGTTAAAGTAAATTAACAAAAAGATGAATTCATTTATAAAAGAACTATAATAAGTAAGGACTTACCAAGGATAAAGTGATTCCAAATAAACCAACTGAATTGTGCTGTCTATTAGATAGGTGGGTATGCTGATTACTTGTTATCACAGTTCTTGGAAGGCAGTGGGAGATGAATGCTTACAGTTCAAGGCTATTCCCTGTCTAGCAGACCTCAGGTGCACAGCCTTGGACTGGATGTTCATGGTATAGCAGACCTGGACATTCTTTGTGTAATGGACCTGAATGTTCCTTGTTTAGCAGGCCTGATGGACTTGATGGAAGATTTCTGAAGGGTGGACAGACAATGGAATTCTGTGGATACCCCACAGCTTTCTCAGGGCAGCTGAGTGATGGGGAGGGAAAGGGGGGAGATAAGATCTAACCTGGTCGTGCCTAATTTGGCAGGGCTGTTCAGCAGGCCTGATGGAGGCCAGCAGAGCAGTGGTCAGACCTTAATTTATGATTTTTATTGATTGATTTTTGTTTTTTGACAATTTTGTATTGTACATAATATATTTTGGTTATTTTCCCTTTCACTCTTACTTACCTGCAGTGGATAGTAACCTTTCTCTTCTTCCTACCAAGCTCACTTCCCAGATTTATGTTGAGGTTTTGTTTTGTGCCTCACTTTGTTTAATAAGGGGTACCTAATTGACCATAGGTTAGATACTGCCCACTGAAATCTGGTGAAGTTACCAGCACAGAACTGAAAGCAATGAATCCCTCTTCCTGAATTTATCAGTATTCAATAATTCAGCAGTGAGGGGTATGAGCCCCTGAGTACCTCCTCCCTCCATCCCTGACTGACAATATATACATTCATGGGCAGATCCAGTGTATGTAATCACAGCAACTGCAAAGTTCATAATTGCAATGTGTGTCTCAAGCCCAAGACATACATTTAGCAGGCCCTTTTATTTTCTAGTGCATGTATTTTTTTCAAACCTCTCTTCTGCAGTGATCTCTTAGCCAATAGAGGATTTCTCACAGAGTACTTATCTCTTATTTTATTTTATCTTTGATTAGTGTTAGCATATCATTCCTCGTCTTTTCAATTCTTATATTAATTTGTATGGTGCTAGGGATTGAACCCAGGGTTTCATACATGGTATGTGAGTATTATAAATCCTGGATCTACACTTCCAAACCTCATTCCTTTACTTTTACATTTTACAAGAAAAAATTCCCATTAAACTTTTTTACCTTTTTTAATTAATCATTTTATTTGTTTACATTTCAAATGACATCCCCCTCCCAGTTACACCTCCACAAACCTCCCATTCTATCCCCCCTTTCCCCACTCTCCTTTACCTCTATGAGGGAGCCCTTCTGCCCACTCACCAACTCCTGCCTCACCTCTCAAGCATCACACTATACTGGGGTATCAAGCCTCCACAGGAACAAGGGCTTCCCCTCCCATTGATGTCAGATAAGGCCATTCTCTGCTACATATATATTTAGAGCCATGGATCCCTCCATGTATACTCTTTGGTTGGTGGTCTATGGAAGCTCTGGGTGGTCTGAATAGTTGATATTGTTCTTCCTATGGGGTTGCAATCTTCTTCACATCCTTCAGTCCTTTCCCTAGCTCTTCCATTCGGGTCCCTGTTCTCAGTTCAATGGTTGGCTATGAGCATTCACCTCTGTATTTGTCCTGCTCTGGCACAGCCTCTCAGGGGACAGCTATATCAGGCTCCTGTCAACAAGCACTTCTTGGTATCAGCAATAGTGTCTGGGTTTGGTGTCTGCAGATGGGATGGATCCCTTGGTGGGGCAGTTTCTAGATGGCTTTTCCTTCAGTATCTGTTCCATCATTTTTGTCCCTGTCTTTCCTTTGGATAGGAACATTTCTGATATACCACCCTGAATGTGCCTAATCTTGTCTGATACAAGAATTTTTATAGGTATGATATATTTAGGTCATTTTTGTTCATTTGTTCATTCATCCAGTCTTTATCTTATAATTGGTGTGTTTGAGAATTGTCATTTAATGTGTTTTTGATAGTTAAATATATGTCAGTTTTTCTTCTTCCTGAATAACAATTATAATTTATTGATAACTGGTGATAAACTCCCTTAACATGGAATTTGAAGAAAATTATTAGGGAAATTGTTTTAAATATTTTTGATTGATACATTTTTTCCCTCTGGATCCTTTAAATATGTTTTATCTTTGATTTTCTTCAGTTTCAGATATGGTGTTTGTAGGTACCAGACAGACTTGTTTGCTAATATCTTGCTTGATATTTTTGTGAATGTCATTGACATATGACTTGTGATATTTATTTGTGTAATGTGTTGATAATTATTGATTCAAGTATACTTATCTCTTCTAGTATGTTATACATACATCTTATCTTTTATAATACTCAGAGTTCTTAGATATTCTGTTCTGCTATTTTTGGATCTATCTTCTGTTTCCTTCTCTTTTTAAATTATATTGGCCTATATTCTAATTTACTGGTTATAATAAAGCATTTTGTTTGCAGTGATTATATTTGTGGAATTTTTGTTTCTACTTAACTTTAATCTCTGTCTCTTTCTGTCTCTGTCTCTTGTGTGTGTGTGTGTGTGTGTGTGTTCATTTGTGCATACAAGCACAATGTGTACATTGTAATGTGTGGAGGTCTGAGGACAATTTTTGGCAGCCAGTTATATACTCCCATTGTAGATTCCAGGAATTAATTTTTGATTTGCCTGCTTGTACGGCAAGTGTCTTCACTTGCTGAGCCTCCTTGACAGCCCTTTTGCTCTTTTCTAAAATTTAAGATTTTTTTCGCTAATGTTAGGTGAATGCCTTCTATTGATTTACTAGATCTACAATGTTTGACCTAACAAGCACAACCCCACCACCACACACACACAACATACCTCACAAAAAACCAGAGTTAATATAGATCCATGTTGTGTGTCATTTTGTCAGATATTTATTCTAAGCAAGAGGTTACATCTGACTTTCATTTTCATTGTTCACTGTGGCATTTATGTAGGTTTCCAAAACAGAAAGGAAAGTTTTGAATGCGAAAGGCCAGTAAGGAAGCATTTTTAATAGTTCAGAGAAAAAGTCCTGCTGCTTTTTAAAGGGATTAGGATAAGACTATACATGGACTGACCCAGGGCTCCAACTGCATAGGTAGCAGTGAATAGCCTTGTTGGGGCACCAGTAGAAAGGGAAGCCCTTGGTCCTGCCAAGACTGAACCTCCAGTGAACAGGATTGTTGTTGGGGTAATTGAGGAGGATGGGGAGGGGAACAGCCTTATAGAAGGAGAGGGGGAGTGGTTAGGGAGCTGATGGACAGGAAACTGGGAAAGGTAATAATATTTGAAATGTAAATAAGAAATACCCAAATTAATAAAGATGAAAAAAAATGAAAGGGATTGGTATAATTGGCAAGGGAGAAATTGTTGGAATCTGGATAGATTTTGGGCCAGCACTTATAGATTTGTGGGTTTTTTTGTTTTTGTTTGTTTGTTTGTTTGTTTAGATGTGGAGTACCAGTGGAAAAAAAGGAAGAATCATCAATGGGCTAGCCAACTTATTTTTTCACTTGAGCAACTGGAAGAATGAATGCACCTTATATTTGTTTAGTTAGCAAAAGCTCTGGGAGAAACATTTGGGGATGTAATCAGTTTGATTTTGCAGATATTAAAATTTGATGTCTGTTAAATACTTAAGTATATGGAATTTTCAATTATTTATTCAAATCCAGAGCCTAAGAAACATATTCATGGTGGTGATAATACATTGAGTCATCAGTGTGCATATATCTAACATTGTAGTGGTTAACAATATCTAATGGCTTAGTGCATATAATAAAATCCAATCACTAGGGAATATTGATATTTATTGATATGTAGAAGTCAAAGAAGCTATAAGATAATAACATTAGAGGTGTTGAGTAGAGAGTTTAATAACAATTTTTATAGTCTAAGGATGACTGCTTGGGAGGGGTGTTGTGACTGCTTTTCCTGTTAGAGAACTCTTAGAAGATTTGGTTAGTAATGAGAAAGTTAATAAATGTGCCCTGAAGCTAAAGTTTTTATTCTTTTAAGCAATGTAAGCCTCTAGGTGACAAAGGACAACTCATGTCCTGGAGTTTGACACCATTCAGTCAAATTTTCTCAGTTGTGGCAAGGATAAACAGCCTTATTGACACTTAAAAGTCAAATCAATGAGTGCAGCTGGGAAGGCAACTATTAATTTTCTGTATCCATATGCCACATAATATCAGAAGGGGCAGAAACACTTAGAAGTTGGACAGATGGTGTCCTTAAGAGGGTAAATAAGTAGAAGCCTGTGTTTAAAAAAGTATTTTTTGTGGGAGGGCCACAAAATCCCTAGAAACTATTTATTTATTGAAGATCAAAATGAGCTCTATACTTTAAAGGCTAAATGTGCTGATATTTATTAGACTCAAAATTAAAATAGGTAAAATGTTATCTATTTAGGTAAATAAATCCCTATGTGCCTTGTTAATCTACACCATTCCTATTGCTCTAAGTGTCACAGTAAATGCTGATACTTTCTGAATTCATCTTAGAAAGGATTTCATGTTTAAAATAATTTCAAATTAAATGAGGCTTAACTAGAACTTTTTATTCAATCAGTCTCTCCTATTCTTACTAAGGTTTTCATTCTATCATTAAATGACATAAGTAGCAACCAATTATCTTCTATTCTCAATCTAAGACATGCTTTATACTTATATTCTTGCTTCACGTCCAACTTCAAATCTTGCTATCTTTATCTTTAAAAGAGATACCCAATCTATCTTATATCTGTTTTCAATTACTATAATCTCATTTACTATTATTCTAATATCTACCCATTTAAAATCCATAACTATATCTTTTCCAGTGATACAATTTATTTTCTATATAGCAAGAGATTTTGGCTTATTAAATATTAGTCAAATAAAAATCACAATCTTATTTCAATAACGATGATATGATCCAAAATATGTTTACCATACAACTTTGTTTTCTACTATTCTCCTTTGTTATATCTTCATTATATTGGCTTTAATCTCTTTTGTAAGAAGTTAGTTTCTACCTCAGTGCCTTTGTACTTGTATTTTTCTCTCAAATCAAACTCATACCGCTCTTATTTGGAGACCAATATTTTTAATCACAAATCTGGGTTTGATTTGGTACAATTTATTGAAACTTTGATATCTGATTTTTTTGCACTTTGGAAGTAATGTCACATACTTTACACAGTTCCAAAGGGAATTAAGTTATATGAAATACTATATTAAATTGTATAAAATATTATAAAATAAAAGCATCTAACAAGAATATGACACAGTATATGATTTCCTTTTAAATCCTCCATTGATATAACC
Source organism: Rattus norvegicus (assembly GCF_021556685.1). Lineage (NCBI taxonomy): Eukaryota > Metazoa > Chordata > Mammalia > Rodentia > Muridae > Rattus > Rattus norvegicus. The sequence goes on along the minus strand of NC_141554.1, from coordinate 81,361,176 downwards.
TTTTCTTTTTCTAAACTCCTTCAAGTCCAAAGAATATAGCATATTAAAATATATATCATGCTTAATTTAAATTTTCACTTACTTTAGTTTATAATATTCTCTTTTGACCCATTCTGATCTCCATTAAGGAAAATGATATTTTATATTATTCTAGTATCATCTACAATGACTCACATAGAACTAAACACAAAGTAAGTGCTTATCAAGACACACTGACTTTCTATCTCCAAAGAGATTATTATAATATTAAACAATAAGGAAGGTCACACAGTATTTATACATTTTGTTGTGTGTTAATGCAAGATTTATTGGGTTTCAGTAAGCATGAGAAAAGGAACATAATAGACTTTGGTGATACTGCCAGTCCACTGATCAGAAACATTCCTTATATCATTTGACTAGGAACATAAATGATGACTAAGAAGAAAAGCCATGTCTGCATTCCCTGTCTCTCTCTGGCCTTTTATTACTATGTTAATTTACACCTGTTAGCATGTTTTCAGTTAAATGTCCTAAAATCATTCAAAATCTTTGGTGTCTGTTTCTCCTTTAAGGTTCACAGATACTGCAAGGATAAGACTAATTGTTTTTCTATTACATTGTATTATTTTTTCATATGCCCTATAATTAATACAGTGTGTTGTGAAAACACAACAATGAATGCAAAAATATAGTTGCCCTTACATATCTACCCCATTGGATCTTTAAATGTGTATTTTATGGCTCTTTTGAAGATCAAGGATAACTTTGATGGTGGGATTAGGAAATATTAATGGTAAGAATTAGGTTTAAGTTAGACAGGAAAAAGGTGATTTTTCTCTGTCCCATCAGCTATCAATCACAAATAGTTTCTTGCTTAAGGGTATGATGTTGTGTCAACTTCTTCATACTGGGTTGTGGTTTTCTTTTTAACTTGTGTAGGTCTTGTGTATTCTTTCACAGTCTCTATGAGTTCATATGTGCAATAGCCCTCTTGTGTTTGGAAGATGCTGTTCCCTTAGAGTTATATACCACCTCTGGCTCTTATAATCTCTCTGCTTCCTCTTCTGCATGAATCCCTGAGCCTTGACTAGAAATGGTTGAGAAAGACATCCCACTTAGGGCTGAGTGCTCACTCTTGCACGTTGTCCATTGTAGTTATCTATGTTAATTACCACCTACTCTAAGAAGATGAAGAAGAAGGAGAAGAAGAAGAAGAAGAAGAAGAAGAAGAAGAAGAAGAAGAAGAAGAAGAAGAAGAAGAAGAAGAAGAAGAAGAAGAAGAAGAAGAATGAGAGATTCCTTGATCTATGTGTATAAAAATATGCCATTAGGAACCATGTTATTGGTATGTTCATTTATCAGAATAACAGTAGTATGTTTTCCCTTAAGGACCATGATGTACCTACTTTTATGTCCCTCGCTCATTAACAATGTCAGGTATGGGTTCTATTTTATGGAGTGTGCCTTAAATCTAATGAAGAAATCATTGGTTACTCTAAGAATATTTGTGCCTCTATTGCACAGTATACACAGAATACCTTGAAGTCAGGTCTCTGTTTTAGTTCATTATGGTTATGACTGGGAGATACCAATGATTATCTTTCTCCTACAGTAGCGTGCATATTACCTTCCAGTACTATGAATGTTAGTCCCCATCTGGGAATCCATCCCCTTATATATACAGCCACCAAAAGTAGATAAGATTGATGAAGCCAAGAAGTGCATTCTGACAGAGCCTGATATAGCCGTCTCTTGAGAGCCTGAGCCACAGCATGACAAATACAGAAGCAAATGCTAACAGCACACCATTGAACTGAGAACGCAGTCCCTATTGGAGGAGTTAGAGAAAGGATTCAAGGAGCACAAGGAACTTGCAACCCCATAAGAACAACAATACCAACCAACCAGAGCTCGCAGAGACTAAACCACCATCCAAAGACTGTACATGGACTGTCCCATGGCTCCAGCTGCAAATGTAGCAGAGGATGCCCTTGTTGGGCACCAATGGGAGGAGAAGCCCTTGGTCCTGCCAAGGCTGGACCCCCCCCCAGTGTAGGGGAATGTCAGGGGGCAAGAAGGGGTGGGTGGTTAGGGAGGGGAACACCCTTAAGGAAGAAGGGGAGGGGAAACTAGGCAAGGAAATAACATTTGAAATGTAAATAAAAATATCCAAGAAAAAAAGAAATGTGGCATAATCTCTCCAAACAGCATGACTACCTGGGGGCCAACTGTTCAAATATATGCGCCTATGGGCAGTATTTCTCATTTAAGTATCAAACACACCAAAGGCATTTTTCCCTTTTGGCCCACTTGAAAATACTACATTTCAATGGGAAGCATTTATGTTCATTTTTTTTCAGAATTTCATATTTTCCTAGAGTGCCATTTATCCTATCTTTTAGAATTCTTAGGATATTCAAAACACATAAAATCCAGAGTAAGTATATCTTTCTCTGATTAGGGGAAAAAAGCCTATAGCTACTCAATGTCCTTCATTTTAGTAAAAGGTTAGTAATGACCATGTCTGGTTAAGAATCTATCTTATCTGTACATATAGATATTCATATATGATTTACCCAAATTTTTCATTGAGAAATAATTTTAAAAGCTAAGAATTTCTTTAAAGAGTCTGGTCCAATGCTTTTCAGTATATATGAATAGGAATTGATGATTGAATGAATTTTGAAAATTTTTATTATCTCAAAAAAATGGAACTCCTATATTTGGTAAGTAGTACTACCTTTTTTTCTCACCATAAGCTTAGAATAATCTGCAAATACATAGGCGAATGCCAGAAGCAAACCACTGAACTGAGAACGGGACCCCCTGTTGAAGGAATCAGAGAAAGGACTGGAAGAGCTTGAAGGGGCTCGAGACCTCATATGAACAACAATGCCAACCAACCAGAGCTTCCAGGGACTAAGCCACTACCTAAAGACTATACATGGACTGACCCTGGGCTCCAACCTCATAGGTAGCAATGAATAGCCTAGTAAGAGCACCAGTGGAAGGGGAAGCCCTTGGTCCTGCCAAGACTGAACCCCCAGTGAACATGATTGTTGGAGGAAGGGTGGTAATGGGGGGAGGGTGGGGAGGGGAAGCCCATATAGAGGGAGAGGGGAAGGAGTTAGGGGGATGTTTGCCCGGAAACCGGGAAGGGGAATAACAATCGAAATGTAAATAAGAAATACTCAAGTTACTAAAGATAAAAAAAAGAATAATCTGATAATCATCCTTTTCCAAACTGTCAAATATCATTAGAAATTTCTATATAATATAACATGTGGTCTTTTGGAAAAGGTTTTTGTTTTTATCATAATGGGTACAAGGTTCATCTACACTATAGCATTTGTACTTATTTTATGACCTGATATTCAATTTTATGGATATGTAACATTTTAAAATCCATTCTTACCTGCATACTTGGTTTTATCAAAGATTTTTCTGCATCTATTCAGATAACTGCATATGCTTTTTATCACCTTAATGTCACTTTAGTTGCTTTTCTGACATTAGACATTTTCAACCCTTTTAAATTCCATTTTGTAATGGTGTATAATTAACATTTTGTCTGGATTTTGTTTGCTAGTGTACTGATTTTTATATCTGTGTTCATTAAAGTTTGTTGGCGTATAGCTTTCTGTTGTTGTGATGTTCTTGGTGACTGTTGCATGTGAACAATACTGACTTTCTAACTGAAATGGTACATATATGTGTATCACTTAGATTTTGAAATTATTCATGAAGAATTTTATTAATTTATAAGTATTTCTGTAATTCAATAGTAATTTGATGGCTCTTGGTTTTTATTTGTGGGTGTGATTCTTTGAATATTATACAGTATCTTCATTTATTATCTATTTATTATTTATTATTTATTAACCTATTTTTTCATTAAATTGTTTCACTAGGTTTTACCTTTATATTAAGTTATACATTTCTTCTAAATGGCAAGTTTGCTCAGAATTACAGTTTTTCTTTAAAACTCCTTTTCAATCAGTAACTTCAGCAATAATGTCACTTTCATTTCAGACTGTAGTACTTTTATCTCCCCTCCACTTTTGTGTATTTGTGTATTTCTTTCTTTTCTAAAAAATTCTTTGATTTGCTTATTTTTCTATACTTTTATTAAAAACTTTAAACTGAAAAATAATCTCAGAAATGGTTAGGCTTGTGTTATGACTACATCTGGGCATCCTGAGGATTTCTTTAGATAACTTTTGTGAAACCAAAGTTTTAAAACATTTCAGTATATGATATGTGAGTTTCACCATCTTCTTAAGGAAAACTCCATAAATTTAAGGGCCTGCTTATTTGAGATAGCACAAAGAACTCCATTTTATAATACTCATTCCACAAATTGAGTCTTGCATTGTTATTGTAATGATGGTTCCTCAATATTCTCCTTTGATACAAATTGAATCTCTTCCAAATCCTAAGCATCATGGAAAATAAAGAAGGTGGAATAAAGAATACTATGTGATCTGAAATCTTAATTATTGGATCTTATAAACATCCTATTATTTGGCAAAACATCTTTGCTAAAATGTATTAAGCTAAAGCTCTTGAAATTAGGGTGTTATCTTGGATTACCAAGGTGAGCACTGCATGTCATTATAAGTGATCTTACATGAGGAAAAAAAAAACAAGAGATAATACAGGAGGGGAGAAAGGGGAGGGTTTGACAAGAAAATGAAAGCAAGATTGTACAAGTTTCCCCTCAAGACAAGAAGCTGTACAGAGTAAGGAACAAATTTTCTCCTTGCCTATTAAGGAAGGTGACCAGGAATGATTGTGAACTGTAAAAAACTTCATATCTATTGGTTTATAGTTATCCAATATATGGGATCTTATTACAATAGCTACAGGAAGAATAAGTAGAAGATAAATGAAATATGAATAGATAGTACAAAAGATTTGGTTTCATGTGCAAGAGATAAAAACAACTCGGGTAAATAAATTCATATAATATATGTGTTCACTTATATTATCATTGATATCAAAGATAGACTTTTGTTCTCCTAATCTGATGGAATCAAAGTTTATGAAAACTGGTTACTCCTTAGTCAAATTTCTCAATAATGGATATATACCGATTACCTTTATTTGCTATAACTTCACTATTTGACTAATTAGATGTTGACAAGACTAGAGTTATGAGTGATGCCTATTTAAGCTCATCCTGTAAACTCTGATGAAGGCTCAAAGATGAAAACCACTGACTTGACCAATGAAAATAATTAGCTGAAATCTATGCAGCAGCATTGATTTAGAAATTCTAGACTGCTATATTATAGACTGCATAATTTATTAGATATTGTCAAATTTGAAGAGCCATCCAATTCTGAGAATATTCCTCTGGGGAAATCCGAAAAATTTTAAAACTCTTAAAGTATTATGTGTTTATTGGTTCAAAATTATTTGGTCTCTTTAACCTAGTTCAATAAAATTGAATAGCAACATTCTTACATCAGCTATATTGCTATACTGTCTGTATTCACAATGTATGTATGCATGGGTCTTCTTTTACTCATTCTAACTTTCTTTCTGAAATTTCACTGAGCTGCAGGACAAAATCTACAAAAAAACACATAGGAATTGATGGTACTAGTAAAGAGAACATAAAATTGTATTGGGTTTAATTTATTAATATGTTCATGTATTGACATTAGTTTATTTTCTGTTGTAGCTTAAAGATGTATATGGTGCTCTAATAGTTTGGTAAACTTTTTATATGAAATATAGACTTCTGTGATTTAATGTGTCCTGTCCAAAACTTAATTGTTATCAATGTGATAGTGTTAATAGTTGGAGACCTATAAGGTTAGCAGGCAATGAGGGGTACTCATTGTGATAGAGATTATGTAGTCTTATAAAAGTTCATGATGGAGAGAGTAAGTATATGTGGTTCTTATTCAAAGTGCTACTATAGGTGGAAGAAAGAAGATTTCATGAGATATTACATGCTAACACCCTGATTTTTCTTTTTCTTAGCTTTTGACACTGATAGTTCATTTTTATTTGTCATAACATATTCCGTAGTATGCTAAAATATCATCATGAAAAAGACTAAGATATAGACAAAAATGAACAGTGAATCAATGAAAAATCAAGAAATGCTTTGGTTTTACATTTATATTTATATTAGTTCCTTGATAATCTTATACAATGCATTTTCATTATATTCACTCCCACTCCTGCCCCAATTTCCCTATGCCCACCTCCTATCTCGCTTGCACTTCCCAACATTGTGCTCTCCTTTTCATGTAGCTGAGGTAAACTTGACCTGATCTCATACTTATGGATGTGGGATCATCCATTGGAGCATGTTTGATCTATCAGTAGACAAATTGTTAAAGAAAACCACCCTTCTTTTTCCTAGAAGCCATTAGGTATGGGGGGGGGGGCTTCAGAACTCCTCTTCTCTATGCTAGAATATGACTGGCTTGATCTTATGCGGATTATCACAATTACTGTGAGGTCATGAATGCAGTAATCCTGTCATGTCCACAAAACACTGTATGGCTCCAATCATCCCCAATTTGTAGCTTTTTAAAATTTTTTTAACTTTTTAATTTTTTTTAATTTGTGGCTCTTAAAATATTTTCAATGCTTTGATTAAGTGAAGAGAAAATAACATTAAGGCTTAGACTGATTTAAATAATATAATGAATCTGTCACCTAATTTGTGTGAAAGTTAGAAGGTATGAGAAAGTTTTTCTTTCACCAAGTTAAAAGAAATAAATTTGTGATAAATAAATTTGTATAGGTTTGTATGGGACCCTTGAAATGTTCTACGGTTCTTTTCTGCAGCTCAGACCTGAAAGTAAAAAAAGAAATTTTTATTGGAATTTTTTTTTTACATTTCAAATGTTATCCCCTTTCCATAAACCCCCTATCCCCTCCCCCTCCCCCTCCTTCTATGAGGGTCTTCCCCCACCCATCCATCCACCCCTTCCTGCTTCCCTGTCCTGACATTCCTCCACATTGGGACATCTAACATTGGCAGAAACAAGGGCTTTTTCTCCCATTGGTGCCGAACAAGGCCATCCTCTGCTACACATGCAGCTGGAGCCATGGGTGGGTCCATGTGTACTCTTTGGATGGAGGTTTATTCCCTGGGAGGTCTGGTTGGTTGTCATAGTTGTTCTTATGGGGTTGCAAACCCCTTTAGCTCCTTAAATCCTTTATCTTAACTCCTTCAATTTGTCATGTCTGGCAGAGCCTCTCAGGAGACAGCTATATCAGGCTCCTGTTAGCATTCACTTCTTTGCATCAGCAATATTGTCAGGATTAGGTGGCTGGACATGTATGGGCTAGATCCCCAGGTAGGGCAGTCTCTGGATGGCCATTCTTTCAGTCTCCACTCAAAAATTTGTCTCTGTATTTCCTCATTATTTTTATTACCCCTTCTAAGAAGGACTGAAGCATCCACACTTTGGTTGTCATTCTACTTAAGCTTCATGAGGTCTATAGATTGTATGATTGGGTAATCCAAACATTTGGGCTAATATCCACTTATCAGTGAGTATATACCATGTGTGTCCTTTTGTGTCTAGGGTAAATCAATCAGGATGGAATTTTCTAGTTCCATCCAATTGCCTGCGAATTTTATGAAATCATGGTTTTTGATAGCTGAGTAGTACTCCACTGTAAATATACTACATTTTCTGCATCCATTCCTCTGTTGAGGGACAGTCCCATCTTCTGGCTATTATAAATAAGGCTGCTGTGAACATAGTGGAGCATGTGTTCTTCTTATATGTTAGAGCACCTTTTGGGTTTATGCTCAGGAGAGGTATGGCTGGGTTCTCAGGTAGTTCAATGTCCAATTTTCTGAAGAACCTCCAGACTGATTTCCAGAATGGTTGTACCAGTCTGCAATCCCACCAACAATGGAGGAGTGTTCCTCTTTCTCCACATCCTCACCAGCATCTGCTGTCTACCTCACACTAGTCAGAATGGCTAAGATAGAGTGTCATTTTTATCTTTTAAGTCTTTTGGTGCCTGAGTCCATCAGGTCAGTTCCTTTCAAAGCAAGGCCATTTGATTTTGTCTTTTTAATCCAATGCATCTTTTAAATGTAATTTTTTTATTTAGAGAAATTCATACTTGACCATGATATTTGCATAATTTTTGCTCCTTTTTCTCACTCCAACTTTTTCCATGTCCTCTGTTTCTACAAAATTCATGACATTTGCTTCTTTATTATTATGTGTATATATGCATGTGTATCTGAATAGATACATATATGCAAAACCTACCAAGTCTATTTAGCTATGCTTGTATGTACATGTGCCTATAGATGGCCAGGGGGATTGGACAACCTGTGTGGCAGCCAATATCTGAAAGAAACTAATTGTCTCTTTCCTAGTAGTCATCGGCACCGAAGCATCTGGGAATTGTGTAGTTCCCCCAAGCCACATTGGCATGTCATCTGGTGTGATCACGTTATAGGTCTTGTTTAGGCAACCATATTGTTGAGATTTCATTGGCATAACTTCCTTGTCATATCTGGGGAACACTATCTAACAGGCATCTTGGTCCTCTGTCTGACAATATTTCTGTCTACTTTTCCAAAATTTTTTTTTGGTGAAGTTTAGGTGTGGAGGTTGCATTTTAGCCAAATTAATTGGAGTTTGGCATTGCATAGAAAATCACTCTCTGCACTTTGATTAGTTATGGATATCTGCAGTTGTCTACAATCTATTGCATAAAACTACTTCTCTGATTAAGAATGAGAGTTACACTTATTTCAGAGTATGAGGGTATATTTTTAAAATACAGTTAGACATTCCATCTGTTTAAGGAAATGGCAGTAGTGTGTTTCTCCTCCAGGTTCTGTAATCTCTCCATTCATGAGTACTTGACTAAGTTTACAGGCTTGAATTACTTCCTTTTGAGGGAATTAATTAATCAGGTCTTAAGTCCAATTATGCAGTTGTTCGTTACCGCATGGTAAAGGTGTCATTATTTGAGTTTTTGTTTTTTGTTTTTTTTTTTTTTACCTCTGTCGATCATTGTTTTAGTTCATAGGCTTTACAGATGGGTAGGAGTACATATTACTTCTCTCCTGTGGCAGCTTGTATAACACCTTCAGTTAGTATGGGAGCCAGTCCTCAAGGAGGAGGCTTCCAGGACAGTCACCATCCAATTCTTCTGATTTGTATGTCTAAAGAGGGTCTTTTTTGAGTTCTGAAAATCAATCAAGGTGATAGCAGTAGCTCGTATTTTTTTGGAGTCTTGTATTCCCCCGACTAGAAACCTCAGGGGAGGTTTCATACCTGGTGCTGATTCCTAGCACTTGTGGGGAACTGCTATATGTGTGTTAAAACAATGCATTTTTAAGTATGCTTATAAGATGTTTCTATGTGGCTGACCGAAGCATTCTTATTGTTATTGGCTCCCCTCCTTCAGTGTTCCCTGCATACTCCATCTTCTCCCCTCTGCTGTTAGGAGTACCACACTCCCTTTCCTCCTTTATAACACTGTGTACTACTAAGACTCTTTCTAGAGCTACCCGCCACAACTGTCCCTTCTTATATTCCTGCTTTCTACCATTTTTCCAGGTTATATTTTCACATCTAAAGACTCAGAGCTCAGATCCACAGATGAGACAAAACATGTAGAACTTGTCTTTCTGAGTCTGGATGATTTCACTAAATTTAATATTGTTTAGGCTCATCCATTTACCTGAAAAATGTTATGATTTTATTTTTCTTTAGAGCTTAATATTTCATGGTTTGTAGGAAACACATTTTAATTACCCATTCATCAGGGTATTTTGCTTTTTTCTATTTCCTAGCAATTGTGAATAGAGCATCAATGGACACGGCCGAGAAACTATCTCTAGAGCATGATCTATGTTATAGCCCAGTGATACCACTTCTTGACATATACCCAAAGGACCCAAAATTCAAGTCTGCATTAATTAGTTGTGGAATTAAGGCAATGTCTATTAACATGTCATTAAATAAACAAATTTATTCATCTTCTCTTGTAAGTTCACTGGTTTGAAGAGATAATAATGCTCGACTCCTTCCCAAATATTCTTTGTTTATGCATGACACTAGTAAGATTTTTTTTATTGACTACACTCTTTTACTTGAATATTCTACTCTTAAAGTTTTTGTGGGGGTTTGTGTGTGTGTGTGTGTGTGTGTGTGTGTGTGTGTGTGTGTGTGTGTGTATCCTGTACAACACTGATGTGTTGGGTAGTTTAAAACAACTTGACACAAATTAGAGTTATTGGAGAAGAGGTAGGCTCAGTGGAGAAAATACTGCCATAAGATTGGGCTGGTGGCAAGCAAGAGGACCCAGTCCATTGTAGAAGGGGGCACCCCTTTGGAAGAACAGCTAATATTCTCCTATTCATGGAACCATCTCTCTACCCCTGGTTGGAAGACTTTTAATGAGTGCTTCTATTTCCTTAGATCTATTCAAATCATTTATCTGATCTGGATTTAGCTTTAGTAAGTGACATCTATCAGGGAAATTTTTCAGTTCTTTTAGATTATTCTAATTAGTAGAATATGGGTATTTGAAGTATGACATAAAATTTCTTTGGATTTTCTAGGAGTCTGTTGTTACTTTCCTCCTTGTTTCTGATTTTGTTAATTTGGATATTCTCTCTGTGCTTTTAGTTAGTTTGGATAAGAGTTTGTCTATCATGTTAATTTTCTCAAAAATTGAATTCTATGTTTTATTGCTTCTTTATATTGTTCTCTTTGTGCCTATTTTATTGGTTTCAGCCCTGAGTTTGATTACTTCCTGCGTCTACTCCATTTGGGTATGTTTGTTTCTTTTTCTTCTATAGCTTTCAGGTATACTGTTATGTTGTTAGTACAACATTTCTCTAAATTCCTTATAAAGTTACTTTGTGATATAAATTTTCCTCTTAGCACCTCCTTTCTTTTTGTCCCATAATTTTGTGTATGTTGCATATTCATTTTCATTGAATTCTAGGAATTACTTATTGCTGTATTATTCTTCTAATCATTCTAATTCAACAGTATTCTAAATATAGAATATATGATATATTTATTCTATATTATATATTCTAAGTATAGTATAATAAATATTCTGATTATTCTAATAATTTAAATTGTTGTCTTAACAAAGTACTCATTCAGTATGATGTGGCATTATAATCTTTTACTTGGTTTCTGTTTCTGTTTCTGTCTATTCCTGTGTCGGTCTCTGTCTGTCTATCTATCTGTTTGTTATGTATGTGTGTGCCTGTCTTTCTCTCTCTCTGATAGAATGATTTACTAAAATTTATTAAAGTAATTTAACATATCTCTCATCTCACTAGTCTATCATTTTTCTCTCTATTTTTTTACCAAAATTATTTTATACAACATATTTATTTTAATTCATATTTAAAAATTAACATTTTTATAAAAGAAAAAATTTAATAGATAATAACTGGTTATAAGTATTTGATGATATTGTGCAGCTAGGAATCAGCAATATTAAATTTTCTTTTACCTATTCAAAATCTTTCTGTGAGAGTAATTTTTTTCATGGCATTAATAACTTTCTTTTCTTTTGGGTGATATCCAAGGCAGTCCTAGTATCATTTATCATTTTTTAAATTGAAAATAGATTCTTATACAATACAACATGACCACAGTTTCCCCTCCCTTCATTCCTTCCAGATCTACCCCACCTCCTCACCCCCCTGATCCATTACCCACATTTTTCCTTCAGAAAAGATCAAGACTCTCAGAGACAACAAACACATGAAAACAATATACAATGAGACATGCCAAACACCCTCATATTGAGGTTGGACAAGGCAACTCAATAGGACAAAATGTCTAAAGAGCAGGGAAAAGAATCCGACACACCCCTACACTCACAATTAGGAGTCCCACAAAACACCAAGCTAATAGCCATAACATATATGGAGGACTTGGTGCTGATCCAGGCAGATCTGTGTTTGGCTCTTCAGACTCTATGAGCCTATATGAGCTCTGTTTAGTTGACTGGATGGGCTATGTTCTCTTGGTGCCCTAAATTTTTTCCTTCTCCTTTTCTTTTGTGTTCCCAAATCTTCAAGGGGAGGGACCTGATGGAGTCTGGCTAAGGCTCTTTGCTCCTGCTTTCATCTGTTGCCAGAGGAGGCCTGTTTGCTAATGACTAGATAAGCCATTTATCTATGAGTACAGTAGAAAATCATCAGGAATCATTTAATTGATTTTATTTATTTGTCTGTCTGTTTTAGCAGCATTGTTTAGTTCTACAGTAGATCTCTGGACTATCATTTCTTTTATTCCTGACCATATAAGCAGTGTCAGGCATGGGCCTCCTCTTGTGGTATGGGCCTCAAGTTAAATCACACTTGCTAGGCCATCATTTTCCCAGCACATTTTGTGACAAAACAAGATTGTTGGTCAAGGATTTTGTGGGTGCATTGATGTCCTGGTTTTTTTTTTCTTTTTCTGTAGACTGCAGAGTTCCTTTGCGCACCAAAAAGCCTAGAACACAGGGGTCAAGGCTTTATACAGACAGCAACTCGAACTCTCTACATACAGTGAGCTGTGTGAATGTTGTTTTAGACAATGCTACCTACCCCTCAGTTTACAGAGAGCAGTCCCTGAAACATCAGCCTGGATTGTTTGAGGCTCTCTACCAGGAGCCAACCCACCTTCAACTAGTAACTCAGTTGAATGCAACCCAGACCTGCCACTGTAATCCGCATCTGGCTACAGAAGACTGCTAGTTAAAATTCTTTATCTACCCTTAATACGAGTCCTTACTGGGATCATCCAAAAAGATTCCTGGAAGTTTTCACTGCACTAGGTTTCCACAACACTACTAATTTTCCAAAGCTCCTCAGTTCGAGCCATCTCCTTCAAACTATCCCCAATAGAGCTGCCCTGGTTAACTAACCTATCTGGCTGAGTGAATTATAGTTTGATTATCCACTTAATAGTGAATACATATCATATTTTTTTTTCTTTCTGGGTCTTATTTAACTCACTTGGGATGGCTTTCAGAGAACAGTTGTGCTAGGTTCCAGTCTGCAAGTATAGTAGAATATCATTAATCATGTCAGGGGTGAGCTTTCTCTCCTGACATGGGTCTCAAGCTGGGCCAATCATTGGTTGGCCACTCCCTTAATTTCAACTCCATATTTTGTAGGCAGGCCAAATAGTTTTGTAGGCTTTGTTATGGGTTGGTGTCCACTGGAAGTCTTGCCTGGTTACAGGAAGTAGCCATTTCAGGTTCCATATACCCAATTGCTAGGAATTTTAGCTAGGGTCACCCTCTTAGATTCCTGGGAGTTTTCCTTGTCCTAGATTTCAAGCTAGTCTCGGAGATACCCCTCATCACAGTTCTCTTCCCTCAATCTTTCCCACACTTGATCCCTCTGCTTCCCACACCTTCTCCCACCTCTGTTCCTCCATCCTTCCACCCCCAATGTCTATCTTATTTTCACCTGTCAATGAGATTCAAGCAGGATATTAAATATTTCTTTGTTAGTCATTTGGGATTCCTCTATTGAGAATTCTGTCTAGATTTGTACATTTTAATAGGATTGCTGTTTTTATATCTAATTTCTGGATTTATTTTTATATATGTTGGATATTAGACTCTATTAGATGCAGAATTGGTAAAAATATTTTCCTATTCTGTAGGCTGCCACTTTATGTGATTGATGTTGTCCACTGTCTTATGTAAACTTTTCAGTTTCGTGAGGTCCTGTTTACTAATTATTATTATTGCCTGTGCTATTCTGTTCAGAAAATCTTTTCCTATGACAGGATATTTGAGCCTATTTTTCACTATCTATTCTTTCAGGTTCAGTGTATATGGTTTTATGTTTAGTTCTTTGATCCATTTCAGCTTGAGTTTTGAACAAGATGATAAGTATAGCTCTATTTGCGTTTTTACATCCATTTTAATCAGCATAATTTTTGAAAATGCTTTCTTTTTCCATTATGTATTTCTGGCTTCTTCATAAAAACAATCAGGATTCCATAGGTGTGGGGACTTATTTCTAGGTTTTCAATTCTAACTCATTGATCAATGTGTCTGATTTTGAGCAACATTCTTTCAACTATACTTCGGTAGTATAAGTTCAGATTGGGAATGGTGGTGACCTCTAACAGTTCTTTCATCATTCAGGAGTTTTTTTTAGTTATCCTTGATGTTTGTGATTCCATGAAAGATGAAAATCATCTTTTCAAAATGTATGAAGGATTGTGTTAAAATTTCGAATCTCTAGATTGCTTTTGACAGAATGGTGATTTTTAGAATGGTGATCCATGAACATGGGAGAATGTTACCTCTCGTGATATGTTTTAAAGGGTTTTTTTTATCATTAAAATCTTTCACTGGTTAGAGATACCCAAGTCTTTTTTTTTAATGTTTGAAGCTATGTTCCAGGTTGACAAACTTCAATTAACAAGAATAGTTAGCTAGAAGAGGGACTAAAAGAGCCAAAGGTGGGGGGGGAGTTAGTCCATTTAGAAGACTTTCTCAGCACTGTAAATTTTGATAAATTAGGTCTTTGTTTTCCTTATGTCAGATGGTACTGTCTATGTGCTGAGTTTATGGTCTAAATGGTATTTCCATTATGGGGTCAGTCAGTTGTGCTTAGATATAGGGGCCCACTGAGTTCCAAGACACTGTTATATACTGTTTGTGTTTCCATAGATGTCTTTAAGGGATTTGAAAATTTGCCTCTTAAAGACTTATAATAATTCATAAAATCTTTTTTAAGTTCTTGTCTTGTGTTGTAGGTATATTGCATTTCTCTAGACCCACTCTAACAGGGTTAATGGGTTTTAGTGGAGACATACTATTCCTGGGAGTTATTTGATTATATTTTATGCTGACATTTTAGGAATCTGAGTTTAGGATTATTTTAAATGTTACTATTTGGTCTTGTCTTTGTTGGGGCACTGTTTTGTTCTTCGGTTTCTGTTCTTTCTTCTTAGGATAATGTTGTGGTGTGGGTTATCTGATAAGAAATGCTTCTGAGATCCTGCTAGCTGGGGGTTCCGGTTAAAATGTGTTTCTTCTATTGAGAGATGACTTAGGGATAGAGATGACTTGATGCAGAATGAGGGTTCCACAGCCAGAAGGGAGGGAGGGTGTGTCACTAGAATCCACTTAGTCTATTGGCAATGGGGTCAGAAAGTGGGGACGATCCATAGCATGAAGTCTGCTATAGAACTGAGGATGAGACTGGAGTGTTGGATTTGGCAAAGAGGAGAGAGACTGAAGATTTAAATATTAGCTCCCTGCCAGCAGTGACTCTCAGGGAATGCTTGAAGAAGTTGGAGGCTGAGACAAAGGTGGTGAGGAAGGCTGTAGCAGAAGATTTGTAAGATCTGCTGGTGATGAGGGAAGATAGGAGGGAGCTGCAGCATGTGTTAGGCTACAGGACCGAGGATGAGACTTGGGGATTGGATTTGGTAGAAAGGACAGAGAGTGGAGATCTGAAGATCAGCTATTACCTTCTAAGAATTTTTTTTGTTGCTTGTATGTTTTTTCATGGTTAGACTACTAAAATCTATTTTGGAAAAATTGAAACATGTATATTTTGTGGTCTATTGAAACAAAATATGTAACACATGCAAATTAAAAGATGTTTTTTCCTCACAGTTCCAGACTGCAGAAGTCTTGTTGGCATGAGACTGAGGCAGCAGGTTATACTGCACACACATTCACAAAGGAGGGAGAGAAGTGAATGGTTATGCTCACTTTTCTTTCTCCTTTTTCCTCAGTTCATGAAAACAGCCCATGGAATAGTGCCATCTGGAATTAAAGGAAGTCTTCCCATTTCAGTTAACCCTATGTAGATAATCGCTAACAGTCACAATCAGAGGCTTCGTGCCACATATATTTATTAATAATTGTGATCATCATGTAGTTCAACAAGTCATTAAAACTTATTTTTTGCGACCAAACTAATCAAAACCTTTTGAGTAACCATTTTCTATTTCTTACTTCCAAAAACTAATTACTTTTTCTTTTCAAGAAAACATTTTAAGTGTGTGTGTGTGTGTGTGTGTGTGTGTGTGTGTGTGTGTGTGTGTGTGTGTGTGTGTAAGCATTGCCTACATGTAGTTATGCTTGCAGGTCAGAAGAAAGCATCAAACTCATTGGAGCTAGAGTTAAGGAGGTTGTAAACTGCCTGACATTGATGTTAGTGTCCAAACTTAGGTCTTCTTCAAGAGCATCAATCATTCTTTAACACTCAGCCATTTCTCCAGTCCCTAAAACTAATTTCATTAATTTACTTAAAATTCATATAAATTTTATTTTTCTCAGTGTATATTATACATTATTGTAATATCTTTTCATTTGGTATTACTTTTGTAATATTTATCTCTCCAAGTGTATGGTTTGAGCACTCAGCCCATATCTTGTTTACTTCCTTATTCTACTAGACTTGGCAACAACATATAACGCAGACTGGAATACACATTTACTTTCTTATGTTGAGGGATGCATCACTGGCAGAGATAAATAGCATTCCTCCTGAGATAAACATTTGCTACAGTTTCATTTAGGTAATTTACCTATACCCTCCTGATGTGCCAACTACAGGCTTGATCTCCTAAACTCTGAGTTTTCTTTTTGATTAGCAAGCTAATACATATAACTGGAAACAGAACAAATCCTTTAATTATTTGGCTGTTCTTAGAAAATGTCCTACAAATTGTGTCCAATGGAATCCTTAAAGCCACAAATCCTTGAGGAAGAAAAAATCCAAATCTACCTTGTCTCCAATGCAGTTTTCTTAGATTGTCATATAAGTGAATAATATATCCATGGGCATAGTTTAAACCTTTTGACTATTTGTTATTAGTGGTATTTTCTTTTTTACCTTATACTTCAGATTAATTTTAACTATCTTTAATATGTTCATTGTTTCCCAATGAAAATATTGAAATTTTGTCACTGATAATCTTTTTTTCCCTCTATTCATACCTATTTTCAATGTTCTGCTCTAAGTGCCCTGCTGGTTCAAGATGAATAGGAAGATATGTTATAAATAGACAACACCACAGGACACTCTGTAAGCTGTTAACTTTCATTAGCACTTCACTTCAGAACTTAATATGGAGGGAACCACTTCTCTGTTCTCTGTCATTCCCTGCTTGATAATAATGACAAGAAGCCATGTGAGTTTACTACCCACCAGCCACTGACAGAATTCCTGTGTCATCCAAACAGTTAGGTTGATAAGCTGAATGATGAGAAAGCTTGTTAGGTATTTCAGTGTGTGGGACCCATACACAAAGGAAAGGAGAATGATTTACATTTTCTGGGCAACTGTGAAACTTCAACAAAGGACTTTTCCTTCTGCTATTAACTTGTTAAAAACAAATAATAACAGTTCTTCATCCACTTGATACAAATGTGGAAAAGGATGCAGTAAGTGACTTCTAGAAAAGCCACATTCCAGAAGAGAAAGACGTAGACAAGCCTGGAAGGTATTTACATGGGATATGACTCTTTTTAAATAGTTCAGATATCTGGATTGTACTGAAGTATTTAGTTGTTCATGTTCATGTATTTATTAGCGCACATTTACTAGATCATACTATGTGCTAGGTAAATATACTAATTTTTAAAGAAACAGAAACATAATAAATAAGATATGAGCATAAGTTTTGTGCTTAGTGGATAAAACAAACAATAAACAGACCCTATTACAGCACAGAAATCAACTCCATATAATGTGATAGCAACCTATAGCTGTTGCTATAGTTTAAAAGTCAGACACACAGAAATCTACCTTTCTAGTTCCTCTGGAATAAAACACATATTCTGCTGTTCTTGAGTTCATGTTCTAATAAGCAGCCTCATGTAATTTTAAATGGAATATGAGTGCTTAGGGTTTGCCATAGACTCCATTGCCCACTTCGGTCATTTACGTTATCTTCCTGTTTCACTGAAACATTTGAATTTTGTGTACCGTAGTTTATTATAAGAGGAATGTTTGGGGTTGGGGATTTGGCTCAGTGCTAGCAAGCGCAAGGCCCTGGGTTCGGTCCCCAGCTCCGAAAAAAAGAAAAAAAAAGAGGAATGTTTTGTTCAGTTGCCAAAGAAGAGTGAAGGATAATTTAGTACATACATGACAAGTTTTTCTTTCTATGGGTATCATTTGTGTAGCACATTGTACATGCAATGGCAAACCCTAAATGATATTATATACTTGTAAAAGAATTTTTATTAATTGATGTGGTTTACATCTTGATCATAGCTTCCCCTCCCTCCTCTCCTCCCAGTCCTTCTCTCTCTCCTCCCCACCCTGCCATTCCCTTATCATCCCTTTCTCTTCAGAAAAGTCTCTGAAAAGGTGGGTGCTCCCATGGATACCTATTTTGGCATATCAAGTTGCAGTAGGACTAGGATCATAATTTGCTAGTGTGGCTAGACAAGGCAGCCCAATTAGGAGAAAGGGATCTGAAGTCAGCCAACAGAGTCAGAAACAGATCCTGTTCATGCAGTTAGGAATCTCAGATGACGACCAAGCTGCATAACTGTTACATAAATGCCAAGGGCCTAGATCTATCCCAAGCATGCTCTTTTTTGTAGTTCAGTCTCATTCGGCCCCTATGGGTCCAGGTTAGTTGATTCTGTGTTTTCTTGTAGTGTACTTGACCTCTCTGGCTTAAGTCCTTCACCTCCCTTTTCCATAGAATTTCCCAACCTCTGACTAATGTTTGCCTGTGGGTCTCTACATGTTTCTGTCAGTTGATGACTGAAGCATCTTAGTTGACAGATGTGCTAGGTGTCATTATGAAACTATAACACAGTATCATTATGTCAGGGGTGGTATCTCTCTCATGGCATAGGTCTCAAGCTGGAACAGTAATCAGTTGGCTATCCCCTTAATTTCTACTTCATCTTTACTCCTGCACATCTTGTTTGGCAGGAGAAACAGTGGTTCTAAGGATTTGTGGCTGGGTTGGTGGTCCCATCCCTCCACTAGAAGTCTTTTCTGGTTACAGAGACGGTGATTTCGGTTTTCATATTCCCCATTGCCATGACTTTTAGCTAGGGTTAGCTGCATAGATTCCTGGGAGTATTCATTGTCCTAGCTTTCTAGCTTGTCCCAGAGATGGCCCCCATCTCTGATTCCAAATCTCTTTCTCACTATTCTTTCCCCTCATCCTGCCCTCACATGATCTTTCCTGCTCCCCTCCCCAACTCCTCCCCAACCCCATTCTCTCCCTCCACCAAACCCACATGTCTATTCCATTTTCTCTTCTTAATGAGGGTCAAGCATCTGCCAGGTGGTGCTCTTTGTTACTTAGCTTCTTTGGATCTGTGGATTGTGTCATGGCTATCCTGTATTTTATGGATATTATCCACCTTTAAGTGATTACATTACCAAGTTTAACTTCCTGAGTCTGGCTTATCTCTCTCAGGATGATATGTTCTAGTTCCATACATTTGCAAAGTTCATGATGTGTATAAATATACCACATTTGCTTTATCCACTTTTCAGTTGAGGGACAAACTGACAAACTGACTAGGAAAGTGCTTGTATAAGTTTGCTCTCCTATCAGCAATGGAGAAGTTTTACCTTTGTTCCACATCCTCACCAGCTTGTGCTGTTCCTTTAGTTTTTTATATTGTCCAATCTAATGGATATCAGATGGAATCTCAGGGTCATTTTGATTTACATTTCCACTGTGACTAAAGATATCGAACATTTCTTTAATTGCTTCTGTGATGTTAGAGATTACTGTGTTGAGAAGTCTGCTGTTTTGTTGATGTCTCATTTCTTGACTTCTTTATATAATTTGGGTATCAGCACTCTGTTACATATAGGATTGGTGAAGATCTTTCCCATTCTGGAGGCTGCTCGCTTGTCCTTTCAATGGTGTCCTTCACCTTACAGAAGCTTTTAAGTTTCATGAGGTTCCATTTATTAATTGTTGATCTTAGTACCAGAGCTGTTGGTATGCCAATGCATTCAAGATTATTCCTTCCTTTCTCTTCTATCAGACTTCGTGTACTAGTTTTATGTATAAGTCTTTAATCCACTTGGAATTGATTTGTGTGCAGGATGAAAGATATAGACCCATTTTCATTCTTCTATATGCACATGTTCAGTTACTTCAGTACAATTTGTTAGAGATGCCTTCCTTTATTCCATTGTATAGTTATTGCATCTTTGTCAAAAGTCCATTTTCTAAATGTGTGTGGCTTTGGTTCTGGGTCTTTGATTTGATTCCATTGATAAATGTGTCATTTTATGCCAAAACCATGTTGTTTACATTATTATTGCTTTGTAGTACAGCTTGATTTCAGGGTTGGTGATACCTCTAGATGTCTTTTTACTGTACAAGATTGTTTTAACAATCCTGGATTCTCTGTCTTGACATATGAAACTGAGTATTGCTTTTTCAAGGTCTGTAAAAAATTGTGTTGGAGTTTTGATAAGAATTGCATTTAATCTGTAGATTGCTTTTGGCAAGATGGCCAATTTTACTATATTAGTCTTGCCAATCCATGAGCATGGGAGGTCTTTCCATCTACTGAGATCTTCAATTTATTTCTTCAGAGACTTGAAGTTCTTGTCGTCTAGGCCTTGGAAATGATTAGTTAAAGTTACAACCAAGATATTTTATATTATCCATTGCTGTTATAAAGGATGTTGTTTAACTAATTTCTTTCTCACCAAATTTATCATTTGTATAAAGGAGGGGTACTTTTTAAATTTTAATTTGTATCTAGCCACTTTGCTGAAATTCTTATCTTATGTAGTAGTTCTCTGGGATAATCTTTAGAGTTATTATGTATACTATCATATCACCTGAAATAGCAATATTTTAACTACTTCCTTTCAAATATCTGTCCCCTTGATCTCCTTTAGTTGTCTTACTGCCCAGGATAGAACTTCTAGTGCTATATTCAATAGATAGGGAGAGAGTGGGCAGCCTTGTCTCTGATTTTAGTGGAAATGCTTTAAGTTTCTCTCCATTTAGTTTGATGTTGGATATTGGCTTGCTGTATATTGCTTTGATTATGTTGAGGTATATGCCTTGTATCCATTATTTCTGATTTAACATGAAGAGGAGATTGATTTTACCAAAGGCTTTTGCAGTGTCTAGTGAGATAATCATGTGATTTTTTTCTTTAAATTGTTTATATGGTGGACTACATTGATAGATTTTCATATATTGAACTATCTTTGCATCCCTGGGATATAGCCTACTGGATCTTCATGGATGATATTATTGATGTGTTCCTAGATTCATATTTTGAGTATTTTTGAATCAAAGTTCATAAGAGAAGACAGTCTGAAGTACTTTTTCCTTTGTTGAGTCTTTGTGCGGTTTAGGTATCAGGGTGACTGTGGCCTAACAGAATGAGTTTGACATTGTTCCTTCTGTTTCTATTTTGTGGAATAGTTTGAGAAATATTAGAATTAGCTCTTCTTTGAGAGTCTTGTATAATACTTCACTAAAGCCATCTGGCCCTGGGCTTGTTTTGGCTAGGAGATATTTAATGTCTACTATTTTATATTAGGGGTTATGGGGCATTTAGTTTACCAGGTCTTGATTTAGCTTCATAAAGAGTATCTGTCTAGAAAATTGTTCATTTCTTTAAGGACCTCAACATAAAACCAGATGCACTAAATCTCACAGAAGAGAAAGGGGGAAATACCCTTGAACACATTGGTATAGGAAACAAATTCCTGAACAGAACACCAATGGCTCAGGCTCTAAGATCAACAATTAACAAATGGGACCTCGTGGATTCCAAAGCTTCTGTAAGGGCAAGGCCACTGTCAATGGGACAAAATGGCATACTACAGTTTGGGAGGAGATCTTCACCAACTCTACATATGAAAAAAGGATGATGCACACTAAATTTACAAAGAACTCAATAAATTAGATATCAGAAATCCTACCAACCCACTTAAAATGGGGTGTAGATCTAAACAAAATTTTCAACAGAACAATAAAAAATGTTTGAAGGGCACTTAAAGAAATGTACAATGTCCTTAGACATCAAGAAAATGCAAGTCAAAATGATCCCAAAATTCTATTTCACACCTACCACAATGGCTAAGACTCAAAACTCAAATGACTGCACATACTGGCAAGGATGTGAAGAAACGGGGACATTCCTCCATTCCTGGTGGGAGTGCAAACTTGTATAGCCACTTTAGAAATCAATTTGACATTTTCTTACAAATATGGAAATAGTTATACCTCAAGAATCAGCTATACAACTCCTGGGCATATACCCAAAGATGCTCTAACATGTCACAAAGACACATGCTCAACTATATTGATAGCAGCTTTATTTGTAAGGGGCAGAAACTGGAAACAACCTAGATGTCCCTCAACTGAAGATAAAGAAAATGTAATACATCTATACAATGGAATGCCTCCGCTATTAAAAACCAAGACCATGAATTTTGTAGGCAAATGGATGGTACTTGGGAATATCACTGTGAGTGAGATAACCTCGTCCCAAATGGACATGCTAAGTATGTACTCAGTTACAGGTGGGTATTATCTATAAAATACGGGTATCACGTTATACTCAACTGACACAAAGAATCTAAAGAAGAAGGAAGGCCCAACTAAGGAAGCTTGAGTCTCACTTAGAAGGGGGAATAAAATGGTTATAAGAAGCATATGGAGGGAGTGAACTGGGGAATTTAGGATCAGATGTGGGAAAATACAGGAGAGACAACTATATGGCCATAAAAATGAATAGGAATTTTCAACTGTCAGGTGTGAGGAGGAGAGGGAGGCCATCTCCAGGATATGACAGGGACATGGGATAAGGGAGGTGCCCAAGAATCAATGGGATGTTCTTAGCTCTGAATCACTATATTTTGTATATGCAACCTGAAGAGGCCACCCCCTCTAGCCAGGAAGGAACCCCAGTGGAATGATAGAGACACCAACCCACCCACAAAACTTTTAACCCAAAACTTATCCTTTCTACAAGTAATGCAATCATGGGAGAGGGAGAAGATGCTGAGGGAATGGCCAGCCAATATCCAGCCCAACTTGAGACCCAAACCATGTGCAGACACAAATCCCTAACACTGTTAAATGATACTCTATTATGGTTGCTGACAGGAGCATATTGTCTTCTGAGAAGCACCACCTAGCAGCTGACTCAGATACCCACAGCCAAACAGTAGATGCAGCTTGGGAACTCTAGTAGAAGACTAAGAGGAAGACACAATGTAGTTATACACTCTTAGCATCTCTTACTTAAAATGAAACCAAAAAACAAAATGAAACCATTTCTGCCAGCCTCTTTCACTATTTGGACCATTTCTTTAAAGGGTATCTACTATCTATGGATACTAGTACCCATATATACCAAAAACACAAACTAAACACTGTACAGTCATGAAGCATCGCCCTAGAACTGAAAACTACTTAAATTACAATGGTTTGAGTAAAAGTGGTTTGATGTTTTTTTCTGAAATGAATTAACATTTAATTTAGACATAGTTTCAAACATTGCCTTAGCATACAGTAAATATAAGCAGAATATCATTGTGAATTTTCCAAAATAAGATAACTTACGATTATGAACTAAAAGATGGCTTTATGTAGTCTTATATATGAGACCGTAGTCTCTCTTCTTTTATGAATTATCTAGTCTCTAAAGAGATCATTATTATTTCCATTAAATTAATCCATTGCACCTCCTATTTCTTGTGGCTACTTTAGGTTCCAGTTCTTGGCACTGTTATTTATCATCACTGACTGTGAAGTTGATTATTAAAAATTTCTTGAAAATCTACTGCTAGATGGAACCTACCCTTGTATGACAGTTTGTGAGTGTGTGTGTATATGTGTGTTTCCATGTGTGTGATCTGTACAAAAGGAATAATCAGATACAAAATCAATTAATTACAATTACTTATAAAGCAGTTGTGCATTATGATGCCCTCTGTTTCATTACTTAAGCTTTTCATGGCAAAACATTCAATAAAATATTTTTACATGAAAGTAAATTGTATTGATATATAGGAAATAAGAATGGGAACATAGATTTAATCTGTGGAATAGATGGGTTTTTTCTTATGATGTTGATTAAATATAAATATCAGTACTCCCGTCAGAGATAGATATTTACATTCTACCTAGAAATAGGAACAGGAAATAACTGGAGTGGTCATTAAAGAAATCTATCTTTATCTAAGTTTTGACAATGAATAACCAGACTTTGAATATTCATCTTCAGTTTTCATTTAACATTTTTTCCCACTTCTCATTTTGATGAAATTAGGTAAATCACAATGCAAGTAACTGGTCTGGTTCAGTGCTAATGTAATTATAAAGCAAAATCTAGTAGTGATTTTCAATTTCTAGTCATTAAGGAGAAAATTCACATTTTGAAGCCTCTGAAATGTGGCATAGTATTAGTACTTGGAATAGATACAGACTAGACTTTAAAGCAATTTAACAAATTGAACATTTGATATGGAAACAAACCTGGATCATAAAAGTTCCTTTTATTTGTACAAATATGTATGGGAAGAACAGCAGACTAAAGATACAAATGTTAAGGTGAAATAAGATCACAAGTAGTTCAACTAATGGAAAATAATAAAACACTGAACAAGAATATTTATGTATGCAAATAATAAGTACCATATTTATCATCACAGAGGAGAGACAGTGTGGTTTCTATTTTATATTAATAATTGTTAATATAGTTCATAAGTAAAGCATGTTATGTATTTCTTATAAAATTCATTATTTTAGATTTTACTTCACTAAAACAAATTGGTTATATTTAATGAATGGTGATTTTTTATGATTTTCTAATTTTATTGATTTAGGAGCTGTATCTCAATTTGAATATACACTATTTAAGTGTCATAATTTATTCAAAATATGTCAAAGACTTATAGTAGTGCTTACTTAAATCAAATATTGTAAAGGAATAATTTATATCACCAGTGGACTTCTGTAACAAACACAAAAATTTGTGTCTATATTTCTGTTGTATAATAATTATCTTGAATGCTTTACTTTATGTATTCTGGGCCAATGAAGTTGTAGTACTAGTTTTCCTATAGTAATCTTTGAAAACTCAGTGTATGCTAAAATAAGATTACTTTTGAATGTAAATTATTTCACTATTTACTTAGTGTTACTTGTTATTATATACATTTATTATATTATGTTATATTAAAGAAATAATAAATACAATATTAAAATGTGAGGAACACACTCTTTATTATGTTTGGGTATTATCTTGTCTAATATAAAATATAATTCAATTTATAGCTATTACTTTAATACACCAGAAAATATTACTATTAGGAGACAGTATTACATCACTATAAGGAAATACCTGACATGATATTCATAAGGAAATAGATTATAATTTATCCATGCATTTTTAAAAGCTCAAGGACAATTTCAGTAGAGTTTATAAGATAAACACTCCAGGAAAGGCAAGGTGCAAGTCTCAGCAATGGCTCAGGAAATGACAATGGAGGGAGAAGGAAATGATGATGCATGGACATCCTCCACATGGTAGCAGGCAAACCACATGGCAGGGTCAGCAGCATTATAGAAAGAGTAAGGGAGCCCTTGGTATCATAGAAAGCATGCTTAGAACAGAGACAGAATGAACAGTAAAATTATAATTTTTGGTGTAATTCAGAAAACCACACAGACCCATAATCTGTGTAGTTTCAGTCCAGTAACCTGTGACTTAGATCAATCTTTTCTTCTTTTAGTAGCTTATAGTTCAATATGTAATGGGTACCATTGATTGTTATCTCATCTTTGAGTGACTTAAAGATCTCTATTGGATACAGCTTTTAAATATTCCATCACCACACAATAGCACTACACTGAGGCTTTAAAGGCTTTGATTGCAGCGGTTCCTTAAGGAATGCAAATCATATCCAAATAATGTTACTTGTTATTATACTAGATATACCTATATGTCTTGTAACCCCATTCACTCTTCCAAGGCATGGATGTAAAATCAAAGTTGAGTAAATTAAGTCTTGGCTCTATATCAATAAAATAATTCTACATGTTCATCTTTAGAAAATTTAGTTCTCGATTATGGAACTATCTACAAAATATTTGAGTTTAATTTTCCAGTTGATTTCACAAGTGACCTTCAGAGAAGCCTTCTGCATACTACAGCATATATTCCAATATTAATACATTACTTCATGTAAATTAGTTACATTTGCTTTAATGTGATTTTAACAAGCTACTTAAAATGAATATATTCCCTTCTCTTGTACCTTGTGTGTACTCTGTGTGTGTGTCTGTGTGTGTGTGTCTGTGTGTGTGTTGATACAACTTAATATACTCAATACCATCTCAGTTATTGATATACAAGGCCACCTTACTATATCTCTGAAAACAGTCTTATTCCAATATTCCTATTTGTCATGTGCCCTGAAAGAATATATTAAATACTAAGTACAGTAGAAATTTATTTACTCTGTGAAATCTTAGGATCTACAGATCTGAACCATCTGACTCCTTCAAATCCATTCAGCAATTTACTGTTTATTATGATCCTGGTATATTAAAATATTCTAATAGACTCTAGGGAAGTAAAAATAAATAAGGCAACAATGGTATAATTTATGAGGTTCAAAATAACCCCTGAAGGTACGTAGGTAACCAACAATTATAAAATATTATAATAGATGAGGTTGGAGAACTAGTGGGGAACAGAGAAAGTGGAAGATTTTACTCTCCTGGAGATTTGGGAGATACCAAAATGATAAATAAAATTAAGAATTTGATGAGGGTTATGGCAAGGGATAACTACATCAAAAAACTTTTAAAAAGCCGTATGGTAACTCATTACAGTAGAAGTTTTCTAAGATATATACATATAAGTAATTGAATAATTAATTGGAATTATTTTATAATTATTCTCCTATAATAGAACAATATCACCATATAACACATGTACTACCAAATAAAAATCCATGTTCCAGGAATGTGTTACCCTCTTTTTTGCTGTTGGCTAAGGTTCTCCATGAACTGCAAGCATTACAAGCTATTGCCACTGCTCTTGGTTTTCTTACAGAACATGTCAGCAAGACCCCATTGCTGAACATCACATATGTGAGTGACTCTCAAACATGGAGAAATCAAATGGGTACTGATCTGGAAACTTCATTTTTATTGTCTAGCTTATATGGTGCTGGAAGTTACTATGTATACTACTGGAGAAGAAAAGTTATTAATCTCATTCAACCTTGAGCTCAGCAAGCTGCCATAATGATATCTCTGGTAAGATATGGCTACTTGTGCTACAGGGACACAATTGTCACACATGTTATAGGTGTGTAACCAACCACTTTCTGACTGGACTTTAAAACAACTATAAAGTATTATAATAGATAAGGTTACAGAACTAATGGGGAACAGAGAAAGTAGAAGATTTTACTCTCTTGGAGTTTTGGGAGATACCAAAATGAAAAGACATAAAATTAAGAATTTGATGAGGGTTATGTCGATGGATAACTACAGAAGTTGGAATCCATATTTCATTGTTAATGAGTCTAAGAATGTAGAACTGGAAACACCATAATTAAATGTCTTTACCTTTGTGTAGCCCCTGGAAACTGAAAGGATCACCTCTGACATTGTACATGTGCACTGCAATGCATTAATCAGACCCACAAAGATACCATGCCTTTACTGCTATGCACACTACATATATTTATGTCACTAATATATCCTTGTACTATGTAGCCTGAGGACACTTGTAGACTCTCTAACTCTACTTCTCCACGTGACTCAAACAAAGCAGCAATGGCAGTTGAAGTAGCTACATAAAAATTATATTGGCAAAATGGAAGCAAAGCAAATATATCCTCTCCCAGTGAAAACTCTAAGAAACATCTCCTGATGAAAGTCTTTTACTGAAAATACCACCATATTTACACAAAATATCTTCCAGTACAAATAGGAATGTATAAGTGAGCACAATATATAAAACATAGCAAGGATCAAATATCCCAAGAAAAGAAAAACTAATGAAGTGCCTGAAAAAAAAACTTAGCAAATTTTAAAGAAAACATACAATTTAACAAACTTGGAAAATTTTTGTTGGTAACTCTACAGATAGGGGTGGAACTTCCTGGCATTCTCTTCCTCTACGCTGCAATTTTGTCTGGATTGATCTTGTACAGGTCTTAGACCTGCAGTCACAGCCACTGTCAGTTCATATATGCAATTGCCCCATTGTATCCAGAAAACATTTGTCATACTTACTTTTTGTTGGCTTGACAGAAACTCATCATGTGGGAGGAGGGAAACAACATTAAAGAATGCTTTTATTAGGTTGGCCTATGGGCTTGTCTGGGGATCATTTTCTTGATGGCACATCTGATGACATAATCCACGGAACTGGGATTGAATAGTGGTTGGTGATGTAGGTGAGAAACTAGGAGGGTGATAATCAGGGGTAAACTTGGTCAAAATACATTCTATTTGTGTATGAGATTTTCACTTCATAAAATGAAAAAGGAAATATCAGAATTAAGTTATACTAAGACCAAATGGACCCCATAGAAATTTCATCAGACATCTTGAGAATATATATTGTTCTCATCATGCATAGAATATTCTATAAAACAGATAAGAACACATAAGATTTATCAACAAATAAAAAAGTCAAAATCTTACAATTCATTGTTTTTACCACAGTGGATTGAAAGTAGAAAGCATACAGAGGGAACATGAAATTGTACACATATTTAGAAACTAAAAATAAAATGCTATTTAATAAGAAGTAGATCATGGTCTGAGACAGTGCATTGAACAGAACTCTGCACCCAGTACCATAACACCCATAGGAAGCCTGACTCACAGGTGCTCTGAAATGCCCAGAATCACAGGAGAGACAACAACATCTGCCCCAACACCTGGAGTAACTGGTTCCCCCACGATCCATGGATGAAGAAAACCTTGCCCAGACAGTGGTACAAATTCCTTCCAGACTGAACCTGTTCCCTAAGTCGACCTTGGGCAATGGCTCCACACCCATTCCCACAACACCCAGAGGAAGTCCCACTCCCAGGTACCCTAACACACCTAGGATCACAGTGGCATGGGTTCCTTCCAGTTGGAACCTACAACCAGAGCAGACCTGGGGCACTGGTTCTGCACCCACGCTTACGAGCCTGATTCCAAGGTGCTCTGAAATGACCAGGATCATAGGAGAGACTACAATATCTACCCCAATGGGTTCCTTCCAGTTTGAACCTGGACCTGGAGCAAACATAGGGTGGTGGCTCTGCATCCACTCTTACCAAATCCAGAGGGAGCCTGACTCCCAGGTACTCTGAAATGCTTAGGATCACAGGATAACAGGATCACAGATGAGGGTCAACTCCTAAGATATCTAGGAGCACTGGAGCTCTGACACACTCAAGATTACAGATGAGGCCACAAAATATTTCCCAACACTCAGCATAACTGGGACCCCCATGGGAACCAGAGACATACAAATTTCCATCCATCCAGAGCCATTGGTTCCTTCCAGCTTGCACTTGTGCCCAGAGCAAACCAAGGGGTCTGACTCCAGACCCACTCCTACAGCATCCTAAGGAAGCTTGACTCCAAGGAGCTCTGACATAACAGGGTCTCAGGATCTTGGTCACACCAGAATTTCAGGATTCTAGAGACAGTTTGACTCCCTGGATCTCTGACACAACCAGGATCTCAGAATCCCAGAATCACAGGATCTCAGAGAGAGCTGGACTCTGAGGAGTTCTGAGAAAACCAGGATCACAGGAAAGAGAGGCTCCAGTCAGAGATAACAAAAGCAGGTAGCACTAGAGATAATCAGATTGCTAGAGGCAAGTACAAGAACATGAGCAAAAGAAACCAAGGCTCCTGGTCATCATCAGAACCCAGCTCTCCCACTACAGCATGTCCTTGTAACCACATCATACTGGAAAAGCAAGATTTGGATTTAAAAATCACATCTTATGATGATGATACAGGACTTTAGGAAGGACATAAATAACTCCTTTAAAGAAAAACAGGACAACACAGGTAAACAGGTAGAAGTCCTTAAAGAGGAAAATGTCCTTAAATAATTAGAGGAAAATACAACCAAACAGGTTAAGGAATTGAACAAAAACAGTCACGATCTAAAAATGGAAATGAAACAATAAAGTAATGACAAAAGAAGACAACCCTGAAGATAGAAAACCTGGAAAGAGATCAGGAGTCATAGATGCAAGTATCACCAACAGAATACAAGAGATAGAAGAGAGAATCTCAGGTTCAGAAGATACCATAGAAAACACTGACACAATAAAAAAAAAGCAAAATACAAAAGGCTACTAACCAAAACATCCAGGAAAGCCAGGACACAATAAGAAGACCAAATCTAAGGTATAGAAGAGAATGAAGGTTCCCAACTTAAAGCACCAGGAAATATCTATAGATTGTTGTCTTTATGCAAGTGAAGACAAGCACAAGATAAGGCAAGGCCTGTGTTTGGGCAGTGAAAAA
This sequence comes from Rattus norvegicus, assembly GCF_021556685.1. Lineage (NCBI taxonomy): Eukaryota > Metazoa > Chordata > Mammalia > Rodentia > Muridae > Rattus > Rattus norvegicus. The sequence goes on along the minus strand of NC_141554.1, from coordinate 81,330,700 downwards.
GCAAGTCAGAGACAGAGTTTTTGTAAGGCAGGAGAGAGAAGAAACAGGAGAAGAACCAAGAAGAAACAGGAGAAGAACCAAAGTGGAGGCAAGGAAATATGACTCAAATCTGTGTGGCCTTAAATGGCTACAGGTAGTTATGAATATTTCTTAAGGGAATGAAGTTTACAGGACAATTTGTCTTATCTAGATGTGGAGTTTATATCATTATCAATTGGTTGTAAGTTTATTATGAGGACATTTTGTGGATTGAGAATTTAAATCTGATTGATAAATTATAAGCTTTTGGTGTTTTGATTTTAATGGGTAAGTGGGAGTTGTGACTATAATTATTAGGGGGCAGATGCTGGGAATGTGAGCAGAGTCCAAAGTAAGATAGTACCAAATAGGGGGATTTGTATGCAACTGGAATGGCAGAGACCCGAATTGGGGAATAGATTATAAAGTTACAAGAGGGCTGCTGCTACTGGGCTCAGATAACAGCCAGCAGTACCGTGGGATGGAGATTGAGAGCTTAGGTGGAGAGATGCTTTGTTGACGGAGACAATGATACCTTACAGATGCCATGTAGCCCACTGGAGCCAGCACTATCTTGGGATGGTATATTCAATTTTTATATTTACTGCAACAAATATCTTCAAAAAATTATAGAAGAAAACTTTCCTAACTTAAAGAAAGAGATGCCCATAAACATACAAGAAACCTACAGAACTCCAAATAGAATGGACCAAAAAATAATTCCTCCCATAACATAACAATCAAGACACCAAATGCACAAAACAAAGAAAGAGAACTTCAGACCAATTTTCCTTATGGACATCAAATGCAAAAATACTAAAATTCCAGAAAACTGAATCCAAGAACATATCAAAATAATAATCCATAATGATCAAATCAGCTCATCCCAGGGATGCAGAAATGTTTTAATATATGTAAATCCATCATCATAAGCCACTAAATAAACCAATTCAAAGAGAAAAACCATATACTTATCTCATTAGATGTTGAGAAAGCATTTGACAAAATTCAACACACCTTCATGATAAAAGTCCTGGAGAGATCAGCAATGCAAGGCTCATACCTAAACAAAATAAAAGCAATATACAGCAAACCAGTAGCCAACATCAAATAAATGGACAAAAACTTGAAGCAATCCCACTAAAATCAGGGACTAGAAAAGGCTGTCTACTCTCTCACTACATATTCAATATAGTACTCAAAGACCTAGCCAGGGTAATTAGACAACAAAAGGAGGTCAAAGAGATACAAATTGGAAAGGAAGAAATCAAAATAGCTTTATTTGCAGATGATATGATAGTATACTTATGTGACCCCCTAAAATTCCACTAGAGAATTCGTACAGCTGATAAATAACTTCATCAAATTGGCTGGATATAAAATTAACTCAAACAAATCAGTAGCCTTCCACTACTCAAAGGATAAACAGATTGAGAGGGAAATTAGGGAAATGGCACCATTTACAATAGGCACAAATAATATAAAATACCTTTGTGTGACTGTAACCAAACAAGAACTTCAAGTCTCTGGGAAAGAAATCAAAGAAGATCTCAGAAGATGGAAATATCCCTCAACAGAGGAATAGATACAGTAAAGTGATACAGTTAAACAATGGGGTACTTCTCAGCTATTAAAACCAATGATTACATGAAATTCATAGGCAAATGGATGGAACTAGAAAATGTCATCCTGTGTGAGGGTGAGGTAACCCAATCATAAAAAAACCCCACATTTTTATGTACTCACTGATAAGTGGATATTAGCCAAAAAGCTCAGATCAACCAAGATAGAATCCACAGAGTACATGAGGCTCAAGAAGAAGGACAACCAAAGTGTAGATGCAAAACTGATCATAGGAGGATATATGGAGACAAAGTTTTGAGCAGAGACTGAAGGAATGGCCATTCAAAGCAACCCATATATATATATCCACCAAAAATAGACAATTTTGCTGATACTAGGAAGTGCATGCTGACAAGAGCCTGATACAGCTGTCTCCTGAGAGGCTATGCCAGAGCATGGAAAATACAGAGGCAATGCTAACAACAAACCATTGAACTGAGAACAGGGTCCCCATTGGAGGAGTTAGAGAAAGGTTTGAAGGAGCTGAAGGGGTTTGCAACAACAAGGCCAACCAACCAGAGCTCCCAGGGACTAAAGCACTCTTCAATTTGTACACATGGAGTGAGCCGTGGCTCCAGCTGCATATGTAGCAGAGGATGGCCTTGTTAGGCACCAATAGGAGTAGAATCCCTTGGTTTTGTCAAGGATGGATTCCCAGTGTAGGGGAATGTCAGTTGGGAACTTGGGAAAGGGTGGGTAGATGGGTGGGGGAACACCCTCATAGAAAAAGGGGAGGCAAATGTTATAGTGGGTTTATATAAGGGAAACACTTGAAATGCAAATAAATAAAAATATCCAATAAAGAAATAATAAATAAAAAAGGGGGCAGAGCTAAAAAAAGAATTCTCAACTGAGAAATACCGAAGGACCCCTAAGGAGCACTTAAAGAAATGTTAAACATCCTTAGTCATCAGAAATTGCAAATCAAAACCACCCTGAGGTTCCTTCTCATACCTGTCAGAATTGCTATGTTCAAAAGCTCATGTGACAGCAGATGCTGGAGAAGATGTTGAGAAATGAATATTCCTCCACTGTTGGTGAGATTGAAAGTTGGTACAACCATTCTGGAAATCAGTCTGGCAGTTCCTCAGAAAATTGGACACAGTACTACCTGAGGACCTAGCTATGGCACTCTTGGGTATATACCCAAAAGTTGTTCCAACATATAACAAGGACACATGCTCCACTATGTTTATAGCATCCTTCCTTATAATAGTCAATAGCTGGAAAAAACCCAGATGTCCTTCAACAGAGGAATGGATACAGAAAATATGGTACATCTACACAATGGTGTACCAATCGGCTATTAAAAACATTGACTTCTCTTAGGCAAATGGATAGAACTTGAAATATTTTCCTGTGTGAAATATACATACAAGATATGTGCTTACTCATAAGTGGATATTAGCCCCAAAGCTCAGAATACCCAAGATACAATTCACAGACCACATGACGCTCAAGAAGAAGGACAACCAAAGTGTGGATGCTTCAGTCCTTCTTAGCAGTGGGAACAAATTTCTCACAGGAGGAAATACAGAGATAATATGTGGAGTGGAGAATGAAGGAAAGGCCATCATGAGACTGACACACCTGGAGATGCATTCCATATACAGTCACCAAACCTAGACACTATTTTGGATGCCAAGAAGTGCATTCTGAGTGGAGCCTGAGATAGCTGTCTCCTGCGAGGCTCTGCCAGAGCCTGAGAAATACAAAGGTTTCTTGCAGCCAACCATTGGACTCAGAGCAGGGTCCCCAATGGAGGAGTTAGGGAAAGTATTGAAGGAACTGAACAGGTTTGCAACCCCATAGGAAGAACAACACTATCAATCAACCCGACTCCCCAGAGCTCCCAGGAACTAAACCACCAACCAAAGACTACACATGGAAGGACATACAGCTCCCGCAGCATATGTAGTAGAGGATGGCCTTGTGGGGCACCGATTGGAGGAGAGGCCCTTGGTCCTGTGTAGGCTTGATGCTTCAGTGTAGGGGAATGCCAGGGCAGGGAGGCAGGAGGGAATGGTTTTTTTGGGTGAAGGAACATGGTCATAGAAGCAGGGAAAGTGGGAGTGCGATAGTGTGTTTCTGGAGGGGAAACCAGGAAAGGGGATGACATTTGAAATGTAAATAAAGAAAATATCCAATAAAAAGTTAAAAAGTATAAGAAATAGAATCTCTGAATAAATCCAAAGAAAAATAGGTGATATATTTTGAAACAAAAATTCAGAAGACTGCAGGGTCTGGGTTCAGTCAAAGAAGATGCACATATTTCTGAAGAGATTGGAAGCCCCAGGGAGTGGAGGGGTCTGCCGTTTGGGATATGAGAGGTGGAGACATCCTAGTGTGTATGCAGCAAGGCAGGTCCAGGACCAGGCAAAGCCTATCATTTGATGAGAAGAAAGGGTAGGCAGCGAAAAGTTGAGGAGAGAGAGAAAAGGAAGATGGAGACAGAGGAGGAGTATAATTCCGATCCAGGTGGTTTAGTTCAATTTTTATCTTGTCTAGGTGGGCGGTTTCTATCTTTATTAATTGATAGTGAATTTATTCTGTGGATGTATTGTACATTGAGAATTTAACATATAAATCTAATTGTGAAACTACAAGTTTCTAGAACTTTGATTTTACCGGATATCAGCAAAGTTCCCAGTGGGTAGAGAGACATCCTGTCTTAGTTCTGGAAGCTGTACTAGGTTATAGAATGCCCTGGGCTAGCGTGACCTGGTTCCATGCTAGAATGCTTGGTGGAATGAGATGTATGTGTCAGGCATGGTAACAACTGGCCAAGGGGACAGTGGGAGAAAGAGGCTGGTAGAGAGACAGCCGGAGTGGAGCATGTGGCTCACGTCGATCCATGCAGAGTGGGAATGCATGAATACCTATAGCCACTGATCCATTTTTAATTTTTACCACAACACTAATGGATAAGGGGTGGAGGGTGTTGAGTAGGTATGGGATGTTGGGGAGTCAAAGGGTGGACAGGGAGGGGGATAAAATCTGGAGTGTAGGAAAATATTAAATAAAATTAGAAAAAAGATGAGATGTGTCATTTTCTTGAAAAAAACTGAAGCACATAACTAAAACTTATAATCTATAAAGAAATCACTTAACAGTGAAGATTGCAGAAAGACCTTGATAAAACACTAATCAGAATGAAAAATTCATATAATTCTCATTATATTATCAAATGAAATTAAGTATTCTTGCTTGATGAAAGTCTCCAGATATTACATTATATATGACATGTGGATGGCAGTATCCATAAGATTTGACACATTGATATCATATGCAGTATTATTTTTCTTTTTGTCTATTCATTCTAAAATTCACCCTATGTCCCAATTACAGGACCCTTCCTCTTTTACTCCTGATCCCACCCCCACAAGTCTGTCCCTCCATTGTCCCCCTTCTCTGAGGAGTAGGGGAGGACCCCTTGGGCACCACTTCACTCTGGGGCATCTAGTCCCAAGAGGTCTAGGTACATCCTCTCCCACTTAGGCCCAACCAGGCAGTCCAAGCAGTGAGGAAAGGGATCCAATCCCAGTTCACAGACCAAGACAATCTCTCAGTTTCATTTGTTAGGGGAACCACATGAAAACCAAGCTGTACATTTGTTACAAATATGTAGGGGGTCTAGATACAGCACCTATATGCTCCCTGGTTGGTTACCAAGTCACTGTGAGTCCCTATGTTCCCAGGATGGTTGAAAATGTGTGTTTTCTTGTGGTGTTCTTGACCCCTCCAACCTGCTCTCTTCTATCTCCCACTCTTCCACAAGACTCCCTGGGCTCCACCTGACATTTGGCTGTCGGTCTTTGCATCTGCCTCTATCTACTTCTGGATGAAACCTCTCAGGAGATGTTATGCTAGGTTTCTGTCTGCAAGCACAGCAGAGGATCATTAATAGTGTCAGATATTGGCATTCTCATATGGAATGGGTCTCAAGTTAGGGCAGTAATTGTCCCCGAGTCTCTGCTCCATCTTTATTCCTGTATATCTTGTAGCCAAGAGAAATTTTGGTTTGAAGGTTTTGTGGGTAGATCTTTGATAGACCCCATTCCTCCTCTGGAAATCCTGCCTGGCTACAGTAGGTTGCCAGTTAAATATCTATATACCCTTCTGGTAGGAATCTAAGCTAGGGCCACACCCACAGACTCCCTGTGTCCTCTCTCTTATCCCAGACCTCTAGCTAATCACCAGTGATGCCCCCTCCCCAATAACCGTTTTCATGCCCAGCCTTCTCCGACTCCCATTCTCCCCACACCTGATTGCTTTCCCCATGCCCCTCCTCACCTACTCTCCTACCCAGTTCCCTCTCTTTGTCAACTTCCCTTCTGCGGCATTCATGCATCCTCCCTTCAGACCTTTTTTATTACCCAGCTTCTTTGAGTCTGTAGATTGTAGCATGATTATCCTTGCACATTATGGCTAATGACCTCTTATACTGGCTACATACCATACATGTCTTTCTGACTCTGGGTTACCTCACTCAGGGTAATAGTCTCAAGTTCTTTCCTTTTCCTTGAATAGTATATCATTGTGTAGATGTACCATATATTCTTCATCCATTCTTCAGTTGGGAGATCTCTGGATTTCTGGCTATTATGAATAAAGCTGCTATGAACACGGTTGAGCAAGAGTCCTGTGGTATAATGGTGAATTTGGGGGTATATGCTCAAGAGTGATATGGTTGGGTCTTGGGATAGAGCTGTTCCCAGTTTTCTGAGAAACTGCCAAATTGATTTCCAGAGGTGTTGTACAACACTCCCACAAGCAAAGGAGGAATATTCTCTGTTCTTCACATCCTCATCAGGATGTGTTATAATTTGAGGTTTTGAATTTAGCCATTCTGACTGGTGTTAAGATGGAATCTCAGCATCCTTTTGATTTTTATGTACCTGAAGACTAAGGACATTGGACATTTCTTTAAGTGCTTCTCAGCCATTCAATATTTCTCTGTTGAGAATTCTCTGTTAAGTTCCATACCATATTTTTTAAATTCAGTTATGTGACTAGTTCATTTCTAGTTTCTTGAGTTCCTTATACATTTTAGATATTAATCCTCTTTCTGATGTAGTGTTGGTAAATATCATTTCTCCATCTCTAGGCTGCCATTTTGTCCTTTAACTGTGTACTTTGCCTTACAAAAGCTTTTCAGTTCTATGAGGTCTAATTTATCAATTGTTGATCTTAGAGCCTGAACCATTGGCATTCTATTCAGGAAGCTGTCTCTTGTACCAATGAATTCAAGGGTATTCCCCACTTTCTGTTCTTTTGGATTTAGTGCATCTGGTTTTTCATTGAGGTCTTTGATTGACTTGGACCAAAGTTTTGTGCTAATAAAGATCTATAATAGATATGGATATATTTGCATTCTTCTACATGGAGACTTCCAGTTAGGCCATAACCACTTGTTGAAGAGGCTTTCTTTTTCCCTTTTATGGTTTTGTCTACTTTGTCAAAAATCAAGTATTGATAGGTATATGGGTTTATTTCAGTGTCTTTGATTTGATTCCACCCTGCCTGTTCATATACAAATACCATGCAGCATTTATTAGCTGTAATATAGCTTGAGAACAGGAATGTTAATACTTCCAGAAAATCTTTTATTGAAGTCTTTGATTGGTTTAGCTATTCTGGTTTTCCTTGAGTTCCCACATGAAAGTGAAATTGTTCTTTCAAGATATATAATTCCAATATTTAAGAAGCTTATATAGAGGAATCTATAGTTTTAGGTCAATCTAAACTCCATTGAGAGTTGCAGTACAAGAGGGACTATATCTTAAAACAAAACAAAACAAAACAAAACAAAAACAAAACAATGAGTAATAACCATACAAAAAGTTTTGTACAACTGAATAATGAGTTCAGTATATTTGCAGGATAAAGAATGGACCTAGGAAAACCAATATCATATTTATATCCCTGTAATGAAGAATCTAATAATTAAATTATGAAGTAAAATTCTTAAGGTTATATGTAGCAGCAAGGGGAATGCCAGGGCATTGAGGTAAGAGCGGTTGGGTGGGAGTGGGAGCATTGTCATAGAAGCCAGGTGAGTGGGGAGGGGTATGGGGGAGGGGGAAAAGCAAATAACATTTGAAAGTTAAATGCACAAAATATCCAAGAAAAATAAAATAAAAAAATAAGTTGAAATGAAGGAAGTTTAACACCATTTTAAGGGATTATAGAACATAAACAAATAAAGGTTTAATATACTTGTGCATTGTAAAACATCACAATATTAAATCTTCATATTAAACAAACACCTTACAGATTTATTGCTACTTGTACAAAAATACTAGCGATATTCCTCACAGAACTATTAAAATTATAAAATATATATGACAACATAAAATTTCAAAATAAAAAAGCAGTATTGCAACACTTGATCAAGATGTACCTTCTGGGTATACACATATACCACATACTCAACACAACATGTTACTAAACTAAAAGTAGACACCTAGATCAAATGACTGAAAGATCTAAAAGTACTGTAAGAAGCAAATCTAAGCATTAGAAGACATTGATACAGACAATTAAGTTTTCGATAGGATCCCCAAAGTATAGGCACAAGTAAAAATGGACGAATGGCATCATAGCCTACCAAAGAACTTCTTAGTAAAGGAACCGACCAATAAAATGGAGATATTGATGTAGAAGAAACTTGAAGTAATAAAACTGACATAGTAAAGGACTTACTAATTGATTTGCTTAGAACACATTAAGTCACACAAGTGGAATTTAGCTAAAGGAGCAGATAACTAAGTAGTCTACTAACCAAGCCTGTTAGTGGTGAGGAAAATTTAAGACTTTAGTAAGGTAATGTTTATTCACCAGGATAGATCAAGCATTAGGTGCTACCCCATGATAAAGGGAGCAATGCTGAATTGAGATAAACCATTAAGTCCTGATTCCTACGCTAAAGATGTAATGGCAGTTTCAGGTGTGAGAGCAGCATAGAGTTCCAACTAGAATTAAGTTCTTGTCTGCCGTTGAATCCTCTGGACTCTTGTCAGGAAATCTGTAATTCCACTAGGTAGGCAGGATAACAAAAGCCACCACTACCACCACCATCACCACCAACAACAACAACGAAAACAAAATAGCACTGGTATACTTAAAACAATTTTGTCAATATGTAGTATCTTTGGTTTATAACCTATCTGCCTAAGCTTACACTCTTACAATTTTCTGGTTCCATTTAAGTTATTTGATGTGTAACCTGAGGCCAAGACCTCAGATTCAAGGATGACAATGTTTGAGGAATGCATAAGCCAATATGTTAACAAGAAATCTTCTGTTGGGAGATTGCTCTTATTTGAGTATTAGCCTCCATCAGCCAGGCACTTAGGTGAAAAGATGTCCCTTATCTGTATCTTTCTGACTGAGAATGCATATTATTTCTAAACAAAATAACACGTTAAAAGGGGAAATAGTTATAAACTATTTGTAAGATAAAACTAAGAGCATATTTAAGGAACAAAACATTTCTCAAAAGAAATTATGCATAGTGTATTAAGCATCAATAACAATATTGAAAATCAAAATAAGATATCTTGCCCAAAGTACTATGTCTATTGTCAAAGAAGCTAAATAAAAAATGTGAATTAAAATGGAGAGTAAAGAGTACTCCTCATATACTATAAATTAGTCCACCCATTATGAAGCATGATACAGTGTTTCCTCAACAAACTAAACATAGGTTTTCCATAGGATTGAACTATCCCATTTGTTGGTATATTCCAAAGGATATAATATCAAGAAAAATACCTAGATGTCTATACTTATTCTTTCATTATGGATAGTAACCAAGATATAGACTCCAAAAGTGTTTATGGCTGGCTGGCTGGATAATTAAAATGAATTAGAGGCACATCATTAAATATTACTCAGCCATATAAGGAATGACATATTCTACATATGACAAAATGGATGGAAGTGGAGCATATTGTATTGAGTAAAACAAAACAGACACAGAAGAAAAATACTGTACATTCTTTTTTTATCATGATACCAGGGAATTTATTCAAAAATTTTAAGGTATTCTTACAAATGTATTTATTTATTGAATATATGTGTATGTGTGTGTGTTCTTGAATGAATTTATGGATACCATGTGGGTGGAGGATCCAGTGGAGACCAGAAGAGGGCACTCACATAAGACTGGACAAAGAGAGTCATAAAAAAAAAATAAACCAGTAAGATTTAGACACACTCAAACTAATAGAAGAAAAACTAGGGAAGCATCTGGAACACATGGGCACTGGAAAAAATTTCCTGAACAAAACACCAATGGCTTATGCTCTAAGATCAAGAATCGACAAATGGGATCTCATAAAACTGCAAAGCTTCTGTAAGGCAAAGGACACTGTGGTTAGGACAAAACAGCAACCAACAGATTGGGAAAAGATCTTTACCAATCCTACAACAGATAGAGGCCTTATTTCCAAAATATACAAAGAACTCAAGAAGTTAGACCGCAGGGAAACAAATAACCCTATTAAAAAATGGGGTTCAGAGCTAAACAAAGAATTCACAGCTGAGGAATGCCGAATGGCTGAGAAACACCTAAAGAAATGTTCAACATCTTTAGTCATAAGGGAAATGCAAATCAAAACAACCCTGAGATTTCACCTCACACCAGTGCGATTGGCTAAGATCAAAAACTCAGGTGACAGCAGATGCTGGCGAGGATGTGGAGAAAGAGGAACACTCCTCCATTGTTGGTGGGATTGCAGACTGGTAAAACCATTCTGGAAATCAGTCTGGAGGTTCCTCAGAAAATTAGACATTGAACTGCCTGAGGATCCAGCTATACCTCTCTTGGGCATATACCCAAAAGATGCCTCAACATATAAAAGAGACACGTGCTCCACTATGTTCATCGCAGCCTTATTTATAATAGCCAGAAGCTGGAAAGAACCCAGATGCCCTTCAACAGAGGAATGGATACAGAAAATGTGGTACATCTACACAATGGAATATTACTCAGCTATCAAAAACAACGAGTTTATGAAATTCGTAGGCAAATGGTTGGAACTGGAAAATATCATCCTGAGTGAGCTAACCCAATCACAGAAAGACATACATGGTATGCACTCATTGATAAGTGGCTATTAGCCCAAATGCTTGAATTACCCTAGATCCCTAGAACAAACGAAACTCAAGACGGATGATCAAAATGTGAATGCTTCACTCCTTCTTTAAATGAGGAAAAAGAATACCCTTGGCAGGGAAGGGAGAGGCAAAGATTAAAACAGAGACTGAAGGAACACCCATTCAGAGCCTGCCCCACAGGTGGCCCATACATATACAGCCACCCAATTAGACAAGATGGATGAAGCAAAGAAGTGCAGACCGACAGGAGCCGGATGTAGATCGCTCCTGAGAGACACAGCCAGAATACAGCAAATATAGAGGCGAATGCCAGCAGCAAACCACTGAACTGAGAATAGGTCACCTATTGAAGGAATCAGAGAAAGAACTGGAAGAGCTTGAAGGGGCTCGAGACCCCAAAAGTACAACAATGCCAAGTAACCAGAGCTTCCAGGGACTAAGCCACTACCTAAAGACTATACATGGACTGTCCCTGGACTCTGACCCCATAGGTAGCAATGAATATCCTAGTAAGAGCACCAGTGGAAGGGGAAGCCCTGGGTCCTGCTAAGACTGAACCCCCAGTGAACTAGTCTATGGGGGGAGGGCGGCAATGGGGGGAGGGTTGGGAGGGGAACACCCATAAGGAAGGGGAGGGGGGAGGGGGATGTTTGCCCGGAAACCGGGAAAGGGAATAACACTCGAAATGTATATAAGAAATACTCAAGTTAATAAAAAAAAAATAAAAAAAAACAAAAAAAAAGATTTATAAGATAGACTTCATTGAGAAAACATACTGTGATAAACTGTTTAGCACTAAAAAGAAACAAATTACTAATACAGCCATCAAACTGTTTTTTCAGAGAAATAACATGCATAAGTGTTAACTTTAAAAAGTTATAAACAAGAGGATAATCTTAATGTAATGGTCTTGAAAAGATACAGGAAATAAAAGGGAGAAAATACTATTGTTTAAGTTTAGCATAGGTGAACAGGTAAGGATTTGGACACAGAAGAGAAACAAGGAAATAAGCAAAGAATGTTCTATGTTTAATCTGTATCTATAATCCCCACTTCCCTTGTGATGATTCTCTACAGTTATGGAAGATGTTACTTCCCAGGAAAATGAGAGAAGCGAGTGGTACTTTCTTTTTTTTTTTTTTCCTTCACAACTCTGTAGAATGTACATACTACCTCAAAATAAAATCCTGACTCACAACTAAATATTTCTAGAATAAATTCTAAAGTACTCATAAATTGTATCAAAGGTCATACCTTTTTCTCCTACAACTATTAATTCATAGTGTCTAGATAGTGGTAAAATGGTTATTAGCAGAAACTGAAAATATGAACAAGAAACAGGAAGATGAGTATGATCATGATGAAAGAACTATTTCAAGCAGGAAAAATAGTAGAAATATTTTTAGTCCCTATCATGTAAGACTAAAAATTTATAAAGAGAGTGAGAAAAGTCTAAGTAAAAATAGGTGGGAAAATTCAGAAATATCAGTAAAAACAAAGGAGAAACACAGAGAAAATCAATATTGTAGGCAGTAAATGTAGAATAATATTTTGAAACTAAATAATGCAAAAAATAGTAAAACTTGCAAAGCTCTTTAATACTTAGGTCATAAAATTATACTCCACTCTCATTGCTGTTTCTGGTCTACCAGAATGTAAAGTCAGTATGATGAATATCCTAAAGATGATAGAAGTATCCAGACTGAAGAGATCTCTTAATGTGTAAATCAAAAAGGTTTTGATGAATTTTATAAAAATCCAACCTAACATCTGAATGAAGTCATAAATTTCCAACTTAGAAATCCAATGTAAGCAAGGAAGAGTCCCTGTCTCTAACCAGCTGCCTGTTCCCAGGTGTTCTCAGTCTTTTTTCTTAAATTTTTCTTTTTTTATTGAGTATTTTTAAACTAACATTTCAAATGTTATTCCCTTTCCCAGTTTCCCAGACATAAGACCCTATCCCCTCCCCGTCCCCATCTTCTATAAGGGTGTTCCCCTCTGCATCCACCCCCCTTCCCCCCTGACATTCCCTTAAACTGGAGATCCAACCTTTGCAGGACCAAGGGCTTCTCCTTACATTGGTGTGCAGCAAGGCCATTCTTTGCTACATATGCAGTTGGAGACATGGGTCCGCCCATGTATAGTCACTGGGTAGTGGTTTGGTCCCTGGGCAGCTCTGGTTGGTTGGCATTGTTGTTGTTATTGGGTTGCAAGCCCCTTCAGCTCTTTCAATTCTTTCTCTAAATCCTCCAACAGGGGTCACATTCTCATTTCAGTGCTCTGCTCCTAGCATTCGCCTCTGTATTTGACATACTCTGGCTGTGTCTCTCAGGAGACATCTATACCTGGTTCTTCTCAGCATGCACTTCTTAGCTTTATCAATCTTATCTACTCTTGGTGACTGTATATATATATATATATATATATATATATATGGGGCAAGTGTGGGACAGGCTCTGAATGACCATTCCTTCAGTCTCTGCTCCAAACTTTGCCTCCCTATCCCCTCCTATGAATAATTTTGTATCCCCTTTTAAGGAGGAGTGAAGCATTCACACTTTGTTCATCCTTTTCTTGAGCTTCATGTGGTCTGTGTATTGTATCATGGGTGATTCAAACTTTTGGGCAATATCCACTTATCAGTGAATGCATACCATTTATTTTTTTGTGATTGGGTTATGTCCCTCGCGCTCCTTCTCGCCAGCAAGAAAACACGCGTGGACATAGGAATCCTAGCTGTGACCAAACTTTATTGATATCTTAAGGAGGAAGCCCTACGCACCGTCATGGCGTGCTTATATACACCCTAGCGCGGCGCATCCACACCTGATTGGTCGCTTACTCATGATCTCATCAGGCACGCCCCAGAGTGGGCAAAGACCTGGCACGAAGGCACTCTTGCACATGCGCACACAGTTAACTTCCTGAAAGGAAGTCGGCTGGCGCAGCGAAGGCTGGCGCCATCTTGTCTAGCTCGGCCTTCCACGTGGGGCGCAGTGGAAGCCAGCGCCATCTAGTGGTGGCGAATGTTATTGCGGCCCTCTACATCTCCCCCTTATCATTTTATTAATTAATAACAGTAAATTATTATCTAGGCCGGTCTAGGTCCCTGTAGTTACGTCCATCTGCTGTGGCTCCTGTCTTAGGTCATTCCTCTATGTCACAGCCTTATCCGTCGAAGGGTAACCCTATCGCCACCGGGCCCTGTGTCTTAGATTGGTCTGTGCATGAGGAAAGTTACCTGTCTCTGGATACCGCAGTGCTGTGTGACAGTAACTGTTAATGACCTAGGGCGAACTCTAAAAAGAGGCCAGCCAGAAGGTGAGTTAGTGGGGAGATCGTGATCACCCTATCGCGTGCAATGAGGAAACCTCAGCGATGTAGAAGGGCTGATCAAAGAATCATTGAGTCTCTCTCATCCCAGTGCAATGGATCCACAGATCCATGGGGTGCAAGAGCAGAGAACTCAGATACCGACTAATTCTTGAAGATAGATAACCAAATTTTAGGGGAGGCCCCTTGTTCAAATGGCCACAAGTGCTTGAGTGATAATGGCCTTGTCACGTTTCTGTTGAGATTTGAGTTTGCAAACCAACCATAGCATGAATACTAATCCACAGCATTGGGCTGCACAAAACAGAGCCACCCCCACCCATTCTTAGAAGTACTAGGAATCCAAATCCAAAGAGGCAGTGGGAGGGCTAGAGGTAGTTTCCAAGGGATCCATCCGGGAGTCATTTCTAGGCGTCAGAATTCTCTGTGTCAGTCGTTCCAGTAGCCAGAATGGGTTGTCTTCTTCCTATAGGAAAACACAAACCGCTCTCTGGACCTTATTAAAATAGGATCTGGGCCTTTCCATAGACCAGTCAAAACATCTTTCCATTTTACCATCTCTTTTGGTCTGTCAGGCTCTGAATAATGACGTTCGGCTGCAGTATGGCCTTAGGCATCAAGATTTAAAAAATTAAGGGTGAAGAGTGCCATGGAAACAGCTACTCTTGGTACTGAGGGTAGAGCCTCCTCGACTCCCCCTTTTTGTTAATTAAATAGGATTTGAGAGTGCGATGGGCATGTTCTATAATGCCCTGTCCCTGAGGATTATACGTGAGACCAGTCAGATGAGTCACCTCCATCTGGTGGCAGAATTGTTGAAATTTTTGAGAAGTATAAGCTGGTCCATTGTCTGTCTTAAGGAGTTTGGGTTTACCCCAAGCGCTCCATGCCTCGAGGCAATGTTGAATTGCATGTGAGGCCTTTTCTCCTGTTAGAGGTGTAGCAAACATAATGTCAGAGCATGTATCAATAGAAACATGCAGATACTGAAGTTTTCCAAAAGAAGGGATATGAGTAACATCCATTTGCCAAACCTGTAGTGGTCGGATTCCTCATGGGTTAACTCCCACATGTGATACAGGCAGGAAGTGACAACAATTTTGACATTGGGTAACTATCTCTCTAGCTTCTTTTCTAGTCAAAGCAAATCGGTGGCGTAAAGTTTCAGCCGTCACATGAAATTGTCTGTGAAATTCTTTTGCTACATCTAATTGAGGGGACAAGGCAACTGTAATCACTCTTGTAGCTTTGTCCGCTAGGTAATTCTGCGGGACATTGGCCCAGGAAGGCCCGAGTGAGCTCTAATATGTGTTATGAATACAGGGGATCTCCGGCTGAGAAGGGTAGATTGAATTTGTTGAAAAATTTGAGCAAGTTTGCTGGAAGGCCTGATTAATCCAGCCACCTCAAGAACCTTAACTGCATTAACCACATAAGAGGAATCTGACACAATGTTAAGCGGGCCTGGGAAGGTCTTGAGGACCTCTAGCACCACTAAACATTTTACAACTTGAGGTGAGGTTTCATTATACTACTTAGATACTACCTTATTATTGACCACATAAGCACCTATACCAGTTTTTGACCCATCTGTATACACTACAACCCCATCAACAAGTGGTTTCTGAGACATTATGTGTGGGAACACAATGGCTTGGCTTAAAGCAAATTGTAGGATCGGGTGTTTTGGATAATGATTATCAATCTGTCTAGCAAAGGAAGTAACTAACACTGCCCAAGCATTTGAGGTAGCAGCTAATGTTTGAACCTGAATGGCTGTATATGGTACTATCAAGGTTTTGGGTTCTTTCCCAAAATGAGTAATAGCTGTCTTCAACCCGTGGAGTGCAAGCTGAGCAACCGCATCGGGATACCAGTCAATAATCTTAGCAGGAGATGCATTGTGATGGATCCATAATAAAGGCCCATCCTGCCACAAGACAGCTGTTGGCAATTGCATAGTTTTGAAAACACACAAGTCAAAAGGCTTGGTCTCATCAATGCGCTGCAATTGAGCATCCTGTAAGGCTTTTTCTACAACTTGTAAGGCCTGGTTTGCGGCTGGCGTCAATGCTCTCGGAGAGGAGATATGAGAGTCCCCTTCCAAAATATCAAATAAAGGTTTCAACTCAGCAAAGGAAACCTTTAAAAATGGTCTCAGCCAATTTATATCTCCCAATAATTTTTGGAAATCATTTAAGGTATGTAAATGATCTCTGCGAATCTCTAATTTCTGGGGAACTATTTTTTTAGGATAAATGACCGATCCCAGAAATGAGCCAATTTCTGTAATTTGAACCTTTTCTGCAGCGACTTGTAGTCCCCATTGTCCCAATGTTTTGATTAAGATGGGATATGAGGTCTGTAAGGTTGTTAAATCTTTATCACACACTAAGATATCATCCATGTAATGAGCCAGCAACAAAGATGGAAATTGTTTCCTTATAGGTTCAAGGGCTCGTTGCACATATAGTTGGCAAATAGTGGGGCTATTGGCCATGCCTTGAGGCAGGACCTTCCACTGAAATCTCTTATCAGGTTCAAGATGATTAATAGCTGGTATAGTAAATGTAAACCTCTGTCTGTCTTGTGGACACAAGGGGATGGAAAAGAAACAATCCTTAATGTCTATAATTATTATCTTCCATTGCTTAGGTAAGGCGGAGAGTAAGGGTAGGCCTCGTTGGATCGAGCCAAATAAACGCATCTGTGCATTAATGGCTCTCAAATCATGGAGAAGTCTCCATTTTCCTGATTTTTTCTTTATCACAAAAATAGGAGTATTCCATGGTGAAATGGACGGTTCTAAATGACCAAGCTGTAATTGTTCATTAACCAATTTAGTGGCAGCTTCTAATTTTTCAGAGGATAGATGCCATTGAGGAACCCATATTGTCTCCTCCGTGAGCCAGGGTATGGGCATAGAACCCTCAATGGCACCTAGGAAAAACCCAGGCCCTGCCTTCCTATATTACCTTCTTGTGGGACCAGTTCTAATTTTCCTTGTTCCTTTTTTCCTAATCTCTTCCCTTCCTCGTAGCCCATTCTCTTAATAATCTCGACAGCTTGTCGAGAGTACTCGTTGGTCAATGTCAGACCTAGACCCTGTAAGACATCCCTCCCCCAAATGTTAACAGGAAGAGGGAGGACATAAGGAGTAAACCTTCCTGATTGGCCTTCTGGAGCATGCCAGATCAAGGAGCGTGAGCTGATAGTGGGGCTGGCCTCATACCCGAGTCCTTGTAAGGAATGGGATGATTGAGTGACAGGCCATGCCTTAGGCCACCACTTAGAGGAGATAATGCTCTTATCAGCCCCTGTATCTAGAATTCCCGTAAAAGTTTTCCCTTCTATATTAAACTCTAAAGAGGGTCTGGAATTAAGGTCCATCATTAAATAAGCAGAATCAGTCCCGGAAAGAGCCAAACTTTGCGGTGCCTCTAGGGACCCTGGAAGAAGGAAAATGATCATGTAAGCTTGGAAGAATAATCAACTGAGCAATCCTGTCACCTGGGGAAATGGAAAAAAACGCCTTGAGGGCAAGAGCAGAGAACTTGAAGTTCTCCTGTGTAATCTTGAACTATTATTCCAGGGTGAACAATAAGTCCCTTTAAGGTTAAGGAGGACCGTCCCATAATAAGGCTGACCCTTCCCACGGGTAGGGGGCCTTTGTAGTCAGTGGGGACAGGTTGTACACCCATCAGTGGCATTAATATGAATTGGGTGGTGGAACAGAGGTCCACTCCTGTTGAGCCTCTTGTGGCTCTGCGAACCGTGGTGTACGTCTGTTGTAAGCTGGAGTCCCATATGTTTTGGGGCCCTGAGACCTGGGGCCCAGATACCCGTTTTTTGGAGTGTTTACACCCCCTTCTGCCTGGGGAGACCCGGGCTGAATAAGCCTGCCTCTGATATCTTTAACTGAGCGACACTCACTAGCCCAATGATAGCCTTTCCCACACTTAGTACACAGTCCTGGTGCTCTCTTCCTTGTGCGGGCTTGACACTCCTTTTTCAAATGTCCTGGTTTGCCACAGTTATAGCAGACCCTGCAATCACCTGTACCTGAGCACTTTTGGCCCTGTAGGATAGCAGCCGCGAGGCCGGCATTAGTAAGCGGACCTCCAAGTTCTCGGCAAACTCTCAGCCAGTCCTGTAATCCTTTGCTCTTCCTAGGTGTAATAGCTGCTCTTCATACCTGTGTGGCTTGCTCATAGACCAACTGTTCCACTAAAGGCATTGCCTGTTCAGGGTCTCCAAAGATCTTGTCGGCTGTCTCTGTCATCCTAGCCACGAAGTCTGAGAATGGTTCCTGGGGGGCTTGTATGATTCTCGTTAAGTGTCCCCCGGACTCTCCCTTCTTGGAAAGTGCCTTCCACGCCTTAACGGCGGCAGCAGAAATTTGAGCGTATGCTCCCCAGTCATAGTTAGTTTGATTATTGGCATATTGCCCTTGTCCTGTTAGCATATAAAGCGTCCAGTCTCTCTGATTGCCTTCAGCAGTGGCATTGACTTTGGCCTGTGCCTGAGAGGCGTCATACCACAAGGCTTTCCATTCCATATATTGTCCCATATTAGGGAGCGCAGCCTTCACTGTTGTCTGCCAGTCTCCTGGAGTCATGGCCAAAGTAGCAAGCCTTTCAACTTGAGCAATAGTAAAATTGGCACTAACTCCATAGTTACAGACCGACTCGGCAAGTTCCTTAATTTGAACATATTCTACTGGTGCATGAACACGGCCTCCATCGGCGGCCTCAAACACCGGGAATGCCTGCTGTATCTTTTTCTGTTCCTCTTTAGTGAGGAAGGAATCTGAGTGAAATCTCTCCATATAAGACGGAGGGGCGCTGGGGCTTATAGGCTGGGAAACCGCATGGTTTCCACCTCCCACTTCCTTTTGTTTACCCAAGCTGTTAGCTCATTGTTCATCTGGGTAGTATCCTTCTTTTTCACAGCGAGCTGCCTCATCTTCTAAATTGTCTCCCTCAGAGGAGCTAAGCTCGTCTGTCTCTGAGCTATCAAGCTCTGAAGTCTTTGAATCCTTTACCGGATAAAGACTTCTCCTTTTCAAGACCTTTTTCTCCCTTCTCTGTTTTATCTCCCCCGGGGCGTTTTTTCCCCACTCTCTCTCTTCCGCATTGGAAGGGCCTTTTTTCTTAGGTGCACCTCTTCTCTTTGAACTCTTTAATTCCTTATCTAACCCTGTTTCTGACACGCCGCCTTGCCCTTCCCCCAACGCTCTCTGCTTTGCTGTTACAGCTGGGCAGCTCCCACATGACCTCTGACGCCGTTTGGCGGTAACTAGAAACTCAAAGGTCAATAGAAAAAGCCCGAGGGCTGCCAGAGCAACCATAGCGGCTCCTGCTACATCCGGCAAAGGAGTGAGATGGAACAGCTCAAGGCTAAACATGGTATCTCAGAGTCTCACCCGCGTTCCACAGCTTCTGGATCACTTCCGTGAAACGGAGGCCCTCCTCGGCGCCTGGTGATAGTGTGGCTTTTGTCCCGGGTTCTCGGCACAAAATGTCCCTCGCTCTCCTTCTCGCCAGCAAGAAAACACGCGTGGACATAGGAATCCTAGCTGTGACCAAACTTTATTGATATCTTAAAGAAGAAGCCCTGCGCGCCGGCATGGCGCGCTTATATACACCCTAGCGCGGTGCATCCACACCTGATTGGTCGCTTACTCATGATCTCATCAGGCACGCCCCGGAGTGGGCAAAGACCTGGCACGAAGGCACTCTTGCACATGCGCACACAGTTAACTTCCTGAAAGGAAGTCGGCTGGCGCGGCGAAGGCCGGCACCATCTTGTCTAGCTCGGCCTTCCACGTGGGGCACAGTGGAAGCCAGCGCCATCTAGTGGTGGCGAATGTTATTGCGGCCTTCTACAGGGTTACCTCACACAGGATGATATTTTCTAGTTCCATCCATTTGCCTATGAATTTCATGAAGTCATTGTTTTTGATAGCTGAGTAGTATTCCATTGTGTAGATGTACCACATTTTCTGTATCCATTCCTCTGTTGAAGGGCATCTGGGTTCTTTCCAGATTCTGGCTATTATAAATAAGGCTGTTATAATGGAGCATGTGTCTTTGTTGTATATTGGAATATCTTTTGGGTATATGCCCAGGAGAGGTCTAACTGGGTCCTCAGGAAGTGGAATGTCCAATATTCTGAGGAATATCCAGACTGATTTCCAGAGTGTTTGTACCAGTTTGCAATCCCACCAACAATGGAGAAGGGTTCCTCTTGCTGCATATCTATGCCAGCATCTGCTGTCACCTGAGTTTTTCATCTTAGCCATTCTGACTGGTATAAGGTGGAATCTCAGCGTTGTTTTGATTTGCATTTCCCTGATGACTAAGGATGTTGAACATTTTTTAGGTACTTCTCAGGCATTTGATATTCCTCAGCTGAGAATTTTCAGTTTAGCCCTGTACCCCATTTTTAATGTCGTTATTTGGCTCTCTGGAGTCTAACTTCTTGAGTTTCTTGTATATTTTGGATATTGACCCTCTAACGGATGTAGGATTGGTAAAGAACTTTTCCCAATCTGTTCATTACAATTTTGTCCTAATGACAGTGCCCTTTGCCTTACAGAAGCTTTGCAGTTTTATGAGATCCCATTTGTCGATTCTTGATCTTAGAGAATAAACCATTGGTGTTTTGTTCAGGAAACTTTCCCCAGTGTCCATGTGTTTGAGACTGTTCCCCACCCTTTCTTCTATTAGTTTGAGTGTATCTGGTTTGATGTGGAGGTCCTTGATCCACTTTGAATTAAACTTTGTACAGGGTGATAAGAATGGATCAATTTTCATTCTTGTACATACTGACCTCCAGTTGAACCAGCACCATTTGTTGAAAATGCTATCTTTTATCCATTGGTTGGTTTTGGCTCCCTTGTCAAAAATCAAGTGACCATATGTGTGTGGATTCATTTTTGGGTCTTCAATTCTATTTCACTGGTCTATCTGTCTGTCTCTGTAGCAATACCATGCAGTTTTTATCACTATTGCTCTGTAATACTGCTTGTGATCAGGGATGGTGATTTCCCCAGAAGTTCTTTTATTGTTGCAAATAGTTTTAGCTATCTGGGGTTTTTTGTTATTTCAGATGAATTTGCAAATTACTCTTTCTAACTCTATGAAGAACTGAGTTGGAATTTTGATGGGGATTTCATTGAATCTACTGATTTCTTTTGGCAAAATGACCATTTTTACTATATTAACTTTGCCAATCCATGAGCATGTGAGATCTTTCCATCTTCTGAGATCTTCTTCAATTTCTTCCTTCAGAGACTTGAAGTTCTCGTCATACAGATCTTTCACTTGCTTGGTTAGAGTCACAGTGAGGTATTTTATATTATTTCAGAATACTGTGAAAGGTGCCATTTCCCTAATTCTTTCTAAGCCTGTTTATCCTTTCAGGAGAAGGTTACTGATTTGTTTGAGTTAATTTTTTACCCAGCCACTTTGCTAAACTTGTTTATCAGGCTTAGTAGTTCTCTGGTTGAACTTTTGGGGTCACTTAAGTGTACTATCTTATCATCTGGAAATAGGGATATTTTGATTTCTTCCTTTCCAAGTTTTATCCCTTTGACATCCTTTTGTTCTCTGATTGCTCTGGCTAGAATTTTGAGTACTATGTTGAATAAGTAGGGAGAGAGTGGGCAGCCTTGTCTAGTCCCTGAATTTAGTGGGATTGCTTCAAATTTCTCTGCATTTAGTTTTATGTTAGCTACTGGTTTTCTGTATAAGGCTTTTACTATGTTTAGTTATGGGCTTGAATTCTTGATCTTTCCAGGTTTTTTTTCTCATGAATGGGTGTTGAATTGTGTCAAATGCTGTATCAGCATCTAATGAAATGATCTTATTTTTTGAGTTTGTTTTTATCGTGGATTAAGTTGATGGATTTCCATATATTGAACCTTCCCTGCATCCTTGGGATGAAACCTACTTGATCATGATGGATGATCCATTTGATGTGTTCTTAGATCTGGTTTGCAATAATTTTATTGAGTATTTTTGTGTCAATATTCATAAGAGAAATTGGTCTGCAGTTCTCTTTCTTTGTTGGGTCTTTGTGTGGTTTAGGTATAAGAGTAATTGTTTCTTTATAGAAGGAATTTGGTAGTGCTCCATCTGTTTCAATTTTATGGAATAGTTTGGGCAGTATTGTTATGAGGTCTTCTAAGAAGTTGTGATAGAATTCTGCCCTAAACCCATCTGGACCTGGGCTCTTTTTGGTTGGGAGACTTTTAATAAATACTTCTATTTCTCTAGGAGTTATGGGGGTGTTTAGATGGTTTATCTGTTCCTGATTTAACTTTGGTATCTGGTATTTGTCTAGAAAATTATCCATTTCCTCCAGATTTTCCATTTTTGTTGAATATAGGCTTTTGTAGTAGGATCTGATGATTTTTTTAATTTCCTCAGATTCTGTTGCTATGTCTCCTTTTCATTTCTGATTTTGTTGTTTTGGACACACTCTCTGTGACCTCTGGTTAGTCTGGCTAAGGGTTTATCTATCTTTTTGATTTTCTCAAAGGACCAGCTCCTGGTTTTGTTGGTTTTTTGTATAGCCATTTTGTTTCTACTTAGTTGATTTCAGTCTTGAGTTTGATTATTTCCTGACTTGTACTCCTCTTGAATGGATTTGCTTTTTTTTTTCAAGAGCTTTTAAGTGTGCCATCAAGTTGCTGATGTATGCTCTGTTTAGTTTATTTTTGGAGGCACTCAGAGCTATGATTTTTCCTCTTAGCCCCGCTTTCATTGTGTCCCATTGGGTATGTTGTGCCTCCATTATCATTGAATTCAAGAAGTCTAATTTCTTTGTTTTTTCCTTGTCCAAGTTATCATTGAGTAGAGCATTGTTCAACTTCCATGTGTATGTGGACTTTCTTTCATTTTTGTCTTTATTGAAGACCAGGCTTAGTCCATGGTGATCTGATAGAATGCATGGGATTATTTCTATCTTTTTGTATCCGTGAGTCCTGTTTTGTGACCTATTATATGGTCAGTTTTGGAGAAGGTATGATGAGGTGCTGAGAAGAAGTTGTATCCTTTTATTTTAGGATGAAGTGGTCTATAAATATCTGTTAAGTCAGCTTGGTTCATAACTGCTGTTAGTTTCTATATGTCTCTGTTTAATTTGTTTCCATGATCTGTCCATTGATTAGAGTGAGATGTTGAAATCTCCTACTATTATTGTGTGATGTGCAATGTGTGATTTGAGCTTTAGTAAGGTTTCTTTTTACGAATGTAGATGCCCTTGCATTTGGAGCATAGATATTTAGGATTGAGAATTCATCTTGGTGGATTTTTTTCTTTGATAAATATGAAGTGTCCTTCCTTATCTTTTTTGATGACTTTTGGTTGAAAGTTTATTTTATTTGATATTAGAATGGCTACTTCAACTTATTTCTTTGGACTTTTTTCTTGGAAAGTTGTTTTCCAGCCTTTTACTCTGAGGTAGTGTCTTTCTTTGTCTCTGAGGTATGTTTCATGTATGCAGCAAAATGCTGGGTCCTCTTTACATATCCAGTATGTTAGTCTATGTCTTTTTATTGGGGGATTGAGTCCATTGATGTTAAGAGATATTGAGTAATAGTGATTGTTACTTCCTGTTATTTTTGTTGTTAGAGGTAGAATTATGTTTGTGTGTTTCTCTTCTTTTGGTTTCGTTGGAAGGAGATTTCTTTCTTGCTTTTTCTAGGGTGTAGTTTCTGTCCTTGTGTTGGAGTTTTCCATTTATTATCCTTTGTAGACTGGATTTCTAGAAAGAAATTTTGTACATTTGGTTTTGTCATGGAATATCTTGGTTTCTCCTTCTATGTTAATTGAGAGTTTTGCTGGATACAGTAGCCTAGGCTGACTTTTGTGTTCTCTTAGTGTCCTTATGATATCTGCCCAGGATTTTCTGGCTCTCATATACCCTGGTGATAAGTCCAGTGTAATTCTGATAGGTTTGCTTTTATTTGTTACTTGACCCTTTTCCCTTATTGCTTTTAATATTCTTTCTTTGTTTTGTGCATTTGGTGTTTTGACTATTATGTAATGGGAGGAATTTCTTCTCTGGTCCAATCTATTTCGAGTTCTATAGACTTCTTGTATGTCTATGGGTATCTATTTATTTAGGTTTGGAAGTTTTCTTCTACAATTTTGTTGAAGATATTTACTGGCCCTTTAAGCTGGGAGTCTTCACTCTATTCTGTAGCCATTATTCTTAGGTTTGATTTTTTCATTGTGTCCTGGATTTCTTGGATGTTTTGGGCTGGGAGCTTTTTGCATTTTCCTTTTTCTTTGATGGTTGTATCAATGTTTTCTATAGTATCTTCTACTCTAAGATTCTCTCTTTTCTCTCTTCTATTCTGTTTGTGATGCCTCCATCTATGACTCCTGATCTATTCCCCAGGTTTTCTATCTCCAGGGTTGTCTCCCTTTGTGTTTTCCTTATTGCTTCTATTTCCATTTTTAAATCTTGTATGGTTTTGTTCAATTCCTTCAGCTGTTTGTTTGTGTTTTCCTGTAATTCTTTAAGAGAATTTTGTGTTTCCTCTTTAATGGCTTCTATTTGTTTAATTGTGTTGTCCTGTGTTTATTAAAGGGAATTATTTATGTCCTTCTTAAATTCCTCCATCATGATCATATAGTGTGATTTTATATCTAAATCTTGCTTTTCCGGGGTGTTTGGATATCCAGTATTTGCTTTGTTGGGAGAGCTGGGCTCTGATGATACCAAGTAGTCTTGGTTTCTGTTGTTTAGGTTTCTGTACTTGCCTCTTGCCATAAGGTTGTCTTTAGTGTTATGTTGTCTTGCTGTCTCTGACAGTGGCTTGACCCTCCTGTAAACCTGTTTTCTTTCAGCTGTAACTGGGAACAGAGAGCTCTGCTCTCAGGTGTGTAGGCACTCCTGTAGACTGGCCTTCAGCTCTTGGTGAAGGCAGAAACTGGAATGGCCCTGCCCCCAACTGGTCCTATGTCCCTGTGCCCAGGGTGCACAGATGGCACTAGGTGACTTCCTCTTGGGCAAGGGATCCAAAGGCTCATAGTCTCCTTAATAAAAACCTCTTTAAGATAGGGTCATAAAGAAGGTCAAAGGCCATTTTATTGGATATTGAGAGAAACACAACAGGACAGGTCATCTGTAAATCTTAGCAACTGACAGAAAATGTACAAAAGAAAACCGTGGCATCACAAAAACAGGCAGGTTCAGTAGTGGAGGTTTGCAAGCAGCTGCATGGCAGGAGGCATCATCAGGCTTAAAAAAAAGATTGAGAATGAGAAAGCCCAGAGTGAAATGGAAAGTAAGACTAGTCTTTTGGCCAGGGTCAGGATCAAACAAAAGAGATATAGAAAAATGAAAGGGAAAGCAGGCAGAGGCTTTAGTGCTACATGATTTCTCTGCAAGCAGCTGCACCAAGGGAGGGACTTCCAGAAAGAATAAGTATAATATATCATTAAGAGAAGTATGCCTCCTTTCTTCTTATCTATCATGAGAAGAATCAGTTTTCCTGTGGTGAGGGCTCCTGGCAAGGTAATTGACAGAAACAGCTGGATTCACTCTTAAAAGAAAGAGACAATATATTATGTGATGTTTTGGGAGTAATTTACAATGTCAAGTCTCTGCCCAGATTCAGAGGGAAGAGTTAGATTCTACTTGTCAGAGCACAATAGTTTTTCTTTAATGGACTGCCACAGAACCTAGATAACCCTTCCTTTTCATATGGTGATTAAAATCCTAAGGAAGAGACTTCACTTTTTAGTGTTACCAAGGAAACAGGAGGTAGGATCCAAAGTGGACCATGATGGAGGATTTCATCCCCAGTGGGTTACCAGGTTCCTGCCTCTAAAAGTATGGTAGGCTTATTATAGGCATCAGTGATCTATGACATATTTCATAAAGATCCTAAGTTGAAATTTAAATTGTTTGAAAGTTTCAAACAAAAATGACAAAAATGAAAATTCTCCAATATTCTGATTTGATCACTACATATTAAATAAATGCTCTAAAATGTCACATTGTACTTCATGAATGTACGTGATTATGCTGTAATAACTAAATAAATATAAATTAAAAAAAGTTAACACTTTCAAAATCGTTTATGTTGCCTATGATTTAGAGGTAAATAAAGAACATGAGAATAGAGATGGTATTTCATGGAGATATATAAAGAATGTTTATTTGCCAAAGAATTTTTCTAAGTTAAATTTTGTAAACTAATGACTTTGTTAAGGATGCTTACTACAGTGTGGGTGTGAGGCTACTTACAGGAATCTGGGTCACTTAAAAGCAGCTGAATCAACAGGAAGTTCCACCCCAGCAGGGGAATGACAAAAACTTTAGCACTGTGCTCTTACCTACTCTGTATTCTTAGTCAGCCTTCCACATCCAATATAGTTTTCACACTTTTCAAGTCCATATTTAGCTGGGGAAGAAGGTGGGCAGGATCAGGACTTGTGGTAAGAACTTTAGGATAGCTTCTAGTAACATTTTAAAACTCACCTACAAGGGAATGTTAATTACTCTGTTACCATTATTGTAGACCTAGCTACCACTATGTTGTTTTATATATTTCAATGTTTGACTTCTGGGCCAAGATATTCTGGAGTTCATAAAAGTGACATAATGTTCTATAATGGCAATGGTCATGTTACGTCTAGGCAGAATAGCTATGTCTTGATACCACTTCCCTTTCCTTCCTTCAGCTCTATAGTCTTTCTCCTCTAGAGTTCCTCTTAGATATTTTCTTATCTTAGGAGAAGGTGATAGTAATGTATGATTCTTTAAAAATAGGGATAACCTACCACAGATCATCACTTGCCTGCTTATATGGCTTTGGTTTGAGTAAATAATCTCTGTATTTCAGGCTCCTAAATTTTCCAACTTTACAGTTTATATCACTGAAGAAAACTAGACCACAATCATATATCATTTGTGTCTTATCAGTCTATACATATTAAATATACTTTATAATGCTGGATAGAGGTGGACAATATAATTTCTGAGGTCTTTTTTCACCCATAGTATAAGCTTAACTCTTTTCACCTTTTGGTAACCCTATATTCATACACAACTTGACTTGTTTTTTTTTTCACAATAGGGGGGCACTATGGTATTCACTTACCTTTATCCCTTCAATAAACTGTTCCTTGTGGTTTATACTATTGTGGAAGCTTGTAAACACAGCATCTGTTCCTCTTTCAACACTTTCCCAAGCAAATCTGGATTGACTTCAGCACTAACTGTTGCTATGATTGCTTTCAAGTTAAATAAGCAGGTTCCTTTTTTGGCCTCTGTCTAAGTTACTCTTCAATTGCTGAGATAAAATACCATGATCAAAGGAACTTATAGAAGAAATTATTTAGTTAGTTTATGGTTAAAAATTATATAGTACATGATGTAGAATCCGCATAACATGTAGCAGGCAACTGAACAGCAACTGAGAGCTTAAATCCTGAACCACAGACAAGAAGCAAAGTGAGCCACTGGAAATGTCGCATGACTTTTGAAAGCTCATAAGACTATCCAAATAGAGCCAATAGTTGTGGACTAAGGATTCAAATGCCCAAGATTTGTGGGGGAACATCTCATTTAAACTACTGTGACCTTCACTTTTCTCATTCCCACTGGATTACTTTAGGTTATTAGAGACATGATTCACATACTGCTATAAGTAAATCACTCAGATATTCCAAAGCCTACCTTACCTAATAAAAACCATGTAGAACCATGTAACTAGGTAAAGCTGACTGAAACTATGTAAGTCATGAGTTTACTGATTAACTTCTTTTCTGATTATATTGTGAATGTAGCCTTACCCAGAACAGAGAACTGGGTAATAAATACTGCCTCTCTTATTCCAAGTTCTCTGCTATATTTATTGCAATCCCATCATGAAATATTTTACCAGTATATACTACCATAACCATATTTTTAAAATGCTATTTGCTATCTTTGGGGATGGCAATATATCTTATACATTCAGGGATTTCCCTGAAGATATATATGGTACAGATAGACTTTTCCTCTAGGCAGACACTTCAAATTCAGTTGCATGTCTTTTGTCCATATAAAAGGCTATATAAATGATCAGTCAGACTCACCTTTGGTTTTGTTGTATCTTTGCTCAGTGCCAATTTGTTATAAGACTCTCTCTGTGGAGAGACTCGAAGAAACTTCATTTCTTTGCAATGACCAAATGCAATTTGTGTACCAGTTGACCAAAAACCAAATAAACAAAAAAAAAATCAAAACAAAACTCAAAACAGTTTTATCTAAGTCCAATTTCATGAACTAATGAGTATACTTAGATTACTTACAGAGAATGGATAAGGAAATACTTGGAAGAGTGTGAGTGGCCCAGAAACAGTGATATCAGCAAGAAGTTCTACTTCAGTGTGGATGCTAACTTGGAAAGGCTACCTCGCTGAAGTTATAGCCACCATCAATCTTCCATCAACTGTATACCACAGCTCCCTACAAGAACATATATTGTCATGCACAGGACCAGGAACTTTGAACAAATTTCTGGTAGATCCCCACAACCTTCCACAGATGAATAATGTAAGCATTATGTTGTTTGGCTTATCTCATTGCCATAACTTCTGGAAAAAATATTCTAGGTTACTGAAGAAACCTCTGTTCCACAATGACAATGTCCTGCTACCCCAAAGGAAATAGCATTACTGCAACAGAGGTAGTTGATGAAAATTCTTAATTTTGTTATAATGATTTTAGAATATTAATAACTTCAGATGCCTATAACAATAGCAAACCTCCATATCAAACCAGATACACTCAAACTAATAGAAAAAAAAGTGGGGAAGAATCTCGAACACATGGGCACTGGAGAAAATTTCCTGAAAAAAACAACAATGGCTCATGCTCTAAGATCAAGAATCGACAAATGGGACCTCAGAAAACTGCAAAGCTTTTGTACAGCAAAAGACACTGTCATTAGGACAGTACAGAAACCAACAGATTGGGAAAAGATCTTTACCAATCCTACATCTGATAGAGGGCTAATATCCAAAATATACAAAGAAATCAAGAAGTTAGACTCCAGAGAGCCAAATCACCCTATTAAAAATGGGGTACAGAGCTAAACAAAACATTCTCAGCTGAGGATTATCGAATGGCCAAAAAGCACATAAAGAAATGTTCAACATCCTTAGTCATCAGGGAAATGCAAACCAAAACAACCCTGAGATTGCACCCCGCACAGAACAATTTCTTTACTTTGTGAATCCTATGCACTACTGAGTTTACCTGTTATTATTATTATTATTATTATTATTATTATTATTATTATTATTTTATATTGTCAATCACTTAGATTGATTGTACAGAATTAATCTTCTGAGATGAGACTTTCTTGATGCTTAAACAAAATTCTGATTACCCTCTTTAGCTATGATATGTCAGATTGCAACTTAAAGTCCAATTTGTATTTCAATTTTTTTTTACCTTTGCAAGTTAGCCTCGTAATCACAATGTAGGTAATCTGGCAGAGATAAAAGGAAAGCCCCAAGAAAATGTAGATACTGTTCAATATAAAAATTAACTGTGGCTTCCAAATGTAGTTATTTTCCATTTCAAGTAAAAGAAGCAAAGGTAGACAAACTGTTCTTGAGTCTTGCTTGACCTATGTTAAATTGCAGACAAGTAATAAGTATAATTATAGAGACATCAACTGGCTTTTACCACTCTGTGGCTATAAATGAAGACAAACTGTTAAAAGCCTTAGATTCAATATCCAGTTAAAATTAGTTTTATCATTCAAGATACCCACAGCAAATGAATTGCTTGGACTATGCTTAGGAAATAATAGTGTAATTAACAGTCAGATGCCCATATGTGCTCTGAGCTCTCCATTCCACAGTCCAGCTAGTATCTAATTAGTAATGGAACAAAAATAGAACAAGTGGAAGATACTAAAAAAAAAAATCAACATTTCGAGGTTTTACTAACAGTATGTTCACAGCACTGTGCCAGTAACTGGGCAATTCTGAAATATGAGATAAAGGTAAATATTTCTATCCTTTTGATACTTTAGACTTAGTCACAAAGGTGAACAGAATAAATAATATAGATTCTATTTATGTATATTTCAGTTACTTTTCTACTTTTGTAATAACACACCATGACCAAGGCAACTTGCAAAACAAAGCATTTAATTTGGTTTAGAATTTCAGAGGGTTAGAGTCCGTGATGGCAGAGTGAAGGAACAACTGAGAGCTAATATCTAGATTCACAACCACAAAGGGGAAGGGGGATGAGACTTGTCACTCTTTTGAAACCTGAAAGCCTATGCCTATTGACGCACCTCCTCTAAAAAGGACATCATACCCTCTAATATTCCATAAGGGGTCCATCAACAAGTGACCAACATTCAAATACATGCCCTATGGGGGCCATTCTCATTTAAACCACCACAATAAAACATCATTAAAATCTAAAGGGGACATGGACTGCACTGCTCGGGAAACTTTTGTGAAAGGGGAGCATGAACAAGAACAATAAAGAGACCAAATTATACACCTCATCTTTCATATCTCTGTGTTATGATGAATAACAATGAAACACAAAATCAAATCACAAAGATGTACTTTTCTTTATTCTGTGATTTGAGAAGTTACATTTAAATACCAACCCTGCTCAGTTACTTAAGTAGAAAACAATGGAGACATACAACTACTAAAAGTCTTCAAGATTTTCCTAGCCATCTTTAAGGTTTTTTAAATGTTGCTTTTAGTCCCAAACTGTAAACTTTTTTCTTACCTCTATAGTGAAAGAATGTCATATAGACTTATCCATGTCCATCATTTTGTAGTCAATATTTGCTTTCTTTTTTTAAAAAAAATTGTAATCTTTTTCTTACACACTAGGTTTTATTCCCTTCAAGGTCCACCCTCTGACTGTTCCCTATCCTAGCCCTCTCCTGTCTCCACAAGAATGTTTCCACACCCTGAACTCCACATCACCAAACCTCTAAACTCCCTCGGGTCTCCATTCTCTTTAGGTTTAGGTGCATGTTCTCTGACTGAACCCAGACTCAGGAGTCCTCTGCTGTACATGTGTTGGGGGCCATATATCAGCTGGTGTATGCTGCCTGGTTGGTGATCCAGTATCTCAGAGATCTCAGGGGTCCAGGTTAATTGAGACTGCTGATCCTCCTATATGGTTGCCCTCCTCCTCAGCTTCTTCTAACTTTTCGTTAATTCAACCACAGGGGTCAGCAGATTCTGTTCATTTGGTTGGGTAGAAATATCTGCATCTGACTCTTTCAGCTGCTTTTTTGGTCTCTCAGAAAGCAGTCATGATACGTTCCTTCTTGTGAGTGCTCCACAGCTCCAATAACAGTGTCAGACCTTGGTGCCTCCCCTTAAATTGGATCCCACTTTGGTTCTGTCACTGGACCTCCTTTCCCTCAAGTTCCTCTCAATTTTTCTCCCTGCATTTTTTTCAGACAGGTTCAATTATGCGTCAGAGTTTTGACTGTAGGATGACAACCCCATTCCTCACTTGATGCCCTGTGTTTCTACTGGAGATGGGATCTACAAGTTCCCTCTCCTCACTGTAGGGCATTTCATCTAAGGTCCCTACCTTTGAGTCCTGAGAGTCTCTCACCTCCTAGGTTTCTGGTACATTCTGGAGGGTCCCCCTACTTCTTACCTCCTGAGGTTGCCTGTTTCCATTCTTTCTGCTCGATCTTCAATCCTGTTACCCCTACCCAATACATGATCATGTTCCCCTCTTCCTTTTCCTGTCTCCTTTCTCACCCAGGACTCTCCCTCCCTACCACTTGTGATTGTTTTCTTCTTCCTCCCTAGTGGAATTGAGGTGTCTTCTCTTGAACCCTTAGGCTTGTTGACCTTTATGAGTTCTGTGGACTGAATCTTGAGTATTCTGTACATTGAGTACATATCATGCATGTCCTTTTGTGTCTTAGTTACCTCACTCAAGATAATATTTTCTAGTTCCATCCATTTGCCTGTAAAACTCAGGGTGTCCTCATTAATAGCTAAGTAGTACTCCATTGCTTAAATAAACCACATTTTCTGTATCCATTCTTCTGTTGTAGGACATCTGGGTTGTTTCCAGCTTCTGGTTATCACAAAGGAGGCCACTATAAATATAGTGGAACATGTGCCCCTGCAGACTGGTGAGACACCTATGGGGTATATTCCCAAGAGTGAGATAGCTAGGTCTTCAGATAGATCTATTTCCTGTTTTCTGAAGAACCTCTACGTTGATTTCCAGAGTGGTTGTACCAATTTGCAATCCCACCAGAAATGTAGGAGTGTTCCTCTTTCTCCACAGCCTTGCCAACATGTGCTGTCACCTGAGGTTTTGATACCCATTCTGTTTGGTGTAAGGTGGAATCTCAGGGTCATTTTGATTTGCATTTCCCTGCTGACTAAGGACTTTGAACATTTCTTCAGGTGCTTTTCAGCCACTCAAGATTCCTCTGTTGTGAAGTCTCTGCTTATTTCTATCCTCCATTTTATGATTGCTCTGTTTGGTTTTTGCTTTTTTAGTGGTTAGATTCTTGAGTTCTTTATATATTTTGGATATTAGCCCTTTATCAGATGTGAGGTTAGTGATGATTTTTTTCCACATCTGTAGGTAGCTGATTTGTCCTATTGACTATGTCTTTTGCCTTACAGAAACTTTCCAGTTCCATGAGCTACAAATTATCAATTCTTGATCTTAGAGCCTGAGCCATTGGAGTTCTGTTTAGGAAACTTCCCCTGTGCCAATGAGTTCAAGGATCTTTACCAATTTCTCTTGTATTAGATTCTTTGTATCTGGTTTTATGTTTAGGTCGTTGATCCATGTATGGACTTGAGCTTTGTGCATGGTGACAAATATGGGTCTATTTTCATTTTTCTACATGCATACAGACAATTAGACCAGCACCATTTATTAAAGATGCTTTTTTGCCATTATATATTTTTGACTTCTTTGTCAAAGATCAAGTGTCTGTAAGTATGTGGTTTTATTTCTTGGTCTTCAATTCTATTCCATTGATTGGCATGTCTGTCTCTGTACCAATACCATGCAGTTTTTATCACTATTGCTCTGTAGTAGAGCTTGAGGTCAGAGACTGTGATTCCCCCAGCAGTTCTTTTATTGTTAAGAGTTGTCTTTGCTATTCTGAGTTGTTCTGCCTTTCCAGATTAATTTGAGAATTGCTCTTCCCATGTCTTTGAAGAATTGTGTTGTGATTTTGATGGGAAATTCATTGAATCTGTAGATTTCCTTTGGTAGGATGGCCATTTTTACTATGTTAATCCTGCCAATCCGTGAGTATGGGAGATCTCTCTACTTTATGGGAACATCTTCGATTTCTTTCTTGAGAGACGTGAAGTTATTGTTATGCAGATATTTCACTTGTTGAGTTAGACTTATTCCAAGATATTTTATGTTATTTGTGGCTCCTGTGAAAGGAGTTATCTTTCCTAATTTTTTTTCTCAGACTGTTTATCATTTGTACAAAGGAAGGCTTCTGATTTGAGTTAATTTTATATTTAACATTTGCTTTCATTTGAACCATTATTTCAGGATATTAGCCTCTGCTTTCTGATGTAATACCATGCTTACTTAAATGCATTGTTAGGTTTATTTGAAAGACAGCATAATTATTCTAATTTCACTTTAAGTAATAACTTATAATAGTCCATGATTAAAACATAGTTATGAAGAAAGATTTGAGAAGGATTTGATTTAGGATGGCAGTAAGGTTAATATATTTTAGCTTATCAACAAAAGAGGATTTAAAAGGACTAATACTATCCAGTAGGTATTTGAACAAATTTATATGTCAAAAACACCAGAAAACAAAATGTGATATATGAATATATACTTAAATTTGTCAACATTAATGAAAAAAAAAAACAAAAGCATGGGTAATTTTAAAAGAGCTAGAAGAAAATAACAGCATAAATTGATGAGAATCAAGGAAAGCATTTGACTGTGAGTACAATTCTCTCATAGAAAGGAATTACCTTATAATTTTATGGCCATATGATCTGATAAAGAGAAAGTTAAACTCTAGGGACTCGCCAAGAAGCTGACTGGGGACAATCTATATAATAAATTGAAGTACAAAGAACTATACCTATAGTGTAAGAGCTAAACACAATAACATATTGATTTACTTGTATTACAGTTCAAGTTTATAATATCTGGATGTAAAAGCAAATTATTTAAGACTATTACTGTTTATGAAATTGATTTAGTGATCAGTTACTTCAACAGAAGGACCAAAATAAGCAAACTGTTATGGCATCACAAAACAATTGTGAACTTATGTGGTAACAATTCAAACATTGTCATCTCTAGTTCTGTGATTAAAGCAACACTGTTTACTCTGATTTAAAATGTAATAGCCATGTGGCCATGATTGACAATGTCAAACATGACAACTAAATTTAAAACATGACAACTAAAATTAGAAACAGAGTAAGATGAAAGGTAATTCAAAGTACTGTGTAGTGAAATGTTCATGGAGTGGAAAGAACACACCAGCTTCCCAAACCAATATAATTTTTTAGCTATATCCTAAACACTTATCTTTATACTTACAGATAAATGTAACACTCAGAAAAGTGTTTCCTTTTGCAACAGACACTATTTCAGAGATCCACCATTGTTCGAAATGCAGAGAACAAGGAAAGAAGGTAGAGTGCCCGACCCCAACTAATATATCTGCAATGCAAGCTCTATACCTATTTATTGCACAGGGAAAATAAGAGGGGCAGATTACATTCTAGGGAAACTCCATTTAAACTCTTTATAAAAGCTAAAAATATTACTATTAATATAGCAACATTTCCTCAGTAGTATATTTCCATTGGACATTTTGAAAGGTATGTATTGTTATTTATCCCTACCCCCACACCCCTTTACCTACTACTCCCTACTAAGCCCTCTGCTCTTACTTCTTATTTAACCTTCCTTTACTATTATTTCCCTTTAACACTACAGTCTGTCTCCACTCCTTTGAAATGTAATCCCACCATGGCTCCTTACTAACTTTCTGACCTATGTAAGTATTCCTAAAAACACACATATGAAAGATTCTAAGGCTAACTTCTACAAATGAGAGAAAACATATTATGATTATCTTTCTGGATCTGGTTACTTTACTTAGTGTATAATTGTTTTCAGCTCCATCTATTTGCTTGTGCCTTTCATGATTTCAGGTTTTTTTAATACTTTCTAAATAATATTCTGTTAAGTAAACGTGCTGCATTTCCATTGTTTGGTCATTGGTTGATATATATTTAGTATCTTTCTGTTCCTATTGAATAGGGATTATAAATAGAACAGCAGTGGACATGGATGATCAATGCTCTCTGCAATAAGGTGTAGAATCCTTGGAGAATATATGCTCAAGTGATAGAGAAGGATCTTGAGGTAATTCAATTTTTAACATAAATGCATGTGGGAGATACTTGGTTCAAACAGCATGCAAAATAAAGATAAATTTGGAAAGGCTTCCCCATATAAAGAGGAAGATATATTATGGCTAGGGTAATTATGGTTCCATGTCATTGCTGAATGCAAATAAGACAGACCAATGGAATATAATAGAGAACACAGAACTATGGATGACACTCCTGTAATTGGGAAAAGATAATCTTATCTATAAATGGACCAAAAGGAATTTACTATTAATTTTTATGGAAAATATTAGCAGGTCCTTGTGCCATGTCTTGCAAAATAAGAAATTCTATGTGAATGAAACATTTTAATGTGAAAAGGCTGTAAAATTTTTAGAAGGTAGTATTGCAAAAATGTTATAAATTTTATTATTATAGAGTTCAAAAAAGGAGGATTTCTTAAATTAGACACACATCAGAAACTATAATGCAAAGTACAGATCTGAAAACAAATTATCATGGATACCATTAATAGAATGAAAGTTAAGCTGTAAGATGGGAAATCCAACATATCTATCTCAAAACTAATTTTAAAAAACACATAAAAGATATTAGAAATAACATAAGAGTAGACAATGTTGGGAAACCAGATAAAACCTTAAACATTTATCAGAATATGAGCAATTAACACATTGAAAGGTGTTTAAAAATATTATAACTCAACATTTACACTACAAGGACTAAGTTAAACAGAAATATGGGCAGGTTATCAAGACACAGACAAAAAACTGTCATGGAGTCCTTATGTATAACATACTTAAACATTTAAAGACTCATTTCTTTCAGCAGTGTAAAGAAAAAAGTGTAATATATTAATATATGTATGAAGTATAATATTATGTAGTCATGTATAGCAATGGACTACAAAATTTAATTAAGTCTTCCATATAATGATAAACATTTTTTAGCTTTTTTTGTATGTATTTGTGAGTGGTATACATGTTTGCATACACATGCTTTTGTGTGTGTGTGTGTGTGTGTGTGTGTGTGTGTGTTTGTGTACATGTGTCAAGGTCAAGGAGGTGCCTGGAGTTGATGATATTTTCCTCCATTGCCTTCCACATTAGATATTGAAGCAGGGTTTCTCACTGCATCCAGAGTTCATTGTCGACCCTGGTTTATTTAGTCAGAGTCTGCTGGGATTTTCTGTTTCTGCCTCCTGTGCCTGTGATTACAGGATGGCCATCATTCCCGCCTATTTTAAATAAAGTTTCTGGATATATGAACTCATGTCCTCATATTTCTGTGGCAAACACTTACTTATTAGCTACCTCTTCAACCTTCAATACATATTGTAAAAGAAAAGAAAAAGAGGTTCTTTCTCTGCTCATTAAAATCCCTAAACTAAATTGTTTTCAGGAGGAAGCAGATATGGGTAATAAAAGCAAAAAATTTCATTTTTAAATTTTAAGATATTAGTTCTCTGGAAAGGACTTAAGAGCTCTTACAGAAACTGGAGGGATGGAGACAACAGATTCTATCAGTGATCTCTTTCTTGGCATAAAATGTGACAAAGGTTTATCCATTCAAATAGCCCTGTGTCATGCATATACAAATTTCTTATCACTATACATCCATTCAAAACACTTTAAGCAATACTCTGATAAATTGGTTTAATAGTCAACCCCTCATATTTTGATATCTAATCATGCTTGATATTTGGCCAGGTTACTCTTCTTCTCTAATGCTCAGTGTTACTGCTGAAGAGTTTGGTCTCCTATCACTAAAAATTGTTCAAACAGATTATATAGAATTCCCATTACACTTGATGTTTCCTCTTAGCAGTTTTTCATGCATTGACCCTTCTGTTCCTTCTTGGTTATAAATACTCTCCATGCATGCTGTATTCAGAGGTTTGTCAAATTTCTCTCCTACTGGAGTATACTGTTGGCAAGCTTTTGTTCCTGTCATGATAACCCTTAATAAAGTCTGCATTACCGTGAGTTAACAAGTGGCAGTGATTGTCTTATTAAACAGTAATATTCACAAGGAAGTTCTT
This sequence comes from Rattus norvegicus, assembly GCF_021556685.1. Classification (NCBI taxonomy): domain Eukaryota; kingdom Metazoa; phylum Chordata; class Mammalia; order Rodentia; family Muridae; genus Rattus; species Rattus norvegicus. Next base: position 81,293,152 of record NC_141554.1, on the reverse strand, counting down.
TTGATGTTAAATATTTGCTTTATGAAACCTTTCATGTATTTTATTATCCATATGCATTACTGTAATTTCTATTTTAAAAGAAAGTAATGAAGCTGAATCTCTTATTAAAACGTTGTCATTTAAGTACTAGAAATTATGGACATGAAGAAAAGCTCCTTTTATTGAAAATATATTCCTCTTGCATACGGTACATTTGGAATACAGTTTCCCCTCCCTCTGCTCTTCCCAGCTTCCTCACGACATTCCCTCCCCCCCATATCTACTCCCCATTTTTTGTTATCAGAAACAAACCAGCTTCTAAGAGAAAACAATGAAATCTGTCAAATAAGACAAGGCAAAAGCCCTCATATAAAGGCTGGTCAAGGCAACCAAATGGGAGGGAAGGAGTCCCCAGAGCAGACAAAAGTCTGCTACCACTGTTAAGAGTCACACAAAAATGCCATGCTAACAGCCATAACATATATACAGAGGTTCTGGAGCAGACCCTTGAAAGCCCAGTGCTTGCCACTTCAGTCTCAATGAGCCCATGTAAGAACTGCTTTACTGATTGAGAGGGCCATGTTCTTCTGGTAGCCTCTATTCCTCTATTCCCTCTGTACCCTACAATTTTTCCTCCCCTTCTTCCATGGGGTTCCCGAAGCTCCAAAGGGGAGAACTGGTGGAGAACTCCAATTTAGACCCCTTTCTGCATAATGTCTGGCTATGGGTCTCTGCACCTGCTCCCATCTGCTACCAAAGGAAGACTCTCTTATGATGACTGGACAAGACACCAATCTATGAATGTAGCAAACATTATTAGGAATCATTTCATTTATCATCATCATCATCATCATCATCATCATCATCAACAACAACAACAACAACAACAACATCTATTTGTCTTTGACTCTATCCCAGGTTTCTTGGTTATACAGTCTCCTGTGCCTGGTCATCCAGGCAGGGTCAGGCATGGGCTCTCTCTTGTGGCATGAGCTTCAAGTTAAACCACTCCCACAAGTTCTTTGATCCCACTGCCCCAATACATCTTATAGGCAGAGCAGATTGCAAGGGGATGGTTTGTGGCTCAGTTGGTGTCCAGGTTTCTTTTTTGGAAGCCTACTGAATACCTTCCCACGCAAAAGAGACTACAACTTGGGGGTGAAGGCTCCATTCCACTGTCAGCTGGACCTCCCTAAATTCAGTGAGCTGTGTGGATGTTGTCCTTAGTAATAGGACTCCACTGTCAGTTTGTGGAGAGTGATCCTCTATGTTTAGCTATCTTTATGGGACCACCTCAGCCAACAACTCAATGGAATGCAACCCAGTCTCACCACTGGAAACCTTCTCTGGCTATAAAAGTCCAGATTCTGTATCCTTCATTACTACCATTCCTCACTAGTGCCACCCTCATAGATATCAGGAAGTTTCTACTGCACTAGGTTTCCATATTGCCCCTCAAATACACTCAGTTCTAAATATCTCTCTCCAAACTGTCTCCCTCCATCCCTCCCACTGATCTGATTGATTCCTCTACCCCCATCCTGACTTTCCCCCAGTCAACCTGCAAAATCTATACCATCTCTCCTTCCCAGAAGATATATGCTTGCACACTAGAGTCCTCCACTCTCTCTAGCCTCTTTATCTAACCTCTCTTGATTATCTTTATCTCCTCTTTATAAAACCTCTCTTGATTATCATGTACTTAACAGCTAATAGCCACTTATAAGTGAATACATGCCATATTTGTTTGAGTTACTTCATTCAGGATGATTTTTTTCCTCGTTGCATCAAATTGCCACCAAGTATCATAATGTCATATTTTAACAACTGAGTAATACTCCATTGTATATATTGTACCACATTTTTATACATTCTTTAGTTGAAGGACATGTAAGTTGTTTCCAGTTTCTGACTATTACTAAGAAAGTCACAATGAACATATTTGAACAAGTACCCTTATGGTAGGATGTTCAAGAATGGGATAGCTGTGTCCTGAGGTAGATCATTTCCAAATTTTCTGCAGAGCCACCATATTGATTTCCATAATAGCTATACAAGTCTGCACTCCCACCAGCAATGAAGGGGCATTTCCCTTGCTTCACATCCTAGCCTGCTTTAGCTATCACTTGTGTTATTGATCCTAGCCATTCTGAAAAGTAGAAGATAGAATCTCAAAGTAGTTGTGATTTGCATTTCCCTGATGGATAAGGATATTTAAAACGTCTGTAGGTGTTTCTCAGTCATTTGAGATTCATTTATTGAGAACTGAGTTTGTATCTGTAACATTTTTAATTGTGTTATTTGTTTTTGTCCTTATTTTTGTTTTTGTTTTATTTTGATATCTAGTTGTTACATGTCTATTGAATATAAGGTTGGCAAAAATATATTCACATTCATAGCTGTTTCTTTGTCTAATTGTATGTATTATTTGTCTTACAGAATATTTTTTGTTGCCTGCAATCCCATTTATTAATTGTTGAATTTACAGTTTACCTTACTGATGTTCTAGTCATAAAATTGTCTCTTGTGCCAATGTGTTCAAGACTTTTCCTCACTTTCTCTTCTATTAGGTTCAATATGTTCGGTTTAATGTTGAGGTCTTTGATCCATTTGGACTTGAGTTTTGCACAGGCTAATAAATATGAATCTATTTGCATTCTTCTATATGCACAATTTGTTGCAGATACTTTCTGTTTTCCACTGTGTATTTCTGGCTTCTTTATTTAAATTTAGATATCTGTGGGTGTGTGGATTTACATCATGGTCTTTGATTCATTTCTATTAATCAACCTGTTTGACTTTATGCCAAATATCAAACAGTGTTTATTAATATGTCGTTGTAGTATAACTTGAAATGGGAATGGTAAGGCCTCCAGTGGTCCTTTTATTCTTCAGGATTATTTTAGCTTTCTTGGGCTTTTTGTTTCTCTGTACTGAGTATTGTTCTTTCAAGATTTGTGAAAAATAGGGTTGGAATTTTGATGGGGATTGTGTTGAATCTGTAGATTTCTTTTGGTAAAATGGCCATTTTTTTACTATGTTCATCCTACCAAATCATAAGCATGGGAGATCCTTCCATCCAATAGTTTTACTTCAATTTCTCTCCTTAAAGAATTGTAATGTTTATCATATAAGTCTTTTACTTGCTTGGTTAAAGTTACCTATTTTATATCATTTGAAGCTATTGTAAAAGGTATTGTTTCCCTGATTTCTTTTTCAACTCATTTGTAGTTTGTGTTTTTGATGGCTGATGGTCTTTTTGAATTCACTTTCTATCCAGCGACTTTGTTGAAAGTATTTATCATGTGTATGAATGTGTTTAACAACTATAGCTACAGGCTATAGGCTTCCTGTAAATTGCCTTTATTATGTTTAGGTATGTCCCCTGTATACATAATCTCTCCAGGACTTTTAAGATGAAGTTGTGTTGGATTATGTCAAGGGATTTTTTGGCATCTAATGAGATGGTAATATGGTTTTCTTCTTTCAATTTATTTATATGGTGGATTATATTTACTAATTTTCATATTTGAACCATTCCTGCATGTCTGTAATGGAGCCAACTTGATCATGGTGGCTGACTTTCTGATGCATTTTGGATTTGCTTTGAAAATATTTTTATTGAGTATTTTTGCATGTATGTTCATAAGGGAAATTGTACTTTAATTCTCTGGAATCTTTGTATGACTTAGGTATCATGGTGATTACAACCTCATAAAATTGATTTGGCAAAGTTCCTTCTGTTTCTATTTTGTTGATTAATTTGAGGAGTCTTGGCATTAACTCATCTTTGCACATATTTTAGAATGCTACACTATACCTGATGAACCTGGACTTTGGGGGGTTGGGAGACTTATAATGATGATTCTATATCATTAGGGATTATAGATATATTTAAACTGTTTATCTTACCTCAATTTAATTTTGGTGAGTGATATTGATTGAGAAAAGTATTCATTTCTTTAGTATTTTCCAATTTGGTGGAGTATAGTGTTTTGTTTCAAAGTATGTTCTTATGATTCTGAAGATTATTCAGTGTCTGTTACTATGCCCTCTGTTTCATTTCTGATTTTACTATTTTTCATATTTTCTTTATATCTTTTAGGTAATTTAGAGGAAGGTTTGTCCTGTTTGTTTTTCCCAAAGAATCAACTCTTCATTTCAGTGATTCTTTGAATTGGCCTCTTTGTTTCTAGTTTAATTATTTTGGCCCTCCCTAGGTTTGATCCATTTCCTGCAATCTATATTTGTTTCCTGTGCTTACTTCTTTTTGTTCTAGTGTATTTCAGTATGCTGAAAGTTGCTAGTGTAAGAGCTCATTCATTTTTCTATATAGACAAAGTTCAATAGTTTGAATATGTTGTATGTACATTTTCACTGAATTTTAGAATGTCATTTTTGTATTGATTCCTCTGTCATTCAATAGAGATTTGTTCAGTTTCCATGAGTTTCTAATCTTTCTGTTGTTTCTGTTGCTGGTGTCTAGCTTTAACCCATGGTTGTTTTATGGAATGAAAGGATTTATTTCCAATTTCTTATATCTACTCAGATTTTTGGGTGTCCAAATATTTGATCAATCCTGGAGAAATTTTTGTGAGTTGTACTATGACAAGAAACTCAAGTCTATGAAGAAAGAAATTGAAGATCTCTGAAGATGGAAAGATCTCCTATGCTCATGGATTGGAAGGATTAATATAGTAAAAATGGCCATTTTACCCAAAGCAATCTACAGATTCAATGCAATTCCCATCAAACTTTCCAACTCAATTCCTCATAGATTTAGAAAGAGCAACTTGCAAATTCATTTGGAATAACAAAAACACAGGATAGCTAAAACTATCCTCAACAATAATAGAACTTCTGGAGGAATCACCATCCTTGACCTCAAGTTGTATTACAAAGCAATAGTGATAAAAAACTGTATGGTATTCAAACAGAGACAGGCAGGTAGATCAGTGGAATAGAATTGAAGACCCAGAAATGAACTCTTATACCTATGATCACTTGATCTTAGACAAAGGTACAAAAGCCATCCAGTGGAAAAAAGATAGCATTTTCAACAAATGGAGCTGGTTCAACTGGAGGTCAGCATGTAGAAAAAATGGAAATCAAACCATTCTTATTTTTGAATTGGATATTTTTATTTACATTTCAAATATTATCCTCTTCCCCAGTTTCCAATCCATAAACCTCCTATCCAGTTACCCTTTCCCCTTCTTCTCTGAGGGTGTTCCCCTACCCATCAAACTACCCCATCCTGCCTCCCTGCCCTGACATTCCCCTAAACTGGGAGGTCCAGCCTTCGCAGGACTAAGGGTTTCTCCTCCCATTGGTGCCCAACAAGTCCATCTTCTGCTACATATGCAGATGGAGCCACAGGTCTATCAACGTGTACTCTTTGGATGATGGTTTAGACCCTGCGAGCTCTGGTTGTTTGGTATTGTTATTATGGAGTTGCAAACCGCTTCAGCACCATGAATCTTTTCTCTAACTCCTCCAACAGGGGTCCCATTCTCAGTTCAATGGTTTGCTGCAAGTATCCATTTCTGTATTTCTCATGCTCTGGCAGAACCTCTCAAGAAACAGCTATATCAGGCCCCTGTCTTCATGGCCTATGGCCTCAGCAATATTGTCTGTGATTAGTGGCTCTATGTAAGTAGGCTGGATTCCAGGTGTGGCAGTCTCTGAATGGCTGTTCCTTCAGTCTCAGCTCCAAACTTGTCTCTGTATTTCTTCTGATGAATATTTTTGTTCCCTCTTCTAAGAAGAAATGAAGCATCTACACTTTGGTTGTCCTTCTTGAGTTTCATGTAATCTGTGGATTGTATCTTTGGCAATCAAGCTTTTTGACTAATATCCACTTGTCAGTGAGTGCATACCGTGTGTGTGTGTGTGTGTGTGTGTGTGTGTGTGTGTGTGTGTGTGTGTGTATGTGTGTAATTGGATTACCTCACTCAGGTTGCTATTAGTTCCATCCATTTGTGTATGAATCAAATAAAAAGGGTTTGTTCTTTTGTGTTTGGGTAGAATAGTCTATAAATATGTGTTAGGTTCATTTGGTTTATAACAACAGTTAGTGTAAAATTAAGTTTTATTCCCCTAATGTAATTGTCCTCACAGAGGATTATTGTTGAATTATACACACTTTCTAGTTCTTTCTGAACTATATCTGGCCACTTCAACTCAGGTCTTCTGGATGAAAGTCGACTCCAAGCTGATTGGTTCACTCTGGCTTCTCTCAGCTTCTCACTAAATTGCTTTCATTGGCCTCAAACTAACTCTGGCAATTTGTCCTGAACTTCTTGTTGCTTACTGGCTTCAACTGCATCTGCTGACCTGCACTGAATTTTATGAACTCACGAATGAACTCAACTCCACTGCACTGACTCCCAACTGACTGAATTCAACTCAAATGACTGAGCAGGACTGACTTCTGAATGCTAGGATTATAGGCATGTACCACTATAAGCTTTTCTCTACCTTAAACTTGTGCTATACTGGTCTGGCTTTCAATTCAGTGGTATGCTTGCCTCTGTCTTCTGAGATTACAGGTATGTCTGCATTCCAACCAGAGCAACCATGTTGCTGTATTAAATTTTCTGTACAAATTAGCTCTAGCATTCATCTGCTTAGATTTTGGATGGATGACCTGTACATTTTTGATGACAAGGAATTTTTGTCTCCCACTAACAATGTGTGAGGGTTAATATGTGATTTAAGCTATAGTAGTGTTTCATTTACAAAACCAGCTGTTCATATGTCTGTGACATAGATATTAAAAATTGAAATGTAATCCTGGTGGATTTTTCCTTTGACGAGTATGTAGTGTCTTTCCCCTTCTCTCTTGATTAATTATGGTTTGAATTTTATTTTTGTGAGATATTAAAATGGCTTCTTGTTCCATTTTTTTTTGGAATATCTTTTATCAACCCTTTACCTTGAGGTAATTTCTATACTTAATGCTAAGCTCTATTAAATGCATGCAGCACAAGGGTGGATTCTGTTTTTGAATCCTTTCTGTTAGCTTTGTCTTTGAGAATTGAGTTCATTGATATTAATAGATATCAATGACAATGATGGTTAATTACTGTTATTTTGTTGATGGTGGTGGTGGTAGAAGGATGTAGTGATGGTGCAGCTAGGGGTGATGGGTGATAGTGGTAGTGAGCTCTGTGTGTGTGTGTGTGTGTGTGTGTGTGTGTGTGTGTGTGTGTCTTGGTGCACACGCACATGCTCTTACACATGTTCTCGCACATTTTGGCTTTTGTATGTGTGCAATTATTTCCTGTATTTTCATGGCGTAGCTAACTTACTTACGTTGTAGTTTTCCTTCTAGTATCTTCTATAGGGCTGGATCTATGAATATTGTTTACGTTTAATTTTATTATGGAATATCTTGTTTTCTATATATGTGGTGATTGAAAGATGTGGTGGGTATAGTAACTTGAGATAACATCTGTGGTCTTAGAGTCTGTACCACATCTGTACAGGCCCTTCTGGCTTTTACAGTCTTCATTGAGATGTCAGGTGTAATTCTAACAGGTCTGCCTTTATATGTTACTTGATCCTTTTCCCTTGAAGCTTTTTAAATATTCTCTCTTTATTCTGTATGTTTAGTGATTTAATTATTATACAGCAAGGGAACTTTCTTTCCTGGCCCAATTTATTTGGAGTCCTGTGTAATTCTTGTACCCTTATATGGTATCCTCATTTTAGATTAGGAAAGTTTCCTTCTATGATTTTGTCGATAACATTTTCTAGGCCTTTGATAAAATTTTCTAGCTGTGATTCTTCTCTTTCCTCTTTTTATATTATTCTTATGTTTGGTCCTTCCATTGTGTCCCATTTTTCCTAGATGTTTTGGGTCAGAAACTTTTTTACCCTTAACATTTTCTTTGACCACTGTATCCATTTATTTCTTCAGTGCTGGAGATTCTCCCTTTTATCTCTTTTATTCTATTGGTAAAGCTTGCCTCTGTAGTGTCTCTTTGTTTCCTAAATTTTTCATTTCTATAATTCCATCAATTCATATTTCTTTTTTTTTTTGCTTCTATTTCTATTTTCAGGTCTTGGATGAATTCATTTGTTTTCTTTAGGTGTCATTTTGGATTTCCTTGTGAAATTAATTTCCTCCAATTGTTTGTGTTGTCCGGAATTTCTTTCAGGGATTTATTTGTTTTCTTTTCAAGAACCCCCATCATCTTTATATAGTTGATTTTAAGGTCTTGTGCTCCAGCTTTGTTGGAATATTCGGGACCTGCTCTGGTAGCATATCTGGGCTGAGGTTGACTCACATTGCCTACACTGTTGTTGACTTTATTCTCATACTGGAGACTAAGCCTCTAGGTTTAGTGTGATTATTGGGTTAGGTGCTGATTTCTGGGTTTGTCTTCATTGGGTGTATGTTTTGTTCCTTGGCTTCCTCTCTGGACTTTCAGAGAGACATTTGGCTGTTCATTGCGTGTGTTACTTACCTGTTGGCTGGTGTGTTAACAAAGAATGCTTGCTGGTGTTAGAAGCTGAGGGAATGGGAGCCCGGGGAAAGATGGTTTGTTACATCTAGTATGGTGACCTTGAGCAGTGCTTCTGGGGGAGCAGAAAGAGTACAGAATGTCCATGGATAACCTACTTGGTCACCAGGTATGACCTGTAGTTGAGCAGAGGGTGTCCAGCAGAGTTGTGGCCTAAAACACAGATATGAGGTAGGAGAGGGAAGTCAGGGGTGGGTGGTCTGTGGAATCCACATCAGGCACAGACAGAGAGGAGGAAAGGCTACAACTGGTATTATGTTTTTGTTGTTTTGGTATTGTTGTTTGTAGTACTAGGGTTCCCTGAGGTTTACTTAAAGGAGAACAGAGAGAGTTGAATAAAATCTTCTATATACATTTCTATACTTATTTATAAAACATTATGAAGAAAATATTAATACTTATTAAGAGTAAAGACTAAGATATAGAGAAAATTTAGTTCTACAAATATTAAAAACCAATAGCTTTGGTCTAGAAAGCATGTGTTATGAAGATTTACCATGGTATTGTTTTATTAGTAATGGCATTAGGGTATATCTACTAGTAGAACAATTAAACAAGCAGTAAAATATATGAATTACACAATTGTGTTAATGTATCACATTCTCACTAAACATTCATCAGTTGATAGATATCTAACATATTTCTATTTCATAGCTATTGAGTATAGAGCACCAATTAACAGGTATGAACAATTATTTCTCCAGTGGGATACTGTGGCGCGCCCAATGTCTCGCCAGCAAGAACGACACGCGGACACCAGGATCCTTCTGCAGAAAAGCGTTTATTGCATCTTAAAGAGGAAGAGAGCGAGCCCCAGAATGGCACTGCTTATATACACCCTAATGTGGTGTGTCCACACCTGATTGGTCACGTACCCATGATCTCACTGACACGCCCGGGGTGGGCAAAGACTTGGTGCAAACACACTCTTGCACATGCGCACACAGCTAGTTTCCTGAAAGGAAGTTGGGCTGGCGCAGCGGAAGCCAGCGCCATCTTGTAATGGTGAATGCTATCACGGTTTTCCACATCTCCCCCTTTTTGTTTTACTAGAATGAGGCTGGTCTAGGCCTCTGCAGTAAGTCCATCTGCTGTGGCTCCTGTCTTAGGTCGTTCCTCTAATGTCACAGCCTTATCCATCATAGGGTAACCCTATTGCCACCAGGCCCCGTGTCTTAGATTGGTCTGTGCATGAGGAAAGTTGCCTGTCTCTGGATATCACAGTGCTGTGTGACAGTAACTGCTAAACGACCTAGGGCGAACTCTATAAAAGAGGCCAGCCAGAAAATGAGTTAGTGGGGAAATCATGATCACCCTATCACGTGCAATGAGGAAACCTCAGCGATGTAGAAGGGCTGATCAAAGAATCATTGAGTCTCTCTCATCCCAGTGCAATGGATCCACAGATCCATGGGGAGCAAGAGCAGAGAACTCAGATGCCGACTAATTCCTGAGCATAGATAACCAAATTCCAGGGGAGGCCCCTTGTTCAGTGGCCACAAGTGCTTGAGTGACAACGACTTTGTCATGTTTCTGTTGAGATATGAGTTTGCAAACCAACCATAGCATGAACATTAATCCACAGCATAGGGCTGTACCAAACAGAGCCACTCCCGATAAGTAGTGGGCACCTCATCTGGTTCTCCTCAGCTGCTACCACCAAGGGCCATAGTCAAGCCGCTCCTATAATAAAATTTAGAATTCCCAATTGTTAGCAACTACTCCAGAAAGTTCACCCACTGTGCTTGCCTAACAATAGATTGGGGGAGGGTAACTCTAGACACTGCAGACACAATGGCTGCAGCAGTAATGGCTGCTACAATAGCAGCGAAAGTAACAAGGTCTTTCCCAGGACAGTTTAGGATTGATCATTCTTCTCTCAGATGGCATTCCTGTGAAGCTACAGACTGCAAAATGACAACACCAGTTAAGGCAGCAAGAGTCACCAGGGGAATAAGGGGGGCCAGGGGTAACGGCTGGAGTCCAGTCTTCTCCAGCAAGCAGCAATGCACAGAGGGTCTGAGCGTAGGCCACAGTGGGACGGGAGCATGCAGTGGTAACACTGACTGCAGCAACGCCAACATCTCTGTGATGACAAAAGATGAGGGGGAATCCTCCGTCTTCCTCTCAGGGCAGAAGAATGACTCCAGGGACCCGAACCATGAGAGCTGAATCTTTATGCTCCCAGGATCAGCAAGTCTCAGCAACCACCTCTGGCAGCTGGCATACTTTTGTAGCATCCTGTAGAAAAAACACAAACATTCCCTCTTCCCCATAAAAATACCTGGACAGGATCCTGCCAATATGTGGATCTTTCTATTTCACCTAGGCAGAAGTATGCCTAGTTTTAGGGTGCCATAAACACTCAGAGTGTTCCTTGGCATACAAATTTTAAAATTGAAATAAAAGGAGTATTATTAAATAATTGTATATCATACATAGCATACAGGGATATAACTCCCCCTTTTTATTTTTTAAGATATAAACTGTCTAGTATCATTGTCCTCCCTTGTTAAGGGGTCTAGGCAATCCAGTTTGAGTTCTTAAATGGCCTCTAAAGGAACAGTATTTAGTGTTCTTAACCACTAAACCATCTCTCTAGCACCTCACAAACTTTATTTCCAATGAGTATAACAAAGACCTAAGTCTTCTGGTAAGGTGAGGTATTTAGCCAACTAACATATCCTTAGAAGTTTAAAATTAGTTTCAAATATTCTTTTCTGGAGTAGTGTGTCAGCTACTCTCCAAATATTAAAGCTCATTTTGAGAGGAAAGGTTTGTAGTAAAAATTTCCATATACATTGAAAGATTTAAAGTTCTAACTTCTTACATTGAAGAAGCAACAAAATTACATAATACAAGGCTGTTAGCAATCCTCTAAATCTATCTTGAAATGGCAGTTGAAGTAAGCAAACAAGCTGTAATACTCTCACAAGTTCTAAAACCTCATCAATCCTTCATAAATCCCGTAACAATCTCTACCTGTTTGATTTTTTCTCAATTTTAAATGTTTGAGTTAGTCAATGCAACAATGGCAATTCTTAATCACAATCCTTAAGTTCTTCTTGTAACACCAGAGCACAGCCACAAGGTCACCTGAGTTTTGAGTAGTGACTAGGCAGCTGTTCTTGGGGCAGTGGAATTAGCATCAAAATACAGTAACTTCAGGGCAAACCACAACTTTGAAAAGCAAAACTCAACCTCTAACAACCTAGTCTCTAAAATCCAGTCTGTCCTTCATGCTACAAAGTTTGACTGTCAATTCCTACATATGAACGCACGATGGTGCTGTCTCTGATACCTCAAAAAGACATTGCCCTAAATTCTTTTTGAAGCCTGGTTTCTAGAGTAAGAATTCCATAAAAATATTACCTCAATTTAGACCTGTTTCCCTAGGTTGGCCCATGTCACATGTTGTCTAGAATGACTTCATACAAATTACAGTTTTATGTTAACTTTCTGTTACCAATGTTACACATTTTTAACCATATCTAATAACTTAAAAGCCAATAGTACATAACCAAGGCATGTAGAGCATATTTATACATTTAAAACCAATCAGAAACAAAATTGAAGTGGCTACATGTGTGTTTAATATTTAGACCAAGCACCATTTTTACTTTTTCTAGCTATGATTTTAAGAGAAGCACCTTGTCACCTGCTAAGTCAAATAATAAGTCAGGGATTTTTTTTAAAAGAAACAACCATTTTTAAAAGAAACAACCATCCACTCCCTTAACATAGAAGCTGAGGAGCTGCTGGTGCCCTTAAGATCAGCTCGTGCAGACGCTCAGCCCCCGGGCAGCTTCTCCAGCTGACCTAGTCACCTGGCTACAGGTACAGGGCTCCAAGGGCTGATTGAAACTGCTTTTTATTCATTTGTTCCTTTTTGAAATGTGTTAAAACCAAATCAAGATGTGAACGATTGACAGATAAGGTTTTTACCATTTTTTCTTTTGAACATGAAACATAAAACATTTAAACAACGAGAAACAAAAACCACAGACATAAACTGACATACATGGACAGCTTGGTGCACCAAGGACAGACAATAGACAGAGGGGAAAAAACTAACTGGTGTCCTACCAAAGGGACCCAGATTCCAATAGGAGTCAGCAGAGAGGTAGGATTTCCCCTTTCCCACCACTTCCATGGTGACCATCCCCTCGAGTGGAGTTGATATGGACGATGGATTGTCTCAATTCCTGGACTAGTCCATCAACGTGTTGAAACCAAATTCCTGTAAGATACTGAGATATATTATGGCATATCTGAGCAGCACGACTGACATTCACAAATGGTATGGAAGTGAGACACAGTCCTGAATAAAATACAACTCTGAAGACAAAAGTTTAGAATTGAGATATCTTTTTGTTTGATTCTCCTGAATAAATGTTTCAGGTGGTCTACCTCTATCAAATCTGATCAGTATGACTCTGTGAAGTTTCCAGAGCCTAATCACACCTTTTACAAGCACAAAGACAAAATTTTTCTCCCAAAATACTGTGTTCCTTTTATCTCCTCCCTGTTTCTCTCCCAGGGCATCCTTTCCCTTATCTCTCGCTTCCTCGGATCCAAGGTCCTTGGAAGGGCCTTTTTTCTTAGATGCACCTTTTCTCTTTGAGCTCTTTAATCTTTCATTCTACTTTGTTTCTGACATGCTGTCCTGTAACTCCTCTAATGCCCCCTGTCCTGCTATTACTGTTGGGCGGCATTTCTCATCTTCTAGGCACGACTTCTAACTGTGCCTAGTGGCAGCCGCAAAATCGAAAACCAAAAGAAAAAGAATGAGCGCTGCCAAAATGATAACAAAAGCTTCTACCACATCTTCTAATGGGGGAGAGAGATGAGAGAGATCAAGACCAAACATGCCTCTCAGAGCTTACCTTCTCGTCCTGCAGTTCTGAATCCTCTCCGCGAGCGGAGGCTCTCCTCGGCGCCGGCGATGGTGAGGCGTTTGTTCCGGGTTTCAGCACCAAATGTCGCGCGCCCAACATCTCGCCAGCAAGAACGACGTGCAGACACCAGGATCCTTCTGCAGCAAAGCGTTTATTGCATCTTTAAGAGGAAGAGAACGAGCCCCAGAATGGCGCTGCTTATATACACCCTAATGAGGCTTGTCCACGCCTGATTGGTCGCTTACCCATGATCTCACTGACACGCCCCGGGGTGGGCAAAGACTTGGCGTGAACACACGCTTGCACATGCGCACACAGCTAGTTTCCTGAAAGGAAGTCGGGCTGGCGCAGCGGAAGCCAGCGCCATCTTGTAATGGTGAATGTTATCGCGGCTTTCCATGTGGGGCACAGCAGGAGGTGGCACCATCTTGTAATGGCGAATGCTATTGTGGCTTTCCACAAGATACAGAGTGATTTGAGTAAAAGTGCAAAAATATTGTAACTGGTATCTAAGTTAGAGTTTTACTGTTGTGAGCAGACATCATGATCCAAGAAATATAGACAACATATAATTGAGGCTAGTTTACAGGTTCAGAGGTTCAGTCCATTATCATCAAAGTGGGAGTATGGTAGCATCCAGAGAGGCATGGTGCATGAAGAGCTGAGAGTTATACATCTTCATCTGAAGGCTACTAGGGAAAGACTGACTCCCAGGCAACTAGGAAAAGGGTATTAAAGCCCATGCCCACAGTGACACTCTTACTCTAATACAGCCACACCTCCTAGTAGTGCCACTTCCTGGTCCAAAAATATATAAACCCAAAAACAACCCTGAGATGCCACCTCACACCAGTCAGAATGGCTAAGATCAAAAACTCTGGCGACAGCAGATGCTGACAAGGATGTGGAGAAAGGGGAATACTCCTCCATTGTTGTTGGGATTGTAACCATTCTGGAAATCAGTCTGGTGGTTCCTCAGAAAATTGGACATTGGACTACCTGAGGACCCAGCTATACCTTTCTTGGGCATATACCCCAAAGATGCTCCAACATATAACAAAGACACATTATCCAATATGTTCATAGCAGCCTTATTTATAACAGCCAGAAGCTGGAAAGAACCCAGATGACCTTCAACAGAGGAATGTATACAGAAAATGTGGTACATCTACACAATGGAATACTATTCAGCTATCAAAAACAATGACTTTATGAAATTAATAAGCAAATGGATGGAACTGGAAAATATCATCCTGAGTGAGATAACCCAATCACAGAAAAACAAACATGGTATGGACACATCGACAAATGGATATTAGCCCAAATGCTTGAATTACCCTAGATCCACAGAACACATGAAACTCAAGAAGGATGACCAAAATGCTTATGCTTCACTCCTTCTTTAAAAGAGGAACAAAAATACCCTTAGGAGGGGATAGGGAGGCAAAGTTTAGAATAGAGGCTGAAGGAATGCCCATTCATAGCCTGCCCCACATGTGGCCCATACATATACAGCCACCAAACTACATAAGATGGATGAAGCAAAGAAGTGCAGGCTGACAGGAACCGGATGTCGGTCTTTCCTGAGAGACACAGCCAGAATACATAGGCGAATGCCAGCAGCAAACCACTGAACTGAGAACGGGACCCCCATTGAAGGGTTCAGAGAAAGGACTGAAAGAGCTTCAGGGGGCTTGAGACCCCATTATGAATAACAATGGCAACTAACCAGAGCTTCTAGGGACTAAGCCACTACCCAAAGACTATACATGGACTGACCCTGGGCTCCAACTGCATAGGTAGCAATGAATAGCCTAGTAAGGGCACCAGTGGAAGGGGGAAGCCCTTGGTCCTGCCAAGACTGAAGCCCCAGTGAACGTGATTGTTGGGGGGAGGGTGGTAATGGGAGGAGGATGGGGAGGGGAACACCCATAGAGAACGGGAGGGGGAGAGGTTAGGGGGATGTTGGCCCGGAAACCGAGAAAGGGAATAACAATCGAAATGTAAATAAGAAATACCCAAGTTAATAAAGATGAAAAAAAAATATAGATAGATAGAAGATAGATATAGATATAGATATAGATATAGATATAGATATAGATATAGATGTAGATATGGAGAGAGAGAGAGACAGAGAGGACTCTGGGCTCAGTTTCCAAACTTCTCCTCCCCAGTTAAAAGCAAAATAATGAACAGCACATGCTACTATTATTAATTTATGTGAACTTAAAATTAAACTAACAATGTGACTATGTAAAAAAAAAGAAAGAGGATATAGTATGCAATGATATAAAGGGTAGCAAAGAAAAATGAAATAGGAATAATTAAATGGAGTAAGAAAGAGGATAAAGGTAGATGAAATAATATAGGTAATATAGTATAGGTAATATAGGTAATATAGTAATATAGGTAGATGAAGTAATAAAAGATCTTTAGAAAAAAACATGTGAAGACCTACTATATAAGTTTTCTAAAATATATACATGGACACGTATAAAAACCTTTATATAGACTTAACTTCCTAAGGGGGAAAGAATGTCTGTATTAGATATCATAGACTAAGAAAAAAAAAAAAAAAACAGTTGCAGGAACGGGTTACTGCTTATGGAGTTGTTGGTTACTAAAGATCTCTAGATTTCCCCTAACCATATACAAATTGCCATTTCTCTTGTTTACTCTCCAGAATATGATCATAAGACCCTATTACCAAAGACAACACATATCTGACTCATAAAACATGGACAAATCAAGTTTATACCCACTTACAAGTTTCATCTTACTGGCTAGATTTTATAATGCCAGAAGGTCCTGTGAATGCTGTTGGATTTTTTAAAAAGCATTATCAAGTATATACAGCTGTAAATTCTATGAGATATAGACTGGCCTGTCAAGATATACCCATTTCTATAATAGTGGCACAAATGTCATGGTAGTAAACTTTTAGGTTAGATTTAAGGATTGCTCCAAAGGATAGAACCCATATCTGGCACTATCTTCAGTACCAAGAACCTGTGGATAGATCAATATTAGGCAACAAAGGCAAACTTATTATTACTCTGTTACGTATACATAATAAGCTGAATAACTTCTAATCACTTGTTATATCCATAGTTTAGTGAATCTCTTAAGTATCATCACATAAAACTTCTTTCTGTAGAACATAATGATTATTACAGAGTTCTGTGATGAGCCCACATGCAGAGAGTAAGAGACTAAAGAATGATCAACCCTAAATGTGACATATATACCACATTCCCTCTCCCAAGTACCGGGTATTATTGCAGAAGGGAGGTCAGAAAGATTGTAAGAGCCAGAGTAGTGGATGATTACAAAGGTTTGGGGACACAATACAGTGTGTGTACACATGAATTCTCATATGTTGTAACAGCATATACAAGACCTTCTGAAGTTCATGAAAAACAAAATCCCAACACAGAGGAGGGAGTTGGTCATGGTCATGAAGTCCCATTCCTAGCTGAGGATCTATTAGTAATATAGAACTGCTGGGTGGGAAATGGTGCATTTATTTTATTTAGTGATTTGATATGTATATCATGCTCCTGATATGTATACCATGCTCTAGTAAATTGCCACATCCAATTGTATATGGGCAACACAAATAAACTTGATAGGTTTATAACAAGAGCACATGTTGGGTGGGTAGGGTGGGGTAGATCTGGGAGAATTTGGAAAAGGGAATGAATGTGATTGAATCCAATGTATGAAATTACCAGAGTTAATTAAAATATATTTAAAAATAAAATATACTTGTATTTATATACTAATAGGACTGAATCCTTTGATTTGCCAAGAAATGATTTGGCTAAATACTATTAAAATTATTTTTAACAATTTTGATGCTTTTCCATACTAATTTCTATAGTAGTTATATATGTTCCCTCTAGCAGTAAAAAAAAATCATTCATTTTCCCTTAAATACTTGCTGTTATTTGTTGATGTTCCTACTTATTTTCTTTTTGATAGTAATGCTGACTGGGGTGAAGTAGAAACAAAATATAGTAGCAATTTCCTTTTTGCTAATAAGGAATAGTAAACAATTTTTCATGCATTTATTTGCTAGTGTTCATTTGCCAATCGTTTGTAAAGTTCCACTGCCAATTCTGTGATTTAACCTGTATACCAATATTTACCCACGTACACAGCATTATTCACAATAGCCAAATTAAGAACTCAGCTTTGGGGCTGGAGAGATGGCTCAATGGTTAAGAGCAATGACTGCTCCTCCTGAGGTCCTGAGTTCAATTTCCAGCAACCACATGGTCGCTTACAACCATCTGTAATGGGATCTGATGCCCTCTTCTGGTGTGTCTGAAGACAGCTGCAGTGTACTCATTTTAATAAAATAAATCTTTAAAAAAAGGCGTTTAAAAAGAACTCAGCTTTGTTGCACATCAGTGGGTGAATGGCTAAGGAAATTATGTGTATAGAGAAGTTTTACTCAGTTGTAAAGAAGAATGAAATTATACTGCTTCATGGAGAATTTATGTAAATAATTGTCATTGTGTTATGGAAATAATCCAATCTCACAAAGAAAATAAATGCATGTTTTTACATATATAATCATGGGAAGTATTAAAAAGAATAACAAAAATAAGATTATTAAAGATTTAGAACAGTAAGGAGGATGGAGATGATAGGAAATACTAATAGAAGATTGAATAAGATATATTTTGAATACTTGTATCGGAATACCAGTTTATATTAATAATTTTAAAAAATGAGGTAGGAGCAGACCTTGGGCGCTGGCTCCGCACTCACTGCCACAATACCTTGAGGAAGCCTAACTCCCAGGTACTCTGAAATGCACAAGAAAGACTACAATATCTGCCCCCCACCAGGAGTAAATGGGACCCCTGGGATTCAGGGACACAGGAAACCCCATCCAGCCAGTGGCATGAGTTCCATTCATGTCTGAACCAGTGCCCTGAGTAGACCTTAGGTGCTGGATCTGCACCCACTCCTCTAATACCAAGAGGGAGTCTGACTCCCGGGTGCTCTGTAATGCCTAGGATTTCAGGAGAGATCACAACATATGCCCTAACACCCACTTCAAAATTCAGAGTAACTGGGTCCCTCAGGATCCAGGGATGCAGGAACTCCTGCCATCCAGGGGAACTGGTCCCATCCATTCTGAAACAGTGCCCTGAGCAGACCTTGAGTGTTGGATTCACAACAAGTACCACAACACCTAGAGGAAGCATGAATCCCAGGTGCTCTAACATGCCCAGCATTAGACATACTCTGAAACACCCATGATCAAAGGATCACAGGATCACAGAGGAAGCTGGACCCCAGGAGATTGGACACAACAAGAATCTCAGGAAGATAGTATAAATAATCATAGAATCACAGAGACAACTGGACTCTGAGGAGTTCTGAGACAACCAGGATCACAGGAAGGAGAAATTCTAGTCAGAGACAGCAGGGGCAGGTAATACTAGACATAACTAGCTGGCAACAGGCAAGAACAAGAACACAAGCTATAGAAACCAAGGCTACCTGGTATGCCTCTCCCACCATAGCAAGTCCTGAATACCCCGCCATACTGCAAAAGCAAGATTTGGATTTAAAATCATATATCATGATAATGATAGAGGACTTTAGGAAGGACATAAATAACATCCTTAAAGAAATACAGGAAGACATGGGTAAACAGGTAATGAAAATTGAAGAGGAAACACAAAAATCACTTAAAATTTACAGGGAAACAACCAAACAGGTGAAGGAATTGAGCAAAAAATCCAAGAACTAAAACTGGACATAGAAACCATAAAGAAATCACAAAGAGAGACAAATTTGGGCATAGAAAACCTAGGATGGTCATAGATCATCAACAACAGAATAAAAGAGATAGAGAGAGTATAAGGTGAAGAATATATCATAGAAAACATTGAAACAACAGTTAAAGAAAATGCAAAATGCAAAAATCTACTAACCCAAAACATCCAGGAAACCAGGACACAATGAGAAGGCCAAACATAAAGATAATAGGTATAAAAGAGAGTGAAAATTCCCAACTTAAAGGGCCAGTAAATATCTTCAACAAAATTATAGACGAAAACTTCCCTAACCTAAAGAAAGAGATGCTTATGAACATACAAAAAGGCTAAAAAAACTCCAAATAGACTGGACCAGAAAAGAAACACTTCCTTCAGTCCCATAATAATCAAAACACCAAATGCAGAAAACAAAGAAAGAATATTAAAAGAAGTAAGTCAAAAAGATCAAGTAACTTATAACGGCAGACCTACCAGAATTACACCAGACTTCTCAACAGAGACTATGAAAGTCACAAGGTCCTGGACAGATGTCATACAGACCCTAAGAGAACACAAATGCCAACCCAGGCTACTATATCCATCAAACTCTCAATTAACATAGATGGAGAAATCAAGATATTCCATGACAAAACCAAATTTGTACAATATCTTCACACAATTCCAACCCTACAGAAAATACTAGATTGAAAACTCCAACACAAGGAGGGAAACTACACCCTAGTCAAAGCAAGAAAGTAATATTCTTTCAACAAACCCAAAAGAAGAGAGCTACACAAACATAATTCCACCTCTAATAACAAAAATAACAAAAGCAACCATCACTTTTCCTTAATATCTTTTAACATCAATGGACTCAATTCCCCAGTAAGAAGACATAGATTAACTGTTTGGATACTTAAACAGGACCCAGCATTTTGCTGCATACAGGAAATGCATCTCAGTGAAAAAGACAGACACTTCATCAGAGTAAAAGGCCGGAATAATATTTCTAAGCAAATGGTCCCAAGAAACAAGCTGGAGTAGCCAAGCTTATATCAAATAAAATTACTTTCAACCAAAAGTCATCAAAAAGATTAGGGAGGACACTTTATACCCTTCAAAGAAAAAAAAACCTACCAGATGAACTTTCAGTTTCAAACATGTATACTCCAAATGCAAAGGCACCCACATTTGTAAAAGAAACTTTACTAAAGCTCAAATCTAACACTGTACCTCACACAATAATAGTGGGAGACTTCAACACCCCACTTTCAGCAATGAACAGATCATGGAAACAGAAAAGATAGACACAGTAAAATTAACAGACATTATGAACCAAATGGATTTAATAAATATCAATAGAACATTTCATCCTAAAACAAAAGAATATGCCTTCTTCTCAGCACCACATGGTACCTTCTCCAAACTTGACCATATAATTGATCACAAAACAGGCCTCAACAGATACAAGAAGATTGAAATAATCCCATGCATCCTATCAGATCACCATTAATAAAGGCTGGTCTTCAATAACAACAAAAAACAGAAAGCCCATATATACATGGAAGCTGAAAAACACTCTACTTCATGATAACTTGGGCAATAAAGAAATAAAGAAATTAAAAAAAATAGAATTTAATATAATGAGGGCAGAATATACTCAAATTTATGGGACAAAATGAAAGCAATGTTGCAAGGAAAACTCATAGTTCTAAGTGTCTCAAAATGAAACTGGAAAGAGCATACATTAGTAGCTTGACAGCACAACTAAAACAAAAGGAAGCAAATACACCCAAGAGGAGTAGAAAGCAGGAAATAATTCAACTCTGGGTGAAAACAGCCAAGTAGAAACGAAAAGAACTACACAAAGAATCAACAAAACCAGTAGTTGGTTCTTTGAGAAAATCACCAAGATACATAAGCCAGACTAACCAGAGGGCACAGAAACAGTATCCAAATTAACAAAATCAGAAATGAAAAGGAAGACATAAAAAAAGAAACGGAAGAAATTAAAAAACAAATCACATCCTACTACAAAGGCCTGTTCTCAACAAAACTGGAAAATCTTGAGAAAATAAACAAGTATCTAGACAGGTACCAGGTACCAAAATTAAATCAGGATGTGAAAAACCATCTAAACTGCCCCATAATCCCTAAAGTAATATAAGCAGTCATTAAAATTCTCCAAACCAAAAAAGCATAGGACTGGATGGGTTTAATCCAGAATTCTATGAGACCTTCAAAGAAGACCTAATGCTAATACTTTTCCAACTATTCCACAAAATAAAAACAGAGAGAACACTACGCAATTCATTCTATGAAACCACAATTATGCTTATACCTAAAGCACACAATTTCCCTTATGAATATCAATGCCACAATACTCAATAAAATTATCACATACCAAATCCAAGAACACATCAAAATAATCTTCCGTCATTATCAGGTAGGCTTCATACTGGGTATGTAGGGATAGTTCAATATACAGAAATCTATCAATGTAATCCAATATATAAACAAACTCAAAGAAAAAAGCCACATGATCATCTCATTAGAAATGATCACGGAAAAGAATTTGATAAAATCAACAGCCCTTCATGATAAAAGACTTGGAAGAATCAGGAATTCAAGGCCCATACCTACACATAGTAAAAGCAATATATTGCAAACCAGCAGCTGACATCAAACTAAATTATGAGAAACTTGAAAGAATCCCACTAAAATCAGGGACTTGCCAAGGCTGCCCACCTCTCTACCTATTCAGTATAGGATTCCAAATCCTAGCTAGAGCAGTTAGACAACAAAGAGGTCACAAGTATACAAATTGGAATGTAAGAAATGAAAATATCACTATTTGCAGATGATATGATAGTATATTTAAGTGACTCCAAAAGTTCTACCAGAGAACTACTAAGCCTAATAAACACCTTGAGCAAAGTGGCTGGCTATAAATCTAACTCAAACAAATCAGCAGCCTTCCTCTACTCAAAGGATAATCAGGCTGAGGAAGAAACTAGGGAAATGAAACCCTTCACACTAGTCATGAATATTATAACATACCTTGGTGTAACTCTAACAAAGTAGGTAAAAGATCTGTATGACAAGAACTTCAAATCTCTGAAGAAAGAAATTGAAGATGATCTCAGAAGAAGGAAAGATTTCATATGCTCACGGATTGGTAGGATTAATATAGTAAAAATGACCACCTTGCCAAAAGCAATCTACTGATTCAATGCAATCCCCATCAAAATCCAAACTAATTCTTCAGAGAGTTAGAAAAAGCAATTTGCAAATTCATTTGGAATAACAAATAAGCCAGGATAGAAAAAACTATTCTCAATAATAAATGAACTTCTATGGGAATCACCATCCCTGACCTCAAGCTGCATTTACAAACCAAATGTGATTTTAAAAAATGCATGGTATTGGTACAGAGACAGGCAGATTGATCATTGGAATAGAATTGAAGACCCAGAAATGAACCCACACATCTATGGTCACTTGATATTTGACAAAAGAGCAAAAATTATCCAGTAGAAAAAAGATAGCATTTTCAACAAATGGTGCTGGTTCCACTGGAGGTCAGCATGTAGAATTCATATTGATCCATTCTTATTGCCCTGTACAAATCTCAAGTCCAAGTAGTTCAAGGACCTCCACATAAAACCAGACACACTTAAACTAATAGAAGAAAAAGCACAGGGGAAAATTTCCTACAGAGCACCAATGCCTTATGTTCTAAGATCATGAATCTTATGGGACCTCATAAAATTGTAAGGAAAAGGACAGTCATTAGGACAAAAAGGCAAGAAACAGATTGGGAAAACAATCTTATATCTGACACAAGGCTAATATCCAATGTATACAAAGAACTCAAGAAGTTAGACTGCACAGAATCAAATAACCTTTTTAAAAATGGTCTATAGAGATAAACAAAGAATTCTCAACTAAGGAATATCAAATGGCTGAGAAGCATGTAAAGAAATGTTCAAAATTCTTAGTAATTCTGGAAATGTAAGTCAAAACAACCCTGGGATTCCACCTCACACCAGTCAGTATAGTTAATGTCAAACCTCAGGTTACTGTAGATGCTGGTGAGGATGTGGAGAAATAGGAACACTCCTCCATTGTTGGTGGAACTGCAAACTAGTACAACCACTCTGGAAATCAGTCTGGTGGTTTCTCATAAAATTTGACATAGAACTACCTGAGGACTCAACTCTACCCTTCCTGTGCATATACCCAAAAGATGCCAATATATAACAAGTACATATTCCTCTACTATGTTCATAGCAGCCTTATTTATTATAGCCAGAAGATTGAAGGCAGCCAGATTTCCTTTAACAGAGCCATGAATACAGAAAATGTGGTACATTTACACAATGGAACTCAGCTATCAAAAACAATGAGGTCATGAAATTGTTGGGCAAATGGATGGGTCTAGAAAATATCATCCTGAGTGAGGTAACCCAGTCACAAAAGAACACACATGTTTTTTACTCACTGATAAATAGATATAATCCCAAAAACTTAGAGTACCCCAGATAAAATTTAGACCACATGAAGTTCAAAAAGAAGAAAGACATAAGTGTGGATGCCTCATTACTTCTTAGAAGGGGAAACAAAATTGTCACAGGAGGAAATATGGAGACAATCTTTGGACCAGAGACTGAAGGAATGGCCATCCAGTGACTGCCACATAAGGGATCCATCCCACATTCAGTGACCAAACCCAATCACTATTGGGGATGCCAAGAATTGCATGCTGACAGGAGTCCGATACAGCTGTCTCCTAAGAGACCCTGCCAGAGCCTGACAAATTCAGAAGTGGATGCTAGCACCCAAACAGTGGACTGAGAACAGGATCCTCAATGGAAGAGTTAGAGAAGGGACTGAGGTAACTGAGAGGCTTTGTAACCCCAGAGGTAGAACAACAATATCAACCAATCAGACACCCAGATACAAAACCACCAGCCAAAGAGTACACATGGAGGGATCTATGGCTCCCGCTGCATATGTAGCTGAGAAGGGGCCTTCTAGGGCATCAGTGTGAGGAGAGACCATCGGTCCTGTGAATGCCTGATGCCCCAGTGTAAAGGAATGCCAGGGTGGGGAGGTGGGAGGCAGTGGTAGGTGGGTAGTGGAGTTCCCTCATAGAAGCAGACGAAGGGAACATGGAATGGGGGCAGAGTTCCAGAGGGGAAACTGAGAAAGGGAATAACATTTGAAATGTAAGTAAAGAAAATATCCAATAAAAGAAAAGAAAGACAAAAAACAAAAATGAGATAGATTAATATATACTGAAAAGCTGTTCAGAATATGTGAAATTAAAATAGGATATTGAAGAATTGTGTAGCATAAACTTTGCTTTCCCTTAAGAAGAATATATTTATATTTGTATATGTATGTGTTTGTCAATATAGAAAGATGGGATGTTAAAAAATAAACCTCAAATAAAACATTGTTGTTTAGAATGCAGGAGTATGGTAACAAATAGCATATACATTGTATTTTTCCTAGCCAGTAGAAGGGTAACTTCCTTGTATTTTTTGAATTGACATGGCATTTTTCTTTTTTAAGATTAGAGACCTGGGATAAGGGAGGCACTGAATTATCAGTGGGGATGGCCTTAGCTGAGACTCATACTACCTTGGAGATATGGAACCTGAAGAGTCACCTCCTATAGTTAGACAGGAGTCTCAGTGGAGCGATACAGATACCAACCCACCCACAAAACTTTCAACCCCAAATTCATCCTGACTAAAAAAAGAAAAAATGCAGGTATGCGGGATAGAGCAGAGTGAATGGCTAACCAATAACCAGCCCAACATGAGACCCATCCCATGGGTAAACACCAATTCCTAACACTATTCATGTTATTCTGTTGTGCTTGCAGACAGGAGCATGTTGTTCTCTGAGAGGCTCCACCTACCAGCTGTCTCAGACAGATACAAACACCGACAGCCAAACAGTAGATGCAGCTTGTTGACTCTTATGAAAGACTAAGAGGAAGGATTGTAGGCCCTGAAATGTGTAGTAATGCCATAGGAAGATGAACAAAGTCAACTAACTTGGATCCTTGGGGCACTCAGAATCTGAACCACCAACCAAAGAACATACATGGGCTGGACCTCCCAGCTCATATGTAGCAGATATGCAACTTAACCTTCATGTGGGTCCTGAACAACTGCAGCAGGGGCTACCCTAAAAGCTCTTGCTTGTATGTGGGATATGTTCTAACAGCTGGGATGCCTTGTCTGCCCTCAGTGGGAGAGGAAGTGCCTAGCTTCAAGGAGACTTGAAGTGCCAGGGTACTGGGGCAGGGAGGAATACCAATCAGGCACCCATCTGCCCAGAGGAGAAGGTAAGAAGGATTGTGGGAGAGACCCCAGGAGAGAAGCAATGAGCAGGATGTTGTAGGTTGATATCTATGTGCAGGCGAGGGCTGGAAAGATTTTACCTCAACAGGTGGCAAACCAATGTGTTAGGAAAGAATCCACTAAAAATTAAAGATTTTCATCCCAAGAGAGTTTTATTTTTTTAAGTAAGAGGGGGCCAGTGCCATGATGAGTCATGTGATATCTCAAGCATGGAAACCTTAAAGGAAAGAAACATGGAGGCAGTCTTCTTGCAGGCTCTAGGTCCCCTGCTGTGAAGAGTGAAGGCTACCCTGAACACAGAGAATTAGAGATTAGAAGCTTCCTGCTTCTTTAGCAAAGGTTGTTTGGAAAATCATTTAATTTAGATTTGGTTTATTTGTTTTAAAGATGATATAAAAATATAATGCTTTATTAAGTCTTTCAGGGTACCCATAGTCTCTTAATGTGGACTTCATGGGAAATTTGTGCTGATTTCCTGACATGACAGATTAAAAAGGCCTAACAGACTCATACAAGTTTGTTTAGTTTACTTCAGTTTCTTAAATTATTTTAATTTTCATAATTGGTATGAATTCGAGTCTTCTGGCTATATTATTTCTCTAGGGGAGAATGTAAGATATAAGCTTTTCTGGTTATAGTCTAAAGAACACACTATTTTGGGAGAAAGGTTTTGTCTTTGTGGTTAGGCTCTGGACACCTTCCAGAGTTATATTGATCATATTTGATGGAGGTAGACCATCTGAAAAACTAGATTCAAGAGAATCAAACAAAAAGATATCTTGATGGTACTAAAATTTTTGTTTCGAGATTTATATATTGCAGAATATGCAGCTTTGGTGAAGCTCCTCATCAGAATGCTGGACTGGCCTGCTTGGATTCCTGATCTCAGGGACTTTCATCTGAGTCCAGGCAAGACATACATCAGGCTACAACAACTCTCCCAATTTTCTTACTCTCCCCCACCCCAAGGATATCTCAATGCCCACGTACATCTTGAAGAAGTTATTAAAGAGTCATCACCCCAATTCCCTAAACTTTGGGAGGCTGAAAGTCGTTATTATAAGGTTGCCTTTCTAGAGAATTTAGAAATGGTCATAATTTAACAGGTAATAATTAGTTCAAATTGATTTTACAGCCATAATCTCATTTGGTAGAAATCCTTATATTTGTTACTAAGCCAAAGTTATAATCTTTTACATTGGTACAGAATTTATTTGATAGAAGTTCAGATTTTCTTTGATATGTATTTCTTATCCATTTAAAATTAAAATTAATATTGTTATTCTAATATATAGGTATTGTGCCTATACAACACATTTAAGTATACAAGGCTTATACACAGTTCTTAATGCTATGAAAAAACTAATCTAAGATAATTAAACATGTGAGTAAAGGGCCAGATAGCAAATTAATGGCTCTAAGTTTATTGTTAGAGTGCTTTCAGGATAATTTATTAAGATAGTTAATGGACAAAAACCAATCCAGATTACTTATATAGTTAGATGATTTTCAAAAAATCAGAAATCCACAAAATGTGACACTTATTGTTATTTATCATTTGTTAAGACATGTCTGCTCCTAACAGCACCTGTTTCATGGATTCAAGGAAGAAAATAAGCATCTTTACCTCCAGGTGAGGTAATATATTGTGGCCAGGTAGCCACTGATGAGAAATTTCCTATTTCTTCTACAGACAAAATAATGTCCAGAAAAGGACAGATTGCAGAATAACTGAGAGGGAATGATCAGCCCTTCATAATTCTGCATTTCAAAGGTCAGTCAGATGTTCCTAGGCCAGAAAACTGAAGACTTGCTCTCACATGTTGCTAACAGTGGACTGTGCAAGTAGACAATTATCTCTTCAACCTGTCTTTGTTCGGAAATTCATGTTAGACTTCCTATATTTTCAGATAATATTGGTCATTCTCAGGTGGGTTGAAACTAGTTATAGTCTCATAGCCTAGTCAGGCTGTTTAACTTTGAGAATACATATTTAATTGGATAGTTATCAGGTAGTATATAAGCTATCTAGAACATAACATGGATTTTAGTACTTTGTGTTAAGCTGGCATAGATAACTAAATGTTCTGTTTAACTGATAAAATGTTGGACTGGGTGTTAGGTGTATTTATGCTTTATAAATTACAAGTGATAATACATGTGCTCAGCTTACATTTCAGAGAAAACTTTTTTTTAATTAGAAAGGGTAAAGTGTAGGTTGATGCCTATATGCAGGTGAGGGCTGGCACAAGTTAGGCCATAATTGAAAAGTAAAAAAAATAAGGTGGGGACAAAGATTTTGTAAGGCTGGAGAGAAGGGTAAGGAGAAAGAAAATCAAGATAGAGACAGAGGATGACCCAGATCTGGGTGGTCCTGAATGGCCCTAGATAGTTAGTTATATTTCTTAAGGGATAGATTTCTATAGGTAAATGTATCTTATCTAGGTGGGTGGTTTATATCTTTATTAGTTGGTTGTGAGTTTATTGTGCGGATGTATTGTGGATTGAGAATTTAACATATAAATCTGATTATTGGGTTGCAGTTTTTTTAGTCTTGATTTTAATGGGTAGCTGGAACCAGAGAGGTCACGGCTAGTTGAGAGCCACTGTTAGAGAGAGATACCAACCAGAGATAAATTATGGATAGTTCCATGGCCCCAAGGGAGCCAGAAATAACTCTACAGACCAGCATGGCAAGGTGCCTGGATCAGAGAGTACTTGGAGGCAGCTTGGTGCCATTGAGATAAAAGTACCCCGCAGTGTCATGTGGGTAAAGTCTAGGTGGCAGTAGAGATCCAAGAAGATTAGAGGTGCCAGAAAGGCAGAATGTCTACGAAAGCCAGCCACAGGGAACCAATTGAAGAAAGAGGCCAGTTGTTAGGTAACTAGCAAAGCTATAGGACAAGAATGCTCATGCTCTTGGGACTCTAGTATAAATACCACATTCCCTAGATGATCTGCTTGGAACTACAGGATTTAATACTTGTCTTCCTGAGTTCTTGTCTTGGTCCTAGTTTTCCTTTTTCTGTTCTTCACATATATGTATTTATTTATTTATTTACTCATTTACTTATTATTTGTTTATTTTTTGAGTGAATATGTTCAATATGTCATAGTTTAAGAGTGTAACTATGAAATAATTATTTTATGTAGATTTACAGAAATAATTTCATAGATGTGATAGCCAAAGAAATACAGTGGCTTAGTGGGATTCTTCTGAAACTGGACTCTGAATAGATGAAGAAAGATGCTAAATGCCAAGATATGTTCAATCTAGCTCAATGAGAGAAGAAGAAGGAGAAGAAGGAGGAGGAAGAGGAGAAGGAGGGGGAGGAGGAGGAAGAGGATAATAATAATAATAAGAAGAAGAAGAAGAAGAAGAAGAGGAGGAGGAGGAGGAGGAGGAGGAGGAGGAGGAAGGCAACGACAACGACAACGACGACGGCTAATCAGCCCTGAAGACCTGAGCTTGATTCCCAGAACATACATAAAGATAGGAGAGAATCAAGTTCAGAAAGTTGCCTCCTGAGTTCCTCATATGTGTTCTATCATGTATGCATTCACACACAAATTTATTTTAAAAGTTTTAAAAGATAGGGTGTTAAATGGGATTAGGTAAGTGGGGCAACACTTGCATAAAAGCATGGGTGATGAGATGAGTTTATGGAGGGGAAACTGGGAAGGGAAATAAGATTTGAAATGTACATAAATAAAATAACCAATAAAAAAGAAAAACTACACAAATATATATATGTATATATATAGGATATTTTATGTATTAACATTTCAAATGTTATCCCTTTTCCCCTTCCCCTCACTCTTCCACCTCCCCCTGCTTCTATGAAGATGCTCCCACTCTCATCCACACATTCCCACCTCAACACACTGGCATTCCCTGACACTGGGGAAACAAGTCTTCACAACACCAAGTGCTTATCCTCCTATTGATGCCAGACAAGCAATCCTCTTCTACATATGCAGCTTGAGCCATGGGTAATTTTGGTTGATGATTTAGTCCCTGGGAGCTCTTGGGGGGGGGCTGGTTGATTGATACTGTTGTTCTTCCTATGGTATAGCAAACTCCTTCACCTCCTTTAGTCCTGTTTCTAACTCCTCCATTGAGGTCCCAGTGTTCAGTCCACTGGTTAGATGCAGGCATCCTCATCTGTATCCGTAAGGCTCTGGCAGAGCCTCTCAGGAGACATCCATATCAGGCTCCTGTCAGCATGCACTTCTTGGCCTCAGCAATAGTGAATAAGTAGATCCCGAGGTCTCTGGATGACTTTTTCTTCAGTCCCTGCTCCACCCTTTGCCCCTGTATATCCTCCCATGAAAATTTTGTTCTCCCTTCTAAGAAGGATTGAAACATACATATTTTGGTCTTCCTACTTTTTGAGCTTCACATGGTCTGTGAATTATTTCTTGGGTATTCTGAGCTTTTGGGTTAATATTCACTTATCAGTGAGTGCATACCATGTGTGTTCTTTAGTGATTGTGTGACTTCATTCAGGATGGTATTTTCTAGTTCCATTCATTTACCTATGAATTTCATGAAGTCATTGTTTTTAATAGCTGAGTAGTATTCCATTGGGTAGATATACTACATTTTCTGTATCCATTCCTCTGTTGAAGGGCATCTGGGTTCTTTCCAGCTTCTGCCTATTACAAATAAGGCTGCTATGAACATAGTGGAGCATGTGTCTTTGTTGTATGTTGGGGCATCTTTTGGGTATATGCCCAGGAGAGATAGAGCTGGGTCCTCAGATAGTGCAGTGTCCAATTTTCTGAGGAACCTCCAGATTGATTTCCAGAGTGGTTGTACCAGTTTGCAATCTTGCCAAAAATGGAGGAGTGTTCTTCCTCCACATGTTTACCAGTATTTGTTGTCACCTGAGTTTTGTAACTTAGCCTTTCTGACTTGTATGAGGTGGAATCTCAGGGTTGATTTGATTTGCATTTTACTGATGGCTAAGAATGTTGAACATTTCTTTAGGTGCTTCTCAGCAATTTGATGTTCCTCATCTGAGTATTCTTTGTTTAGTTCTGTACCTCATTTTTCATAGGATTATTTGGCCCTCTTGTGTCTAACTTCTTGATATCTTTGTACATTTAAAATATTAACCATCTATCAGATGTAGGATTGGTAAAGAACTTCTCCCAAACCATTGGTTTCTGTTTTGTCCTAACAACAGTGACCTTTGCCTTACAGAAACTTTGCAGTTTTATGAGATCCCATTTGTTGATTCTTGATCTTAGAGCATAAGCCATTGGTGTTTTGTTCAGGAAATTTTCTCTAGTGCCCATGTGTTTGAGACTCTTCCCCACTTTTTCTTCTACTAGTTTGAGTGTGTCTGGTTTGATGTGGAGGTCCTCGATCCACTTGGACTTAAGCTTTGTAAAGGGTGATAAGCATGGATTGATCTGCATTCTTCTACATGCTGACCTCCAGTTGAACCAGCACCATTTGTTGAAAATGTTATCTTTTTTCCATTGGATGATTTTGGCTCCTTTGTCAAAAATCAAGTGACCATAGGTGTGTGGGTTCATTTTTGGGTCTTCAATTCTGTTCCACTGAACTATCTGCCTGTCTCTGTACCAATACCATACAGTTTTTTTTTATCACTATTTCTCTGTAATATAGTTTAAGGTCAGGATGGTAATTCCCCCAAGAAGTTCTTTTATTGGTGACTATGGTTTTTGTTATCCTGGCTTTTTGTTATTCCAGAGAAATTTGCAAATTGCTCTTTCTCAGTCTATGAAGAATTGAGTTGGAATTTTGATGTGGATTGGATTGAATCTGTAGATTGCTTTTGACAAAAAGGCTATTATTGCTACATTAAGCCTGCTAGTCCATGAGCAGGATAAGTCTTCTGAGATCTTCTTCAATTTCTTTCTTCACAGACTTTGAAGTTCTTGTCATACAGATCTTTCCCTTGCTTGGTCAGAGTCATACCTAGGTATTTTATATATTTTGTAACTATTGTGAATGTTGTCATTTCCCTAATTCCTTTCTCAGCCTGTATATCCTTGAGTAAAGGAAAGCTACTGATTTGTTTGTGTTAATTTTATACTCAGCCATTTTGCTGAAGTTGTTTATCAGGTTTAGGAGTTCTCTGGTGGAACTTTTGGGGTCACTTAAGTATACTATTATATCATGTGCAAATAGTTATATTTTGACTTTTTCCTTTCCAATTTGTATCCCATTGACTTCCTTTTGTTGTTTGATTGCTCTGTCTAGTACTTCGAGTACTATGTTGCTTAAGTATGGAGAGAGCTGGCAGCCTTGTCTAGTCCCTGATTTTAGTTGGATTGCTTCACGTTTCTCTCCATTTAGTTTAATGTTGGTTATTGGTTTGCTGTATATTGCTTTTATTATGTTTTGGTATGGGCCTTGAAATCCTGATCTTTCCAATATATTTATCATGAAGGGATGTTGAATATTGTCAAATGTTTCTCAGCATGTAATGAAATGATCATGTTGTATTTTTCTTTGAGTTTGTTTACATAGTGGATTACATTGATGTATTTCTATATATTGGATCATCCCTGTATCCCTGGGATGAAGCCTACTTGATCATGATGGACAATCATTTTGATGTGTTCTTGGATTTGGTTTGTGAGAATTTTATTGAACATTTTTGCATTGATATTCATAAGGGAAATTGGGAAATTGAACTGAAGTTCTTAATCTTTGTTGGATCTTTGTGTATTTTAGGTATAATTGAAATTGTGGCTTTATAGGAGGAATTGGGTACCGCTCCTTCTGTTTCTATTTTGTGGAGTAGTGTGGACAGTATTGATATGAGGTAGGTCTGGTGGAATTCTGTACTAAATCTATCTGGTCCTGGGATTGTTTTGGTTTGGAAACTTTTAATAATTGCTTCTATTTCTTTAGGAGATATTGGACTGTTTAGATGGTTTATCTGATCCTGATTTAACTTTGGTACCTGGTATCTGACTAGACAGTTGTCCATTTCATCCAGATTTTCTAGTTTTGTTGAATATAGGCTTTTGCAGTAAGATCTGATGATTTTTTGAATTTCCTCAGATCCTGTTGTTATGTGTTCCATTTCATTTCTGGTTTTGTTAATTTGGATACACTCTCTGTTCACTCTGGTCAATCTTATTAAGGGTTTATCTATCTTGTTGATTTTCTCAATGAACCAGCTTCTGGTTTTCTTGGTTTCTTAGTCCTCTTTTTTTCCTACTCAGTTTATTTCAGTCCAAGGTTTGTTTATTTCCTGCTTTCTACTCCTCTTGGTTGTATTTGCTTCTTTTTGTGCTGGAGCTTTTAGGTGTGCTGTGAAGATGCTAAAATATGCTTTCTCCAGTTTCTTATTGTACTCGCTCTGAGCTATGGTTTTCCTCTTAGCACTACTTTCATTGTATCCCTTTAGTTTGGGTATGTTGTGCCTTCATTTTCATTAAGTTCTAAAAAGTCTTTAATTTTTTCTTTATTCGTTCTTTTTTATTTCTTTCTTGACCAAGTTATCATTGAGTAATTGTTCTGCTTCCATATATATGTTGGCTTTAGGTCATTATTTTTGTTATTGAAGACCAGCTTTAGTCCGTGGTGATCTGATAGGATGCATGGGATTATTTCTATAATCCTGTATCTGTTGAGGTCTGTTTTGTGGCCAACTATATGGTCAGTTTTGGAGAAGGTACATTGAGGTACTGAGAAGAAGGTATATTCTTTTGTTTTAGTATGAAATGTTCTATAAATATCTACTAAATCCATTTGGTTCATAACTTCTGTTGCTGTCTCTCTGTTTCTGTTTAATTTATGTTTGAGGAGAGTAGGGTGTTGAAATTTACTATTATTGTGAGGGGTGCAATGTGTGCTTTGAGCTTTAGTAAGGTTTCTTTTATGAATGTAGGTGCCATTGCTTTTGGAGCATAAATATGTAGGATTGAGAGTTCATCTTGGTGGATTTTTCTTTTGATGAATATGAAGTGTTCTTCCTTATCTTTTCTGATGACTTTTGGTTGAAAGTCGATTTTATTCAATGTTAGAATGGCTACTCTTGTTTGCTTTTTTGTTTGTTTGTTTGTTTGTGTGTTTCTCTTCTTTTTGTTTTGTTGCAAGGAGATTAATTTCTTGCTTTTTCTAGGGTGTAGTTTCCTTCCTTGTGTTGGGCATTTCCATGTATTATTCTTTGTAAGGCTGAATTTGTAGAAAGATATTGTGTACATTTGTTTATGTCATGTTATATCTTGGTTTCTCCACCTATGTTAGTTGAGAGTTTTGCTGGATATAGTGACCTGGGCTGGCATTTGTCTTCTCTTAGGATCTGTATGACATTTTCCCTGGATCTTCTGACTTTCATTGTCTCTGTTGAGAAGTCTGGTGTAATTCTGATAGGTCTGCCTTCATATGTTATTTGACCTTTTTCTCTTACTGTTTTTAATAGTCTTTGTTTTGTGTGTTTGGTGATTTGACTATTATGTGATGGGAGGAATTTCTTTCCTGGTCCAATCCATTTAGAGTTCTGTAGGCTTCTTGTATGTTTATGGGCATCTCTTTCTTTACTTTAGGGAAGTTTTCTGCCATATTTTTGACAATATTTCCTGGCCTTTTAATTTGGGAGTCTTCACTCTCTTCTATACCTATTATCCTTAGGTTTGATCTTTTTATTGTGTCCTGGATTTCCTGGATGTTTTACACTAGGAGCTTTCTGCATTTTACATTATCATTGACTCTTGTATTGATGTTTTCTATGGTGTCTTCTGCCCTTGTGATTCTCTCTTCTATCTTATATGCTGTTGGTGATGCTTACATCTATGACTCCTGATCTATTTCCTAGGTATTCTATCTCCAGAGTTGTCTCCCTTTGTGCTTTCTTTGTTTTTTCTACTTCCATTTTTAAATCCTGAATGGTTTTGTTCCATTCCTTCACCTGTTTGGTTGTGTTTTCCTGTAATTCTTTAAGGGATTTTTGTGTTTCCTCTTTAAGGGATTCTACTTGTTTACTTGTGTTGTCCTGTATTTCTTTAAGTGAGTTATTTATGTCCTTCTTAAAGTCCTCTATCATCATCATGAGATGTGATTGTAAATCCAAATCTTGCTTTTCCAATGTATTGTGATATCTAGCATTTGCTTTAGTTGGAGAACTGGGCTCTGATGATGTCAAGTAGTCTTGGTGTCTGTTGCTTAGGTTCCTGTGCTTGCCTCTCACCATCTGTCCCTGGTGTTAGCTTGTCTTGCTGTGTCTGACAGTGGTTTGACCCTCATACAAGCCTATACATTAGCATTCCTATAGACCTGTTTTCTTTCAGCCAGATCTGGGAACAGAGATCTGCTCCTGGGTTTATGTGTCCTTAAGCCTCCAGCCAGGTCACTTGGAGCAGAAGCATTGGTATTACCTCTGCTCTCAGGTGTGTTAGCATCGCAGGTAACTGGCTTTCAGCTCTGGGCTCAGGCAGAAACTAGAAGGGTCCTGCCCCTGTCTGCTCCTAGGTTCCCATATCCAGAGGGCATTAGGCAGGCTTATCTTAGCCCAGGAATGTGAGCAAAAGTAGTGTTCTCCTCTGAGCTCACAGGATTTTCTGCACTTCTGGGAGTCCAGCTATCTCTCACATGGAATTTAGGTACAGAGAGCTGTGGGAATGGTTGAATTCCAGCACAGCCAGAAACTGGAAGTGTCCTGTCCCAGATGACTTCTGCATTTGCGTGTCCTGAGACAACCAGGTGGATAGCTTGCAGCAGAAGAGTTGGCCTTAACTTTGCTCTTAGGTGTGTTGGCACTCCTGGCTACTGGTTTTTAGCTCTTTGTGCAGGTAGAAACTGCTAAAGTCCTATCCCCGACTGCTCCTAGATTCCTGTGCCCAGAGGGTACAGAGTGCACTAGGCAGGTTCCGCTTGGGTCAGGAATGTGGGCCAAAGTAATGGTCTCCTCTGAGCTCTCAGAATTGTCTACACTTCTGAAAGTCTAAGTCCAGCTCTCTCATTCATGGGATTTGGGTACAGAGAGCTGTTACAAGTTCAGTTCAATTCTGGGCACAGGCAGAAACCAGAAGGTTCCTGTCGCTCACTGCTCCTATATTACTGTATCCAGAGGGCACTAGGCAGGTTACTTTGGGGTCAGGAATGGGAGCAGAAGTGTCAGTCTCCCCTGAGCTCTCAGGATTTTCTGCACTTTTGAGAGTCCATCTCTCTCCCCCATGGGATTTGGGTACCAATATTCTTCATTTTAAATAACAAAATAAAATGTAATTAGACAAAACAAAACTATCATATTGAAGTTGGACAAGAAAACCAAAAAGAAGGAAAAGAATCCAAGGCATTTCTTTGCACATTTGAGAATTCTAAAAACCTACTAAACTGGAACCTGTACTCCAACCACAGAGGACCTGGTACAGACCTGTGCAGGCCCTATGCATTCCACTTCAGTCTCTGAGTTCAAATGAATTTTGCTCATGTTGATTTAGAGGGTATTGGTTTTTTAGTGTCCTTCATCCTCTTTGGTTCTTTTTGTCTCTTCTTCCTCAAGGCTTCCTGAGCTCTGAGAGAAATCAGCACAGAACAAAATTGAATTAAGAAAATATATTAGGCAGAAAAGACTACATTCTGGTTGGCAGTTGCAGGGAGAAGCAAGTGAGCATTTACATAAGGGACAAGAATATATAGTTAACGGGCATTTTGACCCTAAGATTTGAGAAGAGGGTTGAGTGCATTCCCACAGGATTTTTTCAGGGTAGGAATGAGAAACCAAAGATGGCTTCAGTTGAGCCAAGATGGAGAAACCTTTACTCTGTTACAGTGGAGGTATTCTATTTAAGGCTGGGTGTTCTAAGGTAAGTTATTCTCTGTGTAATAAGTGGCTGCAGGTCTCTGCATTTGATTCCATCTGCAGCAGGAGGAAGCTTCACTGATGACAGCTGAGCAATGTGTTGATGTGTGCATATAGCAGAACGTCATTAGGAGTCATTTTATTAATACTTATTTCTTTTCTTTTGTCTCTATTTCTGTCTTTCTATCTCTGTGTCCCTCTCTGTCCTTCTCTCTGTTTCTACGTATTTCTATCCCTGTCTTCTCTGTCTTTGTCTCTTCCTCCCTCCCTCCCTCTTCCCTCTCTCCATCCTCCTCCTTCTTCCCCTCCCTCCCTATCAGAACAGTATTATTTGGTTTTCCCTTAGGGCTCTGAAATATCTAGACTTAGGTTCTTGCTCACCCAAGCAGGGTTGATAGGTATCATCTCATGGAGTGGGCCTTAAATCAAATCAAGTATTGGTTGGTTACTCCCACAAGACTTCTTGCTAGCATTGCCCTAGCATATCTTGAAGGCACTATACCATTGTAGATGGTTAAGGGTTTGTGGCTTATTTGATGTTTATGTTTCTCCTTTGGTAGCTTGCAGAGGACTTTCTTATAACAAAGATGCTAAAAGTTAGGGAGTTCAGGCTCTATGTAGGTACCAGCTCAACGTCTCCATATTCAATCAATGACTGGTATAGATATTGTCTTCAGCAATGGGGACTTGTCAGTTTGTGGAGAATAACCTATAGTCTCAGCAACAACTTCCATTGTTTGGGGATTCCTGTGGGGATTCTTCAGTCAGCAACTCAATTAGATGTAATCCAATGTTGGTACTGGAATCTTCATTTGGTGATACGAGATGGCCAGTTGAGACTCTGTCTCCCACATTATTTGGTTATTTCATTTAAATTGTCTTTATATAGTATACATTTTAGGAAGTTTCTACTATATTAGGTTTGCCTTCTACACTTCAAATGCTGCTTATGTTTAGCTGTCTCTTCCCTTAATCCCTCCTGCAACCCATTCTCCCATTCCCTCTTATTTTATATAGGTAAAAAACAAAATACTTTTTTTAATCAATGCTATTCTGAAAAGTCTCATGAATAGATTTATAATAAGATTTCATTTAGGGAATGATTTTTGTAAGGAAGCATTATAAAATATGTCATATTTTGAACACTGAAAAATAAAGTCTGAAAAGTGGGCTGAAACACAGTGGAAGAACACATTCTTAAATTTATTTTTTTATTACTTTTATTTCTTAAAGTCCTGTCATATTACCCTCCAGGTACACCCTCTGACAGTTCCTCATTCCATTTCTCCTTGCACCTATCTCTAAAAGGATGTTCCCCACATTGGCCAGGCCTCCACACTCCCTGGGGCAGCAAGTCTCTTGGTACATTTTCTCGTTTAGGCTAGGCCAGGCAGTCCTTCCCTGTGCATGTGCCTGGGGCCTTGTACCAGTTAGTTTATGCTGCCTGGTTGGTGGCTCAGCATCTGAGAAATATCAGCAGTCCAGGTGAGTTGAGACTAGAACATGTTCTTAGACTGTCCAGTGCTCTAGATTGAATCAATTCTAGCGCTGAAAATTATCAAATTGTCATAAAGCAATAGATATCTACTTATTTTCTACCCTTAACCAAGAAGGTATCTGCAATCGATATCTACTCACAAAGGAAAAATTGGATTTCTACAGTAGAGTCTCATTGGGTAAGTTGACCACATTTAATCCTATTTCCAGCAATGGATGAAGAACACAAAACACACTTTGGCATTTTTCTAGAACTTTTGTTTCATAGTTCTATCTTTGGGCACTTTTTGTCTTACTGTTTTTCCATATTAGAGTTTCTAATTTTTTTTATTTTATGGTATGTATGTGTGTTGTGGTTGTTTTTCCTTTTTTGTTAGACTGTTTTGTTTACTAAAGAGTGAAAGGTTGTGCAGTTTGGTGGATGAGAAACAGGTAAGAGGAGGTGGGAGAAAGGAAAGTGTGAATAAAATGTATGATTTTTTTTAATAAAAATACTTTCAAATAACTCAATGGTAAATAAATCACATATATGATAAATAGTCAATATATATTAAATATGGTAAATAAAATTATATAATAATTAAATTAATTTGGGAAAGAATTTAGCTCTCTTAAAATGTTGGAGGCTAGATTCTCTCTACCATAGTCAAGAACATGTTAATACAAAGTACACACATTTACTTTGACAAAACAGAATTTTAGTTTTCAGGGTGAATGAACGGTCAAGCCTCTTAAAATCTCTAATGGAAAATAGTACAAAATTTTTGACATATTTAAAAGAAAAGCAAACTTGTTTTATGTACTTCTTATATTCTTCATTTTTTTACTTAATTTGAAGTAAAAACAAATTTCTACATACTTTTATTCTTTGACCATTTCATAGATATACTGAGTATGGGGCATTTTAACTCTACATTATTCTCTGCCCTCCTTTCTCCTTCTGCAACCTTACTTACTCCTACAATCTCCATCTTAATTTGATGGGTTTTTTTTTGTTTTTTTTGTTTTTTTTTTACTTATCAAGTTTAATTAAGGGCACTTGAATGAATGTAAGTGGGATGTTAGTTCCTGGAACATGGGCAACTTACTGGTCAGCGGAAATACAGCTAAAAATTGCCCTACTTAGGCCCACAGTGAGGAGTGGACACCCCCCACGCATGATAAAATGGCAGTAGACACAGTAAAGTTTAGCTCTAGTGCAGGAAGCCACAGCTGCAGTGAGTTCATGAGTACAGTGGGCATACTATGTCCAAGATCCCATTTTGTAGTGTTCTTCCTAACTTCTGGTTGTTACTCTTTATTACCCTTTTCCATGAAATTTTGTGAGCTTTGAATGGGTGTGATATACAGTCCATTTAGGGATGAGCATTCCTCTGTAACGAACTGCCCATATTTTGATCAGCTGTGAGTCTACTGGTTAATGTGAAAAAAGGAGAAGGAAGAGGAGGAGCAGGAGAAGCTTCTTTGACCAAAGTTGAAAGCACACTAACCTATAAAGATAACAATACATATTTAGAAAAAAGTTGTCTTCTTGTCCATTTAACAAAACGGCAGAAAAGGGGTTCTTTGCTTGGGCTTGTGACCTCCTTATCCACGGATTTGCAACTAAATTTATAATTCAAATTCCT
The DNA here is from genome assembly GCF_021556685.1 of Rattus norvegicus. Classification (NCBI taxonomy): domain Eukaryota; kingdom Metazoa; phylum Chordata; class Mammalia; order Rodentia; family Muridae; genus Rattus; species Rattus norvegicus. Next base: position 81,253,666 of record NC_141554.1, on the reverse strand, counting down.
TCCTTTATTGTATTTAGATTGTATAACTTCTGTATCAAATTTATTGAGTTTTCATTATGAAGTTGATGCTGATTTTGTTTCAAATGTTCATTCTGCATTTTTGAAATGATTGCATTTTTTTTCATTCTGTTCAACTTGTGTACCACACTGCTGATTTGCCAATGTTGTTCTGTTCTTGTATCCTAGCAACAAATCCAACTTAATTATGATGAATGATACATTCAATCTACAGTTGAACTCCATTTACTAGTACATTGTTGAGGGTTTCACTTCTAGGTTAGCTGGGGATATTAGCCTGTAATTTGCTCTTCTTAAACCTTTCTTACCTGTTTTAGTATCGTCTCAACATTTGGCTCTTAAAACGAGTTTTTCAGTCTTCCTTCTTCAGAATTTGGAGGAGTGTAAGAGTACAAGCTCTTTAAATATATGCATGATTCATCAGTGAAGCCATCAGAATCTGGACACTTGTCTAATGAGAGGGTCATAAACCTTGATTTGTTTCTTTTATTTGTCTTTAGATTTGCTAAAGTTTTGTACTTTACATGTTTCTAGGACTCTGTGCATTTCTTTGAAATTACTCAGTTTAATATCACGTACTTTTTATGATGCATTATATTTTATGGTATAGTCTTAAGTGCCTGCTTTTTTATTAGTTTATTTTTTCTAGGTTAATTAATGCAAGAGTTGTCAATGTTATGTATATTTTTAAAATAAAATCTTAATTTCACTTATGTTTTTCTTTTTGGGGGGTGGGGGATAAAGAAAGTGTTTATTTATCTTACATTTTCACATAGCTGTTCATCACCAGAGAAAGTCAGGACTGGAATTCACACAGGGCAGGAACCTGATTGATGTGGAGATCCTGGAGGGATGCTACTTACTGGATTGTTTCCTCTGACTTGCTCAACTTGCCTTCTTATAGAACCCAAGACTACCATCCCAGGCATGGCACCACTCACAATGGGTCTTCCCACCCTGGATCACTAATGAGAAAATGCCTTACAGCTGGAAGTATTTCCTCAAGGGAAGTTCCTTTCTCTATGATAACTCCAGCTTGTGTCAAGTTGACACACAAAACAAGCCAGTATAGAGTCTATACAGGTAATGCAGGACAGAGAAAGTGATGCACCTTGGAAATCAAAGATGAAGACAGGGAAGCAGGAGCACACTGTTCCCAGAACCAGCTGTCATCTATGTGAGAAAACTCTTAGATTGTCCCCCGCTTCCTACTCTTCCATTCTGTCTGCCCTGGTCATTGAGAGTCCAGGACAACTCTATCACTTGCTGAAGGCTTATTCAAAGTAACTTAGAGTATTGAATCAGAGGTCATAGAAGAGCATTTCTTACTGGCTTGTTCGCTATGCCTTTCTCAGATTATTTTTTATATCTCCAAGAACCATCTGCCAAAATGGGCAGAGCTGTTTCATGTCAATCATTAATTAAGAAAATGCCCACAGTCTTTCCTGCAGGCTATCTGAGGAGATATTTTCTCAAAGATCCTTGTCTCAGATGAACATAGCTTGTGCCAAATTGTCAAAAACTACCCAACCCAGAATTTCATTTGTTCTGTTTGTTGTTATAGCAAACTATCTGATACATTCCTTCTCACCCCAGCCTGCTAGACAGTATTGCTTGATATTGCTTTCTGTTCTATTAGTATTCTACAGTAGGTGTTGTCCTGGTAGCGACATCTAATTGAGCATTTGAATTTGGATAGTGTGACTAAGGAACACAAGATTTAATTTTAATTAGTTAAATCTCAAATTTGGGCAATAGAATCTCAGACTTGTAGAATCTGTCCATTATGAGTGAGAATGGCAGTAATTTTGTTAGCTGCCTATTCTTTTGCATGCTTTGGAGGCAGACTACCTTGAAATGTTCCTTTTTGCTGTTGTTGTTATTGTTGTTGCTGTTGTTCTCCTACCTTACTTTATGTCCCGAGTAACTTACTTACAAAGAAAAACCTTTGCATTTTGTATTCAGAGTTGACTTTGAGATTGTAGCCATGGGTTCTGTAACTGTAAAGCACTTGAGAGCATAGGAAAGCAGGGGCTGACTCTTCTCATTGAGTTATTGAGCTGACTCATAGACAGAGTTTCTCACTCAGCATAAAATTTAAGGCAAGCCTGGGCATAGTAGTACATGCTGTTAATCCCCGTAGGTTGGCCTTAAACTCAGATCTACCTGCCTCTGCCTCCCTAGTGCTGGGATTAAAGGTACTTGTCATCATGACCAGATTATTCTGCGTTCTTATTGACTTCCAAAAATCTTTCTATTTATCTATTTATTAATAATAATTATTATTTGCATGAGGGGTGGATTTTATATATGCCACAACAGGTAACGGAGGTCAGAAGATATCTTTTTGGAGTTTGTTTTCTCCTACACCTTTATGTGGGCTCTGGGAATCAAAGTCTTTAATCTGCTAAGTAATATTATAGATATCCTCAAATTTAAAATTATATAATACTTATTTACTTTTAATTTCATGTATGGGGATGTTTTTGCCTGCATGTATGTAAGTCCCATGAGTGGAATGTCACTTGGGCCAGAAGAGGGCATGTGATTCCCTGGATCTGGAGTTAAGGGTTGGTATGAGCTGCTGTGACCTTGCAGGTGCTAAACTGAACTGAACCCAGGTCCCCTGGAAGAGCAGCATGTATTCATAACCATTCAGCCATTCATTTGCTACCCCCAATACCTTCTTATAATTACTTTTATATTTTTAACACTTCAGTCATTGCCTCCTTCCAGTCCCTTATCCTACAGTTCCTTATCCCATTCCTTCTTGCCCCAGACTCTAAAAGGATGTTGCCTCTACCAGGCCTCCCTACTCCATGAGGCCTCAAGTCTTTCCAGGGTTAGCTTCATCTTCTTCCATGGAAGCCATGCCAGGCAGTCATTTACTATATATGAATCAGGGGCCCAGGACTACCTCCTGTATGCTGCCTGATTGATGGCTCAATTTCTGAGAAATCTTAGGCGTCTGAGTATGTTGAGACTGGTCACTTACAAAAGAATACATCACCAAAACTTCTATTTCAAGATTAACTAAACATTGTACCCTTTGACAAATGCCCTCACCTTACTCACCCCTGTCCCATAGTCCTCCTCTCTGATAATTTCTCACTCATTACTTATGTCTAAAAGATCAAGTTTATCTGGAGCCCACGCATGAAGACAGAATGCCCATAGAGGTCAAGAAGTTAGAATTGGGTGATATAGATGAATGAGTAAAACAGGCCTCAAGGTAAAACTTAGAGATGCATATATGTGCTATGAAAATGAATGGGTAAATAGTGGGGTGAAAAAATACTTAGGAATTAAGATAATAAGGGAGAGGAAAGGATTGCAAGAAGCCTTAACCAAAATTAATGTGAACAAAAATGGCTTATACTAACCTACTGTTTCGTAAATCCATTTAAAATATATTTTTTAAAGTTAAAAGCATATACTCTGCCTGGGTATATTATGCTTTTCCCAAAAGCCTTATATTACTAAACAAAAAGTCCAATACCAGGTATAGGAAATCTCTCCATGAGTTGTCAATCAGGATATATATATATATATATATATATATATATATATATATATATATATATAGTATAAATGAGCAATGAATGGGTGAAATCTGTTTTATTTCTGCCTTAAATACTACTTTAAAAAAGAAAAAATTGTTATTTTATAAGTGGTGTATATGGTAAGGTGCCCATACTCTAATAAGTTACCCCTAATACAGCAATACTGATGGATTTGGAAGGTATTTAATAGTGAAATATGCTAAGCACAGGAATATATACTATATGTATATATTTACTTATTTACTTATTATTTTAAAATTTCATACTTTTATACATTAAATTTTGGTAATTTTTTTTGCCTCCTTATCTGTTGTATGTATCTTTTGCTACCCCATCTAAGCTCTGAGAATGGACCCCATTACCAGCCTCCACCCAGAGATTATTGGATCATTGACTGAAACAACTTTCCAAGCAAATGGTCAGAAGAAGCAAGCTGGAGTAGCCATTCTAATATCAAATAAAATCAATTTTCAACTAAAATTCATCAAAAAGGATGAGGAAGGACACTTCATATTCATCAAAGGAAAATTCCACCAAGATGAACTCTCAATCCTAAATATCTATGCCCCAAATACAAGGGCACCTACATACATAAAAGAAACCTTACTAAAGCTCAAAACACACATTGCACCTCACACAATAATAGTAGGAGATTTCAACACCCCACTCTCATCAGTGGACAGATCATGGAAACAGAAATGAAACAGAGACGTAGACAGACTAAGAGAAGTCATGAGCCAAATGGACTTAACAGATATTTATATAACATTCTATCCTAAAGCAAAAGGATATACCTTCTTCTCAGCTCCTCATGGTACTTTCTCCAAAATTGACCATATAATTGGTCAAAAAACAGGCCTCAACAAGTACAGAAAGATAGAAATAATCCCATGCGTGCTATCGGAACACCACGGCCTAAAACTGGTCTTCAATAACAATAAGGGAAGAATGCCACATATACGTGGAAATTGAACAATGCTCTACTCAATGATAACCTGGTCAAGGAAGAAATAAAGAAAGAAATTAAAGACTTTTTAGAATTTAATAAAAACGAAGGTACAACATACCCAAACTTATGGGACACAATGAAAGCTGTGCTAAGAGGAAAACTCATAGCGCTGAGTGCCTGCAGAAAGAAACAGGAAAGAGCATATGTCAGCAGCTTGACAGCACACCTAAAATCTCTAGAACAAAAAGAAGCAAATAGACCAGGAGGAGTAGAAGGCAGGAAATAATCAAACTCAGAGCTGAAATCAACCAAGTAGAAACAAAAAGGACCATAGAAAGAATCAACAGAAGCAAAAGTTGGTTCTTTGAGAAAATCAACAAGATAGATAAACCCTTAGCCAGACTAACGAGAGAACACAGAGAGTGTATCCAAATTAACAAAATCAGAAATGAAAAGGGAGATATAACTTCAGATTCAGAGGAAATTCAAAAAATCATCAGATCTTACTATAGAAGCCTATTTTCAACAAAACTTGAAAATCTGCAGGAAATGGACAATTTCCTAGACAGATACCAGTTACCGGAGTTAAATCAGGAACAGATAAACCAGTTAAACAACCCCATAACTCCTAAGGAAATAGAAGCCGTCATTAAAGGTCTCCCAACCAAAAAGAGCCCAGGTCCAGACGGGTTTAGTGCAGAATTCTATCAAACCTTCATAGAAGACGTCATACCAATATTATCCAAACTATTCCACAAAATTGAAACAGATGGAGCACTACCGAATTCCTTCTATGAAGCCACAATTACTTTTATACCTAAACCACACAAAGAGCCAACAAACAAAGAGAACTTCAGACCAATTTCCCTTAGGAATATCGACGCAAAAATACTCAATAAAATTCTGGCAAACCGAATTCAAGAGCACATCAAAACAATCATCCACCATGATCAAGTAGGCTTCATCCCAGGCATGCAGGGATGGTTTAATATACAGAAAACCATCAACGTGATCCATTATATAAACAAAATGAAAGAACAAAACCACATGATCATTTCATTAGATGCTGAGAAAGCATTTGACAAAATTCAACACCCCTTCATGATAAAAGTCCTGGAAAGAATAGGATTTCAAGGCCCATACCTAAACATAGTAAAAGCCATATACAGCAAACCAGTTGCTAACATTAAACTAAATGGAGAGAAACTTGAAGCAATCCCACTAAAATCAGGGACTAGACAAGGCTGCCCACTCTCTCCCTACTTATTCAATATAGTTCTTGAAGTTCTATCCAGAGCAATCAGACAACAAAAGGAGGTCAAGGGGATACAGATCAGAAAAGAAGAGGTCAAAATATCACTATTTGCAGATGATATGATAGTATATTTAAGTGATCCCAAAAGTTCCACCAGAGAACTACTAAAGCTGATAAACAACTTCAGCAAAGTGGCTGGGTATAAAATTAACTCAAATAAATCAGTAGCCTTCCTCTACACAAAAGAGAAACAAGCGGAGAAATAAATTAGGGAAACGACACCCTTCATAATAGACCCATATAATATAAAGTACCTCGGTGTGACTTTAACCAAGCAAGTAAAAGATTTGTACAATAAGAACTTCAAGATAATGAAGAAAGAAATTGAAGAAATCCTCAGAAGATGGAAAGATCTCCCATGCACATGGATTGCCAGGATTAATATAGTAAAAATGGCCATTTTACCAAAAGCGATCTACAGATTCAATGCAATCCCCATCAAAATACCAATCCAATTCTTCAAAGAGTTAGACAGAACAATTTTCAAATTCATCTGGAATAAAAAAAAACCCAGGATAGCTAAAACTATCCTCAACAATAAAAGGACTTCAGGGGGAATCACTATCCCTGAACTCAAGCAGTATTACAGAGCAATAGTGATAAAAACTGCATGGTATTGGTACAGAGACAGACAGATAGACCAATGGAACAGAATTGAAGACCCAGAAATGAACCCACACACCTATGGGCACTTGATTTTTGACAAAGGAGCCAAAACCATCAAATGGAAAAAAGATAGCATTTTTAGCAAATGGTGCTGGTTCAACTGGAGGTCAACATGTAGAAGAATGCAGATCGATCCATGCTTATCACCCTGTACAAAGCTTAAGTCCAAGTGGATCAAGGACCTCCACATCAAACCAGATACACTCAAACTAATAGAAGAAAAACTAGGGAAGCATCTGGAACACATGGGCACTGGAAAAAATTTCCTGAACAAAACACCAATGGCTTATGCGCTAAGATCAAGAATTGACAAATTGGATCTCATAAAACTGCAAAGCTTCTGTAAGGCAAAGGACACTGTGGTTAGGACAAAACGGCAACCAACAGATTGGGAAAAGATCTTTACCAATCCTACAACAGATAGAGGCCTTATATCCAAAATATACAAAGGACCCAAGAAGTTAGACCGCACGGAGGCAAATAACCCTATTACAAAATGGGGTTCAGAGCTAAACAAAGAATTCACAGCTGAGGAATGCCGAATGGCTGAGAAACACCTAAAGAAATGTTCAACATCTGTAGTCATAAGGGAAATGCAAATCAAAACAACCCTGAGATTTCACCTCACACCAGTGAGAATGGCTAAGATCAAAAACTCAGGTGACAGCAGATGCTGGCGAGGTTGTGGAGAAAGAGGAACACTCCTCCATTGTTGGTGGGATTGCAGACTGGTAAAACCATTCTGGAAATCAGTCTGGAGGTTCCTCAGAAAATTGGACATTGAACTGCCTGAGGATCCAGCTATACCTCTCTTGGGCATATACCCAAAAGATGCCTCAACATATAAAAGAGACACGTGCTCCACTATGTTCATCGCAGCCTTATTTATAATAGCCAGAAAATGGAAAGAACCCAGATGCCCTTCAACAGAGGAATGGATACAGAAAATGTGGTACATCTACACAATGGAATACTACTCAGCTATCAAAAACAACGAGTTTATGAAATTCGTAGGCAAATGGTTGGAACTGGAAAATATCATCCTGAGTGAACTAACCCAATCACAGAAAGACATACATGGTATGCACTCATTGATAAGTGGCTATTAGCCCAAATGCTTGAATTACCCTAGATCCCTAGAACAAACGAAACTCAAGACGGATGATCAAAATGTGAATGCTTCACTCCTTCTTTAAATGAGGAAAAAGAATACCCTTGGCAGGGAAGGGAGAGGCAAAGATTAAAACAGAGACTGAAGGAACACCCATTCAGAGCCTGTCCCACATTTGGCCCATACATATACAGCCACCCAATTGGACTAGATGGATGAAGCAAAGAAGTGCAGACCGACAGGAGCCGGATGTAGATCGCTCCTGAGAGACACAGCCAGAATACAGCAAATACAGAGGCGAATTCCAGCAGCAAACCACTGAACTGAGAATAGGTCCCCTATTGAAGGAATCAGAGAAAGAACTGGAAGAGCTTGAAGGGGCTCGAGACCCCAAAAGTACAACAATGCCAAGCAATCAGAGCTTCCAGGGACTAAGCCACTACCTAAAGACTATACATGGACTGACCCTGGACTCTGACCCCATAGGTAGCAATGAATATCCTAGTAAGAGCACCAATGGAAGGGGAAGCCCTGGGTCCTGCTAAGACTGAACCCGCAGTGAACTAGTCTATGGGGGGAGGGCGGCAATGGTGGGAGGGTTGGGAGGGGAACACCCATAAGGAAGGGGAGGGGGGAGGGGGATGTTTGCCCGGAAACCGGGAAAGGGAATAACACTCGAAATGTATATAAGAAATACTCAAGTTAATAAAAAAAAATAAAAAAAAATAAAAAAAAAATAAAAAAGATTATCAGAAGAAAACAAAAAAAAAAAAGAAATGTTCAACATCTTTAGTCATAAGGGAAATGCAAATCAAAACAACCCTGAGATTTTACCTCACACCAGTGAGAATGGCTAAGATCAAAAACTCAGGTGACAGCAAATGCTGGCGAGGATGCGGAGAAAGAGGAACACTCCTCCATTGTTGGTGGGGTTGCAGACTGGTACAACCATTCTGGAAATCAGTCTGGAGGTTCCTCAGAAAATTGGACATTGAACTGCCTGAGGATCCAGCTATACCTCTCTTGGGCATATACCCAAAAGATGCCCCAACATATAAAAAAGACACGTGCTCCACTATGTTCATCGCAGCCTTATTTATAATAGCCAGAAGCTGGAAAGAATCCAGATGCCCTTCAACAGAGGAATGGATACAGAAAATGTGGTACATCTACACAATGGAATATTACTCAGCTATCAAAAACAACGACTTTATGAAATTCGTAGGCAAATGGTCGGAACTGGAAAATATCATCCTGAGTGAGGTAACCCAATCACAGAAAAACACACATGGTATGCACTCATTGATAAGTGGCTATTAGCCCAAATGCTTGAATTACCCTAGATGCCTAGAACAAATAAAACTCAAAACGGATGATCAAAATGTGAATGCTTCACTCCTTCTTTAAAAGGGGAACAAGAATACCCTTGGCAGGGAATAGAGAGGCAAAGATTAAAACAGAGACAGAAGGAACACCCATTCAAAGCCTGCCCCACATGTGGCCCATACATATACAGCCATCCAATTAGACAAGATGGATGAAGCAAAGAAGTGCAGGCCGACAGGTGCCGGATGTAGATCTCTCCTGAGAGACACAGCCAGAATATAGCAAATACAGAGGCGAATGCCAGCAGCAAACCACTGAACTGAGAATGGGACCCCCGTTGAAGGAATCAGAGAAAGAACTGGAAGAGCTTGAAGGGTCTCAAGACCCCATATGTACAACAATGCCAAGCAACCAGAGCTTCCAGGGACTAAGCCACTACCTAAAGACTATACATGGACTGACCCTGGACTCTGACCTCATAGGTAGCAATGAATATCCTAGTAAGAGCACCAGTGGAAGGGGAAGCCCTGGGTCCTGCTAAGACTGAACCCCCAGTGAACTAGTTTGTTGCGGGGAGGGTGGCAAGGGGGGAGAGGATGGGGAGGGGAACACCCATAAAGAAGGGGAGGGGGAGGGGGATGTTTGCCCAGAAACCGGGAAAGGGAATAACACTGGAAATGTATATAAGAAATACTCAAGTTAATTAAAAAAAAAAGAAAGAAAATACAGACACAAATTTGTTCAATTTCAACTTTCCTTTTTGGCACAATTGCTAGGCACTATTAACCTCCTGTGGCTAATGTGCCCTCCTCAATACTCTTAGCTCAGCACCCTAAATCTGCACTCAACTTCAGTTGCTCTGCCACTATCCATCTTCTCAACATCCCTAACTGCCCACCTGTAGTAGTGGCCAGGCTGTTCCACCCAAGATCTCACATGGCTGCTTGACTTTTCTTAGTCCAAAGCTTGATGATGTCTACATTCTTTTCCTTCCTTTGTCTGCCCCTTTGTCTGCAGGGACCCAGAAGCCCTGTCTATTCCTTCCACCCAACAAGTGTTCCATGGCTTCTTTACTGAGAGATCAAGAATCCACTGGGGAACACGACCTTAGCATCAGAACCAGTCCTATACCTTATATTTTTGTTCAATAAAATAACTACTTTTATCCCAGACATAAATTGAACAAAACCATAATTATGTAAATTGGAATGTATGACATAAAACTAATATCCAGTCAATCATATTTGTCAATTAGATCAATACTCTCCCATCATTTCTAACTTAAAGAATTATGATTGTATCCCTGAATTAGGTTTAGATATTAGCCTGTAATGCCATCTGAAAACCATGTCTTTCACTTTGTAACTTCTCTATCCAAGTTTAAAAGACATGATTTTGATTATGAAACTATAATGATGCTACAACCCCATCAGAAATCTGTGAAAGACTTAAACATTACTTGGGTATATAGGAAGCACCAAACACAACTTCTCAAACAATTGTAGAGACAGCTGACTACCTGAAGAACTCCCTAATTTCTTAAAATTTTGGAGAATCAGTCTTTAGCCTTCTGGTACAGTATTATCTGACAAACCTTTGTAAAGCAAAATTATGAAGGACTGCTTGCCCACCCTGTCTTGGCAGTGCTATTAGGTGACTATTCTACAAATTGTGTCCTTTTCCTAGAAAGTATTTTTGTCTGTAGATGAATTGAAGCAATTCTTGTCCAGTGGCTATCTTACCACAACTGGAGAAACTCCATTGATGCTCAGTTTCTTCTTTGAACCAAGAAGGGGCTGCTGTTGCAAGCTGACATGTCTCTAGTTAAATGATCTAATTATAAAATGAAATGGTTACATGTCAGATTCTACAGACCTCTGATGTTTTTGAAGACTATTTTTATGATATATCTGAACTGTTAAACCTTGACTCCTCCTAGCTATTTCTAACTGAATAAAAATGAAATCGCATAAAAATTGCATTCTTATAATTACACCAAAATCTAACATAACCATGAGTTTGCTATCTGGCCCTTAACTTGTGTTGCTTAATCATCTAAAAACAGTTTGTAAAATACAAACAAACAAACAAACTAACTAAAAACAGTTTGTAATAGCAGTTATTAGAAGGACTTGGTCTAAGCTTTGTATTCTTAAATGAGTCGCCTAGGCACAATGCCTATCTGAGAGTAACAATATTAATCTCATATTTTGTATCAATATAAGAAATCCACACCAACAAAAACATTAAATCTGCATCAAGACAAATTCTGTACCAATGTAAGAAATTATAACTTTAATTTTATATCAATTATGAAGCTTTCTACCAATTAAGATTATGGCTACACAAGGATAACATTTAGCAATCTATCTCACCTATTTTCTCCCTGTTCAAAATTATGACCATTCCCAAATTATCCCTTAAAATGACAATGATTCTATAATTTTTTAAATATCCATTATCAGATACCCAAACCCACTGTGTTAGACTGATGACTCTCTTTAACTTCTACCTGCTGAATGGGGCAATGAAAATTTCTTTAAAGGGGTGTTTAGGGGTAGGAAAATTTAAAAAATTGGTTATACTTAAGAAAGCTAGCTTTAGCATTTGTTATCCAGTTTCTGTATGTTTAAAAGGCTTGACTTAAGTTCTGACCAGATCTGAAAGTTGGATTGAAACAAGATGACATAAAATCTGTGATTATACTCAAAGGTCTTTTGGGCAGCAACCAGAAGCAGGGGTCCAAACAGGTCAGTTCAGCATCTCTGAGGATGAATCTTTGTAAAGCTGTACATTCTGTAATATATGAATCTCACAACTAAAATTTTAGTACCAAATTTTAGTAAGATATCCATGTGGATTACACAGGGTGCACAGATCAGTTAAGGATAAAATTCTGCTCCTTGTTTGAGCATATAAAAGACAGTTGTATTTTTTATGGTTAATCTTATTAATAACCAATTGTAATGAGCCTTCATTCATGCCAAGTAAAGGATGGCATGAAGAATCTTTACCTGTCCTGTTTGATTCTCTTTAATTGTTCTAGTTCTTCAGGGGGTCTCCCCTGTCACATCTGATCTATATCACTCTGAAAGGGGTCCAGGGCCTATTCTCCTTTCCTGTCAACACAAATGCAGTGACTTTCATCCAAAATAACAAGCAATCAGTCTAGTAACCAGAAATCATTAAACATTTACCTTGACCTGTCTACCAGAAGAATTTTAATATAACTACCAAACTCATAACCACATTCATTTTGATAAAAAAAACAAAGGAAAGCAAATAAAGCACTCTAAACAAATACTAACTGATGAGACAGTACTTCTGCTGTCTCCTCCTACCTTTATGAGATCAAAGCCTAAATTATTGTTTAATGTCTCTGTCTACTTACTGTATAAGCATATTTCCAGGCTCTCTTCATGTCATACCAGGCAAAGAAATCTCAGAAATCCCATGAGTAGGGCATGTTAAAACATGCCAAGAAATTGTCTGGCAAGACCTTTTCAAGTCTACTCTAAAACAGTTTTTAAATTCATTCTGTCTAACTTCTCTCTTTTGTGGATTTTAAGATTTGCTGTATCTCCCAACTGGATCTCTGTCTCTTATCCTAAGTTCTGTGCATCAGTTCTGAACCACAGGAAGAATTCCCCAGGTGGCTCAGGCAAAATCAGTATTCCCTTCTATCCTTAAAAACAATTAAATCAAACTTTAGAAATCTATTATTTGATTACCTGTTTATAAGAAGCAGGCTTTTACCATCTGGCTCTCTTCCTGAAAGCAGTCATCATTTCCTTTTCTTCACAGCATGGGATCCCAGCATCTATGAGCTGAGGTTCTTCCTGTATTATTTTATTCATATTTCCCACATGCTGGAGCCATGTGACTCACTGTGCTCTCTACTCACTGAGATACCAATTCTCCCCACTTCATAGACTTGTATCACTGTGTGTGTGCGATCTAAGAATTCCTAAATAATGGATTCTCATCTTCCATGTTGCTTGCCATCTGTTGCATGTAGTTTTGCTACCTCATATAAGCTCTGAGAATGGACCCTGCTATCAGCACCCACCCAGAGAATATTGAATCAGCATATGAAAAACACAACACAAATATTTGTTCCATGTCAACTTGCCTTTTTGGCATAAATGCTGGGAGCTGCTTATCTCCCACCTGGAGAAACATGCCCTTATCAATACTCTTAGCTTCATACCTCTATACCTGCCCTCAATTCTAGTTGCTCAGCTAAATCCCCAACTGCCATCCTGTAGGAGCAACCTGTGGCCACTCCTTTTGAGATTTCACATGGCTGGTCACAGCCCCCAAGCCTATGAATTCAAGGTAGTTCCACATTTTCTCTTCTATTAGTTTCAGTGAATCTGGTTTTATTTGAAGGTCTTGATCCATTTGGTCTTGAACTTGTACAAGGAGATAAGAATAGGTCAATTTGTGCTCCTCTTGGGTGTATATGCTTCTTTTTGTTATAGTGCTTTTAGGTGTGCTGTCAAACTGCTGGTGTATGTTCTCTCGAGTTTCTTTTGGGAGGCATTCAGATCAATGAGTTTTCCCCTTAGCACAGCTTTCATTGTATCCCATGAGTTTGGGTATGTTGTGCCTTTATTTTCATTAAATGCTAAAAAGTCTTTAATTTCTTTATTTCTTCCTTGACCAAGTTATCATTGAGTAGAACATTGTTCAGCTTTCATGTGTATGTGGGCTTTCTGTTGTTTTTGTTGTTATTGAAGACCAGACTTAGTCCATTGTGATCTGATAGGATGCATGGAATTATTTCAAGCTTCTTGTTCTGTTGAGATCTGCTTTATGACCAATTATATGGTCAGTTTTGGAAAAGGTAACATGTGGTACTGAGAAGAAGGTATATTCTTTTGTTTAAGGATGAAATGTTCTATAGATATCTGTTAAATCCATTTGGTTCAAAACTTCTGTCAGTTTCTCTGTGTCTGTTTAGTTTCTGTTTCCATTATCTGTTCATTGATGAGAGTGGGGTGTTGAAGTCTCCAAATATTATTGTGTGAAGTGCCATGTGTGCTTTGCACTTTAAAAAGGTTTATTTTATAAATGTAGGTGCCCTTTCATTTGGAGCATAAATATTCAGGATTGAGAGTTCATCTTGGTGGGTTTTTCCTTTGATGAATATAACCTGTCCTTCCTTATCTTTTCTGATAAATTTTGGTTGAAAGTTGATTTTATTCAATATTAGAATGGCTACTCCAGCTTGTTTCTTGGGACCATTCACTTGGAAAATTGTTTTCCAAACTTTTACTCTGAGCCAATGTATGTCTTTGTCACTGAAGTGTGTTTCCTTTATGCAGCAAAATGCTGGGTCCTCTTAACATATTCAGCCTGTTACTCTGTCTTTTTATTGGGGAATTGAGTCCATAGATGTTGAGAGACATTAGGGACCAGTGATTGTTATTTCCTGTTATTTTTGTTGTTAGAGGTGGATTTATGTTTGTGGGACTATCTTATTTTGGGTTACTTGAAGTTAGATTACTTTCTGGCTTTTTCCAGGGTGTAGTTTCCCTCCTCATGTTGGAATTTTCAATCTATTATTTACTGTAGGCTGGCTTTGTGGAAAGGCATTTTGTATACTTGGTTTGTCATAGAATATCATGGTTTCTCCATCTATGTTAATTGAGAGTTTTGCTGGATATAGTAGCCTGGTATGGCATTTATGGTCTCTTAGGGTCTGGATGACATCAGATCATGATCATCTGGCTTTCATAATCTCTGGTAAGATGTCTGGTGTAATACTTATAGGTCTGCCTTTATATGTCACTTGACATTTTTCTTTTACTGCTTTTAATATTCTTGGTTTTGTGCATTCTGTGTTTTGACTATTATATGATAAGAGTAATTTCTTTACTTGTGTAATCTAGTTAGAGTTCTGTAGGCTTTCTGTATGTTTATGGCCATCTCTTTCTTTAGGTTAGGGAAGTTTACTTCTATAATTTTGCTGAGGATATTTAATGACCCTATATTTGGGAATATTTGCTCTCTTCTATACCTTTTATACTTAGATTTGATCTTCTCATTGTGTCAGTAGATTGTATCCACAGACCCCATGAAGCTCAAGAAGATGAACAACCAAAGTGCAAATACTTCAGTCCTTCCTAGAAGGGGGAAATATTCATAGGAGGAGATACTGAAATAATGTTTGGAACAGAGACTGAAGGAATGGTCATTCAGAGAATGCTCTACCTGGGGATCCAACCCATATACATACAACCACCAAACCCAGGCACAATTTGGGGTGCCAATAGGTGCATTCTGACAGGAGCCTTATATATCTGTCTCCTGACAGGTTCTGCCAGAGAATTACAAATACAGAGGCAGATGCTCACAGCCAATGATTGAACTGAGGATGGGATCCCCAATGGAGGAGTTAAAGAAAGGATTGAAGGAGCCGAAAGGGTTTGCAACCCCATAAGATCAACAATAGCAACCAATCAGAGCACCCAGAGACTAAACTACCACCCAAAGAAAACATATGGACAGACCCATGGCTCCAACTGCATATGTAGCAGAGAATAGACTTGTTGGGCACCAATGGGAGAAGAAGCCCTTGGTCCTGCCAAGGCTGGACCCTCCAGTGTAGGGGAATGTTAGGGCAGTGAGGTGGGAAGGGGTGGGTGGTTGGGTAGGGGAACACCCTCATAAAAAGAAGTGGGTGGGTGATGGGTAGGTTTATGGACTGGAAACCAGAAAAGAGGATAACATTTGAAATATAAATAAATAAAAAAGAATTGGTCAATTTGCATTCTTCTATATGCTGAAATCTAGTTGAACCAATACCATTTGTTGAAAATGCTGTCTCTCTTCCATTGGATGGTTTTAGCTCCTTTGTCAAAAATAAAGTGACCATAGGTATGTGGCTTCATTTCTCAGTCTTCAGTTCTATTTTATTGATCTACCTGCCTGTCTCTGTACCAATACCATGGAGTTTTTAATCATGATTGCTCTGTAATATAGCTTGAGGTCAGGGATGGTGATTTCCCCAGGAGATCTTTTATTGTTGAAAATAGTTTTTTTTTTCATATTCTGGTTTATTTGCTATTCTAAATAAATTTGCAAATTGTTCTTTCCAACTCTATGAAGAATTGAGTTGGAATTTTGATCAGGATTGCATTGAATCTTTAGACTGCTTGTGGCAAGATGGCCCTTTTTACTATGTTAATCCTGCCAATCCATGAGCATGGTAGATCCTTCTATTATTTGAGATCATCTTTACTTTCTTTCTTCAGAGAATTGAAGTTCTGGTCATATAGTTCTTTCACCTACCTCATTAGAGTTATACCAAGGTATTTAATATTATTTGTGACTATTATGAAGGGTGTCATTTCCCTAATTTCTTCCGCAGCCTGTTTAATCCTTTGAGTACAGGAAGTCTACTGATTTATTTGAATAAATTTTCCATCCAGTCACTTTGCTGAAGTTGTTTATCAGGCTTAGGCATATTGTGATGAAACTTTTGGGGTCACTTAAGTATACTATCATATCATCTGAAAATAGTAATATTTTGACTTCTTTCCTACCAATTTGTATCATTTGACCTCCTTTTGTTGTTTGATTGCTGTGGCTAGGACTTTGAGTACTATATTGAATAAGTAGGGAGTGAATGGGTAGCCTTGTTTAGTCCCTGATTTTAGTGGGATTGTTTCAAGTTTCTCTCCATTTAGTTTGATATTGGTTACTGGTTTAATACATATTGCTTTTGCTATGTTTAGGTATGGGCTTAGAATTCCAGATATTTCAAGTCTTTTATCATGAAAGGTGTTGAATTTTGTTAAATGGTTTCTCAGCATCTAATAAGATGATCATGTGGTTTTTTCTTGAGATTGTTTATATAGTGGATTACATTGATGGATTTTCAGATATTAAGCCATTCCTCCATCCCTGGGATGAAGCCTACTTGATCATGATGTATGATCGTTCTGATGCATTCTTGGATTCAGTTTGCTAGAATTTTATTGAGTATTTTTTCATTAATATCCACCAGATTAATTGGTCTAAATTTCTCTTTCTTTGTAGGGTCTTGTTCTAGTTTAGGTATAAGCATAACTCTGGCTCCAAATAATGAATTGGGAAGTGTTTCTTCTGTTTCTATTTTTTGAAATAGTTTACAGACCATTTATATTAAGTCTTCCTTGAAGGTCTGATAGAATTCTACACTAAACCCTTCTGGTGCTGGGCTTTTTATGGTTGGGAGACTTTTAATGACTGCTTCTATTTCTTTGGGAGTTATGGGACTGTTTATATGTTTTATCTGATTCTGATTTAACTTTGGTACCTGGTATCTGCCTAGAACATTGTCCATTTCCTCCAGATTTTACAGTTTTGTTGAGCATAGGCTTTTGTAGTAGGGGTGAAATTCCCCAGTTTGTTTTATGTCTTCCCTTTCATTTCTGAGTTTGTTTATTTGGATCATGTCTCTCTGCCTTCTGCTTAGTCTGGTTAAGGGTTTATCTATCTTGTTGATTTTCTCAAAGAACCAGTCCTTGATTCTTTATATAGTTGTTTTTTTGTTTCTACTTGGTTGATTTTTGCTCTCAGTTTGATTACTTCTTGCCATCTACTGCTCTTGGGTGCATTTGCTTCTTTTTGTTCTAGAGATTTCAAGTGTGCTGTAGGCTGCTAATGTATGCTCTTTCCAAATTCGTTTTGTGCACACTCTGAGTTATGAATTTTCTTCTTACCACTGATTTCATTTTATTCCACAAGTGTGGGTATGTTGTGCCTTCATTTTCATTAAATTCTAAAGAGTCTTTAAATTCTCTCTTTATTTCTTCCTTGACCAAGTTATCATTGAGTAGAGCATTGTTCAACTTCCATGTGCATGTGAGCTTTCTGTTGTTTTTCTTTCTTTTGTTATTTGAAGAGCAGCCTTAGCCCATTGTGATCTGATAGGATGCATGGGATTATTTCAATTTCCTTGTATCTGTTGAATCCTGTTTTGTTACTGATAATATAGTCAATTTGGAGAATGTACCATGAGCTTCTGAAAAGGTATATTCTTTTTTGTTTAGGATGGAATGTTTTATAGATGTCTGTTAAATCCATTTTTTCATAACTTCTGTTAGTTTCAATGTGTCTCTGTTTTGTTTCTGTTTCCATGATCTCTCCATTGCTGACAGTGGGTTATTGAAGTCTCTCATTATTATTGTGTGTGGTGCAATGTATCCTTTGAGCTTTATTAAGATTTCTTTTATGAATGTGGGTTCCCTTTCATTTGGATCATTGATATTTAGATATTTCCTTTGATGAATATGAAATGTCCTTCCTTTTTTTGATAACTTTTTGTTGAAAATCCTTTTTTCGATTTTAGAATATTTACTCCAGCATTTTTCTTGGGACCATTTGCTTGGAAAATTTTTTCCAGACTTTTATTCTGAGGGAATATCTGGCTTTGGCACTGTGGTACATTCCTATTTGCAGCAAAATATTGGGTCCTATTTACCTATCCAACCTGTTAATCTCTGTCTCTTTATTGGGGAATTAGGTCGATCGATGTTAAGATATATTAAAGATTAGTGATTGTTGTTTGCTATTGTTTTTGTTGTTAGAGGAGGAATTAGATTTGTATGGCTAATTTCTTTTGGGGTTGTTGAAAGATTTATTTCTCTTTTTTAATCTTTATTAACTTGAGTATTTCTTATTTACATTTCGATTGTTATTCCCCTTCCCGGTTTCTGGGCCAACATCCCCCTAACCCCTCCCTCTCCCTTCTATATGGGCTACCCCTCCCCATCCTCCCCCATTACCACCCTCCCCTCCCCAACAATCACCTTACTGGGGGTTCAGTCTTGGTAGGACCAAGGGCTTCCCTTTCCTCTGGTGCTCTTCCTAGGCTATTCATTACTACCTATGAGGCTGGAGCCCAGGGTCAGTCCATGTATATATAGTCTTTGGGTAGGGCCTTAGTCCCTGGAATCTCTGGTTGGTTGGCATTGTTGTTCTTATGGGGTCTCAAGCCCCTTCAAGCTCTTCTAGTCCTTTCTCTGATTCCTTCAATGGGGGTCCCGTTCTCAGTTCAGTGGTTTTCTGCTGGCATTCGCCTATGTATCTGCTGTATTCTGGCTGTGTCTCTCAGGAGAGATCTACATCCGGTTCCTGTCGGCCTGCACTTCTTTGCTTCATTCATCTTGTCTAATTGGGTGGCTGTATATGTATGGGCCACATGTGGGGCAGGCTCTGAATGGGTGTTCCTTCTGCCTCTGTTCTAAACTTTGCCTCCCTATTCCCTGCCAAGAGTATTCTTGTTCCCCTTTTAAAGAAGGAGTGAAGCATTCGAAAGCAGTCATGGCCTCCAGGTTCCTGCCCTGTTTGTGTTACTGGCCTGACTTCCCTGGATAGACTAAATGCTATAACATGAAATAAACTCTTTCTTCCCAAGTTGATTTTGATCATGACATTTCATCACCAAACTAGAAGTCGTTAACTAAGGCAACAAAGTTACTCTTGCACACTGGTCCCCCTTTTCAATCCAAACTTTCCAAGACCAGAATAGCATCTACTATTTTTTAAAAGAATTATTTATTTTTCTTTCCTATATCACAATCCAACCAGTTTCTCCTCCCTCCTCTCCTCCTAGTAGTGTGTTGTCCTGACCTACCCTCATCCTGCCCTCCCTTCACAAAAGGGCAGGCCTCCCATGGATATTAACCAAACATGGCATGCCAAGTGGCAGTAAGACTAGACAACTCCCCTCGTATTTAGGCTGAAGAAGACACCCTAGTAGGAGGAAATTTTCTGCTTTTTTGGCTCTTAATAAAGCCTTTCAATTACGAGAGTGTTAGTAAAGAGTTAACTTTGCTAATTCTTCCAGTAGGTGGACTTACAATTTCAACAATTGTTCTCAGAAAAGAGCAACTGCTTTTTCCAGAGCACAATATAAACAAGATTTGGAGCAATAATTTCACACAATTGGTAATTTTGAACTTTAATTTGTGCATTTAATGTGTGTGTGTGTGTGTGTGTGTGTGTGTGTGTGTGTGTGTGCCACAAAATGTGTATAGAGGTCACAGGGCAACTTGCAAGAGTGGGTTCTTTCCTTCTACTATGTAGGTCTTAAGGAATGAGCCCAGTCCTTCCTTTCATCAGACTCAGAAGCATGGTCTTTCAGCTAGTTTGAGCAGCATCGTTGAAGATAAAATGTATTTTGGAAGTAATTATTCAACATCTTTATGAGACTTCACCATGTGCAAGGCATCATATTTGCAGACATGCCGTTCTTCCTGAGGAGCTGGCCACAAATCTCATTTGAATGTAGTCTTGCTACATTTCAACAGTAGGCACATCCTGCCTGGCAGCTCAGTATTATGGTATAAAGGATATACTCCATGATAAACTACTGATGCTTCCCCCTCCCACAGCAGTCTATATAGCAAGTATTAACTTTCCTGGTCAGATCAAGGTTTCTTTCTTTATGTGTTGTAGCTAAAGTGTATGAGTCTTAAGCAATAAGGTCTTACCATCTAGTGCTGGAGGAAAACTAAAAGCAATAGGAACAGCCTGTGTTGTCTTGAGTGCCTTTGTGGCCTTCTTAAACAATTACTCATAGGACAGTATCCTGTGCTTGGCAGTGGGATGTTTATTTAATAATCATGTCTTTTTTTTCCTGAGGCCTGTCCCCCTCACATAGCTGTGCCATTCTTGTTTCATTCCCGCCAGATGTTTCATATTGTTTTTGTAATATGCCTGCCAGTCATTGGCACAGAAAAATAACTTGATTCATATCAGGGTCATGCTAAACATATACTCTGTTATGTTTTTTTATTGAATATTTTTTAAATTTACATTTCAAAGGTTATTCCTTTTCCCAGTTGCCCAGACATAAACCCCCTATCCCATCCCCCCTTCTTCTATAAGGGTGTTCCCCCATCTACCCCCTTTCCTGCACCCCACCCCCTTTCCCCCACCCCCTACACTGGAGGTCCAACTTGGGTAGGACCAAGGGCTTCTCCTTCCATTGGTGCCCAATAAAGCCTTCCTCTTCCACTTCTTGTCTCCTTACCCACCCAGGGCCCTCCCTTCCCCCACCTGTGATTGCTTTCTTTTTACCTCCCAAGTTGGATTAAGGTATTCTCACTTGTGTCCTTAGGTTTGTCATCCTTCTTGAGTTCAGTAGATTGCATCCTGTGTATTCTGTGTTTTTGGCTAATATCCACTTATTAGTGAGTACATATTATGAACTTGTGGAGCCCATCTCTAGTAGAAAGACAGGGCATCAAGTGGAAGTATGGGGTTGCCGTCCCACAGTCAAATACCGTGACCCAGAATTGTTCCTGTCTAAAAGAACTGCAGGGATAAATATGGAGAAAATGGAGGTCCACCAACAGCCCCAAAGTGGGATGAAGCTTAAGGGGAGGCCCCAAGGTCTGACGCTATTACAGAGGCTATGGTATGCTCACAAAAAGAGACCTATCATGATTGGCCTCTGAAAAATCCAACAAGCAGCTGAAACATTCAGATGCAGATATTTGCACCCAACCAATGGACAAAAGATGTGGTTGAATTAGGGAAAAGCTGAAATTATCTGAGGAGAAGGGCAATCCTATAGGAAGGCCAGCAGTCTCAACTAACCAGGACCCCTGAGATCTCTCATATACTGTGCCACCAACCAGGCAGCATACACCAGTTGATATGAGGCCCCCAACACATGAAGAACAGAGGATTGCTAGGTCTGGAGTTAGAGAAAATGTAAGGGGTGTGGAAGGGTCAGAGTATGGACTGGGAGGGGGATAAAGTTTGGATTGTAAAAAAGCATTAATGAATTTTAAAACCACGAAAAGTGAATTTCTTTATGCAACATCTTAAGTCATGTTTTTCTCTTAATTTTAGTTGTTCATGTTTTCCTTTTAATCATTAAATGGCATTGTTTTTATAATTGAAAAACTCCATTAATTTACATTTAATCAATTACTCATGTGTAAGGACTTTATAATCCATTCTTTTATTTATTTTATAGTTTCTTATAGTCACTTGCCTTTTCTTACATTTAAAATTTCACCTTCAAAGTCATTTAATGGTGTATTGTTTTGATTTTTCTTTACTATCTGTTTCAATAGTTAGTAAATTTTGGATACTATGATTTTAAATGCCATTTTAGTATGTAATTTATTTAGACTGTATTATAACTAAACATAACCAAAAAGATAATACCAGAAACCGAAAACAGTACACTGATAAGAAAAATTAGTCATTAAATTCAGTGCCTCCAGATATTTTCAGATTTTGATATCACATTTACATTTTCTACATTACTTACCTTGTCAAATATTTACTTACAATTCTTTTAAATTATTTCAGTTTTATTATTAAAACTAAAGTTGAATTATTCATTCACTATTCATATAAGGCTGGAGAAATTTGATATTATTGCATAATTTCACCAACTAGGGACTTCTATCTTTGCACATGCCTTGTTAACATCATCTTAATTATAAAGCTTTTCCTTTGTTATTTCCTGTAGAACAGATTTGGTGGAAATATGTTTTCTTAGCTTTTGTCTGAGGATATCCATCTTCATCTATTCTTTGTTTCTGAATGGCATCTTTGTAAGATACATTGTTTTTGGTTGTCAGCTTTACATCTTTCTTTACTGTGAAAAATCTCATGCCACTCTCTCCTGGCTCATATGGTTTCTGCTAAGAGCTGTGCTGTCAGGTTAATTGGGACACCTTGATATGTTGCTTGCTTATTTTTTCATATAATTTTGAGAACCTTGTCTTTATTTTCAATGCTGCAATTTGATTATAACATTTCTTGAGATACTTAGTTTAACAAGCTGAAAACCTTTGACTTCCCATACTTTGATATTTGATTGCTTCTTTTTATATTTCATTTTTAATGAAAAACAAATATATTTCAAGATGACTTAATAAAAACAATTAACACAAAAATTGTAGTTTCTGATAGCTGTTAGAACATTTAAAAATAAGTATGTAAACACTAATATAGAGAACACTTGTTCCCTACAGGCAGCTGGGGAGAGCTCAAAGCAGAAGTGGTCTTCCATAGCCAGGGAAGAGCCCACCAATTGACTGTCCAGTGCCATATGGCCAGCTCTGAAAACAAACATACAAGTAACATTATATAGTAACAGTGTACAGTAGCAAGGTAACATTATACAGACATTTTACAGGTATGCATATATGCATGCAATAACAACTAATGAAAAAAAATGAATCCCTGAATTTGAAATAGAGTGGGAAAGGATAAATGGGAAGGCTTAGAGGGAAAAAAAGGAAACAAGAAACATAAGAACTTCAAGACTCTGAAGAAAGAAATTGAAGAAGACCTCAGAAGATGGAAAGATCTCCCATGCTCATGGATTGGCAGGATTAATATAGTAAAAATGGCCATTTTACCAAAAGCGATCTACGGATTCAATGCAATCCCCATCAAAATACCAATCCAATTCTTCTGAGAGTTATAAAGAACAATTTGTAAATTCATCTGGAATAACAAAAAACCCAGGATAGTTAAAACTATCCTCAACAATAAAAGGACTTCTGGGGGAATCACTATCCCTAAACTCAAGCAGTATTACAGAGCAATAGTGATAAAAACTGCATGGTATTGGTAAAGAGACAGACAGATAGACCAGTGGAATAGAATTGAAGGACCAGAAATGAACCCACACACCTATGGTCACTTGATTTTTGACAAGGGAGCCAAAACCATCCAATGGAAAAAAGATAGCATTTTCAGCAAATGGTGCTGGTTCAACTGGAGGTCAGCATGTAGAAGAATGCAGATTGACCCATGCTTATCACCCTGTACAAAGCTCAAGTCCAAGTGGATCAAGGACCTCCACATCAAACCAGATTCACTCAAACTAATAGAAGAAAAAGTGGGGAAGCATCTCGAGCACATGGGCACTGGAGAAAATTTCCTGAAAAAAACACCAATGGCTTATGCTCTAGGATCAAGAATCCACAAATGGGATCTCATAAAACTGCAAAGCTTCTGTAAGGCAAAGAACACTGTGTTTAGGACAAAACGGCAACCAACAGATTGGGAAAAGATCTTTACCAATCCTATAACAGATATAGGGCTTATATCCAAAATATACAAAGAACTGAAGAAGTTAGAGGAGACAAATAACCCTATTAAAAATGGGGTTCAGAGCTAAACAAAGAATTCACAGCTGAGAAATGCAGAATGGCTGAGAAACACCTAAAGAAATGTTCAACATCTTTAGTCATAAGGGAAATGCAAATCAAAACAACCCTGAGATTTCACCTCACACCAGTGAGAATGGCTAAGATCAAAAACTCAGGTGACAGCAAATGCTGGCGAGGATGTGGAGCAAGAGGAACACTCCTCCATTGTTGGTGGGATTGCAGACTGATACAACCATTCTGGAAATCAGTCTGGAGGTTCCTCAGAAAATTGGACATTGAACTACCTGAGGACCCAGCTATACCTCTCTTGGGCAAATACCCAAAAGATGCCCCAACATATAACAAAGACACATGCTCCACTTTGTTCATAGCAGCCATATTTATAATAGCCAGAACCTGGAAAGAACCCAGATGTCCTTCAACAGAGGAATGGATACAGAAAATGTGATACATCTACACAATGGAAAATTACTGAGCTACCAAAAACAATGACTTTATGAAATTCATAGGTAAATGGAGGGAACTGGAAAATATCATCCTGAGTGAGGTAACCCAATCACAGAAAAACACACATATGCACTCATTGATAAGTGGCTATTAGCCCAAATGCTTGAATTGCCCTAGATACACAGAACACATGAAACTCAAGACGGATGATCAAAATGCGAATGCTTCACTCCTTCTTTAAAAGGGGAACAAGAATACCCTTGGCAGGGAATAGAGAGGCAAAGATTAAAACAGACACAGAAGGAACACCCATTCAGAGCCTGTCCCACATGTGGCCCATACATATACATCCACCTAATTAGACAAGATGGATGAAGCAAAGAAGTGCAGGCCAACATGAACCGGATGTAGATCTCTCCTGAGAGACACAGCCAGAATACAGCAAATACATGGGCAAATGCCAGCAGCAAACCACTGAACTGAGAACGGGACCCACGTTGAAGGAATCAGAGAAAGAACTGGAAGAGTTTGAAGGGGCTCGAGACCCCTTATGAACAACAATGCCAAGCAACCAGAGCTTCCAGGCACTAAGCCACTACCCAAAGACTATACATGGACTGACCCTAGGCTCCAACCTCATAGGTAGCAATGAATAGCCTAGTAAGAGCACCAGTGGAAGGGGAAGCCCTTGGTCCTGCCAAGACTGAACCCCAGTGAACGTGATTGGTGGGGAGAGGGCAGTAATGGGGGAGGATGAGGAGGGGACCACCCTTATTGAAGGGGAGAGGGAGGGGTTAGGGGGATGTTGGCCTGGAAACTGGGAAAGGGAATAACAATCGAAATGTAAATAAGAAATACTCAAGTTAATAAAGGAAAAAAAAGAAAGAAACATTGTAATTATATTATAGTCTTAAAAAATAAAAAAGAAAATATTTAAAAGATATTTTGCATCACTTTTTAAAATTAAATTTTAAGTTAGTATATAAGATAATAGGTTTTATCCTGCCATCTCCATTGCTATATCATTATCCATTGTTGATTTTTTAATTTATTTTTTCCCAATGAGATATTCTTTTTCCATTGACATTCTAAAGTCCTTTCTGAAATTCATATTCAAATATTTATTATTTAAACATGGCACCAAATTTATCATATGCTCTCTTTATTTTTCTTCATTTTTGTGTGTTTTCAAAATGCTAGTTTTTGATGTGCCTAATTCTTTTATACTATCTATTCTGATGTTGAACTTTCAAGTTATATTTTTGATTCTTTTTAGCAGGTTTTCCCCACAAAATGTCTTACTAATTTTTGCTTTATATCTATTTTTTAAGTTTTTCTTTCTTGTTATTTTCTTTAATCTTTTTGTGGAGTCCATTCATTATCCCATTCTCATTCTGCACTCTGAGAGTTCCTCATTGGGTTCCTCCTCCCCCATCTCCAAGAGGACATACCCATATCCCCATCCTGCCAGGTCTCCCTGGGGCCTCAATCTCTCAAGAGTTAGGCACATCTTCTGTTATTGAAGGCAGACCAGGCAGTCTTCTGCTGTATGTATGTCAGAGGCCTCTGTTTGCTGCCTGGATGGTGGCTCAGTAACTGAGAGATCTCAGGGGTCCAGGTTTGTTGAGACTGAATTTTTTCTCTGTTTACTTCAAGCTGACAATAAATACCTGTTTTAAAAATATCTAACTGGAAGTTCTCCAATTATTATTAAAGTTCCTGACATTGTATTGTTTTTGTTAAATAAAGCCATGGTTTTCTTCAATCCATGATGTTTATTGATATACTGTTATACTTTTCTGAGGTTGGAATATTTTGCCTATATTTATATAAATTATAAACTAGTTGTCTATTTTTTCCTGTGTCTGTAGCAATTCTACTATTTTAATACTGAAAAGTCAAAGGTAAGCTTAAGGTTTTAAAAATCATTCCTTTGTCATGGATTCAATAATATAAATCTCAGACTTGTTCCCAGGCCTCGGTACATTGTTCAGAATAAAATAGAGGGCGATATATCATGAGAACTCTCAGCCCAAGGTTCTTTCCAGGTTCAAGGCAGGCAAAAGACCCTTCAATTTAGTCACTAGTCACTGGCATGTGATTTTTTTCAAATATATTTTGCCTAGCTCTTGAGAGAATCACTGTTGATGGTATATATCCAATTCCTGTCATTACCTGTAATGGGGTTTTGGCACAAATGGTAGAGATGAGACTGAGTCAAATAATATGTATATATAGGCAAGGTATTTGGAGATTCAGTCTGAGCTGGCTCAATACAAATTGAGATGAAGGGAGGTCATAGGTATTGAGAGAGATGAACGTTATTTTCTAAACAAAGAGAAAGACAAGCTTTTGTTGATTTGGGGGTGGCATGAAGTGGGCTAAAGTCTTGTTTGTTTGTTTTTTTTCTGCTGGCCAAGGGCACATCTTCAGAAGAAGTGAGACAGTAGTATGGCTTTATTACCTGCTTGGTTTGTATATTCAATGTTATTTAAGGAAATTTATACAGGTGCTAACTATGTTAACAAGGTGATTAATTTTATGTGCCAACTTAGCTGAAATATAGTACCCAATTATTTGGTAGAATATCACTTTGGGTATTTTTGTAAGGTTTTTTAAATTGTGGTTTACCTTTAAATTGATGATTTATGGAAAGCAGATGGTTCATTACATAGTGGTTGGTATACACTAATCATTTGAAGACCTGTCCTCCCAATTGAAAGGGAACTCTGCAGAAAATTTCCTTCAGACTTCTGTAATATCGACGCTCTTGTTCTACAGGAGCATACTTCTGATATTTCTGAGGCTGTAGTTGACCTCAGAGAGGCTCAAAGTGGTCAAAACAGGTTGTTACTTCTAATAAGGTCTATCTCGAGCAAGGGAGTAGACAAAAGAGTCAGGGTAGTTACTGTAAGAAAAAAGCATATATGCACTAATGCACCAAGTCAACATCTCCAAGATAAATAGAGAAAAAAATGTAAGGTAATCTTGGTGGTCTTCAGGAAAGAAGCTTAGCAGTGCCTCCATGATCCTCCTATGGGAGAAGTTGAGTGAATTCCATTCTCTAATACTGCCACTTATGAAAAGTATATTCTCTGGTTACCTGTGATTAAAGCTGTGGCATCTGTGACCTAAGAGTAAAGAAAATATGAAGAAACCTCATGTATAATTTGCTACTTACTGACTCTCCCACGACAAAGAAACTATTTCTTTGATAGCACTGAAGATGCACTGATCCATGGCAACCCAGGACATCTAGGACCATGAAAGTAAAGACATCAGAATAAAAGATGTATTATCATACATAAGATTTGAGAAAAAAATCCTTCTTTCAATATTTGGTGCTAGATTTTCTGTTTCTGAAAAAATTTATAGGTGCATTTTTGCTGTTTGTGTTTTAGCCATTGTTTATATTTTATATTATAGTTTTATTTATTTTTCTCTCTATAGCCTCTTGGATGTGCTTATTAACCTCTTCAGTCCAAAGCACTGTTCCCAATATTCTCTGTAGGGTTGATTTGGCAGACATGAATTCGTTTTTATTGGATATCTTATTTATTTACATTTTAAGTGTTATTCCCTTTCCAGGTTTCCCCTCAGAAAACCCCTATCCTCCCCCCTCTACTTCCTCGATGAGGGTACTCCCCTACCCTCCCATCCATTCCCTCCTCCCTGCCCTGGCATTCCCCTACACTGGGTTAAAGCAGCCTTTATAGAACCAAGGCTCTCTCCTCCCATTGATGCCTGACAAAGACCATCTTCTGCTACATATGCAGCTGGAGCCATGGGTTGTTCCATGTGTACTATTTGGATGGTGGTTTAGTCTCTGGGAGGTTTGGGGGTTCTGGTTGGTTGATATTGCTGGTCTTCTTATGGGTTGCATAAATCCTTTAAGTCTGTCAGTATTGTGGAATGCGCTTTCTTTTTCAACTGTGGTGCCTACTTTGGTTGGGTACAGTTATCTGGGCTGGTATCTGTGATTTTTAAAAACTTGGAGCATATTGTGACAAACCCTTTAAGCTTTTAAAGTTTCCATGAAGAAATCAACTGTTATTGATGGCTTTGCCTTTATATATGATTAGTTGCTTTTCTCTGACACTTTGCAATACCTTGTCTTTATTCTATATATTTAGTGTTCTAATTATTATATGCTGTGGGGAGTTTCTTTTCTGGACTTTATGTTTTGTATTCTATAGCAGTCATATTGACAAAATACTTCTATGTCACATATTAACTCCAAAGTTAGTCCTTGGAAGTGTTTAAACTTACTTATCAGTTATAAGAAAACTAACTCTTTGTTTTTAACATTCCAATATCTTATGAGCAATGGAATATTGAAATATTATAACATTTTATTATGGAAAAATAAAATTTTGTCAGCATACACAATATTGTTTTCAATGTTACAGGCCTTTCTATGTATATAACTTGAATTCCATCCACTAAGTTCAGGTTGCTTCACAACAGATCCTCATTTCACCCTTGACCATCTACTCTGTTTTCTCAGCACAAAACCTCTCTGTCTGTTCCTGTGAATAATTAGATTCACTCTCTTTATGTCACTCCCCCGTGTGTTTGTGTGTTTGTGTGTTTGTGTTTGTGTGTGTGTGTGTGTTTGTGTGTCCCTTCCCCTCTCTGCTCCAAATCCAAATGCTGCTAGAACTTTATGACTAATACCTCCCAAATCCCTGGGAATGTGATAAGTCTCTATGCATTAGTTCAGCCTACACAGTAATTCTTTCTCTGGACTCTGTGCTATTTAAAGTCTGTGCATTCGTGTTGGCATCAAATCACTTTCAGGTATCATTACCTAGTGACGTCATGTCAATCTTATTTCATCAACTAGATTTTAAGGGACACATATAAGAACAGAAAGATTTTCTCTTCCTCAGAACTTCTCTATCTGGAATTTTTGTATCATGATCAAAGAAGGACTCAGAAGTTACATTGACATGTCAAATATATAATGCACCCTTCCATGAATAATGCACTACTCATTAATAGGCAGACCTTAATGCATTTATCTTCTAAAAACATTTGAACAAATATTAGTGATGTACCTTTTCTTTTGTCGGGCCTTATATTACTCAATGTATTATTTTTGCAGGGCAGGAAATAAATGGTTCAGAATTGATATATATATATATATATATATATATATATATATGCAATCCATAAGCACAGCTGAATCACATGGAAAACTATACACAAAAATCCCAGTATAATTTGATGAACTAGATCACCAGTCCAGTTGGAAGGTCAAGAAGAAGTAGGGAGGCAAGATATGTTTATACATTTTTAGTGTTGAAAAATAAATCACTGTGTGAAGACACCCTATATGAGATTACTGTTTTTGCAGTTTAACAAATCAGTGATCCTTTGTCACTAAATTTTCTTAAAATGTACATCTAACAACTGTAGGTTGATAGTGCTATGTGAGGAGACTGAAAATCAGTTAAGACGTTGAAAGAAAACAAGATTCATCCTAGTCCAAAAGCTCAGACATTTGTATTCTTTTGTTCTCCCTAACAATAACATTCCCTCTCTAAAATTGCACAGTAAAACACAAATTAGGATGGTTAAAGGTAATTGACAATTCCAAAGCCCTAGAAAAGACATTATTCATCCTACTCAGGTTAAAAAAAAGACCCGAGCTTATGTTGAGATTTCTATGTTCTAAATGCTGAATACTTTTTCTGAGGTAATTTTGTGTACTTTGATAATTTCATCTAACATGGCCAAATAGAATTAAGCATCAATATTTTTAAAGGTCCACAGACTTACCTATGACTCACATATTAGCCTAACGCTTCATAGGGTTAATTCATTCTCCTTGTCCTTCTTATTAAAAACAGTTTTTAGTTATCAATATGAGAAGGAAAGGTGCTATAATTATGTAATTAATTTAGCTCAGCAAGCCCTTGTTTTACATACTAAAAAGAGTGTATTGTCGGGATTACAAAGACAAAAGCCTTTAATTATGATTACAAGAAAACTCAAAAGTCACAATTAATTTAAACACCAGCCATTCCCCTTGCTGTTCTTATCTATTGGTCTCACCACCCTCTCACATTAATGTTCAGTTCCTGAATGATAGCAAGCTTAAGGATTAGTAGGAATTATCCATACTATTAAATAAAGCTTTTCTGTAATTTAATTGGAGGAATTTAAATTGCAACACTTTGGTGTTTAATTGGATTGGCATGAGTAACAGTGTGTTTTAAATTTCAGTTCATGGATTTAAGCATTATTACTAAGAAATTAGTGATTACTAGAAAACAGACAACTATGGCTTGGAATTGGAGGCTATAAGAGGTGTTCTCCAAATATGCAGAGTTGAAGGCAGAAATTTTATTAGCAATGTTTAGTATTCTTTTTCATAATAGTCTTGGGATTATCTTTGAAGATTACACTACAGAATTAAGAATTCAAAGAAACACTAACATTCTGGATATTTGGGGGAAAGTCAAATACTCAAACAGGAATGTAGTAACATATTGTTAGAATATCAGAGTTGTTATTTTTATAATCATAGAGAAAAATTGATATATGTTTCTCTAGGACTCAGATGTTACACCAACAAACAATGACCAGAGTGACAAGATATACTGAAAGGAACAATAGTGGCAATTACATACTGGGAATGATCAATGGTGACCTAACTGAACTTAAGCCCCATTTAGTAGAAGGGACTTTATGCCTGGTACTAAAATCCTCAGCCACTACCCATGACTGGTGAGGTATCTTTCCCCCAAGTTGTTTTCAGTTATGGTTGGTATCACAGAAAATAGAAACCGGGATTTGAACTTCACCCAAACTTGGTCACCATGGAGGGGTAGGTGGTTGATAGGACATTTTTTGGGGGGTGGGTATTGAGGAGAGTTAGGCTGACTCCCAATGTTTCTTACTAAGGGTTTGAGTCTACCTCCATATGGGCTTGGAGCCCAGTAGTGGGTGTAGAGGCAGAGAGTCCAGCAGACTGGTAGACTGGCTCTGAGATTTTCTGCTTGAAATTTTGGCTTAAACTCTGGATTCAGATTCTGGGGTTGCATATCAGCGTGGTGGCTGATAGGTAGGAGGATGGAGGGCAGGACTGGATCAGGAGGTTTCTAACTCAGGTTCTTGGCAACACAGGGTCCCCAAAGCCTCAGATTCTGTACTGCTATTTGTTCAGTTTTTAAAACAATTGTTAGTCTCACAGGAAGAACACATTCTTCTTTTATTACATTTTGTTCTTTCTTTTGTTTGGATATGGGGTCTCACTATGCAATTCATGGTGTCTCCAATTATAATCTTTCTACCTTAGTCTTCTGAGTGTTTGGATCAAGGCAGTGTACTGATATGTCCACCTTTCTTTATTATTTCTGCAAGGCTTCATAATACCATTGTCGTGGGGCACGTATTTGGAACTCACCCCAATATGTATGTGTTTTGTCATCTACAATAAGCTATAGTCTCCAAATATCCTCATGCCCATCCTCTTCAAATGATACTTAAAAAGAATGATGGGGAATGCACCACATAAAACACAATATAAATCTCTTAGTTTTGTCAAGTATCCAAGCCACAGAATCTCTATTTATAGCCTTTTATAAAATGTGTCAAGAAGTTGATCTAAACAGTCACAGTAGGAGGATAATTGAACTACAGTTTCAATGGCAAGTTTCATTTCCAGACAGACCATAGGAAAGTGTTTTTTTGAAACAGAGTAAGACCATTGACAAGTATTGACATGAGTGTGCAACAGTGCGTCCACCACACAATCCACATACTCTTGAGTTGAAAAACATTTCTATGTCCTACATACTATAATAGTCTCACTTTATAGAACTGGTTTTTAGCTGAACAATAATTACAGCTTGGAAAATTCCTGGCTCCAGGATGGAGATCTGTAGAGAACAAAAAGAAATTTTATTCCTTGCAACTTATTTTCAGTCAAAGTAGGTAAAATGATTTGGACATGTTAAAGATATAATAGAACATAACAATCCAACATATTTTAGCTCTTTAATCTGAACTATTTTTAGATATAATGGTGTTCTTTTTATAATTATATCTTGATAAGAGAGACTCAAAATCATTCAAAAGATATTTATTTTTCATTTTCTACACTATTACAGTGTAGAAAATTGAAAATTGAGGTGTTTAACAAAGACAGTAAGCACAATACTTAAATACACATAAATTAAGCTTCTAAGACCAAATTATCCATTCATGTTGTCTGAAAGAGCTCTTATTTAGTACGTATTATTAAATAAGTACTGTTCTACAGCCTGCCAAATTTTACAATTATCTTCTTCCTGGTCCATTTCTTTATAATATACTTTCCTTGGAATACAGAAAGCTACTTTTGTCATTAGAAAAACTTGAAAGTGAAATTTGATATTATAAACACTTGCTTCCCTTTGGATCAGCTATGCTTTTCTTTTATCATTGAAAGTTTGATATCCAGGTTATCAGTGATATGCCTTATGAAAGCAATACATATTCTTGATAAATAATATTGGCTTCTGTAGTATGTGTCAGGGGACCCACATCACAAGAAATTGCAGGTGTGAATAGAGAAAAGCTATGAAAACAATGTAAGATAGTTATAAAACCATAGATTACTTATTCTAGGAATATAGCAAATATATAACAAACCTAGACAGATAGATTTTGTCTATCTTCTTTAATGGGTATTATAAATATTAACATCATTCATTCACCAACTCTTATGTGTGCTGGAATTGATATATTTTATGTATGAATTAGTCCACATTCCCTTACAATTAGCAGAATAACATAGACTAGATATATTTCAAGTTAATAAAAAAGATTTATTTGGTGGTTTCTAAAGCTTGAAGGGTTGCATCTAGATGGCCTTCTTGATATTAGAGGCCTAAAGCTATGTAGATATCAGAGGAAAGGATAAAGAATTATTATTATTATTATTATTATTATTATTATTATTATTATTATTATATTCTCATAAGTATAGTTTTAATCTCAGTTTTAACTGGTATTACTCTAATTACTGACATAGCATCTCTTTAAACATACATTTATGTGTTTAATATAATTTATATATCTTTAACTATATAAATTCCAACTTTAACATGATAGTGGTGGCAAAGAGAATTTCCTTTATGTAGACATAGATGTAGCAGTAATATATGATGGTGTGTAGGTATCAAAATACTTGATCGAGCTTCAAGTGGTTTTATGATACTAGAGTGCATGGTTTGTAGTGGAAACTGAAGTCCTAATGATGTCTCAGTGACTGAAAAGAAAATCTGGAAGGTATTTTAAGTTTGTTGAAATATAAATTAATAATCTAATTTACGTATGGTTAAAGTTTACATAGTTTATGTTGTTTTGAGGCAGGGTCTTAGTATGTAGTGCTGGCTGGTGTGAACCTCAATATGTAGACCAAGCTGGCCATGAACTCACAGAGATCTCCTTGCCCCTGATTTCCTAGTATATGGTTATACAACACCATATTCAGCTAAAACACACATCTTGTTAACTTTAGACAAATCCATACAACCTTTATATTATCACCCTAACAGAGTAACTGAAGATTTTTATAGTCACCAAATTCTTCGTGTGATTTTAGGTTGTTTCTGTGAAAAGTATTTATCAACCTATTTTGAAGTGCATAATATGTATTAATTATCAATCCAATCTTGTGAAGGTCATCATTAGAGGAGTTTCATCTAATAAATCAGGAACTATATCATTAAAAAGTTCTCCATTTCACCTTTTTTGGACACAAAGTATCTCTATGTGATAGCTATGGCTGTTTTGGAACTCACTTTGAAGATAATGTTGGCATCAAACTCACAGAGGTCTGCTTGCCTCTGCCTCTGCCTCCTCAGAGCAGGGATTAAGAGCATTTACCACCATAGCTGGCTTCATCATTCCAGTTCCTGATTCTGTGTTTTCAATTATGTTAGATAACTTACTATATTTGTTTTCTTTTCCTGTTATTATGCAGGTAACATAATGTTTTATGAGCCAGGTCATACATATGTTTTGAGATAGTTCTTATAAGCACTAACAAGAATGTGCACAAATTGCAAAGTTATACCCTATTGCTAGGAATATATAATAGTAAGCTATTATGGTACAGAATTTCTTCCAAAAATTTGAAATAGAGTTTCCATATGATCCAACATTTCCACTAATGAGTATACATCTGGATGAATTTGAATCAGCATATTAAAGAGACATTTTCAAACATTCATTGAAACACTATTCATAATAGTTGAAAACTGAAAACAAAACTCTGTATATCCACTAGTGAATAAAAAAAGAAAATGTGATATATATCTACAATGAAACACTTCTTTTGATTTTTTTATCTTTATTAACTTGAGTATTTCTTATTTACATTTTGATTGTTATTCCCTTTCCCGGTTTCCGGGCCAACATCCCCCTAACCCCTCCCCCTCCTCTTCTATATGGCTGTTCCCTTCCCCATCCTCCCCCCATTACCGCCCTCTCCCCAACAAACACGTTCACTGGGGGTTCAGTCTTGGCAGGACCAAGGGCTTCCCCTTCCACTGGTGCTCTTACTAGGATATTCATTGCTACCTATGAGGTTGGAGCCCAGGGTCAGTCCATGTATAGTCTTTGGGTAGTGGCTTAGTCCCTGGAAGCTCTGGTTGGTTGGCATTGTTGGTCATATGAGGTCCCGAGCCCCTTCAAGCTCTTCCAGTCCTTTCTGTGATTCCTTCAATGGGGGTCCTGTTCTCAGTTCAGTGGTTTGCTGCTGGCATTTGCCTATGTATTTGCTGTATTCTGGCTGTGTCTCTCAGGAGAGATCTACATCCGGCTCCTGTCGGCCTGCACTTCTTTGCTTCATCTATCTTGTCTAATTGGGTGGCTGTATATGTATGGGCCACATGTGGGGCAGGCTCTGAATGGGTGTTCCTTCTGTCTCTGTTTTTAACTTTGCCTCCCTATTCCCTGCCAAGTGTATTCTTGTTCCCCTTTTAAAAAAGGAGTGAAGCATTCGCATTTTGGTCATCCCTCTTGAGTTTCATGTTTTCTGTGCATCTAGGGTAATTCAAGCATTTGGGCTAATAGCCACTTATCAGTGAGTGCATACCCTGTGTGTTTTTCTGTGATTGGGTTACCTCACTCAGGATGATATTTTCCAGTTCCCTCCATTTGCCTATGACTTTCATAAAGTCATTGTTTTTGATAGCTGAGTAATATTCCATTGTGTAGATGTACCACATTTTCTGTATCCATTCCTCTGTTGAAGGGCATCTGGGTTCTTTCCAGTTTCTGACTATTAGAAATAAGGTTGCCATGAACATAGTGGAGCATGTGTCTTTGTTATATGTTGGGGCAGCTTTTGGGTATTTGCCCAAGAGAGGTATAGCTGGGTCCTCAGGTAGTTCAATGTTCAATTTTCTGAGGAACCTCCAGATTGATTTCCAGAATGGTTGTACCAGTCTGCAATCCCACCAACAATGGAGGAGTGTTCCTCTTTCTCCACATCCTTGCCAGCATTTGCTGTCACCTGAGTTTTTTATTTAGCCATTGTCACTGGTATGAGGTGAAATGTCAGGGTTGTTTTGATTTGCATTTCCCTTAACACTAAAGATGTTGAACATTTCTTTAGGTGTAATGAAACACTTTTTAACAATAAAAATCTAATCTTTCATACTTATGGCCTTACACACACACACACACACACACACACACACACACACACACACATATATATATATATAATATGCCCATATGCCCAGTCTTATTTTTTATATATATGTCTTCCTGATCATTTGGCATTTTATAACCAATTTGTTTGACATTTCTGGAGAATACTATTTCATGTATTTGAAAGAGAGCAAGGAGGGATATATTGAGGATTTGGAAGGAAGAAAGGGAATTGGAACATGATATCATCATAATATAAAACACAAAAGAAATATTTTATAAAATTTAGAGTTAAAATACGCAATCATTCATCAATGACATAGATGAAACCAGACGTCATTTGGACTCATAAGTCAGCCACAAAAGAAAATTGCTATGTCATCATTTTACCAATAATTAATATCTAAAACCTTCATCTCATATATTTGGAGAGTGAAATAATTCTTGTTAAAGATCAATGATATTTGGGAAGTGGAGAAAATTTTGTTAAAGGTTACTTGGGATTAGTTAGAATAAGAAATTCTAGAATGCTATTGAAATGTAGGGTGAACACAGGTGTCGATATTTACCTGTATATTGCAAACAGCTAAAAATTCTTTACATGTATTAATTATAAGAATGCTATGTATTTGAGGGCATACAGAAGCTTAATAATCTTGAATGTTGCATACCATATACATGAACAAAAACATTACATGGCACCCAGAAATACATACAACTCATATTTATCTATCCATTAAAATACTCTTGCTTTTTTTTATTTTGGGAATAGTATTTTATTTACAACTTTCCTCCTTCCTGCCCTTCTCTCCAAATCCTTCCATATATTCCTTCCTAGTCTTCGTCAAATTCTCAGCTATTTTTCTCATCAACTGTCACTGAATATTTGTAAATATAAATGCATATATAATTATATATTACACAGAAATATAACCTGTTAAGTCCATACAATATTACATACATATATGTATGTTTAGAGTGGTAATCATTTGGTACTGGACAACCAATTGCTGTTTTCCTTCCTTAGGAGGCCACCTCTCTTGATCTCATCTTTATTCAGTAGCCTATAAATATTTGTGTAGGGTTGAGGCCTCCTAAGCTATTCACATCCAGTTTCTTATGTTCATTGATACCTTCCTTGTTTAGCTCACATTTGTGTGGTCAGGTTAGTAAGACTTTATTAGTGTAACTTCTGATGTTACTAGTATACACAATCAAATAGTAAAGTCCATAATACTTTGGCTCTTACTATCTTCTGATTCCCCCTCTTCAAAGACTTCCAGATAAAACCAGATACACTGAAACTAACTGAAGAGAAATTGGAGAAGAGCCTGGAACACATAGGGACAGGGTAAAATTTCCTGGACAGAACACCAATGACTTATGATCTAAGATCAAGAATTGACAAATGGGGCCTCATAAAACTGCAAAGCTTCTGCAAGGCAAAGGACAAAACAGCAACCAACAGACAGAGGGCTAATATCTAATATATGCAAAGAACTCAAGAATTTAGGCCCCAGAGAGCCAAATAACCCTGTTAAAAATGGAGTACAGAGCTGAAAAAAGAATTGTCAGCTGAGGAATATTGAACGGCTGAGAAGTACTTAAGGAATGTTCAATGTCCTTAGTCATCAGGGAAATGCAAATCAAAACAACACTGAAATTCCACCTCACATTTGTCAGAATTGCTAAGATCAAAACCTCAGGTGACATCAGATGCTGGCATGGATGTGGAAAAAGAGGAACACTCCTCAAATGTTGGTAGGATTGCAAGCTGGTATAAGCACTCTAGAAATCAGTCTGGCGATTCCAATGAAAATTAGATATTGTACTACCTGAGAACCCAGGTATACCACTCTTGGGCATATACCCAAAAGATGCTCCAACATATAACAAGGACACATGCTCCATTATGTTCACAGCAGCCTTATTTATAATAGACAGAAGCTGGAAAGAATCCAGATGCCCTTCAACAGAGGAATGGATACAGAAATTGTGGTACATTTACACAATGGAGTACTACTCAGCTATCAAGAACAATAACTTCATGAAATTCTTAGGCAAATGGATGGAACTAGAAAATGTCATCCCGAGTGAGGTTACCCAAACACATACACATACACACACACACACACACACACACACACACACACACACACACACACACACACACCACACATGGTATGCACTCACTGATAAGTGGATATTAGCCCAAAAGCTAGAATTACCAAGATAAAATTCACAGACCATATGAAGCTCAAGAAGAAGCATGACCAAAATAAGGATACTTCAGTTCTTAGAAGAGGGAACAAAAATATTCACAGGAGGAAATACAGAGACAAAGTTAGTAGCAGAGACTGAAGGAAAGGCATCCAGAGACTGCCCCACCTGGGGATCCAGCCTATCTATATACAGCCACCAAAACTAGACGATATTGATGAAGCCAAGAAGTGTATGCTTTCATGAGCCTGATATATCTGTCTCCTGAGAGGCTTAGCCAGACCATGACAAATACATAGGCAAATGCTAGCAGCAGACCATTGAACTGAGAATGGGACCCTCATTGGAGGAATTAGAGAAAGATTTGAAGGAACTGAAGGAGTTTGCAACCCCATAAGAACCACAGTATCAACCACACAGAGCTCTCGGGGAGTAAACCACTACCCAAAGAGTACACATGGACAAACCAATGGTTCCAGCTGTAAATGTAGCAGAGGATGGCCTTGTTGGACATGAATGGGAGGAGAATCCTTTGGTCCTGCCAAGGCTAGACCCTCCAGTGTAGGGGAATGTCAGGGCGGGAAGGAGGGATGGATGGGTGGGGGAACACTTTCATAGAAGAAGAGGGAGAGGGGATGATATAGGGGGCTTATGAACAGGAAACTGGGAAAGGGAATAATGTTTGAAATGTAAATTTAAAAAAATATCCAATTTAAAAAAGATATGTAAATAAATAAATATCCAATGAAATTTACATATGCATATTTGCATACATTGAATCACATGCATTGTGTAGCTTTTAAAATTACATAGTCAATAATATGATTCCTTGAAGCTTTCCCAGCCATCTATAATGTTATTTTTACCTACCTTTGCTTGTATTTACCTTCTTTGCCCTTCACTAAGGAGGGCCCCTTTCTTCTTTTCCCCTATAGGATCAATTATCACCAATGCTTTCCTTTACCCTCCTCCCACTTTTCTTTTTAGTTACCTCCCCACTCCCATTTACCCTGTCAGAGCATTTGCCCTTTTACCCACTTCGCACTTTCTTAGATATTTAACTCCCTTAGTCTCCTTAAGGAACCAGGCCCCCATTTCCAATTTTCTTGATCAGATTATTTGTAGCCTGTTATCATCCTCTCTATTGTTCCCCAACCCCAATCCTGGGAATGCTTTGCTTTTTCTGTAGTTAATACAGGCTAAAAATACATTTAATTTAAATGTAATTTTGTTTTGTAGAAAGAAAAAAATGAGAATTGCTTTAGAGATGATGGTACTCTTTAGATCATTCATGATCTCCC
Organism: Rattus norvegicus; assembly: GCF_021556685.1. Taxonomy (NCBI): domain Eukaryota; kingdom Metazoa; phylum Chordata; class Mammalia; order Rodentia; family Muridae; genus Rattus; species Rattus norvegicus. The sequence continues at coordinate 81,213,949 of NC_141554.1, read as the reverse complement.
CTGTCCTCTATACTTTCCTGAGTCTATTCTGCAATCTTTCGTAAATTCACATTTCTGAATCTTTTGTCCCATCATTGAAGAAGGAAAACGATTACCCTATCCATCTCAGATATTTTTGTGATAGTTAATGTATAATAACATAAACTGCCCCATGTAGCCTACTGTGAAGGTATAGATGTCAAAAACTGTCTAATTTGGGGCATTTCAATAAATGCCCAATCAGCAGAGGACTTTTCATCACAAAATTATCTGTGTATCTTAATACACAAATAATTTTGAAGTGTGCAAGTCTTACTGATGAATCATATTCTTTCATTTCAAAAATCCATACCAAAAAACTGGTAAGGCTTTACATAAAGTACATAGTCAGCACAAATTGCAAATATAATGGACCAGCAACCAATTTCTCTGAATCTCAGGTCAGAGATAAGTAGTTTTTAATGTTTATCCATTTCTAATTGATGCGGTGTTTTCTTTTAGTATTCGATATCAAACAAAGACAATCCATGCATATTAATATTCTATAAAGTATACTAATTCATGGTAAAAGATGCACATAATATCTAGTTACAAGTTTCATGAAAAAATAGAAAATTTTATTTGTAGTGTATTCAAAATTAGCTGCATGCTTATCTGTATTTTACCCATTTTTGGCTTCCTTAATACATAGAGACATGAAGATCTATAATCAACCAGCATATTATGTACATAAAGCTCTCTATTGAAACTCTACCTACTGCTAAACTTCATCTTGCAACCAACTCTGATGACCTAGGTTATTTGTAATTGATGAAGGGAAAAAGAGAATGGAAAACCCATGGCAAGTATTTTCATCCCTAAACTACAACTGTGTTTTAGCTAGCATAATTCATAAGTAATTTATATTGTCATTCTTTTAATTATAAGCAAAATATTGGTGGATTTTCTTTACAGCAGCTCCTTCCTTTAGGTTCAAGTACGCACAGAGAGGAAATTGATCTTTCAGAAATGGAGCTAAGGATATTAGTATAGGTGAGCATCATGACAGACACCACAGCATTTTTATTTTATTGAAGCCTAATGGGCCAATTTGAAGAGTGATGTTTTCTACCTGGACACTGTCCCAAAAGGACATTTAGTACCTTCGACTGCTTCCTAGGAAGATAATATATCACAGGTTCACAAAGTGCTTTTCAAAAGCTAGGTTTTTGTTGTTTTCTTTGCTGGGGCTTCTTATGTAGGTAGAAATGTTAACAGCATTGCAAATATTATGAGTCAACAAAAATGTCACTAAGCATGATATTTCAGATCTTTCAGAGAAGTCACACTCTTATGGGACCGTGTGGACTAAAAAGATCATCTATCAGGGTTACAATACATCCCTGAGGGAAAAGAGAAATGATTTTTAATTTCACTTAAAATTATTTCCTATGTTCCAAAACCTTGCTAAAATGTTGTCCAAATCACTTAGTTCCCTATACCTTTCCCCTTTAAAACTGCACTGCACCATTGACCTGTTTGAATACATAGTTGTTGTAGCTCTTCAGGTCTTTCTTGAGAAAGTTCTTGCTGCTCAGAAAGTCAAGCATCAGATTCTATGATAGATACAGGAGAATCAGATGTTAAGAGACATTTCTCCAACCACTCTGCTCAGTCTCACTTTTTTCTCTTCCAATTGTAAATACAGCAAGACCAAACTATCTTCTCTCTGATGTTTATATGCTTTAGTCATTTATTTTTAAATGAAATGAAAATGATATAAACAATGATCCTATAATCATATAATTTTATTAAGATTAATTATTAAATTAATGCTTGTTAAGCATTAAAATCATGTTTGGCATATGAGTAGGTACACATTCACATTTCATAAATGAGATATTGGCAACAAATAACTAACATACTAATTCTGATTTATTTTTAAATGAAATGAAAATGATATAAACGATGATCCTATAATCGTATAATTTTATTAAGATTAATTATTAAATTAATGCTTGTTAAGCATTAAAATCATGTTTGGCATATGAGTAGGTACACATTCACATTCCATAAATGAGATATTGGCAACAAATAACTAACATACTAATTCTGATTTTCTGAAAAGTAGGTTGAAGCATGCAAAGGACTTTGGAAGAACAATGAAGAGGTCAAGCAGAGGAGACAGAAAGAGGTTGTCACTACTCATACTATTGCTAGGTCTGAGCTCAGGGAAGGAAGGAAGATTGATTTTTTTGGCATGGATATATTTGCAGTCTGCCAAGGTCACCATCCCTAGAATTAAAGTTCCTGTTAAAGATATTCTGTATCTCTAAGACTGATATTCCCTTGCTTTCTTTGTTAAGCTTAGTTACCATCTATGAGCAGCGCCTAGGAAAGATGTTATGATACAAACAGTGATGGAATTAACAAAACAGTATTTACAGCAAAACTTTATGAATGTTAAGTAACAGATTTTAAAAATAAATGTAAACTTTAATTCTCAGTATTGCCAAATCATAAATTAAAGAGGAAAAGAAAAACACTAAGCACAAATATCAAAAAGTCTTAAAAGTCAAAATGAACAATTTCAACAAAAATTAAATATAAAAATAGGTTTTCAAAACATGAGAAGAGATCTGAGTGAACAAAAGAAATAAAGTTCTTGCTAATTTCCTCATGAGACTTGATTGTGGAAGAAGAGAGAAAAAACTCCACACAGAGAACAGACTATTAGTTGAGGACACAAGAGATGAAGATTCAAGGAAGGACAAGAAAATTGAAAGAATATAGAAATTGGAAGACAAGAGTATAGAGAAAGAGAAGAGTAATACAGAGTGATCTAGAAAACAATGGGAAGTGTCCCTGATGAAATGAGCTGTTCCCTGATGTTTGTGAGATAATTTGATGAAGTTGACTGGATGGTGATATTAGCAGTACAATATCCAGGCAACACTTTAAGAAATGTGTTTTGCAGTGGTCTTTACTTGAAAGTTCTGTAGATTGTCAGAAGGATCTTACTTAAGTAACACTTGAATGGATGTTGTATTAGTCCTGCTTAACAAATCTTAAGCTTCTGAAAAAAATGTTACGACTTTCCAATGGAACAATATCATGAAATAAAGCTCATGGCTATTTATAGAAGTAGAAAAATAATAATTGAAAGTACAAACAGCAATGTCTGACATCTGGTCAAACACAACCATCTTTACACAGCATTAGGAAAGTAAGAGAGTGATGAGGAGAGAGATAAATTAAATGGAACCTCCTTCAAAGTAACCACTGCCATTAGATTTAATGGTATTAAACATGATAGAGCCACACAGATTTACACAAGGATAAACAGTCACACAGAGATGGCATTCTCCACTTGTGAATCATGACTCCCTTGTGAAACCTTTATCTTTAAAAAATATTTACAATATGATTTATAATGGTAGAAAAATTATAGTTCTGAAGTAACAGTGAAAATAATTTTATGGTTGGGGGTCACCACAACATGAAGCATTAAGGGTCATAGTATTAGGAAGATTACAAACCAGTGACAGAAAGCATGTCAAAAGACTTCAATCAAACCTCTAGATATGAAACTAAAATTCTTGAAACAATAGATCAGGATGTTCTGCATTATATACTCCATAATAAAATACTAGAAAAGATGAAAATATAACAAAAACATTATGCAAAACAAAACAGAGGTAAAGATTGTTTTGAGGAACAGAAAAATGACTGAGCAGTAGTGAATTATAAAACAATTAAAATAGCTGCTTGCTAAGACTGAACCCCCAGTGAACTAGTCTATGGGGGGAGGGCGGCAATGGGGGGAGGGTTGGGAGGGGAACACCCATAAGGAAGGGGAGGGGGGAGGGGGATGTTTGCCCGGAAACCGGTAAAGGGAATAACACTCGAAATGTATATAAGAAATACTCAAGTTAATAAAAAAAATGGGTTCAACTACAAAAAAAATAGCTGCTTGCATATAGTGGGTGTTCTTTAAAATCTGGTTGTACATATACAAAGGAAAGTATATGAACAAATATTATCTAATTTGTTTTCAATTTTAGTGTGGGGTTAAACTCATACATCTTAAAAGGACATGGCAACCAAATAGTGATGAAGACTATAACAAAATTCATTGGAAGCAGCAGTCTAGAAGACAGTGAGCAACACTAGCCAGCAACTAACATTTAAAATTTATCAACATAGAGTTTTGTACTATGAAAAATATTTCCAAACAAATGACCATTTTAAGATATATAATAATTGAATAATTTAATCAAAAAGAGATAATAATGGCCTAAAAACTTAAAGGAAGTACTGAAGTGGCATGAAATACATACTATGTTAGTTTATGAGACTACCAATATTTGAATAAAGCAGTTATCCAAAGAATATTCATTTACTGTGAACGTTATATTAAACTACTTGTTAGAGTTAATATATGTTTATTTCTATATAGAAAGCCATAAATATTCTAATATAATATACAGGAAGGGAAGACTGATTTTTATAGCACAGGAAAATTTTTGTATAGAAGATTATCTTAGAGCTCATCTTGAAAGTTGGATGAAACTGGCACCTAATAAAAAACTAACATGTATTATGGTAGGCAATACTCCAGCAGAGGAAATAGCATAATGAAAACCATGAACAAAAGTAAATATAACAGGATCAAAGAAACTCAAATGATGTGTGTGTGTGTGTGTGTGTGTGTGTGTGTTGTCTTTAATCAGTATTAAAGGGAAGCATGACATTTAGGATTTGGTTTTTGGGCTTTTTGTTGTTGTTGTTTTTTGGTTTGTTTTGCATGTCTTGGTGAGTATTAGAGTAGCAAAGACTAAATTAAGAACCTAACTAGTCAGTTAGTTGACATGAGCAAGCTGGGTAGAAGATGAAAGGAATTAGAATAAACAGACCTGGTGCTCTAGAGAAATAATACAATGGACATGAAATTAGTTCAGAAAATGGACTGAAGGTTGAGATAAGGGAAAGAAATGCTGAAATAGATTATTTATAGATGCTAGATGCTTTTGTGCTTCCTCAGTTTTATGTCAACTTGACACAAACTAGAGGCATTTTGGAAAAAAAACATCATTTAAGAAAAAACCTCTCACCATATTGTCTGGTTAAGCCTATGGTACATTTTCTTGATTGCTGGTTGACTTGGAGGGCCCAGGTCAGTGTGAGTAGTGTTAACCCTGGACTGGTGTTTCCATATGTTAAAAGAAGTCTAACTGAAGAAGTCATTAGGAGCAAGCCCAAAACAGTTGCCACTGTTACCAGGGCATCCCCCAACAAGATAGCATTGCCCATGGATCAGTAAAGGGTGCAGACATAAACCACTCGAGAGAGTTTCAGGGAACATCATCTGTTTTATTGAACTTAAGCAACAGCATATATAGTGGAAGCATATCAACTGTGATCGGTTAGCACACTACCCCAGATTGGATAGTGACTGTTTATTTATACCATTATGGTATCTTGGTGGAGACATAAGGACATGGAGTATGGTGATTCCTGCACAGGCCAGCCACTAGCTTCTCCTGGTACATCAGAATTTAGTGTTCTGACATCTGAAGCATGGTGTGCCATGCATCTTATCTAGAAGCACAGTGTGCCAAGTAGGCTGGCTGCCAGGTCATACCTGCATTTTTCTCCTACAAGGAGTGATCTTTCATGGCCTTTGCTCTAATTCCTGCATCTAGGTTCCTGCCTTGGTTTTCTTCAGTGATGAATTTGTAAGATGTAAGTTGAAATAAACCCTTACCTTCTCAAGTCAGTTTTGGTCATAGTGTTTTATCACAGCAACAGAAACCTAATAATGATATTTTACTATATACTTGATATATAAGAATTCACTTGCAACACTACAAATTTTGTAAAATAGAAACTATTTCTATTAGAACAATTCATAATATTAATATCATAACAATTTACATTTTGAAAATTCACATTATAACAATGCAATAACTATCCAAAGGTGTTAAGTAATATTTCAATGTCACATAACTAGTAACAGACCAAACTAAGTTTCAGATCCCAACAGGATGGTATGTAAGACATAAATCCACTCTCATTAGCCATAAGAGAATAGTATTATAGACAAGGAAATAATAGAAAATGATATTTATTTTCTAATTATATTATAGCATAACTAAGGTACTTTGGAAACTGTTTTGTGAAATCACAGCATTAGAACCACTGGTGAGTAGCCACATCTCAATGGTAAAAATGGTCACAGGGTTCTAAATGCCAGTGGATATTTCTAAGATCCCGTTAAGTTCAGGATAATTTTCTTCCAATAAAATACTTATATCACTTCTCCATAATCAGGCACTCAGGATTTGGATGTGTTTTATAATCTGAGAGTACTACTTCAAAATATCCAACGATCTTAATGAATCAACAAATGATTTATTAGGTACTAACTCTGTGCAAGGATCTGTGTTACATTACAGTTTAGAAAAAGTAAATCCATACTATCTGGCTCGTTTTGGGGCTGTGTTTGAGATATCTGGAGAAAAACAATTTGTCTCATTCCAAAGTTACTTCAAAGATGGCTTAAGTCAAAACTATATTAATATTTTATAATTAAGTTGTAATACAGCATAAGTTGTATTTATGTTTGGTGTCTAGTCTTTTTGTAGAGTTTAGTACTCAGAAGAAACTTTGTTGTACAATGTTTAGAACTCAAAGGACCAACCAATATATAACCAATCTAGGGTGAGGCAAATATTGGGGGCAGGAGTGTCTATATAAACCTTGACTACAGAGGCAGTAGGGGATCTGATGCTATCTATTTTACTTTATTTTTCAAAATGGGATTGGGCAATATAGGGCAGACGAAGAATACCATCTCTGGAGCAAAGTGGGGGATACATGATTAGAGAGGACTTTCAGACATTATTGTGCACACAACAATCTTTGGTCAACAATCCATAGGGCACACAATTTCTATAAGGGAATGTTTGAAAGGACATGTCATCAGTCTACTCTTAATTTTGATCCTTGAACTGTTCTAACTAAGATGCATACTTACAGAAATGCCAGCTTTCTGCAGTGTCTACTTCCTCATCTTTAGCATAGAGCTGCAATTAAGTTAAAAAAACAACCAAATGCACATTGCAGTGGATTGGATGACACACCTCTCAAATCTATACCCACTAAAATCTCAGAATGACTGTATTTAGAACTGAGGAATTCGATCTAGTGCCCAGCACCTAAAGAATACTCTTTTCTTGTATGAGGTGACCAAGTCTGTAGTTATTCATTATGACAACCATATATATTCAAAACATATAATTAAGTCTTTTGTAGGCTATAAAACAATATGAACTTCCAAAAATACATTTATTAGGCAAAATGAAGATAATCAAAAGAGAAATGGTAATGTTAATTTATGCCATGGAGCTAGGATTCTAATAATACACATAGCAAATAGAGATTTTTTTTCCAAAATGCTTACACAAAGTAGCTTCTACTTATATGAAACTAAGCAGAAAATTGTAACTTATCCTTCCTTTGATCAAAGATAGAACACTGGATTTTATTAATAAAAGTATAATTTAGAAGAGCTGCATTGAAGCTGCTGTTAATGAATACCAATGTGACCTTTAAAACTAATTTACCAAATACATACAATTAAAAGACAATGAACCTCCCTACTTACTGAGCACATAGTCATTACTGAAATACCCCATTCATTTACAATCATTATAAAATAAAGCATCAGCCACTGTGGATTTATTAATTCAAGAACTGTCTATCTCTTTGTTCCCAGCTTCTAATGTGAAGTGGGTGTCAGGGGGGAATATTTCACTAGAAAATAGTGATTACTTTCACACAAAGGACCTTAAGAAGTTAAAAACATATTGTTAATAGTAGTGCCATCCAAATACGGATATGCTTATCTATATACTGCATAACTCAGATATTATTGTAGTTCTACTGTTAAAGTTTCAAGTTGTGTAAGCTCAAACTTGAAGTAGATTTCCAATTTTCTTACAACAGCAATTGGAATGAATTTTCTGGGTTATGAATTTATTTCTAATTCCTGTTCCTTTTCAGTTACTTAAGCTATTGCTAAGCAAAACTAGTATGATAGTTTAGGCAAAATTCAGTAATACAATCAGCCTATGATTGGAAACAATTTAGATCAACAACATACAGCAAAATCTGTACATTTTTGGTTAAAAGTAATTTGCTTAATTGTTTAAACCAGTGGTATTAATAAGAAATATAAATTTCAACATGCTATCTTTTTATTTTTACTGAGAGGAAAATATATGCTGCTATATCTGCTTTATTATCTTGAATCTAAATTGACATACCATATTCTAGTTCTCTATAGTCTATTTAAAAACTTATCAACATAGGCCATGTTGCATGCATAGGTGCATGCTTTTAATTCCAGAGCTTAGGGGCCAGAGGTTCTTAGAATTTCTGTGAGTTGGAGGACAACCTTGTCTATGGAGTGAGTTCCAGTTCAGCCATAGTGAAACCCAGTCAACACAGTGGCACAGAAATAATATAACAGGAGACTGTAAGGAAGATAATTTGTGGTGAAATTATTTCTAATCTAATTAACAAATGACTGGGGAAAATTACATAAGAAGTCATAATTAAAATGTCAGATATTGTCTATATGAATTTAGAATTGCTGTAAAGACAAAGATGCAAACATAGATGACACATGTCCATAAAGTTAGTGACTCAAATATTACAATGGACATTTCATTGGATAACATAATTTTCATAAATACAAATCTCTTAATTCATTTTGAAACAAGGTGGAAGAATTAAAATCATTATTTGATTAGCATATGTATTTGTTAAATTCCTCCTCTCCTAGTAATTTATTTTACAAACTAAAAAGTATTACATATCTATGTGTAATATGTCATTCAACTCGACCTTCAGATAATATTAAATTAAATGTTAAAATTAATCAAATGTGACTTTTATTAATGTCTTTGGAATATTCAAAAGCAAACATGCAAAAAATGTCTACTGTGTAGAACTCAATTGAATCTGAAGTCAGATACAAATTTACAGTGTTCCTGTTGACCAGTAACCAAGTTTGAGAAAGCCATTCTGTATCTCAACATTTTTAACTGAAAAGTGAAAGTGATACTGATTCTATATAATGCATGAAAACTGCCTAATAAATATCAGTAATTTTTATTGTGTATCATGAAATGTCAATCAAATTTATCAAAGACCCAGAAAACTTCAGACCCAGTGATTTGTTTGTGTGCTTCACAAAGCTTTACCTTCCAGCCCACAGGCTTGAGTTTCAAAGAAAGGAAGACCCACACAGCTAGTTATTGTCTTAAATCACCATTCTTTTTTTTTTTTTTTTTTGGTTCTTTTTTTCGGAGCTGGGGACCGAACCCAGGGCCTTGCGCTTTTAAATCACCATTCTTATATCATCTCCTCAGGAGAAAGTGTTGAGCTAAAGAAAGAGATTTCATACTTACCTAAATGTAATTTTAAGTTTTACAGTAAATATATATGCTAATCATTTTATTGATGAGAAAATTCCTTTTTCATATGTAAGATTTGGAGAATTTAGTACTTAGTGACATTACCATGCTGTGTTCTAAAGCAGAAGAGATGACTTCAAACTCTGCATGCCATCCTTGTGTCGTCTCATTTCTTTAATGATTACACTTTAATTCTCTACACACTTGTGAACCAGAAGCGCCACACTAAGTGTGTGATATTTCAAACATCAATTATTATTTTATTAATTTGAGTTCATATTTTCAGACACAAATTTAATAAATAAAATAAAAATTAAAAAATTTAAATAAAATAAAAGCAAACAAAATTCCAGAGAAGAAATTTTTAACATCTCCAATAAAATTTTGTACACAGATTGTCAAATGGTAAAACTAAAGTGGCAAATAAAATGCGGAGATTTTTGAAATAAAATATAGTGTTAATATGGATTAACCTTGAAAATAATATTTGAAGTGGGATAACTTGACATAAGAATATGTTCTCATCCTGTCTAAACATGAGAAAGGTTGATTTCCTAAAAGATGAGAGAACAGTGCTCATCACAGCTTGAAAATTTTAGGGAACAGAACTATATAAAGGTTGATGCATTTAAAATATTGTTTTATATAGTGCAATTATGCACTGTAGCAAGCAGTGTCAGTAAATTTAACTATTTATAAATTAGTATGTACTGTTATATTAAAAAATTCATTGAGTTTTCCTCTTTCTTCTTTCCTGTATCAACACTTTGTATTATTCTTTTTATAGTTTGGAAACATTTTTGTACTTTCACATTTTATGTGTTCTAGTATATATTCATACTTCAGCACCTCTTTCTCCTTTCTAGTTTTAATGTCAACACCCACACCCATTCTCAATTATATATGTATATTTACACAACACATTGATTAAATAGTTAAAAATAGCTAGAAAAGGATACTTTAATATACCCAATACAAAGAAATGATACATGATAGAGAAAAAAAAAGGTATGCTATTCATCTTTACTTAACCATTACTCCTTGCATTCTTGCACCAAAATACTCCAGAGATTGAGGATCAAACTACTTAAGGCAATCTAGAAAATGCAAAATTGCACCTGTAAGAATCACAACCAAATATCTGCTTATAAGATTATATAATTATGGCTTATTGAAGAATTCTATCAGACATTCATAGAAAACCTAATACCAATACTGTCCAAATGATTCCACAAAAGAGAAACAGAAGGAACACTACCCAGTTCCTTCAATGAAGCCACAATTATGCTTATACTTAATCACACAAAGACCCAAAAACGAAAGAGAACACCGGACCAATTTCCCTTATGAATATAGACATGAAAATACTTAATAAAATTCTTGCAAACCGAATCCAAGAACACATCAAAATGAACATCCATCATGATCAAGTAGGCTTCATGCCAGGGATGCAGGGATGGTTCAGAATATTGAAATCCATCAACAGAATACACTATATAAACAAACTCAAGGAAAAAAAAAAACACATGATTGGAACTGGAAAATATCATCCTAAGTGAGGTAACCCAATCACAGAAAAACACACATGGTATGCACTCATTGATAAGTGGCTATTAGCCCAAATGCTTGAATTACCCTAGATGCATAGAACAAATGAAACTCAAGACGGATGATCAAAATGTGAATGCTTCACTCCTTCTTTAAAAGGGGAACAAGAATACCCGTGGCAGGGAATAGAGAGGCAAAGATTAAAACAGACACAGAAGGAACACCCATTCAGAGCCTGCCCCAAATGTGGCCCATACATATACAGCCATCCAATTAGACAAGATAGATGAAGCAAAGAAGTGCAGGCTGACAGGAGCCGGATGTAGATCTCTCCTGAGAGACACAGCCAGAATACAGCAAATACAGAGGCGAATGCCAGCAGCAAACCACTGAACTGAGAATAGGACCCCCGTTGAAGGAATCAGAGAAAGAACTGGAAGAGCTTGAAAGGGCTCGAGACCCCGTATGTACAACAATGCCAAGCAACCAGAGCTTCCAGGGACTAAGCCACTACCTAAAGACTATACATGGACTGACCGTGGACTCTGACCTTATAGGTAGCAATGAATATCCTAGTAAGAGCACCAGTGGAAGGGGAAGCCCTGGGTCCTGCTAAGACTGAACCCCCAGTGAACTAGATTGTTGGGGGGAGGGCGGCAATGGGGGGAGAATGGGGAGGGGAACACCCATAAAGAAGGGGAGGGGAAGGGATTAGGAGGATGTTTGCCCGGAAACTGGGAAAGGGAATAACACTCGAAATGTATATAAGAAATACTCAAGTTAATAAAAAAAAACCCACATGATCATCTCATTAGATATTGAGAAATCATTTAACAAAATACAACACTGCTTGATGTTAAAAGTCTTGAAAAAATCGGGAATTCAAGGTCCATACCCTTTTTTTCTTCCATTTTTATTAAATTGGGTATTGCTTATTTACAATTCAAATGTTATTCCCTTTCCGGGTTTCCAGGCCATCATCACCTTAACCTCTCCCCTTCTATATGGGCGTTCCCCTCCCCATCTACCCCCATTACCACCCCCTCAACAATCCTGTACACTGTGGGTCCAGGCTTGGCAGGACCAAGGGCTTCCCCTTCCTCTGGTGCAAGGCCCATACCGAAACATAATAAAAGCAATATACAGAAATTAGTAGCCAATATCAAGCTAAATTGAGAGAAACTTGAAACAATCCCACTAAATCAGGGGCTAGAAAAGGCTGCTCACTCTCTCCCTACGTATTCAATACAGTACTCTAAGTCTTAGCCAGAGCAATCAGAAACCAAAAGGAGGTCAAAGGGATACAAATTGGAAAGGAAGACGTCAAAATATCACTATTTGCGGATGATATGATAGTATACTTTAGTGACCGCAAAAATTACACCAGAGAACTACTAAGCCTGATGAACAATTTCAACAAATTGGCTAGATATAAAATTAACTCAAAAAATCAGTAGGCTTCCTTTATTCAAAGATTAAACAGACTGAGAAAGAAATTAGGGAAATGACATACTTCACAATAGTTAAAAAAATGTAAAACACCTCATTGTGACTCTAACCAAGCAAGTGACATATCTGTATGACAAGAATTCAATTCTGTGAAGAAAGAAATTTAAGATGATTACAGAAGGTGGAAAGATCTCCCATGCTCATGGATTGACAGGATTAATATTATAAAAATGGCCATTTTGCCAAAAGCAATCTACAGATTCAATGCAACCCACATCAAAATTCCAACTCAAATCTTCATAGAGTTAGAGCAATTTGCAAATTCATTTGTAATAACAAAAATACCAGAATAGCACAAATTCTCCTCAACAATAAGAGAACTTCTGGGAGAATCACCATCCCAGACCTCAAGCTTTATTACAGAGCAAAAGTGATAAAAACTGTATGGTATTGGGAAAGAGAGAGGTAAGTAGATCAGTGGAATAGAATTGAGGACGCAGAAATGAACCCACATACCTATGGTCACTTGATCTTTGACAAAGGAGCTACAACCATCCAGTAGAAAAACGATAGCATTTTCAGCAAATGGTGCTGGTTCAACTGGAGGTCAGCATGTAGAAGGCAAATTGATCCATTCTCACATCCCTGTACAAAGCTCGAGTTCAAGTGGATCAAGGACCTCCACATAAACCCAGATACATTAAAACTAATAGAAGAAAAATTGGGGAAAAGCCTTGAACACATGGTGCTCAGGAAAATTTCCTGAACAGAACAGCAATTATGCTCTAACATCATGAATCACTAAATGGGACCTCAAAAAATTGCAAACCTTCTGTAAAGCAAAGGACAATATCATTAGGACGAAATTGCAACCAACAGATTGGGAAAAGATCTTTACCAATCCTACATTTGATAGAGGTCTAATACCTCATGTATACAAAAACTCAAGAAGTTAGACTCCAGGGAATCAAATAACCCTATTACAAAATGGGGTACACAGCTAAACAAAGAATTCTCAGCTGAAGAATTTCAAATGGCTTTGAAGTACCTAAAGAAATGTTCAACATTCTTAGTCATCAGGGAAATGCAAATCCAAACAACCCTGAGATTCCACTTCACACCGGTCAAACGGCTAAGTTAAAAAAACTCAGGTGACAACAGATGATGGTGAGGATGTGGAAAAAGAGGAATGCTCTTCCATTATTAGTGAGGTTGCAAGCTGGTACAAGCACTCTGGAAATCAGGCATAGTACTATCTGAGGACCCAGCTATACCACTCCTGGGCATTTACCCCAAAGGTGCTTCAAATTCTAGCAAGGAAACATGCTCCACTATGTTCATAGCAGCCTTATTTATAATAACCTCAAGCTGGAAAGAAACCAAATGTCCGTCAACAGAGGAATGGATTAAGAAAATGTGGTACATCTATACAATGTAATACTATTCAGCTATTAAAAATGAATTAATGAAATTCATAGGCAAATGAATGGAACTAGAAAATATCATCCTGAGTGAGGTAACCCAATCTCACACACACACACACACACACACACACACACACACACACACACACGCATGCACGCATGCACGCACATGCACACGCACACACACATACACAAAACACACTTGGTATGCACTCACTGATAAGTGGATATTTGTCCAAAGTTTTGATTACCCAAGATATGATCCACAGACCACATGAAGCTCAAGAAGCAGGAGGACCAATGTGCAGATCCTTCAGTTCTTCTTAGAAGGGGCAACAGAAATATTCATAGGAGGAATACGGAGACAAATTTTGGAGCAGAGACTGAAGAAATAGCCATTTAGAGCCTGCCTCACGTGGGGATCCAGCCCATATACATAGCCACCAAACCAGAAAATATTATTGACTCCAAGACGTGCACGCTGACAGGAGTCTGATATAGCTGTCTCCTGAGAGTTTCAGCCAGAGCATGACAAATACAGAGATGAGAGCTTGTAGCCAACCCTTGAACTGAGAATGAGGTCCCTATTGGAAGAATTAGAGAAAGGATTGAAGGAGCTGAAGGGGTTTTTCAACCCCATAAGATCAACAATACCAACCAACCAGAGCTTCCAGGAACTAATCCACCATCCAAATAGTACACATGGAAAGACCCATGGCTCCAGCTCCATATGTAGCAGAGGATGGCCTTGTTGGGCACCAATGGGAGGAGAAGCCCTTGGTCTTGTCAAGGCTAGACCCCTCAGGGTAGGGTAATATCTGGGTGGGGAGATGGGAAGGAGGTGGGGGGTTTGGTGGGGGGAACACCCTCATAGACAAAGGTGGAGGGGGGATGCTATAGCTGGTTTATGCATGATAAACTGTGAAAGGAGATAGCATTTGAAATATAAATAGAGAAGCCTTTGGCAGTATGATATGGGGTAGAGCAAAGTGGTTGAGGTGCTTCGTTGACTGATATTAAAATATCTATCAGATATTTTGGGGCACTGTGGTGCTGGATCTAGTGGGTATAAAAGTCAGCTCGTTTTTCATAATTTTACAACTATATTTATTAGAATTGTGACACTTGAGCCAAAATGAAAGAGCTAAACAAAATGGCATTACTCTGACTAATATTCCTGACATTTGTTATTTATTAGGTGGATGAAAGGGAGAAAAAATGTTATTTTTAAAGCTTCTCTCCTGCTATATAAGTGTAGCACCTTCCTCAGGGAATATTGGGTCAGTCTGGGTTTGGTATTAGAAATTCTGGAAATGGAGGATTCTATGAGGTTGTGTCCCTTTCTCAATGGCCTTCAAACCTGCTAATATGTATATATCCAGTTACTTACTCTTTTCTCTTCAAGAGGTAGACCCTAAAATCATTTAGGATATGTGTATCAAGTCAATCTGACTGCTTGCGGCTGTAGGGGTGTAGTGGATTTTAGGGTCTCTACTTGTTTTGATTTTATAGCTTTAGAGTATGATCAAGAAAGATTAAATATGCTAAAACTTTCATAAACACATCTGAGTGCGTAGCAACTATAAATGAGAATAGATATAATTAAGGGAATAGTTGAGTACTCAGATTCCAGAGAATAATAACATCCTACTCTGACTATAATAGACTTAACCAATTGTAACTATGAAGATCCAGAGATCTATTTTAAAGCTACTCACTGATAGACTTGTGATATTTGGTATTACCTTAGCTTGGTTTGTAGACCTTTTGTCTGATTTACTATTCCATAGCCGTGAAAAGACACTATGACCAAGGAAACAAATAAAGAAGAGTATTTATTTTGGGTATTTTTACAGTTTTAGATGGTTAGCCCATGATTATCATGATTATGTGGCAGCAGGCAGGCTGATAGGCATGGTGCTGGAGCACTGTGCCAGCAGCTAAGAGCCTACATCTCTCTTCACAGCACTTAGCAGAAAGAAACTGGGACTGAATTGGCACACCGCCTCCAAGAAGGCCACACCTCCTAAACAGTTGTTCCTAAACAGGTCATCAACTAGGAAGTAAACCTTCAAATATATAAGCCTGTGGGGGCATTCTGATTCAAATCACTATGTCTTTTAAAATCAAGGATATAGGAGTACAGTTATCAGAAGTATATCAATAGCAGTATGTTATTGCTATAATGGTTAAGAAAAACATTAAGCCTTTTTATTATAGCTGGTGTGATTGTGATCCTGTGACCTGGCATTTCAGTAGCCTTCTAAAGTTTGTTTGCTTGTTTTGTATTATCATTAAGTATTTTCACTTTGTATATTCTATTCCACTAGATGTTTAGAACTATGTAGGTTTTCATGGCCTCTCTGAAGTAAAGGATAGGTAATTCAACAGAGCTACTCTGTTTCTAGAGACCTTGGAGGGCAAAGTAAAAAATACTGTCCCTTTTAATCCTTCTGGTTATATTATTATAGGAATGCAAGTATGTTTATGAAGCCCTCATAAGGTGAGTTATATCAGACTAGTACATTTAATTACTGTATAAATATTTAGGTATTAATTGAAATAGAAGCTTGACTGAATTATATCCTTAGAGATTTTAATATCATGTACATTATATCTATACCTTATCTTTTATAACTTACTCAGATCTTTTGCAGCTTGCTTTTCTGTTTCCTTTTCCATTCTGGAATATTATCCATGCATCACAACTTCAAGCAAATCCTTCTATATAAATACATACATTTTTGGGGTTGGAAGCACAGGTCAACAACTAAGAGCACTTGCTGCTTTTGTAAGACACAGATTAGGCTTCTAGCACCGTGTGTAAGTTTACCATCAATCCTAAAATTAGTTCAAAAGCATACTGATTCATCTTCTGGCCTCTGTGAGACAGGCACACACATGTTACAGAGACATACACAGAATCACACACCTATACAAATAAACTAATTTTCTTTAAAAATCGAAATTTTACTACATGTATAACATCAAATAATAAACCAATAATACCTCTCTACATATTGTTATAGTATGAGAGTTTATAAAAGTCAAAGTACACCTTATTGAAAATTCACAAACCTTATTTTATGTGTTCTATAGATTCAATAGAATGATCTGGCATCGCTGTGTTTTTGGTTGTGAATGAGTGCAAGTAGCAGAGACAAGCAGCAGGTAAGCAGCAAAACATCATTAAATTGATGTCCACAACAGTCAGCAGAAGTCAGCTAAAGGAAGCCTTGTTAAAACTGTGATTTTAGAGCTATTGATTGAGGACTTTAGGCATAAAGTTCTCTGTGCATGGATAAGCTTCCTGACAGCCATTCCTTTTAAAGGTATTTTTAATTATGGGATAATCACTACTATCCTCTGATGCAAATCGTTTGTTTACCTTTTGGTTGTTCTCAAAGGTGCAGTACTTTTACTCTGGGCTATATTTTTGTTCTTCTTTTCTTCATGCTCTTTTTCCTCTGTGTTGCTTCTACTTAGACCATGCTTTCTTTCTTTAACCACACTCATTAGCATGTCAGTTACATTTGAAATATCTCTGCTACCATCATTAAATTATTTACATTATCATCCATATTATCCTATGTAGGTCAGCATTTTCATTCTCCCTCTGCCCCTCCCCCACCTTCATCAGATTCCTGAACCATCCAGGAAAGTGTCCCAACTTTCCTGCTCTCTGAGCCCTATGAGCCAAGCCAAGCTGCCCAGAGCAGCCTGCCATCCAGCGGGACCTTCATTCTCCTGCTGCCTCTCCTCCACTTCCACTACACTCCTATACCATACAAGTAAGCTTCACTTACCCATCTATCTCCCAGCTTTCTGAACAATTTGAATCAAGGCAAGCTTCCCTGAGCAGCCTGCCATCCCAGAGGGACATCCATTCTCCTGCCACCTCTCCACCCACATTCATCAGACCAGAGGCTCCTGAACCATATAGAAATGCAGGTCTAGAACCATAAACCCCAATGATATTCATCATGGCCCTGACATTCCAGGATTATCGAGGATAACCCCCTTCCAATAACTACTACAAGAAATTCCAGACACCAAAATAATCCAGTTGGCTTCAGTCCTCAAAAGAACATAATCAGCAAGAGCCAGAGCAATATGGCACCTCCGAAGGACAGCCACCCCACTACAGCATGCCCTGTATATCCTAACACAACCAGAATACAAGAAAATGACTTTAAATCTAATACTGGAAAGATGATAGAGGACATAAAAGAGGAAATGAATAAAACTTTTAAAGAAATACAATAAAATGAAGTCAAACACATAGGTCTTAAAAGAGGAAAGAAGTAAATCACTTAAAAACATACAGGAAGGAACTGAACCAATCCCACAACTCTTTGCACCCAAATCCCGTGTGGGAGAGAGCTGAACTCCCAGAAGTGTTGACAAGCCTGAGACCTCAGGACAGAGCATCACTTCTGCCCACTTCTTCTCACATTCCTGGCCCAAGAGGAAACTGCATAGTATCTCTGGATATAGGAATATAGGAGCAGTCAGCAGCAGGAAACCATTGGTTTCTGCCTGCACCCAGAACTGAACTGAACTGGTCCCATAGCTCCCTGGACCCAAATCATGTGGGGGAGAGAGTTAGGGCCTCAGAAATGCGGACACTCCTAAGAACTCAGAGGAGACAACTGATCTCTGCACACATTCCTGACCCAAGAGAAAATCACCTACTTGCCATTTTGGGCACAGGGACCTTGCAGAAGTCAGGGGCAGGACCATTCGGGTTTCTGCCTGGGCTGAGAATGGGAGCTGAAAGCCAGGCACCAGGAGCACCTACACACCTGAGAGCAGAGCTCTCTGTTCCCAAATCCTGCTGAAAGAAAACAGGTCTACAGGAGTGCGGACACACAGGCTTACAGGGGGATTATGCCACTGGCAGAAACAGCAAGATAAGTTAACACCAGAGACAACCTGATGGCAAGAGGCAAGCACAGGAATCTAAGCAACAGAAACCTAGACTTCTTGGAATCATCAGAGCCCAGTTCTCCAATCAAAGAAAATACTGGATATACAAACACGCCAGAGAAGCAAGAATTAGATTTAAAATCACATTTTACAATGATGATGGAGAACTTTAAGAAGGACATAAATAACTCGCTTAAATAAATACAAGACAACACAGGTAAACAAGAAGCCCTTAAAGAGGAAACACAAAAATCCCCTAAAGAATTATAGGAAAACACAACCAAACAGGTGAAGGTATTGAGCAAAACCATCAAGAATTAAAAAAAAAATAGAAGCAATAAAGAAAGCATAAAGGGAGACAAACCTGGAGATAGAAAACCTAGGGAAGAGATCTGGAGTTATAGATGCAAGCATTACCAACAGAATACAAGAGATAGAAGAGAGAATCTCAGGGGCAGAAGATACCATAGAAACCATTGACACATCTTCCAAAGATAATATAAAATGCAAAAAGCTCCTAGCCCCAAACATTCAGGAAATCCAGGACACAATGAGAGAGGCAAAGATTAAAACAGAGACTGAAGGAACACCCATTCAGAGTCTGCCCCACATGTGGCCCATGCATATACAGCCATCCAATTAGACAAGATGGATGAAGCAAAGAAGTGCAGACCGACAGGAGCCGGATGTAGATCGCTCCTGAGAGACACAGCCAGAATACAGCAAATACAGAGGCGAATACCAGCAGCAAACCACTGAACTGAGAATAGGACCCCCGTTGAAGGAATCAGAGAAAGGACTGGAAGAGCTTGAAGGGGCTCGAGACCCCATATGTACAACAATGCCAAGCAACCAGAGCTTCCAGGGACTAAGCCACTACCTAAAGACTATACATGGACTGACCCTGGACTCTGACCTCATAGGTAGCAATGAATATCCTAGTAAGAGCACCAGTGGAAGGGGAAGCCCTGGGTCCTGCTAAGACTGAACCCCCAGTGAACTAGACTGTTGGGGGGAGGGGGACAATGGGGGGAGGGTGGGGAGGGGAACACCGATAAGAAAGGGGAGGGGGGAGGGGGATGTTTGCCCGGAAACTGGGAAAGGGAATAACACTCGAAATGTATATAAGAAATACTCAAGTTAATAAAAAAAAAAAAAAGAAGATCCAACATAAGGATAATAGCTATAGAAGAGAGTGAAGATTCCCAACTTATAGGGCCAGTAAATAACTTCAACAAAATTATAAAAGAAAACTCCCATAACCTAAAGAAAGAGATGCCCATAGACATACAAGAAGCCTAACAAACCTCAAATAGATTGGAACAGAAAAGACATTCCTCCTGTCACATAATAATCAAAACAACCAATGAACAAAACAAAGAATATTAAAAGTAGTAAGGGAAAAATGTCAAGAAACATATAAAGGCAGGCCTATCACAGTTACACCAGACTTCTCACCAGAGACTATAAAAGCCAGAAGATCATGGGCAGATGTCATACAGACCCTAAGAGAACAAAATTGCCAGCCTAGGCTACTATATCCAGCAAAGCTCTCAATTAACATGGAAAAACCAAGATATTCCATGACAAAACCAAATTTACACAATATCTTTCTACAAATCCAGCCCTACAAAGGATAATAGATGGAAAACTCCAACACAAGGAGGGAAACTACACCTTAGAAGAAGCAAGAAAGTAATTTTCTTGCAAAAAAAAAAGAAGAGAGACACATAAACATAATTCAACCTCTAACAACAAAAGTAATAGAAAGCAACAATCACTATTCTGTAATCTTTATTAACATAGATGGAATCAGTTCCCCAATAAAAAGATATAGACTAACAGACTGGATACATAAAAAGGACCCAGCATTTTGCTGCATACAGGAAATACACCTCAGAGAAAAAGACAGACACTACCTCAGAGTAAAAGGCTGGAAAACAACTTTCCAAGCAAATAGTCCAAAGAAACAAGCTGGGGTAGGCATTCTAATATCAGAAAAAAAAATCAACTTTCAACCAAAAGTTATCAAAAAAGATAAGGAAGGACACTCCATATTCATCAAAGGAAAAAATGCACCAAGATGAACTCTCAATCCTAAATATCTGTGCTCCAAATGCAAGGGCACCTATATTTGTAAAAGAAACCTTACTAAAGCTAAATAAAATAACACATTGAACCTCACACATTAATAGTAGGAAATTTCAACACCCCACTCTCATCAGTGCATAGATCATGCAAAGAGAAAATAAAAAAAGACATAGAGAAACTAACGGAAAGTGTGAACCAAATGGACCTAACAGGTATTTATAGAATATTTCATCCTAAATCAAAGGGATATACATTCTTCTCAACACCTCCTGGTAACTTCTCCAAAATTGACCATATAATCAGGCGCAAAACAGGCCTCAACAGATATAGGAAGAGAAATAATCCCATGCATCCTATAAGAACACCATGGACTAAGGCCGGTCTTCAATAACAACAAAAACGACAGAAAGCCCATGTATACATGGAAGTGGAACAATGCTCTATTCAGTTATAACTTGGTCGAGGAAGAAATAAAAAAGAAATTAAAGACTGTATAGAATTTAATGGAACTGAAGGTACAACATACCCAAACTTATGGGAAACAAGGAAAACAGTGCTAAGAGGAAAACTCATAGCTGGGAGTGCCTCCAAAAAGAAATAGGGAGAGCAACATTAGCAGCATAAAAGCACACCTAAAAGCTCTAGAACAAAAAGAAGCAAATACACCCAAGAGGAGTGTAGAAAATAATCAAACTCAGGGCTGAAATCAACCAAGTAGAAACAAAAAGGATTATACAAAGAATCAACAAAACCAGGTGCGGGTTCTTTGAGAATCAACAAGATAGATAAATCCTCAGCCAGACTAACCAAAGTACAAAGAGATAATATACAAATTAAAAAAATCAGAAATGAAAAGGGAGACATAACAACAGAATCTAAGGAAACTCAAGGAATTACCAGATCTGACTACAAAAGACTATATTCAACAAAACTGAAAAATCTGGAGGAAATGGATAATTTTCTAGACAAATACAAGGCACCAAAGTTAAATCTGGAACAGATAAACCATCTAAATAACCCTATAACTGCTAAAGAAATAGAAGCATTTATTAAAAGTCTCCCAACCAAAAAGAGCAGAGGACCAGATAAGTTTATTGCAGAATTCTGTCAGAGCGTCATAGAAGACCTCATACCAATACTACCCAAACTATTCCACAAAATAGAAACAGATGGAGTACTATCATATTCCTTCTATGAAGCCACAAATAAACTTATACCCAGACTGCACAAAGACTCAACAAAGAAAGAGAGCATCAGACCAATTTCCCTTATGAATATTGACACAGAAATACTCAATAAAATTCTTGCAAACCAAATCCAAGAGCACATCAAAATGATCATCCGTCGTGAACAAGTAGGCTTCATCCCAGAGATGCAGGGATGGTTCAGTATATGGAAATCCATCAATGTAATCCACTATATAAACAAACTCAAAGAGCAAAAACACATGATCATTTCCTTAGGTGCTGAGAGACTTTTGACAAAATTCAACACCCCTTCATGATAAAGTCCTGGAGAGACCGGGAACTCAAGGCCCGTACCTCACCATAGTAAAAGCAATATATAGAAAAACCAGTAGCTAAAGATAAAATAAATGTAGAGAAACTTGAAGAAATCCCACTAAAATCAGGGACTAGACAAGGATGGCCACTCTCACCATACTTATTAAATATAGTACTAGAAATCCTAGCCAGCACAATGAAAGAAAGGAGGTCAAAAGGATACAAATTAGAAAGGAAGAATTTAAAATAGCACTATTTTCAGATGATATAATAGTAAACTTAAGCGGCCCCAAAAGTTCCACCAGAGAACTATTAAGCCTGATAAACAACTTCAGCAAAGTGGCAAGGTATAAACTTAACACAAACAAGTCAGTAGCTTTACTCTACTCAAAGGATAAACATGCTGAGAAAGAAATAAGGGAAATGACACCCTTCACACTCAAATAGTCCCAAATAATATAAAATACCTCTAACCAAGCAAGTGGAAGCTTTGTATAGCAAGAACTTCAAGTCTCTGAAGAAAGAAATTGAAGAAGATCTCAAAAAATGGAAAAACCTCACAAGACTTCTCATGCTCATGGATTGGCAGGCTTAATATCGTAAAAATGGCCATTTTGCCAAAAGCGATCTACAGATTCAATGCAATCCCCAACAAAATCCCATCTCAATTCTCAATGCTATCCCCATCAAAATTCTATCCCAATTCTTCATAGAGTTAGAAAGAGCAATTTGCAAATTCATTTAGAATAACTGAAACCCCAGGAGAGTGAAAACTATCCACAACAATAAAAGAACTTCTGGGGGACTCACCATCCCAGACCTCAAGCTGTATTACAGAGCAATAGTGATAAAAAATGTATGCTATTGGTAGAGAGACAGGCAGATAGATCAGTGGAACAGAATTTAAGATCCAGAAATGAACCCACACACCTATGGTCACTTGATCTATGACAAAGGAGCTAAAATCATCCAATGAAAAAAAGATAGCATTTCAACAAATGGTGCTGGTTCAACTGGAGTTCAGCCTGTAGAAGAATGCAAATTGATTGATCCTTATAGCCTGTACAAAGCTTAAGTCCAAGTAGATCAAAGACCTCCACATCAAACCAGATACACTCAAATTAATAGAAAAAAAAGTGGACAAGAGTCTTCATCAGATGGGCACTGGGGAAATTTTTCTGAACAGAACACCAATGTCTTATGTTCTAAGATCAAGAATCAACAAAGGGGACATCATAAAACTGCAAAGCTTCTGTAAGGTCAAAGACACTGTCATTAGGACAAAATGGCAACTAACAGATCAGAAAAAGATCTTTACCAATCCTACATCTGACATAGGGCTAATTTCCAAAATATACAAAGAACTCAAGAAGGTAGATCCCAGAGAACAAAATAACCCTATTACAAAATGGGGTACAGAGCTAAACAAAGAATTCTCAGCTTCAGAATATCAAATGGCTGAGAAGTACCTAAAGAAATGCTCAATACCCTTAATCATCAGGGAAATACAAATCCAACCAACACTGAGATTCCACCTCACAACTGTCAGAATGGCTAAGATCAAAATTTCTGGTGACAAAAGATGCTGGTGAGGATGTGGAGAAAGAGTAACACTCCTCCATTGTTGATGGCATTGAAATCTGGTACCACCACTCTGGTAATCAGTCTGGATTCTCCTCAGAATATCAGATATTACACTACCTGAGGACCCAGCTATACCTCTCCTGGGTATACTCTGGCTGTGTCTCTCAGGAGGCATCAATATCTGCTTCCTGTCACCATGTACTGTCAGCATGCTCCAACATACAACCAAGATACATCTTCCACTATGTTCATAGCAGCCATATTTATAACAACCAGAAGCTGGAAACAACCCAGATGCCCTTCAACAGAGGAATGGATACAGAAAATGTGGTGCATCTACATAATGGAGTACTACTCAGCTATCAAAAATAAGGACTTCATGAAATTAATAGACAAATGGATGGAACTAGAAAATATCATCCTGAGTGAGGTAATCCAATCACAGATAATCACATATGGTATGTACTCACTGATAAGTGGATATTAGCCTAAAGTTTGAATTTCCCAAGATACAATCCACAGACCACATGAAGCTCAAGAAGGAAGATGACCAAAGTGTGCCAAAGTGTGGATGTTTCAACAATGTTCATAGGAGGGGATATCGAGGCAAAATTTGGAGCAGAGACCGAA
This sequence comes from Rattus norvegicus, assembly GCF_021556685.1. NCBI lineage: Eukaryota > Metazoa > Chordata > Mammalia > Rodentia > Muridae > Rattus > Rattus norvegicus. The sequence goes on along the minus strand of NC_141554.1, from coordinate 81,189,349 downwards.
GGAATGGCCATTTGGAGCCTGCCCCACATGTAAAAGATTATATATATATATATATATATATATATATATATATATATATATATATATATATATATATGTGTGTGTGTGTGTGTGTGTGTGTGTGTGTGTGTGTGTGTGTATCCACTAAAACTAGATAAGATTGATGAAGCTAAAAGTACAAGATGACAGGAAGCAAATATTGATGTCTCATGAGAGACACAGCCAGAGTTTGTCAAATACAGAGGCGAATGCTAGCAGCAAACCACTGAACTGAGAATGAGACCTCTGTTGGAGGAATTAGAGAAAGGATTGAAAGAGCTGAAGGGGCTCGCAACCCCATAAGAACAACAATGCCAACCAACCAGAGCTCCAGTGACTAAACCCCTACCCAAAGACTGTACATGAACTGACCCATGGCTCCAGCTGCATATGTAGCAAAGGATGGCCTTATTGGTCACCAGTGGAAGGTGAAACCCTTGGTCCTTCCAAGGTTAGACTCCTAGTGTAGGGGAATGTTGGGGGGTGGGAAGGTGGGTTGGAAGGGGAGTGGAACACCCTTATAGAAGAAGGGGAGGAGGATGGGATAGGGTGCTTGTGTCTGGGAAACTGGGAAAGGGAATAACATTTGAAATGTAAATAAATAATCCAATAAAAAAGACATACAGGAAAATACAATAAAACAGGTGAAGGAAATAAATAAAAGTGTACAAGATCTGAAGGTAGAAATAGAAGCAATAAAGAAAACACAAACTGAGGGAATCCTGGAGATGGAATACCTAGGGAAGTGAACAGAAACAGACACCAGCATCACCAACATAATACATGAGATGGAAGAAAGAATCTCAGGCATAAAGGATACAGTAGAAGAAACTGATACATCAGAGAAAGAAAATGTAAAAACTAAAAAGTTCCTGACACTAAATATCCAGGACTTCTTCCATACTATAAAAAAAGACCGGGGTTGGGGAATTAGCTCAGTGGTAGAGCGCTTGCCTAGGAAGCGCAAGGCCCTGGGTTCGGTCCCCAGCTCTGAAAAAAAGAACCAAAAAAAAAAAAAAAAAAAGAAGAAGAAGACCTAACAGAATAATAGGAATAGAAGAAGGTGAAGAGTCCCAAGTCCAAGTCCCAGAAAATATTGTAAACAAAATCACAGAAGAAAACTTTGCAAATCTAAAGAAAGAGAGGCCTATAAATGCACAAGAATGTTATAGGACACCAACTAGACTAGACCAGAAAGGAAGATCAGGCAGGCACATACTCATCAAACCACAAAGTCTGAAGAACAAAGGAAGAATATTATAAGCAGTTAGTAAAAAAGGCAATATAATATAAAAAGGCAGACCTACCGGAATTATACCTGATTTCTCTACAGAGATTCTAAAAGCTAGTCAGGCATGGACAGATATCGTACAACCTCAAATACAGAACAAAACTAAATATAAAATCTCACAGGTGCCAAAAAAGACTACTATACCCATCAAAACTTTCAACTACCATAGAGGGATAAAACAAGATATTTCAAGACAAATCCACATTCAAAAAATATCTATCCACAATCACAGCCCTATTGAAAACTCCAAACCAAGAAGGATAAGTGCGTTCAAGAAAACACAGTAAACAAGTAATTCCATACCAGCAAAAACAAGGAAACTACACAAACTCTCTCTCTCTCTCTCTCTCTCTCTCTCTCTCTCTCTCTCTCTCTCTCTCTCTCTCTCTCACACACACACACACACACACACACACACACACACACACACACACACACACACACAGAGCAGAGGCTGAGGGAATGACCAACCAATGACATGCCAAGCTTGAGACCTATTCCGTGGGCAAGAACCAATCCCTAACACTATTACTGATGCTCTGTTATACTTGTAGGCAGGAGCATGTTTTTCTCTGAGAGGCTCCACCCAGCAGCTGACTCAGAAAGAAATGGACACTCAAGGCTAAACAGTGGATTCAGCTTGGGGATTCTTATGGAAGATTAGGAAGAAAAATTTCATGCCCCAAAGGGGATAGGAACTCCACAGGAAGACAAACACAGAGTCAACTAACCCTTCAGATCCACCAACCAAAGAACATTCACTGGCTGGACCTAGGCCTGCCCACTCATATATATCAGATGTGCAGCTTGACCTTCATGTGGATCCTGAACAACTGGAGTGAGTGCAATCCCAAAAGCTATTGAAAGTTAGTGGAATTTGTTCTTCTATCTGGGCTGCCTTACCTGGTCTCAGTGGGAGAGGAAGTGTCTAGCCTCACAGAGACTTCAAGTGCCAGAGTTTGGTGGGAGATAACCAGGGGAGCTCTGACCTCGAAGAGGAGAAGGAAAGGGAGGGGGAAGGATTGTGGGAGGAGGTGGGCTGAGAAGGGGCAGTGAGATGGATGTAAAGTGAAAAATTAAATAAAATTTAAGAGTCAGAACTTTTGAAGAAATTAGTGTTCCTTCCTCTTCATTTTCTTCCCATTTTGTTGTTATGCTCTTCTCAAAATGTGATTCTTGCCATCTTCCTTCACCTCTAACTCATAGAGAGGCTCTAGTTGTGACTTCAAACTCTCATCTTCATCAGAGTGATTAAATGGCTCCTTTATTACATCTGTCCCTTTAGAAAAGGTCTTATTATTCTGCTGTTAACCCTCCTTTCTTTTTTTTCAGATATAATAGCTTTTTTTTCTTTTTTTTATTAACTTGAGTATTTCTTATATACATTTCGAGTGTTAATCCCTTTCCCGGTTTCCGGGCAAACATCCCCCTCCCCCTTCCCCTTCCTTATGGGTGTTCCCCTCCCAACCCTCCCCCCATTGCCGCCCTCCCCCCAACAGTCTAGTTCACTGGGGGTTCAGTCTTAGCAGGACCCAGGGCTTCCCCTTCCACTGGTGCTCTTACTAGGATATTCATTGCTACCTATGAGGTCAGAGTCCAGGGTCAGTCCATGTATAGTCTTTAGGTAGTGGCTTAGTCCCTGGAAGCTCTGGTTGCTTGGCATTGTTGTACATATGGGGTCTCGAGCCCCTTCAAGCTCTTCCAGTCCTTTCTCTGATTCCTTCAACGGGGGTCCTATTCTCAGTTCAGTGGTTTGCCGCTGGCATTCGCCTCTGTATTTGCTGTATTCTGGCTGTGTCTCTCAGGAGCGATCTACATCCGGCTCCTTGTCGGTCTGCACTTCTTTGCTTCATCCATCTTGTCTAATTGGGTGGCTGTATATGTATGGGCCACATGTAACCCTCCTTTCTTAACTATTATTAGTATTGGTTGTGGTGAATTGAATCTGGGACCTATTGGTTGTAAAGTTTGAAAAAGTGTTGAACGAAGGTCTAGTCTCAGCCTTGTTTTTTTGTTCCACTGCCACTGACCAGCTTTTTGGATAATGTAAATATGTATTTTTCCATTGTGCTTCTTCAGGTGAGTATCTTCTGTTAGCTGTATATGACAAGGTTTATTGCTTCTTCCTTCCTCAGTAGCTAGTTTGCTTCTCTCAGTTTCTTTTTCAGCTTTTCTTTCTTCTTATGAAAGTACAGTATTTGCAATAGGTGTCCACTTCCATCGGTCTGGATAAAGTTTATTATTGAGGAATAGGTTTCATTATTTTTTCTATCTCTATCTACCTATTCTTTCTAATGATGAAAAACTTGTCATCTTTTGTGCCAGTAATATGATGGTGCTGTACGTAGTGGCAGGTTGTGTGGACATATGCTTATGGCTTTCTTAATGACCTTGATGCTGATGTATTTCTTTTTGTTGAGGACTGAGGCATTCTTTGATGATGCTGTTCGAATAGGCCAACTAATACAGACAGCTCAGATCATTGAGTTGCTTTTTTAGAAAGACATTTTATCTTCTCTAGGAAGCAAAAAGCATAAATTGGTAAGAATTCATCCAAATCTGATTCTTTAGGGTGAAGGCATGATCATTATACCATAGACCTTGTACCTCTGCTGAAAAAGTTTTCCCTTATAGAACTAAAGTAAAGAACATTCTTTATCATCATTTCTGTAAGGTCATGAAAAAGATATTTTAATATCATAATATAATGTTTGATGGTCCAGGAAGATCTTTATTAACAATCGCAATTTGAACAATAGATTTTGCATCATATTTGCATCAACTTCAAATACTTAAAGTTCATTTCTTTGGCTAATTTCATTGGCTAGAGCATGAAACCATTCACACATCTTACATTTCATATATTATGACAGAATTCATACAGATGTTTTAACAGTCTTTAATGTAGGTCAGGTAAGGAATAGCATGCTTGAATTTCATATTTCACAAATTTTATTATAAAAAGGTTCGATAGTCTCCCAATCGACTTTTATACTATTTTCCCCAAAGCAAGTAATAAGCCTGCTTGCAAACATCCAAGTTTTCCTCCATAACAATATTTTTGTTTCCAGTCACATTTAGAACTCTACTTTTCTTTTTTTTTCTTTTATATTTTTTTATTAACTTGAATATTTCTTATATACATTTCGAGTGTTGTTCCCTTTCCCGGTTTCCGGGCAAACATCCCCCTCCCCCCTCCCCTTCCTTATGGGTGTTCCCCTCCCAACCCTCCCCCCATTGCCGCCCTCCCCCCCACAGTCTCGTTCACTGGGGATTCAGTCTTAGCAGGACCCAGGGCTTCCCCTTCCACTGGTGCTCTCACTAGGATATTCATTGCTACCTATGAGGTCAGAGTCCAGGGTCAGTCCATGTATAGTCTTTAGGTAGTGGCTTAGTCCCTGGAAGCTCTGGTTGCTTGGCATTGTTGTTCAAATGGGGTCTCGAGCCCCTTCAAGCTCTTCCAGTTCTTTTTCCTTCAACGGGGGTCCTATTCTCAGTTCAGTGGTTTGCTGCTGGCATTCGCCTCTGTATTTGCTGTATTCTGGCTGTGTCTCTCAGGAGCGATCTACATCCGGCTCCTGTCGGTCTGCACTTCTTTGCTTCATCCATCTTGTCTAATTGGGTGGCTGTATATGTATGGGCCACATGTGGGGCAGGCTCTGAATGGGTGTTCCTTCAGTCTCTGTTTTAATCTTTGCCACTCCCTTCCCTGCCAAGGGTATTCTTTTTCCTCATTTAAAGAAGGAGTGAAGCATTCACATTTTGATCATCCGTCTTGAGTTTCGTTTGTTCTAGGGATCTAGGGTAATTCAAGCATTTGGGCTAATAGCCACTTATCAATGAGTGCATACCATGTATGTCTTTCTGTGATTGAGTTAGCTCACTCAGGATGATATTTTCCGGTTCCAACCATTTGCCTACGAATTTCATAAACTCGTTGTTTTTGATAGCTGAGTAATATTCCATTGTGTAGATGTACCACATTTTCTGTATCCATTCCTCTGTTGAAGGACATCTGGGTTCTTTCCATTTTCTGGCTATTATAAATAAGGCTGCGATGAACATAGTGGAGCACGTGTCTCTTTTATATGTTGAGGCATCTTTTGGGTATATGCCCAAGAGAGGAATAGCTGGATCCTCAGGCAGTTCAATGTCCAATTTTCTGAGGAACCTCCAGACTGATTTCCAGAATGGTTTTACCAGTCTGCAATCCAACCAAAAATGGAGGAGTGTTCATCTTTCTCCACATCCTCGACAGCATCTGCTGTCACCTGAGTTTTTTTTTTTTTTTTGGTTCCTTTTTTTCGGAGCTGGGGACCGAACCCAGGGCCTTGTGCTTCCTAGGTAAGCGCTCTACCACTGAGCTAAATCCCCTGCCCCATCACATGAGTTTTTGATCTTAGCCATTCTCACTGGTGTGAGGTGAAATCTCAGGGTTGTTTTGATTTGCATTTCCCTTATGACTAAAGATGTTGAACATTTCTTTAGGTGTTTCTCAGCCATTCAGCATTCCTCAGCTGTGAATTCTTTGTTTAGCTCTGAACCCCATTTTTTAATAGGGTTATTTGTTTCCCTGCGGTCTAACTTCTTGAGTTCTTTATATATTTTGGATATAAGGCCTCTATCTGTTGTAGGATTGGTAAAGATCTTTTCCCAATCTGTTGGTTGCCGTTTTGTCCTAACCACAGTGACCTTTGCCTTACAGAAGCTTTGCAGTTTTATGAGATCCCATTTGTCGATTCTTGATCTTAGAGCATAAGCCATTGGTGTTTTGTTCAGGAAATTTTTTCCAGTGCCCATGTGTTCCAGATGCTTCCCTAGTTTTTCTTCTATTAGTTTGAGTGTGTCTGGTTTGATGTGGAGGTCCTTGATCCACTTGGACTTAAGCTTTGTACAGGGTGATAAGCATGGATCGATCTGCATTCATCTACATGTTGACCTCCAGTTGAACCAGCACCATTTGCTGAAAATGCTATCTTTTTTCCATTGGATGGTTTTGGCTCCTTTGTCAAAAATCAAGTGACCATAGGTGTGTGGGTTCATTTCTGGGTCTTCAATTCAATTCCATTGTTCTATCTGTCTGTCTCTGTACCAATACCATGCAGTTTTAATCACTATTGCTCTGTAATACTGCTTGAGTTCAGGGATAGTGATTCCCCCTGAAGTCCTTTTATTGTTGAGGATAGCTTTTGCTATCCTGGGTTTTTTGTTATTCCAGATGAACTTGCAAATTGTTCTGTCTAACTCTTTGAAGAATTGGATTGGTATTTTGATGGGGATTGCATTGAATCTGTAGATTGCCTTTGGTAAAATGGCCATTTTTACTATATTAATCCTGCCAATCCATGAGCATGAGAGATCTTTCCATCTTCTGAGGTCTTCTTCAATTTCTTTCCTCAGTGTCTTGAAGTTCTTATTGTACAGATCTTTTACTTGCTTGGTTAAAGTCACACCGAGGTAATTTATATTATTTGGGTCTATTATGAAGGGTGTCGTTTCCCTAATTTATTTCTCGGCTTGTTTCTCTTTTGTATAGAGGAAGGCAACTGATTTATTTGAGTTAATTTTATACCCAGCCACTTTGTTGAAGTTGTTTATCAGCTTTAGTAGTTCTCTGGTGGAACTTTTGGGATCACTTAAATATACTATCATATCATCTGCAAATAGTGATATTTTGACCTCTTCCTTTCCGAACTGTATCCCCTTGATCTGCTTTTGTTCTCTGATTGCTCTGGCTAGAACTTCAAGAACTATATTGAATAAGTAGGGAGAGAGTGGGCAGCCTTGTCTAGTCTCTGATTTTAGTGGGACTGCTTCAAGTTTCTTTCCATTTACTTTAATGTTAGCAACTGGTTTGCTGTATATGGCTTTTACTATGTTTAGGTATGGGCCTTGAATTCCTATTCTTTTCAGGACTTTTATCATGAAGGGGTGTTGAATTTTGTCAAATGCTTTCTCAGCATCTAATGAAATGATCATGTGGTTTTGTTCTTTCAGTTTGTTTATATAATGGATCACATTGATGGTTTTCCGTATATTAAACCATCCCTGCATGCCTAGGATGAAACCTACTTGATCATGGCGGATGATTGTTTTGATGTGCTCTTGAATTCGGTTTGCCAAAATTTTATTGAGTATTTTTGCGTCGATATTCATAAGGGAAATTGGTCTGAAGTTCGCTTTCTTTGTTGTGTCTTTTTGTGGTTTAGGTATAAGAGTAATTGTGGCTTCGAAGAAGGTATTCGGTAGTGATCCATCTGTTTCAATTTTGTGGAATAGTTTGGATAATATTGGTATGAGGTCTTCTATGAAGGTTTGATAGAATTCTGCACTAAACCCGTCTGGACCTGGGCTCTTTTTGGTTGGGAGACCTTTAATGACTGCTTCTATTTCCTTAGGAGTTATGGGGATGTTTAACTGGTTTATCTATTCCTGATTTAACTTTGGTACCTGGTATCTGTCTAGGAAATTGTCCATTTCCTGAAGATTTTCAAGTTTTGTTGAATATAGGTTTTTATAGTAAGATCTGATGATTTTTTGAATTTCCTCTGAATCTGTAGTTATGTCTCCCTTTTCATTTCTGATTTTGTTAATTTGGACGCACTCTCTGTGTCCTCTCGTTAGTCTGGCTAAGGGTTTATCTATCTTGTTGATTTTCTCAAAGAACCAACTTTTGGTTCTGTTGATTCTTTCTATGGTCCTTTTTGTTTCTACTTGGTTGATTTCAGCTCTGAGTTTGATTATTTCCTGCCTTCTACTCCTCCTGGGTGTATTTGCTTCTTTTTGTTCTAGAGCTTTTAGGTGTGCTGTCAAGCTGCTGACATATGCTCTTTCCTGTTTCTTTCTGCAGGCACTCAGCGCTATGAGTTTTCCTCTTAGCACAGCTTTCATTGTGTCCCATAAGTTTGGGTATGTTGAACCTTCATTTACATTAAATTCTAAAAAGTTTTTAATTTCTTTCTTTATTTCTTCCTTGACCAGGTTATCATTGAGTAGAGCATTGTTCAATTTCCACGTATATGTGGGCATTCTTCCCTTACTGATATTGAAGACCAGTTTTAGGCCGTGGTGGTCCGATAGCACGCATGGGATTATTTCTATCTTTCTGTACCTGTTGAGGCCCGTTTTTTGACCAATTATATGGTCAATTTTGGAGAAAGTACCATGAGGAGCTGAGAAGAAGGTATATCCTTTTGCTTTAGGATAGAATGTTCTATAAATATCCGTTAAGTCCATTTGGCTCATGACTTCTCTTAGTCTGTCTACATCTCTGTTTCATTTCTGTTTCCATGATCTGTCCATTGATGAGAGTGGGGTGTTGAAATCTCCCACTATTATTGTGTGAGGTGCAATGTGTGTTTTGAGCTTTAGTAAGGTTTCTTTTACATATGTAGGTGCCGTTGTATTTGGGGCATAGATATTTAGGATTGAGACTTCATCTTGGTGGATTTTTCCTTTGATGAATATGAAGTGTCCTTCCTTATCTTTTTTGACGAATTTTAGTTGAAAATTGATTTTATTTGATATTAGAATGGCTACTCCAGCTTGCTTCTTCTGACCATTTGCTTGGAAAGTTGTTTTCCAGCCTTTCACTCTGAGGTAGTGTCTGTATTTGTCTCTGAGGTGTGTTTCCTGTAGGAAGCAGAATGCAGGGTCCTCGTTGAGTATCCAGTTTGTTAATCTATTTATTTTTTCGGGGAGTTGAGGCCATTGATGTTGAGAGATATTAAGGAACAGTGATTATTGCTTCCCGTTATATTCATATTTGGATGTGAGGTTATGTTTGTGTGCTTTCATTTTCTTTGTTTTGTTGCCAAGACGATTAGTTTCTTGCTTCTTCTAGGGTATAGCTTGCCTCCTTATGTTGGGCTTTACCATTTATTATCCTTTGTAGTGCTGGATTTGTAGAAAGATATTGTGTAAATTTGGTTTTGTCATGGAATATCTTGGTTTCTTCATCTATGTTAATTGAGAGTTTTGCAGGATACAGTAACCTGGGCTGTCATTTGTGTTCTCTTAGCATCTGTATGACATCAGTCCAGGATCTTCTGGCCTTCATAGTTTCTGGGGAGAAGTCTGGTGTGATTCTGATAGGTCTGACTTTATATGTTACTTGACCTTTTCCCCTTACTGCTTTTAATATTCTTTCTTTATTTTGTGCGTTTGGTGTTTTGACAATTATGTGACGGAAGGTGTTTCTTTTCTGGTTTAATCTATTTGGATTTCTGTAGGCTTCTTGTATGCCTATGGGTATCTCTTTTTTTAGGTTAGGGAAGTTTTCTTCTATGATTTTGTTGAAGATATTTACTGGTCCTTTGAGCTGGGAGTCTTCACTCTCTTCTATACCTATTATCCTTAGGTTTGATCTTCTCATTGAGTCCTGGATTTCCTGTATGTTTTGGACCAGTAGCTTTTTCTGCTTTACATTATCTTTGACAGTTGAGTCAATGATTTCTATGGAATCTTCTGCTCCTGAGATTCTCTCTTCCATCTCTTGTATTCTGTTGGTGAAGCTTGTATCTACAGCTCCTTGTCTCTTCTTTTGGTTTTCTATATCCAGGGTTGTTTCCATGTGTTCTTTCTTGATTGCTTCTATTTCCATTTTTAATTCCTTCAACTGTTTGATTGTGTTTTCCTGGAATTCTTTCAGGGATTTTCGTGTCTCCTCTCTATGGGCTTCTACTTGTTTATTTATGTTTTCCTGGAATTCTTTCAGGGATTTTTGAGATTCCTTTCTGTAGGCTTCTACTTGTTTATTAATGTTTTCCTGTGTTTCTCTAAGGGAGTTCTTCACGTCTTTCTTGAAGTCCTCCAGCATCATGATCAAATATGATTTTGAAACTAGATCTTGCTTTTCTGGTGTGTTTGGATATTCCATGTTTGTTTTGGTGGGAGAATTGGGCTCCGATGATGCCATGTAGTCTTGGTTTCTGTTGCTTGTGTTCCTGTGCTTGCCTCTTGCCATCAGATTATCTCTAGTGTTACTTTGTTCTGCTGTTTCTGACAGTGGCTAGACTGTCCTATAAGCCTGTGTGTCAGGAGTGCTGTAGACCTGTTTTCCTCTCTTTCAGTCAGTTATGGCGACAGAGTGTTCTGCTTTCGGGCGTGTAGTTTTTCCTCTCTACAGGTCTTCAGCTGTTCCTGTGGGCCTGTGTCTTGAGTTCACCAAGCAGGTCACTTGCAGCAGAAAAGTTGGTCTTACCTGTCGTCCTGAGGCTCAAGTTCGCTCGCGGGGTGCTGCCCTCGGGCTCCCTGTGGCGGCAGCAACCAGGAAGATCTGCGCCGCCCCCTCCGGGAGCCTCTGTGCATCAGGGTTCCAGATGGCCTTTGGTGTTTTCCTCTGGCGTCCGAGATGTATGTGCAGAGAGCAGTCACTTCTGGTTTCCCAGGCTTGTCTGCCTCTCTGAAGGTTTAGCTCTCCCTCCCACGGGATTTGGGTGCAGAGAATTGTTTATCCGTTCTGTTTCCTTCAGGTTCTGGCCATGTCTCAGGCAGGGGTCCTGCCGCTCCTGGGCCCTCCCCCACGGGAGCCCAGAGGCCTTATACAGTTTCCTCTTGGGCCAGGGATGTGGGCAGGGGTGGGCAGTGTTGGTGGTCTCTTCCGCTCTGCAGCCTCAGGAGTGCCCACCTGACCAGGCGGTTGGGTCTCTCTCTCACAGGGTCTGGGAGCAGAGAGCTGCTGCGGGCCGGGATCTGCGGGTGTGGGACATACACAAAATGCACCTCAAGGACAAAACCAGACACTAACTAAGAGTAAAAGGCTGGGAAAAACTTTCCAAGCAAATTGTCCAAAGAAACAAGATGGAATAGCCATTTTAATATCAAATAAAATTGACTTTCAACCAAAAGTTATCAAAAAACATAAGGAAGGACACTTCATACTCATCAAAGAAAAAATCTAAACATTACTAAAGTTCAAAGCACATATTGCACTTCACACAATAATAGTGGGAAACTTCAATACTTCACTCTCATCAATAGACAGATCAAGGAAACAGAAATTAAAGAGACACAGTGAAACTAACAGATGTTATGAACCAAATGGATTTAACAGATATCTATAAAACATTTCATCCTAAAAAAAAATACCCTTTTCTCAGGACTTCGTGTACTTTCTCCTAAATTGTCCATATAATTTTTCAAAAAGCAGGCCTCGATAGATACAAGAAGATTGAAATAACCCAATGTATTCTACCAGATCTCCATGGACTAAGACTGGTGTTCGATATCAACAAAACAAGAAAGCCCACATATACATAGAAGCTAAACAATGTCCTACTCAATGACAACTTGGACAAGGAAGAAATAAACAAAGAAATTAAAGTCTTTTTAGAATCTAATGAAAATGAAGGTATAACATACCCAAACTTATGGTCTACAATGAAAGCAGTGCTAAGAGAAAAACTCATACCTCTGAGTGCCTCCAAAAATAAACTGGACAGAGTATACACTTACAGCTTGAAAGCACACCTGAACGCTCTAGAACAAAAAGAAGCAAATTCACCCAAGAGAGGTAGATAGCAGGAAATAATCAAACTCAGGGCTGGAATCAACCAAGTAGAAACAAAAAGAACTATACAAAGAATCAATAAAGCCAGGAGCTGGTTGTTTGAGAAAATCAACAAATAGATAAACCCTTTTCCAGACTAACCAAAAGGCACAGAGACAGTATCCAAATTAATAAAATCAGAAATGAAAAGGGAAACATAACAACAGAATTTGAAGAAATTCAAAAAATTATCAGATCCTACTACAAAAGCTTATACTCAACATAACTGAAAAATCTGGAAGAAATGGACAATTTTCTAGACAGATACCAGGTACCAAAGTTAAATCAAGATAAGATACACAATCTAAACAGTTCCATAAACTGTAAATAAATAAAGCAGTCATTGAAATTCTCCCAACTGAAAAGAGCCCAGAACCAAAAGGATTTAGTGCAGAATTCTATCAGACCTTCAAAGAAAACCTAACACCAATACTGTCCAAACTATTCCACAAAATAAAAACAGATGCAACACTACCCAATTCGTTCTTTGGAGCCACAATTATGCTTATACCTAAACCACACAAATACTAAAAAGAAAGAGAACTTCAGACCAATTAAGCTCATGAATATCAATGCAAAGTACTCAATAAAATTCTCACAAACTGAATCTAAGAACACATCAAAACGATCATTCACAATGACTAAATAGGCTTACCCAGGGATGCAAGAATGATTCAATATGTGGAATTCCAACAAAGTAATCCACTATATAAACAAACAACAAAAACACATGATAATCTCATTAGATGCTGAGAGAGCATTTGATGAAATTCAACACCCCTTAGTGAAAACAGTCTTGGAAAGATCAGGAATCCAAGGCACATACCTAAACAAAGTAAAAGCAATACACAGCAAACCAGTAGCCAAGATCAAATTAAACATAGGGAAACTTGATGCAATCCCAATAAAATCAGGGACTAGACAAGGCTGTGCACTCTCTCCCTACTTATTCAATATAGGACTCGAATCACTAGCCAGAACAATCAGACAAAAAAAGGAGGTCAAAGGGATATAAAATGGAGAAGAAAAAATAGAAATATCACTATTCGCAGATGATATGACACTAAACTTAAGTGACCCTTAAAATTCCACCAGAGAACTCCTAAACATGAGAAACAACATCAGCAAAGTGTCCAGGTATAAAATTAACTCAAACAGATCAGTAGCCTTCCTCTACTCAAAGGATAAAAGGGCTAAGAAAGAAATTAAGGAAATGACACCCTTCACAATAGTACCAAATAATATAAAATATCTCAGTGTGCTTTAACCAAGCAAGTGAAAGATCTGGGTGACAAGAACTTCAAGTCTCTGAAAAAGAAAATGAAGATGATCTTAGAAGATGGAAAGATCTTCCATGCTCATGGATTGGCAGGATTAATATAGTAAAAATGGTCATTTTGCCAAAAGAAATTTACAGAGTCAATGCAATTCCCATCAAAATTCCAACTCAATTTTTCATAGAGTTAGAAAGAACATTTTGCAAGTTCACTTGGAATAACAATAAACCCAGGATCGTGACAACTATCTTCATCAATAAAGAACTTCTGAGGGAATCACCATTCCTGACCTAAAGCCGTATAACAGATCAGAGCACTTCTGATAAAAACTGTATGGTATTGGTACAGAGACAGGCAGGTATATCAATGGAATAGAATTGAAGACCCAGAAATGAAACCACACACCTATGGTCATTTGGTATTTGAAACAGTAGCTAAAACCATCCTGTGGAAAAAGGATAGGATTTTCAACAAATGATGCTGGTTCAACTGGAGGTCAGCATGTAAAAGAATGCAAATTGATCCATGCTTATCACCCTGTACAAAGCTCAAGTCCAAGTGGATCAAGGACCTCCACATAAAACCATATCACTTAAACTGTTTAAAGAGAAAGTTAGGAAGAGCCTTGAACACATCAGCACTGGGGAAAATTTCCTGAAAAGATCACCAATGGCTTTTACTCTAAAATAAACAATGACAAATGGGACCTCATGAAATTGAAAAAATTCTGTAAGGCAAAGGAAACTGTCAATAGCACAAAATGTTAAAATAGATTGGGAAAAGATCTTTACCAATCTAAATAGAGGACTATTATCCAATATATACAAAGAACTTAAGAAGTTAGACTCAAGAGTACCAAATAACCCAAATAAAAGTGGGGTTCTGAGCTAAACAAAGAATTCTCAACTGAAGAATATTGAATACGTGAGAAGTACCTAAAGAAATGGACATCCTTAGTCATCAGGGAAACGCAAATCAAAACAACCCTGAGATTCCACCTCACACCAGTCAGAATGGCTAAGATTAAAAACTCAGGCATCCAAAGATGCTGGAAAGGATGTGGAGAAAGAGGAACACTCCTCCATTTTTGGTGGGATGGCAAGATGGTACAACTGGGAAAGGGGATAACATCTGGAATGTAAATACATAATATATCCCAAAGACAACAAAAGAAATGGAAGTGGCAAGGGATCTTTTTTCATGGTGAAAAGGCTGACAGATGGCTGCTAATATGAAATGCACTAGGGTTTGACATTTGAGCTTCTATCATTGTCCTTTTTGTTATATAGCCTATTTTTAGCAACCTTTCACATTTTGGTGCCTTTAACCTCCAGTTGCAGCCAATGTTAAAAGAGTAGGTTGTTGGTGATTCTTGTAAAATCAGTCTGATTTCTGAGATACTTCCATACATTACTCAGAGATGCATCATTTCACTTCTCAGTCTTCGCAGTTTGTTCTTAAATGCTTGTCCCTATTTTTCATGTAAAGATCATTTCCTGATTCTGTAGACCTTTGGGATGTGTTTCAAAAGTATCTTGTTTAACTGATAAAAACATCTCACAATGTCTTGAGACTTCCCTGAAACAAGACTTTCATTGGCACTTTCATACTGAGCTATCCTGATTTCCTATTTTTTGAAATATTGCTTCATATGTAACTTGTGAGAAATATGGACTGTTTGGCAGAGTTTTCTTACAGGGTTTTCATTTCAGTTTTTTTTTACAGTTTCAAGAATTTAATGTGCTGATGTATAATTTGAATCTATTGTACTTCATTCCTGATGGAACTAATGGATTACAAGTACAACTTCAAGGTTAAGTTTTGAAAGAAACATGATTGTTTATCAAGAAGACTGTGGCTATAAGAAGATTATGCATTTTTATGTGCATATAGTTACCAAATAAAAATTTCAAGATGCAAAAAAAAAGAATTTAAAAGACACAAAATAGAGTAAAATTGGGTGGGTGTTGATGTGGGAGTGTATGAGGAATTGTAAGTGAGGAAAGAACATGAACAAACTACATGTATGTAAAGAAAATCATTCACAATTCAAGAAATAGACAATGTTTTCCATGCCTACAAGCAACATCTTATGACTATCCCTCCATCAGAGACACATATGATTGAAAGTTGTTTTAATTCACTATGAAAAAGACAGAATTCTTCAAGTAAAAACTATCTTTACAGAATCAAAACTGAGTCACAATTTCCTGATCTAGTTGATATGATCGTACCAATGTTATTTAGCCCAGGTTGACCCCCTAACTCACAGGAAAACTAATGCTTCAGGCTTGCAAATACTGAGATCCTCTACATTTTTAGAAAAGAAGTGTCTACTTACATCTACTACCCATTTAAATCAGAGTGTTTAATTTTTGTTGATGAATATCAGTTCCTCAAAATATTAATAATTTGTAAACAGTTTTTGCCCTCTGAAAGCTTCTGATATTCAGCCTCTTCCTAGGATGATACAACTTTATCTGTTTTTGTTTCTTTGTTCATTTATTTCATGTTCTTTTGAGACTTTTCAAAAATAATCTTTATCCTTTCCAATGTATGAAATACTTTTCCTTCTGTAATTCCCTATTTTTGGTTATATATTTAAGTTTTCAATTGATTTTTAGTTGAGTTCTATAACTGGGGCAAGGTAGGGGACCTAGTTTCATTCCTCTGAAGCAGAATACCCAATTCCATAGCATGATTTTCTAAAAGTAAGAATCGTTTTCCATAACATGTATTCATGGAAACTGTTTAAAACTATTTTTAAGTGAGAGAGAGACCCAACCGCCTGGTCAGGTGGGCACTCCTGAGGCCGCAGAGCGGAAGAGACCACCAACACTGCTCACCCCTGCCCACATCCCTGGCCCAAGAGGAAACTGTATAAGGCCTCTGGGCTCCCGTGGGGGAGGGCCCAGGAGCGGCAGGACCCCTGTGCCTGAGACACCACCAGAACCAGAAGGAAACAGACCGGATAAACAGTTCTCTGCACCCAAATCCCGTGGGAGGGAGAGCTGAACCTTCAGAGAGGCAGACAAGCCTGGGAAACCAGAAGAGACTACTCTCTGCACACACATCTCGGACGCCAGAGGAAAAAGCCAAAGACCATCTGGAACCCTGGTGCACTGAAGCTCCCGGAAACGGCGGCACAGGTCTTCCTGGTTGCTGCCGCTGCAGAGAGCCCGTGGATAGCACCCCACGAGCGAACTTGAGCCTCGGGACCACAGGTAAGACCAACTTTTCTGCTGAAAGAAAGCTGCCTGGTGAACTCAAGACACAGGCCCACAGGAACAGCTGAAGACCTGTAGAGAGGGAAAACCACACGCCGGAAAGCAGAACACTCTGTCCCCATAACTGACTGAAAGAGAGGAAAACAGGTCTACAGCACTCCTGACACACAGGCTTATAGGACAGTCTAGCCACTGTCAGAAATAGCAGAACAAAGTAACACTAGAGATAATCTGATGGCGAGAGGCAAGCGCAGGAACCCAAGCAACAGAAACCAAGACTACATGGCACCATCGGAGCCCAATTCTCCCATCAAAACAAACATGGAATATCCAAACACACCAGAAAAGCAAGATCTAGTTCCAAAATCATTTTTGATCATGATGCTGGAGGACTTCAAGAAAGACGTGAAGAACTCCCTTAGAGAACAAGTAGAAGCCTACAGAGAGGAATCGCAAAAATGCCTGAAAGAATCGCAAAAATCCCTGAAAGAATTCCAGGAAAACATAAATAAACAAGTAGAAGCCCATAGAGAGGAGACACAAAAATCCCTGAAAGAATTCCAGGAAAACACAATCAACCAGTTGAAGGAATTAAAAATGGAAATAGAAGCAATCAAGAAAGAACACATGGAAACAACCCTGGATATAGAAAACCAAAAGAAGAGACAAGGAGCTGTAGATACAAGCTTCACCAACAGAATACAAGAGATGGAAGAGAGAATCTCAGGAGCAGAAGATTCCATAGAAATCATTGACTCAACTGTCAAAGATAATGTAAAGCGGAAAAAGCTACTGGTCCAAAACATACAGGAAATCCAGGACTAAATGAGAAGATCAAACGTAAGGATAATAGGTATAGAAGAGAATGAAGACTCCCAGCTCAAAGGACCAGTAAATATCTTCAACAAAATCATAGAAGAAAACTTCCCTAACCTAAAAAAAGAGATACCCATAGACATACAAGAAGCCTACAGAACTCGAAATAGATTGGACCAGAAAAGAAACACCTTCCGTCACATAATTGTCAAAACACCAAACGCACAAAATAAAGAAAGAATATTAAAAGCAGTAAGGGAAAAAGGTCAAGTAACATATAAAGGGAGACCTATCAGAATCACACCAGACTTCTCGCCAGAAACTATGAAGGCCAGAAGATCCTGGACTGATGTTATACAGACCCTAAGAGAACACAAATGCCAGCCCAGGTTACTGTATCCAGCAAAACTCTCAATTAACATAGATGGAGAAACCAAGATATTCCATGACAAAACCAAATTTACACAATATCTTTCCACAAATCCAGCACTACAAAGGATAATAAATGGTAAAGCCCAACATAAGGAGGCAAGCTATACCCTAGAAGAAGCAAGAAACTAATCGTCTTGGCAACAAAACAAAGAGAGTGAAAGCACACAAACATAACCGCACATCCAAATATGAATATAACGGGAAGCAATGATCACTATTCCTTAATATCTCTCAACGTCAATGACCTCAACTCCCCAATAAAAAGACATAGATTAACAAACTGGATACACAACGAGGACCCTGCATTCTGCTGCCTACAGGAAACACACCTCAGAGACAAAGACAGACACTACCTCAGAGTGAAAGGCTGGAAAACAACTTTCCAAGCAAATGGTCAGAAGAAGCAAGCGGGAGTAGCCATTCTAATATCAAATAAAATCAATTTCCAACTATAAGTCATCAAAAAAGATAAGGAAGGACACTTCATATTCATCAAAGGAAAAATCCACCAAGATGAACTCTCAATCCTAAATATCTATGCCCCAAATACAAGGGCACCTACATACGTAAAAGAAACCTTACTAAAGCTCAAAGCACACATTGCACCTCACACAATAGTAGTGGGAGATTTCAACACCCCACTCTCATCAATGGACAGATCATGAAAACAGAAATTAAACAGTGATGTCGACAGACTAAGAGAAGTCATGAGCCAAATGGACTTAACGGATATTTATAGAACATTCTATCCTAAAGCAAAAGGATATAACTTCTTCTCAGCTCCTCATGGTACTTTCTCCAAAATTGACCATATAATTGGTCAAAAAACGGGCCTCAACAGGTACAGAAAGATAGAAATAATCCCATGCGTGCTATCGGACCACCACGGCCTAAAACTGGTCTTCAATAACAATAAGGGAAGAATGCCCACATATACGTGGAAATTGAACAATGCTCTACTCAATGATAACCTGGTCAAGGAAGAAATAAAGAAAGAAATTAAAAACTTTTTAGAATTTAATGAAAATGAAGATACAACATACCCAAACTTATGGGACACAATGAAAGCTGTGCTAAGAGGAAAACTCATAGCGCTGAGTGCCTGCAGAAAGAAACAGGAAAGAGCATATGTCAGCAGCTTGACAGCACACCTAAAATCTCTAGAACAAAAAGAAGCAAATACACCCAGGAGGAGTAGAAGGCAGGAAATAATCAAACTCAGAGCTGAAATCAACCAAGTAGAAACAAAAAGGACCATAGAAAGAATCAACAGAACCAAAAGTTGGTTCTTTGAGAAAATCAACAAGATAGATAAACCCTTAGCCAGACTAACGAGAGGACACAGAGAGTGCATCCAAATTAACAAAATCAGAAATGAAAAGGGAGACATAACTACAGATTCAGAGGAAATTCAAAAAATCATCAGATCTTACTATAAAAACCTATATTCAACAAAACTTGAAAATCTTCAGGAAATGGACAATTTCCTAGACAGATACCAGGTATGGAAGTTAAATCAGGAACAGATAAACCAGTTAAACAACCCCATAACTCCTAAGGAAATAGAAGCAGTCATTAAACGTCTCCCAACCAAAAAGAGCCCAGGTCCAGACGGGTTTAGTGCAGAATTCTATCAAACCTTCATAGAAGATCTCATACCAATAATATCCAAACTATTCCACAAAATTGAAACAGATGGAGCACTACCGAATTCCTTCTACGAAGCCACAATTACTCTTATACCTAAACCACACAAAGACACAACAAAGAAAGCGAACTTCAGACCAATTTCCCTTATGAATATCGATGCAAATATACTCAATAAAATTCTGGCAAACCGAATTCAAGAGCACATCAAAACAATCATCCACCCTGATCAAGTAGGCTTCATCCCAGGCATGCAGGGATGGTTTAATATACGGAAAACCATCAACGTGATCCATTAAATAAACAAACTGAAAGAACAGAACCACATGATCATTTCATTAGATGCTGAGAAAGCATTTGACAAAATTCAACATCCCTTCATGATAAAAGTCCTGGAAAGAATAGGAATTCAAGGCCCATACCTAAACATAATAAAAGCCATATACAGCAAACCAGTTGCTAACATTAAACTAAATGGAGAGAAACTTGAAGCAATCCTACTAAAATCAGGGACTAGACAAGGCTGCCCACTCTCTCCCTACTTATTCAATATAGTTCTTGAAGTTCTAGCCAGAGCAATCAGACAACAAAAGGAGATCAAGGGGATACAGATCGGAAAAGAAGAGGTCAAAATATCACTATTTGCAGATGATATGATACTATATTTAAGTGATCCCAAAAGTTCCACCAGAGAACTACTAAAGCTGATAAACAACTTCAGCAAAGTGGCTGGGTATAAAATTAACTCAAATAAATCAGTTGCCTTCCTCTATACAAAAGAGAAACAAGCCGAGAAAGAAATTAGGGAAACGACACCCTTCATAATAGACCCAAATAATATAAAGTACCTCGGTGTGACTTTAACCAAGCAAGTAAAAGATCTGTACAATAAGAACTTCAAGACACTGAGGAAAGAAATTGAAGAAGACCTCAGAAGATGGAAAGATCTCCCATGCTCATGGATTGGCAGGATTAATTTAGTAAAAATGGCCATTTTACCAAAAGCAATCTACAGATTCAATGCAATCCCCATCAAAATACCAATCCAATTCTTCAAAGAGTTAGACAGGACAATTTGCAAATTCATCTGGAATAACAAAAAACCCAGGATAGCTAAAGCTATCCTCAACAATAAAAGGACTTCAGGGGGAAATCACTATCCCTGAACTCAAGCAATATTACAGAGCAATAGTGATAAAAACTGCATGGTATTGGTACAGAGACAGACGGATAGACCAATGGAATAGAATTCAAGACCCAGAAATGAACCCACACACCTATGGTCACTTGATTTTTGACAAAGGAGCCAAAACCATCCAATGGAAAAAAGATAGCATTTTCAGCAAATGGTGCTGGTTCAACTGGAGGGCAACATGTAGAAGATTGCAGATCGATCCATGCTTATCACCCTGTACAAAGCTTAAGTCCAAGTGGATCAAGGACCTCCACATCAAACCAGACACACTCAAACTAATAGAAGAAAAACTAGGGAAGCATCTGGAACACATGGGCACTGGAAAAAATTTCCTGAACAAAACACCAATGGCTTATGCTCTAAGATCAAGAATCGACAAATGGGATCTCATAAAAGTGCAAAGCTTCTGTAAGGCAAAGGACACTGTGGTTAGGACAAAACGGCAACCAACAGATTGGGAAAAGATCTTTACCAATCCTACAACAGATAGAGGCCTTATATCCAAAATATACAAAGAACTCAAGAAGTTAGACCACAGGGAAACAAATAACCCTATTAAAAAATGGGGTTAAGAGCTAAACAAAGAATTCACAGCTGAGGAATGCCAAATGGCTGAGAAACACCTAAAGAAATGTTCAACATCTTTAGTCATAAGGGAAATGCAAATCAAAACAACCCTGAGATTTCACCTCACACCAGTGAGAATGGCTAAGATCAAAAACTCAGGTGACAGCAGATGCTGGCGAGGATGTGGAGAAAGAGGTACACTCCTCCATTGTTGGTGGGGTTGCAGACTGGTAAAACCATTCTGGAAATCAGTCTGGAGGTTCCTCAGAAAATTGGACATTGAACTGCCTGAGGATCCAGCTATACCTCTCTTGGGCATATACCCAAAAGATGCCTCAACATATAAAAGAGACACGTGCTCCACTATGTTCATCGCAGCCTTACTTATAATAGCCAGAAAATGGAAAGAACCCAGATGCCCTTCAACAGAGGAATGGATACAGAAAATGTGATTCATCTACACAATGGAATATTACTCAGCTATCAAAAACAACGAGTTTATGAAATTCGTAGGCAAATGGTTGGAACTGGAAAATATCATCCTGAGTGAGCTAACCCAATCACAGAAAGACATACATGGTATGCACTCATTGATAAGTGGCTATTAGCCCAAATGCTTGAATTACCCTAGATCCCTAGAACAAACGAATCTCAAGACAGATGATCAAAATGTGAATGCTTCACTCCTTCTTTAAATGAGGAAAAAGAATACCCTTGGCAGGGAAGGGAGAGGCAAAGATTAAAACAGAGACTGAAGGAACACCCATTCAGAGCCTGCCCCACTGGTGGCCCATACATATACAGCCACCCAATTGGACAAGATGGATGAAGCAAAGAAATGCAGACCGACAGGAGCCGGATGTAGATCGCTCCTGAGAGACACAGCCAGAATACAGCAAATACAGAGGCGAATGCCAGCAGCAAACCACTGAACTGAGAATAGGTCCCCCGTTGAAGGAATCAGAGAAATAACTGGAAGAGCTTGAAGGGGCTCGAGTCCCCAAAAGTACAACAATGTCAAGCAACCAGAGCTTCCAGGGACTAAGCCACTACCTAAAGACTATACATGGACTGACCCTGGACTCTGACCCCATAGGTAGCAATGAATATCCTAGTAAGAGCACCAGTGGAAGGGGAAGCCCTGGGTCCTGCTAAGACTGAACCCCCAGTGAACTAGACTATTGGGGGAGGGCGGCAATGGGGGGAGGGTTGGGAGGGGGACACCCATAATGAAGGGGAGGGGGGAGGGGGATGTTTGCCCGGAAACCGGGAAAGGGAATAACACTTGAAATGTATATAAGAAATACTCAAGTTAATAAAAAAAAACTATTTTTAAATACACAGATTATTTCTCATTTTCTGTTCTTTTCTGTTAGTTGTCTGGGTGTGGGTGTTTATGCTATGGCTGTTTTGGATTAAAACAGAATGAAATTTGAAATGCAAAACTTGTTAATTGGGACAAATCAATATGTTCCTATCATATGTCCAGAATTCAAAATTCAAAATTTGAACCTTGCCCTTAAATAACAACTCTTTTGTAAGCCTATATTCTGCAATCCAATAAGTTATAGCATAACCTCATAAGTAACTTTTACAAATTCACTCTTATGGCTATGGTCCTTGTCCAAGTCTTTATTGTGTCTTATCACTTAACTATCATCATTCCCTTGTATCTTGTTTCTCATTAATATCGCTCTGTTTTATGTCATATGCCTACTGATTAGTAAGACTATTTTATGGTGTTTTATAGGACTCAGACACAACTCCTTCACACAGCTGACTGGGTCACTATAACAGTTCTCTGGTTATTCTTTGTTTCATGTGTACTGTGTTTTGTGTACTTAGAGCCCTAAGGTTTTTTGTTCCATTGATGTCTCAGATTTTAAATCTCCCTGCCTGTTGACTATCTATTTTTTGCTATTCAATACTCCCCATGTATTTTTACATATCACCACTTCCTTCAAGATTAGTTTTCTTTTTCTTGTATTCTAGAAATTATTAAGCTATATACCTAAATAGCCCCAGCTGAAATCAAAATGACCCATGCTTTGCCTTTACCTCGATGTGCTGGGATTAAAGTGTGTACCACAATGCCCATGCCATTGTATCTCATCCATTATTATCCACATTGCGCTTCGGTTCTGGAAAGCATTGGTCATTCCTCATAAGGATGATTACAAGTTTTTCTTTCATGAATACTACAAGTTACCATAGCACCTATCACAGCACATCATATCCTATGTGCTCTTTCTATATATCAATAAAGTTCATAAAGTGAGAGTCATGTCACAGTTATCTCTGTGTTTTAAACAAATTCCTGGTATTTCTAAAACAGGTGTATGTGCAAGCATCTAGGTCTCTCTCTGTCTTGTGTTGTGTTGTGTGTGTGTGTGTGTGTCTGTGTGTGTGTGTGTGTGTGTGTGTGAGAGAGAGAGAGAGAGAGAAAGAGAGAGAGAGAGAATTTGGGTGTGCATGTTTGCATATTTGAACATATACCTCACAGGATATGCATAGTTTACATGAATGTATTTCTATTGTATACTAATATATACACATTATACACACATGCATGTGCACACACATATGCGTGCACGCACGCATGCATGCATACACACACACACACACACACACACATTATCTTCACACATTGTTCAGTTTCCTTTGGTTCCATGCACACCAAAATACACTGCTGTTTACTTTCATTTTCTTCAGACACTTTAATGCTGAAATTGAAATACACCCTGAAGTATAACTTCTGATTGTTCTCATAGGGTTGATGTGACCTGGTATTTACAAAATAATGTCTGTGTACTTGCTTCCTCTCAACAGTGATCTTTCTTATCATGAAAACTATTTAATCATTTGTTTCCATAATCCTGTCCAATAATCAAGTAGAGTGTCCAATGCTTTTAATAGGTTAACTGTTTGATCAACAGGTATGATGTTAGTTTGATTAAATGGCTATAACCAAATACCAAGGACTAGATATCTTAACACACATTTTTCCTTTATTTTAGAAGTTAGAAATCCAAGAAATAATACTAACAAGGCTAATTTTTGTTAGGTTCATATTGCAGTATGTAGGTTGCCACATTCTTGCTGTAGCATTATGCTACCTTTTTATATTAATGTATTCCTTGGTGTCACTTTCCTGCAATACTCTGATCATATGGAATTATTATCATCCTCATTACTATTGTTAGTCCCATCCATATTATTCCACATAATTTACATTATTTTTCAAATACAATTTCAATGGATATTTGACCATAAACATATAAATTTGGGGAACAAGGGAAAATTCAACCAATAACAACAATTATATTCACAATGTAATTACTACCAGTGGGATGACAAATCTAGTATGCTACTGTACCTAGAATTATTTAAATTTCTGATCTCTGAATGTAACTATCAGATAAATCTTCAATTTTATCACAAAAGTCTAATATCCATTAAATTTTAATTACCCAAAAGGAGAGAGGCTAAGAACAAATTTAAACTCTTAATTAATCCCCACTACAGAGTAGTTGAAAAAAAATGATTTTCTTGAATAATCTGGGGAAACATTGGCATTGGAGATTTGTAGCACTTGAAGGTTTAGCTACCAACTTAAGAAAAGTGGCAAGAAGAAAAATGTAATCTTGATATCATAGATAAAAGACTAAGAAAAAAGACTATAAGTCATATAATTTGATAAAAATTCATTTGATGAACTTGCATTTTTCTTTTTTAGAAATAATCATGGTATCTATTTAAATTAGAAATGATCTCGACACGATTTCTTGTGGCTTCTATCTTGATGTATTCTTTGATACCACACAGCCTATAGACTGCTTGTTATTCATGTTATAGAGGAACAGAGATTACAAAAACTCTTGTCTTGTTTACTTGGAGTTTTCTCACAAGCACTCAGAAATCTCCTAATAGAGCTTTGTTCATAGACAATGTTCCAACAAGGAAGCATGCTGTATTTTGGCAAAGGGAATAGTCTCTCCAACATCTTTCAAATGGACTATTTGTATGAGGGATTGAGGATTAATGCTCCCTCCTGGGAACAACTCAGTGAGCCCAATTAAGGTAAACTCAGTCTAGTTATCAGAAATAACTGTATAGCATCATATGAACTTTAAATAACCAGTTCAAAGGTGTGATTTTGGTGATGACTATTTGGAGTGTAATACATCACACTAGGATTTTATAGAAAAAGTGCTATAATATTTAATTGCATCCTCCCTAGGCTAAGAATAATATGTCATTTTAGATGCATGTATGCCAATCATTTGTAGTGTTAACTACCATCATCTACCCTCCTCCCATTATTTACATTTTAGTTTTGGAATCCACTCTAATGGTGCCTAGCACAGTATGTAACTAATGAAGTATATGCTTCAGTACAATGGCAGGTTAACATTAACATATTATATCTGAGATAATACAGTCTTTATCCCTTTTGGAGTGTTCTATTAGGTACAGGCAAAACAATTTTAATATCAAAAATATTTTAGAGATTATTTAAAATGTTGCTTTCTCTATCACATCTTCCACGTTAAGTTTATATGGTTTGTTGAGCACAAGTAAAAACTAAAAAACAGAAGAAGTCATTGTATACCATATTTCGTTGATGTAGAGGCACAGACTTATAATTCTTGAGTTTTACTATATTGTTTGTGAATTAAACATCATAGAAGATGTTCATAAAAGCCATAATATCCTTCTCCTCAGGTATTATGATAAATGTTAAAAATTTTAGACCCTTCCTTTGGTTTAATTTAAAAGAGACATATCAGAAGAGCATCATAGGAGAATCGCCAGTCAGCAGTGCAGTGGTAAGAAGAGGCGCTCAACAGCCCTGGAGAATAATAATGGGAATAGAAGATAGTAATATTCCCAGTTCAAAGGGTTAGAAATAATCTTCGACAAAATCATAGAAGAAACCATCCCTAACCCAAAGAAAGAGATAACCATACACATACAATAAGTCTACATAAAACAAAATATATTGGACCAGAAAAGAAAATCCTTCCACAACATAATAATTAACACTAAATGTACATAACAAAATATATTAAAACCTGTAAAGGAACAAGACCCAGTCACATAAAAAGACAGACCTATCAGAATTGTACCTGACTTCTCAGCAGAGACTCTAAAAGATCCTGGAAAGATGTCTTGCAAACAATCAAGATAGGCTTCACCCCAGGGATTCAGGCATGGTTCAATATAAGAAAATCTATCATTCTATGTACTATAAAAACAAACTCAAAGAAAACAATCACAGGATCATCTCATTAGACGCACAAAAGCCTTTGACAAAATCTAACACCCTTCATGTTTAAAGTCTTAGAGAGGTCAGGGATTCAAAGCACATACCACAAAATAAAAGTGGTATATACAAAGTGAGTGAATTGCCAACATCAAATTAAGTAAGGAGAAACTTGAAGCAATTCCACTGAAATAAAGAACAAGACAAGGCTGTTCAATCTCCCCCTATCTATTCAACATAGTACTTGATGTTCTAGCTAGAACAATAAAACAACAAAACGAAATCCAGAGGGTACAAATTGGAAAGAAAGAAGACAAGATAGCACTATTCATGGAACATATGACAGTAGAGATAAGTGATCCTCAAATTCTACCAGAGAACTCCTACAGGTAATAAACAACTTCAGCAGAGGAGCTGGATATAAAACTAACTCAAATCAGTAGCCCTTTATATAAATGATAAGCAACATGAGAAAGAAATTATGTAAAAAATCACCCTTCACAATTGCCACAAGTAATCTAAAATATCTTGTTACAATTCTAACAAAGCAAGTGAAAGATCTATATGACAAGAACTTCAAGTCCATGAAGAAAGAAATCGAGGAAGATATCAGAAGATGGGAAGATCTCCCATAAGTAGGATTACCATAGTGATAATGGCCATCTTACCAAAAGCAATCTACAGAATTAATGAAATCCTCATCAAATCTCTAACACAATTTCTTATAGATCTTGAAAGAGGAATTCTCAACTACATATGGACAAACAGAAAACTCAGGGTAACCAAAACAATTCTGAACAAAAAAATTCTGGAGGAATAACAATCCCTGAATTCAAGCTGTACTACAGAGCAATAATGATAAAAACATCATCATCTTATACAGAGACATACAGGTCTATCAATGGAACAGAAATGAAGACCCAGAAATAAACACACATACCTATGGATACTTGATTTTTGACAAAGAAACCAAAGCTATACAGTAAGAATGGTGCTGGTCTGATAGTATGCTTATAGAAGAGTTGATATTGATCAACCTACACAAAGTTCAAGTCCAAATCGATCAAGAATCTCAACATAAAACTAGATACACTGATGCATCTGGTATAGAAAAATTGATTAATCACATGAGATCTCAAAGCAGAGTAGCCACACAGGCCACTGATCCTGCAGGCAGGTAGTCAGGGGAATTTAGCATAAACTAGATTTAACTGAGCTATTAACATTAAGGCAGGTGGGAGGGGCAGAGATAAGAATATCAGCAAGGACTCATTGATAAGTGGTATTAGCCCAAATGCTTGAATTACCCTAGATGCACAGAACACATGAAACTCAAGAAGGATGATGAAAATGCCAATGCTTCAATCCTTCTTTAAAAGGGGAACAAGAATACCCTTGGCAGGGAATAGGGAGTCAAAGTTTAGAACAGAGGCAGAAGGAACACCCACTCAGAGCCTGCCCCACATGTGGCCCATACATATACAGCCACCCAATTAGATAAGATGGATGAAGCAAAGAAGTACAGGCTTACAGGAACCAGATGTAGATCTCTCCTGAGAGACACAACCAGAATACAGCAAATACATAGGTGAATGCCAGCAGCAAACCACTGAACTGAGAATGGGATCCCCATTGAAGGAATCAGAGAAAGGACTGGAAGACTTTGAAGGGGCTTGAGACCACGTAAGGACAACAATGCCAAGCAACCAAAGCTTCCAGGGACTAAGCCACTACCCAAAGACTATACATGGACTGACCCTGTGCTCCAACATCATAGGTAGCAATGAATAGCCTAGTAAGAACACCAGTGGAAGGGGAAGCCCTTGGTCCTGCCAAGACTGAACCCCCAGTGAACGTGATTGTAGGGGGAGGGCAGTAATGGGGGGAGGATGGGGAGGGGAACACCCATATAGAAGGGGAGGAGGAATGGTTAGGGAGATGTTGGCCTGGAAACCAGGAAGGGGAATAACAATCAAAATGTAAATAAGAAATACTCAAGCTAATAAAGATTAAAAAAAGGGAGTGGGGCCCCTTAATAAAAAAAAAGAGTATCAGCAAGGGCACTCTTTTCCAGGTTGGAGACCATAGTTCCCAGCAACTGTGTGAAGTAGGAAAGTTGAAAATGAAGAGTTATAATAATGGGAGCATGTTCTTTTCTTGATCATGCCAACTGTTCTTGAAAAGACAGGTTCAAACACCTTCCAGAAATCCTGAGAAATCGCTAGGCAACAATCCAAGACACAGACATACAGAGGGTGGCTGAGGCCAACTCAACCATCCACTCAGAATGAATCAAAGTTTCATGTGAAACTTTCTCCATGAACTAAACAGTTTGAGAAGTCAAGCAACCACTGTCTCCTCCTTTGCATCTTCTGTTTCCTGATTTTACTGCTGGATCAAATGATGTGGCAGTATATGCTAAGCAGAACCACAGGTCCCTGTACCATGGAACTATGATGGTTTCATCCTTTCTCTCTTGCTCCTTCAGTGTTGAAAACCTTACTTCCCTCATCCCCCTGTCCTGGCGACTTCTTATCAGATTATCAAAGTTCTAATAAGAATCTCTAGGTGACATGTATCTAAGTGTCATTCAGAATTTTTAGCATATTTTTTTATTCTTGTGAATTTCACATCATTTACCCCAAACCCACTCATTTCTAAGTCCTCCCATATCTGCCCTTCACCACTGTAACCCCTAAAGAATGTTTTCTTTACAATTAAAAATTAAAAATGTTCTACCATGAAAAAAAGTTACACTAAATATAACAGAAGAGAAAGTATAAAATAGCCCTGATCACAGTGGCACAGGAGAAAATACCGTCATCAGAACACCAGTGGGTTAGGCCCTAAAATTAACAATTGATAAATGTGACTTCTTGAAACTCAAAAGCTTCGGTAAGGCCAAGGGCAATGTCAATAAGATAAAATGGCAGTCCATAGTTTGAGAAAATTTCTTCATTAACCTTACATCTGACAGAAGGATAATAGCCAAAATATATAAAGAACTCAAGAAGTTAGAATAAAAAATCAGATAACCCAATTTAAAAATGGTGTACACAGCTAAACAGAGAATTCTCAAAAGAGGAATATCAAATTGCTGAGAACCACTTAAAGAAATGTTCAAAGTCCTAAATCTTCAGGGAAATACAAATCAGAAGAACCCTGACATTCCAACTTACACCAATCAGAATTGCTAAGATCACAAATCAAGTGACAGTACATGCTGGCAAGGATTTGGAGAAAGAAATTCCATTGGTGGTGGAATTGTAAACTGATACAATCACTCTGGAAATCAATCTAGTGGTTCCTCAGAAAATTTGAAACAATTCTACTTGAAGACTGAGCCATATAGCTCCTGGGCATATACTGAAAAGATGCTCCACCATACCACAGTGACACCTGCTCCACTATGTTCATAGCAGCCTCATTTATAGTAGCCATACATGGAAACTACTAAGATGTCTCTCAACTGAAGAATGGATATAGAAAATGTGGTTCATTTACACAGTGGAATACTATTCAACCATTAAAAACAAAAACATCATAAATTATCTTGAGTGTGGTTACCTAGACCCAAAAAGATAGGCATTGTATGTCCTCAGTGATAAGTGGATATAAACCAAAAAGTAAACAATACCCATCATGCATCCCACAGACTCTAAGAGGTTAAGCAAGAGGAAAGTCCTAAATGAGCATGCTTAATTCACACTTAGAAGGGAGAACAAAATAATCATAGGAGGAAGAGGGAGGAGGTGGGAGTGGGGTGGAGGAGAAGAATAGGGGTACAAAATCAGATATGGAAAAAGACAGGAGAGAAGCCCAGATGGCCAGGAAAATAATTGGAAATATACAACTGCTGGGGATGGGGAAACCTGTAGAAGGTCCCAGAGACTTGGGATGAAGGAAGCCCCCAGGACTCAATGTGGGTGATCTTAGCAGAATATGTATGTATAATCATACATTGTCATTGTTTTGAAGTGTATATAGTATATTCTCCAGGAAAATCAGAAGTTAATTGGCAAAACATGTCTTAACAAATTTAAGAACATTAAAATCACATCCAGTATCTATTCTGTTGCCACTGTTGTGAAAATATAAAACAATAATGAAAAAATTTAGAATGTTCACTATGTATAAATTTCATACACTATTCCTGAATAATCAGTGCGCTAAAGAAATTAACAAAGAAACATAAAATATCTTGGCATAAATATAAATGGAAGTGCAACAAACCAAAATTTACAGGATTCAGAAAAAACAGGGCTAACAGAAAAGTTTATAGTGATAAGTCCTTATAACAAAATCCAAAATGAATAAATAATTTTGTACCACAATGAACTACAAAAGGAACAAAGTCCAAGATATATGAATGTAAATAATGGAATAAGAAAACATATTGAAAAAATAAATGACATAGGAACTAAAAAAATAACAGAAGAAATATTAATGAATAAATGGCTCTTTGTAAAAAAGATAAAAATTGTCAATAAGAAGAGAATATAAAATAAAAGTTGTTTCTCAAAAATAACCCCAAAACATTGAACAAGAAACATATAAATACCACAGCAATAAAAGATCATAACATAATACTATAAATTACATATGATATGTCAATAAATTATATAATCTAGATGATGTTACATTTTATCAAATATGAAGTAAAAAATATTTGAACTGACTGAAAAACAGACACTGGATTGATAATTATAACTTTATACTATAGAAAAGTCAAGGAGTTGGTCACTTTGTTGTTCCAAATAGTTAAAAAATTAATCCTAGTCATTTTGATAATCATCTTAAAATTTAATTAAAAGGAATGTTTAAAACCTATATTTCTCTCATGCTACTAAAGCTATATAATAATACCTGAAGAATTCCCCTTACTGAACAGTCCTTAAGTCCCATTGAATAGCTATTAGTATATCTTAGGAAAGAAAGAACAGGTCAATATAAATAGCAAAAGCAATATGCTACTTAATAAAAGATAAACATGTAATGAATCAACATATTCAAAAATCATTAAAATTATAAGATTAAACACTTTTTCATAATTTAAAAACTGCTTTGACAAGTTGTACTCAAAGGGAGGGTATCTCAACACGTTGTTGGCCATATATGACAAACTCATAACTAACATTATGCTAAACAAAGGAAGGTTGAATTTCTGTGAGATCAGGCAAAAGAAAACAGAGTCTACACCAGAGTACTAGAATGCTAGCCAGAGCAATTAAGCAAAAGTGTACATTAACAGTATGCATATTAGACAGAAATCAGTTCAATTGCATTTCTATACCATACCATAGATATAAACCATAAGGATTCCACCAAAATATAAACTTGTAAGATACAAATCAAAACACCCAAAATAATAAATACTGTTCCTATACTTTAGCAATGTTCTGTCAGAAAAAATAAAACAACACAACCTGAGTTAAATACTTTATTTTAAATATTTAAATAATCACATTTAAATACTAATGGTAATTAATTATGAGTTCATTCTCATGGAAATCTATGGATTTATTAGATTGGTATGAAAATGTTAATAATATTCCTATAATCCATAAATGTTTTTATCTTAATTTCTTAATTTCTCTTATCAATGTTCTATAATTCTTATTCTTGACTGCTTTGTACTCATTTAATAATTTTATTCCCAAAGTTCATTTCTAATTTATAGCTATTGTAAATAAAATTGTTTTTATTCTCTTTTTAGATAGTTTACTCTTAATGTGGAGAAATGCTGTTGAATTGGATAGATTGAGTTTATATACTATATCTTCAGTGAACGTGTTAGTTAAACATTTTTTATTACATAGAATCTGCAAGATCTTTTCCCTATGTAAAATCACATCCTTTGAAAATGGACAGTTTTATTTTCTGTTTTCATTTGGGGTATGCCTTTTCTTGTTTTATTGATCTCACTAGAATGTGTAGTCCACCATCACCTGATTCCATTGCTTTTACATCTATGGCACACTGAAACATGTACAGTTTGTGGAAGCCAGGAGAGAGAATAAGAAACCGGGAAAGGGAATAACACTCGAAATGTATATAAGAAATACTCAAGTTAATAAAAAAAAAGAAAGAAAAGAAAAGAGTGGAGACAGGATCCTTAGTGAGGTATGCTCTGCAACTATACTCCATTTTCTAATTGTTAATTTTGGTATGGCCATTAATGACAGGTCATTAATAGACCATTGACTATATTTTTGCACTCATAATCCCTATAACCACACAGTAGCACTGCCATGTGAAGGTTAAACTAAAACATCTTGAGTGTTTTGGGTGGCAATTTTATAGCTATATCACAAGAACTGTGAAATGAGAATAATGAATTTTGTATTTTAGAGCAAAAATTTCCAGTTTCTCACCATTTAATATAATTTTTTTATTTGTCATATGAATCTTTGTTTTGGCAAAGTATATTCCTCTGGGGCTAATTTTATGGGAGCTTTGGTCATAAGGTGCTGTCAAATTTTATCAAGCGCTTTTGTGGTTGTTATATGAAATGGTTGTATAATGTTATTCATTATCATGTTCATTTGATGAATCACAATTATCGATTTGCATATTTCAATCATTCTTATATTCAAAGAATTAATTGTATTTAAAAATATTGTATTTTTATTATTGATAATAATTTTTAATCTTAAATATATTTTGGTGATATTCTTCCCTTCCCCTAAGTCCTACCAGATCCTACCCCCATACCTATCTACTCAAATTTAATTTTTTCTGGAAAAATGCAAACAAAACCCAATTCAACAAGAAACCTGCAAAAAACAAAAAAAGAAATCAAACTAAAATAAAACAGCACACAAAAGAAAACAAACCAATAAGAACAAAACCCAACAAACTATAATCAAATGAAAGTACAGAAAAACTATCTTCATTTTTTATTCCTTATCATGATAATTTTATGGATCATGATAACTGATTCATGTATTTTCAAACATCCAAGCATCCAAAGGACTAATGCCATTTTTAATGGGAATGACCATTTCAATTTGGTATCAGACTCAGTTAGCTGGAATATTTTAGGACAATTTGGGATTTGGTTTTTTTTTTCTTTTCTATTTTTTTGTTTTGTTTTGTTTTTCCTTGTTTTTGTTGGTATGGCTGTCTAGATTTGGTAGCAGGAAAACAAAAATTCAACACTTTTATGTTAGTACATTTACATGGACTAACAAAAGATCTATAGCAAAGCGATTTTGAGACCTAGGTAGTGCAGAACCTGACTTCAAAGATTACAAGGCTATAATTGACAATATATGATATATGATATAATTGACAATATATGATACTGGCTTACAAATCCATGAAATAAAATAAAACTTTGATAGTAAACCCATGCATTTATAAATAAGTGATTATAAACAAGCATTATAATAATATTCATTAGTGAAGATAGCTTTCAATAAATATTCCTTTTAAAATAGGATATTTACAAATAAAGAAGGAATCAATGCCATGGCTTATCATCACTTAAAAATAAGGACATCAGGGCTAGAGATGTGACTCAGTGGTTAAGAGTGTATGTTACTCTCTCAGTGGACTCAGTTACAATTCCCAGTACAATACCAGATACAACTACTTAGAACTCCTACAACAAGGCTTCTAAGGCTTTTGGCTTACTAAGGTACACATAGACACATGGAATACACTCATACAGATATACAGATATACACATGATTAAATAGAAAATAAATCTTTAAAACAAATCAACTCATCCCCTTCCCCAATCTGGTTGTTCCACGGGAGGTTGCCAGGGATTGTAACATCTTCCTGGACCATCTTTCTGCCTTCAGGATCACCAGATCACAGACTTGCACCTTAACAGGGACATTATACATGTGGCATGGAAACACTGGTAATGGATCTGTGCTGCTTGGCATAAATTTCACACTGTAGTAATGCCATAGCTGCTTCAGCAAGATCTATTTATCCTCAACTCACAGCTTGGACACATCTTGTGTTTCAACACAACTTGGTGAGTTCTCCTGACATAACCCTGCCTATATCCATCCCAATCCTGACAACTTAACTTGGTTTTACAACAAAGCCCACGGACAAGACTGGTGATTCCCACCTGTTCTCTTCCCAATCCCAACCCCAAATTCAGGCCTGGAGGCAGATCCTGTGTGGCAGCATAGTTACTATGCCCACATCATACACGCAACCAAACAAAGTCGTCCATATTCCAAGTTCTTAATGCAAAAATAATATGAAAAGTCAGGACAGTATGTCTCCCAAAGCATCTACCCATCCATTAGAAATGTTTTCAAATGAGAATTACCTAGATGAATACCAGGAAACATAACTTAGAAGAATAAACATATGCTTCATCAAAAATTCAAAGATTTTGAAGTTTACAGATTAAGCTTCAAGAATGTGAATATGATCTGTGCCCAGTGTCAGACAGTGGGCTACAGCCCTACCCTCCCTGAACACACCCAGAGACACCTCGACAACCAGGAGTTATGACACACCCAGGCTCACAGGGCCCAGAGGACTAAGCAATTCTTGCCCAGCCAGGGACATGATCCTTCTGGTTTGCATCTACACCTGGAAGCTGAGGCTATGCTACAGCCCTCTCCATCCCAATCACACACAGAGCCAGCTTGACACACAGAAGTTGTGACACAATCAGACTCACAAGCTCAAAAGAGGGATGAGCTCCAGTCAGAGACAACAAGGCCAGCTAACAGGAGAAATAAACAGATTGTGAGAGTTAAGTGCAAGAACATAAATAACAAAAGACAATGTCACTTGTCATCATCAGAACCAAGTTCTCCCAATACAGCAAGCTCTGAATGCCCTAGCACACCAGAAAAGCAAGATTTTGATCTAACAATCCCATCTCATGATAATGATAAAGGACTTTTAAAAAGACAAAATACAAGAGAATACAAGTAAAGAGGGTAGAAGCCCTTAAAGAGAAAACAATAAATCCCTTAAAGAAATAGAGGTCAACAAAATCAGACAGGTGAAGGAAGTGAAAAAAATCATCCAGAATCTAAAAATGAAAATAGAATCAATAAAGAGACTACACAGGGAAACAACTCCAGTGATGCAAAACCTAGGAAGATCAGGAGTCATAAATGCAAGCATAACAAACAAAATTCAAGAGATGGAAGAGAGAAACTCAGGGGCAGAAGATACCATAGAAAACATTGACACAACAGTCAAAGAAAATGTAAAATGTTAAAAGATTCTAACCCAAAATATTCTGGAAATCCAGAATATAATAAAAAGACTAAACCTAAGTGTAATAGATATAGAAGAGAGCAAATATTCAACAAAATCAAGAAGAAAACTTCCCTAACATAAATAAAGGGATGTCCAAAATTGTTCAAGAAACCTACAGAACACCAAATAGATAGGACCAAAAAAGTATTCCTCTTGTCACATAATTATCAAAACACCAAATGCACAGAATAAAGAAAGATTATCAAAACCAGTAAGGGGAAAGGGTCAAGTAACTTATAGATGCAGACATATCAGAATTACACCAGATTTCTCACCAGAGACTCTAAAATACAGAAGATCTTGGGCAGATGTCATACAGAAACTAAAAAAGAAATGCCAGCCCAGGCTACTATCTCCAGCAAAACTCTCAATTAGCATAGATAGAGAAACCAAAATATAATAATGAAACTTAATTTAAACAATATCTTTCCACTAAACCAGCTGGACGGAGGGAAACATAAGGAAAACTCAAAGACAAGGAGGGAAACTAAATCCAAGAAGAAAGAAGAAATTAATCTTCTCACAACAAACCCAAATGAGAGCCACACAAACCTAATTCCACCTTTAACAATAAAATTAACAGAAAACAACAATCATTTGTACTTAATATCTGTTAGCATCAATGGACTCAAATCCTCAATAAAAAGACCTAGACTAACAGATGGGATGGGTAAACAGGCCCCAGCATTTTGCTGCATACAGGTAACAAACCTCAGTGACAAAGACAGACATTAACTCAGAGTAAAGGGCTACAAATTTTTTTTTGAAGCAAAGGGTCCCAAGAAACGTGCTGGAATAGCCTTTCTAATATTGAGTAATATTGACTTTCAAACAAAAGTTATCAAAAAACATGAGGATACATCATACTCATCAAAAGAAAATACACCAAGATGAACTCTCAATTCTGAACACCTATGCCCCAAATTTAAAAGAACCCTCATTTAAAAATGTTACTAAAGCTCAAAGCACACTTTGTACCTCATACAATGAAAGTGGGAGGTTTAACATCCCACTTTCACCAATGGACAGATCATGGAAACAGAAACTAAACAGAGACATAATAAAACTAACAGAAGTTATAAACCAAATGGATTTAATAGATATCTATAGAACATTCTAATGAAAAACAAATGAATATAAATTATTCACAGCACCTTATGGTAACTTCTCCAAAATTGACCATATAATCTGTCACAAAACAGGCCTCAACAGATACAAGAAGATTGAAATAATCATATGCATCCTATCAGATCAACAAAGATTAAAGCTGGTCTTCAATAACAACAAAAACAGCAGAAAACACACATTCACTTAGAAGCTGAACAACTCACTACTCAATGATAACTTGGTCAAAAAGTAATAAAGAATGAAATTAAGGACATTTTAGAGTTTAATGAAAATAATGTCACAACATACCCAAATTATGGGATATAAAGAAAGCAGAGCTAAGAGGAAAACTCATATCCCTAAGTACCTCCCTAAAGAAATTTGAGAGATGATGCACTAGCACCTTAACAGGACATCTGCAAGCTCTAGAACAAATGGAAGCAAATATATCCAAGACGATTAGAAAACCAGAAATAATCAATCTCAGGGCTGAAATCAATCAAGTAGAAACAAAAAGATATACAAAGAATAAAGAAAACTAGGAACTGGTTCTTTGAGAAAATCAACAAGATAGATAAACCCTTAGACAAGCTAACTAGAGGGCACAGAGACAGTATCCAAATTAATAGAATCAGAAATGAAAAATGAGTCATAAAAACAGAAACTGACAAAAATTCAAAAAATGATCCCATCCTACTTGAAATGCTATACACAACAAAACTGGAAAATCTAGATGAAATGGATGATTTTCTAGACAGATTCCAGGTACCAAAGTTAAATCAGAATCAGATAAACCTTCTAAACAGTCCCATAACCCCTAAAGAAGTAGATGCAGTCATTAAAAGTCTCCCAACCAAAGAAAAGCCCAGAACCAGATGGGTTTAGTGCAGAATTCTATCAGACCTTCAAAGAAGATCTCATACCAATGCTTCTCAAACTATTCCACAAAAATAAAATTGAAGGAACAGTACATAATTTGTTCTATGAAGCCACCATTTCCCTAATACATAAACTACAAAAAGACACAAGAAAGGGAACTTTACCCCAATTTCCTTTATGAATATCAATGCAAAATACTCAATAAAAGTCTTTCAAACTGAATCCAAGAACACAACAAAAAAATCATTCACCATAATCAAGAAGGCTTCATTCCAGGGATTCAGGGACGGGTCAATATATGGAAATCCATAAATGTAATCAACTATATAAATGAACTCAAAGGAAAAAACCACGTGATCATTTCATTAGATTCTGAAAAACTAGTTGACAAAATACAAATGCCCTTCATGCTAAAAGTCTTGGAAAGATCAGTAGTT
The DNA here is from genome assembly GCF_021556685.1 of Rattus norvegicus. NCBI lineage: Eukaryota > Metazoa > Chordata > Mammalia > Rodentia > Muridae > Rattus > Rattus norvegicus. The sequence goes on along the minus strand of NC_141554.1, from coordinate 81,151,368 downwards.
CATGGCCCATACTTCAACATAGTAAAAGCAATATATGGCAAACCAATAGCCAATATTGAACCAAATGGAAAGAAACTTGAAAAAAATCCCACAAACCTCCAGGACAAGACAAGGATGTCCATTCTCTCGATATAACTATTCAATATAGTATTTGAAATTCTAGCCAATGCAACTAGAAAACGAGGAGGTCAAAGTGATATAAATTGTAAAGGAGAAAGTGAAGGTATCACTATTTGTGGCTGATATTGTAGTATACTTAAGTGTCCCCAAAAAGTCCACCAGAGAACACCTCCAACTCATAAACAACTTCAGCAAAGTGGCTGTATATAAAATTAACTCAGGCAAATCAATAGCCTTTCTCTACTTAAAGGCTAAATTGGTTGAGACAGAAATTAATGAGATGACTCCATTCACAATATTATAGACAAATAATGTGAAATATCATGGTGTGACTCCAACCAAGCAAGTAAGAATCTTTATGACAAGAATTTCATGTGTCTGAAAAAATAAATCAAAGAAGGCCTCAGAAGATGGAAAGACACCCCAAGCTCATGGATCATCAGGATTAACATAGTAAAAATAACAATCTTTCTAAAACCAATGTACAGATTCAATGAAGTCCCAATTAAAATTCCAATTCTAGAATTCATCTGAAACAACAAAAACCTAGGACAGTCAATACTATTCATAACTGTAAGAACTTCTGGGGAAATCACCATTGCTGACCTCAAGCTCTACTACAGAGCGATGGTGATAAAAACTGCATGGTATTGGTAAAGAGACAGGTAGATCAATGAAATAAAATTGAAGACCCAGAATTAAACGTACAAACCTATGGTCATCTGATCTTTGAGAAAGGAGCCAAAACCATCCTGGTGGAAAAAGACAGCATATTCAAGAAATGGTGCTGGCTCAAGTGGTTGTCATCATGTAGAAGAATGCAAATTGATCTATTCTTGTCTCCTTGTACAAAACTCAAATCCAAGTGGATCAAGGACCTCCATATAAAACCAGATACACTGAATCTAATAGAAAAGAAAGTGACAAAGAACATTAAACACATTGTCACAGGGGAAGTTTTCCTGAACGGAACACCAATGGCTTATGCTCTAACATTAACAATCAACAAATGGGACCTCATAAAATTGAAAAGCTTCAAAGGATGCTATCAATAGGACAAAATGCAACCAACAGATTGGGAAAAGGTCTTTACCAATCCTAAATCCCATAGAGGGCTAATATCCAATATGTATAGAGAAGTCGAGAAGTTAGATTCCAGAGAAACAAATAACCCTATGAAAAATGAGGTACAGAAGGAAACAAAGAATTTTCAACTGAGGAATATCAAATGGCTAAAAAGCACCTAGAGCCTGCTCCAAATTATTTATATATATATATATATATATATCCACCAAAGCTACACAAGATTGATGAAGCTAAAAAGTGCATGCTGAAAGGGACAGAATATAGATATCTCCTGAGAGACACATCCAGTGCATGTCAAATTCATAGGTGAATGCTAGCAGCAAACCACTAAACAGAGAACAGGGCTCCCTTTGGGGGAATTAGAGGAAGGATTGAAAGAGCTTGCAACCCCATAAGAACAATAATGCCAACCAACCAGAGCTTTCTGAGACTAAAACCACTACCCAAAGACTATACATGGACTGGTCCAGGACTCCAACTACATATGCAGCAAAGAATAGCCTTGTTGGGGCACTAGTGGAAGGGGAAACTCTTGGTCCTGCCAAGTTTGGACCCCCAGTGCAGGAGAATGTCAGGGAGGTAAAGGGGATGGGTGGAGGGAACACCTGTATGGGGGAGAGAATGGGGGTACTTATGGACAGGAAACCAGGAAAGGGAATAACATTTGAAATGTAAATAAAGAAATATATCTAATTAAAAATTTAAAAAAGAAATGTTCAACATCCTTAGTCATCAGGGAAATGCAAATAAAAATGACACTGAGATTCCACCTCACACCATTCAGAATGACTAAGGTCAAAAACTCAGTAAGGACTTCGAACATATCTTTAGGTGCTTCTCAGCCATTCGAGATTCCTCTGTTGTGAATTCTCAATTTAGTTCTATATCCCAGTTTTTTATTGGGTTTGTCTTAGTTAGGGTTTTATTGCTGTGAACAGACACCATAACCAATGAAAGTTTTTTAAAGGACAACATTTAATTGGGGCTAACTTACAGGATCAGAGGTTCAGTCCATTATCATCAAGGCAGGAGCATGGCAGCATCCAGACAGGCATGGAGCAGGAAGAGCTGAGTTCTACATCTTCATCCAAAGAAGGCCAGGAACAGACTGAGCATCCTCAGGCAGCTAGGAAGTGAGTCTCCAAGCCCACCTCCACAGTGGCACACTTCCTCCAACAAGGCCACACCTTCTAATAATGCCACTCCCTGGCCAAGCATATGCAAACGATCGCAGGGTTGTTTGGTGTTTTGGTGGTGAGCTTCTTGGATATATATATATATATATATATATATATATATATATATATACACACATTTCTCCCTCTATTGGGTGTGGGTTAGTGAAGTTTTTTCCCAGTCTGTAGTAGGTCACTGATTTGTCTTACTGCCTATGTCCTTTACCTTACAGAAGCTTTCCAGTTTCATGAGGTCCCTTTTATGAATTCTTGATCTTAGAGTGTGAGTCATTGGAGTTCTGTTTAGGAAACTTCACTCTGTGCCAATCAGTTCAAGGTCCTTTCCCAATTTCTCTTCTATTAGATTCAGTGTATTTGGTTTTATGTTGAAGTCATTGATCTGCCTGGACTTGAGCTTTGTACATGGTAACAAATATGTGTCTATTTTCATTTTTCTAGCCAGTTAGACTAGCATCATTTATTGATGATGCTTTCTTTTTTCCACTGTATATTTTTGGCTTCATTGTCAAAAATCAAGTATGTGTGTGTTGTTTTATTTCTGAATCTTCAATTCTATTCCAAGATCTCTCAGACACTAAATCATTAACGAGGCTGCATACACCAGCTGAGATGAGGCCTCCAACTCATATACAGCAGAGCATTCCCAGGTCTGGGTTTAGTCATAGAAGATGCACCTAACCTGCAGAGAAAGAGGAACACTCCTCCATTGTTAGTGGGATTGAAACTGGTACAACCATTCTGGAAATCAGTCTGGAGGTTCCTCAGAAAATTGGACATTGAACTGCCTGAGGATCCAGCTATACCTCTCTTGGGCATATACCCAAAAGATGCCCCAACATATAAAAGACACGTGTTCCACTATGTTCATCACAGCCTTATTTATAATAGCCAGAAGCTGGAAAGAACTCAGATGCCCTTCAACAGAGGAATGGATACAGAAAATGTGGTACATCTACACAATGGAATATTACTCAGCTATCAAAAACAACGGCTTTATGAAATTCGTAGGCAAATGGTTGGAACTGGAAAATATCATCCTGAGTGAGCTAACCCAATCACAGAAAGACATACATGGTATGCACTCATTGATAAGTGGCTATTAGCCCAAATGCTTGAATTACCCTAGATGCCTAGAACAAATGAAACTCAAGACGGATGATCAAAATGTGAATGCTTCACTCCTCTAAAAGGGGAACAAGAATAACCTTGGCAGGGAAGAGAGAGGCAAAGATTAAAACAGAGACTGAAGGAACACCCATTCAGAGCCTGCCCCACATGTGGCCCATACATATACAGCCACCCAATTAGACAAGATGGATGAAGCAAAGAAGTGCAGACTGACAGGAGCCGGATGTAGATCACTCCTGAGAGACACAGCCAGAATACAGCAAATACAGAGGCGAATGCCAGCAGCAAACCACTGAACTGAGAATAGGACCCCCGTTGAAGGAATCAGAGAAAGAACTGTAAGAGCTTGAAGGGGCTCGAGACCCCATATGTACAACAATGCCAAGCAACCAGAGCTTCCGGGGACTAAGCCACTACCTAAAGACTATACATGGACTGACCCTGGACTCTGACCTCATAGGTAGCAATGAATATCCTAGTAAGAGCACCAGTGGAAGGGGAAGCCCTGGGTCCTGCTAAGACTGAACCCCCAGTGAACTAGACTGTTGGGGGGAGGGCGGCAATGGGGGGAGGGTTGGGAGGGGAACACCCCATAAGGAAGGGGAGGGGGGAGGGGGATGTTTGCCCGGAAACCAAAGAATTATTATTAAGTATTAAATAAATTTAAAAAAAAAGAATTCAATATCACCATTTTTAAGATGCAACTTGAATCTCATGAGGCTTTAGAACAATTTTCCAGGTTTTTAGAAATAGATGACATAGAAGAACAGACCGAAGCATGCGTGACGTGGGGAAAGGATAGTAAACATACACAGAATGTGGGGCGTGGCTCGCCACAGCTACACTGGGCTCTTAACACCCAGTGAGAAGGAAAAATTACCTGAGAGCTCACTAGATTGGAGTCTAAAGAGTGTCAACTCTAAAGGAGCGTGAGACTAAATGCAGTACAGGAATCTAGGCTGCATCCTGCTTTAGATGTGGTTTTTAAAGACACTATGGGGACAACTCAAGATAATTATATATTAAGAAGTAACATAATTATTAATTTTAGCAACACAGTAATAAGATGTTGATGCAAATTTTTGTTCTTGAGGAATTTGTGCTAGAATACCCAAATGTGATTGTGATGATTTCTATAATTTCACTTAAATGATTTGGCAAAAATATTCTATAGTATATTGAATTCTAATACACATAAATCAAACAAATTTAAATAAATGCATTATATTAGTACAGAAAGGTATAGTATATATAAAATATTACAAATATTGTTAGCTTTGCTGAACATTAACTAATGATTTAAAATTATTAAATACATGTTATTGTATTACTTTACTTTTCTAGTATTTGAAACTTTACATAATTATAAAGAAAAAAAAAGAGACAGGAAGCCCCAGGAAGTTTATAGTTCTGTTGGGATGGGTGGGGTTGGGACATCTTCGTGGAGACAGGGGTGTGGTGAGGCATTCAGATGTGGAACAATCAGAGGGTGGACTTGGAGGGGAATAAAAGCTGGAGTGTAAAAACAAACAAACAAACAAACACGGGTGACAGTAGATGGTAGCTAAGATGTGGAGAAAGAGAAACACTCCTCTATTACTGGTGTGATTGAAAGCTGGTACATCCACTCTAGAAATCAATCTGGGAGTTCCTTAGAAAATTGAAAATAGTTCTATTTGTAGAGCTAACTATACCAGTACTGGGCATATACCAAAAAGATGCTCCAACATATAACAAAGACACATGCTCCATTATGTTCATAGCGCCTTCCTTACAATAGCCGGAATCTGAAAGCAATCCAGATGTCACTCAGCCAAAGAATGGATGCAGAAATTATGGTACATTTACACAATGGAATACTAGTCAGCTATTAAAAACAATGACTTCATGAAATTTGCAGGCAAATGGATGGAACTAGAAAATATCATCCTGTGTGAAGTAACTTGGTCACAAAAGAACAAACATGGTATGTACTCACTTTTAAGGGGATATTAGGCAAAAATCTCAGAATACCCATGATACAATTCACAGAATATATGAGACTCAAGAAGAAGGAAGATCAAAGTGTGGACACTTCAGTTTACTTAGAAGATAGAACAAAATAATCATGTGAGATAGATGTAGGGAGGGACCTGGAAGGGAAAAAGAAGGGGAAGGAAAATAATGGTAGGATCAGGTGTAGCAATAGAAGGGGGAGAAGTTCAGAGAGTCAGGAAATTGAATGGAGGTGTGCAACAGTGGGGGATGGGGAATCATGGGTAGCCACTATAAAGTTCCAGATATCAGGGAAGCAAGAGTTTTCCAGGACCTAATGGGGATGAAATTAGCTGAAATACTCAACAAAGTAGAAATAGAACCTTTAGAGACCATCTCTAGTAGATAGGTACTCCCCCAGTTGAGGGACAGTCCACCTACTGGCCTTGAAAATATTAACCCAGAACTGTTTCTGTCTAAAGGAAATAGAAATAATTGAGTAGAGACTTAAGGAAAAGCTATCCAGTGACTGCCCTACCTAGGGATCCATTCCATTTTGAGCCACGAAACCTAGACTCTATTGCTGATGCCAAGAAGTGCTCACTGACAAGAGGCTGCTATAGCTGTCTGCTGAGAGACTCTGCCAATGACTGACTAATATAGATTCGGATGCTTGCAGTCAACCATGAAATAAGCATGGGAACCCCAGTGGAAGAGTTAGGCTAGGGAAAGACTGAAACAACTGAAGAGGATTGCAACCCCATAGGAAGAACAACAATATCAACTAACCAGACTCCCAAACCATAGCGCCTAGGGACTAATCCACCAAACAAAGAGTACACATGGAGGGACCCATGGCTCCAGTTGCATATGTAGCAGTGGATTGCCTTACCTGGCATCAATGGGAGGGGAGGCCTTTGGTGCTATGGAGGCTTGGTGGCCCAGTATATCAGGATGCTAGGGCAGTGAGACAGGAGTGAGTGGGTGTGTGTGGGAGTCCCCTCATATAGGGTGGGGAAGGAGACATGGGATCAGTTTTGGCAGAAGGGAAATTGGGTAGAGGGACAACATATAAAAATATAAAAATCATTAAAAAAGGAATAAGAATAGACACACAAACACACACACACACGTGCGCACACACACACACACCACCACCACCACCACACCACACACAAAATATTTCAATGAACTTAAAGAGAATAAATTTAAAGATATTTAAATGACCCAGTTATGCCCAAGAAAATACAAACACTAGTATAAATTAAGTTTTGAAAAACAAAATTCAATAATGAGATAGAAATATAGAAGGAATTCAGATTCAATTGAAGATGTGATTGCAAGTCATTTATCCAATTACAAAACTCAGGGAAAACCCTTACAAGTAGACTTTATCAAGTACAAAAAGTAGAATATCAGAACTAAAAGATAAAGTAGAAGAATTTGACCACACAATCGAAGGATGAATAAAAGATGAAAGTTCTGTAAAACACTATGAAAAGAACCAAACCATAGACTACCTAAGAAAACACCAGTACCAGCCATGAGAAACCTCCTTTTGAGTTGTTGGTAGGGGAGCCCAAGCACTTTCTCTACACAAAATAAACTATTGGTGTTGCCTTTGTCTTTTAGAAATTGAAGTCCCTATTGTTGAAGAAAACACACATTTTAAATATAGATCTTGTTGGATTTGAGTTAGATTTGACCCAAAATCCTTCTCCCTAAACACTAGCTTGCATAGTACCAGAATGTGGTATGCAAACTCTGAGGGAGGAAAGAAATCAACACTTCTACACAACTGTACTACCTATGAACCACAACAATAACAAGTATAGCAAGATTGTACCTAAAGCTCTAAGAGTAGCAAACATACCTTAGCTATAACCAACAGTTTTCTAATTGGATTTAAGGCCCACTTATTAGGAAGGAGATCATGCTTGGTACTGTAATTCTAGCCAACCATGGCTAGTGAGGTCATAGATCCTACAGGATAACCTATTCATAGAGTAATTTTTACCCAGCAACATGGCTGTTCTGTCAAGGAACCACATCCAAAGACCTAGGTTTGTATGATCTCACTGAATGCAGATACATCAAACATCTTGACTCATTCTTGCTGGAATACAGACACACTGTTAGTACAGACATTTAATGTAAAATTGGTTTATAGAAAAAAGCAGCAATGTTTGAAAGTGATATCTAATAAAGGGCAGGCAAAGTGACAAATCAGAGAAAGATTTGACAGAATGAGTCAAAGATAGGATATGCCCAACTCTTAGGAGGAAAAACAGAAAAAGAGGAGCAGTTCAGGGGTAGAGAGTCAATGGAAATCGGTAAGTACAGTATGGTTGAGTTCATTTGTGTGTTCATAGAATCTCAGGGTAGGTCAGCAGAGCAGTTGAATTCGGAGAATAAATAGGAGCCAGGGGATTAGAACAGGTTGTGAAAGTTAATTTGAGGCCTAGCAGAGAAATTTTGGGAGAAGCTGAGAAAAGTCAAATGGAATCAGTCAGCATGGAGAGGAGTTTGAGGTAGAAAAGCTGAGTGGAACCATCTACCTAGAATTCAGAAAGAATTAGAAAGGGTGAGTTTATTCAGCAGAAAGACTCCAAGACAACAATTACATCAGGTAAATAAAAGATACTTTTATACCACATCCCTAAATGAGTATAATTCTTAGCTGCATTCTCAATATTTATCCTTATATCCACAGATAAGTGTAACTCTCTTCCATAATCAAAGAAGCTGCTTTTTATAGTAGATTGATATCATTTCAGAAAGACACAACTGATCAAAATGAGGAGACTGATTGATGAGGAAGTCTAGCCCCTATTTATATCTACAGTACATCCTCTACTGACTCTCAGGATAAAAGCAGGAAGAGGGGGGCAGAAAGATGGTAAGAGGCAAAAGATCAGGATGCCTACTATGAGATTCTATGAGACTGCCTTTTAGAAATGACAGGGATGATAAAAATGTGAAATCTCAATAATATGGTGGTATAAACAAGATCTGAACATTGACAACACCAGTTGAGGATGGAGGAAAATTTCATTGGATCTAACCCTTAGAGGAAGAACTACAGGCAATTAAAGGTTGCTTAGAGGGATAATTGGTCTTCCCCAAAAATTAGTCCCATAATTGATTATCCAATAGCAAATGACTAGCCCCAAAATCATACATACGAGCAACACTAAATGAACTCCATGGGGAGGTGATGTATAACAATTATACAGACAATGCTATATACATTTGAGAAGAAGTAGGGTGTAGGAGACAACATGAAAGGAGTTGAAGAGAAAAAAGGAAGTAGTAAATGATGTAACTACAATAGTCATATATAAAATTTCAAATATATTTTAATATCATATTTAGATTGAAGAGAATAAATTTGTGAAGAAAACTACATGCTCATTATTTTCACTTAACCATTCTACAATATTTATACCTTTCATATCATCTTTCCTACCACATAAATGTAATCTTACATGTTTGAATGCAAATAATACACCAGAACTAGTAATTATGGGTCAGCCATGAAATTTGTAACCAGGTACATCATCATTTAAGAACTCGAGTCCACAGTGAACGTGAATGTTGGGGGGAAGGTGGTAATGGGGGAGGATGTGGAGTGGAACACCCATATAGAAGGAGAGGGGGAGGGGTTAGGGAGATGTTGGCCTGGAAACCAGGAAGGGGAATAACAATCAAAATGTAAATAAGAAACACTCAAGTTAATAAAGATGGAGAAAAAAAGAACTCATGACCAACCCTAGGCATGAAAATAAAAAGTATTAGAGATATTAATCACTAGAAGGAGAAAGCCACTCTAGAATTCTCAACTTCTTGTCTTGAAGATAGAAATATAGTGTTGCTCTGTACTACACTGGTGTTTATGCTTCTCCTACTTGATGGTAAATAGATAGATGTCTCCTGCCAGCCGCCTCTCAAATCGCTCCTGTCACTCTCTACTGCTCTTCTTGAGGATTCCCATTACTCATACTGTTCTTGACCCCCATTTCTATGTGGAAAAAAAACTAGCATCAATGACTATTTCATCAATTAAGATACATGCTTATCACCCTGTACAAAGCTTAAGTCCAAGTGGATCAAGGACCTCCACATCAAACCAGATACACTCAAACTAATAGAAGAAAAAGTGGGGAAGCATCTCGAACACATGGCCACTGGAGAAAATTAATTTCCTGAACAAAATATCAATGGCTTGTGTTCTAAGATCAAGAATCGACAAATGGGATCTCATAAAACTGCAAAGCTTCTGTAAGGCAAAGGACACTGTTGTTAGGACAAAATAGCAACCAACAGATTGGGAAAAGATCTTTACCAATCCTACAACTGATAGAGGGCTTATATCCAAAATATAAAAAGAACGCAAGAAGTTAGACCGTAGGGAGACAAATAACCCTATTAAAAATGGGGTTCAGAGCTAAACAAAGAAATCACAGGTGAGGAATGCTGAATGGCTGAGAAACACCTAAAGATATGTTCAACATATTTAGTCATAAGGGAAATGCAAATCAAAACAATCCTGAGATTTCACCTCACACCAGTGAGAATGGCTAAGGTCAAAATCTCAGGTGACAGCAAATGCTGGCAAGGATGTGGAGAAAGAGGAACACTCCTCCATTTTTGGTTGGATTGCAGACTGGTAAAACCATTCTGGAAATCAGTCTGGAGGTTCCTCAGAAAATTGGACATTGAACTACCTGAGGACACAGCTATATCTCTCTTGGGCATATACCCAAAAGATGCCCCAACATATAACAAAGACACTTGCTCTACTATGTTCATAGCAGCCTTATTTATAATAGCCAGAAGCTGGAAAGAACCCAGATGCCCTTCAACAGAGGAATGGATACAGAAAATGTGGTACATCTACACAATGGAATATTACTCAGCTATCATAAACAATGACTTTATGAAATTCATAGGCAAATGGAGGGAACTGGAAAATATCATCTTGAATGAGGTAATCCAATCACAGAAAAACATACTTGGTATGCACTCATTGATAAGTAGCTATTAGCCCAAATGCTTGAATTACCCTAGATGCACAGGACACATGAAACTCAAGAAGGATGACCAAAATGCGAATGCTTCACTCCTTCTTTAAAAGGGGAACAAGAATACCCTTAGCAGGGAATAGGGAGTCAAAGTTTAGAACAGAGGCAGAAGGTACACCCATTCAGAGCCTGCCCCACATGTGGCCCATACATATACAGCCACCCAATTAGATAAGATGGATGAAGCAAAGAAGTGCAGGCCGACAGGAACCGGATGTAGATCTCTCCTGAGAGACAAAGCCAAAATACAGCAAATACATAGGCGAATGCCCCAGCAAACCACTGAGAACCGGACCCCCGTTGAAGGAATCAGAGAAAGGACTAGAAGACCTTGAAGGGGCTCGAGACCCCATATGAACAACAATGCCAACAACCAGAGCTTCCAGGACTAAGCCACTACCCCAAAATTATACATGGACTGACCCTGTGCTCCAACATCATAGGTAGCAATGAATAGCCTAGTAAGAGCACCAGTGGAAGGGGAAGTCCTTGGTCCTGCCAAGACTGAACCCCCAGTTAATGTTATTGTTGGGGGAGGGCAGTAATGGGGGAAGTATGGGGAGGGGAACACCCATAGAGAAGGGGAGGGAGAGGAGTTAGGTGGATGTTGGCCCAGAAACCGGGAAGTGGAATAACAATCGAAATGTAAATAAGAAATACTCAAGTTAATAAAGATGAAAAAAATAATAAAAAAAGAAGTTTGATTTTAGGATACATTTGTACATCATGGTTTTCTTGGATACATTTTAGAAGTCAAAAGTCTCCAGATAAAATATTTAAAAATCGTCATCCTGCCTTACCTGAATGAATTAAACATGTTTTAAAACTATATATCTAGATGATTTTAACTGCATGATAGTTGAATACTATACAGAAAATGTCTGTTAGAAGCCTTTAGTTACAAATAATACAGGAGCCTATGTTTAAGATTGCAATATAATTTTCCTACCCACATAACTTAGGAAAATTCTTTTGCTGAAATTGTCCTAGCCCAAGATGTGTTCATATTGGAAAACTCTGGTGCAGTGATTCCTAACGATCCTACTGCTGTTTCACTTAATGCAGTTCTTCATGTGGAAGCGACTCCCAACTACAAAATTATTTTCATTGCTACTTCATAACTATAAATTTGCTATTGCTATGAATATTAATGTAAACATATAATATATTGGACATCCGATATGTAACATCTATGAAAAGGTAGCTTGAATCCCCTCAAAGGAGTCATAGAGTGTAGGTTGAGAACTACTGCTCTAGTTGTTATGTTCTCCTATATTCAGAGACAATTTACTTTCTGTATTTTTATCCGTTGACAAAGTTATAAATAGCTAGCTTAAATGGTCTTTATTTTTCAGGACAAAACTATCACACACTAAATAAGTTATCTTTAGACACAAAATTTATTATGGATCATAACTTAATAAATTTGAATCTTAAAGTACTACAAAACTTAGCTTTGTTGTGAATTACAACATTATGAAATGATACTTTTCAGCTTTATTCTTGAAAGTTTGGTCTGTTAAACTTCTAAACCAGTTCAAGAACTTAGGGTTTCTTGAACTTTTGTGGTGTTTCATATGGAACATAGCTCAAAGTTCAGTGCCTATAAGGTTTATTCTGAAGTCACCCAGATTGAGAAAGATAAATGCTGCATGTTTTCTCTCACCTGTGGATCCTAGTGTCAAACTTTTAGGTAAGTGTATTTAGCTTAGAATACCCACAGAAGCCAGAAATTTATAAAACTGACATTGTTGTGGAGGAGGTAACTGAGAGAGTACAGAGTAAGTGTGATATCAAGTTGGAAAGAGGGAATACTAGAGGGAAGTGAGGAAAGAATGAGAGTAAAAGGGAACTGGGGTAGTAAGAAAGATAGTCATAAGGATTGTTGAAAGCACCATATATAAGTCTACTATTTTGTAAGTTTTCTAATAATATGTTTCAAAAACAGTTATATTGGTGCTACCCTACACAGATAAGAGCCACACTAAGAGTCACAAGTCATTAAAAAATAACCTATATAAGAAAGATGGCACCCTTTGCAAATTCTTACTTTACAGGAAATTTATTACCCAGGAGGGGCAAGCAAGGGTAGGAGTGGGGTGGCAAAGACAGATAGCAAACAGCAACAACAGTAGCAGCAAGTACAAGGAAGAAAGAAAGCAAGAAATGCAAGAGAAGATTTATTGCAGGAGTGGGTTTTAAAGGGAAAAGGGGAGTCTCTGCTAAGATGAATTGGTCAATCCTGATTGACTTTGATTGTTGGCGCTTGGTGTTTTGTCTCAAGAAAAAGTCAGTGGCTTAATAAGGAAATTGGCCTTGGGACCTAGCATTAGGAGGACAATCCAATGATTTAGCTAGGGGGAGGAGGGTAAAAGGCAAAATCTGTTGGTGTCATGTTTGCCATGCTCAGACTTTCTAGAGGCCTTTTCCTAACCTCAGGTCCAGGATACTTGATATGTTTTGTAAAGTAAATTATTTGTTTTATAGAGTGAGGTGTGGTGTCTTAGGAGTGCCTCAGTAGGCCTGTGCTGAGGCATCCCTTCCCCCTGACATTACAGCCATACTTCTGGTCTAGTACAGAATAGAGTTTAGAGGGAATGGAAAGGGGTGGGGGTTGAGAAGGGAGTAGAGATATAGAAAGAGAGGGAACAGAGAAGTCAGAGAGAGAGGAAGAGACCAGCAGCGAACACATGAGGGGGTGGGATGGGAGGAAGGGATCACAGAGATAGAGAACAGGATCAGAGAGAGGAAAGGGTCAGAGAGAGAGAGAGAGAGAGAGAGAGAGAGAGAGAGAGAGAGAGAGAGAGAGAGAGAGAGAGAGAGAGAGAGAAGAGAGGCCAAACAGTCCCTTTCATAGCAAGCCAAGCCTATCTGGCTGTTGCTAGGTAACTGTTGTGCAGAACCCAGAAGGAATACTAACATGCTAACAATGCCTATCTTCAAGTTATTGGTCAGGGATCCCTAAAACAATGGAAGCTACCATTACTCTTGGTTACCCACCAGAAGTTGCTGGTAACAACCAGTTGCTGAAGACACCACACATGTTTTGATCACAGGACATGAATAAATTAAGTTGGTACTCACCTGGAAGCTTACTTTCCTTGTGACTAGATTTCATAGTGCTGAAAGGTACTATGTAAAATGTTGTGGGAGAAAAGTTATCAGTAATCTTAGTGAGATTTGTACTTTGCAAGCAACAATAATGACAAGACTGTCAAGATATAAGCATTTATATAATCATGATAAGAATATTATGGTGGTGACCATTCACTTTCTAATTGTATTTAAAGCCTAATCCACAAGAGAAAATTCTAACTAGTAAACTTAACTAGATCAAGAACCTGTGGTTGGAAACACCATGAGCCCTAGTGAAGAAACCACTACTATTATGTTCCTACCTGGAAAGAATATCAAATTTTACTTAAATACTTACTTTTATACCTATAGATCAGTGCATTTACCAACACTTACCAGAGAACATTTTTTTGTAGAAGATGGGCCTCAATACAGAGTCCCACAGCTGGTCACAGTCAGGAGACCTTGGAGTGTTATTGAATATCTATATCACACCTCTTCCCTTGAAGGTTCCAGGCTCTCTGAGAAACAGGGTGGTGAAAATTTTGAAGGGCAAAAGGTAGTGGAGGATTCCTGTGAAACAGTGTTCTTGAAACATGAAATCTGATAGAGGGCTAATATACAAAACATATAAACAACTCAAGAAGCTAGAATCTAAAAAACAACAAAAAGTACAGAATACCTGTGATACAACCCACACATCATAAGAAGTTTAATAAGAAGGATGGCCCAAGCTGTGATGTTTCAATTCCACTTATAAGGAAGAACCAAATAATCATGCTAAGCAGAGGGAAGGAGGGAACTGAGTGGGAAAGAAATGGGGAGGGGAAAAGGGAGACAAGATCAGGAATATAAGGAGATAGGAGAAAAGCCCAGAAGGCCAGCAGAATGAATGGGAATATATAGCTGCTGAGGGTGTAGAGTGGAGTGAACTTCTTGAAAGCCCCCCAGACCTGAGATGTAAGAGGCTCCCAGGACTCAGTGGGGGTGATCTTGGCTGAAATGTCCAACAGTGCGGAGATGGAAACTGACTACCTCAGTAGATCGACAGGACCCCCAGTGAAGGGATGGGGTCACCAAACTACCTTCACATTTTTTGTCTCAGAATGTTTCCTGTCTAAAATAAATGCTGGGACAAAAATGGAACTGAGATTGAAGGAAAGGCCATTCAGTTACTGGTCCAACTTAGGATCCATTCCATGTCAAATCCTGATACTATTAATGATGCTATGTTGTGTTTGGAGACGGGAGCCTATCACCGCTGTCTTCTGAGAGGCTCTACCAGAAGTTGACTGAAACAGATTCAGATACTTATAGCCAGCCATTGGACTGAAGTCAGGGGAATAGTTAGGGGAAGGATCTAAGGAACTGAGTGGAATGGCAACACCATAGAAAAAAACAATATTAAGTCTGGAACCCTGGGAGCTCCCAGAGACTAAGCCACTAACCAAAGAACATAAATAGGCTGGTCCTTGGGCCCTGACACATATGTAGCAGATAAATGCCTTGTCTGGCCTCAGTGGCAGAGGATGTGCCTAATCCTGTAGAGACTTAATGCTGCAGGGAAGGGGGAGGGGGGTGAGGCAGGAGTGGTTGAGTGGATGAAGAGGGTAGAGGAAAGAACACCCTCTCAGAATGAAAAGAGGTGGAAATGAAGGGGACTGGGAAGGGGAGCAATATTTGGAATGTTAATTAAAAACAAAAAACAAACAAACAAACAAACAAATCGTTTCACAACACCTCCCTATGATAGCTTAAATGATTTGCTTTTTATTTCCAGGCACCCTATTATTCAAATTTTAAAATAAATATCACATTTTTCTCATAGCACTCATTCCATGTTCTCACTCTGTTACTTTAAAGAAATATCATTTATTCTTTGGGAATTTCAAATATTTATACAGTGTGTTTTGATCATATCTACCCCATGAAACTCCTCCCAATTCCTCTTAGACCCTCACCATGTACCTTTCCAGAATTTATAATCTATTTAAAATATCTTTTTATTCTTTAATATTTCCATACATTTATTCAGTGTATCTTGACAATATCCACCCTAACTGCTTCTGTCCAGTTCCTCCTGGACTTCCTATCTCATCTCCTTCCCAATGTCATGTTCTCTTTTTATACATTTGTTTAATTAGTTTAGTTTTAAATCCACTGAGTCCAGTAGTTATTGACATTATGCACATGAACACATTCTGCACATTATCCCCTGGGGCATGAAGAACATATATTCTTGAAGCTCAGGGTAAATTATGAGCGAAGGAATGGGACAAATACAAGGAATACAAAATGAGGAAGAATGCTGTGAATTGCTGGTGTCTGGACATGAATTGATTGTTGTAATACAAACCCACAGATGCTGTTGTTATTCATATAATAGCACCACAAGAACGAGAGAGTTCAGTGCTTAGCAATTCCTGCGACTACATGAGGAGCTATTGCCTGTTGATAGCTGCTAGTGGAATGGAGGGAGTTGCTTTTTTTCTGTTATTAACAATCTATGAAATCTACTTAATTGATATCCTTATTTGCATGAGTGTAGGAACATTATGGGCAAGCTACTACAGGTCATACTCCCTAAAGAAGATTGAGAGTTCCTTCTCTAACAACCATCATCTATCAATAGCCCCTCAGGTAGAGATAGGAACTCAACTCACTTGCCTATCTCCTCTCTCCATGCAACAATTTTTGTTAGTCTTTAACAAATTTAACAAATTTGAATTTTAATTTAACAAATACAAATTAATGACCCTGAGTCCACTTAATGGATTCAAAAGTGTGGCGAAACCAAATCATATCACCTAAGAATGCCTTTGAATATTTGCTATGTCACTTAAGTCCATACAACATTTTGGTATTTCTGAATATATTTACCTCCTAGCCTGTAACTTAGAAAGCAATAGCAAAGCCTTCTATGGTATGCATTATGTTTTTGTCCAAACACTGCTAATCATATTCTGTTAGACCATGGCCAACTCAGTTTTTTCTCTTCAATTTATTTGTCTAGAAATTTTCAAGTGCTGACTATAAGATGCTGACCTTGAACCCTCCTGTTTATGCTCTGTGGCTTCATGCTTTACATATCTTAGTACATTTAATGAGTTTAAATGGCTCACTGTCTAAAATGAAGTGTTGAGTACATGAATTTTCCTTAGATAAAAGCTTTACAATATAGAGACTTACTATCCAATTGCATTGCTCTTTCTAGTAAAACTGAATAAGAAATTTAAAAGCTGAAAAATAAACGAAATCAAATCTATAGTTTCCCAATATTATACAAAGCTATCTGTAACTACTGCTTCTAATACAATATAGGTAAAAGTCTTGAGTCATTTATTCACCAGCACAGATTTATGATTTTGTCTAATATATATATATATATATACAAATATATATATGATACACATATTCAGTGCTTGCTAAAGTGCCAGAAGCTGAACAAAGTCAATGTTCAGATTATAGATGTCTCCATTTCCTAAAATGGTTATTTCAGGGATGAATGTCGAAAAATATATTGTATAATAAAACAGTGCTAGTGTGTTACTATTATAAACATTTAGAGAATCATTAAATGATCATTTAAAATTATTCTAATAGTCTTTGACTTTTATAGTCTTAATTGGGCATCAGAAATGTATTTGTTTTCCAGCTTTATGTTCTCTTCTCTTTAATCTGTCTCAGTCTGACTTCTGTAATAATTTTATGAAAACTCTCTGATCAAAAGTAGCCAAATCCAATATACATCTAATTGATTTCATTCTTTCTAACAACTTGGGTAACATCAAAATTTCCTTGTGTCCAAGGTAACATCCGAATTATATTCCCACTTCTTACATTATATATGTGATTTTATCCTTAGAACTCCTAGGTAGTAGTTTACATTATTCGTCAATATACTGTCAACATATAGTACAAAAAAGACAAATATGGCAAATACAAAAATATTTTGAATATGAGAACTAACTAGGATATGAATTAGAATATTTCAAGTTTTGTTAGGTGTAAGCACTGAAGTAAGAGATGGAGTTGGATTATTTTAAAGGCAAGATCAATGCGTATCTAACACCACGAGTCAAGATTTCCCTGTGAAGTTACCAAGGGACTATTAATATTTAGACAACTAAGGTGGCTGATCAAGTATATACAAATGAACATGACTAGAGACTGAAAAAGAACACGAAGATTTGAGTCAGAAAATCACAATGAAAGAAGGTAGCGATTCTAAAATGTAAGGTAGTGTTGGGGGGGATTCCTAGGGTTTGTTACCATCACTACATGGTAACAAAATCAGCAATCTCCTCAATATCATCAATATTTCTGATGTTTTTCATGCCTGTGTTCCTAATGCTTTTTTACCTATGCAACCTTTTGCAATGTTCATTTCTGCAGTTATTTCTGTTTGTGCAGTTGCACTTGGGCTTATCTCTTGTACAAAGTGTTCCTTCCTTGGTCAGTCTGTACTCTTGCCATTACGATATGCCTTTAGTTGACCTCCCTAGCATTAAACACAGCTTGAAAGATTTGTTTGCCCTTTGTAAATAAATCAGTTTCTGATACTAGTATGGGAAATACCACATTAAATTGCTTATGAAAGATGTAACATAAGTTGAAATAAACCCATACACTTCAGTGTGAGTCTTGATGATTTTTCAATTTCAGGTTCAATTTAAAATCATTATTTGTGTTTTCGGTTCATGATACCTTAATATGAATAAAATGACTCTCATACAAATAACAGTCACATGGGTTGATTAAAGTGTTTTATTGTGGAAAATGTCTCTCAATTTAGAAAAAATACATTAACTCATTCTGTTTGTCTAAATTGCAAATTCTATATTTAGCTGATCATTCAAAACATATTTTTCCAATTTTTTTGTAACTACCAAGTTGCCACAATTATTCTAGGTTCCCTCTAAATGTGTGTGTGTGTGTGTGTGTGTGTGTATGTGTGTGTGTAA
Organism: Rattus norvegicus; assembly: GCF_021556685.1. Classification (NCBI taxonomy): domain Eukaryota; kingdom Metazoa; phylum Chordata; class Mammalia; order Rodentia; family Muridae; genus Rattus; species Rattus norvegicus. Next base: position 81,132,741 of record NC_141554.1, on the reverse strand, counting down.
TGCTCTTTGATACTTACTTTTATTCCCTGACAGTCTGCTGTAGCTGACAATATTTCTGAGTTAGTCATAGCACTGATTCGTTCATCCATGAATGACAAGGATATTAAAACAGATGAGAGAGAACTTGCTTCCACAGACAATATCTATTTGTCTTTATTTTAACTCAGATAAGAAATTTCCTCAGAGGAAGGTCTTCAATAAATTTAGAGAGATAAGCCAGGTCTTTTGGTATCACTATGGTTTGAAGTTTGATGCTTAAATACTGATAATGTCAGTGGGCTTAGGGTAGGTAAGAGCCACACAGGAAACTGAATAATAGACCACCATAAAATCAAATAATAAAACTACACATTTGTTTGTTAGTGTGATGTATGCTGTGTATATGGAGGGCACTTACCTGTATGTGTGGAAGCCAGAGGTTGACTTTGGATCTCTTTCTCTATCATTTTCTATTTTATTTTTTAATATAGGGCCGCTTACTGAGCATGAAGCTTGCCACTTCAGCTATACTATTTAGACAGAGAATCACTTGAAATAGTGGATCCTTGTTCCCTGAGTGCTGAGGTTACAGGTGCATGTTTCTGTGTCTAGCTTTCACATAGATGCTTTCATAGCAAGCACTTAGCCAGTTCTCAGTGCCCAGAGATTTTGATTAAAGGTAAAACATCTGATACTGTAATAAAAATGGTAAATTGAATAGGGTTGGTTGTATGGATAAAGAGAAAAAAGGCAAGATTCTCAAGTGACTATCAAAAATATAATAGCTGATGAAAACTCAGAGTTTTCAATGCTCACAAAGAACAGTATGTTTACTTCATTCTGAGATTGAAATCTCTCTCTCTCTCTCTCTCTCTCTCTGTGTGTGTGTGTGTGCAATAACACAAGTGTTTTTATTCAAGATTTCTTACATGCATTAGTATAACTATACTTCAGAAACAAAGATAGTGCTTCTGGTTTCTGCCTGTGCCTGGAGCTAACCCTGTGGGGCAGCTTCTGTACAGATACTTCTGGGAGAGAGCTGGTTTCTCAGAAGTGCTGACACACCTGAGAGCACAAGTGAGACTACCATTTCTGCTCACATTCCACCTGTGCTCTGAGCTGACCATGTGCTACAGCTGTACCCAGATCCTGCTCAGAGAAAGTGGTCTCCCAGGAGTGCTGACACACCTGAGAGCACAGATAAGACCACCACTTCTGCTCCAAGGGACCTACTTTGAAGACAATAGGAAATAAGAATTCAGGAGAACAATCTGGGACAGGATTCTTTCAGTTTCTGTCTGTGCCCTGAATGGATCCTGTGCCACAGCACTCTGTACCCAGATTCTGGGGGGGAGAGCAAGTCTCCCAGTAATGCTGACACACAGGCTTACAGGATCATCAAGACAATATCAGCGACAGTTATACCAGCTAGCACCGGAGACAAGCAGATGATGAAAGGCAAGCACAGGAACCTAAGCAACAGAAACCAAGGCCACTTGACATGATCAGAACCCAATTCCCCCACTACCACAGCAAGCCCTGGAACCTCAACACATCAGAAAAGCAAGATTTTTATTTAAAATCACAACTCATGAAGAGGATTTTAAGAAAGAGATAAATAACTCCCTTAAAGAAATACAGGACAACCCTGGTAAACAGAAAGAACTCATTAAAGAAGAAACACAAAAATCAATGAAACAGGTGAAGCAATTGAAGAAAACCATCCAGTATCTAAAAATTGAAATAGAAACAATAAAGAAATCATAAAGGGAGACAACATCGGATATAGAAAACCTAGAAAAGAGATCAGGAGCCATAGACACAAGCATCAGTAACAGAATACAAGAGATAGAAAAGAGAATCTCAGGGGCAGAAGATAACATAGAAAACATTGACACAACCATCAATGAAAGTGCAAAACACAAAAAGCTCCTAACCCAAAACATACAGGAAATCCATGACACAATGAGATCAAACCTAAGGAAAATAGGTATAGAAGAGAGCAAAGATTCACAACTTAAAGGTCAGTACATATCTTCAACAAAATTATGGAAGAAAACTTCCCTAACCTAAAGAAAGAGATGCCCATAAACTTAAAAGGAGCCTACAGAACTCCAAATAGATTGGATCAGAAAAGAAATTCCCCGGGAAAGGGAATAACACTCGAAATGTATATAAGAAATACTCAAGTTAATAATAATAATAATAAATTAAAAAAAAGAAAAGAAATTCCTCCTGTCACATAATAGTCAAAACACCAAATGCACAAAACGAACAAATATTAAAAGCAGTAGAGGAAAAAGTTCAAGTAACATATAAAGGCAGACCTGTTGGAATCACACCAGACTTCTAAACACAGACTATGAAAGCTAGAAGATCCTGGGAAAATGTCATACAGAATCTAAGAGAACAGAAATGACAGCCAAGGCAAAACTCTCTATTAACAGAGATGAAGAAAAACAAGCTATTCCATGAAAAAAAACCTAATTTACACAATATCTTTCCACAAATCCAGCCCTACAAAGGATAATAAATGGAAAACTCCAACACAAGAAGGGATACTACACCCTAGAAAAAGCAAGAAAGTAATCTCCTTGCAACGACACCAAAAGAAGAGAGAAACCCAAACATAATTCCAAGTTTAACAACAACAACAAAACACAAAACAACAATAAATGTTCTCTAATATCTTTCAACACCAATGGAATCAATACCCCAATAAAAAGATATAGACTAACAGACTGGATATGTAAAAAAGAACCCAGCATGTTGCCCCATACAGGAAACACACCTCAGTGACAAAACCAGAAACTGTCTCAAAGTAAAAGGTTGGAAAGCATGTTTCCCAGCAAATGATCCCAAGAAATAAGCTGGAGTACTCATTCTAATATTAAATAAAATTGGCTTTCAATGTAAGTTATCAAAAAAGATAAGGAAGGAAATTTCATATTCATCAAAGGAAAAAATCAGGATGAACTATCAATCCTAAATATCTGTGCTACAAATGCAAGGACACATACATTAAAGAAAACCGTATTAAAGCTAAAATTACACATTGCACTTCACACAATAATAGTAGGAGATTTCAAGACCCCACTCTTATCAAGGACAGATCTTGGAAACAGAAATTAAACAGCAACATAGAGAAACTAAGAGAAGTTATGAACCAAATGCATTTAACAGATATTTATAGAACATTTCATCCTAAAACAAAAGAATATACCTTCTTTTCAGCACCTCATATTACCTTCTCCAAAACTGACCATATAATAGGTCATAAAACAGGCCTCAATAGATACAAGCAGATTGAAATAATTCCATGCATCCTATCAGATCACCATAGATTGAGACTGGTCTTCAATAACAACAAAAATTAGAGAAACCCCGCATAAACACAGTAGCAGAATAATGCTCTACACAAAGATAACTTGGTCAAGGAAGAAGTAAAGAAATTAAGATCTTTGTAGAATTTAATGAAAATGAAGGCACAACATATCATATCATATGGGACATAATAAAAGCAATGCTAGGAGGAAAACTCATGCCTTTAAGTAACTCCAAAAAGAAATTGGAGTTAGCATACACTAGCAGCTTGACAGTACACCTGGAGCACTGGAACAAGAGGAGTAGACAGTAGGAAATAATCAAATTCATGGCTGAAATCAACCAAGTAGAAACAAAATGAACTATACAACATATCAGCAAAACCAGGAGTTGGTTCTTTGAGAAAATATACAAGATAGATAAACCCTTAGCCAGACTAACCAGGAGCACAGAGACAGTATCCATATTGATAAAATGAATATGAGAAAAAGAGACATAACAACAGTAACTGAGGAAATTCAAAAAATCATCAGATCTTATTAAACAAAGTTTATATTCAACAAAACTAGAAAATCTGGAGAAAAAGGACAATATTCAACACAGATACCAGGTACCAAAGTTAAATCAGGGTCAGTTTAATCATCTAAATATTTATATAAACCCTAAAGAAATAGGAAACATTAAAAGTACCCCAACCAAAAAAAGCCCAGGACTAGATGAATTTATTGCACAATGCTATCAGACCTACAAAGAAGACCTAATTCCAATACTTTACAAACTATTCAACAAAATAGAAACAGAAGGAAAACTATGCAATTCATTCTGTGAAGCCACATTATGCCTTTACTTAAACCACACAAAGACATAAAAAAGAAAATTTCAGACCAATTTCCCTTATGAATATCTCACAAATGAAATCCAAGAACATATCAAAATTATTATCCATCATGATTAAGTAGGCGTCATGCCAAGGATAGAGGGAAGGTTCAGTGTACGGAAATCCACCAACATAATCCACATTTAAAAATCTCAAATGAGGTCAAAGGGATAAAAATTGAAAAGGAAGAAATCAACATATTACTATTTGCAGATGATTTGATAGGATACTTAATTGACCCTAAAAGTTCCACCAAAGAACTACTAAGCATGATAAACAACCTCGGCAATGTGGCTGGGTAAAAAATTAACTCAAACAACTCAGTAGCTTTCCTCTACGCAAAGGCTGAGAAAGAAGCTAGGGGAATAACACCCTTCACAAAAATCACAAATAACATAAAATACCTCAGTGTGACTGTAACCAAGCAAAAGAAAAATAGGTGTGACTAGGACTTCAAGTCTCTGAAGAAAGGAATTGAAGAAGAAATCAGAAGACAGAAAAACCTCCCATTCTCATGGATTGGTAGAATTAATATAGTAAAAATAGCCATTTTGCCAAAAGCAATCTACAGATTCAATACAATCCTATCCAAAATTTCAACTCAATTCTTCATAGAGTTAGAAAGAGCAATTTGCAAATTCATTTGAAACAAATCCAGGAGAGTAAAAACTATCCTCAGCAATAAAAGAACCTCTTGGGGACTCACCATCACTGACCTCTAGCTCTGTTACAGGGCAATAGTAATAAAAATACTGTATGTTATTGGTACAGAGACAGGCAGATAGAGCAAGGGAATAGATTTGAAGACATAGAAATGAACCCACACACCTATGGTCACTTGATCTTTGACAAAGTAGCTAAAACCATCCTGTGGGGGAAAAGATGGCATTTTCAACAAATGGTTCTGGTTCAGCTGGAGGTCAGCATGTAGAAGAATGCAAATTGATCCATTCTTATCTCCCTGTACAAAACTCAAGTCCAAGTGGATCAAGGACCTCCGCATCAAACCAGATACTCTCAAACTAATAGAAGATAAAGTGGGGAAGAGCCTCGAACACATGGGCACAGGTTTTTGTGTTTTTTTTTCCTGAACAGAACAACAGCACCTTAAACTCTAAGATCAAATCAACAAATGGGACCTCATAAAATTGCAAAGCTTCTGTAATTCAAAGGAAACTGTCAATGGGACAAATACAAACCAACAGATTAGGAAATTATCTTTACCAATCCTATATCTGATTGAGGGCTAGTATCCAATGTATACAATGAACTCAAGGAATTAGACTCCAGAGAATCAAATAACCCTATTAAATACTGGGTACAGGGTTAAACAAAGAATTCTCAACTGTGGAATATCTAATGAATGAGAAGCACTAAAGACATGCTCAACATCCTTGGTCTTCAGGGAAATATAAGTAAAAACAACCCTGATATTCTGCCCCAAACCAATCAAAATGGCTAAGATATAATCTCATCTGACATCAGCTGCAGGTGGGGATGTGGAGAAAGAGGAACACTCCTCCATTTTTGGTGGGATTGCAAGCTGGTACAAGTACTCCGGAAATCAGTCAGTCAGTTCTTCAGAGAATTGAACATATTACTAGGTGAGGACCCAGCTATACCTCTCCTGGGCTTACACACAAAGGATGCTCCAAAATATAAAAAGGACACATGCTCCAGTACGTTCACAGCAGCCTTTATAATATCCAGAAGCTGGAAAGAACCCAGATGTCCCTCAACAGAGGAATGGATACAGAAAATATGGCACATTTACTCAACGGAGTACTACTAAGCTATTAAAAATAATGACTACATGAAATTCATAGGTAAATTAATGGAAGTAGAAAATATTGTGAGGCAGCCCAAACACACACACACACACACACACACACAAACACACACACACACACACACAAACACACACACACACACACACACACACACACACACACACACACACACACACACAAACAGATGGTCTGTACTCACTGATAAGTGGATATTAGCCCAAAAACTCGGATTACCCAAGGTACAATTCACAGACCACATGAAGCTCAAGAAGAAGGAAGATCAAAATATGGATGCCTCAGTTCTCCTAAGAAGGGGAAACAAAAATATTCACAGGAAGAAATATCAGGACAAATTTCGTAGCAGAGACTGAAGAAAAGGCCATCCAGAGACTGCCCCACCTGGGAATCCAGCCCATATAGAGCCAACAAATCCAGACAATATTGCTGATGCCAAGAATTTCATGCTAACAGGAGCCTGGTATAGTTTTTTCCTCTGTAGGCTCTGTGAGCATACAAAGGTGAATGCTCACAGCCAACCATTGAATTGAGAACGGGGTCCCCGATGGAGCAGTTGAAGAAATGATTGAAGGATCGGAAGGGTTTTGCAACACCATAAGAACAACAATATCAATCAACCAATGATTTCAGAGACTAAACCACCATCCAATAAGTACACATGGACAGACCCATGGCTCTGGCTGCATATGTAGCAGAGGATGGCCTTGCTGGGTATCAGTAGTAAGAGAAGCCTTTGGTCCTGCCAAGGCTCTATTTCCCAGTGTAGGGGAATGACAGGGTGTGAAGGCAGAAAGGGTGGCTGGAGAAGACACTGATAGAATCATGGGGAGGGTTTATAGGCATGGTGTATGGGGTAGTGGGTTTATTGACTTGAAATTGGGAAAGGAGATAACATTTGAAATGTAAATAAAAATATCCAATATAAAAACTAAGATTATGATGCAAAGAACTGAATTGTTTTACTTCTGACAGTCTTAAAATATGGTTTGAAGAAAGAGCAGTTGAATAGACTGTGATCATATGGTCCAGGCAACACTTTAAGTTACTGCATTCCACACCTAGGATCTTAACACCTTTGTATAAAACAAAGAAAATAGATTAGATAGTATGTAAGCAAATACTTGTGGCCACAGTTCCCATTGTGGGCAAGGATATGCAGGAAACATACAACCGTCTTTTCTGTGCTACAACCTACCTAAATGTCAAGCTTTTCTTCTATTCTTAATTGGCTCACAGAAATGAAAATGTTTGTCTCTGACTCTCCCATGTTACCCACTAATTCCAAATTCATTAATTACACCTAAAGAAAATATGGATGCTGTCCAGTGATTCATATCTAGAATTAAACACACTATATTGTATTATAAATTAAACTGAAACACATGTACAGAAATAAATCACTCAGTAAAAAGTTATAACATTAAATTGTAAAGATAATTAATAATGTCAGTTCTACAAATATGAACACAGAAACAAACAAACAAAAAAAAAAGAAACCGTAAAATGGGAGGAGCTCGGTTGGCAGAGTGCATGCCTAGTCTCCAGGGAGTCCTGGTTTTGAGCTCAAGAAGGACATAAGATAAAATATGGTGATGCACACTTGAAATTCCAGCATTTTGAAACTACAGGTAGAAGGATCATGAAGTTCAAAGTTATCCTCAGCTAGTGAATGCAAGTTCTGTCTGGGTTATATGACACTCTGTGTCCAAAAAAAAGGGAAACAAGAAATAGCACATAATACGATACTTTAAAAAGAATAAACAAGTCTCAAGCAAGTGAGCCCAAGGTAATCAATGTGGATCTGATACCTGAAAATGAATTTAAAGAAAAACTATACAAAGATCAATGAGATCTAAGGGAACACAGATAAAGATGAGTGAAATTACATCAAGTTAGAAAGAAATGCAGTATATTAATGCAAAATTCAAGAAAGAGAGATTTTTTAAAAATAAAAGACCTTCAATATTAAATGTTCAGTAAGTAAAATGAAAATCTAATTGAATGGCTCAAGACAAGATTGAATCAAGAATAAGGAAAAATAGTTAAATTTGGAAGAATGGCTCTTTGAAACACTGCAGTCATGTCAAGAATATAAACCATGTATGGAATACCATTAATTAGGAGACATTTAGATTCTTGGAATATCATAATATAAAGAAAATAAAGGAAATTGCATAGAAAATGTATTGAATAAAAGAGAAGATAACACTCCAAATCATGGGTAAGATAGATAGACAGATAGATAGATAGATAGATAGATAGATAGATAGATAGATAGATAGATAGATAGATAGATAAAAAGTTAGATGATAGATAGATGGACAGATAGATAGATGTATAGAATACTTATACAACACCAAATTGTAGTGATGAGTATAAATCTTTATGGTGAAATATTTTATCTAACACAAAGAATGAAATTTAAATATGTACAGAAAATTACAAAATCCTATGGAAGCTTCTCTTCCTTATGCTAACAGCATATTCAACAGAAGAAACCATGAAAGCTAAGACAAAAATTTACATATTAGAAGTCCAGAAAAATGTCAATTATGATTATTATAGCTGACATAAATAAAGGAATAAATGAATGCTGAATTTGTCAGGGGGTTCTAACAGAGTAGACAAAATTGATTACATATTATATATCATTATGTCTCATATCTCATGTCTTTTATCTCATGACACATGTCACGTATCACATATCATATATCATATCATGTATCATCATATATCATAATCATTTATTATATGTTAATTAGTATATAAGTAATATATCATATACTGTGTATATTTATTATATTGGGGAATTAAACTGGTTTACAGGATGGAGAGCATGTAATCTAAATCTCTATCTCATGAGAAAAAGCCAAGAATCCTGGAATTGTTAAGTCCATAAGACTGGATGCCTCAATGCTCTCGATCTAGTGCTGGAATCCTGGGAGAATCATAGAAAGCTGCTGCTGTTTAGTCCACAATGCATGATTAAGTTGGATTTAATATTGGTCATGGCAACAGTACAGACAAACTTGCCTGTGAGAGTGAAGCAAACCAGTTTTCTTCTTCCATGCCCTTCCAGGCTGCTGCCAGGAGGCATGGCCCAGATTTAGGGTAAATTAGAGTGAATATTCCTGCTTCAAACAATCTATTTAAGAAAATCCCTCACATGTATAGGAAGACTCTTGGGTACCAGTTAATTCCAGCTGAAATTGGGTTTACAAATGAGATTAGCCATCACAAATACCTTAACATCAAAGTAGTAACTAAGGAAACTCAGGACCGACAAAATAGCATTAAAAAAAAAAAACAACCTTGATTGAGAGAGTTCTTCCAAAGGTGATGAACAATTCCCATCATGAAAGTATATGATAACAGAAATTTTACCACAATAGTCAACACATAGAAGAGCTTCAAGAAGGAAATAGAGGTGGTGAAAGGCTTCAGAAAGTACTGTCACTATCACACTGCTCACTGCTAGGCCTACCAAATGCTTCTTTGCTACCTCGTATTTCTTTGTCCAGGTTCCATGATGAGCTCTAGTAAAAGCCCAACTGTATGTCTTGTAGATCCTGCAGCACTTCCAGAACCCCCTGATGCCACTGGATACCAGAATGACTGGAACAGCCTTATATTTTAGATTTATTTCAAGTCTCAGAAGCAATCAAAGGTGATTTGTTGGTATTAATTTGGTACCACCAACTCTTTTTTTGTAGAGGAATTTTAATCAAGCAAGAGAGCTGCTCTGGCAAGGGATCACATATCCTGCTGCAATGTAGACATACAACACACCTTTAATCCCTCTGGCTGAAATTCAGACACCCCTTTGGAACATATTTTTAATCCCAAACAGTGATATCTAATTTAGGGGAAGATTGAGTGACTAATCAGAGAAAGTTTTAAGAGCATGACATCAACTCTTCATATCTTAAAAGGGAAGATCTGGACGCAATGATTCAAATGAAGATGACTCAAGCTCAGTTTAAAGTCATGTTTACAGGTAGAACGAAGAGGACTGCTGTTCTGTACCAGAAGCTGTGCAAGATGGAGATTCAATAAGAGTGATATGATAGAAATCATTCTTGTTGGTGAAATCAGGACACCTCAGTTTCAGATTATAACACACACACACACACACACACACACACACACACACACACACACACACACAAAGCCATCAGTCCTGATAAGCAATTGGGGATACTCTTTGGGGAGGTATGTTGGTTGGTGATGTTGTATTCCTGCATGCCCCCTCCCTATTTCCAGGTATTAAGATTCTGGAAGGTGACTGTACCAAATGTATCAATCCGAACTGCAATATCACAAGCAAAAAGAGGCAAGAGCTTTTAATGGTTGCTGAGGAATAGACTAAAGTAGAAAGTGTTAGAATAAGAAAGACAACACATTTCTTGGACAGTTTACTCTAATTGAAGTTTCCTAACCCCTTCATAGACTTATCCAGAACAATGGAATTCCCTAACCTCCTCCTGGAATTCTTCAGATCAAAGTAAAACTTAATACTAATGCCAACAGTATTGTATATTTCTGCCAATGATAATGTATGGGATATTAATGGACAATTGTAAACTAATCTTCTGGTGATAGAATTGGAAAAATGGTTGGCATACAAAGAAGTTTGCTGAGGAAGACCAGAAAAAGAAGGAACCCATAGTTCATATGACTAAAAAAATTACTCACCACAGAGAAATAAAGTTGGAAGAATTCAAGGATTAGTTGCCTGTTGATAGGTGCAAAAAGAAGAGATTTCCAAAATGAGAGCATTCCTGGTGTGAAAACAGTGAAATGGGAATAAATATTAAGCATGCAGCTTCTTCTCTTCAGCAGATATCATGAAAGCTATTCAAAATGGCATATAAAAAGATGACATTGAGACCCCGTGGGAAAGAGACCTCACCGCCTGGTCAGGTGGGCACTCCTGAGGCTGCAGAGCGGAAGAGACCACCAACACTGCCCACCCCTGCCCACATCCCTGGCCCAAGAGGAAAGTGTATAAGGCCTCTGGGCTCCCGTGGGGGGAGGGCACAGGAGCGGCAGGACCCCTGCCTGAGACACCGCCGGAACCTGAAGGAAACAGACCGGATAAACAGTTCTCTGCACCCAAATCCCGTGGGAGGGAGAGCTAAACCTTCAGAGAGGCAGACAAGCCTGGGAAACCAGAAGAGACTGCTCTCTGCACATACATCTCCAACGCCAGAGGAAAACACCAAAGGCCATCTGGAACCCTGGTGCACTGAAGCTCCCGGAAGGGGCGGCAGAGGTCTTCCTGGTTGCTGCCGCCGCAGAGAGTCCGTGGGCAGCACCCCGCGAGCAAACGTGAGCCTCGGGACCACAGGTAAGACCAACTTGTCTGTTGCAAGAAAGCTGCCTGGTGAAATCGGGACACACATAGGCAGAACTCCTCTAGGATCGGGCACGTCCTGTGTTTACCGGAAGTCCCACACCCGCGGATCACGGCCCGCAGCAGCTCTCTGCTCCCAGACCCCGTGGGAAAGAGACCTCACCGCCTGGTCAGGTGGGCACTCCTGAGGCTGCATAAGCTCCCGGAAGGGGCAGCACAGGTCTTCCTGGTTGCTGCCGCCGCAAAGAGCCCGTGGGCAGCACCCCGCGAGCGAACTTGAGCCTCGGGACCACAGGTAAGACCAACTTTTCTGCTACAAGAAAGCTGCCTGGTGAACTCAAGACACAGGCCCACAGGAACAGCTGAAGACCTGTAGAGAGGAAAACCTACACGCCCGAAAGCAGAACACTCTGTCCCCATAACTGACTGAAAGAGAGGAAAACAGGTCTACAGCACTCCTGACACACAGGCTTATAGGACAGTCTAGCCACTGTCAGAAATAGCAGAACAAAGTAACACTAGAGATAATCTGATGGCGAGAGGCAAGCACAGGAACACAAGCAACAGAAACCAAGACTACATGGCATCATCGGAGCCCAATTCTCCCACCAAAACAAACATGGAATATCCAAACACACCAGAAAAGCAAGATCTAGTTTCAAAATCATATTTGATCATGATGCTGGAGGACTTCAAGAAAGACGTGAAGAACTCCCTTAGGGAAACACAGGAAAACATTAATAAACAAGTAGAAGCCTACAGAGAAGAATCGCAAAAATCCCTGAAAGAATCTCAAAAATCCCTGAAAGAATTCCAGGAAAACACAATCAAACAGTTGAAGGAATTAAAAATGGAAATAGAAGCAATCAAGAAAGAACACATGGAAACAACCCTGGATATAGAAAACCAAAAGAAGTGACAAGGAGCTGTAGATACAAGCTTCACCAACAGAATACAAGAGATGGAAGAGAGAATCTCAGGAGCAGAAGATTCCATAGAAATCATTGACTCAACTGTCAAAGATAATGTAAAGCAGAAAAAGCTACTGGTCCAAAACATACAGGAAATCCAGGACTCAATGAGAAGATCAAACCTAAGGATAATAGGTATAGAAGAGAGTGAAGACTCCCAGCTCAAAGGACCAGTAAATATCTTCAACAAAATCATAGAAGAAAACTTCCCTAACCTAAAAAAAGAGATACCCATAGACATAAAAGAAGCCTACAGAACTCCAAATAGATTGGACAAGAAAAGAAACACCTCCCGTCACATAATTGTCAAAACACCAAATGCACAAAATAAAGAAAGAATATTAAAAGCAGTAAGGGAAAAAGGTCAAGTAACATATAAAGGCAGACCTATCAGAATCACACCAGACTTCTCGCCAGAAAATATGAAGGCCAGAAGATCCTGGACTGATGTCATACAGACCCTAAGAGAACACAAATGCCAGCCCAGGTTACTGTATCCTGCAAAACTCTCAATTAACATAGATGGAGAAACCAAGATATTCCATGACAAAACCAAATTTACACAATATCTTTCTAGAAATCCAGGACTACAAAGGATAATAAATGGTAAAGCCCAACATAAGGAGGCAAGCTATACCCTAGAAGAAGCAAGAAACTAATCGTCTTGGCAACAAAACAAAGAGAGTGAAAGCACACAAACATAACCTCACATCCAAATATGAATATAATGGGAAGCAATAATCACTATTCCTTAATATCTCTCAACATCAATGGCCTCAACTCCCCAATAAAAAGAAATAGATTAAGAAACTCGATACGCAACGAGGACCCTGCATTCTGCTGCCTACAGGAAACACACCTCAGAGACAAAGACAGACACTACCTCAGAGTGAAAGGCTGGAAAACAACTTTCCAAGCAAATGGTCAGAAGAAGCAAGCGGGAGTAGCCATTCTAATATCAAATAAAATCAATTTTCAACTAAAAGTCATCAAAAAAGATAAGGAAGGACACTTCATATTCATCAAAGGAAAAATCCACCAAGATGAACTCTCAATCCTAAATATCTATGCCCCAAATACAAGGGCACCTACATACGTAAAAGAAACCTTACTAAAGCTCAAAACACACATTGCACCTCACACAATAATAGTGGGAGATTTCAACACCGCACTCTCATCAATGGACAGATCATGTAAACAGAAATTAAACAGTGAGGTCGACAGACTAAGAGAAGTCATGAGCCAAATGGACTTAACAGATATTTATAGAACATTCTATCCTAAAGCAAAAGGATATACCTTCTTCTCAGCTCCTCATGGTACTTTCTCCAAAATCGACCATATAATGGGTCAAAAAACGGGCCTCAACAGGTACAGAAAGATAGAAATAATCCCATGCGTGCAATCTGACCACCACGGCCTAAAACTGGTCTTCAATAACAATAAGGGAAGAATGCCCACATATGAGGAAAATGAACAATGCTCTACTCAATGATAACCTGGTCAAGGAAGAAATAAATAAAGAAATTAAAAACTTTTTAGAATTTAATGAAAATGAAGGTACAACATACCCAAACTTATGGGACACAATGAAAGCTGTGCTAAGAGGAAAACTCATAGCGCTGAGTGCCTGCAGAAAGAAACAGGAAAGAGCAGATGTCAGCAGCTTGACAGCACACCTAAAAGCTCTAGAACAAAAAGAAGCAAAAACACCCAGGAGTAGAAGGCAGGAAATAATCAAACTCAGAGCTGAAATCAACCAATTAGAAACAAAAAGGACCATAGAAAGAATCAACAGAGCCAAAAGTTGGTTCTTTGAGAAAATCAACAAGATAGACAAACCCTTAGCCAGACTAACGAGAGGACACAGAGAGTGCGTCCAAATTAACAAAATCAGAAATGAAAAGGGAGACATAACTACAGATTCAGAGGAAATTCAAAAAATCATCAGATCTTACTATAAAAAACTATATTCAACAAAACTTGAAAATCTTCAGGAAATGGACAATTTCCTAGACAGATACCAGGTATCGAAGTTAAATCAGGAACAGATAAACCAGTTAAACAACCCCATAACTCCTAAGGAAATAGAAACAGTCATTAAAGGTCTCCCAACCAAAAAGAGCCCAGGTCCAGATGGGTTTAGTGCAGAATTCTATCAAACCTTCATAGAAGACCTCATACCAATATTATCCAAACTATTCCACAAAATTGAAACAGATGGATCACTACCGAATACCTTCTTCGAAGCCACAATTACTCTTATACCTAAACCACACAAAGACACAACGAAGAAAGAGAACTTCAGACCAATTTCCCTTATGAATATCGACGCAAAAATACTCAATAAAATTCTGGCAAACCGAATTCAAGAGCACATCAAAACAATCATCCACCATGATCAAGTAGGCTTCATCCCAGGCATGCAGGGATGGTTTAATATACGGAAAACCATCAACGTGATCCATTATATAAGCAAACTGAAAGAACAGAACCACATGATCATTTCATTAGATGCTGAGAAAGCATTTGACAAAATTCAACACCCCTTCATGATAAAAGTCCTGGAAAGAATAGGAATTCAAGGCCCATACCTAAACATAGTAAAAGCCATATACAGCAAACCAGTTGCTAACATTAAACTAAATGGAGAGAAACTTGAAGCAATCCCACTAAAATCAGGGACTAGACAAGGCTGCCCACTCTCTCCCTACTTATTCAATATAGTTCTTGAAGTTCTAGCCAGAGCAATCAGACAACAAAAGGAGATCAAGGGGATACAGATCGGAAAAGAAGAGGTCAAAATATCACTATTTGCAGATGATATGATAGTATATTTAAGTGATCCCAAAAGTTCCACCAGAGAACTACTAAAGCTGATAAACAACTTCAGCAAAGTGGCTGGGTATAAAATTAACTCAAATAAATCAGTTGCCTTCCTCTATACAAAAGAGAAACAAGCCGAGAAAGAAATTAGGGAAACAACACCCTTCATAATAGACCCAAATAATATAAAGTACCTCGGTGTGACTTTAACCAAGCAAGTAAAAGATCTGTACAATAAGAACTTCAAGACACTGAGGAAAGAAATTGAAGAAGACCTCAGAAGATGGAAAGATCTCCCATGCTCATGGATTGGCAGGATTAATATAGTAAAAATGGCCATTTTACCAAAAGCAATCTACAGATTCAATGCAATCCCCATCAAAATACGAATCCAATTCTTCAAAGAGTTAGACAGAACAATTTGCAAATTCATCTGGAATAACAAAAAACCCAGGATAGCTAAAGCTATCCTCAACAATAAAAGGACTTCAGGGGGAATCACTAACCCTGAACTCAAGCAGTATTACAGAGCAATAGTGATAAAAACTGCATGGTATTGGTACAGAGACAGACAGATAGACCAATGGAATAGAATTGAAGACCCAGAAATGAACCCACACACCTATGGTCACTTGATTTTTGACAAAGGAGCCAAAACCATCCAATGGAAAATAGATAGCATTTTCAGCAAATGGTGCTGGTTCAACTGGAGGTCAACATGTAGAAGAATGCAGATCGATCCATGCTTATCACCCTGTACAAAGCTTAAGTCCAAGTGGATCAAGGACCTCCACATCAAACCAGACACACTCAAACTAATAGAAGAAAAACTAGGGAAGCATCTGGAACACATGGGCACTGGAAAAAATTTCCTGAACAAAACACCAATGGCTTACGCTCTAAGATCAAGAATCGACAAATGGGATCTCATAAAACTGCAAAGCTTCTGTAAGGCAAAGGACACTGTGGTTAGGACAAAACGGCAACCAACAGATTGGGAAAAGATCTTTACCAATCCTACAACAGATAGAGGCCTTATATCCAAAATATACAAAGAACTCAAGAAGTTAGACCGCAGGGACACAAATAACCCTATTAAAAATGGGGTTCAGAGCTAAATAAAGAATTCACAGCTGAGGAATGCCGAATGGCTGAGAAACACCTAAAGAAATGTTCAACATCTTTAGTCATAAGGGAAATGCAAATCAAAACAACCCTGAGATTTCACCTCACACCAGTGAGAATGGCTAAGATCAAAAACTCAGGTGACAGCAGATGCTGGCGAGGATGTGGAGAAAGAGGAACACTCCTCCATTGTTGGTGGGATTGCAGACTGGTACAACCATTCTGGAAATCAGTCTGGAGGTTCCTCAGAAAATTGGACATTGAACTGCCTGAGGATCCAGCTATACCTCTCTTGGGCATATACCCAAAAGATGCTTCAACATATAAAAGAGACACGTGCTCCACTATGTTCATTGCAGCCTTATTCACAATAGCCAGAAACTGGAAACAACCCAGATGCCCTTCAACAGAGGAATGGATACAGAAAATGTGGTACATCCACACAATGGAATATTACTCAGCTATCAAAAACAGCGAGTTTATGAAATTCGTAGGCAAATGGTTGGAACTGGAAAATATCATCCTGAGTGAGCTAACCCAATCACAGAAAGACATACATGGTATGCACTCATTGATAAGTGGCTATTAGCCCAAATGCTTGAATTACCCTAGATCCCTAGAACAAACGAAACTCAAGACGGATAATCAAAATGTGAATGCTTCACTCCTTCTTTAAATGAGGAAAAAGAATACCCTTGGCAGGGAAGGGAGAGGCAAAGATTAAAACAGAGACTGAAGGAACACCCATTCAGAGCCTGCCCCACATGTGTCCCATACATATACAGCCACCCAATTAGACAAGATGGATGAAGCAAAGAAGTGCAGACTGACAGGAGCCGGATGTAGATCGCTCCTGAGAGACACAGCCAGAATACAGCAAATACAGAGGCGAATGCCAGCAGCAAACCACTGAACTGAGAATAGGATCCCCGTTGAAGGAATCAGAGAAAGAACTGGAAGAGCTTGAAGGGGCTCGAGACCCCATATGTACAACAATGTCAAGCATCCAGAGGACTAAGCCACAACCTAAAGTCTATACATGGACTGACCCTGGACTCTGACCCCATAGGTAGCAATGAATATCCTAGTAAGAGCACCAGTGGAAGGGGAAGCCCTGGGTCCTGCTAAGACTGAACCCCCAGTGAACTAGACTATGGGGGGGAGGGTGGCAATGGGGGGAGGGTTGGGAGGGGAACACCCATAAGGAAGGGGAGGGGGGAGGGGGATGTTTGCCCGGAAACCGGGAAAGGGAATAACACTCGAAATGTATATAAGAAATACTCAAGTTAATAAAAAAAAAAAAGATGACATTGAAAAGAGAAGACTCTTAGTTCTAGCACTAGGGAGCAAAAGGAAGATCAAAAACAAAAGGAAACATTAATGGATACATTGCATTTTGGAGCCAAGAGAACAACATGCTATGGCACTTGAGACTTCCTGGGCCAATGGAGATAAATTTCAGTCTGTGCATTGACTGTACTTTTGCAGTATTCTGTAGATTTAAATTCTTTAATATATAAGTTTAGTGACAATAGCTAACTGAATTAATGGGTGATAAATCCAGCAGGACCATGTTCACAGTGTTCTTCCCCTAACTTATTTTTCACCTGCATGTAAAGGGAGGAGATATGCCAGTGAAATTACCATTTGCTGAATGACCTGAGTTCAATGCTCAAAACCCATAGTGAAAGTTAAGAAACATCATGCTGCAAGTTGTCCTCTGATCTTTATACATGGGCTTACACACACACACACACACACACATACACACACACACACACACACACACACAAACACACTACTGCTACTACCATTGATAATAGTAATGAAAAGTAAAGATTAAAGGTATTGAAGCTACATACTAATCATTACTAAGGTATCATTGGATTATGCTGACCTATGTGTACATGTGGTCATTCAACTTATGCCTTCTAAAGCAAGATATCTACCTAGGTCATGTTTATAGGTGCATAATTAGAAATAATTTTGAAAATAAAATCAGGTCAGGTTGATGTTCTTCATGATCTTAAGGTATATTTTTCTAGCTTCGCTCTTGTTCTGTGTCTGTCACTCATGTAATTCATGATTGTTCTTTTTTATCTTGTCTGTTTTTTAAATAAATAAATAAAACATAGAAAGCATATTAAACATTCAATATAAACATAATTAATGGACTTTACCATCAATCCTCAAGCATTCCAAATAGAGCACAGAAAAACAATGGTGTTCAAAACAATTGGAAGAAAATCAGCAGAATGCCTAAAACAGGTCTTTAACTATCAACAATAAACTTGAATGTGAATAGAATAAATTCTCCAATAAGACTACATAGACCTACCTCAGTATGGATCAAAAATCAAGAACAAATACATTTCCACCTAGAAATACATTTCTTTTCCACTGATGACACCAACTGAGTATGAAAAATACAAAGTGGCATTATACATTGAAAGGCTCAAAAAGGGAAAGAGGTGAGAGTTTGAGAGAAATTAGGGGTTGAAGGAGAATGTTTACCCAAAGAAAAGACATGTAAAATGCCACATAAAAAGACTTAAAGGGTATAAGGATAGTAGAAGTCATGCGAAAAGAAGGTATAGAGGGGTATTCTAAGTGTTGATGGAATTAAGTGGCAATGTGTTGGGGGAATGGGAAGAATAGAAAGGGTAGTGGATAGATTAACCAAAACTAAGTTTACATTAAAAAATCTTATGGAAACTCACTAGTTAATAAGCTAATTTCCAATCAGAGCTTAGCCAGCTACGTGGGGCTGATAAGGCTATGGATCCTAGTGAAGAACCTGCTACTGCCAATTTCCTAATGAGTGCAAATTATAACTATATTCCAAATACTTACTTCTAAATTCACAGATAAACGTAGCTCTCAAACATCATCAAAAAATATTTATTCCAGTGATTGAGGCCATTACAAAAAGACACAATTGGTCACAATACATAGAACAGATTGTGGATTTACAACTCCAATTTAGGTATCTACAACACAATTGCTACAGCTAAATTTCAGTGAACATTACAGAAGAGGAAGCACAAAGATTACAAGTGGAATGGAAATTCTTACTGCATGATTATATTTTGAAGATATGGCAAAGACGCTATACCCACGAAATCGTAAGAATATGACTGCCTGAATAAAAGTTGAACAATGGCAATACCAGATGACATGTTAATGTGATTTAGGAAATATAACAGGTCCACACTACCTGGGGGTAATGAGATGATGCCTCCTAATGGAGAACCTACTACCTGAGTTTCCTAGTGAGTATGCTTAGATGAAGAGATACAGGCAGTAAAAACTGCTGAGAAAAAGAATTACTCTTCCTTAATAATATGCTGCCATAAGTGGTTATCAAATGCCAAATGATTAATCCTAGACAGTTGCAAATGAGCAACTCTAAAATTGGTCACCAGATTATATTAATATATAACAATAAATATATAACAATATATATAACAATATATAACTATATATACATATATATGTATATATAATTAAATAAGAAAAAGGCCATAAAGTTTGAGAGGGACAGGGTTGAAGTTGGCATGGAAGAATGTAGAATTAGAAAGGATAGGAGAGAATGGTATAAATGAGACAAATGCTTAGAAATCAATTTTATCATAGAGTAAACTCAGATTGACTATACAAATTTATTTTGCTGTGTCACTTCCATTTATATACATATTATACTTTAATTGATTCCATACACAGTAGTATCATTTCTTTACCTCCATTCTACCTCTATTCAAATCCATTTTCTTTTCTATACTTCCTCTTCTACTTTCAGGTTATATGTACTATATATTCACATACTTTGCCTCCCTAGCCCCTCCTAAGGGTATTCTTGTTCCCCTTTTAAAGAAGGAATGAAGCATCTGCATTTCAGTCATCCTTGTTGAGTTTCATGTGTTCTGTGCATGTACAGTAATTTGAGCATTTGGGCTAATATCCACTTATCAATGAGTGCATACCATATGTGTTTTTCTGTGATTGGGTTAGCTCACTCAGTATGATATTTTCCAGTTCCATCCATTTGCCTACGAATTTCATAAAGTCATTGTTTTTGATAGCTGAGTAATATTCCATTGTGTAGATGTACCACATTTTCTGTATCCATTCCTCTGTTGAAGGGCATCTGGGTTCTTTCCAGCTTCTGGCTATAATAAATAAGGCTGCTATGAACATAGTGGAGCACGTGTCTTTGTTATATGTTGGGGCATCTTTTGGGTATATGCCCAAGAGAGGTTATAGCTGGGTCCTCAGGTAGGTCAATGTCCAATTTTCTGAGGAACCTCCAGACTGATTTCCAGAATGGTTGTACCAGTCTGCAATCCCACCAACAATGGAGGAGTGTTCCTCTTTCTCCACATCCTCGCCAGCATCTGCTGTCACCTGAGTTTTTGATCTTAGCCATTCTCACTGGTGTGAGGTGAAATCTCAGGGTTGTTTTGATTTGCATTTCCCTTATGACTAAAGATGTTGAACATTTCTTTAGGTGTTTCTCAGCCATTCGGCATTCCTCAGCTGTGAATTCTTTGTTTAGCTCTGAACCCCATTTTTTAATAGGGTTATTTGTTTCCCTGCGGTGTAACTTCTTGAGTTCTTTGTATATTTTGGATATAAGGCCT
This sequence comes from Rattus norvegicus, assembly GCF_021556685.1. NCBI lineage: Eukaryota > Metazoa > Chordata > Mammalia > Rodentia > Muridae > Rattus > Rattus norvegicus. The sequence continues at coordinate 81,111,835 of NC_141554.1, read as the reverse complement.
CTATCTGTTGTAGGATTGGTAAAGATCTTTTCCCAATCTGTTGGTTGCCGTTTTGTCCTAACCACAGTGTCCTTTGCCTTACAGAAGCTTTGCAGTTTTATGAGATCCCATTTGTCGATTCTTGATCTTAGAGCGTAAGCCATTGGTGTTTTGTTCAGGAAATTTTTTCCAGTGCCCATGTGTTCCAGATGCTTCCCTAGTTTTTCTTCTATTAGTTTGAGTGTGTCTGGTTTGATGTGGAGGTCCTTGATCCACTTGGACTTAAGCTTTGTACAGGGTGATAAGCATGGATCAATCTGCATTCTTCTACATGTTGACCTCCAGTTGAACCAGCACCATTTGCTGAAAATGCTATCTTTTTTCCATTGGATGGTTTTGGCTCCTTTGTCAAAAATCAAGTGACCATAGGTGTGTGGGTTCATTTCTGGGTCTTCAATTCTATTCCACTGGTCTATCTGTCTGTTGTCTTTTCAATGATCGTTTTAGTTACTTCTCGTTTTTAATGTTATTTTTCTTGGATATTTTCTGTATTTCAAATGTTATTTCATTTCACCTCTCTCCCGTACCTCCTCCACCTCCCCCTGATTCTATAAGAACGATCCCACTCCCATCCACTCCATCCTCAACACCCTGGAATTACCCTACATTGGCGAAACAAGCCGTCACAGAATCAAGGGCATTTCCTCCTATTGAAGCTGAACAATGCCCATCCTCTGCTACATATGTGGCTGGAGTCATGGGTCCCTCCATGTGTACTCATTGGTTGGTGGTTTTGTCCCTAGGATCTCTGCCAGGGCCCATTTGGTTGATATTGTTCTTCCTATGGGTTTGCAAACTCCTTAAGCAACTTCAGTCTTTTCTCTAACTCCTCCAATGGGATCCCCTTTTTCAGTCCAGTGGTTAGCTGCAACCATTCTCTTCTGTATCACAGGGCTCTAGCAGAGCCTCTCCGGAGGCACCCATATCTGGTAACTTTGGTTTAGGATGTAGGTTTGTTTATTCTTTGTTTATACTTTAGGTTTAGGAGTTCTCCTGTGGAATTTTTGGGATAACTTAAGTATACAATCATATCATCTGCAATTGACTTCTTCTTTCAAATTTGTATCCTTTTGAACTATTTTTGTTGACTGATTGATCTGGCTAGGACTTTGATTACTATATTGAAGAAATATGGAGGGAGTGGGCAGCCTTGTCTAGTCCTTGATTTTAGTGGATTTCCTTCAAGTTTCTCTCCATTATTTTGATGTTGGCTACTAGTTTGCTGTATATTGCTTTTATTATGTTTAGGTATGGGCCTTGAATTCCTGATCTTTCCAAGACTTTTAACATGAAGTGGTGTTGAATTTTATCAAATGCTTTCTCAGAACCTAGTGAGATGATAATGTAGATTTTTATTTCAGTTTGTTTATATAGAGGATCATACTGATAGATTTATGCATATTAAACGATCCCTGCATCCGTGGGATGAAGCCTACTTTAACATAGTGAGTGATGGTTTTGATGTGGTCTTGGATTTGGTTGGCAATAATTTTATTGAGTATTTTTGCATTGATGTTCAATAAGGGAAATTGGCCTGAAGTTCTCTTTCTTTATTGGGTCTTTGTGTGGTTTTGGTATAAGCATAATTATGACTTCATGGAAGGAATTTGGCAGTGCTCTGTCTGTTTCTATTTTGTGGAATAGTTTGGACAGTGTTGGTATGAGGTCTTCTTTGAAGGTCTGAAAAATTCTGCACTAAACCCATTTGGTCCTGAGCTTGTTTTGGTTGGGAGACTTTTAATGACTGATTTTATTTCCTTAGGGGTCATGGTAATGTTTATATTGTTTATCTAATTCTGATGTACTTTGGTACCTGGCATCTGTCCAGAAAATTGTCCATTTCATCCAGATTTTCCAGTTTTGTTGAGTATAGGCTTTTGTAATAGGATCTGATGATTTTTTATATTTCCTCAGGTTCTGTTGTTATGTCTCCCTTTTCATTTCTAATTTTGTTAATTTGGATATTCTCTCTGTGTCCCACCAACAATGCAGGAGTGTTCATCTTTCCCCACATCCTTGCCAGCATCTACTGTCACCTGAGTTTTTGAACTTAGCCATTTTGACTGGTATGTTGTGGAATCTCAGGGTTGTTTTGATTTGCATTACCCTGATGATTAAGAATGTTGAACATTTTTTAGGTGATTCTCAGCCATTTGATAGTCCTCAGCTGTGAACTCTTTGTTTATTTCCCAAAACCATTTTTAATAGAGCTACTTGATTCTCTGGAGTCTAACTTCTTGAGTTCTTTGTATATATTAGATATTAATTATCTATCAGATGTAGAATTGGCAAAGATTTTTTCCCAATCTGTAGGTTGCCACTTTGTCCTGTTGACAATGTTCTTTGCCTTATAGAAGCTTTGAAATTTTATGAGGTTCCATTTGTTGATTCTTGATCTTAGAGAATAAGCCATTAGTGTTCTGTTCTGGAAAATTTCCCTGTGTCTATGTGTTTGAGGGTTTTCCCTACTTTCTCTTCTATTACTGTCAGTGTATCAATTTTATGTGGAGGTCCTTGATCCACTTGGACTTTACCTTTGTCCAGGGTGATAAGAATGAATCAATTTGCTTTCTTCTGCATGCTGACTGTCAGTTGAGCAAGCAACAATTCTTGAAAATACTATCTTTTTTCCCCCCTGGATGGTTTTAGCTACTTTGTCAAAGATCAGGTGACCATAGGTATGTGGGTTCATTTCTGGGTCTTCATTTCCATTCAAGTGATTCACTTGCCTATCTCTGTACCAACAATACCACACAGTTTTTATGACTATTGTTCTGTAATTCATCTTGAGGTCAGGGATAGTGATTCCCCCAGAAGTTCTTTTATTGTTGAGAATAGTTTTAGCTATCTATTTTTTATTCCAAATGAATTTGCAAATTGCTCTTTCTAAATCTATAAAGACTAAAATGGAATTTTGATGGGGATTGCATTGAATCTGTAGATTGCTTTTGGCAAAATGGCCATTTTTACTATATTAATCCTTCCAATCCACGGGTTTTCGTTCTGTTTTCTGAGATCTTCTTTGATTTCTTTCTTTAGAGACTTGAAGTTCTTGTCATAAAAAACTCTCACTTGTTTGGATATAGTCACACCAATTTATTTTATATGGTTTATGACTATTTTGATTGATTTTTCCACAATTTTCTTCTTGGTCTCTTTATCCTTTGAGTAGAGGAAGGCTACTAATATGCTTGAGTGAATTTTATACCTCACCACTTTGCTAAAGTTGTTAATCAGGTTCAGGAGTTCTCAGGTAGAATTTTGGGGTCACTTCATATCATCCGCAAATAGTGATATTTTGACTTCTTCATTTCCAATTTGTATCCCTTTGACCTCTATTTTTTGTCTAATTGCTCTAGTTAGGAATTCAAGTACTATATTTAATGGACAAGGAAAGAGTGGGCAGCCTTATCTAGTCCCGGATTTTAGTGGTATTGCTTCAAGTTTCTCTCCATTAAGTTTGATGTTGGCTACTGGTTTTGGATAGTTCTTTTTGTTTCTACTTGGTTGATCTCAGACCTGAGTTTTATTATTTCCTGCCATCTATTCCTCTTGGGTGTATTTGCTTCTTTTTGTTCTAGAGCTTTCATGTTTTCTTTCAGACTGCTAGTGTATGCTCTCCCCAGTTTCTTTTTGGAGACACACAGAACTGTGAGTTTTCCTCTTAGTACTGATTTCATTATGCCCACTCATTTTGGGTATGCTGTGCCTTCATTTTCATCAAATTCTAAAAGTCTTTAATTCCTTTCTTTATTACTTGCTTGGTCAAATTATCATTGAATAGAGCATTTTTCAGCTTCCATGTGTAGTGTCTGTCTTTGTTACTGAGGTGCATTTTCTGTATTCAGCAAAATGCTGGGTCCTGTTTTCATATCCAGTCAGTTAATCTATGTCTTTTTGTTGGAGTATTGAGTACATTGACATTAAGAGATATTAAGGAAAAGTGATTGTTGCTTCCTGGGTTTTGTTTGTTTGTTTGTTTGTTTGTTTGTTTGTTTGTTTTTAGAGGTGGAATTATGGCTTTGTGGCTATCTTCTATTTGGTCTATTGAAAGAAGATTACTTTCTTGTTTTTTCTAGGGTGTAGTTCCTCTCCTTGTGTTGGAATTTTCCATCTATTATCCTTTGAGGGCTGGATTTGTGGAAATCCTTTGTGTAAATTTTTTTCATGGAATATCTTGGTTTCTCCATCTATGCTAATTGAGAGTTTTTCTGGGTATAGTAGCCTGGGCTGGACTTTCTCTTCTCTTAGGGAAGAGATATGTCCACCTATATATGGTTCTTAACTGTTTTCCCTCATTACTCTTAATATTCTTTATTTTGTGGATTTGGTATTTTGATTATTATGTGAGTAACATAATATAGTATGCTGTAAGTGATTATTCTGCTTCTTTTCTATTTGCATTTATTTTTCTTTTACTTCCTTATTTTTATTGTAACAAGATCAAGTATTATAAGGAGTAAGAATCATGAGAGTGCTCATTCTTGACATTAGAAGAATTTTTTTTCAATATGTTTTCCCCATTCACAATGATGTTGCATATAGACTTACAACTTGGACCCTATGTTCTAATGGAATAATTATTAAGGCTTTGATTAAAATGTTTTTTGTTTTTATTAGATAATTTTTATATATACATTTCAAATATTATCCCCTTTTCCCCACCTAACCACCCAACACTTCCCGCCTCCCTGCCCTGACATTTCCCTATACTGGGGGGAGGGTTGTTCTAGCCTTGGCAGGAGCAAGGGCTTCTCCTCCCTCTGGCACACAACAAGGACATCCTCTGCTATATATGTAGGTGGAGCCATGTGTCTGTCTATGTGTACTCTTTGGATGGTGGTTTAGTCACTGGGAGCTCTGGTTAGTTGAGATTGTTGTTCTTACGGGGTTGCAAGCCCCTTCGGCTCCTTCAATCCTTTTTCTAACTCTTCCATTGGAAACCCTGTTCTCAATTCAATGGTTGGCTGAGAGCATTTGCCTCTGTATTTGTCAGGCTCTGGCAGAGCCTCTCAGGAGACAGCTATATCAGGCTCCTGTCAGCATGCACTTCTTGGCATCAGCAATAATGTCTGGGTTTGGTGTCTATATGTATATGGGCTGGATCCCCAGGTGGGGCAGTCTCTGGATGGTCTTTCCTTCAGTCTCTGCTCCAAACTTTGTCTCAGTATTTCCTCCTATGATTATTTTGGTTCTCCCTTCTAAGAAGGACTGAAGCATCTGCACCTTTGTTGTCCATCTTTTTGAGCTCCATGTGGTCTATGGATTGCATCTCCAGGGAATCCCAGACACAATGACGAGATCAAACCTCAGGATAATATGTATAGAAGAGAATGAAGATTTCCAAATTATATGACCAGCAAATATTTTATTTTAATTGATTACTTTATTTATTTAAATTCAAGATATTACCCAGCTCCTGGTCCTCTCCCCCACTGTTCTTCATCCCATTTCCCCTGCCACTTTCCTCTGAAAAGATGCTCCCTCTCCCAGGGCATCCCCATTTCCTGGAGTCTCAATTTTCTATGTATTAGGCATATCCATTGCTACTGAGGCCAGACAAAGCAATGCGCTGCTATATATTTGCTGGGGGAATCAGACCAGTCTGTGCATTCTCTTTGGTTGGTAGCTTAGTCTCTAGCTTCTTTCAGGGATCCTGCTTAGTTGAGACTGTTAATCTTCCTATGGGGTTACCATCCCCTTCAGCTCCTTCAATACTTCCCCTTATTCTTCCAAAGAGGTTCCAACTTCACTCTCATGATTGTTGTAAGTATCTACATCTGTCTTAGTCAGTGGCTAGTAGGGCCTCTCAGAGGACAGCCATGCTATGCTTCTGTTTGTAAGCACATCATAGCATTAGTGATAGTGTCAGGCATTGTTGCCTCCCCAAGAGATGGATCCCAAGTTGGGCAGGTCACTGGACAGCCATTCTTTCAGTCCCTGCTGCAGTTTTGTCACTGCATGTCCTTTAGATAGGAACAATACTGGGTCAGAAATTTTGATGGAGGGTTGGTAACCCTATATACCCTCTTGGGAAACTCTACCTAGAAGAAGTAGTTTCTTCAGGTTTCCTCTCCCCACTGTTGTACATTTCTATTAAGGTCACATCCATTGAGTCCTGGGAGTCTCTCATATCTCAGGTCTCTGGATCTTTCTAGAGAGTACCCCACTCCCAGAAGCTGCATATTTCTACTCATTATCATGGCCCTCTTGGTTTCTTTCCTATTCCCCATATATTATCCTTCCTCCCTCCTCCCCTCCCCCTCTTCTCTCTCATCAACCTGTCTCTCTCCTTCTGCCTACCATGATTATTTTATTCCCCATTCTATGTGGAACAAAAGCATCCTCACTTAAGCCTTCCTTCTTCTTAATCTTCTTATGATCAGTGGGTTTTTTTTGTGAGTAGTCTTACTTTTTGGCTTATGTCCACCTATCCATGAGTACATAGCATGAATGTGTCCTTTTGGGTCTGGGCTACATCATTCAGGATGATGTATTCTAGTTCCATCCATTCACCTGTGAAATTCATGTTGTCCTCATTTTTAAAATCTGAATAGTACTCCATCGTGTAAATGAACTACATTTTGTATCCATTTTTTAACTGAGGGATATCTGTGCTGTTTCTTGCTTCTGGCTTTTGCAATTAAGGCTATTATGAAAATAGTGGATCCTGTATCCTTGTTGTATGGTGGAGCATCTTTTGGGTATATGCCCACAATTGATATAGCTAAGTTGTCAGGTAGAACAATTTCCAATTTTCTGGAGAACCATCATACTGATCTCCAGGGTGGTTTACCAGTTTGTAATCCCACCAGCAATGGAGGAGTGTTCCTCTTTCTCTACATTTTTGCCAGCATCTGCTGTCACTTCAGTTTTTTATCTTAGCCATTTTGATTAGTGCAAGATGGGATTTCAGGGTTATTTTTGATTTGCATTTGTCTGATTATTAAGGACTTTGAACATTTAAGTGGTTCTTGGCCATTTGAGATTCCTCTGTTGAAAATTCTGTTTAGCTTTGTACCCCATTTTTTTCTCCATCTTTATTAACTTGGGTATTTCTTATTTACATTTCGCTTGTTATTCCACTTCCCGGTTTCCAGGCCAACATCCCCCTAATCCCTCCCCCTCCCCTTCTTTATGGGTGTTCCCCTCCCCATCCTTCCCCCATTATCGCCCTCCCCCCAACGATCATGTTCACTGGGGGTTCAGTCTTGGCAGGACCAAGGGCTTCCCCTTGCGCTGGTGCTCTTACTAGGTTATTCATTGCTACCTATGAGGTTGGAGCCCAAGGTCAGTCCATGTATAGTCTTTGGGTAGTGGCTTAGTCCCTGGGGGCTCTGGTTGGTTGGCATTGTTGTTCATATGGGGTCTCAAGCCCCTTCAAGCTCTTTCAGTCCTTTCTCTGATTCCTTCAACAGGGGTCCCGTTCTCAGTTCAGTGGTTTGCTGCTGGCATTCGCCTCTGTATTTGTCATATTCTGGCTGTGTCTCTCAGAAGAGATCTACATCCAGTCCCTGTCAGCCTGCACTTCTTTGCATCCATCTTATCTAGTTTGGTGGCTGTATATGTATGGGCCACATGTGGAGCAGACTCTGAATGGGTGTTCCTTCAGCCTCTGTTCTAAACTTTGCCTCCCTATTCCCTCCCAAGGGTGTTCTTGTTCCCCCTTTAAAGAAGGAGTAAAGCATTCACATTTTGGTCATCCTTCTTGAGTTTCATGTGTTCTGTGCATCTAGGGTTGTACCCCATTTTTAAATTAAGTTATTTAGTTTTTTAGATTCTAGCTTCTTGAATTCATTATATATTTTGGATATTATATCTCTATTTGAAGTAGAGTTAGTGAGGTATTCTCCTAATCTGTAGGCTGCCATTTTTTTTACTATTGTTAGTGTCCTTTGACTTTCAGAAATTTTTCAGTTTCATGAGTTCCCATTTATCAATTGTTGATCTTAGAGCCTGATCCATTGGTGTTCTGTTTAGGAAAAATTTTCCCTTTCCAATGAGATCAAGGCTCTTTTGACTTTCTCTTCTTTTCGATTCAGTGTATCTAGTTTTACATTGAGGTCCTTGATCCACTTGGATTTGACCTTTGTACAAGGTGATAAATATGGATGTATTTTCAGCCTCTTACATACAGACCACCAGATAGACAAGCACCATTTGTTGAAGATACTTTCTTTTTTCCATGGTATGACTTTTGGCTTCTCAAAGATCAAATGTCCATAGATGTGTGGGTTTATTTCTAGGTCTTTGATTCTATTTCATTTATCGACCTGTCTGTCTCTGTACCAATAACATGCAATCTTTATCACTATTTCTTTGTCATACAGCTTGAGGTCAGGCATGTGGATTACCTCATATCTTTTACTGTTGAGAATAAATTTGGCTATCCTGGGCTTTCTGTTTTTCCATGTAAAGTTGAGTATTGTTTTTTTTTCCATGTCTGAGAAGAATTGTGTTGGAATTTCGATGGAGATTGTATTGAAACTGTAGATTGCTTTTGCTAATATGGCCAGGTTTGCTATGTTAATCGTACCAAACCATAAGCCTGGGAGATCTTTTGATATTCTGGGGTCTTCATTGATTTCTGTCTCCAGAGACTTCAAGTTCTTGTCATACAGTTCTTTCACTGGTTACATAAGAGCCACACCAAGATATTTTATATAACTTGTGGCTATTATAAAGGGTGCTATTTCTTTCTTAGCCTGTATAGTATTTATATAAAAGAAGGTCATTGACTTGTTGGTTAATTTTATATCCAGCCACTTTGCTAAAGTATCAGTTGTAAGACTTCTCTGGTGGAATTTTGGGGGTCATTTATGTATACAATCATATCATCTGCAAATAGTGGCACTTAGACTTCTTCATTTCCAATTGCTATTCCCTTTATCTTTTGTTGTCTAATTGCTCTAGGTAAGACTTCAAGTCCTCTATTGAATAGATAGGGAGAGAGTGGGAAGCCTTGTCTTTTTTTTTTTACCAGTTGTGTTGTTTTTATTTTATTAAAATGTTCATATGAGACTAATTCATAGAGACCAAAAGTAGATTTCTTGACTGGACAGGGGCCAGGATGGAGAGTGACCATATGGCATATGTTTTTGTGGTGAGGAAAAAAATCTGAAATACACTGTGATACTGTTCCAGAAATCATACTCAAAAATCACTGAATTACATGTATACTTTAAATGTGTAAGCTAAAGGAAATGATAAATATAACTTAATCCTGCACTAAAAACAGATTTAGTTTGCTATTCTCCTACGGACCTTGCAATACTATCAAGCATTTAACAGTTGCAGAAGCAGTTCAAGTTCTTTGTGCTCTAAACAGGTTCAGGATATGGCATGGACTGTGTGTCTTTGCCCTGTATATCGCACCAACACTCTATTTATGTGCAATTTTTTAAGGATGATCAATGTAGGATCTTCTCTTTTTGATTATAGTAATTAATTCCATCATTACTCTGGTCTTTTTTTTTTAGATGTATCTATTATGTATATAGCATTGTGTTCTGTCTGTGTGTATGCCTGCAGGCCAGAAGAGGGCACTAGATCTCACTATAGACAGTTATGAGTCTCCACATGGATGCTGGGAATTGAACTCCACATCTGGAAGAGCAGACAGTACTCTTAACCTCTGAGCCATCTCTCCGGCTTCATTCCTCAGGTCTTATGTCACTTGCTGCAAAGAAAATGTATCATTGTCATTGTGAATTACATTTAATTGCACTCATTACACATGTAATTTGTAATTATTTGGAGAGTTTTACCAAGGTTGCTGCTATAGGGCAGCTTAAGGAACAGGTCTTATGTGAAAGAATGTAAAATTATCCAGATGTTTTCTGTTCTGGGGTTGACAGAGTGGGAGTCTAAAAATTAGGTGAGACTCGGAATATTTTACAGATAGTGCAATAAAATAGGTTATTCAGCCATAAATTTCCATATGTTTATGTCTACTTAAAGTGAAATAAAGTTCAATGAGAATAATGCCCATTTGAATTAAAGGAAAAATACAAAACAAGCAAAAACAAACAAACAAACAAACAAAATAAAGCCAAGGTATCTCTTTATCTCCTTTGGGAATTTTGTTGCTACAATGAAACACCATGACCAAAAGCAAGTCCGGGAGAAAAGAGTTTATTTGACTTACACTTCCAGATCATTGAAGAAAGTCAGGATAGGAAATCATGCAGGCATGAAACCTGGAGGCAGGAGTTGATACAGTGGCAGTTCATGGAGCAGTGCTGACTCAGCATTTCTCAGAGTGCTTCCTTATTGATTCCAGGGCCACCAACCCAGGGGATGGCATCACCTGCAATGAACTGGGTCTTCCAATATCAATTACCCTTTAAGGAAATGCCCTGTAGCCAGATTTCATGGAGTCATTTTCTCAATTAAGTTCTCTCCTTTCAGATAACTCTAGCTTGTGTCAAGTTGACATAAAACTATTCAGCACATTGTTGTGCAGTTTTAGTAAAATTATGGTGAGAAACAAAACGTAGTTGTTTCCTCATCACACATGAAACCAAGAGAAAATAACATATGCAACACTTCCTTGAGACCCTACAGGCTTTTTTTTAACATTTTCGTGTTTTAATCTTTTTTTAACTCTTTTTTAAATTTATTTAATACTTAATAATAATTCTTTGGTTTCCGGGCAAACATCCCCCTCCCCCCTCCCCTTCCTTATGGGTGTTCCCCTCCCAACCCTCCCCCCATTGCCGCCCTCCCCCCAACAGTCTAGTTCACTGGGGGTTCAGTCTTAGCAGGACCCAGGGCTTCCCCTTCCACTGGTGCTCTTACTAGGATATTCATTGCTATCTATGAGGTCAGAGTTCAGGGTCATAGTCTTTAGGTTGTGGCTTAGTCCCTGGAAGCTCTGGTTGCTTGGCATTGTTGTACATATGGGGTCTCGAGCCCCTTCAAGCTCTTCCAGTTCTTTCTCTGATTCCTTCAACGGGGGTCCTATTCTCAGTTCAGTGGTTTGCTGGTGGCATTCGCCTCTGTATTTGCTGTATTCTGGCTGTGTCTCTCAGGAGCGATCTACATCCAGCTCCTGTCGGCCTGCACTTCTTTGCTTCATCCATCTTGTCTAATTGGGTGGCTGTATATGTATGGGCCACATGTGGGGCAGGCTTTGAATAGGTGTTCCTTCAGTCTCTGTTTTAATCTTTGCCTCTCTCTTCCCTGCCAAGGGTATTCTTGTTCCCCTTTTAGAGAAGGAGTGAAGCATTCACATTTTGATCATCCGTCTTGAGTTTCATTTCTTCTAGGTATTTGGGTAATTCAAGCATTTGGGCTAATAGCCACTTATCAGTGAGTGCATACCATGTATGTCTTTCTGTGATTGGGTTAGCTCACTCAGGATGATATTTTCCAGTTTCAACCATTTGCCTACGAATTCCATAAAGCCGTTGTTGTTGATAGCTGAGTAATATTCCATTGTGTAGATGTACCACATTTTCTGTATCCATTCCTCTGTTGAAGGGCATCTGGGTTCTTTCCAGGGGAAGCCTTGTCTTGTCACTGACTTTACTTTACATATAGTTTCTCCCCCATTTATTTAGTTTGATGCTGCTATTGATTTACTGTATGGCATCACTCCAATTTTCTTCATGAAGTCACTCAGTCCTATGAATTTTCCTCTTAACCCAGATTTTATTCTGTCCCATAAATTTGGATATGCTGTGACTTCATTTTCATTGAATTATAGAAAGTTTTTAGTTCCTTTTTTTTTCTTCCCTAACCAAGTTATCATTGAGTAGAGAGTTATAGTTTGTGGATTTTCTGTTGTTTTTGTTGTTATTGAAGTCCAGCCTTATTCTGTGGTGATCTGATATAATGCAAACTGGATTATTTCAATTTTCTTCTATCTGTTATTCCTGTTTTTTGTCCAGTTGTATCCTCATTTTTGGATAAGGTTCCATGAGACGCTGAGAAAATTTTATATTCTTTTATTTTGGAGAGAGATGTTCTGTAGATATCTGTTAATTCCATTTGGTTCATAATTTCTGTTAGTTTCACTGTGTCTCCTTTTAGTTTTTAGTTTCTGTTTCAATGGCCTGTCTACTGGTGAGAGTGGAATGTTGTAGTCACCCACTCATAGTGTGTGAGGGTCTATGTGTGTTTTGAGCTTTAGAAAAGTTTCTTTTATGAATGTGGCTGCCCTTGCTTTTGGGGCATAGATTTTAAAATTAAGAGTTCATCTTGGTGGATGTTTCCATTGATGAGTATGAAGTACTCATGCTTTTTGATAACTTTTGGTTGAAAGTCTATTATATTGGATATTAGAATGGCTATTGCAGCTTGTTTATTGGGACCATTTACTTAGAAAAAGAATTCCATCCTTTTACTCTGGGGTAGTAACTGTCTTTGTCACTGAGGTGTGTTTCTTATATATAGTAAAATGAATCTTTTCTATGTATCCAGTCCATTAGGCTACATCTTTTTATTATGGAACTGAATCTATGAATGTTGGGAGATATTAAAGGGCAATGTTATTAGTTCCTATTACTTTTGTTGTTAGAGGTTTTGTTAGAGGTATCTGTGATTCTCTTCTTTTGGATTTGCTGTGAGATGATTAATTTCTTAGTTTTTTGTGGGGATAGTTTTCCTCTTTGTGTTAGAGTTTTCTTCTAGTATCTTCTGTAGGACTAGATTAATATTGTTTAAATTAGGTTTTGTCATGGAATATCTTGTTTTCTCAACCTATAGTGATTGAGAGTTTTGCTAACTATAGCAGCCTGGGAGGCATTTGTATTCTCTTAGGGACTGTATGATATCTGCCCAGGATCTTCTGGCTTTTAGAGTCTCTATTGAGTAGTCTGATATAATTCTGATAGGTCTGCCTTTATATGTTGCTTGGCCTCTTTACCTTACAGCTTTTAATCATTTCTTTTGTTCTGAAATACCCTGAATTTCCTGGGTATTTTATGTTAGGAGGTTTTTACACTTTCTATTTGTTGTCTTCTATGGTATCTTCAATGCCTAAGGGTCTCTCTTCTGTCTTGTATTTTGTTGATGATATTTGTATCTTTATCTCCTGTTTCTTAGGTTGTCCATCTCCAGGGTTGCCTCCATTTGTAGTTTATTCATTATTTCTATTTCCAATTTTAGGTCTTGGACTGTTTTATTCAAATTTTTCACCTGCTTAATTGTATTTTCCTATATATCTTGAAGGGGTTTGTTTCCTCTTTAAGTTCTTCTACCTGTTTGTGTTTTCCTGTATCTCTTGATGGGAGTTCTTTATATACTCTTTGAAGGCTTCTATCATCTTCATGAGATGGGGGTTTTCGGTGAGAAACTTGTTCTTCATGTGTGTTAGGGAAGCCAGGACTTGCTTTGTTAGGAGAACTAGGTTCTGATGGTACCAAATTACATTGGCTTCTGTTGCTAATGTTCTTGTGCTTAGCTCTTGCCATGCACTTATCTCCGCTGGTAATTGGCTGGGTGTCTGACTAGTGCAGGCCTCTTTGGAAGTAGGCAATGATATCTTTGTTTGGGGGTGGGGAGTGAGGTCTTCCATTACCTCTTCTGTCCTTTCCTCTGTTTAGAATAGACTTCCCATCCTCCTAATTAGAACAGGCCTCCCACATGTCTGGTTAGAGCAGTCCTCCTGTGTCCCTGGTTATGTCAGCCATCCTGCATTATTGCTTAAGGAAAACCTCCTAGAAGAAAGGAAGGTTTTGGGGTGCAGGAGTAGGATCTGCCTCAGTTGCAAATGGATGAACAGACTGGAATGTCTATGGGGCTCAGGAAGAGCAGGATAGATTCCATGTATCCTGGGCTTTGGGCATTAGGGTAGGTGTCTCACCTGCTTTCCGGGTTACAGCAGACCTCCTGGGAAACAGGTAGTCTATGTGGTATGGCAAGGGAGGGAGCAGCCTGATTTGCCCCGAATGGAGGTGCAGACCAGAAATGATTAAAACAGTTTTAAAGGTTGTTAGAAATGTGTGACCAAATCTATGGGTATGATTCTTTGATCATACTACACTTTCTTATTTGTATATTTATGGTTTATATTTCTAGGACAAAAAAGAACAACTAAGTTACATTAACTCTTTAAATTTGTTGCTGAATTTGATTCATAATTATTTTCTTAAAGATTTTCACATATGTCACACTTCATCTTTTTCAGTTTTAATGTCATAATATTGTTTTCATAGAATGGTATTTAAAGAATGACTTCAATTTCCATTCTGTGTGGTCCTTTAAGGAACACTTCCATTCATGAGGAGAATTTGAAAAAATGCAGCCATTAGTCTATTAACTCTTATGATATCTTTGTTGAGAAATATTGTACAGCTAATTAAATTTCATTGATTCTTACTGAAAAACGTATTTTGTTTTTTTTGACACAGAGTCTCAGGACATAGCTCTGTCTGGCCTAGAATTCACTATTTAGAACAGGCTGGACTTGAATTCGTATAGATCCTTTGGTCTCTGTATTCCAAGTGCTGGAATTAAAGGCATGTACCACTGTGATTAGTTGTAATTTTTTATATGTTCCCGGTTTAATTATGATCAGTATATGTTTCCAGAAACCTATCCCTTTCTTTTTCATCCCTTCCTTCTTCATCCCTTTATCTTTCTGAAAGTTAATAGTCATAGTCTTTTAATTATTAGTTTTGAATATCTTCTAAGGACACTATTTCAGCGAGATCTATTGTGATGCTCCTTCTTTATTATTTAAACTATCAATTATATTCATTTAGATTTTTTTCTCCTCCTTTGGTTATCTTCTTTCAGGATGTGTTGATCTTATTTATGATTTAAAGGAAGCAATCTTGGTTTAATGACAGTTTTTCTTCTTTTACTTTCATCTATTGTTGCGAATGGTATCTAATATCTCTTCTCTATTTTTGTTCTTGGATTCATTTCAGTTATAACTAAAAAATTCCTTCTCTGGGTTGTTGTTTCTCTATCCTGAAGCTTTCTTCTATGCTATATTTTCATTTTTATTTCATTCTGAGAATTTTCATTCCCTTCCCCTGTTTTCATTTTACTTTATTTTTATTGTGAAAATTTTATATACATGTATAATGCATTTTGTTTAACTTCAACTTTTCCCCTTTCCCTATGATTCCCATGCTTTCTTCTGATTTCATGTGTACTTTTTTCTTTAAAGCCCAGAGTCTACTTGGTGCTGCCTGTATGTGCATGGCTAGAAGATGATATACTTAAGCCCAGGAAACCTTGCAGGACTTTATTCCTGAATACATACAACAAACAACACACACACACACACACACACACACACACACACACACACACACACATGCGCGCGCGCACACACACACACACACACAAACACACACACACACACACACACACACACACACACACACACACACACACAAAACCTCTCTTTCTCAACAACCACCAATTGCCACAGAAGCTACAGGTGAGATTTCACAAGCCCTACTCCTCCAGGCAAGATAAAATATTAGACATCTTGATCTTGTGCAGGTCTCTATGTATCCATAGTTGCTGTGAGTTCATGTGTGTAACTGTGTCCTTGTGTTCAGAAAATACTGTTATTATTTTTATGTTTTTAGAAATCCACTACCTTTAGCTACTTTATTTTTTCTGTCCCCTCCTCTATAATGTTTTCTGAACCTTCAAAGCAGGAATTTAATATAGATTTTCCAGTTAGAGCATAGCACTCCACAGTATCTCAATCTTTGTACATTTAGCAGTTGTTGGTCTCTGTATTAATCACAGTCTTCTACAACAAAAAAGAAGCTTCTTTGATGACAGTTGAGAAATGCAACAATCTATGGGTATGAACACAGTAACTTAAGGAATAGTTTATTCTTATGTCCATTTAGCAGAATGGCAGTATTAAATTCTCTCTGGAACTTAGGACCTTGCAAGCTAAATGTTCCTGTTGACAGCAACTTCCATGAGTTCTGGAGTTCTATATTGTGGAGTTGACTTTAAGCCCAAGCAGAAAGTAAGATGATTGATTACGTTTCTACCTTCATAACTTGCTTTCATAGAACCTTCTAGCATTATGAAAACTAGGGATGAAATGACCATGTTAATATAAGATTCATTTTTCCATGTCCTATGAGTCAGATATGTGATATTTTCAGCAATAGTGTCTGAATACCATGTTGTGGGGTGGTTGCTTATAGTTACTTTTGTCAAGTTGGCACAAATATATATGGGAAGAGGAAATATCAATTGAGGATTTATTTTTATCAGGTTGGGCTCTGGGCATGCCTATGGGTCATTTCCTTAGTCACTAATTGATGAAAGGATACTAATCCCACTGTAGACAATATAATCTACACCTATAGGTGGGGCCAGGTTATTACAATAAAGATGGCTGAACAAACTAGGGAAAAGCAAGACAATATACAGCAACCCCACCCTCACCCCTTGAATTCCTTCCTTGGCTTCCCTCTATAATAGACTGTAAAATATAAGATGAAATAAACCCTTTCCTTTCCATATTGTTTTAACTCAGTCTTTTATTATAGCAGAAACTAAACTAAAACAAAAGTTGATACCAGTCAGACTAGTTGTTTAGAAAAGGATACTGTAATTTTAGGCTGGAAAAGATATTGAAAACTCACATTTTATTGGAATCTTTTGTGAAAAGGAAAGGTTGTAGTTTCTCAGAGGGACACAAAGATTTCATCAGCACCCTTTGTGTGATAGTTTCAATTAAGAATTTGTGTGAAACCTGAATATCACCATCAGCTAGGAATCAATGATGCAAATGATAGAGACTCTATGTGTTATTTTTCATTAAACCACCCCATCCTATTCTGTGTTACCCAAAAGATTCATGACTATATCATAATGTAACATGCATTAAGATTAACTTAAAAATACTCCATGTAAAGTCACATTTTCCATACTGTCTAAAAGTCTAAAATATCTCTTCTGAAATGCAAAGAAATCGTTTCATTGAAATCTCATGCAAAATCAAAAAGCAATTTACATATTTCTAATATATAATGCCATAGAATGTGCATTTCTATTCCAAAAAAATGAGTAATAGGAGGATTTTGAGAAAATACTGTACCAAATAAAGAATATAACAGAGCAGGCTCTATGTCTGGTCTTAAAGGACTTAGATAACTCCTGCCACTGCAGATTTTATGAGTGTAATGTATATATATATATATATATATATATACATATATATATATATATGGTTTGTGTTGGTTCCAAATTTTATGAGTGTAATGTATATATATATATATATATATATATATATATATATATATGGTTTGTGTTGGTTCCAAATCTTATATGGAAGATAGCTTATGACTCTGGCATCTGCATTATCACTGCAACATATATATGCCTTACTTTCCCAGTCTCTCTTGATGACTAATCAGGGTGTCCCCAACTCTTGGGGCCTTCACATAAGCACTCCCCTGCTGCATGCTACCTGATCCCAGCAGCTCTCTGAAACTGTGGAAGAAGAATTCACAACCCACTCACTTTTGTATCTCTCATGTTGCCAGCATCATGTAAATAACACCTTCAAGTTCTACTCCAGCTTGGGTTGGATCCTGGCTCGCTTGAAACATATTGACAGCAGATTTTTAAATCAGTTTCTTTCTAGGAGTAGAAAATGTTTTAGATTCTCTTGTTAGAAACTTAGGTTAATGGGATCTTATATTTCCTTTTGTTCCAGTGCAAAGCAGGCCCCTCCTTAACTGTGCTAATATTATCAATTATAGCCTTCTTTTCAACATATTCTATGAGTAAAACATTAAGCTCCCTAGGGCTTTCACTATCCCTTTGTATTAGTTAGGGTTTCATTGCAATAAAAAGACACCATGACCAAGGCAACTCATATTGGGACACCATTTAATTAGGGAAGGTTTACAGGTTCAGTTCATTGTCATCAAGGTGGGAGTGTGGCAGGTTCCAGGCATGCATGACTCAGGAGGAGCTGACAATTCCACCTCTTGTTCCAAAGGCCAACAGAAGAAGACTGTTTTCCAAGCAGCTAAAAGGAGGGTCTCTAAGCCCATCCACATGGTGACATACTTTCTTCCACAGCTTCTAACAATGCCAAACTCTGGACCAGGCGTATTCAAATCATCACACCCCTCCAAACTACATTTTGTAATTCTTTCTGCTCCACTTGCTCTAGACATACATAAGTGTTGTAAGTAACAACCACACAAGAGATTCAGTGTTGGACTGTCTTGAAATTTCCCTGCCCAAGCAATTTGTTCATTGAATTTTAATTTAACCTTAGGCAAGTTAGTTATCAGGACATTGTCAGAAATCAATCATATTCTTTGATCACTATAACATGAATGGCTCCAACCTATTTTTGATTAATTTTCCCCTCTGAGGCCTCTTGTGCTGGGTCTCCATAGTCTTCATAGTAACATTAGCACTACTTTCTTCCAGGCTCTTCTTAGAACAACACTTTAAGCTCTGTTTACATCATTCAATCACCTTTTGATTCCAATATTCTAAAGCATTCCATGTCTCTCCAAAGCCAAAAATAAAATACCCTAACATGTTCAGGTACTTCACAGCTCACTTTCCAGTACCAACTTCCATATATTAGTTAATTTTGTTGCTGTGATAAAACACTATGTGTGAGGCAACGTTTAGAAATATTGTTTTATTTTGGCTGATGGTCATGGACAGAGTCTATCATGTTAGGAAGTGATGAAATGTAGATATGGCAAAAAATGAGAACTCATATCCAAAATTTCAAACAAAAATAAGAAAGTACTCTGAAAGCTATAAGGCTTTTAATTATATACTTCCTCCAGGCACACTGCATCTCTTCAACCTCCCTAAATGCCCTCATCATCAGAGTCCCAAGTATTCAATTACTGGGGCCCACAGGGGACATTTATCATTTATCCCTCCATTCCCAGAAGAGAGAGCAGCTTATAGCCTGAGGAGCAGTGGCCTGCTCTGGGGGATGAGGGTAAGAAATCATAGGAGTCATGTGATTTGGCAGCACTTGGACCTGAAATCTAAAAGGAGCTAGGAGACCTATATATAATGTGTGGAGTGATGCCTATTCATTGGTTCAGAAAAGTGTGCTCTAAAAGGATAACATATAAGTTGGGAAGAATAAGAGCCCAGACAATATGTAGGGAAGAGAGCACCCATAGAAGCCAGTGCACTGGGGTCAGGGAGACCTGGTGGGACCATAAAATTAAGTATTGAAAGAGAGATGGTCTTGTAGGATATGAAGGAGAGGACTTAATTTGCTACATATATGACAGGAAGTCCTAAGGAAGACAAGCCAGCTTCTGGGATATAAAACAATTCACCTCCTTAGCTGCATAAGGAAAGAGTCCCATAGGAAGAAAGGGAGTCTTGTAGGACTTGGGTAAGTTGATGGGATAGGAAAGCACAGTCCTATCTGGGAGTATAGAGAAGATGAGTTCTAGAAGAGACCAGTGGACTTTGGAGGTGGAAAGGAGTGGGTCTAGTTGACAGTGTTGGAGAGAGAAATCTCAGGGTAGCACAGTAGGCTAAGACAGTGTAGTTTCAAAGCTTTATGTTGCTGAACATTTAAAGATCCCATATAAGTGAAACTAAAACTATTCTAAGAACTAAATAGAAGGAAACTAAACTGTTTCCTGGGAGCCAGTATTACCCTGTTATAAAAAAATCTGGTGATAACCATAACAATAAATACAAGCTGTCAACATCTATGATAGGCAAAAAGTCTTAAATTCTCAATAAAATAATATAGACTCAAATTCAGAAACACTTCAAAATACATACACCTGTATCAAGAGTGCTCCATACTACAAATGAAAGCATAATCAAAGAACATCTCAAACATAAAGTAGGATAAAACCATAAGATCATCTCAAAAGATTTATAAAGAGCAATTTAAAAAACTCAGCATCCCTGTATGATAAAATTTATGTAAAAATTAGATATAGAAAAATTGTATCTAAATACAATATATAATAGTATAACCATACAAAATTATAATGATGATTATATATTATATATTCCAACACCATATCGACTAGCCAACAGTTTAAAGTATTTCTTCTAAGATTAGAAACAAAGTTAGTCTTATTCAATGTAGTACTAGGATCTTTAGTCAGAGAAGTCTAGAAAAAATACACATAGCAAGTAATAAAGCAAAGTCAATTATAGTGTTTTGCAGATGATTTGATTCTATGTATAGAAAAACCTAAAGATTCTACCAAAACACACTACTTTAGAAGTGATGAAAATTTCTTAATTTGATGAAAGTTATTGATCTTCACATCCAAGAGGTCCATCTAGGTAAACACAAATAATAACACAAAGAAATACAGATTTATATAGGAACAATATACTCTCACTGAAGCAAGGCAATATAATCTTGAAACCATTAATAGGCAACTTATAACATAAAGGGATATTCAAGAAGGTTACCAGCTATTTCCGTCAGAAAAAAATTAAGATGCATGATCTATAAAGAACTAAAAGGAAAATGTGAAACATGAATTTGCAAGAATTTTTCATCTAAAATGAAATACGTAAGATATTTCTAATAGTGTATAAGTAATTTAACACTCAAAAAGCATTTCATATAACTTAATAGTTGTTCTTACTGTAATTACATTTTTACTAATTCTTTGAAAAATTTATACACATATACAATGCATCTTGATCATATCTATCCTCATTTCCCCGCTCCAATTCCCCTAACAAATCTGCCTCCCAACCTTATGTGCTTTGTTTTTATAATTAATTTTCTCCACTTAGTGTAGTTCATGTTTGCATGGGTGTGTGTGGGGGGGGGGTGGTTCATGTACTGCGGCTTGTCCAAACCTACTGTGACCACCTCCTAAAGAAAAAAAAGTGACTCCTCCTTCTGCAGACATAAATCCTCAGCTAGAGATGGGGCATCAGAAAAGGCCATCATTAAAAAATATGGTCTTTGAGAATTACTAAAGACGTTATCTAGAGTGAAATAAAAAGTAAAATAAAAGATATGGAAAATATTAAATAAGAAAGCACAGATCAACCACATGAAAATGACAAATATACACATAAACTTGTTAATTATAAGAATGGGCTTGTTAGAAATATATCATTACATCATTCTGACAAGAGACATACCTAAAACTGTCACAAATATTAATAAGATTTATGATAATGTCTAACATTAAATAAAAATCTTATTTTCAATTTTCCCATCTCTTCCTCCAAATCACTGAGATTTCTGCCTATAAAAAACCTTTCTGACTATACATGGACTGACCGTGGACTCTGACCTCATAGGTAGCAATGAATATCCTTGTAAGAGCACCAGTGGAAGGGGAAGCCCTGGGTCCTGCTAAGACTGAACCCCTAGTGAACTAGATTGTTGGGGGGAGGGCGGCAATGGGGGGAGGATGGAGAGGGGAACACCCATAAAGAAGGGGAGGGGGAGGGATTAGGGGGATGTTTGCCCGGAAACCGGGAAAGGGAATAACACTCGAAATGTATATAAGAAATACTCAAGTTAATAAAAAAAAAAACTTTCTTTTTTAATTGGATATTTTTTATTTACATTTCAAATGATATTCCCTTTTCTGGTTTACAGTCCACAAGCACCTTTTCCCACCCCCATCCTCTTCTTCTATAAGGATGTTAAGGATGTTACCCCTTCCCAACTACCCACCCCTTCCTGATTCCCTGCCCTGACATTCCCCTACACTGGGTGGGGGTCTAGCCATGGGAGGACTAAGGACTTCTCCTCACACCGGTGCCCAACAAGGCCATCCTCTGCTACATATGCAGCTGGAGTCATGGATCAGTCCATGTGTACTCTTTGGGTTTAGTCCCTGGGAGCTCTGGTTGGTTGGTATTGTTATTCTGGGGTTGTAAGCCCCTTCAGCTCCTTCAATCCTTTCTCTCACTCCTCCAGTGGGAACCTGGTTCTCAGTTCAGTGGTTTGGGCTAGCATGAGCATCTGTATTTGTAATGCTCTGGTAGAGCCTCTCAGGAGGTAGCTATATCTGGTTCCTGGCAGCATGCACTTCTGGACTTCATTAATATTATCAAGTTTTGGTACCTGTATATATAAGGGCTGGAACCTTAGGTGGGACAGGCTCTAGGCAGTCATTCCTTCAGGCTCTGCTCCAAACTTTGACTCCTTATCTCTTCTTATGAATATATTTGTTTCCCCTTTTAAGAAGGACTGAAGCATCTACACTTTGATTGTCCTTATTCTTGAGATTCATGTGGTCAGTGGATTGCATCTTGGGATATTCGAGCTTTGGGGCTAATATAAAGTTATCAGTACCTTGTGTGTTTTCTTGTCATTGGGTTACCTCACTTAGGATATTTTCTAGTTCCATCCATTTGCCTCTAAACTTCATACAGTCATTGTTTTGATAGCTGAATAAAAATGCATTGTGTAGATGTACCACCTTTTTTTTTTTTTTTTGCATCCACTCCTCTGTCGAAGGGCATCTGGGTTTTCATTTCCAGCTTCTGACTATTATAAATAAGGTTGCTATGAACATAGTGGAGCATGTCTCTTTGTTGCATCTTTTGGGTATATGCCCACAAGTGGTATATCTGAGTCCTCAGGTACTACAATGTCCAATTTTCTGAGGAACCTCCAGACTGATTTTAAGTGTGGTTGTACCAGTCTGCAATCCCACCAACAATGGAGGAGTGTTCCTCTTTCACCACATCCTCGCCAGCATCTGCTGTCACCTGAGTTTTTGATCTTAGCCATTCTGATTGGGGTGAGGTGGAATCTCAGGGTTGTTTTCATTTGCATTTCCCTGATGACCAAATGATGTTGAGCATTTCTTTAGGTGCTGCTCAGCCATTCAATATTCCTCAACTGAAAATTATTTGTTTAGCTCTTTACCCCATTTTTAATAGGATTATTTGGCTTTCTTACTGACTCTGGATTCTGACTTCTTGTGTTCCTTGTATATATTGGACGTTGGCCCCCTATCTGATGTGAGATTGCTAAAGAAATTTGCCCAATCTGTTGGTTGCCATTTTGTCCTAATAACAATGTCCTTTGCCTTAAATAAGCTTTGCAGTTTTATGAGGTCCCATTTGTCAATTCTTTATTTTAGAGTGTAAGCCATTGTTGTTCTGTTCAGGAAATTTTCCCCAGTGCCCACGTGATCAAGACACTTCACCACTTTTTCTTCTATTATTTTGATTGATTCTGGTTTTATGTGGAGGTCCTTGATCCACTTGGACTTAAGCTTTGTACAGGGTGATAAAAATGGTTTGATTTGCATTCTTCTACATGCAGGCTTCCAGTTGAGCCAGCAAGATTTGTTGAAAATGCTATCTTTTTTCCACTGGATGGTTTTAGCTCCTTTGTTCAAGTCCAAGTGATCATAGGTGTGTGGGTTCATTTCTGATTCTTCAATTCTATTCCATTGATCTATCTGCCTGTCTCTGTACCAACACCATAGAGTTTTTTTTTCTTTTTCTTTTTTTTTTAATCACTGTTGTTCTGTAATTCAGCTTGAGGTCAGGGATGGTGATTCCCCCAGAAGTTCTTTTATTGTTAAGGATAGTTTTTGCTATCCTGGGATTTTTGTTATTCCAAATGAATATGCAAGTTCCTCTTTCTAACTCTATGAAGAAATGAGTTGGAATTTTCATGGGGATTGCATTGAATCTGTAGATCGCTTTTGGCAAGATGGCCAGTTTTATATTATTTCTGCCAATCCATGAGGATGAGAGATCTTTCTATCTTCTGAGATCTTCTTCAATTTCTTTCTTCAGATACTTGAAGTTCTTGCCATACAGATCTTTCACTTGCTTGGTCAGAGTCGCAGTGAGGTATTTTTTTTTTTATTTGTGACTATTTTGAAGGGTGTTGTTCCCTGAATTTCTTTCTCAGCCTGTTTATCCTTTGTGTAAAGGAAGGCTACTGATTTGTTTCAGTTAATTTTATACCTACCCAAATTGCTGAACTTGTTTACCATGCTTAGTAGTTTCCTGGTAGAAATTTTTGGGTCACTTAAGTGTACTAATGTATCATCTGCAAATAGGGATATTTTGATATCTTCCTTTCCAGTTTGTATCACTTTGACCTCCTTTTGTTGTCTGATTGCTTTGGCTAGGACTTGGAGTAATGTATTGTATAAGTAGGGAGAAAGTAGGCCACTTGTGTAGTCCCTGATTTTATTGGGATTGCTTCATATTTCTCTCCATATAGTTTAATGTTTGCTACTGGTTGGCTTTATATAGCTTTTACTATGTTTAGGTATGGACATTGAATTTATGATCTTTCCAAGACTTTTAACATGAAGGGGTGTGAATTTTTTTAAATGCTTTCTCAGCACCTAATGAGATGATCATGGGTTTTTTCCTTGAGTTTTTTTTCCTTTTTTCTTTATTAACTTGAGTATTTCCTTTTGTTTTTTTATTAACTTGAGTATTTCTTATATACATTTCGAGTGTTATTCCCTTTCCCAGTTTCCGGGCAAACATCCCTCTCCCCCCTCCCCTTCCTTATGGGTGTTCCCTCCCAACCCTCCCCCCATTGCCGCCCTCCCCCCAACAGTCTAATTCACTGGGGGTTCAGTCTTAGCAGGACCCAGGGCTTCCCCTTCCACTGGTACTCTTACTAGGATATTCATTGCTGAGTTTTTTTATATAGAGGGTCATATGGATGGATTTCCTTATATTGAACAATCCGTGCAACCCTGGAATGAAGCCTACTTTATCATGGTGGATGATTGTTTGATGTGTTCGTGGATTTGGTTTGCAAGAATTTTGTTGAGTATTTTTTCATTGATATTCATAAGGGAAATTGTTCTGAAGTTCTCTTTCTTTGCTGGGTCTTTGCATGGTTTAAGTATAAGTGTGATTGTGGCTTCATAGAAGGAATTTGGTAGTGCTGTCTGTTTCTATTTTGTGGAATACTTTAGATAGTATTGTTATTAGGTCTTTTATGAAGGTCTGATAAGCCCATGTGGTCCTGGACATTTTTTGCTTAGAATATTTTTAATAACTGCTTCTATTTCTTTAGGAGTTATAAGAATGTTTAGATGGTTTATCTGTTCCTGATTTAACTTTTGTATCTGGTATCTATCTAGAAAAATGTCCACTTCATCCAGATTTTCCAGTTCTGCTTAATATAGAGTTTTGTAGTAGGATCTGATGATTTTTTGAATGTCCTCAGATTCTGTTATTATGTCTCCCTTTTCATTTCTGATTTTCTTAATTTGGATACACACTCTGTGCCCACTGGATGGTCTAAGAGTTTATCTATTGTTGATTTTCTCAAAGAACCATCTCCTAGATTTGTTGATTCTTTGTATAGTCCTTTTTTGATTTCTACTTGGTTTATTTCAGCCCTGAGTTTGATTATTTCCTGCTGTCAATTTCTCTTAGGTATATTTGCTTCTTTTTGTTCTACAGCTTTTAGGTATGCTGTCAATCTCCTAATTTATGCTCTCCCCAATTTCTTTTTGGAGGCACTCAGAAAGAAGAGTTTTGCTCTCATCACTGCTTTCATTGTGTCCCATAAGTTTGGGTATGTTTTGACTTCATTTTCATTAAATTTCAAAGTCTTTATTTTCTTTATTTCTTCCTTGACCAAGTTATCATTGAGTAGAATGTTGTTCAACTTCCACGTACGTGTGGGCTTTCTGTCGTTTTTGTTGCTATTGAAAACCAGCCTTAGTTCCTGGTGATCTGATAGGATGCATGAGATTATTTCAATCTTTTGGTGTCTGCTAAGGCCTGCTTTTTGACCAATTATCTGGTTAGCTTTGGAAAAGGTAACATGAGGTGATGAGAAGAAGCTTTATTTTTATGTTTTAGGATGAAGTTTTATATAGATATCTGCTAAATCCATTTGGTTCATAACTTCTGTTAAGTTCTCTGTGTCTCTCTTTAGTTTCTGTTTCCATGATCTGTCCATTGATGAGAGTGAAGTGTTGAAATCTCCCACTATTATTTTTGAGGTACAATATGTGCTTTGAGCTTTAGTAAGCTTTCTTTTATTAATGTAGGTGCCCTTGAATTTTGGAGCATAGTCATGACTGAGAGTTCATCTTGGTGGATTTTTCCCTTGATGAATATGAAGTGTCCTTCCTTATCTTTTTTGATAACTTTTGGTTGATAGTGGATTTTATTCAATATTAGAGTGGCTACTCCAGCTTGTTGCTTGGAAAACTGTTTGCCATCCTTTTACTCTGTGGTAGTGTCTGTCTTTGTCACTGAGGTGTGTTTCTTGTATGCAGAAAAATGCTGAATCCTCTTTACATATCCTGTCTGTGAGTCTATGTCTTTTTATTGGAGAATTGAGTCCATTGATATTAAGAGATATTAAGTTGTAGTGATTGCTGGTTCCTGTTATTTTTGTTATTTGGGGTGGAATTATGTTTGTGTGTCTCGCTTCCTTTGGGTTTGTTGCAAGATTACTTTCTTGCTTTTTCTAAGGTTTAGTTTACATCCTTGTGTTGGAGTTTTCAATCTATTACCCTTTGTAGGGCTGAATTTGTGGAAAGGTATGGTGTAAATGTGGTTTTGTCATGGAATATCTTGGTTTCTCCATGTATGTTAATTGAGATTTTGCTGGATATCATAGCCTAGGCTGGCATTTGTGTTCGCTTAGTGTCTGTATGACATCTACCCACAAAATACTGGCTTTCATACTCTCTGGTGAGAAGTCTATTGTAATTTTCATAATCTGCCTCTATATGTTGCTTTACCTTTTTCCCTTACTGCTTTAGTATTCTTTCTTTATTTTGTGCATTTGGTGTTTTGACTATTAGGTGATAGGAGGATCTTTTCTGATCCAGTCTATTTGGAATTCTGTAGGCTTCTCATATGTTTATGGGCATCTTTTTCTTTAGGGTAGGGAATTTTCTTCTATAATTTTGTTGAAGATTTTACTGGCCCTTTAATTTGGGAGTCTTCACTCTCTTCTATACCTATTATCCTTAGGTTTGATCTTCTCATTGTGTCCTGGATGTCCTGGATGTTTTGGGTTAGGAGCTTTGTGAATTTTACATTGTCTTTGATTGTTGCATTGATGTTTTCTATGATATCTTCTGCCCCTGAGATTCTCTCTTCTGTCTCTTATAGTCTGTTCATTATGCTGGCATCTATGACTCCTGATCTCTTTCCTAAGAGATAGTTCCAGGATTATCTCCCTTCGTGCTTTATTTATTTTTTCTATTTCCATTTTTAAATCCTGGATGGTTTTGTTCAATTTCTTCACCTGTTTGGGTTTTTTTCTGTAATTCCTTAAGGGATTTTTGTGTTTCCTCTATAAGGGTTTCTACTAGTATACCTGTGTTTTCCTATATTTCTTTAAGGAATTTATTTATGTCCTTCTTAAAGTCCTCTATTCTCATCATGAGATGGGATTTTAAATTCAAATCTTGCTTTTCTGGTGTTTTTGGATATCCAGTATTTGCTTTGGTGGGAGAACTGGTCTCTGATGGTGTCAAGTAGTCTTGGTTTCTGTTGCGTAGGTTCTTGTGCTTGCCTCTAGCCATCAGGTTGTCTCTGGTGTTACATTGTCTTGCTGTCTTTGACAGTGGCTTGACCCTCCTGTAAGCCTGTGTATTAGCATTCCTATAGACCTGTTTCCTTTCAGCTGGATCTGGGAACAAAGAGCCATGTGTCCAGGTCAACTCTGGGTGCAGGTAGAAACTGGAGTATCTTGTCCCAGACTTCTCCTGGGTTTGTGTGTCCTGAAGCCTCCAAGCAGGTTGCTTGGAGCAGAAGAATTGGTCTTACCTCTGCTCTCCAGTATGTGGACACTCCTGGCATCTGGCTTTCAGTTCTTGGCACTAGCAGAAACGGGAAGGTCCCGCCGCTGGCTGCTCCCACATTTCTGTACCCAAAGGGACCAGAGGGCACAGAGGGCACTAGGCAGGTTCCTTTTGGTCCAGGAATGTGAGCAGAAGTATTTGTCTCCTCTGAGATCTCAAGATTGTCTGTATTTCTGAGAGTCCACCCCTCCCCCTGTAAGGAATTTGGGTATAGAGGGCTGTGGGAGTGGTTCAGTTCTGGGTGCAGGCCCCCTATTTTCATTTTTAACAATTGTATTAGTAGTAGCAATATGTATAAATAAGTACAGTAAATACCTCCCAGCACAAAATTAGAATCAACTATGCCTGGTGAACCTCTCATCAATGAAAGGTTGTTTGCTGACAAGTGTGAGAAAGTTTAAGATATCAGGTCTTAATGTAGTTCCTACATGGACTTCTTGAGGCTTCTTTTCATGAAAAAATGGTTTCAGAATGGTCTAATAAGGATTCTTCAATTGACTCCATCTTTCCCATAGGATACGTTCTTTGTAGTTAGGCAGATTTCCCCCATGAGAGTTATATTCCATTCAGCAGCTTGCTCACCTTCCTGCAGATTCACCACACTGTGCATAGGAATTCATTTTTATGACATCGTTCTTCAGTGGCTCCACTGTGTGACATTTCTTAGTTGTAAAACATGTATGAGAAAACATGATTATTTTGCATCTTAACAAACTGGAATTAAGAAAAGATAAAAGCTCTTCCTAGATTTCATAATGACACAAAGGTGGACTTTCACATGTTAATATGAGTTTTTTAAACCAGTGCTCTTCATCATAGTTAAATACACCTCAAAGAGTAAGAAGTACATGATACACTCCCTATCATAATATCATAATGGCAAAATAAGTTTCAGAGATCAAAGTATTATAATAGGTCTATACATTCTGTTTTTAACATTAAAATATATATTCTATAAAGATGTACTTTACAAAAGTAACACTTTACAAAAAAGTAAAACTTTACAAAAAAGTAACAACCCTACTATATACATATTAAAACCAAGGAAATTTTAAGGAAATATGTAGCTTTTATTTTACATTTTCTTATGCATTTTTTTGTTTTATGTGCATGAGTGCTTTGCCTGCCTGTTTATATGTGTTCCATGTACATGCCTAGTGCTTTGTAGAGGCTAGAAGAGAATGTAAGATCCCCAGAAGCTGAAGTTGTATATGGCTCTAAGCTGCCATCTGAGTACTGAGAATCAAACCTGGGTCTCTGAAGGAGCAGCAATGCAAGGGCTCTTACTAGTGAACTACTTCTCCAATCCCCTAATTTCATTTTATGTACTATTTTATTCTGTATGTATTATTCTCTACACAGATCTATTAACCTTCAAAATTCATGTTTCTTTAATGAAATCTATCTTCCATAGTTTATTAAAAAGTTTGTGTACAAGTGTGTGTGTGTGAGCGTGTATGTAAATCAGCACATATTTAGTATTTCATATATGCACATAATGTAATTTGATCAAATCCACTTTGCTCTCTCCTCCATTTTTTCTAGGATTGCTATTAAATAGGTTTTACTACAAATTAATGATAAACACACATTGGCCATAATTTGAACATTATATAATTTTATGTGTATTCCAGCACCACATAACACTTGATAACCATGTTTATGTCTTATCTGTTAAAACAAATTAGAAAAAATATATATTACCTTTTCAGAGAAGTTTTTCTTAACAGCTAATTGTCCATAAAACTGATTCATTTTTCTTTCTAATTTTCTTTCTTTACTTAGTGGCCTCTATTCTACTCTCAAGTCCCATATTTACTTTCTTGTCTCCTCTATCTTCCTCAACTGTATTCAGCCAAACCGTGAGACAAAAATAAGGCCTTCTTTCCTTGAGTTACTCTTTTACCCTTGCACAGGTCATCAGTTCAGTTTCATAGTCACCCACTTATTGAAAGTCTTACCATCTAAAATTTCATTAAGTATTTGTGTGCTTATTTTCATCTCTACTAAAGTGAAAGGCAGCTGAAGGAAGATAACTCATATGTTCCCTTTCATCTTTGAGGCCTCAAACATTCGCCAATTTTTTTCATTCTGTTTGCATGTTTTTTATATTTTCTTACCTACATAATAAAGAAACTATATCATGATGTATAATCTTTTCAATACTGGTTCTATAGCACTTTACTACAACTGTTTCACTGTACAATTATGTCAATTAAGTATAATATGTATGTAAATTTATTTCACTATCTTTTCATACATGGCTACATATTGCAGATATTTGCCACAAATCCATTCCATTTCCTTGACTCTGTCCTACTCTGTTGAGCTTCTCACCTAGTCTCTGACTTTCATGCTCTTGGTTATTTTTGTTTGTTTACCCAAATAGTTGAACCAGGGTTATTTACAGGAATATGGTGTGTGTGTGTGAGAGAGAGTTATTTACAGGAACCTAAGTAACTTATCAATGGTTACACTGCTAATGAAAACTATTCTTTCTCTCTCAACTGCCATTAATTGTCAATAATTACTGGTAAATAATTACTGTCAATAGTTACTGATGGGAACTTCATAAATTGCCCCCTCCTCCATTATAGAATGTCAATGGTTCTAATCTTAGGCAGGTCCTGCCCAGATAATCATAGTTGTTTTAAGTCCATGAGTTGCTATTCTTGAAGACGTAATTCCATAACATTTTACCTTATCTTATATTCTTTACCTCATTTACAATGTTTACTGATAGTAGATTTAGGGCTAAACATTTAAAACTCACTTATTTTAAACCTTATGGTCAGGTTTGAGTCTCTGCAGTAACTACGTCCCACTGGATAAAAGAAGCTTCTCTGACCAAAGCTGACAGCTATTTACAAGATGATTTGCTGTATATATTTTCCTGAGTTTATATTAAGTAAATCTATTGATATAAGATATAGCTTTCTCATAATTTTACCATGTACTTTTGTTTTATTTTTCAGTTTATAAATACAATATTTCTCCCTTTCCTTTCCTCCCTCCATCCTCTTCCATGTACCCCTCACTCCTCTCCTTCAAATTCACAGCCTCTTCTTTTTCACTGTTATTATATGCATATATACGTGTGTATGTATACACATATGCCAGAATATAACCTGCACAGTCCATGTAATGTTACTTGCATGTCTATGTAATGTTACTTGCATGTATGTTATCAGAGCTGATCATCAGGAACTGAACTGTGCCTACTGATCAATTGATGTTCTCTTCCCTGGGGAGGACCACCTCTCTTGCTCCCAGTTTTACCGAGTTGCCTGTAGTCCTTTGTGTAGGGTTGAGGCGATTGGGCTTCTCTCCATCCAGTTTCATTGGTGCCATCTCTGTTCAGCTTACATTTGGGCATCCATGTCATTTTTATTAATGATCTTTGTTTTTGTAGTTTTGCAGCATATTTTCACTTACTTTAAATGTTTGTTTCATGTTTCCTCTTCTAATTTGAAGGATATCACGTTTATTAACTTCACTGGCTTTCTCCATTTTCTCACCTAATCCATGCCTTTAAAGACACCTACATACAAATAATTATGTAATTTCTATTTCTAGCCCCAAACATGCTCCAGAACTCCTGAATGTGCCTAGGACTTCTCTTTTGTTTTTGTATTCCTTGTACTCAGCTTGCCGTTCCTCTTCAAAACATATTTTTGATAAACTTTCTTCTTATTAACTTTACTATTACTGACTGCATCCAGTCATTATCATCACTTCCTGCTGGAATAGCCTTCACCTTCTAACCAGTTTGCACAATTCCACCCTATTTTTAAAATAACCCATATTTTTATTGATATATACTTCTATAAAATGAACACTTTCATGTTGTAATGGTATTAGACCACCAAGTGCCAGCCACAGTGCCTTCTTTATATGGCAAAATAACCATTTAGCTGTTCTAGATACAAAATTTTTAACTAAATAAGCCATTCTTCCCATGGAAGGCCAGTGTTTGCTGAGACCAACAGAATCCTGATAAGGGAAAGAACAGAGTGCACATAAAGAAGAAACTTTCCCAGGGTCAGGTTTTCTCTGTGCCTTGTGCTATCTCAGCATAGAGTTGTGTCTGCTACTTTAACACTAGGTAGTGCTCTGAACTCAGGATTGCAATAATTTTGTTATGGACTTAGAAACATGTAAAATAGAAACTTGAAAGAATCACTAAAGACTTTAAAATGAAAGGGTTTTGGAGTAGAATTTTAAAATGCTTGTAATGTTGTGTTTGACAACTTTAACAAAATGTGTCTATAGTCCTCTAGTGCCAGTAAGCACTAATAAACTAGTAGAATTCATCATGATGGATGTGTATAAGTTATTGTGGTGCCATGTTGAGACCATTTCAGTTTAGGAACACATATTAATTTTATATCTACTCAAAAAATTGCCTATCAAGCTAAGCAAAGCAACTGGTAATGATTCTGATACTATGGGGCTCATAAAGAAGTCAAGATGAGTCAGAGGTAGGATCCGTGGAGAAAATGCCAGGTGGCTGCCCTCTTCCACGTCGTATGGAGGGTCACACCTCACAGATGAATGTGGTCTTCCATATAAACATGGAGATGCTTCAAAATGCTTAATGAACAATAAAACAATCTGTAGTCTCTTAAATTAGTCTGTATATGGTGGGACTGCGGGAAAGATATGTCATAGATTACAATGGGCTGTCCAGTGAAGGGAGGCATGCAACGAAACTGAGCTGTGGTCTAGAGGGAACTTGCTCACTTAAAGAAGAAACTAGACTTGGAAAGGGATTTGTGATTTAAATCCTTTTTGGTAGTCTCTGACCTTGGAGGAAAATTATATAAATTAGAGGGCAAGTAGGAGCTCTATTCCTATGTGTTCCTATACCTTAGACTGAGCAAAAGGAAAGTACAGTCCACTCTAGAGTTAGAGGTCCCATATGACACCTAAAGACTTGGACTATGGGGAAAACACAGAAAGTAAGGCGAGTAATGAAACCATGATCCAAGACAACACTTCCCAACCTGACATCTAGTGCAGATAAAAAGGAAACCACATGATTCCTGAGGGTGATAGTGGTATTATCTTTGATCTCATTCTGAAAAATCTGAGTTTTAGGGATATTCTGCCTCTGAAAGGAATATGTGGGTGAGTGGTGTTCAATGCAAATCTGTCACTGACAATGGCAAAGGCAGCAGTATGGGTAGGAAAAGTGGACAGAGTTTTGCCAGCTGCCTTTGGACAAAAGGTTGAATTTCTTGTACAGTCCACACCACTGAAGTCTCACTTTGTCCCAGGATCTTACTGGAAAAAAGTAGACGTTTACTATCTAGCATTTTTGATGGTCACATGCCCATTTTATCCTAAACTGCACTTTCAGGGTTAATAGATAACAATTTTGGGCTCTTTGTGTATTTTCACTCCCATTTATCTTGTTTGCTCTTCAAGGACATTGAGAAGTTTTGTTATCTTGGCCAGCTCTCTAGAATGTAGCATCCTGTACCGTTTAGAGTCATGTGAAACCAAGGGGAAAACTATGTGAGAGAACATCTTGAAATACAAGAGGCAATAAAGTCTGCCTAAGATCTAGAGCAGATAAAAATCTTGTACTTTAGCTATGTGTACACAGGTAATCTCATTTTCATTCTGTCACAGCTATACTTTGACTCTATTTACTCTTGACTAGTTGGTAAGTTAATTTATATTGCTTTATGACACAACTAGATTATATATATATATATATATGTATATATATATATATATATATATATATAATTTTGTTAGGTTAAGAAGAGAAACAAAGAGGGTGGTGGGATAGGTGGGAACCTCTAGAAAGTCCAAGAGACCTGAGATGTGAGAGGTTCCCAGAACTCAATGAGGATGACCTTAGCCAAAATACCCAATAGTGGGGAAATGGAATCTGAAGAGACCACCTCCAGTAGATAGACAGCGTCCCCATTGGAGAAATTGGGCCACCCACACATCTTCATATTTTTGGACCCAGAATTGTTCCTGTCTAAAGGAAATTCAGGAACAAACTTGGAGCAGAGACTGAAGGAAAGGCCATCCACTGACCAGCCAAACTTCAGGTTGATCCCATGCACAGGCACCAAAGCCTGATATTATTACTGATGCCATGTTGTGCTTGCCGATAGAAGCATGGCTGTCCTCTGAGAGGCTCTACCAGCAGCTGAATGAGACATAGGCAGATACTTAGACCCGACCAATAGACAAAAGCTGGGGACTCCTGTGGTTGAATTAGGGAAAGGCTAGAAGAAGCTAAGGAGGGTGAGCCTATAGGAAGATCAGCTGTCTCAACTAACCTGGAACACCCCCACCCCCTGCGATTCCTCAGACATTGACCCACCAACCAAAGAACATACATGAACTAGTACGTGGCCCCTGGCACATATGTAGCAGAGGACTGACTTGTCTGGCTTCAGTGGGAGAGGATGTGCCTAATCGTGTAGAGACTTGATGCCCCAGAGAAGGAGTATACTGGTGGTGGTGGTGAAATGGAGGTAGGTAGCTGGGTGAAAGCACTGGGTGTGTGAGTGGGCATGGGTGAGGGAATACTGTCTCAGATGTAAAAGAGAGGGGGTATGGGGTAAAGAACTCTGGGAGGGGGTTACCGTGAAGGAGGAGCAACATGTGGAATGTAAATAAAATAATTTAATAAAAAAGAAGAGAAACAAAAATTTAAGGCTGTGTTACAGAAGGAATGTTTCAGGATTTGTAACATGCTAACACACTTTGATATAAAGTTGTATATTCATGGAAGTCTCTCAGTCTGGAATTACAGTAAACCAGGAAGAAATAGAATCTGAGATATACAGAATGAACCTCTCACACTGGAAGAAGAGCATCTCATGGGGGTGGGAGTCCTCCAAATTTTCTTCTGAAGTATGGCTTAGAGAGTTTCTTAGTGAGAAACATGTAAAGTAATTATTGACTTCATACTGAACTACCAATGTATTTGTCCCCTAGCAATACAGAAGCCACATGGTCCCTGATGGTCACCAAGACACAATGAATCCTAATTCATGGCAGCTCTCCAAAATATAGTGGACAATATACAACTGTAGATGGATATTCAGATTAAACACTGCAAGAATAAAGGAGAAGTGTGTCCTGGTGGTGGGTCACTGTCTCCCAATCTATATGAGTTTGGTGGTTAGCAAACACTGTCCTCTGACCATGTATAATAAATAAATAAATAAATAAATAAATAAACAAACAAACAAACAAACAATTACAAAGAGCACATGCTAGGGGAAAATGTGTTTCTGGTACACGCCTTTCATACTATAGTCAGAGGACAATAAAGACAGTGTCACCTGGTTGGGCAAAGCTGTAGCTAATGAAATGCTTTCCTTGAATATCATAATTAATATCACACTGTATAGAGGAGGAATGTGTGAAGAGATCATCATCACTATTAAGAGATTCTGAAAGGTAAATTACTTTGCTCAGATCAAAACTTCTTTACCATTCTGATATAGTCAGTAAAGAAACAAGACAGTTCATACAAAATGAGAGTAAATTATAGAGTGATAAATAATACCCCCATCTATGTAGCTGAACTAGCATTCCTCTCCTGGTTGATGAAAGTGATGTGGATTTTAATCTTTTAGATCATCCTAATACTTTAATATTACTTACCAACTGAATTCTAGCATCATTGACATTAACCTGGCATAGACAATAATGGGCTTTCAAAGTATTTTTCCCAATGATTATCTGAACAGTCTTATCTCTGGCCTGCAGCAGTGGCTCCAAACTTTGCTTTGTTACTTAAATAATGTCATACTAACCTCCGAATATCAGAAAGATATACAAGTACACCTGAAAGAGTAGCAATAGGAGTTCAATCCACACATGCTTCAAAGGCCTTACATGGCCAAAAATATTTCCTTGAGCAAGTCTTAAAACAATCATTGAGAAGCTTTACGGCAGCCAATTCTAATAAATGTGAAGTGATCACTCCTCATATTTCTGTACTGGGACACCTTTGTATTCCATTTTGCTCAAGTTGCCAATCCCTTATATAATCTGAAAGAAGATGGTAGGAGATGGATAGTGTGAAACTGGGACAAAAGGGCAAATGGAGCACTCAGCTCCTGATCACTTCTTCACCTCCTCCTTTTCTCAACAGTAGGTTCAGGTGGGAGAGTGAGGGAGAGAAATAATGAAAGGAAGGGCAGGATGTAGAATAGACGGAGGAAGAAAGAAAGAAGAGTGATGAAGGTAGAGCTGAGAGGAAGGAGGAGTACATCGCAGAAGGAGGGTTAGAGGGATGTGACCTGAAGGCAGAGGGAAGAAGGCTGAGAGCGAAAGAGCAGAGGGAGAAAAGGACAAAGAGGAGGGAAATGCTAGTGGATCAGAAGAGAGAGGAGGGTTGAGATGAGAGAAGGAAGAGGGGAGAGCAGAGGTATGAGGAGGGCAAAGAAGATAGGGAAGAGATAGGAGAGGAGATCATGAGGGAAGAAGGATATCAGGGAAGGAAAGGAGGACTGATGGAATAGGGGAATGGAGCAGCAGAAAGGGGAAAGGGGCAGCCTAGTCAAAAAAATGGAGTCTGAGGGTAGAGATAAGAGGGGCAGAGGATTTGTTGAGGAGTGAAAGGAGACTAAAGAGAGAAGAATATCAGAGGGAGGAGAAAAAGGGGTGTGGTGAGCAGAGAGAAGAAGGAGGAGGGAGAAGCAGAATTGAAGGAGTAGGAGTCAGAGGCAATCTAGGGACAGAGAGGAGAAGTTGGCAGAGTAAGGAGAGCTAAGGAGAAAAGGAGGAGGAAACGTTAGGAAGTGCAGAGAGGAAGGCATTACAGGGTAGAGAGAAGACAAAGGAATACATCAGAGGGAAAAGAGAGGAGAACAAAGAGAAGAAAGAAGAAAGACCAGGGATGAGGAGCTAGCATAGGGAGGAAGGCACAGGTGACTTGTGGGAATAAAGTAGAAGGAAGTAGTTAGAAGGAAAGTGAAATTACAGGAAGGAAAGGAAGAAAGAGTGTAGGACAAGAGTACAGAGGGAGGAGTGAACTGGAAGATGACCGAGGTAGAGGAAGGCAAAAGGAGGAGGAGCTCAGAGGAAGCAAGTGGAGGGACTAGTAGGAAAAAGGTTGGAGGGAGAGGTGATTAGGAGGAAATGAGAAGAGGTCAGGGAGATAAGAAATGAGGTGAAGAAGTATAATCACTAAAGGAAGAAGAGAAGTTCATGGAGGGCAGAGGGAAGAGAGCAGAATCCAGATGGAAGACGAATGCCCAGGGTAGAGAGGATGACTGAGGGCAGAGAGACAATGCAGAGAGCAGAGTGTGATGTCATAAATAAGGTGGGCGGAGGCAATAAGGCAAACCCAGCAGGAGAACCCCTGGAGATCAGTCCAGAAGTAGACAGAGCAGAGGACAGAAGGATGAAAGCTAATGAAGAACCAAACTACAGGTAGGAGGGGAAAGAAGGCAGTGGCAGAGGAGGGGCAGAAGATAAAGAATGGACGAGATAAGAGTGAAGAACACAGGAGAGCACAGGGTCTAGAGAAAATGAACAGGGCTGAGAGAGGAGGATGGAAGTTAGAACTGTAGTAAAGACTTGAAGAAGTGGGGCAGAAGGAAGAGGTAGCAGGGTGTGTGAGAATAGAGGAGAGCAGAGAGGAGTCAGAAAGGTAAGAAGAAAAATAGAAGGAGTTAGGGACAGAGGACTAGAGGCAGTGGTCAGAGGAAGGCAGAAAAGAGGAAGAAGGAATACGCGGTATGAAGAGGGAAGAAGGGCAAGGGGAATAGTTAGAACGAGGAAGAGATGAGGGAGGAGGATAGAAGGCAGGCAGCTTAAAGAGAGCAGATTGAGGATGAAACCAGAGGGAGAATGTAGGAGAGAAGAGGATACATGCCAAAGGGAGCAGTGGTGGAGCATGATGATGACATATTAATGCATTGTTGTCTCTTTGCCTGTTCAAAGAAAAAAATCCGATGTAACCATATGCTTGTCCTGTAACTGCTGACTACCTGAAGGCAAGAAGCCGATGCCATCTTGAAAGGCTTTATGATTGTCAGATGGTAGCAAAGTTTAAAATTGCAGTTAACTGCCTGGACTGGACTGATAAGAGTGGTAGATGCTTAAAACGGGGATATAGAAGTGGCTTTCTACATTTTACTAATGCAAACCTAACATGGCATTTAATGAAGACATTCTGAGAAACATCTTAAAGGAACATGGGACAATTAATGAAATTAAAAATGAGTTCATATACATAATTCTGACATCATTAAGCAAAATAGTGAGGCAAGTAAACGATCTAGATAAATTTACTGAAGATGTGCTTGGCAAACTTGATAAAGAGATCCATGACCTCTCTTTTAAACTCAAGATTTTACAAGAAAATATAATTCAGTTAACTAATGCTATTCACAAAATTCCAAATGACATTTTATCTATGCAACTTTGGAAATCAAGAAAGACTTTTTCAAAGATAACCATTGAAACACAGCAAGTATACTCATGCACATCATTGCCCATTAAAATCTTTGAAAGAAACAATGCTAATATACGAATACCACTTCTTACAGTGCCTGAGTATTACCAAAATGATATGGAAGATTCACCTTCTTCCAATGGTTTATTCCACCCATGTCTGTATTGTTCAAAACTTTTAAAAGATAACGTATCTGTGAATAAACAACTAGCAAGTGAGAAGAAACACACACAAAACCAGAATCTCACCCATGCTGGTGATTTCAAAAATGTACTACAGTGTCACCTCTTAAAAAAACATATCCCTGTAGATCACATTCCAGCCTCTGGTAGTGAGGTATCTCATTCATACTTAGATCAATATGGTGGTGGCTCTTCCTTCTATATTTTCCCACCAAATAGAAACAAGCGTCAAGGAACATCTGCAGCAAATATCTTACCTAGTGAGCAAGAACAGCTACACTACCATATTGGGTGCATGAGCAATTCACGTCCTCGTGTCCTTTATGGAACTGGTAAGGGGGATGTGGTGGTTAAGCAACGACGAGTTTTGACTCATTACAAATCCAATGTATTTGTCAATCCCCTGGCACCAAAAGCACCACCATTGCCATCTGATTGGCTCATCCACCTTATCAGTTCTAAAAAACCATCTGCTAGTGGAGTTATAAGCTCAAGAGGAACATCTTCCTTCTTTGTTTTGGGAAAAACTAAAACATTACCATCTGCTTGCTTGAAGAGCAATCCTAATATAGATCTAACAGTGCCACCTGAAGTTGAGGTCACTGCAACATCAGAATCACTTGAACGTTATGAACTAAAACCAGGTGGTCTAAGTCCACAGGATATGGATCAGAAGATCCCTCTGCTTTTATATCCTCCAGTAATTCCATTAAGAAATCAGTCATGGGATTCAGTTGTGACTCTTATTGACTCTTTAGTTGAAAAACCACAACCGATAAAGTCTTCTTTTCCAAAGTCACCAAGATCTCTCTCAAAATCAAAATATGCCCATGGATCTCTACCACAACATCCAGTTGCAAATACATCAAGAACTTTTAGCGCCCAATTGCCAAAATCATATAGGGTACCTCGCCATTCATTTTCAGTATCTGCCTCACCTAGTCCCAAACCACAAACATCTTCAAATGTAGTGCCAAAGCGTTCTGTAAGTCACTTAACAAAGCTTATTGAAGCACAGTCAAGATCACCTGTGACATATCCAAAAAGACATTTACATCCACCACAAGCAAAACCATCAAAACAACTCAACAAAAGCAACTTAACAAAAGTTTCCACTCTACAGTCATCGTTGTCGTCTATGAAATCATCTGCTTCAAACCATAGAGCTCTAGCGAAAAGGCATTATAGAATAGAGTCAGCATATGCAAGTATCTTGCAAAACACTTCCATCCTGCCAATAATGACCAAAGCAAGAAAAGCATTAATGGAAGCAATAAGAAAAGGCATTAAACTTCGCAAAACTCGACCAAGAGCTGAAAGTGATGATCCTGAAAATGAAGCAAAAATGATCCGGTTCCGTCGTAAAGCAATGGGATATCATTCAGGAAAATCAGACAGCGAGACTGAATGGGTTGAATAAAGAAAGAAACCATGAAGAGTAAAATTTAATTTGTTACTTTTTTACATCTAAATCATGTCTAATGTTCTAATCTTTCCCCAAGAATTACCTACACACACAAAGAGAGAGAAACAGAGAGACAGAGACACAGAGACAGAGACAGAGACACAGAAACACCGAGGTACAGAGAGACAAAGAGAACATACAATGTTGTTAAAATAAAGCATTTTAGTGCCAATCTTATCAACACACAGTAAAACATGGTCAAGAATCTAGAAAATATGGCTGTATGTTTTCTAACATTGAAATATTTGCTTACAACATGAAAGCAATTACTATGAAAAAAACTATTCTGTCAAACCTAAAAGTTCAATATAAAATATGATTTTTTTTATTTGGAAGAGTGTTGGGGAACAAGCCACATGAGATTAGATAGCAGAGAACAATATGCTAAAGTTGGTTCTTTCCTTCCACAATATGAGTCTCGGGGAAGCAATTGCTTTCTTCACAGTAGACTTCTTGATCAGTGAGCCTTCTTGCCAGCCCAAAATAATGTGATAATCTATCCAACATTTAGAAGGGAATATAAAAG
Organism: Rattus norvegicus; assembly: GCF_021556685.1. Lineage (NCBI taxonomy): Eukaryota > Metazoa > Chordata > Mammalia > Rodentia > Muridae > Rattus > Rattus norvegicus. Next base: position 81,071,457 of record NC_141554.1, on the reverse strand, counting down.
TCATATAGATAGTTCACTTCTAAAGGAAAACAGGGTTAAAAAAACAAACCATAATCATAAATTATTAACATGAAAATATACTAAACTATACCATGGAAAATCTATGCTAGCCCAACATGTTAAGTATAACAAAATTTTATAAGAGCTATTTAGTAATTATGATACCTTTGAGCAGTACTGGAAGTTAAGATCCAGGCTTTGTACTATGTTTAAGACAAGGACTCTTTCGTGCATATTTATATATTTTAATGACTGAGTCAAATTAAACTCCTCGAAGAATTTCATCTACATAGCAGCTTTCTGTGGTTATGCATAGCTGCTGTGTTTTCATGACTGTATTGGTCTCTTACTTACTATTCTATTACTGTGAAGAGACACCATGGCCAGGGCAATTTATAGAAGCAGCAGTTAATTGGGAACTTGCTTTCAGCTTCAGAGAGTGAGTCCATAACCATCACGGTAGAGAGCATGACATCAAGCAGATAGGCACGGTGCTGGAACAGTAGCTGGAAGCTTAGATCTGATCCATAGGACGTGGCAGAAATAGAATGGGCCTGGTGAAGGTTTTTAAAACCTCAAATACCATCCCTAGTGACATACCTCCTTTATTAAGGCTGCATCTTCTAATACATCATAAACAATCCAATTGAAAACCAAACATTCAAATGCATGAGCCTATATAGGCCATTCTCATTCAACCCCCCACAAATGGCAAATACTATTCATGTGACAATGTTTCACAATAGCCCACCCCCTTTTCAAGTTCTTAGATACATGAAAAAAAAAACATATAGGAAGTGCTGTTCATGATGAAGCCTGGATATTTTGAACTGGAATGGCCCTCAATTCTATGTGCTGTCTCTGAGGAATCATTTTCCTAGGAAGTTGCTTTCCAGAAGCCTTTCTGGAGCATTCCTGGTTTGCACAGTCTTCGTTCAAATGAATTGTCATTTTTACAAGTTGGAGCCTTTTAAATTATTTTTGAAATACTTCTCTCCTTTCCATCCTCAAGGCTCTCCTTTTGTCATTTTCAAAATCCACGGACTCTTTTTAAACTGTTATTCTGTATGTATGTATATATATACATATATATATATATATACATATATATACATATATACATATATATACATATATATACATATATACGTATATACATATGTACATATATACATATACTTATATACATATACATATACATATACAAACATATACATATATACATGTATATATACATATATATATACACAAACTGCTCCCATGTATGATTTCTGGGATGATCATCTGATACTGGACAGTCATAAGTGTAGGTTTGTTTGTTACAGCCCTTTCTTCCATACACCTTGGCTACAACCTTAAATATTCTCAGGCACTTCCCCTTTCTCAGGTTCACCTTTTTATCCATTTCTACCCAACCCATTGCTGTTTTACTGTAGTTCTACATAAAGAGATTAGCCGTAATAACTATACACATTCTACACACTATCTTTGCTTGAAATATCCATATAACCTTAATGACTCTTAGCATAATTTCTAAAATTTCTGACATCCATGTTGCCTTCTAAAACCTAATGAACTGGGGTCCCACAATTTCCCTGAGAATCCTTCTCCTTCCCTCCAGAATGATCTACCAACTGTTCCATACAGTATCCAAGGGCTTCTGTAGTTCAGTTATAAACTTTTGAGTGTTCCTCCTGCATACCCATTCCAAGGGTCTAAGAATATGACAAGGTTTATCACAGCAACAAAACACTTCTCAGTATGCATTTTCCAGATTAGTTACTTGCCCTGTTGCTAACTTAAGGAAGGAAGGGATAATTTTGCTCAAAGTTTGAAGATACAGTCTATTGCTTTAGTGGAGTCATGGTATAAGTGCTTGAAGTATCAAGTCACATGTCTATAGTTGGGAATCAGATAACGATTAATAGTGTTCATTCTTTTATAATCAGTCCTGAGTCTTAGCACACAAAATGGTGATGTTCACAATTAGGGTGGAAGAGTAGGTGTTCCCACCTCAATCTAATCTAGAGTATACTCACAAATATGCCCAAAGATAATCAGAGGTGATTCTAAATCCTATCAAGTTGTCAAGATTAACCACCACAATGTGTATGTATAAGGGAGTATGTGTGTGACTTGAGTACTCATGCTTGTAATAGTAGATGGAGGGCAACCCTGGATGTCATTCCTCAGGAACTTTTCACATTTATATTTTTGCAAGGTATCTTATAGAAATGGGGCTCTCCAATTAGCCTGCATAGCCAGAAAGCCTATTTTTATATGCTTTGGGGATTGAACTAAGGTCCTTGCACTTAATAAGGCATGTGCTTCTATTGACCAAGACTTCCAACTCAGATTCACATCTTCAAAGTCACATTTAAACTCCAAAGAAAGTAAGGTTAACCTCTGCCTCACACGATATAGTTATCATTCATATAACTGAAATATCCTATCATTTTCCTTCCAAGATAATGGAGTCTTTCTGCATCCATCACCATTATCCCCAACATCCATATGTTAGAAAGTATCTACATATTATGGCCTAAAGTCAGTATACCTTGATACATAAGTGGAAATAAGAAGGAAGAAAAAATACATTGATATCAACTGAAGAGAAAATGCCCATAATTTCATTGTTTATTTCTATCTGTGGTCACATGATCAAAGCTAAAAGTAACAACCTGGCTCTACTAACCATCCCATAGTCCCTTGATTTCAACAGGTTATAGTTCTTTTCCTAGAGCTGTGTGTTATCAAAACATTCCTTTCTAAAAAGAATTGACAATTGATAACACTGTCTGAATTTGATTGTTATAGTTTTTTATTTTCTTTAATTACACAACCCATGCATTGATAACTTTCCATTACTTTGAAAAAAGATGGGGTTGGGGATTTAACTCCGTGGTAGAGCGCTTGCCTAGCAAGCGCAAGGCCCTGGGTTCGGTCCCCAACTCCGGAAAAAAAAAAAAAGAAAAAAGATGAGGTGAAAAAGTAACCCATAAAAAAGACACATAATCCAGGTATTTTATTTACAAGACATAAGCTTAGATTTGGCAGATTTGGAGGTATTCTAATTTATTTCTCAGTCCCTTGTTACCTGCTGGTTTTCCTGGCCATTGGCCACATGCTCATGGTCTGTCTTTGTTAGGGTTTTTTGCTTTGAGGAGACAGCATGACCAAGGCCACTCTTATAAAGGCAAACATTCACTGGGGCTGGCTTACACTTCTAGAAATTCAGCCCATTTTCATCATGGAAGGAAGCAGGAAGCTCACTTTGCCTGCTCTCACAGTGACATACTTCTGCAAACAAGGCCACACCTACTCCAACAAAGCCACAGGTCCTAATAGTTACACTCCCTGGGACAAGCATATTCAAACAACAATATTCCACTCTCTGGCCCCCATAGGCTTATTCAAACATGATTCTATGGGGGTCATACCTAACAATAGCATAATGAAGAATACATTTATTCCAACTTCAAAAGTCCCATAGTCTATCACAGTTTCAACAATATTTAAAAGTCCAATGTGCAGTCTTTCCTGAGATTCATCCAATCACTTAACTCTTATCCCCGATAAAATCAAAAGCAAAAAGCAAATCACATACCTCCCATGTCACAGGATATACATTACTATTACAAACATGTTATAGCGAAGAAATACTGAACCAAAGCAAGACAGGAAACCAGGTGGGCAAACTCAAAACACTATATATACCTCCATGTCTGATATCAAAGCACCCTTCAGATCACCAATTCCTTTCTGCTCTGTTTACTACAGCACAATTCTTTCTCTTTGGCTGGTTTCACTGTCTGCTAGCAGTTTTCCTTGGCAGGTATCCCACAGCTCTGACATTTCTAATATCTTGGAGGCCCCAAGGAAACTTCTACGTCACATCTTCTTGTTCCAATGTCTGGGATATATACATGATCTTCTGGGATCCTCCAAAGGACTTGGGTCACTTTTCCAACTCTGCCCTCTGTAGTACTCTAGGCTTTGGTCTACTCCACTCCATTTCTGCTGGTGTTCTTTGTGGTCATCCCATGGTACTGGCATTTCTAGTATATGAGGATCTTCCACTGCCATTAAGCTTCACCAATAGCCTCTCATAAGGACTTCAAAATTAGCATCACCTGGGTAACTCTTACACATTACCTATTCTAGATACTAGCATAAGGTACAACTTTGGCTACATTTGGAACCCAGTTTCTTTGTGCTGTCAGAAAATACTTCGCAGAAAACACTTCCCAGGAGATTTCACTTCAGTGATGCTGGTCTCTTCTTAATCACCACTAATTTCTTAGGTTCAGCTAACCAGTATTAACTGTCCTAGTCACACTTTCTATTCTTGACTCTAAAGCCAGAGTCACCCAAGCTGCCAAGTTCTTCTGCTTGCTGGGCATGGAACCTGCCACCCCACCCTTGTTCTATTACATCATCACTAGCTTTCTGTTTCCAACTTCTTCACTGCCTAAGCTTGGCTATATGGATCTCTCTCTCTCTCTCTCTCTCTCTCTCTCTCTCTCTCTCTCTCTCTCTCTCTCTCTCTCTCTCTTCTAAATGCTGGGATTAAAGGTGTGTACCACCATGCCTAAGTCTAAATTTTTCATGACCATTATTTTCTCAAGATCAGGATCAAAAACCTATATCCTACATTTTGGATTGTAGTTCGTTCCAGATTAAAAGTCCAAATGAAAACAATAACCATGTAATAATAATGCCTAACATAATATAATTATTCTTTGTTCAATAGCAAATACATAAGCAATAAGCTTAGCTGGGTGAGATCTTGCCCCCAAATCACCACTCCCTTTATCTGTTTATCTCTTCAAATATGGGATTTAGCTCCATTGCCCTTCCCAGAACCCTTTTATTAGTTGAAGGGTACATTTTATATTTTTCCTTTCTAAGCTTGCTATGCTTGATCTGAATGCTCTTCATGAGAAGAAAACAGAGAATAAAGTCTATGTTGGGCTTTTCTGAGATTTCCTATCTATAAAATTTCCATGTTATAATACCAATATAGCAGGTAAGATATGCCCACTCACATAATAGTGGCATGATTGCCTAGGCTATAACCAACTACTTTCCAAATGGATTAATGTCTGCTCCATGAAAGAGCATATATGCTTATTACTAAAAACCTGGTCAAATACCTATGGCTAGGGATGTCACAGACCCTAGGGAAGAATGTACTACAGATGTTTTGGTAAATGAACAGGTAGTCAAACTGTTTAGTAAACATTTAGACTAGAAATCTTCTAAGTCTGGGTCAGAGAAACACTTTAACAGATGGCTCTGGGTTGTGAAAATTCATAATTGATTAAAATGCTATGTATAAGTAACTCTTGGATATCCAGACCAAGATGAAATATATATTATCATACCCACCCACTTCAAATCCCAGGTAATATCATGGAAGAGAAGGCAGAGAGATTATAAAGGTACTGAAATAAAATAGTATTTTCAGGACATGACAGTACCTTTGTAAACAAGAATTCATAGCATCTGTTTTTGTTTCCACCAGACCTGCTCAAGAGCTTGTCAACCTATAGTCCACCATGAATGGGGAAACGGCCCATAATGCTCCACCCATAGCTTAGGAGCTATTGACAGTTGATGGCTATTAGGGGAGGGATTATTAAGTTTGCTGCAGGAATAGCTTTCATTTTCAGTAGAAAGTCTCACATGCCTGCATATCTACGCACAGTATGACTGCTGACTTCCTATTTCATTGTTGGACATACCTTCGTTAAAACAGAAGCAGTGCCTCACATCACTGCAAGAGGAAGGAAAATGCCTCCAAATCAGAGAACAATGAAAGTGTCTTCCTTAGAGGGGGGCACTGTGGTACTTTCTTTTAATCCCTTTTAGTCTATGACACTTCTGTGGTTTTAAAGAATGCTTGCAATACACTTTTTAAAAATGTATTGTTTCTTCATGTTTATTTCTTCAAATTTGCATGATTTTCCATAATTTGTTCATCTTCTGGTTATTTTTTCTACTACAACCTTAGAAGTCTTCCAGGGCGTCTTCTCTAAAAGAGTGGATCCAAATGGAAAGAGATAAAACATTGCCAATGAAGAAAATTTACAAGGAAAATATATAGATACCTTAGAAAATTTGCCAAGTCATATATATATATATATATATATATATATATATGTGTGTGTGTGTGTGTGTGTACGCATACATATATATATGTATATTTGCCTATGAATTTCATAAAGTCATTGTTTTTGATAGCCGAGTAATATTCCATTGTGTAGATGTACCACATTTTCTGTATCCATTCCTCTGTTGAAGGGCATCTGGGTTCTTTCCAGCTTCTGGCTATTATAAATAAGGCTGCTATGAACATAGTGGAGCACGTGTCTTTTTTATATATTGGGGCATCTTTTGGGTATATGCCCAAGAGAGGTATAGCTGGGTCCTCAGTTAGTGCAATATCCAATTTTGTGAGGAAACTGCAGACTGATTTCCAGAATGGTTGTACCAGTCTGCAATCCCACCAGCAATGGAGGAGTGTTCCTCTTTCTCCACCTCCTTGCCAGCATCTGCTTTCACGGGAGTTTTTAATCTTAACCATTCTCACTGGTGTGAGGTGGAATGTCAGGGTTGTTTTGATTTGCATTTCCCTTATGACTAAAGATGGTGAACATTTCTTTAGGTGCTTCTCAGCCATTCGGCATTGCCGTTTTGTCCTAAAAACGATGTCCCTTGCCTTACAGAAGCTTTGTAGTTTTGTGAGATCCCATTTGTCGATTCTTGATCTTAGAGCATAAGCCATTGGTGTTTTGTTCAGGAAATTTTCTCTAGTGCCCATGTGTTCGAGATGCTTCTCCACTTTTTCTTCTATTATTTTGAGTGTATCTGGTTTGATTTGGGGGTCCTTGATCCACTTGGACTGAAGCTTTGTACAGGGTGATAAGCATGGATCGATCTGCATTCTTCTACATGCTGACCTCCGGTTGAACCAGCACCATTTGCTGAAAATGCTATCTTTTTTCCATTGGATGGTTTTGGCTCCTTTGTCAAAAATCAATGACCATAGGTGTGTGGATTCATTTCTGGGTCTTCAATTCTATTCTACTGGTCTATCTGTCTGTCTCTGTACCAATACCATACAGTTTTTTATCACTATTGCTCTGTAATACTGCTTGAGTTCAGGGATAGTAATTTCCCCAGATGTACTTTTATTGTTGAGAATAGTTTTAGCTCTCCTGGGTTTTTTATTATTCCAGATGAATTTGGAAATTTTTCTGTCTAACTTCATGAAGAATTGGATTGGAATGTTGGTGGGGATTGCATTGAATCTGCGGACCGCTTTTGGTAAAATGGCCATTTTTACTATATTAATCCTGCAAATCCATGAGCATGGGAGATCTTTCCATCTTCTGAGATCTTCTTCAAATTCGTTCTACAGAAGATGGAAGTTCTTATCATACACACCTTTCACTTGCATGGTTAAAGTCACAAAGAGGTATTAGATTATTTTGTACTATAATGAAGGAAGTCCTTTCCTTAATTTCTTTCTCAGGTTGTTTTGTTTTTTTGTGTAGAGGAAGGCTACTAATTCATTTGAGTTAATTTTATACCCAGCCACTTTGCTAAAGGTTTTTATCAGGTTTAGTAGTTCTCTCATGAAAATTTTGGGATCACTTAAATATACTATCATATCATCTACAAATAGTGATATCTTGACTTCTTCCTTTCCAATCTGTATCCTTCTGATCACTTTTTGTTTTCTGATTGCTCTAGCTAGGACTTTGAGAACAATATTGAATCAGTAGGGAGAGAGTGGGCAGCCTTGTCTAGTCCCTGATTTCAGTGGGATTGCTTCAATTTTCTCTCCATTTAGTTTAATGTTAGCTACTGGTTTGCTGTATATAGCTTTTACTATGTTTAGGTATGAGCCTTGAATTCTTGTTCTTTCCAGGACTTTTATCATGAAGGGGTGTTTAGTTTGGTCAAATGCTTTCTCAGCATCTAATGAAATGATCATGTGGTTTTTATCTTTCTGTTTGTTTATATAGTGGATTATGTTGTTGGTTTTCTGTATATTAAACCATCCCTACATGCCTGGAATGAAGCCTACTTGATCATGATGGATGACAGTTTTGATGCGTTCTTGGATTCGGTTTGCAAGAATTTCATTGAGTATTTTTGCCTCGATATTCATAATGGAAATTGGTCTGAAGTTCTCTTTCTTTGTTGGGTCTTTCTGTAGTTTAGGTATAAGAATAATTGTGGCTTCATAGAAAGAATTCGGTAGCGCTCTGTATGTTTCAATTTTGTGGAATAGTGTGGATAGTATTGGTATGGGGTTTCCTATCAAGTTCTGATAGAATTCTGCACTGAACCCATCTGAACCTAGGCTCTTTTTGGTTGGGAGTCTTTTAATGACTGCTTCTATTTCCTTAGGAGTTATGGGGTTGTTTAAATGGTTTATCCGTTCCTGATTTAACTTCATTACCTGGTATCTGTCTAGGAAATTGTCCATTTCCTCCAGCTTTTCACGTTTTGTTCAATACAGGCTTTTGTACTTGGATCTGATGATTTTTTGAATTTCCTCTGATTCTGTTGTTATGTCTCCCTTTTCATTTCTGATTTTGTTAATTTGGACACACTCTCTGTGTCCTCTGGTTTTAGTCTGGCTAAGGGTTTATCTAACATGTTGATTTTCTCAAAGAACCAGCTTTTGGTTCTGTTGATTTTTTTTATAGTCCTTTTGATTTCTACTTGGATGATTTCAGCTCTGAGTTTGATTATTTCCTGCCTTCTACTCCTCCTGGGTGTATTTGCTTCTTTTTGTTCTAGAGCTGTTAGGTGTGCTCTCAAGCTGCTGATATATGCTCTCTCCTGTTTCTTTCTGCAGGCACTCAGAGCTATGAGTTTTCCTCTTAGCACAGCTTTCATTGTGTCCCATAAGTTTGGGTATGTTTTGCCTTCCTTTTCATTAAATTCCAAGAAGTCTTTAAGTTATTTCTTTAGTTCTTCCTTGGCCAGGTTATCACTGAGTAGAGCATTGTTCAATTTCCACGTATATGTGGGTGTTCTTTCCTTATTGTTATTGAAGACCAGTTTTAGCCCGTGGTGGTCTGATAGGACGCATGGGATTATTTCTATCTTTCTGTATGTGTTGAGGCATTTTTTATGACCGAGTATATGGCCAATTTTGGAGAAAGGACCATGAGGTGGTGAGAAGAAGGTATATCCTTTTGCTTTAGGATGAAATGTTCTATAAGTATCTGTTAAGTCCATTTGGTTCATGACTTCTCTTAGTTTGTCTATGTCTCTGTTTAATTTCTGTTTCCATGATCTGTCCATTCATGAGAGTGGGGTGTTAAAATCTCCTACTATTAGTGTGTGAGGTGCAATGTGTGCTTTGAGCGTTAGTAAGGTTTCTTTTATGTATGTAGGTGCCCTTGTATTTGGAGCATAGATATTTAGGATTGAGAGTTCATCTTGGTGGATTTTTCCTTTGATGAATATGAACTGTCTTTTCTTATCTTTTTTGATGACTTTTGGTTGAAAGTTGATTTTATTTGATATTAGAATGGCTACTCCATATTGTTTTTTCAGACCATTTGCTTGGAAACATGTTTTCCAGCCTTTTACTCTGAGGTAGTGTCTGTCTTTGTCTCTGCAGTGTGTTTCCTGTAGGCAGCAAAATGCTGGGTCTTCATTACGTATCCAGTTTGTTAATCTCTGTTCTTTTATTGGGGAATTGAGACCATTGATATTGAGAGATATTAAGGAATAGTGATTGTTGTTTCCTGTTATCTTCATATTTGGAGGTGAGATTATGTTTGTGTGCTTGTTTTCTCTTTGTATTGTTGCAAAACGATTAGTTTCTTGCTTTTTCTAGGGTGTAGCTGCCTCCTTGTGTTGGGCTTTACCATTTATTATCCTTTGTAGTGCTGGATTTGTAGAAAGATATTGTGTAAATTTGGTTTTGTCATGGAATATCTTGGTTTCTCCATCTATGTTAATTGAGAGTTTTGCAGGATACAGTAACTTGGGCTGGCATTTGTGTTCTCTTAGGGTCTGTATGACATCTGTCCAGGATCTTCTGGCTTTCATACTCTCTGTAGAGAAGTCTGGTATAATTCTAATAGGTCTGCCTTTATATGTCACTTGACCTTTTTCCCTTACTTCTTTTAATATTCTTTGTTTTGTGCATTTGAATTTTTGACTATTATGTGACGGTACAAGTTTCTTTTCTCGTCCAATCTATTTGGAGTTCTGTAGGCTTCTTGTATGTTTATAGACATCTCTTTTTTTAGGTTAGGGAAGTTTTCTTCTATGATTTTGTTGAAGATATTTACTGGTCCTTTGAGCTGGGAGTCTTCACTCTCTTCTATACCTATTATCCTTAGGTTTGATCTTCTCATTGAGTCCTGGATTTCCTGTATGTTTTGGACCAGTAGCTTTTTCCGCTTTACATTATCTTTGACAGTTGGGTCAATGATTTCTATGGAATCTTCTGTTCCTGAGATTCTCTCTTCCATCTCCTGTATTCTGTTGGTGAAGCTTGTATCTACAGCTCCTTGTCTCTTCCTTTGGTTTTCTATATCCAGGGTTGTCTCCCATTGTTCTTTCTTTATTGCTTCTATTTCCATTTTCAATTCCTTCACCTGTTTGATTGTGTTTTCCTGTAATTCTTTCAGGGATTTTTGCGTTTCCTCTCTGTAGGCTTCTACTTGTTTATTTGTGTTTTCCTGCACTTCTCTAAGGGAGTTCTTTATGTCTTTCTTAAAGTCCTCCATCATCCTGATCAAATGTGATTTTAAATCTAGATCTTGCTTTTCTGATGTGTTTGGACATTCAGTGTTTGCTTTGGTGGGAGAATTGGGCTCCGATGATACCATGTAGTCTGGGTTTCTATTGCTTGGGTTCCTGTGTTTGCCTCTCGCCATCAGGTTGTCTCTGGTGTTAAACTTTTCTGTTATTTCTGGCAGTGGCTTGACAGTCCTATAGGCCTGTGTGTCAGGAGTGCTGTAGACCTGTTTTCCTGTTTTCTTTCAGCCGGTTATGGGAACAAAGTGTTCTGCTTTCAGGTGTGTATTCGTTCCTGTCTACTGGTCTTCAGCTGTTCCCGTGGGCAAGTGTCCTGAGTCCACCAGGCAGGTCACTTGGAGCATAAAAGTTGGTCTTACCTCTGGTCTCGGGACTGAAGTTGCTCCCCAGGGCTAGGTTTCAGCTCTCCATGAGGGCAGCAACCAGAAGGGCCTGCCCCTACTTCTGGGTCCCTATGTGCAGGGGTCCCTGATGGCGCTAGGTGTTTTCCTTTAAAGTCAGAAATATGGGCAGAGAATAGTCTCCTCTGGCTTCCCAGGCGTGTCTGCCCCTCTCGTGGCTTAGCCATCTTATCCACTTCTATCTTTGTTTGAGGAACATTAGAGTGAGTTTGAGAAATGCTCTTGTTTGGCTTTTACTCTCTAAGTGAGTGAGAGTGCTTGTCAAAATCTAAACTGAGCTTTAATGCTGTCAATTTCATGGTTTTAGTAACTGACTGTAAAGAGAGTAAAGGGCTCAGGTCCTGTCCTTCTCAGGTCTCTGTGTTGGAAGTGAATTTGTGATATTTTATAAAAGGCATATAACACAAGGAACAACAAAGAGCCTCTGAATTGAGTCCATTTGACAATGGAGTATGATTGTCATCAGACAAACTCATGACAATTCTGTAAGTGCCAGGAGCCTTTTGGTTAACATCAAACAAACAAAGAAAAACAAACAAACACCATATTTCTTCATTTTTTAATACTTTGAAGAAAAGGAGATATAGAAGACAACAGTCAGTTTAATTTTAGTACTCATTTTAAAAAAAATGGCAGAAAAGTCCTGGTTGGATTATTTTTTTAGATAATTATTTTAAAATAGGAAAAGGAATATATTGGTTGCCATGCCAACCCCACTCAAAATACATGTGATTGATGCTTACATTGATGAACTATTGCAGTTGAAATCTAGATTTGCCAAAGTTGCCACATTTCACTTAATTCACTTATGCCATTATGTTTAGACAACTTCCTTTTTATTTTTCTTCTTTTAAGACCGTGTCCTATACTGTAGTCAAAGCTGGCTTGGAATTCATCATGTGGCCTTGAACCCACAACAACCCCCTCTCTCTCTGTTTCCTTTTCCCTAGTGCTATGGGTAGAGCTGTGTGCCACTGCACTTTGCAGTTTTTGTCTTTACTGCAATGTTTATGCTATTTTCATCAAATTCTTAATTTAAAAACTAATTAATGATGACCGATGGAAACTAAAAAGTCTCCCAGGGTAAATTTCTGGCATATACAAATTAAAGAGTCAATCTTCACCTTGTTTCACTTCCCCAAATGAAAATTACAGACATAACCATGTATGTTCCTATGCATAAGAACCTATTCATAAATATCAGAGTATAGAGTAAACATGTGCCCTCATTGATAGAAGAATGGGTATAGAAAACATACTCATGTATTTGCATGCAATTAAATGATACTCAGCTATGTACAGAATAAAATTGAATAAGCTTTGTGTTAATTAACCTATGTCATACTCACAATGATGAAAATCGTTTATTCTTTCACTTGTGGATATTATAAAAAATGACAATGAATAATTGTCTAAATTGGGACACCCACTTCTTAAATACAACATTATTGCTAAAAGTAAAAAAAAAAAGAGTAGGCTTTGAAAAAATTAATGTTACATTGAATCTTCTTCCAAGGTTGATTAACTGATTAGAACTTCTGTGACTTCAGAGTAATTGGAATGTTGCAAGTTTAAAGCTTAACTATAATTTATCTAGGCCTTTGTGCACTTCTATGTCTGACCTAAAATCTTTGTGACTAATAGATGAAAAGCTTTTCGAATGCATTAACTTAACAAAATCATAGTTTCCATCAAACAAAAGGCTAAGAATACCATCAGGCAATATCTGAAGTCTACCTATATCTGAAATTTCATCACTTTGCTATAACCTACCTACATGATATCTTTACCAGTGTAATTTTAAAGTGCCCAGATTTATGCTTTGTAACTACAGAACTGTCACCAAACTGTTAAGAACATAGGAATGTGGAACTGGGGTAACCTTAATCTGTCTTCTCATGTCCTAGTGACTGAGATTTAGCTTCCTAATAAACTATGTCTTATCTTCTTTGAGGTCTGAGTGAGAATTGTTTTTATACTGATTAGTGGTGCTAACATTTGACAAGTATTACTTAGAAAATGGTGGTATTTTAGAAATTACAGGACCAAAAGCAAAATATAATCAAATAACCAAATGGCTTCCCTGAGTTATTTGCAACCTTCTCCCCACCAGTTAGAATATACCTAGAAGCACAGTCTGTCCCTACAAGCCTCTCCCTGAGGCTGTAGTAGTCTAAGGTATCTTGCACAACATCATTGAACTCTAGCCAGGAACTAGGGGATTTTGAGAAGAGCCATAATGAATAAAAGTCCCAGACTCTTATACTTATCTTTCCATACTTCACCCAACAAGGTCCCACTCAGAGCCCAAGTCTTCCAATGTTACTGGCATGGGTGTGTCTGAATTTGTACATCTCCTGCAGTCCCCCAGGGTCACCTATTAAAAGAACAAGATTCATGTGTCCAAGGGCAAAGAATTGTACCAGAACACAGGCTTAGAGCAGGAATAAAGACATTTATTATGGAAGGAAAGCACTAGGGAGGATTGGATAGTGTGCTGAGAGAAAAGCATAAACAAAAGCAGTGGGCTACAAATTTCATAACCTTTTATAGGACATTTACATTTTGCCTGTAGGCTTTGCTCTCTGTTAGTTGTATGCTGTTCAGGATAGGAAGGGCTTCCTGTTTTCTTTGTCAACTGGCTTCTTTTGCATGTTTATCTTGATCTTTTGATCTCAGTCAGGCACTAGCCCCTGAGTCCTAACTAAACTGCCATAGTACATGGAAAGCACCAAGACATCTCCTTGTTGCTCCTGCCTGACTCATTGTTCAAGACTTATGCAACCAATTAAAAGTAAGCTAGAAAGGAAGCCCAATACACTGGGGCAGTGTGTCTTCCCCTGACCCTGGCTCTGTTCTAGAGTCTCTATCCATAGGCAGACCTGTGGGTCACGGTGATTAAGATCTGCTCAGTATTGGGTTTCAATATCCCAACATGATAACTCAGGAGGTCTTAAGCTTACTTTCCTGTCATATACCCATAGTGACTTGAACCTTTTTATACTGTCAGAGACTGACTTGGAAGTATTAATAGAGGCAGGCTCTTGGTCCCTATTAAGTATTGTTAAATGCTTTAGGAAAAAAAATTTAACTGTGAGTACTCTTCAACATTTCTTCTTTTCTCATTGTATTTTCTTTTTGAAAGAAGAAAACTATCAAGAGCAGTCATTTGGGCTCCTGAATGACAAATGACATGCGTTTTGCCTTGAGCTCAGAGCTGTAACCCCATCAGTTCCTGTGTTTGGTGACTAGCAAGACTGTCATCGTGACATCTCAGCTGCTTGGAACACTTTACAGATGCCTTGAGGAAACGGCAATTAACATTGTTAAAGTCATGACTCCTGCTTCATGGGGCCCTACAGAGGCTATGAAAGAATCCCCTCACGATAAGATAAATGCCCTTGAACTTAAGATGACCCTGTTTACCTTGGAGATATTATTACTCTGGAAGGGAAGGCAACCACTTGCTGAGTGGATTTCAGAGATCAACAAACATGGGAAGTCATTCAATAAATCCCTCTCCTAACACCAAGATTTTTCTCTGGGACAGAAGCTTTCACTTCTGGGCAGATTAACTGCTACTATTAAGATATAGTCGTTTCCATGTTAATTCTCACTCAGCCTGGATCTTCCAATCTCCAGAATTTAGTCAGGGTTGTCTAAAGTAATGAGTAGGATAAACACCCACTTGCCTTTAAGTTGATTATTCTAATACCTGTGATGGTAATTTTTAATGTGAATTTTTCACAGATTGGAATCACTCCAGTTTGGGGAAACCTTCCAGTAACAATCAAGATTAAAGTGCAAAGCAGAAGGAATATTCTGAACTTATTACTTAATGAGTTGCACTCTTGTGGCTGAGGTGATTTACTCTGCTGTTGTAACTGCAGCCAATGCTCATAGCATTTCCAGGCTTTCATCATTGATGGGACGGACCAGAGGCTCTCTACTAATCTCCTAAGTAATTGGAATAGAATTGAGACTGTAGAGACACCACATCTTGTGAACTGAACAACTACTAGATTCTTAGCCTCTTGGGTCTGAGATATCTGTTGTTGCTATTTGAATGTAAGATGGCTTAGTATTTCCACACACACACACACACACACACACACACACACACACACACACACACACACTTGCTTGTTACCATGTTTGTTTATCCTACCCATTCCTTTAGACAACCCTGACTAATACAATGCCTTATTCTTTTTACCTGAAAAGAAATGGCTGAATGGGTTAGAGAAATTAAGCTTTGAAAAGTAAAACAAGAATATCCTAGTTCTAACCACTTATGTATAATGACAAGATATAATTATAAGGTGCTTTTCACAAAAGGAATTGGAGATAAACAATGTACTTAGCTTACTCTGAATCTCTGTGCATTGTGAAAGCTTAACATATGGGTCAACTACAATAGTATAAAATTAGATGTAGGTTTTTGAAGATGTAATTTGTGGGAAAGAGAATTTCACATTAAAATTGTCTTCTTGTGCTAAGCCGGTCTAAATTCCCATGATAGTGGTATCACTAACTACATTAACATAAACAAGACACCTAAACCCCTTGTACTTCTGACCATCTCTGAAAGCAAGGGTAAATGAGACTTCTCTAGTAGGTTGTTTTGAGAATTACATGTCATAATATATGAAGAATGCCTGGTAAAGTAACTTGATTATAATTACCATTAGAAAATAGCCACCATAATAGTGTATCTACTGACAAGTTTTCAAACATGCTGCAACTGCTCAGCTCCTCTTTTTGGATTTCAGTTTAAATTTGCCCATATTACTTTAGTATATATACTTTCATTAATGCATGCTGGGGTTTGTATATTTGTTTTGAAGATAATATCTGACTATATCATATTGACCTCCAACTGGAAAGTCTTGTCATGTGCTGGAATAACAGCCTTGTGCCACTACAACTTAACTTCTGTGTACTTCTTTAAAGAATTATAAAAATAATAAATACAAAAGAGATGGTCAATGATCACATTGCCATTAGTGGATTTATATATAGAGTCACATTCAACATAGAAAGTTATTCAATAAATCTTTCTCTTGCAATGTTAATTTCAGTTGGAGTGTTGTGTTCCTCAGGCATCCATGAAATAATAATGCTAACACAATGTCATGAACATTCCAGATCTCATTTATTTCTAGATTATTGTAATTTACACAAACCATACCAACCTCTTTATTATAAAATAATAATTATTCTTATTATTTGAGTTAGATTTGGAGAATCAATTATAGAACCTTATAATTCTTTGAATAAATGTAACATATCTTTCAATCTATGAGAATTCCTTTAGATAAGTCACTGAAAAAAGTCATTCTCCCCATTTTTGTAAAATCTAATCAGCACTCTCTAAAGATCTCCAATCATGCCATTGTAAAATATGAAGTAGATCAAATGAAGGTCAGGTACAGAAACCTCAACAGAGCAGTAGAATCTCGTTGTTGGCGGATCTAATAGAAAACTATTAGCATTCTTTTCTGGTGTGCATTAGAATATACTTTTGGTGGATTTCAATTCTTATCTTAACTGCTTCAGTTTCATCTCATTAATACATAACCTTGAATATAGTCAATCATATAGTACTCCATCTTAATTGTGGAAGATACAATTTAATATCTCAAATGGGTAGCCAAGATTACAGGTAATATTGAATCCTATAGATACTAGATTTTTCATATACATACTCACTTATGATAATATTTACTTCATAAGGTAAACACAGTAAGAGATTATTAGCTAAATGTTACATAGAACAATTATGACAATATTAAAGTTATTTAAAACTTTAGAGTTATTTATGTCTTGAGTTTTAACTTAATATTTTTGGGTTCCATAGCTAAATAAATTGACCATAATTAAATAATGTGTGAAAAGCAAAATTACATGTGAAGCATGACTGAACTAAAAATCCATATATTTTCATTTATTGTACTAAAACATGAAAATTTATTCTCAGATTATAGTTTAAATGATGAATTTAACCTTTATGAATTCCTTAAATATACTTTTTATGTGGCATTTATGATTTCATTTCTTTTGTGAAAAGAAATTAAAACATCCATAAAGTGTCTCTACATCCATGACTCAAAACTTGAATTGCTTCATAATAATTATACCACAATTTTATACTTGACAAATTCAAGGTTAGAAGACAACAGAGTTAATTAATGGTAAAACAAACAGCAAAAAAAGATACAATTATCAGGCATAATATCTTTTTCTTGGGCCCTTGAAGAAGACTATGAAGTGGAAGAGTCTTGAAACCGAAGCTTATGTTTGTCAGTACTGGACACCTACTTCTGGCATCACTGCGAACCTTTAAGCTCTTACATCTCACACCCTTAGTTTTAATTTTCTGTTTGCTTCTGATACTTGAATATTTCTTCTTACTTTCAACTTAATGAGGATATATAAAAAGTTTCTGCTTTTCAATTTGTCTGCAGGTTGTGTAGTGAGAGAAAGGGAACTTCATATGAAGCTCAACTTGTAATTTGCACACACACACACACACACACACACACATTATTTTTCTATTGTACTCCTAACTTTCTTTAAATTTTCACTGTAGACATTCTGTTTCTTCTTTCCATGATAATGGATAATACTGGAAACAACTATATCGACTTTGGTAACACAGGCCTAGAATGACATTCTCATTTGTGGTTTCTCATGTCAAAACTTGGGTATTTAGCTTAGTGCGCAAGTAGAAGCCCCGAAAATTGGAAAATGGATACATTAAAAGAGCAGGGAGAGTAGATTGTAGGTAATTATAGTAGACTGAAGGTAATGAAGTAGAAATCTGGAGGCAGAAAGCCCTAAGCAGGGTAAAGTGTGGTTGCATGAGGGAAAATCAAGGATAAAGGTAAGGGACAACTAAAAGGAAGTAGATCTACACAACCACAGGGAAGCCCACTATACTGACACTCAAGTTCAAAGAAGTGGAAAGCTAGTGGAACACATGTGAATTGAAAGAAGAATGAGGATATGGAGTGTTAAAATTTCAGTGGAGGGGCAGGAAGAATTGGGTACAGAAGGAGGAGATGGTGTATCAACCAAAACTAAAGTAATAGGAAAATGGCATATGAAAACTGTTATGGTTCTCTAGAGTCATAGAACTTGTAGAATGTCTCTCCATATTAAGGAACGTATTATAATGATTTACAGTCTGCAGTCCAACACTCCCAACAATGGGCAGCTGTGTATGAGAAGTCCAAGAATATAGTAGTTGCTCAGTCCCATGAGGCTAGGTCTTTCATTTGATCTTCTCTATAAGCAGGAATTATGAACAAGTAGGTTCCAACAGAAGTGCAAGCAGACAAAGAAGAACAAACCCTTTCTTTTTCCTTGCTCAGTCCCATGAGGCTAGGTCTTTCATTTGATCTTCTCTATAAGCAGGAATTATGAACAAGTAGGTTCCAACAGAAGTGCAAGCAGACAAAGAAGAACAAACCCTTTCTTTTTCCTTTGTCCTTATGTAGGACTCCAGCAGATGGTATGGCCTAGATTAAAGGTGCATATCACCACTCCTGGATTTTGAACTTGCTCTGTCCCGGGCTGTCCTTGAACTCAGAGAACTGCTTGCCTTGGTCTCCTGGAATTAAAGGCATATACTACCTTGCTGGAGACTAAGGTTTCAATGGTCACTATGAATCAAAATCATGTGTTATTCCCAAGTCAATGGAAAGATGCATAATGAGTTAAAGTGCTAAGAATAGAGTCTGAGTAGTAAAGGTGGTCTATATTACATTGTTTTCCCCAACCAAGACTCAAGGACAATCATAGAAGAGGAGGTAGAAAGAATTTTAAACCCAGATCACGGGTTGGGATAGTGCTGTAAAATGCGGTCTTTAGGACATGATGGCTTTTGCGGTCATGATCTTACAGCAACTACATAAGACTTACAGAAGATCAAGCTAGCCGAAATCATGGCACAGGTACAGATAATTTCCAGGTCCTACCCCTTGTTGAATATCAGTTGATAGTGGATAGCCACTGGGGGGAAAATAAGCATTCTTTACTAAGGACATGCTCACTGGTAGGACCTCCATGCTCCAGTGAATGGCCCCAAACCAATGGGCTTTTGGCAACTATAACTAGATTTAGTGGGTAAATTTTTTAAAGGTATGAAGTGGCGGAGACAAGTTAGGGGGATATGGTAGAATTGGAGGGAAGAGATAGGGGAAATATATTCATTCATACTTTATTGTATGAATATATTCATGCATGTATGAAATTACCAAAAAATAAAGGCAAAATTTTAAAGAAATGAAGACATATACTTACAAATTTTCTGTATTATAGTCACATATTCTATTTAGAACAAATTAATAAACAAAACAAATATTTTCTAGCTGTTACTAACAAAACTACAGTGCTAACTTCCATAGACTAAATCTTTGTGCTCTTCCAAAGTGTACATACAGAAATTCAATAATGAACTCCATTCTCCTGCTGCATCTCCTGCACCTCTGTCAAACTTCCAAATCAAACAGCTAAGCTTCCTCTCCTCCACCCATCTTCCGATCTCCTGAGCCCTCTGGACCCCCTGAACAGCCTGGATCCCAGGGAGACCTTCATTCCACTATCTGCCTTTTTTCACCCCTATGAGACTACTGAATCATACAGATAAGATTCATCCCTCCTATCTTCCCTGTATTCTGATACCTCTGGGACAAGTCCCTTTTCCCCTTCTCCTCTTACTTCCAAGTCCCTCACACTCTCTACCTCCTGTGAGTATTTTGTGCCCCATTCTAAGAAGGACTGAAACATCCTCATTTTGGTCTTCCTTCTTCTTGAGCTTCATATGGTTTGTGAAGGCTGCTATGAACATAGTAGAGCTTGTGACCTTATTATATGTTGGAACATCTTTTAGGTATATGCCCAGGAGTGGTATAGCTGGATCCTCAGGTAGTACTACGTCCAATTCTCTGAGAAACATCCAGACTGATTTCCACAGTGGTTGTGCCACCTTGCAATCTGATCAACAATGGAGGAGTGTTCCTCTTTCTCCACATGCTTGCCAGCATCTGCTGTCACCTGAGTTTATTTATTTAATTATTTATCCTTACATTTCAGAATTTATTCCTCCCCCAGTCCACCCTGTAACTGTTTCACGTCCCATATCTCATCACCCCTCCCCATCTCCACGAGGATATCTCCACCCCACCACCTCACCAGACCTCTAAACTTCCTGGGACCTCCAGTCTCTTGAGGTTAGGTGCATCTTCTCTGACTGAACCCAGAACTGGCAGTCCTCTGTTGTATATGTGTTGGGAGCCTCATCTCAGCTGGTGTTTGCTGCCTGGTTGGTGATCCAGTGTCTGAGAGATCTCAGGGGTCCAGGTTACTTGAAACTGCTAGTCCTCCTACAGGGTTGCCCTCCTCCTCAGCTTCCTCCAGCCTTTCCCTAATTCAACCAGAGTGGTCAGCAGCTTCTGTTCATTGGTTGGTGCACATATATGAATCTGACTCTTTCAGCTGCTTATTGGGTCTTTTGGAGGGCATTCATGCTAGGTCCCTTTTTGTGAAGGCCCCATAGCCCCAGTAGTGGTGTCAGGTCTTGGACCCTCCCCTTGATCTGGATCCCACTTTGGGTCTGCCGCTGGAACTTTTCTTCCTCAGGTCCTTCCCCATTTCCATCCCTGTATTTCTTTCAGACAGAAAGAACTATGGGTCAGAGTTTTGACAGTGGGGTAGCAACCCCATCTCTCACTTGATGCCCTGTCTTTCTGCTGGAGGGGATAGGAACTCCACAGGAAGACCAGAGTTAACTAACCTCAGATTCTGAACATACAGGGTCTGGCTGGGCCTAGGCCTCCCTGCTTATATTTAGCTGATCTTCATGTGGGTCCTGAACAACTGGAGCAGGGGCTATCCCAAAAGCTGTTGCCTGGGTGTGTGTGTGATATGTTCTACTAGCTGGGCTGCTTTGTCTGGCCTCAGTGAGAGAGGAAGCAGAGACTTTGAGTGCCAGGGTAGTGGTGGTGGTAGATACCCAGGGAGCCCCCACCTGGGGCAAGGGAGAAGGATTATAAGAAAGAATGACTGGGAGGGGGGCAGTTGACAGGATGTAAAGCAAATAAGTAAAAAAAAATAAATTAAATTAAAAACAAAGAAATTCAACAACCAATAAATTATACATAGTATTAGAGGCCTTTGGAATATGTTTAGATCATGAGAGCAAAGGTCTCATACTTGGAATTACAGACTTATAAAGGAATCACAAATAGCTCCATTGCCCTATTTCCATATAAGAACAGAGAAATAAGTCAACTATATGTAATTAGCTCCCTTTTCTGTACGAAATCTATACCTATAATGAGGCAACTATATATGAGTTGTATTGTAGTTGTATCCATTGGGCTCAATAACGACATTTTGATCAGTTGTAATTTTCTGTAATGGTCTTTGATTTAAAGAGAAATTTCCTTGATGAAGGGTGAGAACTATACTTATCTATGCAAATGTTTAGAATGTAATTAAGTAAAGCGGCAGTTAGTTGTAGGCAGTCTGTAATGGTCTTTGGTTTAAAGAGAAATTTTCTTGATGAAGTGTCAGAACTATACTTATCTATGCAAATGTTTAAAATGTAGCTAAGTAAAGTGGCAGTTAGTTGCAGGCAGTGTGGGTTCTCTTCTAAGATCCATGGACTTCAATAGCCCTGGCTATCTGACTTGTTTCAAGTATGAAGCATGCTTTTCCTCTTGTTGAGTGAGTCTTAAGTTCCATTAGACAGGTGTTGGTTGCTGCCAAGATATGTATGCCACTATTGTATCCTTAGGGTTATCATGACATATTGGTTGTTGTGGTTCATAGGCATCATAGCTGGGCAGGACTATTTGTTGTTTCCCTCCTTTGGAAGCTTGCATAGAACCTTTGGTACCATTAAAGATATTCCTCAGGGAAGGGGCACACATGAGGTGCAGCTCAAGTGTGTGAGGCCGTGTGTGTGTAAAGTACATGGTCATTTCAGCAATACAGACTTACTGCCCACCTCTTGTGGGAAAGCCAAGGGCAACAGCAATGGCCTATATATGATTTGAGGATCTCTTGGAAAACCTTGACCAACAACTCTAAAGAAAGGCCTCTTATACCTCATGTTGGTGTTTTTATTAAGTTGTCTATGGCTCTTGAAGGAAGCATTCAAGATGGGAAATTTTCATTTAAATTATATATGTATGTTTACATACTGCCATAAAGGTACTATAGGTATTTTGAATAGGTAATTAACAGTATGATTTCTTCAGAAATCCTTACTTCTATTTTAACCTCTATTTTTTTCCTCTCTCCACTCTAAACTCTTTAAAGCAGTGGTTCTCAAGTCTTCCTATTGCTGGGACCCTTAAATATAGTTCCTCATGTGGTGGTAACCAGAAAAGTATTTTCATTACTACTTCAGAGCTGTAATATTGCAACTGTTATGACTTATGATGTAAATCTCTGATAGGCAGAATATCTGATATGCAAGTTATGTGAAAAAATGTTCAACCATTAAAGGGGTCATTACCAACAGGTTAATATCTGCTCCTTTAGATGATCATAAATAAGAAACCGTGAGTCGGTTATTATATCACACCCTGGTATATTTTCATTGCCTTTTAAGTAATAAACATGAAATCAAAATTACAGGATCCTAAGTATTAAATACGTTAAAGAGAAAGCAAATAATTATATCAATGCTAGGTTACAGACAAAAGCCCCATGACTCCTTGAATGAGCTTGGTAACAATTCACAGAGGGGGTTACAGTTAAGTGGGTTACAGTTAAGTAGATATCCGAACATGGCATTTCTAGGCGAACAAAAGACTGGGAATAATGTTTAGGCAAATAGACTCAAAGACAAGACACTATGTTTTACTTTACTCTTGAAATTACAGTTCATTTTGATGGTGTGTAGAAAAATTAGGCTAGATTTGTTTATATATTAAATTGTGTGTGTGTGTGTGTGTGTGTGTGTGTGTGTGTTTCAGAAGTAGATGAGACAATTGGAGGGGAAATCTAAGGGGAGAATGAACAAGAAATGGTAATGGAATATATGTGACATGAAATCAGAAAGTGTAAGTTATTTGGTAGAAGGAAGCAGACCAGCAAGAAAAGTCAGGAAACCAGAGAGAACATTAAGGAAAGAGTAAAAACAACCTACAATGATATATAGTATGAAAATGACAAATGAAGCCCATTATTCTGTATTCAAACTAAAACTAAATCCAAAAAATGGGGGTCAAAAATCAGAAGAACAAAGTAGCTGATATATAAGGAGTGCTGGCTAGTCTTGTGTCAACTTGACAAACTATAGTTATCTAAAGGGAGCAA
Organism: Rattus norvegicus; assembly: GCF_021556685.1. NCBI lineage: Eukaryota > Metazoa > Chordata > Mammalia > Rodentia > Muridae > Rattus > Rattus norvegicus. The sequence continues at coordinate 81,047,917 of NC_141554.1, read as the reverse complement.
ACCTCAACTAAGAAAATGCCTCCATAAAATGAAGCTGTAAGGCATTTCCTTAATTAGGTACTGATGGAGGAGGGCCCAGTCTATTGTGAGTGGTTCTGCCCCTGGGCTGGTGGTCCTGAGTTCTATAAGAAAGCAGGTGGAGGTTGGACCCCCAGTGTAGGGGATTGTTGGGGGGTGGTGAGGGGAGGTGGACGTGGAGGGGAACACCATTATAGAAGGGGAGGGGGAGGGTTAAGGGGGCTGATGGATAGGAAACCAGGAAAGGGAATAACATTTGAAATGTAACTAAAAATACCCAATTTAATAAAAATGGAAAAAAAAAGAAAGAAAGAAACTTGAGCACACCATGAGAAGCAAGATATTAAGCAACACTCCTCCATGGTTCCTCCATCAGCTCCTGTCCCAGGTTCCTGCTTGAGTTCCTTTCTTAACTTCCTTTGATAATGAACAGCAATATGGAAGTATGAGCCAAATAACCCCTCTTCCCCAACCGGCTTTTTGTTTATGTTTTGTTACAGCAATAGAAGACCCCAGACACTAGAGAAACCATTTTAGGCCATGCTAAAATTTGAGTTCAGTAGGGGAAGCATGTATTCATCCTTGGATATTAAAAAAAAAGCAGTTGCTATGGTGTAGAAAATAAAAATTGAGTAGGCTTGAAAGTGGAGATAAAGAACAGAAGGATTCTATAGTGGTCTATCTCTCAATTACTTCAACATGAAACATCTGTTTTCCTCATGAATATAGTTAACTGAAGCATTGCTAGTGAGATTTCTAATAGTGTTTGAGAATTGTACAATAGAAAATAATGACCAGTCGAAGGATGGAGCCACCTACCCATCTCAAAATTTTTAACTCAGAAATGTTCCTGTCGGGGTTGGGGATTTAGCTCAGTGGTAGAGCTCTTGCCTAGCTAGCGCAAGGCCCTGGGTTCAGTCCCCAGCTCCGAAAAAAAGAAAAAAAAAGAAATGTTCCTGTCTAAAGGAGATGTAGGGACAAAAATTGGAGCAGAGACTGAAGGAAAAGCCATCCAGAGACTGCTCCACCTAGGGATCCATCTTATTTGCAGACACCAAATCCCCATACTATGTCTGATGCCAAGAAGTGCTTGCTGAAAGGATCCTAGTATAGCTGTGCCCTGAGAGGTTCTAGCAGCATCTGACCAATACAGATGCATACTCACAGTCAACCATCATATTGAGCCCAGGGACCCCAGTGGAAGAGCTAGGGGAAGGACTGAAGGGGTTGAGGGAATTCCAAACCCATAAGAAGAAAAAGGACACTGTCAATAGGTCAAAATAGCAACCAACAGGTTGGGAAAACTTCTTTACCAATCCTACATCCAATAGAGGGCTGATATCCAATATATACTAAGAACTCACGAAGTTAGATGCCAGAGAATCAAATAACCCTATTGAAAATGGGGTGCAGAGCTAAACAAAGAATTCTCAACTGAGGAATATTGAATGGCTGAGAACCACCTAAGAAATGTTCAACATCATTAGTCATCAGAGAAATGCAACTCAAAGCAACCTTGAGATTCCACCTCACACCAGTGAGAATGGCTAAGATCAAAACCTTAGGTGACAGCAGATGCTGGAAAGGATGTAGAGAAAGAGGAACACTCCTCCATTGTTTGTGGGATTTCAAGCTGATAGAACGACTCTGGAAATAAGTCTGGACGTTCCTCAGAAAATTGGACATAGTACTACCCAAGGACCCAGCTATACCATTCCTGGTAATAAACCCAAAAGATGCTCCAATAAATAACAAGGACACATGTTCCATGATGTTCACAGCACCCTTATTTATAATAGCTAGAAGCTGGAAATAACCCAGATGTCCCTCAACAGAGGAATGTATACAGAAAATATGGTACATCTACACAATGGAATATTACTCAGCTATCAAAAACAATGACTTTATGAAATGCATAGGCAAATGGATGGAACTGGAAAATATCATCCTGAGTGAGGTAACCCAATCACAAAAAACACACTTGGTATGTACTCACTGATAAGTGCATATTAGCCCAAAATTTAAGATTACCCAAGATAACAATCGACAGACCTCATGAAGCTCAAGAAGGATGACCAAAGTGCAGATGCTTTAGTCCTTCTTAGAAGGGGGAACAAAAATGTTCACAGGAGGAGATATGGATACAAAGTTTGGAGCAGAGACTGAAGGAAAGTCCATTCAGAGCCTGCCTCAACTGGGGACCAACTCATATATATTCAGCCACCAAAACTAGACAATATTGATAAAGCCAAGAATTAAGTGCTGACAGGAGTATGATATAGATGTCTCGTGAGAGGCTCTGGCAGAGCATGACAAATACAGAGGCAAATTCTCACAGCCAACCATTGAACTAAAAACGGGGTCCCCAGTGGAGCAGTTAGAGAAAGGATTGAAGGAGGTAAATGGGTTTGCATCCCCATAAGAACAACCATACCAACTAACCAGAGCTCCCAGGGACTGAACCACCATCCAAAGAGTACACATGGACAGACCCATGGCTCCTGCTGCATATGTAGTAGAGGATGTCCTTGTTGGGCCCAATGGGAGAAGAAGCCCTTGGTCCTGCCAAGGCAGGACCTCCCCCCAGTGTAGAGGAATGTCAGGGCAGGGAGGTAGAAAGGGGTGGGTGGTTAGGGTGTGGAACACCCTCATAGAAGAAGGTGGAGGAGGGATGGTATAGAGGGGGGTAATGGATGGGAAACTGGGATAGGGGATAGCATTTGAAATGTAAATTAAAAAATCCAATAAAAATTTAAAGAAAGAAAGAAAGAAAGAAAGGAAGAAAGGAAGAAAGAAAGAAAATGTCCAATAAAAAAGAAATGTAAATGAATGGAATGATTAATAATAAAAATATATAAAAAGAAAACAATGATCATGAATTTCTGAAGATTAAAACTTCAGTTGAAAACATTTAGGAATTTAGTTGGATTTGTTAAATAGTCCTTTGGATTCATACAAACCTAAAAAAACATTCAATCAGACTTGGATAATAATACATTTTAAATCCATGATATATCCAATCCTGTGATTCTTAACAATTTGAAGGCAAGCACCAATTTCTTATACAATTTAAGGTTTCTTTTTTCTTTTTATGAATGATGTCATGGTCATAAGATGGATTCATAAAACTTCATTAAACTTAAACTAGTAATTTCTGCCTAGGCACAAATTTATCATTAAACCTTTGGATTTATATATAAATTAAATCTGTCATTATGATCTATACTGAGGTATAAAATTTCCTTTTCATTCAAATGCATTGTAAAATACATTAAATACCAAGAGGGTATATAAAAGAAGACAATTAATGATTTCTCCTGTGTTCATGAACTAAAAGGGCTGAATGGTATTAAAAGATAGGAAATAGTATTAGGAAACAAATGTATGTGACATTCTAAGCTATGCTTCATAGGCAGGATGAGAGTATCTCAGGCAGACAAGTAAGTGTAAAGGAAGACAGTCAACATAAGGGAGATATCAGGAACAAGGTGTGAGATAAGAAGAGCATTCATGGAACGTGATATAATGAACAAGGTGTGAAATAAATTGACCACTTGAAGGGGAAAGTAGTGGAACATTTGTGGAATTTAAATATATCTAGAAAATAAGATGTGGAAAGAATGGAAAGTTCATGTGAAAGGAATTTGGGGAGTTAGGAATTATTCTGGTTGTAAAATCTCTTACACCATGAAAGACATTTTGACTTGAATAAACAATTGACAGAGTATAGTTGAAGACAGAGTATGAGAAATATGTGAAGTGGGGTTAACAGGCCACTAGATATGGTGTTATCTCAAGAAGATAGTGTATATATATACCGTGTTGTTTAGGCAATATAATTTTTAAGGTTTATATTTAGTCTCTTTAATAGGAATGACTCTCATTTGCTGTCTCGTGAGGTTTTTGAAATACAAAATTCGTGTGCCATTCTTTGTTTGTATATCTTGATTCTACATATGGATAAATAATGGTAGAAAATTCAGAAGCAATATATTCCTTGATTGTTTGAAATAACAATCATTATTTCTGCTCTGGTCACAATAATAATATTAAGAGAAAAAACTTTTTTCCCCATCTTTATTAACTTGAGTATTTCTTAATTACATTTCAATTGTTATTCCCCTTCCCGGTTTCCCGGCCAACATCCCCCCACTCCTTCCCCTCCCCTTCTCTATGGGTGTTCCCCTCCACATCCTCCCCCCATTACCACCCTCCCCTCAAACAATCACATTCACTGGGGGTTCAGTCTTGGCAGGAACAAGGCCTTCCCCTTCCACTGGTGCTACCTATGATGTTGGAGCCCAGGGTCAGTCCATGTATAGTCTTTAGGCAGTGGCTTAGTCCTGGAAGCTCTGGTTGGTTGGCATTGTTGTTCATATGGGGTCTTTAGCCCCTTCAAGCTCTTTCAGTCCTTTCTAAGATTCCTTCAACGGGGGTCCCATTCTCAGTTCAGTGGTTTGCTGCTGGCATTCGCCTATGTATTTGCTGTATTCTGGCTGTGTCTCTCAGGAGAGATCTACATCCAGTTCCTGTCAGCCTGCACTCCTTTGGTTCATCCATCTTATCTAATTTGGTGGCTGAGAAACACCTAAAGAAATGTTCAACATCTTTAGTCATACGGGAAATGCAAATCAAAGCAACCCTGAGATTTCACCTCACACCAGTGAGAATGGTTAAATCAAAAACTCAGGCGACAGCAAATGCTGGCAAGGATGTGGAGAAAGAGGAACACTCCTCCATTGTTGGTGGGATTGCAGACTGGTACAACCATTCTGGAAATCAGTTTGGAGGTTCCTCAGAAAATTGGACATTAAACTACCTGAGGAACCAGCTATAACCTCTCTTGGGCATATACCCAAAAGATGTCCCAACATATAACAAAGACACGTGCTCCACTATGTTCATAGCAGCCTTATTTATAATAGCCAGAAGCTGGAAAGAACCCAGATGCTCTTCAACAGAGGAATGGATACAGAAAATGTGGTACATCTACACAATGGAATAATACTCAGCTATCAAAAACAATGACTTTATGAAATTCATAGGCAAATGGATGGAACTAGAAAATATTATCCTGAGTGAGGTAACCCAATTACAGAAAAATACACATGCTATGCACTCACTGATAAGTGGATATTGGCCCACATGCTTGAATTACCCTAGATGCACAGAACACATGAAACTCAAGAAGGATGACCAAAATGCGAATGCTTCACTCCCTCTTTAAAAGGGGAACAAGAATACCCATAGCAGGGAATAGGGAGGCAACGTTTAGAACAGAGGCAGAAGGAACACCCATTCAGAGCCTGCCCCACATGTGGCCCATACATATACAGAAAAAAAAAACTTTTAAATTATGTTTACCTCCAGTCGTTTTAATCCCAGAGGAAGGAAGGAAGGAATAGGGCTAGGAAAAATGCAGGAAATATTTATCTTTTAACAGTGGATTCACCAATATTTTCCATGGAAAAAGTACATCTAGAGATTTTCTTAAATGTTTCAAAGCTGAGAAAAGAAAAGAAATTGTCTATTTGAGGAGGGGTGAAGCTTAAAGACTCAGTGATTGCCTAGTCCAACATTTCTCAGAAGTGTTGTCAAGGAAAAGACTGGATATCTTCTAAAAGTCAGAGGGTGCTAAGGGTGGGTATTTTAAATATATATCATTCACTAGATTGATGATTTTAATTTACATATTGATAATTACATGCTGGAATCCATACTATGCACTGCGATCACAGTCACTCCTCAGTACCTTTTCTCACCTCCCCAACTATTTCCCACCCTCCTCATTAATTCTAACTACTCCCCATACAACACCCATGTAACTCTTTCCTCCTCTCCCTCCTTTCTTGTGTATGTTCAGGTGGTTTAAGTTGCTGAGTGTCATATCTAAAAGACAACACTTAACTTCCTTCGTATTCTTTTATTCCCATAGTCCACTCACCTTTATGCAATCTTCCTTAGAACTTAAGGAGTGACGTAGATATCCTGTTTAGGGCCAACCACTCAACTGTTACTGATACTCATAACTGAGCCCAGTTATGAGTCCTTAATTTGGCCATTTGCTGACAAGAGGAAATGTGACTTTTATAACAGGTACACCTGTCCATACATACAAAAATAAATATTTAAGGGCTATTGAGATGATTTATACCATAAAGTCACCTGATGTCAAGCCAGATAACATAAGTCAAATACCAAAACCCCACAAGGTAGGAGAAAAGCAACTCCTGAACATGGCCCTCTTACCTCCACACAGGTGCTGAGGCATGCACGCGAGCACACACACACACATATACACACACACACACACACACACACACACACACACAGAGAGAGAGAGAGAGAGAGACAGAGACAGAGACAGAGACACAGAGACAGACAGAGAAAGACAGAGAAACAAAGAGATAGAGACAGACATAGAGAGAGATGGGAGAGTGAGATAAATAAGTGGGTAAAGAAACAAATATAATAAAAATTAAAGCAAGTATTTTAAGGATTGTTTAATTACAATGATTCTGTAGCAAAATATTGGTATTTGATTTTTCTATAGGATCTGTAACAAAACATGACTGAAAAAAGAATGGGACTATGTTCAGGGAAATTTCGTTTTCCTGGGATTAAAAAGCAAGTACAAAAGGCACTACTTGAGACAAGGCATAATTATGCATCTGGGAATTAAATTGGCATCTTGTAGCTGAAACATAGACAAGAAGAGAAAACATAAGAGGAGATAGGATGAAAATCCAGGTAGAAGCAACTATTTTCCATGTTTAGGCTTGTTGGAGAATTTAGGCCGAACCACAGCAGCAACAACAAACCAGTAAAATGGTTTCAATCAGGAACACAACTGATCATCTTTGCTTTTCTAAAATACCACCCTGTACTAAGGCACAAGGAATGGATGTTCTTTGATAGACCTAGGGAGATCAATTTGCACTTAAGTCCATTTTACAGATGTGGAAAACAGAGTTAATATATCCTGACCAAGTAAGAACACTTTTGTAGCTGCATGTAATAAAATGCACTGCTCATTTATTCATTCAGTATCATTAAAGACTATGTTAAGGGATAAGAGTGATTTTCATTGTAGAACTCACATGCTAATAAAAGACAATGGCAAGAAACTAGAGCTCATAATGATTTCCTCATGAATGCTGCTACTGTGAACTAAAAAAGCAGAATTTCTATGAGACTTTGTCACTGAAGAAGCAACGATCATGTACTTCTTCGAGGAGGTGACATTGAAGTTGAACCATTAAAGATAAAATGTAATACATTTTTAAAAGATGTTTCCAAACAAAAGGAACACCATGTGCAAAGTCCTTGAGAAGGGAAAGGAACTGGCAGGGATGTGTATTTGAAACAACTTTAGTGTGGCAAGATGTAGTGGATGGAAAGTGTTTAGCACAGTACAGCACTTGACTCACTGTGGGTGACCAAAATGCACCTATCTAATGTACAACTAAGAAAGGTATCCTGAAGTAAGAGCCATATTGGAGAAGAATGAAATCTCAAAGCACGGGAGTAGCACATATATATTTGTAGTGAAAGATAAAAGAACCAGCAGAAAAAAAAAGCTAATAGCATAAGAGTGAAGACTTAGAAGTGATAAACTTTGAAAGAAGTAGGGTGATACTAGTAGATAGATAGCCTTGGAAATAAAGAACACGTCCTTCACTGGGATACCTCCTTTGTACAAAGATTCCGGACAAGACATAGGGTAGAATGAATGCTCCAGTTTGTGGATGCTCGTTGTTTATTTTTTGCTGAAGTTCAAATTAAGTATCAGTTTGTATTTCATTTGAAATTGATAATGGTAGAAGTATACACATGGCAGTAAACAGTAAAAATCAGGCCATTTATTTACTACTAATTACAGAATATTTATTGTGAACATTACTTTCTTCAGTCATCTCATTTATACCTATTTTATAGGTAAGAATTCTAAGTGACAGAATACGGAGTCAGCAGTAGTCTGAGACAAAACTATTCCTTTTCCGTCCTGTCAGTCTCTATAGTAGAATCACAGCTGAGAACTTGTAAATACTAAAAGAGAACTGTGAAAAATGCAATTAGAGCACCAAAAGGGATTTATTACAGAAATGGCTTGCAAAAAAGAGGAGGTTTCTGTGTAATGTCAGGAGTTTCAAACTCATAGTGAATTACTAGAGAAGGTTTTCTGGAAGAGGTGATATATAGACTGAATTTCGATGCAAAAATTCATTAAAAGAGATATGAGAAAATTTGAAGCAATGAGATATTGGGCAGAATCCCAAAGGAGGTTAGGATCATTGGAGTATAGGGCTTGAAGAGGGAGGAAGGGAAACAGTTATTTTAAAAAGGGGGAATGTAAAACAGTTCCTACTGTATCGCCCTTATTAGAAAATGTCTGAACAGTGATTAAATTTGAGGTTTACATCAATATGCATGACACTGATGTGCTGTGTTAAGGAAAATGGAGCCCCTCCATTTGTATTTGTAATAAAGCTTTGTATCCACTATTAAGTACTAAATGCCCAAAATATGGGCTGGCTAATTTCTAGGGATATGGACCTGATAGTTCAGTAAGGGAAACATTATCATAGTAAGGTCAAACAAATAGGAATATGATTTTTAAGTGTTGGGACTAGTTGCAAAGTATTGCTGGTAGTCAAAAATCCATCAATTACACAGCTATGAACCTAATGAGTTATAAGAAGATTGTCCTGGCAGTATGTGTCCATTGCTGCAACAGTGCAATGACTGCTATGAGAGTAACCAACTGCTTTCTGGTTACATTTAAGGCCCACTACACATGAAAGAGCTCATGACTATTATTACAAACCTGTTTGGAAACCTATGTCTGGGACGTTCATAGGCCCTAAGGAGAACCTACTACTTTGACGTTGATAAATGTTAACACACAGTACCAAACTGCTTTTTAAATATTTAACTTTATATTCATGTATTACCAGATCTCCCATCCCTCATCAGAGAAGATCACTTTTGCAGGAGAAACAGTACATCAATTCACAGGTGTTCAATTTGCAAAAAAACGTGAAGTGTTCAGCCCTGAATAGTGCATCTGTATAATATCAGGGAACATTGAGGAAGAAGGGAGAAATATAAAAACTAGAGGTTGGGGAGAACGGATCCAAAACAGTGTCTTCTGGATCTGGAAAGGACACTGTATTCACGAACTCATACGAGATGTGATTACCTGCACATGATTAGCACAAGATCAAGGCAGTCAGAGTTTCAGTATGAACAGGGGATGGGCACTTGAAGTTCCACAATCAGGTGAGGAACTGTGGGGTATTGATGAGAGTTGGAGAGTCAGTTTGTTGCAGGGATATGTAGGCCACTAGTAGGTTGACCGTGCTCTGGAAGATGGTCCTACATTCATGAGCATGTGCCCAGCACTAACAGACACTTTGGGTTAAAAATAAATATTAAAAACAGTACTGTACTAGCACAAAACCGGCATATTGACCATGGAATAAAATAGAAGATCCAAACATGATTACACATAACTTCATCTTCTTTATATTTGACAAAGATGTCAAAATCAGAGACTGGAAGAATAGCAACTTCAACAAATGCTGTGATGAAAACGGTGTGTTTACATGTAAAATTAGGCCCATATGTTTCATCTTGCAGGAAAACTAACTTCAAGTGGACCAGAGACTTTAATATGAAACCTGAAATATTTGAACTGCCAGAAGAAAACAGGCAGTGCCTTATGGGATATAGACTAGAGCATAGTTTCTAAATAGTATTCCATTTGCTCAGGAACTAAGACCAACAACTGAAAAGTGGTACCTCAAAAATCTAAAAAGCTTCTGAACAGCTAAAGTAATAATCAATTGACTTAAGAGGAAGCCTACAGAATGGAGGAGAATCTTTACCAATTTTGGATCTGACAAAGGATACAGAATATACAAAGAAATCTAAAAACAGTCAAAATAAAAAAAAACACCCACAAATGACGGATGCAAAATAAAGTAAATGAATGATAGATTTAAACAAAGTGTTTGCAAAAGAAAAAAAAAACAATATCTCTAAAATTTTTCACTATTCTCAGCCATTAGGGAAATGCAAATCAAAACATTTTGTAATTTTCATCTTACCCTAGACAGAATGGCTAAAATTAACAAAACAATGACAAAACTGCTTTGAAGATGTAGGGAGTGGGGTGGGGAATCATTCCCTGTCAGTGGCATTGCAAACTGGCCAGGCCACTCTGGAAAGAAATGTAGAGAACTCTCAAAAAGATAAAAATAAATCTACCATAAGAGCTAGCTATACAACTTCCTTGGCACTCGCCCAAAGGAACTCAGCCACGTTCATTGCTGTTTTAGTCACAATAGCTCGGAAATGGAAACAATCTCCACTTAGAAATGGACAGTGAAATGTGGGACATATACATTATAAAATTGATCTTGAAAGAAAATTGAAATCATGAAATTGGCAGGTAAATGGAATGGAAGTATGGAAGCTTATAACTGACCCTGGACTCTGACCCCATAGGTAGCAATGAATAGCCTAGTAAGAGCACCAGTGGAAGGGGAAGCCCTGGGTCCTGCCAAGACTGAACCCCCAGTGAACTAGACTGTGGGGGGGGGCGGCAATGGTGGGAGGGTTGGGAGGGGAACACCCATAAGGAAGGGGAGGGGGGAGGGGGATGTTTGCCCGGATACCGGGAAAGGGAATAACACTTGAAATGTATATAAGAAATACTCAAGTTAATAAAAAAAAAGAGCCAAAGTTATGTTTGGAATTTTAATTACTGTACCTAAGAGATCCATACAACAAAAATGCCCCTAAGCTGTAAATCCCTGGCCCAAGGACAAATACTTTCTTAGATTTTGGAGGCTATTGTTCATGTAAGAAAACAAGCTACATGTGCTTATTTTCCTATACAAGTTTGGTTGACCCAACTGCACCAGATATACTTGATCACACATATACTGGCAGGAAGTCAGTCAGGACATATGACTGCCTAATTAAACAAAGGAAAGAAGCCTTGTGGGTTTAGCTTTATAAAACACCTGGACAATGTAGCTTGTGGCCATTTTCTGTGAATCCTGGAAGGGACCTGGCCAAAGCCTATCGTTCTGACCGGTATTTAATCAAATTTAATTAAATCTTGCTTTAAATTTGTATCGAATTTTCATACCGAGTGAGGTAGCCCAATCACAGAAAAACACATGGTATGCACTCATTGATAAGTGGATATTAGCATAAATGCTCAAATTACCCAAGATGCAATGCATGCACCACATGAAATGCAAGAAGGATGACCAAAATGCGCATGCTTCACTCCTTCTTTAAAAGGGGAACAAAAATATCCATAGGAGGTGATAGGGAGGCAAACAGAGACTGAAGGAATGGCCATTCAGAACCTGCCCCACATGTGGCCCATATATATATACAGCCACCAAAACTAGAGCCCATATATACACAGCCACCAAAACTAGATAAGATGGATGAAGCTAAGAAGTACATGCTGACAGGAACCGGATATAGATCTCTCCTGAGAGACACAGCCAGAACATGTCAAATACAGAGGCAAATGCCAGCAGTAAAACACTGAACTGAGAATTCCTATTGGAGGAATTAGAGAAAGGACTGAAAGAGCTGAAGGGGCTTGCGAGCCCTTAAGAAAAACAATGCCAACCAACTAGAGCTTCCAGGGACTAAACAATTACCCAAAGACTACACATGGACTGACCCTGGGCTCCAACTGCATATGTAGCAAAGGATGGCCTTGTTGGGGCACCAGTGAAAGGGGAAGCCCTTGGTCCTGCCAAGGTCGGACACCCCAGTGGAGGGGATTGTTGGTAGGGTGGTAATGGGGGGTGGATGGGGAGGGCAACACCCATATATAAGGGTAGGAGTAATGGTTAGGTGGCTGATGGACAGGAAACTAAGAAAGGGAATAACATTTGGAATATAAATAAGAAATACCCAATTTAATAAAAATAGAAAAAAAATTTGGTAGTGGTCTTTTTTTAGAGAAATCATAAACTTTAATTTGTGATTATTTAATCATGCACATTTTTCCACATGTCTGGGCGATGAGCTCTCTCTCCCATGGGGTTTGGGAGCAGGGAGCTGTGGGCCGGGATCAGTGAGGTTGAGGCACCATCTAGAAAGTGGAAGAGTCAGAAGTCCCACACCCGCGGATCCCAGCCCGCAGCAGCTCTCTGCTCCCAGACCCGGTGAGAGAGAGACCCAACCGCCTGGTCAGGTGGGCACTCCTGAGGCTGCAGAGCGGAAGAGACCACCAACTCTGCTCACCCCGGCCCACATCCCTGGCCCAAGAGGAAACTGTATAAGGCCTCTGGGCTCCCGTGGGGGAGGGCCCAGGAGCGGCAGGACCCCTGCCTGAGACACCACCAGAACCAGAAGGAAACAGACCGGATAAACAGTTCTCTGCACCCAAATCCCGTGGGAGGGAGAGCTAAACCTTCAGAGAGGCAGACAAGCCTGGGAAACCAGAAGACACTGCTCCCTGCACACACATCTCGGACGCCAGAGGAAAAAGCCAAAGACCATCGGGAACCCTGGTGCACTGAAGCTCCCGGAAGGGGAGGCACAGGTCTTCCTGGTTGCTGCCACTGCAGAGAGCCCGTGGGCAGCACCCCACGAGCGAACTTGAGCCTCGGGACCACAGGTAAGACCAACTTTTCTGCTACAAGAAAGCTGCCTGGTGAACTCAAGACACAGGCCCACAGGAACAGCTGAAGACCTGTAGAGAGGAAAAACCACACGCCGGAAAGCAGAACACTCTGTCCCCATAACTGACTGAAAGAGAGGAAAACAGGTCTACAGCACTCCTGACACACAGGCTTATAGGACAGTCTAGCCACTGTCAGAAATAGCAGAACAAAGTAACACTAGAGATAATCTGATGGCGAGAGGCAAGCGCAAGAACCCAAGCAACAGAAACCAAGACTACATGGCACCATCGGAGCCCAATTCTCCCATCAAAACATACATGGAATATCCAAACACACCAGAAAAGCAAGATCTAGTTCCAAAGTCATTTTTGATCATGATGCTGGAGGACTTCAAGAAAGACATGAAGAACTCCCTTAGAGAACAAGTAGAAGCCTACAGAGAGGAATCGCAAAAATGCCTGAAAGAATCGCAAAAATCCCTGAAAGAATTCCAGGAAAACATAAATAAACAAGTAGAAGCCCATAGAGAGGAGACACAAAAATCCCTGAAAGAATTCCAGGAAAACACAATCAAACAGTTGAAGGAATTAAAAATGGAAATAGAAGCAATCAAGAAAGAACACATGGAAACAACCCTGGATATAGAAAACCAAAAGAAGAGACAAGGAGCTGTAGATACAAGCTTCACCAACAGAATACAAGAGATGGAAGAGAGAATCTCAGGAGCAGAAGATTCCATAGAAATCATTGACTCAACTGTCAAAGATAATGTAAAGCGGAAAAAGCTACTGGTCCAAAACATACAGGAAATCCAGGACTCAATGAGAAGATCAAACGTAAGGATAATAGGTATAGAAGAGAGTGAAGACTCCCAGCTCAAAGGACCAGTAAATATCTTCAACAAAATCATAGAAGAAAACTTCCCTAACCTAAAAAAAGAGATACCCATAGACATACAAGAAGCCTACAGAACTCGAAATAGATTGGACCAGAAAAGAAACACCTCCCGTCACATAATTGTCAAAACACCAAACGCACAAAATAAAGAAAGAATATTAAAAGCAGTAAGGGAAAAAGGTCAAGTAACATATAAAGGGAGACCTATCAGAATCACACCAGACTTCTCGCCAGAAACTATGAAGGCCAGAAGATCCTGGACTGATGTCATACAGACCCTAAGAGAACACAAATGCCAGCCCAGGTTACTGTATCCAGCAAAACTCTCAATTAACATTGATGGAGAAACCAAGATATTCCATGACAAAACCAAATTTACACAATATCTTTCCACAAATCCAGCACTACAAAGGATAATAAATGGTAAAGCCCAACATAAGGAGGCAAGCTATACCCTAGAAGAAGCAAGAAACTAATCGTCTTGGCAACAAAACAAAGAGAATGAAAGCACACAAACATAACCTCACATACAAATATGAATATAAAGGGAAGCAATAATCACTATTCCTTAATATCTCTCAATATCAATGGCCTCAACTCCCCAATAAAAAGACATAGATTAACAAACTGGATACGCAACGAGGACCCTGCATTCTGCTGCCTACAGGAAACACACCTCAGAGACAAAGACAGACACTACCTCAGAGTGAAAGGCTGGAAAACAACTTTCCAAGCAAATGGTCAGAAGAAGCAAGCTGGGGTAGCCAGTCTAATATCAAATAAAATCAATTTCCAACTAAAAGTCATCAAAAAAGATAAGGAAGGACACTTCATATTCATCAAAGGAAAAATCCACCAAGATGAACTCTCAATCCTAAATATCTATGCCCCAAATACAAGGGCACCTACATACGTAAAAGAAACCTTACTAAAGCTCAAAACACACATTGCACCTCACACAATAATAGTGGGAGATTTCAACACACCACTCTCATCAATGGACAGATCATGGAAACAGAAATTAAACAGTGATGTCGACAGACTAAGAGAAGTCATGAGCCAAATGGACTTAACGGATATTTATAGAACATTCTATCCTAAAGCAAAAGGATATACCTTCTTCTCAGCTCCTCATGGTACTTTCTCCAAAATTGACCATATAATTGGTCAAAAAACGGGCCTCAACAGGTACAGAAAGATAGAAATAATCCCATGCGTGCTATCGGACCACCACGGCCTAAAACTGGTCTTCAATAACAATAAGGGAAGAATGCCCACATATACGTGGAAATTGAACAATGCTCTACTCAATGATAACCTGGTCAAGGAAGAAATAAAGAAAGAAATTAAAAACTTTTTAGAATTTAATGAAAATGAAGATACAACATACCCAAACTTATGGGACACAATGAAAGCTGTGCTAAGAGGAAAACTCATAGCGCTGAGTGCCTGCAGAAAGAAACAGGAAAGAGCATATGTCAGCAGCTTGACAGCACACCTAAAAGCTCTAGAACAAAAAGAAGCAAATACACCCAGGAGGAGTAGAAGGCAGGAAATAATCAAACTCATAGCTGAAATCAACCAAGTAGAAACAAAAAGGAACATAGAAAGAATCAACAGAATCAAAAGTTGGTTCTTTGAGAAAATCAACAAGATAGATAAACCCTTAGCCAGAATAACGAGAGGACACAGAGAGTGCGTCCAAATTAACAAAATCAGAAATGAAAAGGGAGACATAACTACAGATTCAGAGGAAATTCAAAAAATCATCAGATCTTACTATAAAAACCTATATTCAACAAAATTTGAAAATCTTCAGGAAATGGACAATTTCCTAGACAGATACCAGGTATCGAAGTTAAATCAGGAACAGATAAACCAGTTAAACAACCCCATAACTCCTAAGGAAATAGAAGCAGTCATTAAACGTCTCCCAACCAAAAAGAGCCCAGGTCCAGACGGGTTTAGTGCAGAATTCTATCAAACCTTCATAGAAGACCTCATACCAATATTAGCCAAACTATTCCACAAAATTGAAACAGATGGAGCACTACCGAATTCCTTCTACGAAGCCACAATTACTCTTATACCTAAACCACACAAAGACACAACAAAGAAAGAGAACTTCAGACCAATTTCCCTTATGAATATCGACGCAAAAATACTCAATAAAATTCTAGCAAACCGAATTCAAGAGCACATCAAAACAATCATCCACCATGATCAAGTAGGCTTCATCCCAGGCATGCAGGGATGGTTTAATATACGGAAAACCATCAACGTGATCCATTATATAAACAAACTGAAAGAACAAAACCACATGATCATTTCATTAGATGCTGAGAAAGCATTTGACAAAATTCAACACCCCTTCATGATAAAAGTCCTGGAAAGAATAGGAATTCAAGGCCCATACCTAAACATAGTAAAAGCCATATACAGCAAACCAGTTGCTAACATTAAACTAAATGGAGAGAAACTTGAAGCAATCCCACTAAAATCAGGGACTAGACAAGGCTGCCCACTCTCTCCCTACTTATTCAATATAGTTCTTGAAGTTCTAGCCAGAGCAATCAGACAACAAAAGGAGATCAAGGGGATACAGATCAGAAAAGAAGAGGTCAAAATATCACTATGTGCAGATGACATGATAGTATATTTAAGTGATCCCAAAAGTTCCACCAGAGAACTACTAAAGCTGATAAACAACTTCAGCAAAGTGGCTGGGTATAAAATTAACTCAAATAAATCAGTTGCCTTCCTCTATACAAAAGAGAAACAAGCCGAGAAAGAAATTAGGGAAACGACACCCTTCATAATAGACCCAAATAATATAAAGTACCTCGGTGTGACTTTAACCAAGCAAGTAAAAGATCTGTACAATAAGAACTTTAAGACAGTGAGGAAAGAAATTGAAGAAGACCTCAGAAGATGGAAAGATCTCCCATGCTCATGGATTGGCAGGATTAATATAGTAAAAATGGCCATTTTACCAAAAGCAATCTACAGATTCAATGCAATCCCCATCAAAATACCAATCCAATTCTTCAAAGAGTTAGACAGAACAATTTGCAAATTCATCTGGAATAACAAAAAACCCAGGATAGCTAAAGCTATCCTCAACAATAAAAGGACTTCAGGGGGAATCACTATCCCTGAACTCAAGCAGTATTACAGAGCAATAGTGATAAAAACTGCATGGTATTGGTACAGAGACAGACAGATAGACCAATGGAATAGAATTGAAGACCCAGAAATGAACCCACACACCTATGGTCACTTGATTTTTGACAAAGGAGCCAAAACCATCCAATGGAAAAAAGATAGCATTTTCAGCAAATGGTGCTGGTTCAACTGGAGGGCAACATGTAGAAGAATGCAGATCGATCCATGCTTATCACCCTGTACAAAGCTTAAGTCCAAGTGGATCAAGGACCTCCACATCAAACCAGACACACTCAAACTAATAGAAGAAAAACTAGGGAAGCATCTGGAACACATAGGCACTGGAAAAAATTTCCTGAACAAAACACCAATGGCTTATGCTCTAAGATCAAGAATCGACAAATGGGATCTCATAAAACTACAAAGCTTCTGTAAGGCAAAGGACACTGTGGTTAGGACAAAACGGCAACCAACAGATTGGGAAAAGATCTTTACCTATCCTACAACAGATAGAGGCCTTATATCCAAAATATACAAAGAACTCAAGAAGTTAGACCGCAGGGAAACAAATAACCCTATTAAAAAATGGGGTTCAGAGCTAAACAAAGAATTCACAGCTGAGGAATGCCGAATGGCTGAGAAACACCTAAAAAAATGTTCAACATCTTTAGTCATAAGGGAAATGCAAATCAAAACAACCCTGAGATTTCACCTCACACCAGTGAGAATGGCTAAGATCAAAAACTCAGGTGACAGCAGATGCTGGCGAGGATGTGGAGAAAGAGGAACACTCCTCCATTGTTGGTGGGATTGCAGACTGGTAAAACCATTCTGGAAATCAGTCTGGAGGTTCCTCAGAAAATTGGACATTGAACTGCCTGAGGATCCAGCTATACCTCTCTTGGGCATATACCCAAAAGATGCCTCAACATATAAAAGAGACACGTGCTCCACTATGTGCATCGCAGCCTTATTTATAATAGCCAGAAGCTGGAAAGAACCCAGCTGCCCTTCAACAGAGGAATGGATACAGAAAATGTGGTACATCTACACAATGGAATATTACTCAGCTATCAAAAACAACGAGTTTATGAAATTCGTAGGCAAATGGTTGGAACTGGAAAATATCATCCTGAGTGAGCTAACCCAATCACAGAAAGACATACATGGTATGCACTCATTGATAAGTGGCTATTAGCCCAAATGCTTGAATTACCCTAGATCCCTAGAACAAACGAAACTCAAGACGGATGATCAAAATGTGAATGCTTCACTCCTTCTTTAAATGAGGAAAAAGAATACCCTTGGCAGGGAAGGGAGAGGCAAAGATTAAAACAGAGACTGAAGGAACACCCATTCAGAGCCTGCCCCACATGTGGCCCATACATATACAGCCACCCAATTAGACAAGATGTATGAAGCAAAGAAGTGCAGACCGACAGGAGCCGGATGTAGATCGCTCCTGAGAGACACAGCCAGAATACAGCAAATACAGAGGCGAATGCCAGTAGCAAACCACTGAACTGAGAATAGGTCCCCTGTTGAAGGAATCAGAGAAAGAACTGGAAGAGCTTGAAGGGGCTCGATACCCCAAAAGTACAACAATGCCAAGCAACCAGAGCTTCCAGGGACTAAGCCACTACCTAAAGACTATACATGGACTGACCCTGGAGTCTGACCCCATAGGTAGCAATGAATATCATAGTAAGAGCACCAGTGGAAGGGGAAGCCCTGGGTCCTGCTAAGACTGAACCCCCAGTGAACTAGTCTATGGGGGGAGGGCGGCAATGGGGGGAGGGTTGGGAGGGGAACACCCATAAGGAAGGGGAGGGGGGAGGGGGATGTTTGCCCGGAAACCGGGAAAGGGAATAACACTCGAAATGTATATAAGAAATACTCAAGTTTATAAAAAATAAAAAAAAAAGTGGAAGTGTCTGGTCCAAGAAGAATTTTGCCTTTGTGTGTCCGAGTCCACCAGGCAGGTCACTTAGGGCAGAAACGTTGGTCTTACCTCTGGTTTCGGACCTAAAGTTGCTCCTTTGGGCTGGGATTCAGCTCTCTGAGGGCAGCAACCAGAAGGGCCTGTCCCTCCTTCTCCTGGGTCCCTGCGCACAGGGGGCCCAGATGGCACTCCTGGTAGTTGTCTTATTCTGACCTAGTGACATTAACAGTAACCCAGACCCAGAAAGACAAACACTGGAACTTTTCTCTCACCTGTGTTTTTTATCTCTAAATCTTCAGGTGTGAATATAATACTTGGGGAAATTGCAGGAAAGTAAAATAATATGGAGGAGCATGGAAGAAGGCACTAAAAAGAGGAATAGCAGGATACAAGCTAAATGAAGAGAGACATGTTAAATACAGGGAAACTAATTGGGGAAGAATAGAAAGGTCAGTACAGACGTAAATGGAAGGAGGAAGGAAAAGAACACTGAGGTTTTTTAAGAAATAAGACATTCATTAACAATGAAAAGGATGCCCTAAAAGCGAAAGAGATCAAGGAGGGGTATATGGGATGGTTTGGAGTGAAGAAATAAAAGGGAGAAATGTTAT
The DNA here is from genome assembly GCF_021556685.1 of Rattus norvegicus. Lineage (NCBI taxonomy): Eukaryota > Metazoa > Chordata > Mammalia > Rodentia > Muridae > Rattus > Rattus norvegicus. Next base: position 81,028,616 of record NC_141554.1, on the reverse strand, counting down.
TATGTTCTAAAAAATAAAAATAAAATTTAATAAAAAATCATATAGATCACTTTTATTTTTTTACAGTCCAGTCATTGCCTCCCTCCTGGTCTACCCTCCTACAGTCCCATGCTCCTCCCCATCTCAAAGAGGATGCTCCCCAATCAGGCCTCCCTACTCCTTGGGGCCTCAAATCTCTCAAGGCTTAAGTGCTCTTTCTCCCACTGAGGCCAAACCAGGCAGTCCTCTGCTGTATATGTGTCAAGGCCCTCAGACCACCTAGTGTATGTGCCTGGTTGGTGGCTCATTGTCTGAGGGAACTCAGGGGTCCAGGTTAGTTGAGACTGCTGGTCTTCCTATAGGGTCACCCTCCTCCTCAGCTTCCTCTAGCTTTTCCCTAATTCAACCACAGGGGTCCGTGACTTCAATCCAATGGTTGAGTGTAAGTATCTGCATCTGTCTCAGTCAGCTGCTTGTTGGGCCTCTCAGAGGACAGCCATGCTAGGCTCCTGTCTGTAAGCACACCATAGCATCAGAAATAGTGTCAGACCTTGGTGACTCTCTATGAGGTGGGTCCCCAGTTGGGCCAGTCCCTCAGTGCCCCACTTCACATGGTCCTTCCCCTATCCCCTCCCTTTCTCCTTTGACAGTATGGGACCCCTGGGTATCAAGTTTCTGCAGGGTTAGGTGCAGCCTCTTCCACTGAGGCACAACAAGTCAGCCCAGTTAGGGGACTGGATTCCATAGACAGGTACCAGTTTTATGGACAGCCCCTGCTCCAGTTGTTGGGGGATCCACAGAAAGATTGAACTGCATTTCTGCTATATATGTTCAGGGAGTGGGGCTGGGATTGGTTTAGCCCGTATATGCTCTTTAGTTGGTGGCTCAGTCTCTGAGAGCCCCAAGGGTCCAATGTAGTCAATTCTATTTGTCTTCCTGTTGAGCTCCTAACCCCTCTGAGCCCTCAATCCTTCCCCCCAACTCTTCTATAAGAATCCAGGAGCTTTTCCCAATGTTTGCAGGCCATCTCCTATAGCCAGGAAGGAACACCAGTGGAGGAATAAGGACCCACCCACAAAACTTTCAGCCCAAAATTTGCCATCTAAAAGAAATGCAGGGACAGAGAGGAGCAGAGACTGAAGGAATAGCCAAACAATAACCGAACCAACTTGAGACCCATCCCATGGGCAAGCACCAGTCCTTGACACTATTAATGATACTCTATTATGCTTGCAGACAGGAGCCTAGCATAATTGTTTTCTGAGAGGCTCCACCCAGGAGCTTAAGTTTTAAACCAACAGGAAGCACTCAATAGAGAATCACTCTTTGATGTGGGGGTAGGACAATTTTTGAAATTTACTAAGAGCAGACTAAATGGTCTAACCATGTTCCTATTCCTGCTTCCATCTGTTCTCTAGCACGGATGCACACAGAATCCTGACACAAAAAATATTTCCCTATAGTATGGAATTCAGAGCTGTCTCAAACGTGATGGATTTTCATGGCCAAAGGTGCATCTATATGCCAACCTTGATCTGGAAACTTAGGAAAAGCAAATAATTTTCCTAGAAGTAGGATGATATGGAATTTGGTAGGAAGAGAACAAGCAAGAAGAGAACATGTGATGATTGATTTGTCGGTATTCGAATGAAGAGTGAGGAAATGTAAACATAAACTTAGTCCATTACACCATTATATCAAGCATCAAGTGTTATGAATCTATACTTCTAAATCTCCTTTGGTTGAAATCACCATGTTAGTAATCTGGAGTACACTGAAAATGTTTTATTCTACTGATTTACCTTGGAATCTCAGTTTGTATTGATTTTGCTAAGAGTTTAAAATTAGGGAATATAAGACACAGCTGTGCTCAAATTTTTAGGGCTTCCTGGTACTGGGAAAGATGGTCATTGCTCAAGCTCTGGGGACACTACTTGAGTAGTGTTCTAGATTTGTCAGAGAACACAGGGCTTTAGGTTCAATAAGGATTTTGAGGAAAATGTTGCAGTGGGGCAAAAGGAATTTGAATCACTAACTGTGGACATAGATGATTCAGAGTTTTTAATTACTTGAATGTTTAAAAAGTTAGATTTTTTTCTCTCACAATTCTTTGAAAGGTTTGCTTCTTTCCATACTACTATGGAGGAGTTCTGATAAAAGAATGATAATCAACTTCTTTTTTGAGAAGTTCTATACACATTCATATAATAACCAGGAATTTCTCTTGTTAAAATTAAGTTTCTAAACTCTCAGAATACCAGTGGGGAAAAAACGTTCAAAGAAGAATGAACAATCAGAATTCAATACAACTCACATTATTAAAAATTTGTTATTGAATCCAGCCATAAGATGCTTTCTATAAAAATCACTATATGTGTACATATAGTAGTATTCAGGTACACACACGCACACACACACACACACACACACACACACACACACACACACACATATATATATATATATATATATGTATGTATACAATCATCTAGAACCTGAGAATACTACCTTATCATTTCCCTAATCCATTTCTAATATTTGAGTGAAAGAAGATACATTTTTAGCAATCTTTCTGAACTAGAGTAAGATTTTTGCAGAACCTGGTCTTCCTTTCAAAATATTCTGTGGCACTACTCCACAGTACATATCTGGTTGTCCAGGTTCTCATCTCTCCGTGTTCATAGCAGCCTTATTTGTGATAACCAGAAGTTGGAATTAAACCAGACATCCCATAACAGAAGACTAGATACAGAAAATGTGGTTCACAATTACAAATTACACATTTATACTACTCAACTACTAAGAATGAAGACATCCTGAGATTTGCAGGTAAATGGATGGAACTAGAAAATATCATCCTACGTGAGGTAATTCAGACCCAAAAGGACATGCATGGTATCTACTAACTATAAGTGGATACTAGTCAAAAACTACAGAATATCCAAGATACAGCCCACAGAATTTACAAAGGTCAACAAGCTGAGGGCCCAAGTAAAGGCACCTCAATTCCACTTGGGAGGAAGAAGAAAGTAATCACAAGAATGGAGGGAGGGAGGGACCTGGGTTAGACAGAGAACAGGTAGGGGAAGAGGGGAACATGATTAGGTATTAGGTTGGGGAACAGGACTGAAGCCCTGAGGGCCAGCAGAAAGAATGGAAATAGGCAACCTCAGGAGGTAGGAGGTGAGGGTACCCTTCAGAATGGACCAGAGACCTGGGAGGTGAAAGACTCTCAGGACTCAACTGGAGGGGGCTTAGATGAAATGTCCTACAGTAGGGACAGGGAATTTGTAGAGCCTACCTCCAGTAGAAAGACAGGAGTGGAAGGGGTTGCCATCCCAAAGTCAAAAACGCTGACCCAGAATTGTTCCTCTCTAAAAGAACTTCAGGGACAAAAATGTAGAAGAGCCTGAGGAAAAGGAATTGCAGTGACAGGCCCAAATTGGGATCCAGCTCAAGGTGAGGCCACAAGGCCTACACTATTACTGAAGCTATGGTATGATCACCAAAAGGGTCCTATCATGATTGCTCTCCAAAAGACCAACAAGCAGCTGAAAGGGTCAGATACAGATATTTAGACCAAACCACTGGACAGAAGCTTCTGACCCATGTGGTTGAATTAGGGAAAAGCTGGAAGAAGCTGAGAAGGAGGGTGACACTGTAGGAGGATGAGCAGTCTCAAATAACCTGGACCTCCGGGAAATCTCAGAAACTGGGCCACCAATCAGGCAGCATACACCAGCTGATATGAGGTCCCCAACATATATACAGCAGAGGACTGCTGTGTCTGGACTCAGTCAGAGAAGGTACACCTAACCCTAAAGAGACTGGAGGTCCCAGGGAGTGGGGAGGTCTGGTGGGGTGGGGCTTGGGGGACAGCCAGAGAATATATGTCAAGGAAGATAAAATCTGGACTATGAAAAAATATTAAATAAAATTTTAAAATGTAAAATGGAACTTGTATATTGTATATTCAACTTTCCATATTCCAGGAAGCTAAATTGAAATTTCTGTTATCTATATCTATACATACATATATGTATATATATATATCTGTTATATATATACATATATATGTATATATATATATATTTGTGTGTGTGTGTGTGTGTGTGTGTGTGTGTGTGTGTGTATCACCCCTCAAGACTTTAGAAGTTGGGTCCAACATATTAGGAAGGAACTTAAAAGCTAAAAGAGACAAATTCGGTGCTGACTTTCATAATTATTTGGTTTTCTCTCACTATTAACCAGCTTAGAAATAAAGCAGCTTAAATCCTAAAAATGGAGCCACATATGTGCTAACTAGATAGTTCTCCACGTAGAAAACCTGTATAGCTTTAATAATTTACAAAGAGTAAAGAACTTATTTTAATCTGATCCAGCAAATCTCTCAATTAACATTGAGGGAAAAAACAAGATATTCCATGACAAAACCACATTTACACAATATCTTTCTACGAATTAAGTCCTACAAAAAAATAATAGATGGAAAAGGCCAACACAAGGAGGGAAACTGAATCCTAGAAATAGCAAGAAATTAATTTCCTTTCAACAAAACCAAAAGAAGAGAGACTTACAAACATAACCCCATGTCTAAATACGAAAATGACAGGAAGCAACAATCACTATTCCTTAATGTCTCTCAACATCAATAGACGCAATTCCCCAATAAATAAAACATACACTAACAAGCCGATAGGCAAAGAGGACCCAGCATTTTGCTACACACAGGAAACACACCTCAGAGACAAAGACAAATACTACCTCAGAGTAAAAGGATGGAAAATCATTTTCCAAACAAATGGTCTGAAAAAACAAGGCAGAGAAGCCATTCTTTTTTTCCCCCATCTTTATTAGCTTGAGTATTTCTTATTTACATTTCGATTGTTATTCCCCTTCCCAGTTTCCAGGCCAACATCCACCTAAACCCTCTCCCTCACCTTCTCTATGGGTATTCCCCTCCCCATCCTCCCCCCATTACTGCCCTCCTCCCCAAAAATCACGTTCACTGGGGGTTCAGTCTTGGCAGGACCAAAGGCTTCCCCTTCTACTGGTGCTCTTACTGGGCCATTCATTGCTACCTATGCAGTTGGAGCCCAAGGTCAGTCCATGTATAGTCTTTGGATAGTGGCTTAGTCCTGGAAGCTCTGGTTGGTTGGCATTGTTGTTCATATGGGGTCTCAAACCCCTTCAAGCTCTTTCAGTTCTTTCTCTGATTCCTTCAACGGGGGTCCTATTCTCAATTCAGTGGTTTGCTGCTGGCATAGGCCTCTGTGTTTGCTGTATTGTGGCTGTGTCTCTCGGGAGAGATCTACATCCAGTTCCTGTCAGTCTGCACTTCTTTGCTTCATCCATCTTATCTAATTGGGTGGCTGTATATGAATGGGCCACATGTGGGTGGGGCAGGTTATGAATGGGTGTTGCTTCTGGCTCTGTTCTAAACTTTGCCTCCCTATTCTCTGCCAAGGGTATTCTTGTTTCCCTTTTAAAGAAGGAGTGAAGCATTCACATTTTGGTAATCCTTCTTGACTTTCATGTGTTCTGTGCATCTAGGGTAATTCAAGCATTTGGGCTAATAGCCACTTATCAATGAGTGCATACCATGTGTGTTTTCCTGTGATTGGGTTACCTCACTCAGGATGATATTTTCCAGTTCCATCCATTTGCCTATGAATTTCATAAAGTCATTGTTTTTGATAGCTGAGTAATATTTTGTAGATGTACCACATTTTCTATGTCCATTCCTCTGTTGAAGGGCATCTGGATTCTTTCCAGCTTCTGGCTATTATAAATAAGTCTGCTATAAACATAGTGGAGCATGTGTCTTTGTTATATGTCAGGGCATCTTTTCGGTATATGCCCAAGAGAGGTATAGCTGGGTCCTCAGGTAGTTCAATGTTCAATTTTCTGAAGAACCTCCAGACTGATTTCCAGAATGGTTGTACCAGTCTGCAATCCCACCAACAATGGAGGAGTGTTCCTCCTTCTCCGCATCCTCGCCAGCATCTGCTGTCACCTGAGTTTTTGATCTTAGCCATTGTCACTGGTGTGATGAACCCCACTTTTTAATAGGGTTACTTGTCTCCCTGTTGTCTAACTTATTGTGTTCATTGTATATTTTGGATATAAGCCCTCTATCTGTTCTAGGATTGGTAAAGATCTTTTCCCAATCTGTTGGTTGCCGTTTTGTCCTAACAACAGTGCCCTTTGCCTTACAGAAGCTTTGCAGTTTTATCAGATCCAATTTGTCTATTCTTGATCTTGGAGCATAAGCCATTAGTGTTTTGTTCAGGAAATTTTCTCCAGTGGCCATGTGTTTGAGATGCTTCCCCACTTTTTCTTCTATTAGTTTGAGTGTATCTGGTTTGATGTGAAGGTCCTTGATCCACTTGAACTTAAGCTTTGTACAGGGTGATAAGCATGGATCAATCTGCATTCTTCTACATGCTGACCTCCAGTTGAACCAGCACAATTTGGTGAAAATGGTATTTTTTTCTCCATTGGATGGTTTTGGCCCCTTTGTCAAAATTCAAGTGACCATAGGTGTGTGGGTTCATTTCTGGGTCTTCAATTCTATTCCATTTGTCTATCTGTCTGTCCCTGTACCAATACTGTGCAGTTTTTATCACTATTGCTCTGTAATACTGCTTGAGTTCAGGGATAGTGATTTCCCCCAGAAGTCCTTTTATTGTTAGGATAGTTTTAGCTATCCTGGGTTTTTTGCTATTCCAGATGAATTTGCAAATTGTTCTAACTCTTTGAAGAATTGTATTGTTGTTTTGATGGGGATTGCATTGAATCTGTAGATCGCTTTTTGTAAAATGGCCATTTTTACTATATTAATCCTGCCAATCCATGAGCATGGGAGATCTATCTTCTGAGGTCTTCTTCAAATTCTTTCTTCAGAGGCTTGAAGTTCTTATCATATAGATCTTTTATTTGCTTGCTTAAAGTCACACCGAGGTATTTTATATTGTTTGGGACTATTATGAAGAGTGTCATTTCCCTAATTTCTTTCTCGGCTTGTTTCTCTTTCGTGTAGAGGAAGGCTACTACTTTATTTGAGTTAATTTTATACCCAGCCAGTTTGCTGAAGGTGTTTATCAGGTTTAGTAGTTCTCTGGTGGAATTTTTGGAATCACTTAAATATGCTATCATATCATTTGCAAATAGTGATATTTTGACTTCTTCTTCTCCAATCTGTATCCCCTTGATCTCCTTTTGTTGTCTGATTGCTCTGGCTAAAACTTCAAGAACTATATTGAATAAGTAGGGAGAGAGTGGGCAGCCTTGTCTAGTCCCTGATTTTAGTGGGATTGCTTCATGTGTCTGTCCATTTAGTTTAATGTTAGCTACTGGTTTGCTGTATATGGCTTTTACTATGTTTAGGTATGGGCCTTGAATTCCTATTCTTTCCAGGACTTTTATCATGAAGGGGTGTTGAATTCTGAAGAGAGGTCATTCTAATATTGAATAAAATTGACTTTCAAACAAAAGTCATCAAAAAAGATAAGGAAGGACAGTTCATATTCATCAAAGGAAAAATCCAAGATAACTCTCAATTCTAAATATATATGCTCCAAATAAAAGGGCACCTACATTCATAAAGGAAACCTCACTAAAGCTCAAAGCACACATTGCACCTCACACAATAATAGTAGGAGATTTCAATACCTCATTCTCATCAATGGACCGATCATGGAAACAGAAATTAAACAGAGACATAGAGAAACTAACAGAAGTTATGGATCAAATGAACTTAACAGATATTTATAGAACATTCCATCCTAAAACAAAAGGATATTTCTTCTTCTCAGAACCTCATGGTACCTTTTCCAAAATTGATCGTATAATTGGTCACAAAACAGACCTCAACCGATATAGAAAGATAGAAATAATCCCATGCATCCTATCAGACCACCATGGTCTAAAGCTGGTCTTCAATAACAATAAAGAAAGAATGCCCACATATATGTGGAAATTGAACAACGCTCTACTCAATGATAACTTTGTCAAGGAAGACATAAAGAAAAAATTAAAGACATCTTAGAATTTAATGAAAACGAAGGTACAACACACCCAAATTTATGGGACACAATGAAAGTTGTGCTAAGAAAAAAACTCATAGCTCTAGGTGCTAGCAAAAAAGAAACAGGAGAGAATATACATCATCCCCTTGATAGCACACCTAGAAGCTCTAGAAAAAAAGGAGAAAAAACACAGGAGTAGAAGGCATGAAATAATAAAACTCAGGGCTGAAATCATCCAAGAAGAAACAAAACAGGCAATAAAAAAAGTCAACAAAACCAAGAGCTGATTCTTGGAAAGTATCAACAAGAAAGACAAACCCTCACTCAGAATAACCAGAGGTCAAAGAGAGTGTGTCAAAATGAACAAAATCAGAAGTGAAAAGGGAGATATAGAAACAGAATCTGAGGAAATTAAAAAAAAGTCATCAGATCCTACTACAAAAGCCTATATTAAACAAAACTGGAAAATTTGGAGGAAATGGACAATTTTCTAGAAAAATAAGAGATGCCAAAGTTAAATCAGGAACAGATAAACTATCTAAACAACCCCATAACTCCTAAAGAAATAGAAGCAGTTATTAAAAGTCTCCCAACCTAAAACGGCCCAGGACCAGAAGGGTTTAGTGCACAAATCTATCAGACCTTCATAGAAAACATACCAATACTGTCTAAACTATTCCACAAAATAGAAACAGACAGAACACTCTCAAATTCCTTCAATGAAGCCACCATTACTCTTATACCTAAACTACACAAAACAGCAACAAAGAAAGACAACTTCAGACCAATTTCCCTTATGAGTATCGACGCAAATACTCAATAAAATTTTTGCAAACCAAATCCAAGAATACATCAAAACTATCATACATCATGATCAAGTAGGATTGCACCCAAGTATGCCGGGATGATTCAATACATGGAAATCTATCAACATAATCCAGTATATAAACAAACTGAAAGATGAAAACCACATGATCATTTCATTAGATGCTGAGAAATATTTGACAAAATTCAACACCTCTTCATAATAAAACTCCTGGAAAAATCAGGAATTCAAGGTCCCTACCTAAATATAGTACAAGCCATATACAGCAAACAAGTAGCTAGCATCAAACTAAATGGAGAGAAATTGAAGCAACCCCACTAAAATCAAGGACTAGACAAGGCTGCCCATTCTCTCCATACTTATTCAATATACTACTTGAAGCCAGAAGAAACAGACAACAAAAGAAGGTCAAAGTGATACAGATTGGAAAGTAAGAATTCAAAATATTACTATTTGCAGATGATATGATAGTATACTTAGATGATCCCAATAGTTCCAACGGAGAACTACTAAGCCTGATAAACAACTTCAGAAGAGTGGCTGGGTATAAAATTAAATCAAACAAATCAGTAGCCTTCCTCTACTCAAAGGATAAAGAGGCTGAGAAAGAAATTATGGAAATGACATCCTTCATAATAGTTCCAAATAATGTAAAATAAATTGGTGTGACTTTAACCAAGCAAGTGAAATTTTTGTATGACAAGAACTTCAAGTCTTTGAAGAAAGAAATCAAAGAAGATTTCAGAAGTTAGAAAAACCTCCCATGCTCATGGATTGGCAGGATTAATATAGTAAAAATGGTCATTTCGCCAAAAGCAATCTACAGATTCAATGAAATCCCACATCAAAAATCCAACTCAATTCTTCATAGCGATAGAAAGAGAAATTTGCAAATTCATTTGGAATAACAAAAACCCCAGTACAAATAAAACTATTCTCAACAGTATTAGGACTTCTAGGGGAATCACAATTCCTGACTTCAAGCAGTATTACAGAGCAATAGTAATAAAAACCGCATGGTTTTTGCACAGAGACAGGCAGGTATATCAGTAGAATAGAATTAAAGACCCAGAAATGAACCCACACCCCTAACTTTACTTGATCTTTGACAAAGGAGCTAAAACTATCAAATGGAAAAAAAGGCAGCATTTTTTATCCATCTTTATTAACTTGAGTATTTTTATTTCCATTTCGATACCATGTGTGTTTTTCTTTGATTGGGTTACCTCACTCAGGATGATATTTTCCAGTTCCAACCATTTGCCTACGAATTTCATAAAGTCATTGTTTTTGATAGCTGGGTAATATTCCATTGTGTAGATGTACCACATTTTCTGTATCCATTCCTCTGTTGAAGGGCATCTGGATTCTTTCCAGCTTCTGGCTAGTATAAATAAGGCTGCGATGAACATAGTGGAGCACGTGCCTTTGTTAAATGTTGGGGCTTCTTTTCGGTATATGCCCAAGAGAGGTATAGCTGGGTCCTCAGGTCCAATTTTTTGAGGAACCTCCAGACTGATTTCCAGAATGGTACAAACATAATTTTCAGTTAGACACATGTATTTTTAGTTTTCTAAGAATAACTGAAAATTTTTATTTAAAATTTCATTCGGGGTAAAAGGCAAATCATTGAATAGATTTCAAAGAATATTAGATGCTTCAAATAATAGGTTGTTTAACGTATACTCTGTAATTTCTAATTATTTTGTTTGTTTCATATTTTTCATAACAAATTACATTTTCCTATTATTTAAAATTGATTCTTATACAATATATCCTGATTACAGTTTTTCCTTCCTTTACTCCTTCCAGTTACTTCCTACTTCCCCTCCCCTCTGGATCATGTCCCTTTTCTCTCTCTCATTAGAAAAGAACAGCCTCTAAGAAATAAACAACAAAATGCACCAAAGTAAAATATAATAAGATAAAATCATCACGTTACTTTCACTGTTTATCGAACTTTACTTCTCTGTAACACAAATCCACAAGTTTCATTTCCCCCTCTCCCTCAATCTTACAGTACATCTTGAGGCAGTGTCTTCAGTAACAGGCTTCCTACTCATATATTGCAGTGTAAATTTTTTGTGAATAAAATTTTGACAAAAGGCAGAATAAATTGTAGGGGAATCTCATTCATGAGATGACTGTCAATGTCTTTGAGAAACTGTTGCTTGTAGAGTTAGCCAGGATTTTATCCGATCTCTCCTATCTTCCCTTTTGTTGGAAACAGTTGAAACCTGACTTCCCATATAACTTGATGTATAATAAACAAACTAGTTTTGACAGCAATACTTGATTAGAATCTAAAATAAAGCAGAAACTCCTTCTTTACAGCAGTAGTAACCAGCTTAAAACATTATCTACTGGAAGTAGGTATTCATCCAAACAAAAAATTTGGTTTTGATCTTTTCATTCTCTGTTCATAATGTTATAAAAATGAAGAGTTGTTGACTCTGTTCAATATAAAATGTGATACAATAAATAGGAACAATTGCTCATTTACTTAAGTACTTGAACCTTATTCAATACCATAATAGAAAAATCAATTTACCTAGTTTCTGTAAAGTAGAAACAGGCAACATGAGAGATCAATGAACTCCTTTTGATTTATCTATGCTCATAAAAGTTTAAGTTAGAGTGTAGATGTCTGATATCTATAGAAAAAGTTAAGGTTTACAGAGGAATTTATAAGTAAAACTTCCTACCACATAGCATGATGATTTGTGGGCAACTTTTGAATTAGACATTCGTTAACTGAGTTTATTTTCTCTTTATATATTCACAAAATATTTTGGCTGACTTGAACCACTAGATAAAATGCTATTTGCTATTGATTATAGAGGGAGAAAGACTGAAGTGGGAGATGTATGCTGTGAGAATTTTATCACCACAAACAAGGTAATAAACACATCTAATATGTATTTAATACAGGTTCCTTTTGTGTCTGTTTTAGTTATTGTTTTGTAGGGTTTAAGTGACATTTAACATAACTAATTTTGACCTTCACGCCATACATTTGATATCTAAAAATACTATACTATATAGCTAATCCAAAGATCTTGTTTATGTATTTAAACAAAAACTTTACAATCACTAAACAATTGTCCCATTTGGCAATCATTATATCCTCTTTTAATATTAATATTACAATTATACTCAAGAGAAATAGAAGCACATAGGATTTGTCTATGAGTGGATTGTTTAACTTTGTATAATTAATCTTCTGAAGACATATCAACTCATAGGAGAGTGGAGTTTCCTTGTAAAACTAAACAACATACTATCATGTTTCAATATTATATTTATTATTTTGTTGATGGACATGTGTGTGTGTGCTGATATAGTTTGCCCATTATAAAAGCAGTACAGTAGACATGGGAGTACACATATCTCTTAGAGATCTTGATTTCTGCTGGGGTTTTTTGTATTGGTTATTTTATTTACATTTCCAATGTTGTCCCCTTCTTGCTCTCCCCTCTGAAAACCCCCATCTCATCTCCCTCACCTTTGCCTCTATGAGGTGCTCCCTTCCCACCCACCAACTCCTGCCTTACTGGTGAACACCTCTGCCGCATGCTGGAGCATTAAACCTCCACTGGACCAAGGGCCCCTCCTCCCATTGATGCCAGTTAAGGCAATCTTCTGTTAAATATGTAGCTGGAGACATGGACCCATTCATGGTTGGTGGCTTAGTCCCTGGGAGCTCTGGTGGCAGGGGGAGTGGTCCAGCTAGTTGATATTGTTCTTCCTATGGGGTTTCAATCCCCTTCAGCTCCTTCAGTCCTCCCTCTAACTCTTTTCATTTAAATATATAGTGAAAGTATTATGATGTCGGAGGAAAGCTGTTTTTAATTTTTGGGTAACTTCATCTTCTCTTCCATAGCTGTTGTACTTTTTTTGCACACTGATACACCTTTCTTACACTCCCTACAACACTAGTCAAGTTTTACATTCTCTACATCATTGTCAATACTCCTCTTCCTCCTCTCCTCCTTTATGTGTTTTGAGACAGTATCTTAATATACAGCACTTGTTAGCCTGAAACTTAGTAAGCAGACCAGACTGAACTATAATTCTTGATCTTCTTGTCTTAACTTCAAGTGCTGGGATTACACATATGTGCCACCAAGTCTAACATTTGCTTTATTTCTATAACTTTTATTTTGCTATTACTGAAATACTTCTGTCTTTTGTAACTTGACCCCTTATTCAGATATGTGGTCTTCATATGCAGCCTCCCTTTCCACAGGGTACCATTTTTGTTGTTTTGCTCTGCAGACACTCTTTTTAATTTTTATATAACACTAATAACCCTATTTTTGTTGCCAATAATTCATGAGTCACTCTCAAGAAACAATTGCCAAAATCACTAAAAAATATTTTTCCCCTGTGTTTACTTGTAGGTGTTTTGCAGTTTCAAGTTTTAGGATCAAGTCTTTAATCCATTTTAAATTGATTTCCACAGACGTTGCAAAATAAGAATAAAATATTTTCATTTTTATTCCCTTCCTTTTCTTATTTTTTCCTTTTGGTTATGTGCAAGTTTTATTAACACGACAATTTGTCTCATCTCAAAAAGAATAATTGACATCAAGGAAAAGGCAAGAGGGCTTTTGAGATGGCTTAGTGAGTAAAGTTGCTTACTGCCAAGTTTGACTATCTGAGCTAGATTCTGGGACCCTCTCACAGGAGTGAACTGACTCCTGCAAGTTGTATTATACCCTTTCTCTTCTGCCCACAAATACACACACTAAAAATAGGCAAATAAATGTAAGAAAAATCTATTTAGAAGGAAATAAAATATACACCATTGGTAGAGAGAATACAGTGGGGCATTGACCCCTATGTTACTGATGGTAAGAATGTAACAATTTAGCCACTATAAAAATTAATTTGAAGATTTTTTCAAAAAAAGGAAAAAAGAAGGAGGAAGTGGAGGGAGGGAGGAAGGAAGGAAGGAAGGAAGGAAGGAAGGAAGGAAGGAAGGAGGGAGGGAGGGAGGGAGATAAGTTCATTCATTTATTGATTCATACCACTTCTTGGTACATACCCAAAAGAATAAAACTAAGCATACTATATAGGTTTCTGCACATCTATATTTATTACGGTGCTGTTCACAATAGCTCAATTATGGAATCTGTCTAGGTATCCATCAATGCATGAACTAGTAAGGAAACTCTGTTTTATATATAAAACAGAGTTTCTCTCAGACACAAAGAAGAATGAACTTGTCACTAGCAACAGATAGATGGAACTGGAGATTTTCATGTTAAGTGACATAAACCAGAGCCCAATGTCAAGTTTAATACATTTCCTTTGATGTATAGAAAAGAGTTCGGGGGGAGTGGGGCAAGGGAAGGCCATGAAATTAGAAGAGTGACTACTAATTATTTGGAAGGGGCAGCAAAAAGGGGGAGTTGGAAATAAAAAAAGTTATACAGAGGGTGAATATGACCAGTGTACGCTATGGGAATATATGGAAATGTCATAATAGAGTCTCTTAATTTGTATGTTAAATATGTGCTTGAAATGTAGTCTTACAGAACATGTAGTCGAAGGCATCCATATCTCCATAGGTTTCTAAGTTACAGTTTCTCAAAAATATCCCTAAAGACAAGATGTTGGATGCAAGTAGATCATTTGGGAAGTGATTTCAGAAAACACAAGTAAGGGACTGGAAAAAATTTAGACAGGATGGGAGAACAGTCCATCATATATACACATACTCATACATACTAGTCATTAATCATTATGGATGATGATTTTAATATTGCTGGAATTTTACAAGGACTTATATTGTTTGACACAAGAATAAAAACAAGAAATAAGACTTGTGTCCTTAGATGAGGGTTGTCTTAGGGGGCCATCAAGAATCAAGTCCAATGGAACAATAATTCTGAACTCATTTTTTCCTTTGGGGAACATTATACAATCAAAATGATATTCACAATTAAAAGTAACAAGATTAACACCTTGTCATTTAGACATGCAAACATATCTCCTTAAAGAAAACAGTACTCAAAATTTCAATAGTATAACATAACTCCCCTATGTACAATTTAAAAAGCCACAATAAATAATTTGTACAAAATTTCAACAATTGTAGCATTGCTTATGTTTTAAATGCAATATGCCTTATGAGACTCATCAAAACTCAGCTGTGAGCCCCTGTAAAATTATAAAGAAAGTTACATATTTTCATAGTACTATGGCAGAATAAACACTGTATTACCTAAGAGAGCAAAGCTGCCGTCGGGTGATGGGACCAAAATCAGCCTCCATTTTGAGAAGATATTATTCCCCCTGGCCTACAGTTGTGTAGCATTCTGATCTGAGATGCCAACAGAATCAATAATTAAGCTCTATTTATAGCATTATAGAATTTATCTAGTCTTCGCTAAATTTTTCTACTGGTCTCAGACTTCTGACCTATGTGGTCAGATAGCATAACAATGACTCATCTTACCAATCAATTTTCTATGATATTTGGGCTTCTTGGCACTAACAACTACCTAAGACAATTCATGTGAGGAAAGGTATTTTTTGTGCATAGTTCTAGTGTTTTCAGTTCATCATTTGCAGGAGGTTTTGGCAGAACAGAACATCTCATATCCTGGTGAATGGGAGGTTGAGAGAAGACCTCTCCTGAGACATTTTATCTATTACTGCTTTCCATTGCATCTGTGTCTCCAATCTATGGTAAAGTACCAAATGCATCCAGGGTGTGTATTCTCTCCTTATAAGCATTTGTCGAAATGTTCTCAAGATGCACTTTATTATCTAGAAACTTCTCAACCCAATCAAGTTGAAAATCAAGGAAAAAAACACCATATGAACTACAAGATATGTTGAGTAAGACAGAAATAATAAAACTGTCTTTTTCTTATGTATAAAATACTGAAGATCATAAGCAATAAAAAACTCCTTTCAAATAATAAATGGTCTACCAAAGTTTAAGGATACAGCACAAATACTGAAGGAAGTTATTTCCTCATATCCTACAAACAAACTAATTGGTTTGATATTTAGAAAACAAGGACATTAATAGCAATATAAAATTTTGCAAAATTTACAAATTCCAACCAGTGCTGGTGTGGATGTGGGAAAAAAAGGGAATCCTTACACGGTTGCTAGAGTTGTAAAGTGGTAGTTACTATGGTGATCAGCATAGAGGACACCTCAAAAGCTAGAAATACAGGGACAGGGAGTGGAGCAGAGACTGAAGGAAAGGCCATCCAGAGACTGCCTCACCTGGGGATCCATCCCATATGCAGACTCCAAACCCAGACAATATTGCTGATGCCAGGACGTGCATGCTCACAGGAGCCTGGTATAGCTGTCCCCAGAGAGGCTCTGCCATGTTTCTTGGTTTCCAAACAAAACTAGATGGTAATCTTCCATTGCTAAATACAGCACACACAGTTGTAAGATATAGAGAAAACAAGATAGAACTGTGCTGGACATATTCTCTCTTCTGGCTTGCATCCATGGTACCAGAAGGTGCAATGCTTGCTTCGGGGGTGGGGGGTTGTCACAGTCCTACCTAGCTGTGACCCTTATGAACTTTAGTACAGCTCTGCTAGGTAAGATGTGCCCACTTGTGCAAAAAAGGCCATTTTCCCATTGGATTTGAGAACTGTTCCATACAATGGAAGCCACATATATCCCTATAGCCTTTATCAAAAATATGTGGATGTGGAACTAATAGTTTAGTTGGGGAAGTTAACCATTATCATTTAGTAACTTGATATATTATCAAACTGCCTTCTAAATATCAATGTTTATACCCATAAACAATTCTCACCTTTAATGAAAGAAGCCTCACTTTGTAATAATAAATAAGTGAATGCAGAAAATCATGGCTGATGATCAACAAGTAGTTGGTTGAGAGTGGATTCGTAAATAAATTTGTACCACTT
Organism: Rattus norvegicus; assembly: GCF_021556685.1. NCBI lineage: Eukaryota > Metazoa > Chordata > Mammalia > Rodentia > Muridae > Rattus > Rattus norvegicus. The sequence continues at coordinate 81,011,862 of NC_141554.1, read as the reverse complement.
TCTCCTGTAGTTCAGGGAACATCATGTAAAATGTGTAGAAAGAATGAAGGAGCTAGAAGTCATGAAGGAGGACTACAAAATGCCATCTTCTGGATATGAAAAAGCTATTGTGAACTTGAATCACAGCAGTGATGGTTACTTTCACTGGGCATGAAAAGATTGGCCTTGTTAACAATCCGTTGTGTATAGGGGAGTTACTGGCAAATAAAAGAATCTGGAGGGAGGAGGAGACAGGTTTTACTTTTCAGTTGTATACAAACTGGTGAACATACCCAACTTCAAAAGATAGCAAATGTGTGGTAAGTCAGAAAACAAAGCATATGAATGTGGGAAAGAGACTTATAAAAAAGACACCTTCACTGTGTGAGAAATGATAGCAATTAAAATGAACGAAAATGTAAAACAATGACTTTCAAATCTATGGAAACTACAAAACTTATCAAGGAAATCCATCAAAAATTATACACCTTCCTTGTTCATTGACAGGAATATACACTATGTTGCAGTGTAGGCTATTATTGTACTGAGCTTATAGATTCAGCATAGAACTAATCAAAGATACAGAAAGTTATTTTATGGATAAGGCTGTAGAATGCTTGGAAAGATTATACACATTTCACAGATATAAGAAATTGAAGATCTCAGATGATAGAAAGAACTCCTATGCTCATGGATTGGCAGGATTAATATAGTAAAAATGGCCATGTTACCAAAAGCGATGTACAGATTCAATGCAATACCCATCAAAATTCCAATCCAATTCTTCATGGAGTTAGACAGAACAATTTCCAAATTCATCTGGAATAATAAAAAACCCAGGAGAGCTAAAACTATTCTCAACAATAAAAGTACATCTGGGGAAATCACTATCCCTGAACTCAAGCAGTATTACAGAGCAATAGTGATAAAAACTGCATGGTATTGGTACAGAGACAGATGGATAGACCAGTGAAATAGAATTGAAGACCCAGAAATGAACCCACACACCTATGGTCACTTGAATTTTGACAAAGGAGCCAAAACCATCCAATGGAAAAAAAGATAGCATTTTCAGCAAATGTTACTGGTACAACTGGAGGTCAACATGTAGAAGAATGCAGATCGATCCATGCTTATCACCCTGTACAAAGCTTAAGTCCAAGTGGATCAAGGACCTCCACATCAAACCAGATACACTCAAACTAATAGAAGAAAAAGTGGGGAAGCATCTCAAACACATGGGCACTGGGGAAATTTTCCTGAACAAAACACCAATGGCTTATGCTCTAAGATCAAGAATTGACAAATGAGATCTCATAAAAATGCAAAGCTTCTGTAAGGCAAAGGACACTGTTGTTAGGACAAAACAACAACCAACAGATTGGGAAAAGATCTTTACCAATCCTACAACAGATAGAGGGCTTATCTCCAAAATATACAAATAATTCAAGAATTTATTTAGACTGCAGGGAGAAAAATAACCCTATTAAAAAATGGAGTTCAGAGCTAAACAAAGAATTCACAGCTGAGGAATGCCGAATGGCTGAGAAACACCTAAAGAAATGTTCAACATCTTTAGTCATAAGGGAAATGCATATCAAAACAACCCTGAGATTTCACCTCACACCAGTGAGAATGGCTAAGAGCAAAAACTCAGGTGACAGCAAATGCTGGCGAGGATGTGGAGAAAGAGGAACACTCCTCCATTGTTGGTGGGATTGCAGACTGGTAAAACCATTCTGGAAATCAGTCTGGAGGTTCCTCAGAAAATTGGACATTGAACTGCCTGAGGACCCAGCTATACCTCTCTTGGGCATATGCCCAAAAGATGCCCCAACATATAAAAAAGACACGTGCTCCACTACATTCTTAGCAGCCTTATTTATAATAGCCAGAAGCTGGAAAGAACCCAGATGCCCTTCAACAGAGGAATGGATACAGAAAATGTGGTACATCTACACAATGGAATATTACTCAGCTATCAAAAACAATGACTTTATGAAATTCGTAGGCAAATGGATGGAACTGGAAAATATCATCCTGAGTGAGCTAACCCAATCACAGAAAGACACACATGGTATGCACTCATTGATAAGTGGCTATTAGCCCAAATGCTTGAATTACCCTAGATGCACAGAACACATGAAACTCAAGAAAGATGACCAAAATGCGAATGTTTCACTCCTTCTTTAAAAGGGGAACAATACCCTTAGCAGGGAATAGGGAGGCAAAGTTTAGAACAGAGGCAGAAGGAACACCCATTCAGAGCCTGCCCCACCTGTGGCCCATACATATACAGCCACCAAACTAGATAAGATGGATGAAGCGAAGAAGTTCAGGCTGAGAGGAACCGGATGTAGATATCTCCTGAGAGACACAGCCAGAATACAGGAAATACATGGGCTAATGCCAGCAGCAATATCCTGAACTGAGAACGGGCCCCCATTGTAGGAATCAGAGAAAGGACTGGAAGAGCTTGAAGGGGCTGGAGATCCCATTTGAACAACAATGCCAACCAACCAGAGCTTCCAGGGACTGTACATGGACTGACCCTGTGATCCAACCTCATTGTAGCAATGAATATCCTAGTAAGAGCACCAGTGGAAGGGGAAGCCCTGGGTCCTGCCAAGACTGAACCCCCAGTGAACTTGATTGTTGGGGGCAGGGCGGCAATGGGGGGAGGATGGGGAAGGGTAGCCCATATAGAAGGGGAGGGGCAGGGGTTAGGGGGATGTTGGCCTGGAAACTGGGAAGGGGAATAACAATTGAAATGTAAATAAGAAATACTCAAGTTAATAAAGATTAAAAAATACAGATATTCAAGCTCTATAAGAATTAACCTTCCATAAAACCACAGATTTTCCCCCATTTTCTTTTAAAAAAATTTTTAGTGGCTTAATCCCTGGAAGCTCTGGTTGGTTGGCATTGTTGTTCAAATGGGATCTCCAGTCCCTTCAAGCTCTTCCAGTCCTTTCTCTGATTCCTTCAATGGGGTTCCCATTCTCAGTTCAGTGGTTTGCTGCTGGCATTCACCTATGTATTTGCTGTATTCTGGCTGTGTCTCTCAGGAGAGATCTACATCCGGCTCCTATCTGCCTGCACTTCTTTGCTTCATCCATCTTGTCTAATTGGGTGGCTGTATATGTATGGGCCACATGTGGGGCAGGCTCTGAATGGGTGTTCTTTCTGCCTCTGTTCTAAACTTTGCCTCCCTATTCCCTCCCAAGGGTATTCTTGTTCCCCTTTTAAAGAAGGAGTGAAGCATTCACATTTTGATCATCCTTCTGGGGTTTCATTTGTTCTAGGCATCTAGGGTAATTCAAGCATTTGGGCTAATAGCCACTTATCAATGAGTGCATACCATGTATGTCTTTCTGTGATTGGGTTAGCTCACTCAGGATGATATTTTCCAGTTCCGACCATTTGCCTACGAATTTCATAAAGTCATTGTTTTTGATAGCTGAGTAATATTCCATTGTGTAGATGTACCACATTTTCTGTATCCATTCCTCTGTTGAAGGGCATCTGGGTTCTTTCAAGCTTCTGCCTATTATAAATAAGGCTGCAATGAACATAGTGGAGCACGTGTCTTTGTTATATGTTGGGGCATCTTTTGGGTATATGCCCAAGAGAGATTATAGCTGGGTCCTCAGGCAGTTCAATGTCCAATTTTCTGAGGAACCTCCAGACTGTTTCCAGAATGGTTGTACCAGTCTGCAATCCCACCAACAATGGAGGAGTGTTCCTCTTTCTCCACATCCTCCACAGCATTTACTGTCACCTGAGTTTTTGATCTTAGCCATTCTCACTGATGTGAGGTGAAATCTCAGGGTTGTTTTGATTTGCATTTCCCTTATGACTAAAGATGTTGAACATTTCTTTAGGTGTTTCTCAGCCATTCGGCATTCCTCAGCTGTGAATTCTTTGTTTAGCTCTGAACTCCATTTTTTAATAGGGTTATTGTCTCCCTGTGGTCTAACTTCTTGAGTTCTTTGTATATTTTGGATATAAGGCCTCTATCTGTTGTAGGATTGGTAAAGATCTTTTCCCAATCTGTTGGTTGCCGTTTTGTCCCAACAACAGTGTCCTTTGCCTTACAGAAGTGCTGCAGTGTTATGAGATCAATGCCAATCACACTTTTCAGTTCAGCCACTGTTACCCCCATCTTTGTGTGTCCAGAAAGATGGTTTTCCTACAATATTTTGACTTTAGGTAAGCCATTTTCTTTAAACTTGGAAAAATAAGTGTCTTTAATATTGGAAAAATGATTTTTCTCCATGAATATATTTATTGTATCTGCCATATATATGTATCCATGCAAGACCTGATGTGGGAGTAAAGGAGTCTACACTACATAGCTGAAAGAAGTGTGAGATCCATTTCACAGATACATTTATTGTCTAAAGGAGACTCCATTTTTTAATTTTTTCATGTCATTATAATTATAAATTTGTTCTTTTACTGTTTCTATAGAAACTCCTTATGAGTTCAGAAACAAAGATTGTGCAATGCACTGATTAACAACATAACAGGAAGCAACTAGGAAAGGTTATATGTATTTCTAACAGTACTTAATATTAGGAATGATGAAAAATAGAGCACTAATAATAATTTTGTCTTTATATATAACTTTACTGATAACTATTTAAAATGTGAAAAATACATTCAAATTTTAAAATAAAACAAAAGGGGATCTTCTATCAGATACTAATTTTACATAATCTTGTTAAAAACCAGATTTGTTTGGTGAGATATGAGAATGTATGTGCATATGTACATGTATACTTACAAGTGCATGTATGTACATCCACACAAATACATTATATAATATACATGTGTGCTTTTATTTTAATGTTGGAAATAATGTAGAGAGAATGAAAGTATAACAATCTCAGTGTAATTAGAAATTATGTAAGCAATTTAATGGCACCATTGTCATCTGACTTCTATTAATGCTAAAATAGTGAATGAAACAGTCACCAGGATTGATGAAATATATAAATATAACATGTTTTTATATATCCGGGGATGATTTACCTTGAAGGTCACAAGCAAAATATCATGGACTAGATACAGGAATCTACTGGGATTTTTATAAATATCCATTTATTACTAAATTTAAAGTTGTCTATACTTTGAGAGCATGGAAACTGGTATTCTTGGTAATGTTTTTAAGGATTACTTAAGGCAGAACTTACTTTCATATATTAAAGGATTAAAAGACAATGAGTCATTTTGACTTTTTCTCACAACCATCTAATGATTTCAAACCTTAGTCATCTAATAACTCACATCACGTAGAAAAATTACTTTAGTCTTTATTAAGGAAATTTACTGCTTCTCTTTCCCCCAGAAATAAGGCCCTTACAAAGTTGCTAGACAGTTTCTATGGGTATTTAAATCTCAAGTAGATGACAGTGAGGGCCTTTTCTTATTCCCATTACTCTTGCCAGTATTCATTCTTTTAATGATGGCTCTATTCAAAACCACTTTCACTCTTATCCTCACTTGGATATGTGGTTAGCATATACAGCCTTAAAATACTACCAAGCTCTGCTATGGGTGTGATGCATGCATTTGTGCATGCATGCGTGTGTGCGTGCATGTGTGCGTGCATGGAGGAATGTAGATTACATAACTTTGTTCCATTTCTCTGAATGATTCTGGCATGTAATTTCATCTATTGTCAATTATGATCTCATTGCATGCATTATAAGTAACAGTAATTTGAATGGAAGACTATAGTAAATAAGGTTTACCAATGGAAAAAGTCAAATGAATATGAGGGAAATAAATGAGTACAAATCATTATCATTTATATTCTTAGGTTTTGTGGGTAGTATTTTGTATTAGACAGTGTTAATTGTTTTGTCATGAATGGTGACAGCAGTTACTTACACAAAACCATAATATACTTTAAGCCAGTAGCTTCTGAATCTTAGAAAGGACTGAAAGAGCTTGAAGGGGCTTGAGACCCCATATGAACAACAATGCCAACCAACCATAGCTTCCAGGGATTAAGCCACTACCCAAAGACTATACATGGAATGACCCTGGGCTCCAACCTCATAGGTAGCAATGAACAGCCTAGTAAGAGCACCAGTGGAAGGGTAAGGCCTTGGTCCTGCCAAGACTGAACACCCAGTGAACGGGATTGTTGTGGGGAGGGTGGTAATGGGGGGAGGATGGGGAGGGGAACACACATATAGAAGGGGAGGAGTAGGGATTAGGGGGATGTTGGCCCAGAAACTGGGAAGGAGAATAACAATCGAAATGTAAATAAGAAATACTCAAGTTAATAAAGATGGAAAAAAAAACTGTTGGAAAGAAAAAAAAAAGCCAGTAGCTTCTCATATCCTATATTTGCAATCTCTAATGAGAGCTGTAATTCTATAAACATTCTATGAAAAAAAAAACAAATGAAGTTCTTTTTAAAACTCCTTTTAAGTAAAAGATGTGGTCGTGTTGGAAATAATAGGCATTTACCCATTTTGCAGCTGGTGCACTGCTGTGTGTTCCGCAGTCATTTTATTTCAAAACTCATTTTGATCTAATAACAACATTTATACTATATCTCCACCAACTGTACAAACTCAGAAATCAAAGGATACAAGTATAAGAGCTATGTGGTGAACAATAAAACGTACATTTACACTATTATCAGAATCAAAAATAGTTTCCACAAAAGATACTTCACTCTTCATATATTAATTTTTCCTCAAACATCAAAATACATTTCCAAAAGTGTAATACAAGTCTCGAAATTGTATAACATCATAAAAAACTATTGTTATGTAACATATATTCAACATCAAAGCAAATATTCACAGTTCACCAAACTTTAGGCATTTCAACACCTGTTTAAATATGCCACTTCTGAAACAGTCCTGAAAATTTTATTTACAGAAACATGGCAAGTTATTACAACACTTCAAAAGGTTTGCCCTAAGAGAGTAAAAGTGGTGATATGAACTATAAAAATAGAAAAGGCACCTTAAATGTTATAAAGCTATATTTATATTGCCTGCTTTTCTAAAACAAAGCACAAACAATTCAATGTTTAAAAGATCATTCTTCTTGATGTAGTAGAGAGTGCTATAAGCAACTTTACTTAGACCTGGCAACTACAGTTAAAATGGTTTTATTTATTTCCCCATCTAGCCATAATTTGTATCACTGACATTTTCCTTAATGTTATTAAATTGGGTTTGAATTAATTTATTGTTGAAACATGTCTTGAAGAGAAACACTTATGGATATAATTGCTTAGTTTTGAAGTGAGATGCTCTAACTTTACTTCTAGTCAGATGAATTTATTGGAATGATATTGTAAGGTTTTTGTTGTACTCAATAGTCATTTTGGATCTTGACAGAGAAGATGCAATCCAGTAGTGTCGTCCATAAGTGATGAAGCCTCATATTTTACTATTCATTATGCAGTTTCATTTATATTCTGAATTATCTGAGCATTTCCTTTGTTTTGCAGGCCAGCAAATTCCCTTAACAAGGAGAACTTTAAAGAAAAATGCATTGTGCTTGCTAATAGTTTTGAACTACCAGAAAAAGTTAGTGACATTCAGCTCATATAATCTAAACAGAGACTAAGCAAAGTTTAGCAAGTAAGTCCAAGGTGCCAAAGAGAGTGCTACTTTGTTAAGCCCAGTGTCAGTGTTTTCCAGGTGTATGTGACCTGTTTTAAAATAGCAGGAGGTCTTCATTAAGTCAATTTTTGCACTGTCACCTATAAAACTGCAAACACAGCCATAAAACAATATCATATAATTGTAATGGATTAATATTTGGATATATAAAAATTTCAGCTAATGAAACGGTCTGTTTCTAATCTTACTAGGATAGTTAAGGTTACTGAATGAAATATGTAGAATTTATTGAAATAAATTATTCAATATGTGTTGATGTTAGGTTATAATTGATGAAGGCAGAATCCTACCAATTATCTTTTAATGTAACTTGTTAGACGAATTTCTATGAATGTGAATGGCCTCTGATCTTAACATTTTAGTGATTTGACTGTTAGCTTTTAATGTAACTACATAAAAAAAAATCCCCCCCAAAAATGTCAAGATCACAAAACATTGTATACAATGGCTGAATGTGTCTTACTGGAAAAGGTAGCTTATAAATCAGATCCATCTGCACATTAAATGACAGAAAAAGCCAATTGACTGATTTATGTCTATTTGCTTAGATTGTAAGAATTCTTCAAGAATCAAAAAGTTAAAATATATTTCCAGAATCACAGCCTCTGATTTAAGATTGTTAACATGTTGTCGGCAACTGGTATCTTGAAAATCAGAGAGCTTAAAATTGGGTTCTATACAATGCATACAAAGTTACTTTTCTAGAATGGAGCATCTACCAACAGAGTCTTATTAAATTAACAGTTCCAGAAACGCTCCTTACTAGGATTTAATCTTTTGTAAAATAATCACTAAAAACTTACTCCTAGTTTTAACTTCTCTATCCTGTCAATAAGAAAAACAGAAGTGCCATTTAGAAAATGATGAACGATGAACTGGGATGATTAAAAGCTAGATGTTCAAGTTCTCACTATTAAGGAGAATGTATGTTTGAAAAATACAAGTAATAATCAGATTTTAACATCAACAATGTACATATGTATCAATATAGTCTATTAATAATATTAATAATGTCTCATATATTAAACATATATTTTAAATAAAGATAACATCAAAACCTTCCTACAGAAAAATGTATAAATGCTCTATTTTTGGAAGCTGTCAAGATCACCACGTGCAGTACATCTCCTCTGCAAGTATTTTCTTTGTTTTAATAGACAGTCATTGAAATTATTATAGCTCTATGACTAGCATGTTTATACACAGCCATAAACATGACTAACTCATATAACATCATGTATATAGTTTCTGTTTTGATATACAGATTTGGTATTAGATATAAGGGTAACTTGCTCTTGACATTAAAGATTACTTGAGTGCTTTTCAAATACTATCATTTTACTCATGAAACCAGTTTTAACTTACATTCCCAACTTGTAGAGAGAATCAGAAAGAATGTTATTTGATAGTGAAAACAAAATTCAATAGTTAGTGAATAACAGGTATTGGAGTTTACTGCTAGAAAAACCATTGGTTGAGGAGTCAATGCACCAAAGGTGCCTTTAAACTCTTAAATCTGTAAAGAAGGTAAGTTATGAAGATACACATAAGTTCAAGGAAGTCATCTAATCTATGCAGCTTGAATAAAAGTTCAATTTACAGTTTTCTTTATTCAGATACCTGTTAATATGGGTTGTAGCGACTCTAATTTTATTTGTGGAAGACAGTTAAAACTGTAAAACACTTTCAAATAGAAAATGTAAGTATCAATGTTTAACTAATACCTTTCAGTTTCAAAATATTTGGAGGAGACTAATGTAAATATACAGGAATTCCCTTTTAATTTTGAATTTACAAGTTAAGAATTTGATAAGATCTTTACCTTTTGTTTTTGAATTAAACCTTCATTTTATATAGAATACTTTCGAGCTCTATTGCCATAAAAATAAAATGGTCAGGTACTGTGTTAGTTAGGATGCTCACAATCTGTAACATCATTTTTCTGAGACGCTTCTTCGGCTCTACTCATTATCTGTAGACCTTTCAAAACTCTTAAAGAGGAATCCAATCATAGACTTCTGGGTGCTATAATTTAGCCTAAGGTATATGTAAGGTATATTATGGGTCATATCTATAAAGTGTATGGGTTAGTTAGCATTTTAGAGAGAATAATTTATTATTCTAGAATTATATAATAAATCACCAATTTAATCGATATTAAGCCATAATTATAAATTTCAGATAATTTTGTGGAATAACTACTTGATGTACTATTTCTCTTAAGGAGGCCATTTTATTCATTTACAGGGGTTAATGATTTTGTTCTGAGGGATTTGAAGGTTTATCTATTTGGTACTTCTTTTATAGGACAGGGAGGTTTGACTGCTGAAAGAGGCAATTTGCATAAAAAGCCATATATAAATATTTTTGAGTTTTCAAAGTGTACATTTATTAAAAATGTGTTTTGTTCTAATTAATTCAAATAATCTCACATCTTTCATAAGAAAGCAATGTAAAACAAAATGTGTTATGTTCAAATATCATAAATGACATAAAATTGTTTCCCAAGTAGTGTATATTACAGTTGATATATCACCCAATTAAAACACTCCTTTCTTTCAAAGCTGTAGATTAGTGACTATCAGAAGACTTTCAGGATTTAAAATTTTTATATACCCTATTAGATCTTTTATAACATACAGACATTTGTTGAATATAACAATAACTATGTGCTTGAGGCTGAAACCAAATTAATTTAACTGATAGAATTGTTAGAAATACATCCTTTTTTCTTGGATTAGATTACTGGGGTAAAAAATAAAAACAATTTCCACAATAAAGGTTGCTACTCGATTTTATTATTAGTTAGAATAGTCAAGGGCAATATGGTGTATATCTTGTAATGCAATGGCAAATGCTGGAATGCAGTTTGAAAAATAACTTAATGACTTCTATGAGTGATTTCAGGCAAAAGGGTTGGCACCTGTTTACCTACAAAAAACCCTCCCACATAGTAAATTAATAAACAGAATGAATTAGTGCTGCTTTGTAGGCCAGTTAGTTACACTAGTACTGGGGACATGGTACTGAATTCATATTTTTCTGGCTAGTAGGCAATAAAGGAAGGCTTAACATGGTGATGTTATTTAGAGAAACAAAGTCATGAGGAACAGGCTAAAGCTTTTTGTCCCATGGTATCATTCCCATTCAACATGTTTGCATTCTCTAACCTGAGAAAATATATACATATATGTATATGTGTATGTTGAACTTTTTCCAAAGAAATCAAGACACTTAAAATGTTAGAAGAAAACATGTACCTTTTGGGTTATTTTCCCTCCATTACAACTTAAAGCTTTAGGAAAATGACATGAAAAAATAGCTTCTTAGGAAATAAAGAGATCGGAGCAAATACCAGTAAGAAGCAATGGGATGGCAGATATGATAAGACGCTCCCAGACACCTTCACATTTCTATTATTGAAGAACCTTGGGAAATACTGAACCTTTAGCAACCATACCACTAACTTAATCCTCTTATTCTCAAATAACCCCCTGTCTCTTTTAGAATTATTTTTTGTTACTGATGAGTAACTTCAGTTTTATGTATATGCATTTCCACTTTCTAAAAAGTAAAATTTTTATGTTAGAACACAAAGAATGATCATTATGTTTTAGCTAATATAAGATGTAGATAGATACAGTGATACATTTTCTTAATTTATTATTTAATAATTTTTATTTTAACTCCACTTGAAAAGGTAAATCCAAATATTTTAAAGTCTTGGGATTTTGTATTACACATATAATTATTTAAACACACCAATGCCCAGTGATGTATGTGTAGAAAACATCAGAAATACTGGCTACTTGAAAAATTCCATAGAAATCGTACTATTCTATTCAATACTACAATACTGAAAAATGACTTTACATAGAGTCTATAGGTAGCACATTTCAAGATTTTGCTGGTTCTTGTGTGATAGGAAAATACTTAAATTTTTCGATGGCCTGATTGACATTCATTCAGAATAGTTTGTTATATATCATCCCATATAACAGCTCTTTTAAACATGTATGAAAATTCATTTTAAACCACAAACATAGATTTGCTAGTGGATATCTGATGTAATGAGAAGATATTCAGAATAATGGCGAATATATGCAATACTGGAAAAGTGTAGTATTAACTAAAATCTAACATTGAAGAAGATACTAGAAACAAATCTTTGGTGTTGGAAAAATCTTTCATTTAGTGAGAAGTGCTTTCAATATCTAATGATGAACATTTCCAGATGTATTAGGATCCTGACGAAATAGGTAAAAGAGATCTTAAACGTCATGGCTAAATCTCTAATTTTTTGTCATTGGTGGTGGTATTTTTCTTTTTGTCTTCTATTTAGTTTTATCTTAAGAGATGATGATAGAATAGTTTCATGTTCAGAATTGGTCTTTTTCTTCATTTCAACTTAATTACATTCCAAAAATCCCTGCATAGTAAGTTATGTTCTTGGTTGTTCTGAAAGGTACTTTTTGATCCACAGATTAGCTGAATTCTTACAAGATAAGGGAAACATTCCTGTTTTCCAGAATACTTTTCCAAGTGGTTCTTTAAATTTTAGTAGCGTTTTCAAGCCAATAAGTTGTACTGGGAAACACGGGCTTACAATCCATTGTTTTAACATCATTTAAAATTATCTTTGAAATCAGATACTTTCAATTTATGAACAAAAATTTCCTGTTATTATTTGCTAAGGAAAAAACAGTATAACAAGGAACTAATTGTACATAAAAATGTTGTTAATATATCTTCACTACACTTCTTTTGAAAACATTAGAAGTGTTCTTTCAGATGTTAGCCAAATAGGTACTCATCTTATCCTGGTCACAGTAAATCTGCGTCAGTAAGACTTGAAGAATCATTTCAAGTATTCTACTACATTTGAAATATTTTACAGTTACAACATTCAATGATCACGTTCAAATGTCAGTTTAGAGATGATACCTTATCTACTATGATTTTTGACGCTTCAACTGTTGAAAAATAGTTGGCAACTACACAAAAATAGATCTTAACTTTTTACAGAACTTGGAAAACTGCCTTTCATTGGTGCTTAAGCAAAACTCCTGGTACGTGCATTTCTTACATCATACCATTTTGCACAGGGAACTGCACTGTATGACATGGCTGGAAATAAACCAGTGGTGGCCCAGATGCTACATAATAACTAGGGTATCCTCCCTCAAGAACTAGATATGGAGCAGGTTGATAAAAGCAAGTTACGTTGTCTGTACTAGGTAAAATATTCTGTTCTCCAAGTACTTTCAAAGCCAAAAGGGTGATCATGTTAAGGGTCTGCCTTCTTTCATATCCCATGAGGCAGACAGTGCTTTGGTTCACAACTCCATGCAAGGTCATAAGGTACTCATACTTGCTCTTTTCTTCACCTATGAAATGGTTGCGGAGGTACGATTCAATTTTCTTTTGCTGTTCTGCTACATCAGGAAAGTCAATGAAAAATCTAGAACACATATAACGTTCCAGAGTCTTAATTTCTGTTTGGCAGGCTGGCTTGAAGTCACGAACCAACAAATTGCTATACTTCAAAAGGCCACCACCTCTGATCTCTTCAGGCTTTCGGGTAGATATTAGCTTGTATTTCAAATGGACCATTGCTTCTTGGAAGTCGCCATACATACTTTCAGCCACCACAACAGGACAGGATTCTTTGGTGAGCTTGGCATTTGGGACACTATAAAAATCTAACATGGAATCCAAAAGAATTTGGAAAGAATCTACACTAAATTCAAATTGTCGTCTGAGTGAGTTCACAAATTTTAGTTCTACATTCTTCCCAGTGTTATTTGAAAGGGAGATGAGACTCCAACGATCGTTGTTACTGCAAATTTTTACCATTTTCTGCACATATGCTTCTTTCATGGTTTTTAGGGTAATCTTTTCTTTCTTAACACCTTTTGGTAAAAAGTCAAGTAGACAGCCTAAAACTGCATCCTTAACTACCTGAAATTCTTGATCGCTTGGAAGATCAACACCAAAAATAATGTCCAAATCTTTATAGCTGATTCCATTATGGCTTGCGAGTATGTAACTTGCTGTAGAGCCATTCAATCTTGTATCTTTAACAATAATGCCCTGCTTTATGAGTTGATCTTTTACAACATGAACAATATCTTTTGGTTTTACCTCCAGCGTGGGGAAATTGCCCCTTCCATGAATTGGGATTACTTCATCTAACACACGGTCCAGTGTTACAATGTGATCCCAAGTGAGATTGCTGAATCTGATCTCCGACATTGTGAAGTCAATAGAACAACTAGGGGGCAAGAAAAATATTAGGAGGAAATGTCAGCATCTTAAAACTAATGTTACACCTAAAGCATATAAAAATGTTCAAAAAGATATATTTTAAAAAAGTAAATACTCTATAAACAAAAAATACTAGAAAGAAGAGAAAGTAAGGGTAAAAATGATCATAAGAAATTTTGGCTCGTTATTGAATGCAAACAGGTTCTCAAGGATTAACTGCAACTATATAATTCATAAAATAAAGTGTTCTTTTCTATTTTTTCCTCACGTAAATACAAAAATGATGGGGTTTGGTCATATAAATACTGCTTATAGGAGAATCATAGAACAACACTGAGGTGGAAAAATTGAGATGAGACAGCATGGGCAAAATGGAACTAATATATAAATGATATCTTTATTCAATGAATATAAAAGCATTCACAAATACATTATTGAGCTTTGTATATTTTATCACTCTCACTTTAAATGCCATTACAGTAATATTCTATTATATTATTAATACTATGAGTTCTTTAAGAATAAGGATAGCATTTGACTCTTTACCTGTTCTATAAATTCTGAGAAAATTTAATGTCAGGTGAAATAAATAATGACTGTTAGTGGAAATGAAAAATGGAACTATGAAATATATACACAAATTTAAATAAGAATATAGATATGTATGATTCTGGAGATTTAAAAACTTCTAATGCAAGTATCTGATAGCTGGTATTTAATTATAATATGCTCAGAAAATTTTACAAATGAGTATCATCAAGAACTTCATTTTTATAATATGCATAAACATGTTGACTACAACAATACATAGTTATGTATCTAGGGCATCTAACATGATTATGTGGATATTTAAATACTCTATTAAGCTGTTAAAACAAATTAATCTAGGAAAGTAAATGAAGTTTATCATGGATATAGTCTTTTTTCAAATTGGTTGTTGTATTTATTTATATTTCAAATGTTATTCCCCATTTCCCCTTCATAACAGCCCTCTCCCATACCCTCTACCCCTGCTTCAATGAGTGTGCTCCCCCACCCACCTACCCACTCCCACCTCCCTGTCCTGGCATTCTCCTACACTGGGGCATTGAGCCTTCACAGGACCAAGGGCTTCTCCTCCTATTGGTGCCCAACAAGTCCATCCTCTGCTACATATGCAGTTGGAGGCATAGGTCCATCCCTGTGCTCTCTTGGGATGGTGGTTTAGTCTCTGGAAGCTCTAGGGGGTCTGCTTGGTTGATGTTGTTGTTCTTCCTATGGAGTTGCAAACTCCTTCAGCTACTTTAGCTCTTCCTCCTAACTCTTCCAAACTATTATTTCCAGGAATGAAAAAAAAAAACTTCTTAAAGCAGACTTCTATAGATAGCACTCTTATCTTTAATATGTAGGAAACTATCAGAATAATGAAATATTTAGAATTCAATGCTGCATATATCTCAAGCAAAACTAGAATAATAGAATATATTTTGGGGTATATATAGAAAAATCTTGAGTAATGCAGTTACTAAGCAAAAGCAGACCTGTGTTAGTGAGAATACCAAACCTATCATACTCCTCTATATATTACCTCATAAATATGAATTAAATATTCAGTGTATATTTTTATTATGTAATAATAGGACACCTTACGCAATGGGTCACTTGTTTCTTTTAAAGCATTTTAATTGTGTTCATCTGTACCATGTGAGTATGCAGGTCAAACCTTAAACATCGGTGGGCTGAACTGACTTACTTTGAAATTAAGTTTTTGGAATTCAATAATTAATCTAGTAAGCAAAATGAACAAGGAAAATAGCAAGAAGTCCCATTGGATAATAGAACATTCAATATGCAATTATAAGACTGTTTTAAAATACATTCTTCTAGAATCATCACTACCTTATTTTAAGATAATGATTTATTATGCTCATCTTATCAGTCTAGAAAATAGAGTTCAAAACAAAATCTGGACTTATGTTAACATTTTAGGAAGTTCTATATTTTATCTAATAAATATTTTAGAAGTATAACTATCTAACTTAAATCACTGTCATAAGCTTTAAAATTCTTCCTAAATATTCACATTGTTTTGAAAGTGGAAATTTCTATGTCATTAATGGAACTTCACTTTGTTAATATTATTAAAAATGAGTTAATGGCTTAATATTAGGCAAATAACCTGTGAGAGAATATTAATATTTCAGCATATATTTTCTTAAAAATTAAGAAATTATTTTCTACACAGAGGTCCATAGAAACTTTATATAAAAATAAGGCAATCCAAATCAAGCTTAAACGAACTAGCAAAATAAATGTGTAACTGATCAAAAAGGTATCTTTCAGATAAAACAAATTAGGAGCAGACACTGAATAGCTTGGATCTACACATAGGTATTATAGGAGAAAGGGATGGAAAAGCATTTTGTTTCTCAGATAAAAGCATACTGATATCTTACAGCGAAAATACAGATTAACATTTCTTTTTTGCTTTATGTTAGGAATATGGTCCAGACAAACTGTTAATCAGTGATTCCTGAGCAGCAATCTATGTTTACTTGACAATATCTGCTAATGATTCTAAGGCTTCTAGTCTCTAGACTAGCCTATATATTTAAATGTGTGTCCTTATATATGTATCATTGGCATTTGTTAAAAATGAACACAGGAAGTTAATTTGCTAGGATGTGAGGAAATGTTGTCATTGGTCAGTAAATACTTCAAACCTCTTAAATGAAAATTTAAGAAAGGAAGAGTTAAGATTTTTATTTTAGTATTATTCTCTTGCTAAAACTAAATGAACATCTAGTTTACATGAACTACATGTATTAAACTAGCACGTTATTACTAACTTAAGAATTTTAAAATGCCATTTTCTGATCACCTGTATACGTTCAAAAAATATGAATTACAAAATTTTCATATATCACAGTTTCCTTAACTTATTGTTATATAATGCAATATGTATTATACATTAAAAATGGATTTCATTATATATTATATAATATACTTTATTATATATTATATTATAACATGATATATAATATATAACATATTATATTATGTCATATTAAATATGCAATTATGTAATATATTATATGCAATGACATAAATTTATATTATATAACATATATACACATATAGCCATATATAATCACACAAAATAAAATAAAGTATAACATGATAGAACAGATAAAAATGATTTTATTAATATGGAATCTATAATGCTCATCTCTACTAACATGAATTCAAAATTTGGTCATAACATTACACTTCTCTCACATAACTATTATCTCTTTTAATCTTCTGATAAATACTTCTAGCTCTAAAGTAATTTGACTTAGCATATTTAACTGAACAGTCATATCTTCATATAACACAGTGAATTCTCTATATATTAATTACAAAATATTAAATAGTCTGTTAGGAAACAGAATTTTATATTCCAGAAAGCTCAGCTCAATATAATCTTTGTGTGCCTATCATCATAAACTTAGAAGTGCAACAAAAGTATTCGCATTGTTTATTATACAATGTTGGTTTCAAAAGAGCTCTCTGCTACATAATGTGTGGTTTTTTGAACATAAAGTATAACCATATATTTTCATGTACAGAATGTCCAACTCAAGGAAAATCTCCTTTACAAATTTGCTGCATGAGCCTGAACATAGATACAAAAGGTGAGAGTCTTAATCATTCTTAGAATGTGAGGTTCAAATTAATCCATTTCTGAAGACCAGATTCTGAGTCTGACTTCTTCCAGCTCATCATCCTTTAAGCTAACACATTTCATATCTAGCTTAATTAATTTTAGTATGCATAAAATAAATATGATCTAACAACCTATATGTCTATAGTAGACACTGAAATTAAAACTAAGTTGCTTCAGTCATTTAATGGGCTATATTCATCTGTAATGTAGGTAAGGCAAGTGGATTTTCAAGATTCCAACCAAGGGTCAGAAATTGCCATTTGTATAATAATATAGTTAAAATTGTTTTCCTTGTCACAAACTTATCCTTCTGACCACAGAAGTAAAAGTAAAACTCATTAACAAGTTTCCAATTATATTACTATTATGTTGAAGTTTATCTTCAACAACAATGAGGAATGACTTATAACTTACACTGTAAAGATAACGTTTGAGAACTCTCTATATTCAATATGATGCTTCTGTGAATGTTTCGGACAACATATGAATTTTCATCTTATCATGGAGTAAAGTCATGAGGCAACCAGTCTGAAGAAAGAAAAATAACGAAAGAACATTCCAATTCATATTACACACAAATTATCTGATGTTCTTGATCATATTGTTACATAGTATATGTATACATACATATTCAAACATGCACACTAAAGAAATGCTAGTAAAACCATTGTCCTGAAATGTGGTTCTGAACTTTCAGAATGTTTCATTACATGCAGTTAGTGAAATATTTCTTGATCCCACTTTCACAGTTTATGAATAAGTAGGTCACGGGGGAACCTTAATATATGTACTTAAACCTTCCCAGATTGTATTAATGTGGCTGTACTTTAAGAATTCTATCACTAGGAAGATACCCAGAGGCCCACCTGTGGCATGCCTGCCCACAGCAGGAGCTACTATGGTGTGCAAGTATGTGGTGGAGAAAAAGGGAAGTAGCACAGTTTGAACAGTATGAAGAGAGGTGGGACTGGAGTCATGAAGGTTCAGAGTATCCTGATGTGAATAATAGGTCTTGCTACATACGGCCATGGTCCAGTCTTGGTTCGTGCTGCTAAGGGCCATGCTTGGGACCTTAGCAATGCAGCACCAGGGGTCTATGTTTATGTTCATGTCTCATATTACCACCAAAGGCCATGCAAATATCTTTGGGCTGAGCTGTGGCCTGGGACCATGTTGATGTCCAAGGGCTGTGCAGAACTGGCATCAACCTCACTGACTGCAACACCCCAGAGATAGGCCCTGCAGTTACCTCACCTAGGAAGTATAATAGAACTGGCCCAGGTGCCTGGAGAGCAGGGGAGTTGGTCCCAAAGGCATAAGCTCCAGAGAGTTGGCCATGCTACTCATCTGCCATGAAGTGGCATGGATGATGCACAGATACAACCCATCCTGCTCCCACCTCTAAGCTCGCCCCAGGATCATGAGAAGAGGAAAACTGACTCTGCTCCTCACCAGCTATAGAACTAGGTAAAGCAGACATTGCACCTCACTTGGGCAGTACAGTAGATATGCCCAGAAGGCCTCACTACTTTTCTAGAGTGAGGTGGTGTGGGAACAGGAGATAAGCCCTCTATCCTCAGTACTTGCTACCTGTGGCAGGCTGAAGAGCTGGTTCTGGGGTCATGAGAGTGGTCCCTGTACCTCTCCTTGGTTAGCACAGTAGCTGGCACAAGGGTATAAGGATTGAAGAGCTGGTGCCAAGGGTGTAAGTATAAGAGAGTTAGCCAGGCTATGTATCTGCCTTGAGGTGGAGCTTGCTCTGCCCCTTGCAGGCCAAGGCAGTGAGTGAGGGGTGTGTGTGTGTGTGTGTGTGTGTGTGTGTGTGTGTGTGTGTGTGTGTTGGGGGGGCAGTGCTGAAGAGCCCATCCTGGCGATAGGAGTACAGGGTAGTTGGTGGACTAACCAAGACAACTACCACCCAGGTCCAGATCAAGGGCTTTGATATCTATCCCATTGATGAACTGGTGGAGGATGTAAAGGGGCTAATCCTACAGAACCAAAGCTGCAAGATCTCTCTGACATGGTGCAATAACAGGATATCTGAGAGGAGTTCTGGCGATGATCCAGTATTGACAGTGGAGCAGAAACCATAGGGATTGAACCAAACCAATGGCTCACTAATGAACATTTGCCTGTAAAGATGTGTGGGCAAAAGTGTATACTATGTGACACATTATAATACTACAGCTTCCACAAATTTTTATTGCTTTTGTGTGTGTGTGTGTGTGTGTGTGTGTGTGTGTGTGTGTGATGTTACAAAGTCATAGGGTAAATACAAAGGGCCAGAAGATAAGTGAGATTGGGGTACATGATGTGAAATTTACAATCAATAAAAAGCTAACAAAGAATCATCACTAAAGGAAACATAGAAGAAATGATAGAGAACCAGTACTATCAACAGGCATACCTCATGACTTGGCAACTTCTATTTCATAAAGAATAAACAAAATATTACAATGAGGGTGGGGGATATGATTCAGTGGATAAAGTACTGTATAAATCTGTGGATTCATGTTTAGATATCCAGCACCCACATAAAAAACCAGGCATGGCAGTGCACATCCATAAGTAGAGTGCTGGGCAGACAGACACACAGGGAGCCTTATTAAAGGTTCAGCATCCAGCCACTCTAGCTGAAAAGGCAAGCTCTAGGCTCACTGAGAATACCCTATCCTCCCAAATTAGATAGAGAACCTGAAAAAGACAATTGATGTTAACCTCTGTTCAGCACAAAATAAATTAAAATAAAAATTACAATGAATAAAACAGAATTTTAATTCAAGCAAATGTTCTTTTAAAGGCTTTATAAACAGTCTAACAGTCCAATATTATTTTTCAATTAGATGACTAACAAACTTACATCTTATATTATGGTTCTAAAACATAAATATTATTAGTTACTTTACTTACAGTAAATGCTTATAGAGAGAGGTAGGTGTCTCCTACTTTAGAAAACTTCAAGATTGGTAACCACCTATGGTTAAATAAACACACAGACATTAGTAATATAACATACCATATTTCATGGATTCTAAGAAGTATAAAGTATTATTTGATTACTAAATTTCATATTTTATTTGATATACTACATCTGTTGAAGAGAAGATTAAAGCCCATGAGAAAGGAAACTGACATATTTAATTAAAATATAGTTTACAAACATTTCAACATTTTCTTTAAAGATAAAATTTTCCAAAGAAATCATATTTATATCATGATGGAAACAGATTGATTTGTTATTTTCATGGTATACTGAATAAAATAGTAAACAGATTACCCTGGCTAACATTAATAATAAAGAAAATCAAAACCATGAGAATATGTTAATAAGCTCACAAAATCCCTTTCATTGCTTTTGCTCTGCTAAAGGTAAATTCTGGCCCATAACATTAACAAGGAGAAACCTCTAAGGGGCTAGGTATGAACCTCAATGCTACAGTGCTTGCCAGTCATATGCAATGCACAAGGATCAACTTCCAGCACTACAAAAATAGACAATGGCACACCTATATTTGACTACAAGTTTAAAAGAATCATTACTATGATATTAATTGTATGATGACTGAAATTACTAAGCTAAACAAAAGTCAGAAAGAAGTACTATCTGCTTGTGGTCCTGCACTGTGTCCAGATCACTGATAAAAATGTAAGATGTGTACTGTTTTGTCATTTGCCCTCCTCTACTATTTATAATGTCAAATAAATGATTTCCCAAAAGCATAGTCTTTGGATTTAATAAATGTGAAGGAGAGAAAGAACTATGAAGAGAATATAAGAAACTCTTAATAAAATTATCCTTTAAAAATTTTTCTCTTATAAATTATATCCAACTACAGTCCCCCCTTCCACTTTTCCCAGTACCCTCCCACCTCAGCTCTCCCCAAGATCGATTCATCCTCAGATTTGACTTTGTTTTCATTCTTAACACTGCAAACAAGGATAATGTAATTAGTATAAGTAGTCTGTATCAAAGCAAGTGAGTTGTTTTAATGTGATAAAGGTGATACTTATTCTAGCAGAGAACTGTGGTATTTAGGTGTATTATAGAGGCAAATTAAAGAAACAAAAATTAAAGTTAAAACAAATTAAATAGGTAGGCCTTATAATATTAATGTGAAGGGAATCAACAAAAAATACACAGAAATCTAATTTCCCATGTAAAAGTCATTGCTATTTATAATGCCCTTCTACACACAAAAGGTTTATCCAGCAGCCAGTTAAGCTAAGCCCAAATATACATATTTTTCTCAGTATCTATAATATCCACAAAGTAATGCTTAGAATGCCCAACAAATAATAATGTCTTTTCAAATGTCTTTTCAAAGAGATGGATATGACTCGATAGACTAATTAAGATTATATTTAAACCCCCCAAATAAAGATTTGGGGCTAGAAATATAGTTCAGCAGTTAAGAGTAGTAGTTGTTCTTCTAGAGGACCAGTGTCCCATTCCTAGCCTCCACACGGTGGCTCACAATTATCTGTAATTCCATTGTCAGGATTTCTGAGACACTTGTTTCTGTGGGCACCAAGATTGAATGCGGTACATAAACATAGGCAGGCAAAATACTTATACACATAAAATAAATAAAATATGAATGATGATTCTTAACTGGGATATCATGAAAAATATTTTCTGTGGCCATTAAGGTTACTACAATAAGTTATTCTAGAATCTAACACACACACACACACACACACACACACACACACATATACAAATGGAAATTAAGATAACAAAAGAACTAGTTTACATGTTGAATTCATTATGTCTTTGCACTACTAATTTCAAAACAGGTTTTGCTTACAAATGAAACAAATTTCTGTGTGTAGTTCAACTATAGATGTATTATATTAAAAAATCTCTGTTATCTACAAGATGCAATTTAACATAATTTGCTCTATAAAGTCTATACAGATTTGTTTATAAAAATTATAATCACAAAATATTTGCCAGCATTTATTTATTTATAATACTCAGATATTTTATGATTTGTTAAAATGACAAAATGAATTAATTTCTTTATTCTTGGAATTTTTTGTCTTAGCACATTTTATTAGTTTAAAAAATCTAATTAAAAAAGTAACCCTATAACCTTTTCTGGTTAGATATAGCAAAGGATAAAGATTTTTAATTAAAACTATAGACATTCAAAATATTAACATGTTCAAATATTTTATGCATTGTTAAATTTGAAATTGTAATGCAGATATGTAACATTTCAACAACCAAGTAAAACTTATTTAAGTAAGCATGAGTAACTCATAGTGAGTTTAAGCTGTTTGGAGGTCTATATTAAGCTTTCTCTATTGTATAAGTGAAATTTTTATATAGTCAAGATTTAGAAAAATAACTCCATTGAAATAACTGTCATTTATGTCATAATGCACTGTTGATGTTACAAGTCTTGTTTAAAATTCACAAGGATGCTCTCAATAGTGCTCATTTTCAACATTAGTCATTTCCAAATTTTGTTCTGAAGAATGAATCACTTCACTACTGATATTAAAATGAGTTCAATTTAGGCCAATCCACAAACTCATTTTAGTTTCAATATAGTCCATATCCAAAAACAGTCGCAATAATTCTTTTGTCCTGGATTCCCTTAATGAAATGGATAATCACTTTCAAATTTATAGCTACTAACAAATGTGCTTTAGGAAAACTGTGAAGCTTATATGAAGGGTGTTAACTTTAAACTGTTCTTAGTTTAAAAAAAATTAGATCTTTAGTTACATTGTGAATGAAGTTATTTATGCACATTTTAAACTACTAGAAAGGACATAGCTCTTAGAGAGGACATATGGTTTATAATCAAGAGAGATAGGACCATGCCAGGAGACAGAAAACATCAATTTCTCTTGTGCCAAAAGATGATGAGATTGTTAAAGATTTTAATTCTATTATGGTACATAATAAGACAGTCACATATTTTCCATTCTAATACGATTTCTATATTTGTCTACACGTCATATTATGATAATGTCTTTTCAAATATGCTTAAGTCCACTTCTTATTCAAAGAATCAAGTATTATCACTAGACATATTTACACAAATACTCAATATTCTGTCACTTATGTACAGAAAAGAAACTTCTCAAAATCCCTGTATGTAGGCGGAATCATGCTGCAAGCAGGCCTTTCAGTGCAAAGGCTTAGACAAAATAGAAATTAAAGAATTAAGAAACATGCCAGGCACCTACTTTCCTAAAGAAAAGAACCTGTAGGGCTGAAAACAGAGCACCTTTGGATTAAAAAGCTTGGTGCTTATAAAAAAAAATGCCTTCCCATTAGGTTAAACCTGTGCTTTTAATTTCAGAAAAACAGACAAACAAATCTTATCATGTTCTCTTTTTGCCTAATACACAAGCACATAATTCTTCCGATTGTTTTGTTGTTGTTTTGGTGGTGGCGGTGGTGGTGGTGGTGGTGGTGGTGGTGGTGGTGGTGGTGGTGGTGGTAGTGGTAGTGTGTGTGTGTGTGTGTGTGTGTGTGTGTGTGTGCGTTTCCCGCCGCGTGTGCACGCACACCCATGTGTGCTGTAATCATCTGTTGCTTTTAAATGTTAAAAATGTGTACTCTTCTGCGTAAATCATCTCCTGCCTCCTTTCAGGTTCAGCACAAATCCTTTACAGTGAAAAATGCACGAACATGACAGTATAGGATCTTTCTTCCAATTCCTTTTTTGTATTGTCTGGCAGAGGATGATCACTATGAAAATTCAATAGCTACTTTTGGCACTCTTTTTGCTTCTAGTATTACCCAGCAGAGTTGCTGCCTCTGGAAACTGCTGCAAAATTTAGAGAGATCAACTAGCCAGATACAATTCCAGTTTGCTTTCAATGGAATGCGAGAGTAGGGCACCACTAAGAAGTCTCTAAAGTGCAAAGAGCTTCCTGGATGGAAGTCAAAGCTACCCAGTCAGACAAAATACCATGCTCTCTGTACAGAGTGATTTTTAACTAACATGCCACTCATTATAAACCTGAAAGCCTAATAAGCATTCATCGAGTAACTTAAGATCTCTAATTACTTTTATGTATATGCCTGTCAATATTCAGGAATTAAGGGCTATATAGAGACCGAAGAGGACTCCAGAATCATAATTAACATCGCACTCATGCTCCGCATGATTCGCAAATACTAGCCAAAGAAGCAAGAAAGTAGGAACTCACCAGAATAGTCCAAGAAAACAAAACAAAAATCCCCTTAAGCACACAACAAAACCTCCGTTCATGACTCTCCCCAGCCCCTTTCCATACCCTCTCAGCCCTTAGAACTCACTTCACCAACTGCTGATCTCTTCAAATCCGACCAGTCAAGGAGCAACTGGAAGGGGAGGAGAAATGCTAAAGTGAGGCTTCTGAAGCATGCGGGAGAGATCAGGAGGGGTGTTAAAGAAACGGAAAGAAATTTAAAAATGTTGCAAAAGACTGGGAGAGATAAGGGAAGGGTGGATGAGAGAATGAGCTTCAGGAAAAGAGCAGAGAGAAAGCAAGCTCCTGCAACAGCTGGCAAGGCTGCTACACTGCTGCTGTCCAGGAGCTACTGGGTGCTGAAATGACTTCCCCAACACACCCCTCTAGTACCACTCACCCACTCCACAGACTTCTCTTCCTCTCAGGCTCATCCCCTTCTTGTAGCGTAAAACCATTTCCATGGCAACTTGTCGTCATACAATTTAAGGTGGTCCGTACTTTCAAGTTGTGTGAGTTTTTCATAGCATAGGCAGAGCGATCTATTACTTCTATTCTCCTTTAGCACAGAACTTTCCCTGGTATGATAATACTACCTTTTCTTCCTCCCAAAATGGAAAATCAATTTCCCCTTTCACTTGCAAATGCTGCCTGGCCTCACAGCTTTTCTGACTCTTACCTACATAACACACACACACACACACACACACACACACACACACACACACACACACACACATGCACATGCACACACACACGCACACGTGCCTGCACAAGCATATGTGTGTGTGTTTGTGAGAGAGAGAGAGAGAGAGAGAGAGAGAGAGAGAGAGAGAGAGAGAGAGGGATTTTAGCTTGCAAGTATTTCTCCAATCCTTAACACAAAGCAAACTAAAGTTTATGCCCACAGGCAGTTTTGCTGAAACAAATGCCTTGTTTTGTTTACAGCAGATTTCTGCACAACTTGCATTATCATGGGGAAATCTCCCTCACTTCAACACATTTTGCTCTCAATTTGGTTAGAAGCATTCAGAGCTTCCGTATTTTCTCCTACATCTGCAGATAAAAACAGTAGCACAATGGCATTATTTAAAAAGATTGTTTTATTGCGATCACTAAAAGCTTAAAATAGGATTGCTTTAGTGGAATCAAGTATTAAATATTAATATTATTAATTTAATTCTCGTTTCTCTTACTTGCATTAAAATTTTCTGCTACAGGAAAAAATGTTAACACACTTTGAAGGTACTTAAGGACTATACCAAAGGGACGACTCATGAATGCTTATTTGAAGGAAAAAAATCTAGGTGTGAAAATTTAAAATATAGAAAAATCCCTAAAGTGTAAATATGCATACCTGAATACTATCCTATTGTAACTTTCATTCAACAAAATGTCATAACTAATGTCTTCTTGCTATCTAAAAAAGACAGCTAATAAGCATACTGCTACTCTTGTATGCTTCAGTTTAAAAATATCTTAAGATAAACTTGGTAAACTATTCACTATCAGTCTATGTAGCCAGTTAATCTAAGGAGGGTTGTAATTCTTTAAACCTAGAATTATAAATAAATGAAGTTCTGGGTAATGCCAATATATTAGTGATATATTTAATATCTTCCTCATAAGCTCAGAAAATATATTAAAATAATTACTGATAAATTTTCAGTTAATTAATGGCTCAGTTTCACCAGTTATGATTACTAGCATAATTAGTCATAAACTATATTTTCTATAATATTCAATATAGAACTTCGTTTCATCTGAATAAAATGTTACTAAGTAAAACAAAACATAGATGTCAATTTCAATGTCGACTCACGGTAGCAACTGAAAGGCAGAGTAATGAAATTGCCTTGTATAGGATCTTACCACAGTTTTGACAACATACTTTGTTGAATTTGGACTTAACAACCTACAGAACTAAAACTAACTTCCTTCTCTATAGAGTTCCCCATTGACTTATATCCCCACAGTTTCTGTACCTTACTTTTCACAACACTATGGCTACTGTTGCTAGGAGATAAAGGATATACTATTGCATCAATAATGCTCATATCTAGGACCATGGTTTAAAGTGAGACATGTAGTAGGCTATAGTAAATATTATTTAAACTTTATGTTTTTAATAACTTCATACACCCATTCTTACTCCCTTCCTCTCTCAGCAACTCTCCTCTCACCAAGTCTCCACCTTACTGTTATGCCGGTAGGCCTTGTTTTTTCTTAGAATTAAAAATAATATGGGTGAATAAATCATACAGATATTCACAGGTTGCCAGATATAAGCGTTCTATATGTTTTAAAACACCTACTGTGACTTTAGGATTAAGGTCTAAATTTTGAAATTAATTTGAAAAAGTAATGTGTATTTGTTTTTTATTATACTTCACAAATGAATACTGTGTAAAAATACACTTACACAGTCAAAATGAAGTCTGATTAACACTTATAATTTGTTTTGAGTTCCAAAATGAGAATAAAACTTCCTTTCTACAGGATCCCATCACCTTTCATAACATACTTTGTTGAATTTGAAGTTGACAATAGTCCACATCTAAAGGGGAAGTTCCCACCATAATATCTTATTACCTTATAATTATTATGTTATAAATATTCTGATAGGATTATAAAATTAAAAAGATACACTATGAAGTAACAATATAAATAAACTATTTGGTAGTGTAAATGATTCATTTTAGACAGACTGCTTTCCAGTAAATGGGTAAAGGGAACACCCATAAAGAAGGGGATGGGGAGGGATTAGGGGGATGTTTGCCGGGAAACCAGGAAAGAGAATAACACTCGAAATGTAAATAAGAAATACTCAAGTTAATAATAAAAAAAAGAAAAAAAAAGAAAAGAAAAGTCCAGATGCCTGATCATTTTTTCCCATGGAACAAAACAAAATAATTGGGAATTTTTTCTTTGTTTTTCCAAGTCAGGAATTTTCTGTGTAGTATAACACTGGCTGTCCTTGAACTTGCTCTAAAATCCAGGCTGGCCTCCAACACACAGAGTTTGGTCTGCTTTTGCCTCCCAATTGTTGGCAGTAACGGCATCTATCACCACCACTCGGCAATTATAAATAATTTATAAAACAACAAACCCTGCATGTAAGGAAAACACTTAAATGCAAAGAAATATAATTTTCTAAATGAATATATGGAAAATAGGCAACATTTTTTGGGGGGGATACTGGGTTTATTTCAGCTTACAGTGTCATAGAACCTTCTGTCATGGAGGGAAAGTAGGGCAAGAACCTTGACACAGGAGCTGACACTGAAGCCAAAGAAATGTTGCTTGTTGGCTTGCTTCTAGTGGCTTGCTTAACCTGTTTCCTTTTTTTTATCTTTATTAACGTGAGTATTTCTTATTTACATTTCAATTGTTATTCCCCTTCCCAGTTTCCAGGCCAACATCCTCCTAACCCCACCTCTCCCCTTCTATATGGGCTTGCCCTCTCCATCCTCACCCCATTACCACCCTACCCCCAACAATCCCATTCACTGGGGGTTCAGTTTTGGCAGGACCAAGGGCTTCCCCTTCCACTGGTGCTCTCACTAGGCTATTCATAGCTACCTGTGAGGTTGGAGCCCAGGGTCAGTCCATGTATAGTCTTTGGGTAGTGGCTTAGTCCCTGGAAGCTCTGGTTGCTTGGCATTGTTGTTCAGATGGGGTCTCAAGCCCCTTCAAGCTCTTTTAGTCCTTTCTCTGATTCCTTCAACGAAGGTCCTGTTCTCAGTTCAGTGGTTTGCTGCTGGCATTCACCTATGTATTTGCTGTATTCTGGCTGTGTCTCTCAGGAGAGATCTACATCTAGTTCCTGTCAGCCTGCATTTCTTTGCTTCATCCATCTTATCTAGTTTGGTGGCTGTATATGTATGGGCCACATGTGGGGCAGGCTCTGAATGGGCGTTCCTTCTGCCTCTGTTCTACACTTTGCCTCCCTATTCCCTTCCAAGAGTATTCTTGTTCCCCTTTTAAAGAAGGAGTAAAACATTCGCATTTTGGTCATCCTTCTTGAGTTTCATGTGTTCTGTGCATCTAGGGTAATTCAAGCATTTGGGCTAATAGCCACTTATCAATGAGTGCATACCATGTGTGTTTTTCTGTGATTGAGTTACCTCACTCAGGATGATATTTTCCAGTTCCATCCATTTGCCTATGAATTTCATAAAGTCATTGTTTTTGATAGCTGAGTAATATTCCATTGTGTAGATGTACCACATTTTCTGTATCCATTCCTCTGTTGAAGAGCATCTGGGTTCTTTCCAGCTTCTGGCTATTATAAATAAGGCTGCGATGAACATAGTGGAGCATGTGTCTTTGTTGTATGTTGGAGCATCTTTTGGGTATATGCCCAAGAGAGGTATAGCTGGTTCCTCAGGTAGTGCAATGTCCAATTTTCTGAGGAACCTCCAGACTGATTTCCAGAATGGTTGTACCAGTCTGCAATCCCACCAACAATGGAGGAGTGTTCCTCTTTGTCCACATCCTTGCCAGCATTTGCTGTCACCTGAGTTTTTTACCTCAGCCATTCTCACTAGTGTGAGGTGAAATCTCAGGGTTGTTTTGATATGCATTTCCCTTATGACTAAAGATGTTGAACATTTCTTTAGGTGTTTCTCAGCCATTCGGCATTCCTCAGCTGTGAATTTTTGTTTAGCTCTGAACCCCATTTTTAATAGGGTTAGTTGTCTCCCTGTAGTCTAACTTCCTGAGTTCTTTGTATATATTGTATATAAGGCCTCTATCTGTTATAGGATGGAATGTTGAATAGAGATTTTCAATTTTACACATTTTGAATATATGTTTAAATAATTAAAAATTTTATAATGTGACATATGCTACTTTAATTATCTCATTTAATTTTCCCTCAAAAGAATGTAAATAATCAGAACTCATAAAACAGAAGGGGGGCTGGGGATTTAGCTCAGTGGTAGAGTGCTTACCTAGGAAGCGCAAGGCCCTGGGTTCGGTCCCCAGCTCCGGAAAAAAAAAAAAGAACAAAAAAAAATAAAACAGAAGGAAAAAACAGAGAATAAAGTATATAAAGCAACACATGAATAGAATAGATAAAATATCTCAAAATTAGATCATATATAGGCATAGAATGAAAAAGTTTTAAGTAGATAAAACATTAGACATTTTGAGTTGTCATTCAATATACAAGAATGATTAATTGTGCAAAAGTCCTAAGATATCAAAAGATTTCATTGGTCAGTAATAATCAGTCCAGGAAATTACTATAAAGTAAAACAACAAAATATCTCTTGAAAGTCACTCAAACATTCATCTATCTTGTTAAAATAGTCTTAATTTTTATGTGTATTATATGTGCAAAAAAACATAGTAGCCAGTATATCATGCAATGATCAATATGAAAGTTTGTAAAGACAAAACAGAAGTAAAAGACAGCTATCATTAAATAGTTGTTTAACAATCTAAAATCCTGGCCTCAGGTCCATTCAATCCAAAAGTTGGAATAATTTTACTTGATTGCCTGTGTTGCATGTTTTTTTTTATTAAGTACACATGCACACATGGGCATGGGTGTTATTGGGGCTCAAACCCAAACCTGCAAATACTCATTAAAATGTTTTATAGCTGAGCTAGTCCCTCAGTTCTCTGTATTCTGGAGTATAATTTAAGGCCATTCTTCAAACAAGCATCCTGTTAAATTCACTGAGTGACCTCTTACATCTTAGGAAAGAACACCGGACTCCACTGAGTTGTGAGAAAATAAGAGTAGAGCTCTCTGGAGAGTTAGTAAGTAGAAACCAGGACAATTACTTTGAAATTTAAACTAGAGAATGACAAACATCCCTAAAAGGGGTTCTGAAGCTACCAGTAGAGAAAAGAGTCAACTGTTTAAAGTTTGAGAATGTACTTGACTGGGACTGTTAGTCGTTACAGATGGCTTAATCATTAAGGAGTAATGACATAGACTTACTGATGCAATTAGTGGAACATAAAAAAGCAGTGTTTGTGAAAGACACAAAACATAAGTGGCAGATAAAAGGATTGTAAACATAAATACTTAGAAAGAAATTTCTATCTGTAAATTTGTGCTGCTCTCAACCTTGCTCAGAGAAGCTTCTTCCTGCAGAGGGTACTGTTTAAGGCGGAGACACACAATAGTTCATATTTCTAATGCTGAGACTAAACAACTGAGAGCGCTTGACCATAGTTAGATCATCTAGATAGACCTTCCCTCACAATTGGGAACTTGGTGGATCATTCGGAAGAAGGAGTAATAAGAAGGTAAGAGCAGGAAAGTAGAAAAGAGTGCTATGGGATGCTGTCTTCCAGACATGAACTCACAGCAACTGTGGTTGCCTGCACCAAACCTACACAAGATCAAGCATGAAAGGAGGAAGGGCCCAACAGCACATAAACCTAAGGAGCTAGTGCTGATACTAGCTCCTATTCAGTTGATACTCCTGTGGGAGGGGAAGTAAATTTCCTTGTAGCTCAAACATTATATTCCATTGGGCATTCTTTTCTTCAAAAAGAATACTACACCCATTAGTATAGGGACAGCATAAATAACAAAAAAATGAGTTGTAAAGTTTTGGGAGTTGCATACCAGCCTAGACAATTCCTTGAACCCATGGCTCAAAATAAAACAGGTCAAAAGAGTATCAGGGCTATGATTCATCAGGAGAACAATTGCTGAGCTTGCATAGGCCTTAGTTTTAGGCCTTATTAATATGCACAGAGACACACCCTCACACACCCACACCCACACACACTTCAAAACACCCTCAAAATTATAATTATTACTTACAAATCATTACAGTCCATTAAATAGATTGTTTTCTTTAAATTGCTAATTGAAATAAATTCTTGCTAAATAAAGCAAAGTAGAAGAGAAAAGTAAAGGATGCCATCATTTGTTAAGCTTTCAGTAAGCATTATGCATCAATAGTCTACTTACAGTCATTACAACAGCTAATTACAACAATCACACAAAGTGGAGCTTATTATCTTCACATTTTGTAGTACAGAGAATCAAACACAGAGCCCCATCTATACTAACTATATATTTTCTCACTGATCTATATCCCCAGCATATAGTTTTCTATATTTTAAAGATTAGTATCTGAGGAAAGAATTAATTTGTCCTAGGTAATACAACTTTGAATAGTTAGAAATAGGATAAAAATTCAATGCTTATTAGGTTTCAAAAAGACTACTACAGGGTAAAGGAATGAATGTGGGGAAAGACTGCTAACACTTAAGGACTCTTTAAAATCCATGTGGAAACCTACTATTGTAGAATCTTCCTAAAATATATATGTATGTGAAAGGAATTTAAGTGGAGTCACAAAATAGTAGGGGCCCAATGCCCACCTCGATAGTTTATGGCACCAAATCCAACTTCCAGTGTCAGGATTGGGTTACATCTTGAGTCATTGGTCCAAGTGGATACCATAGACCCATCCAAAAATCAGTCTTTTGCAAATGCTTTGGGTTACTCTCATCAATTTGTTGATATGTCCCTATTGCCAAATATATCACTTATTCATGTCACTGAACATGAGGAAATCAAGTTGGTGCCCAGCTAGAGTCTTCTTTCCTATTAACTAGTGTTTATGGTATTTGAAGGTACTATGAAAGTTATCAAAGATGATAAGTATCATCAGTATTATCCAACTACAAACTTTGTGACCGACAATAGAAACCTGGCAACAAGCAATAGTTGTGCACTAGTGGCAAAAATGTTAGGGGAATAACCATTTATTTTATTTCAACAGCTCTAAAACTGCATGGTATTGGTAGTGAGATAGGAAAGTAGATAAATGGAATAGAGTTGAAGACACAGAAATGAACTCACACACCTATGGTCACTTGATCTTTGACAGCAGAGCTAAACAGTTGAAAAAATAGCACTTTCAACAAATGTTGCTGGTTCAACTGGTATCAGCATGTAGAAGAATGCAAATCAACCCATTCTTCTCCTCTTGTACAAAGCTCAAGTCGAAGTGGATCAAGGACCATGAAATAAAACCAGATATGTTGAAACTAATAGAAGAGAAAGTGGGAAAGAGCTTTGAACACATGGGCAAAGGGGAAAATTTCCTGAACAGAACTCAAATGGCTTATACTCTAAGATCAACAATCAACACATAAAATTAAAAAGCTTCTGTAAGGCAAAGGACATTGTCAATAGGACAAAACAGCAACTCACAGATTGGGAAAAGATATTTACCAATCTGATAGAGGGCTAATATCCAATGTATATAAAGAATTCAAGAAGTTAGACCCCAGAGAACCAAATAACCCTATTAAAAAGTGTAGTACATATCTAAATAGAGAAGTCTCACTTGAGGAATACTGAATAGCTGAGAAGAACTTAAAGAAATGTTCAACATCCATAGTCATCAGGGAAATGCAAATTAAAAGAACCCTGAGATTCCATCTCACACCAGTCAGAATGGCTAAGATCAAAAATATAGGTGACATCAGATGCTGGTGAGGATGTGGAGAAAGAGGAACACTCCTCCATTGCTGGTGGAATTGCAAACTGGTACAAACATTTTGGAAATCAGTCTGGCAGTTTCTCAGAAAATTGGACATTGAACTGCCTGAGGATCCAGCTATACCACTCCTGGGCATATACCCAAAAGATGCTCCAACATACAACAAAGACACGTGCTCCACTATGTTCATAGCAGCCTTATTTATAATAGCCAGAAGCTGGAAAGAACCCAGATGTCCCTCAACAGAGGAATGGATACCGAAAATGTGGTACATCTACACAATGGCATACTACTCAGCTACCAAAAACAATGACTTCATGAAATTCTTAGGCAAATGGATGGAACTAGAAAATACCATCCTGAGTGAGGTAGCCAAGTCACAAAAGATCACATATGGTATGCACTCACTGATACGCCTAGAAGTTCACAAAGTCCATTATACAATCTACAGACCATATGGACCATACAAAGGTGAGGATGCTTCAGTCCTATATTGAGAGGGGAACAGGACAATTGTGGGAGGTAGCGGGAATGTGTGACTGTGAAGGGAGAAAGGAAGGGAGGATAAAAGTGTGGCAATATCAGGAACTGGAGATGTGAGAGAGGTACAGAAGACCAGGAAATCAAACAAAAATATGTAGCAGGAACTGTGGATAGACACTCTAGGTTACCAGACACTAGGGAAATGTGAGGCTCCCAGGACCCAAGGGGGATGACTTTAGCTGAAATGTGCAGAGAAGGGGAAGAATGAACCTGTGAGACCACCTCCAGTAGACAGGCATGGCCCCTGGTCTAGGGATGGTGCCATCTAACATCTCACAGTTTTTAACCCAGAAATGTTCTTGTCCAAAGGAAGAACAGGGACAAAAAATGGAATAGAGACTGAAGGAAAGGACAACTAGGGACTGGCCCACCTGGGGATCCATCATATCTGCAAATACCAAGTCCAACACTGTTGCTGTGGTCAAGAGGTGCTTGCTGATAGTAAACTAGTGTGGTGGTTCCTGAGGAGGTCCAGTCAGCAACTGACCAATGCAGATGTGGATGCTTGGAGTCAACCATCAGATTGAGCTCAGGGAACCTGGTGGGGAAGCTGGTGGAAGGACTGGGGGAGCAGAGGGGAACTAAAACCCCATTGGAAAACAACCTAGGATGGACTGATCACCCAGTTCTCCCACAGTCTAGACCACCAACCAAGTAGTGTACCTGGAGGGATCCATGGCTCCAGATACATATGGAGCAGAGGATGGCCTTGCCTGACATCAACAGGAGGGGAGCCTCTTGGTCCCAGGGAAGTTTCATGCCCTAGCTTAAGGGGATGCTGGAGTGGTAGGACAGGAGAATGTGGGTAGGTGTGTGTGGGGTCAGTCTCATACAGGCAAAGGGGAGGAGGGAGGGAAGATGTGGGGTGGGGGTTAGTGGAGGGGGTAACCAGGAACTGCAATATCATTTGAGATGTAAACAAATGGAATGATTAATAAAAATTCCAGTATTCTAAAAAGTGAAAAAAGACTCCATTTTATGATATTTTACCCCCAATTTAATAACTCACAACAGAATATAACTGCCTTGTACTTATTAATGTGCAGTGGTCCCCCAGAGGAGGATGAGAACTTGGCCATGAATTTTTGAAACTCACCTTTCTCTCTCCTCCCATTTGGAGGAGGGAACCTTCACAAAGCTCCTGACTCCTGGTGATACAGGGCAGAAAAACTAATTGTGCAGGAGTCTTTTTCAATACCAGAGCTGTGCTTTAGCAACTAAAACTGTGTCTTCTGGTAACTACTGGAGTACAGACCCCAGAACCAACCAGCTACTTTTTGGTTGGATTTAAGGACCATTCTATGAGATGAAACCCACACCTGATAGTGCTAAAGTGTCTAAGAACTTGAGACTAGACAGGTCATGGGACCTTGGAGAAAACCTACTATTAATCTGCTAAAGGAACATAGCAACAAAATGACTCATAATTACATAGTGTTATATCCATTGATAAGTACACTGCTCATTCTCATTACAGAAGCCTCACTTTCCAGTAGATGGTAACTGACAAGGAGACCTACAACTGGGCAT
This sequence comes from Rattus norvegicus, assembly GCF_021556685.1. Taxonomy (NCBI): domain Eukaryota; kingdom Metazoa; phylum Chordata; class Mammalia; order Rodentia; family Muridae; genus Rattus; species Rattus norvegicus. The sequence continues at coordinate 80,976,508 of NC_141554.1, read as the reverse complement.
TATGCAGAAAGACGGGGAGGAAGAAGAGGTATAGGGACAGGAAGAATGAGAAGGAGAGTGAAAAGGAATGGGGGAGGAAGAAAGACTATGTAGAATTCACTCCTAAATAGAATGCCGTTAGCAAACTACTCTCTTTAAGGCTTATGAATCTATGTGGAAGAGGAGGCAGAAAGAATGTAAAGATCAGAGGTGATGGTTGGCTGAAAGGAAATAGCATCTTCCAGACACAACAATACTGATGCATATTTGAACTCACAAGTACTATTGAAACACAACCAAGACCTGTTCAAACCAAACAAAATCCCAGCACTGATAGGGAAAGTGAACACAATGTCATATCCCTAAACGAAGAAGTCATTTGCAATTGATGTCTACTGGGAAAGAATAAGCCAGTTTCCACCCCTCTATGGAGTGTCTCTGGGTATACTGACCAAACTCTAAGTGAAGCTCTATGCCTAGGAGGCCAACACACAATAGACCTCATAGTTTTGTGTGCATGTGTGTGTGGGGGGAGGGTGATAGGAGGGTTTTTTTCACTTTGTTTTGTTTTTGTTCTATTGTCCTTTGTCTTGAATTTTGTTTGTTTGTTGGGGTGGGAGGATTGCTTGTTTTTAAGAAAAAGTGGGAGGGGGAGATTGGGAGAGAAGAAGGAGGGAGAAGAGACCCAGGGAAGGGAAGGGAGAGGAGGATGGAGAACAAATTAATATGTTGTTTGGGTGGGGAAAATCTGAGAATTGTGATTGAATATGATCAAAATATAGTGTATGAAAGTTACATAAAGGGAAGAAAATACAGTACTGCTTGCATTACTCAAAACAGCCTTTTAGCAAGTTTGCTATATTCTCATAAAGTTAGACTAAAGGTGAAGATGTACATTATCTATAGGATCTTGAAATAAAGTCTGCTGAGTGTGCTTCATATAATAAATGTTATTCTATGGAGAATAATGACATTACTTTTAATTAAACCTTTACTCTGAATCTTCTATTTTGATGTATGATATGAATTTTGTTTTATTTTTAATAGGTCACAATGTATCTTTATTTTTTATTTATTAATCATTTTATTTGTTTGCATTTCAAATGTCATTCTCCTTGCCTGTTCCCCCTCCACAAAATCCCCATCCCATCCCCCTCTCCTTTGCATTTAAGAGGATGGTCCCCCATGAACCCACCCACTCCCACCTTAACCCTCTAGCATCCCCCTTCTCAGGGGCATCAAGACTCCACAGGACCAAGTGCTTCCCCTCCCACTGATGCAAGATAAGGCAATCCTCTGCTAAATATGTTGCCAGAGTCTTGGACCCATCCATAGTTGGTGGTTTTGTCCCTGAGAGCTCTGAGGGGTTCAGTTAATTGATACTATTGTTCTTCCTATAAGGTTGCAATCCCCTTCAGTTCTTCAGTCCTTCCCTATCTCTTTTATTGGGGTGCCTTGGCTCTGTCAAATGGTTGGCTGTGAGTATCTGCATCTGTCTTAGTTCAGTGCTCGTAGAGCCTCTCAGAGGCAGCCAGACCAGGCTCCTGTCAGCAAGTGCTTCTTGGCATCAATAATAGTGTCAGGGCTTGGTGTCTGTAGATGGAATGGATCACATGGTGGGTCCTTTCCTTCAGTCCCTGTTCCATTTTTATCCCTGTATTTCCTTTAGACAGGGACAATGAAGCTTAACAAAAAGGAAGGTCAAATTGTGGATGCTTCAAACCCACATAGAAGGGGGAACAAAATAATCACAGGAAGCAGAGGGAGGGAGGGAGGGAACTGGATGGGAGAGGGGAGGAGGAAGGGGGTCAGGCAGGACCTGGTATGAGAAGAGACAGGAGATAAATCCAGAGGTCCAGGAGAAGGAATAGAAATATGTAGCAGTGAGGGATGGGGAACTTTGGAAACTACTAGAAAGTCCCAGATGCGAGAGATTCCCAGGACCGAATGGAGATAAGTCACAGAAATACCCAACAGCAGGGTCATAGGACCTTAAGAGATCACCTCCAGTAGATAGACATTGCCTCCAGTAGAGGGATCCGGCCACCCACCCATCTAAAAAATGATAGAAGTTTTTAAATGATTACCATTCTTGTTTCTGTACCTTACTAGAGGTGAAAACCTAGGGCTACACATATGGCAGGCAAATGGTAGACCACTGATTATACCTCCTATTCTACTTCTAGCTCTTTTACATTTCAAAAGATTTTTTTCCATTCTGGTACTGTTACTTTATAAATACTGTACGTAATCTTATCTGTGCCATTTAAGATTGATTTATTCAAATTTACTATCATGGGGACTGCCACTATAATTTATACAGAAGGTTAATATACACAGCATAAAGAGATTTGATGCCAATTTAGCCAGAATTTTGGAACTAAATCTATGCATTCAAATCTGCATTTTTCTATCAAGTTAGTGTAATAAAATTACATTATGACATAATTAAGAACAGTTGAGTTTTTAAAATATTTTTCTATTCTTGAGAAATTCATATACATATAACATAAAATGTCCACTACCACCCCAATTATGCCTTTTTAAAAATAATTCACTAAATATAGTTAGTACTACCCACATATGCTTGTGTGGGAGGGCCATTCCCTAGAGATTGGTGGACTTATCAGGAGTTATAGCCTTAAAGCAAAGTAATTCTTCCTTTACTAATGGTCATGAACAGTCAATAGCTACTCCACTAGTAATGGATCCTTGACTACCCCTCCCAACACCGTGCTGGAATAAACTGGCTTAACATACATGGGCGGGACCAAGGCCCCATATATAGCAGATATACAGCTCAGTCTTCACGTGGGGTCCCTAACAATTGGAACGGGAGCTGTCTCTAAAGCCTGTCTGTGAAATCTGTTTCACAACTGACCTGCCTTGTCTGGCCTCAGTGGGAGACTATGTGTCTAACCCTGCAGAGACTATGTATGCCAGAGTTGGGGGAATATCCAGGGCAGGGCCTCAACCCTCTCAGAGGAGAAAGGGATGGATGGGGAGAGTGGCTGTGTGAGGTAAGGACAGGGAGGGGGCAAAAAAAAGAATAAAGTAAAAACAAAACCTGCCTCGCTATTGTACAGGTCATGTGTGTGACCAGAGCTGCTGAGAGTCAAGGAGCACAACAGCCATGCTGTGTCCAGAGGTCAACCTTTCACAGCACTGTCCCCATTCTCAGGCTATGACATTCTTTCCACCTTTTCTCTCATATTCCCGAAGTGACATGTGTGCAGATTGACAAATCAGACTTCGTGAGACAGGAATAGCTGTTTTACCAGTAAAGGTAGCAAACACCTAGCTTGATTTTAAATGGTAAATTTAGTCACCGTGTATTTATTTTTATCTCTTAGCAAATGTATTTTAATAATACAAGCATACTAATCTTAGTCTCAGAACACTCACATCTATAAACAAACCAAGTAATTTTAAATACTATAGGTTTATAAAGTGAAAAATTACCTAAAACCTAAAAGCCTCTTAGGTTTCATAGCTTACAAAGATAGATGTATAAAGTAAGATAACACAAAGTTCATCTAAAGGAATAAGGCTATAGGAAATACAGTTAATGAGAGGAGTTCCTTGAAATGCAGAAAAAGGACTGAGGGTTACTGAGAAGCATCAAATGAAATGATTGCATTACACTGTTTTAACAAGTTACACAGGTGCTTTGTATTTGTTTTAGCAGGATGTAAAATGGTCATTCTGTAAAAATTATACATAAATTCTTTTAAGATTCTGCAGAACATTCAAATAGTTGTCTGAAATTATTTCTATAGGTTTCATATAAGCTAAACTATATCATTTCCTCTAATTATCTCCTCATAGAAGGCCCAGAGTAATCAATCGTATAGCATCTTACTCAATTTCACATGTGAAAGAATATTTATTACTCCTCATAGCTAATGTTTATTCATATTCGTCATTATTGCTGCCTCCATTCTTTTTTTGTTGAAAACCAAGATGCTTTATTGTTAGGAGGTATTGATAAAAGACAAAAAAGTCTTTTAATGTTCAGTGCAGAGGCAGTAGTTTAATCCCAGTTATTATCCACCACAGTGTACTGTAGAAACCAGAGTTCTGGAGGCTTAAGAATTTTATGCCAAAGCCTGTCTGAATTCGATTTCTAGTGCAATCATACTCTTTTTTTTCCATCTTTATTAACTTGAGTATTTATTTATATTTCGATTGTTATTCCCCTTCCCAGTTTCAAGGCCAACATCCCCCCTAACCCCTCCCCCTCCCCTTCTGTATGGGTGTTCCCCTCCCCATCTTACCCCCACTACCACCCTCCCCCCAACAATCACGTTCACTGGGGGTTCAGTCTTGGCAGGACCAAGGGCTTCCCCTTCCACTGGTGCTCTTACTAGGCTATTCATTGCTACCTATGAGGTTGGAGCCCAGGGTCAGTCCGTGTATAGTCTTTAGGTAGTGGTTTAGTCCCTGAAAGCTCTGGTTGCTTGGCATTGTTGTTCATATGGGGTCTCAAACCCCTTAAAGCTCTTTCAGTCCTTTCTAAGATTCCTTCAATGGGGATTCTGTTCTCAGTTCAGTGGTTTGCTGCTGGCATTCGCCTCTGTATTTGCTGTATTCTGGCTGTGTCTCTCAGGAGAGATCTACATTCAGTTCCTGTCAGCCTGCACTTCTTTGCTTCATCCATCTTATCTAGTTTGGTGGCTGTATATGTATGGACCACATGTGGGGCAGGCTCTGAATGGGTGTTTCTTCTGCCTCTGTTCTAAACTTTGCCTCCCTATTCCCTGCCAAGGGTATTCTTGTTCCCCTTTTAAAGAAGGAGTGAAGCATCGAATTTTGATCATCCGTCTTGAGTTTCATGTGTTCTGTGCATCTAGGGTAATTCAAGCATGTGGGCCAATAGCCACTTATCAATGAGTGCATACCATGTTTGTTTTTCTGTGATTGGGTTAGCTCACTCAGGATGATATTTTCCAGTTCCAACCATTTGCCCACGAATTTCATAAAGTCATTGTTTTTGATAGCCGAGTAATATTCCATTGTGTAGATGTACCACATTTTCTGTATCCATTCCTCTATTGAAGGGCATCTGGGTTCTTTCCAGCTTCTGGCTATTATAAATAAGGGTGCTATGAACATAGTGGAGCATGTGTCTTTGTTATATGTTGGTACTGCCTCCATTCTTAAAACTCACCTTTAGGTTGTATTAAGAATAACCCTATCATCATTCCTCTCTACTCATACATGTTCTGAAAATCCCATTTTGTAAAAGCAAATAATGGTTTGAGTCTGTCATCCTTCTTTGGCTTACTGTGTCAGTCTACTACACTATTGCATGTTAGGAGAGATTTGGAACTAGTCATTTCCTAAGTATACTTCTGTCTTCTTAACACCATTTCTTTATTATCTCACACACTACCTAGACTGAAAGCCCCATAAAACCAAAGGCCTTTAATGTTTTCTGACAGTTATATTACACAACACTGAGCATATGCATAGCATGTTTCAAATGCTTAAAACCTTTGGAGCTAGAGATAGGACTCTAGTGAAGAGTACTGGATGTCATTCCAGAGGACTCAAGTTCACTTCCCAGCACCCACAAGGCAGCTTTCATAGATGTCTGGTAACTTTAGCTACAGGTCATCTATTGTCCTCTTCTGGCCTCCATGAACACAAGTGATACACAGGCACACATGTACCTGTATGGAAAAACACCCATAACCATAAAATAGAAATAAAAGAAAACTCAATTTGATTGACACCTTTTGAAACATATTTAAGGGTTCTGCGAAGGCCCTAACCTTAAGAGCCCTTGTTCTTGTAGAGTACACTGATTTGGTTCCCAGCACCCACAGGGAGGCTAACAACTGGTGCCCTACTTTGAGCTCTGTGGGTACTGCATGGACACGGTGCACAGGCATACATTCAGGCAAAGCATACATACACATAAACTAAACTAAGCAAATATTTTTAAAATGCTCAAAAATTTTGGTGCTTGGGGAAATGAATACATTTTATAAAATCAAACTGAATGTATTAATTTAATAGCAATTTCGTTCAGATTATGTGTCTTTGGGAAGAATATACAACTTACTGAGAAGTCACCCTTTAAAATTAGTGACAATTAATAGCAAGTGAACTTCTATTATAGCCACGCAGTCTTATTAAAGTTTCTTAGTTTATTCATACTCTTATGTATTCCAGACAATTGCCTATACTGTCTCTCTTTTCCTTGACACCCCAATACCCTTTCCCCAGTCCTCATTCTTATTTGAGCGTCATCTTTCCCACCCCAGTGAGAAAACGGACTTGTTGTATAGGCAACTTTAACTTATGTATATTCCTTTGTATGTGTGGTTACATAGGTTTACATCTCCTTTACTACTGAGAATGACCGAATTATCCACACTCGGGCAAAAGAAAATCCCTAAACCTGGGTATCCTGATCTATTCTCTCAAATGCACAAGATGCTGTCTTAGCAACCCCCTTTCCCCTCAGTATGATTTTACTAGTTCCTATTCAATAACAGAGCATCTTCTATTACTTCTTCCA